>NC_090814.1:44697606-46104789 GCF_000390325.3 Nicotiana tomentosiformis | reverse complement strand
GGAGCTGAGTTATCCAACAAATAAGGTGAGTTTACTGCTCTCTTTCATCCATTTTTTCTTCTGTAAATTCATGGTAAGTCGTTCTATACTTGTAAGAACTCACGGGATGGTGATCGGAAGCCGTGAGTTCGAGTTATTCACTTGTAGCGGACTGTTTTGTGGACTGTTTTGTGTTGCTGTTGGGCTGCGTGTTTTATTACTATTTTGTGGAGTTTTGGAGGAGGAAGGGGGTTTATAAACACCATATAAATGTAGGGTGGTTGGCTGGTCGTTCGTCATAACATTTTCGGGTCGTTTGACACTACTACGGTGGTCGTTTTGTGTACGAAGAGATTGGGGTATGTTGGGCTGTTTTGTAGTATTTGATGGTGTATATAGGGCTGGAAAATGATGTATATATGTTGTTATTGTTCTGTCCTTGTATTGTTGGTGTTATCTTGAAGTTGGAGGAAGGGCATATTATAGGGGAGATGCTGCCCGTTTTAATACAAAATAGGTTTGTCGTTCGTTGTGCGATAGTTGTACCTTTCGTAACTTAACGATAGTATTATTATCATTCTTGTAGATTAAGGTGCGAAGAGGTGAGTTCAACTTGGTGATTGAAAAGATTGTGATAAGGTATGTTAAGGCTAAGCCTTCCTTCATTTTGGCATGATCTCGTAGCTACATGTGTTAGTAATGAGACAAAAAGAGAAGTTCATATTCATGAATTTATTCACACTATTCTAGTCTCATAAGTTACAATATTATTCCTTATCGAGACTCTATATTCAATTTTAGTATTGTCTTCTTCCAGTCAAGAGAGCAGCAAGCCTATATATACAGTATTACAGTATTTTCATTACCATCGAGCTATAATCGATGGGCAGGCCCCTATTGGGCAACCTCTGATCAGATGGAAAGTTATATACCGAGCCTACTGTGGCCGAGCGCCTATGAGCGAGCCCAGCATGGTCGAGATACATAGCCTAGTATGGCCGAGCGCCTATAAGCGAGCCTACTATGGCAGAGCAGTTATATATACCGAGCCTTATAAGGCCGTACAATTATTTTACTTACTATATTGAAGGAGTTGAGTCAGTATCAGCAGGTAAGTATATCTCCAGATCATCTTTGACTCCCAGTTAATTTCAGCTATCATATTATCAGTTCAGTTTCAGATTTCAGTTATTTTATTGCCTTACATACTCGGTACATTATTTCGTACTGACGTCCCTTTTTTGGGGGCGCTGCATTTCATGCGTGCAGGTTCAGACAGACAGACGGGTAGACCTCCTCAGTAGGTGTTTTCCGAGTTTCGCCTGATCGGTAAGCTCCACGTCTTTCGGAGTTGCCAGGACTAGAGTTTTGTGTACATCTTATGTATATCTGTATATATGTTATGGGTAGGTCGGGGCCCTGTTCCGATCACAGTACATCTATCAGTAGAGGCTTGTAGGCATATCCTGTTGGTTAGTGCAGTATGTTGGGTTTGTATAAATTGGTGGTTTGTCAGCTGTAGTAGCTATGACGGCCTTGTCGGCCTAGCTTTATATTGATATTTAGTTAGTGCTAGTTTCCATTCAGTTTTATATTTTGCTTCGCAAATTGTCTTGCAAGGTGGCCCCATGGCCAAAGTATGACATTATGTGTTCAGAGTCCCTTAGTCGCAATTTGGTACGCCAGGTTAGGTGAGGCACGGGGTGCTTGTCTCGCTCCTAGGTTCGGGGCGTGACAAACTTGGTATCAGAGCAGTTCTGTCCTAGGGAGTCTACAAGCCGTGTCTAGTAGGGTCTTGTTTATAGATGTGTTGTGCACCACATTATATAAGCAAGGAACTACAGGGCATTTAGGAGTTGGTTACACTTCTTTGAAATCTAAATCGTGCTATAGAACTGAGTTATAGGAAATTTGAATTAAACTTATGTGTTGGTGTTTGCATGCACAGATGACGGTGACTAGGAAGACTACGGCTAGCCAGAGGAGAGATACAGTAGTAGGTGAGGGGACCAACAGGGTACCCCCAGTAGATGGGGCCCAGTCTGAGGCTCAAGGGGAGACCCCTACTCAGCCATTACCGGCTCCTCCACCAACTACGGAGATTCCTAGGGAAACCGCACATCCAGTTCCCCCTCCACTTCCATCAGATCCTGTATCCATTAAAAGATGCAGCGCCCCCGACAAAAGGGACGTGAGTACATGTGGAATAGTACTCGTATGTAAGGCAGACAAAACAACATATGAAAATACGGTAACTCAAATAAGAGGCAAATAAAGTACAGTAAGAAACTACAAAACATCCCATAGAATCAAATTTCAAGTCTTATTGTACTTGCATCATTCTAAACTTCTTTTAGGATCAACTGATTCATATGAACTATACATGGAATACATAATATAATGTAATTGAAATAACATGTACAAACAAGGCCAATGAAAGTGGCACCTACTTTCTGCGTTTAACAATGCGCCTCACTAGACCATCCACATCCCTCTCTTATTTTACACGTATACATTTCATAGAATGTCCTTAGTGTTCACATATCATATTATACACCTATGCATCTCATAGACCGTCCATAGTGTTCACATATCATATTATACCCCTCATAGATCGTTCATAGTGTTCACATATCATATTATACACTTGTGCATATCATAGACCGTTCATAGTGTTCATATATCATATTATACACCTATGCGTCTCGTAGACCGTTCATAGTGTTCACATATCATATTATACACCTACGCATCTCATAGACCGTTCATAGTGTTCACATATCATATTATACACTAGTTCATCTCATAGATCGTTCATAGTGTTCACATATCATATTATACACCTATGCGTCTCATAGACCGTTCGTAGTGTTCACATATCATATTATACACCTATGCATCTCATAGACCGTTTATAGTGTTCACATATCATATTATACACCTATACATCTCATAGACCGTTCACAGTGTTCACATATCATATTATACACCTATGCATCTCATAGACTGTTCATAGTGTTCACATATCATATTATACACCTATGCGTCTCATAGACCATTCATAGTGTTCACATATCATATTATACACCTATGCGTCTCATAGACCGTCCATTGAGTTTATTCACACTGTACACCTATACATTTCATACACAATACACCTATGCGTTTCATAGACAGTCCATAGGATTCCATACATAATACACCTACGTGTCTCATAGACCGTTCATAGGATTCCATACACAATATACATATGCATTTCATAGACCGTTTATAGGATTCCATATACAATACACCCATGTGTTTCATAGACCATTCATAGGATTTCATATACAATACACCTATATGTTTCATAGACCGTTCATAGGATTCTGTATACAATACACCTATGCATTTCATAGACAGTTCATACGATTCCATATACAAGATATCTATGCGTTTCATAAACCATCCATAGGATTCATTCATATCATATTATACACCTATGCATTTCATAGCCTGTCCATAGGGTTCATAACATATCATTATGCACATAACCATATATAAACTCAAAGCGACATGATTAACATTACATTTAAGGTCGTAAATTCCCGAATCTTTGGAACACTTCATGTTCATGCTCATCATGGAGAAACATAGCTCATTACATTAGCATGTGCATGGTGAATCAATAAGTCGATTTCAATGGCACATGAGCCCAATTTCTTTTCTTAAGGTTCATCATCATTTAGCATGAGACATCTCTCTTCCACCTCATTATATACCCTCTTGTCAACTTAAGGTCATTAGCTAAGTCCATGATTCTTGGGGACTTAACATCAAAGTCATTTGCATTATTATTTTAGAAGCATGCATACTATGATTGAAACCATTGAAACATACAATGCCTCATAATTCTCATCTTGGCAAGCCGCCACATTTCATGTCCATACTATCACTTACTTGTACTTGCCATGGGTGATCATAGAACATTAAGAGCATTTAAAACATTTAGGAACACCATAGCCTTTACTCATGAGAATGTAGGATCTTATAACACATTGGAAACAAAAGTACAAATATGTTCATCTCATAACCTTTCACACCATCACTTCATTTGTACTTTCAACCACTTACAACTCATTATTTCATTGGCTCTCTTGGCCATATATATGATTCTTCTTTCATGGCGCAATAGCCGTATTTCATATTCCACACTTTCATATCTTTCCTTTCATGGATCGTCATCATAAATATCAACATATAGAATATTTCGAAAATCACAACTTTAGGTTCATTAGTAATGAAGGCTTTAAACACAATAGATTTCTTTCCAAGAAGTGGAGTAAAATGATTGGCAATCGAAGTGCAAGTTAAAATCATAAATGAGTAACACACCATTTATTCTAATACTTTTTCCCAAAAGGGCAATACACAATTTCAACTCATTATTATGTAAGAGCTCAAACCACATTGGAAATACTTACAAAGCATAGAATTAGTTAAAACATCCACCTTTGGGCATGACTTGAGCACATAAGCTTTAAGGCAAATCTATTTTCGAAGTCCATTTGGAGCAGTTGAATCAAGGCTCATTTCATAATTGTTCTCGCATCATTTCATTTTATTGGCACCATTGACCGCAAATATAACTTTCATTATTGGCACGGTAGCCACACTTTACATCTCCATCCCACTTCTTTCACTTTCCATCATCTTTATGGGTTATCATCAACAAGTCATTTCTAAATCAAGACCTTAGGTACACATATGAATAATAAAGAGTCTTAAGCACATCGAGTTTTTCTCACCCAATTTGGCATCATAACTTTCATTTGAAACCCGACTCAAAGCCATCACATTTTAATACACAACCCATACTTTGAACACATTCTCGAAGGATAACATAATATGATAAGAGCATTCGGAACATATATTGAACATATCTCTTTCGGCACAAAGCTTATTCGGAATAATCAATTGTTAATGAACAACTCGGGATTTGCAAGAACATTGTGGGATTCAATTCTAAGAGACAAGTTTAGCCAACATACCTCAAATTCATCCCTTAATGATACTACAACGATCCACTACACTAAGCAACTTCAATCTACAATAACAACATCCAATGAGACCAATATTAGTAACAAATTCCATAATTTGGGCCATTTAGGCACTTTATCAAACACCTAGTAGGCATGAATCTCTACATCTCTAACCATAGAATTAGTTCATCTAGCTACTATAATTTACCAATAATTTATCCCACCATCATTCTTAAACAATTCATAACTTCCAACATCACATACATGACCATCCATCCACACCCAACCAACAAAGTTTCATCAAATAATCACCTTTCAATCTCTACAATGGTTATGTATTTAATTTCGAACTTATGATTTCTAATCACCATACCATAAGTTCCAATGCTTAATTCATACTCATTTTCTCATAATATATCCATACATGTAAGTCTAAGTGTGTATGATTACCTTTTGGAAGAAATCTTGCAAAACCCTCCTTTGAGTTCTTGAAGAAATTTCTTGAAGATCTATGTATTTTATGGAGGATTGAGTTAGTTTTAGGGTGGAATCGATGGAATGATACACCAAATTAGTAGGGATTACTCACCTTGAAGATGGGGGGAGTTGGAGGTCTTGAGAGAATGGAGGAAAACCCCAAAATTCGGCCAAGAGGAATGGGGAAAAATGAACCCTAAAATGAGTATATAACATTTCGAGCACCACAGGTAGCATGGGGCACTACCTGTGGCCCAGTTTCCAGAACCTCAAGATTCCCGGGGCCAAGGCTAGCGCCCCACGCTACCCTGGGCGCTGGCGATGGGAAATATTTTCTATTTTACCCGAAAATGGGCATAACTCTCACATACGATGTCCGAATTTGATGATTCATTTTGTTACGGCTCCATAATTTCTATACGGATATAATGCTTCAATCAAAACTGAATTTGGAGCTCATTTGCTTAATGTGATACCACTTATGCTTGAAGAAACGATGTCGAAACATCCTAGAAATATCCAAATAAAATTCCGGGCATACGCCCGAATCCAAAATCACCATCCGGACCTAACAGAATACATCATATGAGGCTACTCAAGACTTCAAATAGTTGAAAGGAGCGTAAATATTCAAAACGACAAGTCGGGTCATTACATTCTCCCCCATTTAAGATCATTCATCCTCGCATGAGGGTTAGAATCTGACATAGACACCCATTGAGACTTAAATCCTCATTCACACACCAAGAGTTCCCAATTCACACATCATGGAGTGACATAGCTCATTACATTAGCACATGCATGGTGAATCAATAAGTCGATTTCAATGGCACATGAGCCCAATTTCTTTTCTTAAGGCTCATCATCATTTAGCATGGGACATCTCTCTTCCACCTCATTATATACCCTCTTGTCAACTTAAGGTCATTAGCTAAGTTCATGATTCTCGGGGACCTAACATCGAAGTCATTTGTTTTATTATTTTAGAAGCATACATACTATGATTGAAACCATTGAAACATACAATGCCTCATAATTCTCATCTTGGCAAGCGGCCACATTTTATGTTCATACTATCACTTACTTATACTTGCCATGGGTAATCATAGAACATTAAGAGCATTAAAAATATTTAGGAACACCATAGCCTTTACTCATGAGAACGTAGGAGCTTATAACACATTGGAAACAAAAGTACAAATACGTTCATCTCATAACCTTTCACACCATATATCACTTCATTTGTACTTTCAACCACTTACAACATCATTATTTTATTGGCTCTCTTGGCCATACATATGATTCTTCTTTCATGATACAATGGTCGTATTTCATATTCTACACTTTCATATATTTCCTTTCATGGATCGTCATCATAAATATCAATATATAGAATATTCCGAAAATCACAACTTTAGATTCATTAGTAATGAAGGCTTTAAACACAATAGATTTCTTTCCAAGAAGTGGAGTAAAATGATTGGCAATCGAAGTGCAAGTTAAAATCATAAATGAGTAACACACCATTTATTCTTGAAATACTTTTCCCCAAAAGGGCAATACACAATTTCAACTCATGATTATGTAAGAGCTCAAACCATATTGGAAATACTTACAAAGCATAGTATTAGTTAAAACAACCATCTTTGGGCATGACTTGAGCACATAAGCTTTAAGGCAAATCTATTTTTGAAGTCAATTTAGAGCAGTTGAATCAAGGCTCATTTCATAACCGTTCTCACATCATTTTATTTCATTGGCACCATTGGCCACAAATATAACTTTCATTATTGGCACGGTAGCCACACTTTACATCTCCAACCCACTTCTTTCACTTTCCATCATCTTTATGGGTTATCAATAACAAGCCATTTCTAATCAATATCTTAGGTATACATATGAATAATTAAGAGTCTTAAGCACATCGATTTTTTCTCACCCAATTTGGCATCATAACTTTCATTTGAAACGCAAATCAAAGCCATAACATTTTAATACACAGACCATACTTTGAACACATTCCCGAAGTATAACATAACATGATAAGAGCATTCGGAACATATATTGAACATATCTCTTTCGGCACAAAGCTTATTCGGAATAGTCAATTTATAATGAACAACTCGGGACTTACAAGAACATCGTGGGATTCAATTCTAAGAGGGAAGTTTAGCCAACATACTTCAAATTCGTCCCTTAATGTTACTATAATGATCCACTACACTAAGCAACTTCAATCAACAATAACAACATCCAACGGGACCAATATTAGTAACAAACTCCATAATTTAGGCCATTTAGACACTTTATCAAATATCTAGTAGGCATGAATCTCTACATCTCTTAACCATAGAATTAGTTCATCCAACTACTACCATTTACCAATAATTTATCCCACCATCATTTTTAAACAATTCATAACTTCCAACATCATATACAAGACCATCCATCCATACCCAACCAACAAAATTCCATCAAATAATCAGCTTTCAATCTCTACAATGGTTATATATTTAAATTGGGAACTTATGGCTTCCAATCACCATACCATAAGTTCCAATACCTAATTGATACTGATATTCCCATAATATATCCATACATGTAAGTCTAAGGGTGTAAGATTACCTTTTGGAAGAAATCTTGCAAAACCCTCCTTTGAGTTCTTGAAGAAATTTCTTGAAGATTTATGTATTTTATGGAGGATTGAGTTAGTTTTAGGGTGGAATCGATGGAATGAAACACTAAATTAGTAAAGATTACACACCTTGAAGATGGGGGGAGTTGGAGGTCTTGAGAGAATGGAGGAAAATCCCAAATTTCGGCCAAGAGGAATGGGAAAAATAAACCCCGAAATGAGTATATTACATTTCGAGCGCCACAAGTAGCGTGGGGCGCTAACTGTGGCCCAGTTTCTAGAAAGATTGCCAGCGCCAGGGCTAGCGCCCCACGCTATCCTAGGCGCTGGCGATGGGAAATCATTTCTATTTCGCCCGAAAATGGGCATAACTCTCACATACGATGTCCGAATTCGACGATTCTTTTTGCTATGGCTCCGTACTTTCCATATGGATATAATTCTTCAATAAAAACTGAATTTGGAGCTCATTTTCTTAATGTGATACCACTTGTTCTTGAAGAAATGATGTCGAAACATCCTAGAAATATCCAAATTAAATTCCGAGCATACGCCAGAGTCCAAAATTACCATCCGGACCTAACAGAATCATCAAAACTCCGATCCGAGGTCGAATACAATAAAAACTCAAACTTGATCATAATACATCATATGAAGCTACTCAAGATTTTAAATAGTTTAAAGGAGCGTAAATATTCAGAATGACAAGTCGGGTCGTTACATGTACGGGGGCCTGAAATAAGTCCCTCACCAAGCACATATCAAGTGCTTGTACTCACAAGGCCCAAAGTAACACGGGTTATTACCTGACTCCAGAGGGGCGGATCCTAATCAAAGCGCTAATCGAATTAAAATCAAAGATCAATATCACTCAGCCCAATATAGGGCCTGGCGCACGTATCACCTCACAATCAATACCACTCAGCCTAATATGGGGCTTAGCGTACGCATCACCTCACTATCAATAACAACATGACTCTACGGTCTAAGATCGGTCATCAATCCGCTCAAGACTCCATATGCCAATATCTCACAGAATCACAATCAATATAACGCAAGCAATATACTCACGTGCCACAACTTAGCTCAAACCTGTGTCACACACAAAGACACCAGTACATGTGAGATAACATATAAAAAGTGCATAGAGACAAAGATATAACACGCGAATATAATATCAAGACTGAAAAGTATGACTACGACTAAGGCAAATAGCTCAACATAGCAAAAATAACCATATCATGCCTCAACAAATGAGCAAATAGCCTAGACATAATTTCTAGCATGAATGAGAGCTCATGTAGTCATACATACGGAGAAACACAATATCAAAGAAGAATGATAGTAAAATAAGGTATATAATGGCCTAAGAACTACCCTGATCATGAATAACCCCGGTGCACGCATATAAGCTCGTCACCTTGCATATATGTCACCCCAACAGATAACAAATATCACAGCCAACAAAGAAATTACTCTCAAATCAATCTTAGACAAGATACTTACCTCATTCGGGCTAGTCTTCAACCTTGAATTATGCCAAAACCTTTATCTAGTCCTACAATTGCGCAAATACAAGACAAACATCATCCAAGGAAGTCAATAATGCCATAGGAAGCGATCCCATTCCATAAAGCTTCGATCTTTGAAGAAATTTTCAAAAGTCAACAAAAGCCAACCCAGGCCGGCATGCCCGAAGTCAGACACCAATACCAAAATCCAATGATCCATAACCTTCCGAGTCCAAATATATAATTAGTTTTCAAAACTGAGTCCAAATCGTTACTCAAATCCTCAAAATACACTTTCTTAATTTGTAGACAAAAAATCCAAACTTCCTTTAAAATTCCACATTTTAGGTGTAGAAATCCATGGGTAATCAATATATAAAATTAAATCTAAGTAGAAATCACTTACCTTCATGGTAGTAGTGAAATGGCTCTTCAAAATCTCCTCTTTTCAAAGTCTAAAGCTCAAAATATAAAATAATGGGTAAATTTTCGAAAATGGCAACTTAAATAAGCTGCCCAGCAGTACTCTACGTGATCGCGGCACCACAATCACGATCGCGATATAAAAAATCACCCTTCCTCATACACTGCTTTGCAAACACAGCCTATAGCATGTGGACGCGTAGGTCAACTAGCCTCAACACTCCGCCAACGCGAGAGTCAAGATGCAAACGCGAGCGTCTGCTGACCGACCTCCCCTAGTACTTTGCGAATGCATAGCCTAACGCGCGAACGCGATGGATAGCTCCCACATCACTTTGGGAATGCGATGAACAAATCAGCAGCACCCAAAAACACCTTATGCGATCATGGAGCTCGTCAGGAAAGCACCAGAAATCATCATTGTAACCACAACCCAAAGTGGTCCAAACCCACCCTGAGCCACACGGGACCTCGTCCAATTATACCAAAAAGTCCAAATACATTACATAAACTTATCCAAAGTCTCAAAACACCACAACTAACATCAAAACCAAGAATTGAAGGCCAAGCTTATTCTCTTAAGTTTTAACATTTCAACTTTGTTGAACGCGTCTGAACCACAGTTAGACATTTCGGATTACAACCAAACTTTGCACACAAGTTCTAATTAATAAAAAAATATTCCAAGTTTCTAAATAATAATCTGAACCCGATACCATCAAAGTCAACTCTCGATCAAACTTGTAAACTCTTGAATTCTTCAAATCGCCAACTTTCGAGAAATTGAGCCAAAATCTTTTTGGAACATCCAAATTCAAATTTGAACACACACCCAAGTCCAGAATCACCATAAGAACCTATTGAAACCATCAAATCCCGATTCTTGGATTATTTACTCAAAAGTCAAACCTTAGTCAACTTTTCCAACTTAAAGCATTTGAATTAAGAATTACTTTCCCAAATCAACTTTGCACCTCTCAAAAGTAGAAACCAACCATACACACAAGTCATAATACATAATATGAAGCTACTTAAAGTCTCAACCCCCCCTCCCCCCTCCCCAAATAAAGTGCTAAATTTTAAAATGATCGGTCGGATTGTTACGTTGTGTTTCATCTTTTAAGTACAATCTTATTTCAATTCATTCCTTGGCTTCTCATCTTAAAGGTTTGGTTGCCTTTACTGATTTTCCATGTCTGTTACAGGCCCCTTTAATAAAGAGGCCTCTGGAGATTGGAAAAGTCAAGGATGGCTTGTACCTCCTTTGCTCAAGTTATCTAAGGAATTCCTATTCCATTTCAGTTTTTACTTTCAATTCATCACTTCCATGTTCAACTTTTTCTGGTTCTTGTGATGTAAATAGCTTTCACTATCAGCGTTCTTAGTCACTTATAAATGATTCCAGTTGCGATAAAGCTTAGTGCTTTTCTTCCCATTCTTTCTCATCTGATAAGAATGATGTGTATTTTTTGTGACATTCTAAGTTGAGACATGTGCCTTTTTGTTAAGATGAGGGGACTATCTTCCATACCTATTCAATTCTCACCTAAGCAGCCCTTCCTTTGTTCTATTTTCCCATGGCTAGACAACCTACACTTCCCTTTCCTCAGAGAACTAGCACTATCAGTTGTATTTTTATCTTCTTCATGTTGACCAGTGGGGAACCTATCATGTTTCTAACCATGATAATTAAAAATACTTTCTCACCTTGGTGGACAATCACAGCAGGGCCACTTGGACCCATCTCTTAAGTTGTAAAAGCAATGCTTTACAAGTTATCAAAACTTTCATATCTATGATTGAAACCCAGTGTTAAATGCCTCAGACCTGAAAATGGTTTAGAATTTGTTAATATTTTGTTGTATATACCCTGTTCAAGTGATCGCCCCAAACCAAACGAGATTGGAGACCGCCTTAATGATTGTTCGTAATGAGCCAATTCGAATTCCTCTTATGTATAGAAATATCCTCTTGGATAACTTACATAATCTCAAATACTAATCCTTTATATATCTTGGTCTTCCTAACCATCCACTCATTTCCACCTTCTTTTTTCTATTCAAAAGAATTGTTCATCAGACAACATGTCCCTATATACCTCCACAGAATAGTGAAGTAGAAAGGAAACACAAGTATCTTCTTGAAATTTTCAGGGCACTCTTGTTCAATATAATTGCCCTTGACATATTGGGGTGAGTGTGTATTGGCTACAACCTACATTATAAATAGATTACCTACTACCTATCTCAAAAACAAATGCCTATTTGAAGTCCTTTACAATAGAAAACCTACTTATTTCCATTTAAGAAGTTTTAGTTGTTTGTGTTTTTCTACCACACCAAAGATTCATAAGGATAAGTTTGAACCTAAGACCACTTCTCATGTACTTGTGGTATACCCCTATGATTCAAAACGCTACAAAGTCCTGAATCTGGCCACTAAAAAGATACATGTTTCCAGGGATGTGATTTTTCATAAAAATAATATTCCTTTTGGTATGTTGCCTGATGCTTCTTCTGCTTTTCCTTCAGTATTCAATTATGTTCCTTGTGTTGTGGATTTGTCTTCTGGTCAATTGCATTCTGTTGACTCTATGCATAGTCCCCTAGAAGCTACAAGTGACACTTCTAATACACTATCACCTGGACACACTTCAACACCACCTACATCTTCACTCACTCACCCTTTACCATCATAGTCACCTGTCACTAGTCCTCAAACATTCACTGAGGCCCACTAGGAACCTAGAAGATCCTCTAGACAACACCACCTACCTGTGAATTTGAAATATTACATCTACTCCATACCAAATTTGCTTCCTAATATACACACTGCTAGTGCTCAAGATCCTCCCTTCTCCCTTAATGCTCTTTTCTCCCAACATTACCATGTTTCCCTTAACTCTTTCCTCCATGATAGTCAGCAACTTCTTCAAAATATTTGTCATAACAGTGAGCCAAATTCTTATAAGGTAGAAACTTTGAATCCTTCTTGGCAAACAGCCATGACTCTAGAGTTTGAGACTCTTCATGCCAATCACACTCAGTATTTAGTCTCTTCCCTGCTGGGAAGAATCTAATAGACTGTAGATGGGTGTTTAAAGTCAAACATAAAGTTGATGGTAGCATTGAGAGATTCAAAGCTAGGTTGGTGGTGAAGGGGATATACTCAGCATGCTCGAATTGATTATACTAAGATCTTCTCATTAGTTGTGAAGATGACCACCATTAAGGCACTCATAGCAAATGTAATAAAGAAGTATTGGGGTATCTTTCAACTTGATATAAATAATTCCTTCCTTCATGAGATCTATATGAGGAAGTGTATATGGACCTGCCTCCCTGGACTACTGGTTGACACACCTAGCCTAGTGTGCAAATTGAATAAGTCATTATATGGATTGAAACAAACCAATAGATAATGGTATGCCAAATTGACTGAGGCTCTATGTTCCAAGGGATATGTTCACTCTCTGCATGATTACTCTTTGTTCTATAAGAAAATTGATTTCTTCTATTATCTATATTGATTTCTATGTAGATGATGTGATCATCACTGGGAATGATTCAGGGGAGATCACTTTGTTAATGAATTTCCTACATGACAAATTCAAAATCAAGGAATTGGGAAGACTATTATTTTATGGGCTTAGAAGTTTTCTATAAAGAGGATGGTGTCATCACTTCCCAGAGAAAATTTTCCTTAGATCTACTGAGAGAGTATGAGTATATTTATTACAGCAGTCTCAGTTCACCAATTGATCTCACTGTCGAACTGAAAGCCAAAGAGGGTGCAGTCTTAACAGATCCTTCATCCTGTAGGACAGTGATATGGAAATCAAATTTCTTCACAAATACTAGATTAGACATTGCATACAGTGTCCAGCACCTCAATCAATTCATACAAAACCCTAGAGAACCTCACATGAAAGTTGCTAATCGTTTACTTAGATATCTGAGAGGTGATCCTATACTTGGGATCGTTTGTCTAACAGTTCTGGTTGCACCATCAGGGGATATTGTGACTCAAACTGGCAGTATGTCTGGACGCTAGCAAATCTATCAGTGAATATTAGGTACTACTTGGGGATAGTCTTTATCAGTTGGAAGAACAAAAAGCAGGAGATAATTTCCCTATCCTTTGCTGAAGCAGAGTATAGAGCCTTAAGGAATGTAGTTGGTGAGCTTACTTGGATGCGCATACTATTTGATGAGTTAACAATTCCCTTCCCTAAGCACGTTACAGTGTTCTGTGATAGTCAGTCTATGTTACACATAGCTCAAAATCTTGTATTCCATGAGCGGACTAAACACATTGAAGTAGAGTGCCATTTTGTGAGGGATAAATTACAAGAAGATCTAGTGTTCCTACATTATATTAGCACTAACAACCAACTGGTTGATATCTTAATCAAGGCACTGGAGTCAAACACACAGCAATTCTGAGCAAGTTGGTTATGAAGGACTCACCTCCAACTTGAGAGGAGGTATTGAGATATTTATATGTAAACTATACTATTTCGTTGTATAGTTAGTTAGTCTCACTGTTGCTTTGCTGTCAAGGTTAGTTTGATTAGTTAGATATATTTTTTGTTACATGTGTATCTTCTTTATACGCACTCATCTTTGTTAATACAATGTATCATTTTCATTTTCCAAATGAGAACATCTCAGTTTCTTCTCTTTTCAAAAAATCTTCTGGAATTCCTCCATTAGAGCTCAAGCTCGAGCTCACCTTTTCTGCTGCTTCTACACTTTTACATGAGCAGCAAACCATCACTAGAAAATAGGGAACTATATCGTTGGAAGTATCTCACCACCGACTACCACAAAGAAAAACCAGACCATTACTGAAAAATGACCACTAGCGGACTCTGCCACATTTTTCTCACTCACCGGACCCCTTTGGAAAACCCATGAACACCATGGACACGGTCTTAGAAAAAAATTATCGAAAAAATTACTTTGCATTTCCATAGCTTCTTGATATGTTTCAAAATATAACCCCATTAAGAGATCGGTTTTTTAGCTGCCCTTAAAGAAAATTCGAGAAAATTCTTCTCCTAATACTATACTTTTAAGTTTTCTTGTTGAGTATCCACAAAACTTAATAAGGAGGGTAGGGGGCAGGGCGGGGAGAACAAAATGGGGAAGGGGGGGGGGGGGGGGGACAAGGAAGGGGTTCAGGACAGGTAGACCTGAAGGGGAAGGGTTCTACTTGGGTTGGGTACACTTTTTAATGATTTTTTTTTTTTTAAATCAAAATTAATACATGTATAGCTTGTAACGATTCATTTTTCTGACTCGGCAAAACAAATGCCCATGAGCTCAATCAACGGTCAGAGGGGTTTAAAAATTAGTTTTAAGCAGGTTCAAATATCTTGATGAAACTACATGAAGTACGAAAACCAGCATGTCAAATCGATGCAAGTAGAGGTGTCTGTTAAGATATTCTGCCAACAAAAAGACTTTTCTTTTCCACTTAGAATTACTCTATTTTCCAAATACTCTATTTTACTATCAACTTCAAATATTTTTTTTTTTTCAATATTTTAATTCTCCAAACACCTAGCAGCGGAGTTTATCTAGTGTGTCCCGGGAGGAGATGGAAATGATGATCTCAACTTTCAGTCGTTCTCTGTTTTTCAATGTTTGGCTCATGAATCACAAGTATCAAAATTGGACAAGCACCCAAAGCCCACTTCTGCCACCTCGTGAGATGTTTTGTGCCATACATGATTTCAATGTTAAAGAACTGAAGCCAACTAGTTTGGAACTGAGTCATAACAACTGTTATAAGCTAATTTGGTTTCGACTTGACACCATTGTATTACAGCGGAACTTCCCTGCTTACGCTTTAAAACACAGCCTGCAGTTTTATGCTTTCTTTACTTGCATCGTCAACTATTGGTATCTGGATGTGCTAGTATCGCAGAAGTCGCGCAATTTGGTTCTCGTCAGAAAAGTACATTCTCAAACTCGCCATTGTAGTAGACCTAGAAAAACATCCAGTTACGCGAGAAATATATCACTCAGCCATCCTGCAGCAGCGCCCTAGTCAAAACATTTAGGGTAGATGCAACCACATGGCAGCAAGAATCAATAATATTATGGAATAAATGGACCCTTTTCATTTGAGGTATAAAAATTGCAAATGTTGGAAGCCTTAACTGCCAAAACCAGTAAATTTTGGTCACCCACCCAATTGGTGCTCCAGCCTGCTTTCAGGCCATGATTCTGCAAGTTCTCAAGTGGTGTTTGTTTCTCCTATTTTCCAGTATGCTGTCGTACAAAACATAGTTTACACACGAAAAATGAGGACCGGCTACAGATGCAATCCAGCTTTGACCAGATGAATCCATCCTCCATATCTCTTCTTGAAACATTGAGATCACGGCGACCAACATCCTCAACAGACAGTTCGACCATAACAGATGGATGCAATGTAAAGATTCTTGGACCATTTTTCCTGAGAAATGAATGCAAGCAATAAGCAACCAGAAACAGGGAAAGAACGAAAAGCTTACCTGCATACTATGTAAAACATATTCCGCAAACTTCAGTGCATTTGATGATTTAGCAATTACACAAATATGAGAGCCTATGATTTGACGTGGGAGTAGAGAAAAAGTAAAACTAGCCAGTAAGAAAGTCTTGATCAAGTTATCCCTTTGTGAAGATTTGGAAGAACAGGGGGAGAATAACTACTGTTTATTCCTCCAGTTAAGGAAAATGCAATATGCAAAGGAAACATCTGATTATGAGAGACTGATCACCTTTACATGGGTGCTTGGGAAGGCAGATGTCCGCAAGGTCTCTTGAGTCTCATCAATCATTTTACGTCTTGGTACGCTCAATATGAAGGCTGCTTGATCAGCAGTAGCAGCCATAGAAGTTATTCGATAACCACTTTCCCATCTTCGATGTATTCCTTCACTTGGGTAGAGAAAATCAAGCTCTACAACCTGCATGGAATCATCTATTTTAAGCTTCTTCTATTTGGAGGGAAACAAGAAATGCATTAGAAGTGGCCACCAAATGGAAGCTATCTTACCTGTTCAGAATATCCAGAATTTCTGGACATCACCACGCCCCACCGGCTGCCAGCAGTGGTCATGGATGTGACATGGAAGCCTTCTTTCCACTTTTTATTTATCCATTTAAAAGGAAATGATTCACTTACTTTGTAAGACTGTTGTGTATAAGGAGTTCCTGTTTCAGCAAGCACCAAGAGTAGTCAATAGAGTGTTTATAGACACATGGACTAAAACTCTATTCAACTATCTTCAGCAAGTGAAACCTTAGCAAGCAAATTGCAGCGGCTAATAAAAGTACAGCTCATCAAGCAGGCAGGTATATATGGCGATTACATTGAGAACATATGCATCAAGAGGAGGAATTTGGTATCCTTTTTTGAATTCTGGGTCAACCAAAACCAGATAAAAGTTAACCATCTATAATAATTGTAGAAGCAACAACCATTATCTTGAGACGACTGGCATGCAATCATCCATTCTAGTGATGGGATGCCCTTTTCCTTTCCGTCTTTGCCTTGGAAAATCCAAGGGTATTCTCTACCAATACTGGATAACATAATTTCGACAGAAGAACACAAAAGAAGTGTTCCTGTAGCTTTTCCTTGTCCCAGGAGTCTGACAGTGGAGCTCATTTTCTGGTGAGCAGTCATGAACCATAGGCAACCTCAACCTTGAGGAGACTACAAAGTGCTAGGTAGGCGGCAATGACTATGATGGCAAGCAATTAAGTGGTGCCGAAAATAACTTGATACTACTTTTTCAGCAGTTATCTGCACATTGGTTAAAGCCCTGATATGTGAATTAATCAGATCATACTCCTTTAACATCTAACCTTTGGACATAACAACCAAAGAACTTCCATTAGCTGCTCCGGCTATTGAGCTGATATAGTAGTTCTTCTCCCACTGTTCCATTATCCAATCCTAAGAAGAACCCAAAAATGAGTTATAGGTAAGAATCTTCCCTGCAGAGGAAGTAAAGGGACAAAAACTGTAGGTGATTCAGATGACAACCTTGTGGAGGAAGACAGCTGAAAGATCGTAAACCTGGGACGAGAAACCAGTTCCTGCATCCATGATTAGGGCCCAAAGATTGGCAGCTGAAGCCACACAGCTGATGTAAAGACCATCTTCATTTCCCTTGTCTACATGCTGTTGGAGCCTAGAGTCTGCAACATTGTAGTGATATCTACAAAATCCAACATTAACACTTCCCTATCAGCAGCCCACACTAATATAGAATCAAATGCACTTAAGAAAATAGCTAACAGAAACTATTAACTGCAACACTTTAACACGTGCGAGCCTAAAAGAGAGTATGCTTCAGTCTTTTTAGGAAACAATTATAGAAGAGGCATATAGTAAATGCATATGGGGAGATGATTTGCACAATATTCCCTCGTTCAGAGAACATTTAATATGTGACTAACTCATGCACTTGACAGTTAAATGTGTTTATATGCCGGGCGGATGCACCTTAGCCCAGGCGGTGCAAAACAATGACATTACATATAACGAAAACATAGTACTATTCTAATGAGGCAATTATGAATACATTTCAAGAAACGAAAACTCGTCCATGAGAGCTGTAATAACATAAATAAATTGTGCTTTATTAATATGATCTGAATTGTGCTTTTAAAATTACTTTAGACATTGATTTGTTCATTTGTTCACTTCTTTAAATGTTGACATCGCTTACAAAAGATCCTGTGCACGCCTCTGTTTATGTGAAGCTATGAGGTCAAACAGTTTATATAGGAATAACCAAGTTTGTGTTAGCAGATTACACAGAACTATCACATTTTACTAGAAAGAACCACTCATAAACAGAACTATCACATCGCACAAGAAAGCTTGGCAGCGGATATATTTAAAGTTGTACCAATAAACGCATGCAACTGTAAGCACACGTGCATTCTCTTCTTCCAGGTTGATATCTTGTTCAGGTAGATGAAGTGGTGGGAAAGATGTTCATGGATGTACCATAAAACATGCATGCAAGTGTAAGCACACGGTTATTTTCTTTTCTTCTGGTTTGGAGTATCCCTATCCCTTGCTCGGTGGAAGAGAGAAACATGTCATTTTTATGCTCGACTAGAAACATCAATTATACTTCAGAACACCCAAAAAACAAGTATTCATTCGAAAGGTGGCACTCAGGAATAAGGAAATAGCAAGCTTTTATCAAAACGGTCCATGGACTCTGCCCTAATTTCCTTCCTGGTCCCTCAGATGTCACTGTTAGAGAATATAGTCCACCAACGGCACCTTTTCCTAATAAAGTAGTCTAACAATTAAAAAACGTTTCAACTCCCAGAGGCAATTCTCAGAGGGTATTAGGTGAAACTACAAATAAAAGTGTGAAACTAACTTTTTCCATAAAAACCCATAACCCTATTAACCTCGCAAAACACCACCATGTCAGAACATTATACCGACCATTTCGCTGCTCACCTTACCTTCAGGAAATTCAGATCTTCCCTCAACCTTCCCCCAAACAACCACGCATGTCTTTACTTGACCTCTCCTTTAAAGATCGTCATGACACAATCTGAGAACAAAAGCCTCGTCAGTCTCTTGATTTTCCCTCCCACCTTCCCAAAAACCTCTTTGTTACCCTACTGCTCCTCTCCTCTCCAGCTCCAGCTCCACCAGTTCGGATTTGTGTGTTTGCAGCATGGGAACAGATCCTCAAAAGGAATCCCTGGGAACAATGGAAAAACACAAAAGATATCTTGATAACGATTACTCCTGCTCCTCGAGAGCTCACAGGAAAGAGTTGATGCTCCTATATCCTTAGCATGAGTGGTTAAAAGGGCAAACTTATCTACATTTATCCTTCCTCATCATTTCCGTAAGATTTTGGAAAGGAGAAGACAAAATCTTCTATTTTCCCAATATAAAAAAGCATTAAGAACATAAGTGGAAAGGTCCTCTTACTTCCTGTTCTCTTTTACTTGCAAATCAACTAGGTGAAAAGATCCTTCCCCTTTTTCTATCTTTTATCATAGTCATTTTTCCTCAGTAATGAAAGCATTTAGCGGAAGTTAGAAGTTCCACAACTTGCGTGTTTGGAAGAAAATCATTGGTATTCAAGAAGCCTATCTTCAAATAAATACTTCAAAAGTTCTACTTTAGACATTCAGCTACTTCCTCGTAAGTCCACTCTGCTCCAAGTTTGCTATAATCCTAAAAAGTATCACAGCTACACATGCCTATTAGCCATGCATGCAATAAAATACAGAAAGCCTCAGCGCTAACTCACTAGACTGACAATCGAACCTAGGGAGATATTTAGCCTGGGAATATTACTTCCAATAATGGCAGGTAATTATGAGTTCTGCCGTACTTGATTCCTGAGAAAGGAGATACCACCACGTCAATGAAGGAATGCAAGTGTAGTTTTCATCAGATCTAAACCATTTACACAACAACTTATCAGCAATAACTTTTTTCTGAACGGTCATGTCCGTGCCAACTTGCGTGCACCCTCGACTACTCCCCTAGGTACCTGCTACCTCCATCGGCACAGGTATCAGATAACTCTGCTGCCAAGGCTTAGACGGAAGTGAAGATGTCACCGAGCATTTTTTGTCTCCGTTAGGATTTGAACCCGGGTCTCCCATGGTTTTACCCACTTCATTAACCGCTAGGTTACACCCTTGGGTGCATAACTTATCAGCAATAACTTATGCGTCTTTATAATATTCTTATTACATGCTCCAAAAGCCCTTATCAAAAAAAAAAAACATGCTCCAAAAGCATTTTTACAAGCTTAAGGATATAATCTTTTTTCTCATTAGAGAGGCAACAACAACAACAACAAACCCAGTGTAGTCTCACAAGTAGGGTATGGGGAGGGTAGAGTGTACGCAGACCTTACCCCCGCCTTTCAAAAGGTAGAGAGGTTGTTTCCGGTAGACCCCGGCTCAAGAAGGACAAAGACAAACATATAAATAAATAAAAAATAAATAAATAAAAATAAAAATAAGTCTTTGTCTCTTTGAAACAAATTAAAAACTCTTGTTTGCCCGGAACAGCAACAACTAGTTTTATTAGCAACAAACACTTTTCTCATTAGAGAGGCGAACAGCATTAATGAACTGATTCAGCTTCTTCATTTTGATAACTTGTTTTTGATTAGTTACCATACCTTTGGCATGATAAATAATACTGAAAAAGCTAAACAGCAGTGGTTTCCCGAACACATAACACACATAACACCGTTAGTCCCCCATTTACTAGATCTTATGAAGTTCAAGTTCAACGAGGTTCAGTGCTTTTCCAGAAGCTCATTAAATATTATTTAATTAATGTGCTGATCAAAAACTTAACATGAAGCAGCTATTTCACAGCTGTTATCCTTATGGAACATGCAGCCATTCATGCATACTTACGAAAATCATGTACATAAGCACTTGAATCCCGGTTAGCTTACAATATGTTATAGAGCATAGACTTACATCCTTGCCAAAAATTTTAAGAGTTGCAGCCAAGTCTTTTCTTCCATAGGAAAAGCTCGTATTTCTCCATAGCACACATTATGAAGAGGCACCCAGCAGCTACTCGGAATTTAGATCATGGATATTAAATTTAACAAATCTAAACCAAAGGTCAAATCTAATGTGCCAAATCAGAAAACTTATATCATGAAATAGCTATTTCAGAGCTGTTAACCATATGAAACATGCAGCCATGTATGCATACAACATAAAAAACATTCACAGGAGGATATGTTTCCCAATTAGCGTAGAATATTTTTTTATCAAGTCCCAATAATATATTGTAAAGCATACATTAAATCCTCGCTAAATATTATAAGAGTTGCAGCCAAGTACTCTTTTCCTTGGGAACAGCTCATATTTCTCTTTAGCACACACTATGAAGAGGCATCCAGAAGCTGCTCAGAATTTCACTCAGCAGATGAAAGCACAAAACAAATACTTTATAAAAATATTGCAAGTATGTACTAGTTTACCTGGTGAGTATACGTACCATTACTCAGCCAGGACTTTTGTTCGTCCAAGATTTTTAGGAGTTGTGGTGAAGTCATATTTCTTCGAGTTGAAAGTTTGGGGTTCATTTAGTACACTTCATGAAGAAGCGCCTTCGGAGTCTCAATAAGAAGATATTCAAAATAGATCAGATAAATTTATACATTCAATCTAGAGACAACAAACACAGAAAGGCATCTACAACTCCTACAGACGCTTTTTGTCGCATATAGAATCTTTGAGGAAAAATAAACTCCAGAAATTTAAACCTGTCAAACTCAGCCAAAAACATATGTAAGCATCCAAATAAAACAGAAAGTCCACACATACATCAGAAGGAGAAGTTAAGCTGCAAAGATATATAACTGTGATCTGCAGGGCTGCACGAAATAGCCTTCTCTGAAACCAGCAATATACCTTACTATATCTCTAGTTGCAGTTAAACGTAGTTAGCAGAGGTCAGTATATTACTATATCTTGATGTTTCCTTGAATAGATAATATATGATGCAGTCACCTAAACATGGAATATTCCTGAAGGTCCTCGTGGGTCAGATTTTCAAAAGCTACCAACCTCCCAAGAATCAGTAAGTGTCACACTTTTTCACATGTTAAATTATCCTCCTTAGCATCTTCCTTCAAATATGTATGCCCCTGCTTCCATTTATATGCATTTATGCACGTACAAAATTACATGTTTTGACAGTAAATCATGCAAGTTCTCTGCTTAAAGTATATTTAATTTCTCAAGTTCTGGAGTGCATCCATAACATAGGGTTGAGAAAGGACATCAGATGACATGCAAGTCTGTGTACACTTCTATTGCCAAGTTGGTATTCCAACAACTGATTACATACTTTGCTCTTCTGCCAAACAAAATAAACGACAGAACAAACTGGAAAGATGCAACGCTGCAGCAAAGATATGTGAAAATCTAATTAATCACAGACTTTATTTGAGATGTCTATGCAGTGAAGATGTGTGAAAATCTAATTTTTCGCTGTAAGACTTTATATGAGATGTCTACAATTTCACAGCTAAACTGCAAAGAGCAAAAACAAAGAAAACAATATCAAGCACTTGAGGCACTTTTTTGGAAAAGCAAAATGGTTATTGCATGTAACTTATGAACTATAATCACAGTATCACATTTTGACATATAGCAACTACCTCTGTTTCATGGGACGCCGTGCATTATAAACTGAAATCCATTGGGTTGCAGGACTACCGAGTCGCACTTTTTTCTTTGGTTGCTCATCTTCCTCCAAGTTTATTAGCAGTCTTCCACGCTTCTGCCCAACCTGATTAAGGATAGGTAACAGCTAAGTAAGGAGCCAATATATCATGCAAACACATACAACCATGCATAAAGATAGATGGACCTTAAGAGCCCCATCAATTCTTATTGGCCTCAGTGATGTGCAGGGCTCAATAAGACTCTCAAAGAATGATATGAGCTTGGCGTAATTCGGTTCCTCATCAAACTTCATGTTTGTTACAGCCTCAAGGAATTGCTTGAATGGGGCAGGGCAAAAGCAACACATCAACTCTGGTGAAGTGGCCATTTTCTTTTTACAGACTAGAAAACTCTTGTTGTCACCCTGTCACCATTCAAAACATCATACAGTAGAACCATTAAACTCAATTAGCAAAGTTATGCCCAAGCAACAAAATAGTGAAGCAAAAAACAACCGACCTGATAGCCTTGCCATGGTAACCTTCCCTTTATAAGGAATATTAATGTGTATGCTAGAGACTCAAGGTCATCCCTTCTACTCCCGGTCCGACCTAAATGTGCATGTACACTTGCATATCTTATAGTACCCCTGTCAAATAAAAGCATATTTAGTGCACAAAACATGAAAATGAAGTTACATATCTAAGCTTATTTAATCACGTGTCAAATTCCATAAACCTGAATATATCTGGCCTCTGGTCATACTCGACATGCTGAGCAGATGCTGAATCTTTCCATCTAGATGCTGCATCAATGTAAAATAATGCATCACAAAAAGCACACATCGAGTTAAAACAAAGGGAATTATTAATCTTCAAATATAATAAACCCACTACCAAGAAAGTTGTCCCGCAAATGTACCGAGATATCTAGAGACATATTTCAACAGAAAAACAGACATTATGCTTACAAATCTAGCTCACTAAGGTGATTCTTTTTCCATTCCAAAAATTAGAAAAGCAAAGGCGTTTGACACACCAAGGATAAGCATAGAGTGATTAAGGGAGAAAATGAAATAATAATAATAATAATAATACATCGTACCTAAACCAAGATCAATAAGATACAGCTTCTTCTCATCAACACTTCCTGGCTGACCAAGCAAAAAGTTTTCTGGCTTCACATCTCCATGCACAAACCTAGGAGACAGAAACAATGCTGAACAGTTAACTTCATATATACAACATCACTCCTGAGCTTAGAACGGGAAAGTGAACTGATGCAAACAGAGAAGGCAATGCTAAACCCAAGGAAGTTAAAGATGAAACATGAAGAAAATGACGCAAAAGAAATGTATATACTATATAGAAGAGATCAATACACTTACCCCTTAAGGTGAAGCTTTTCGAGAATTGATATTGCCTCCACAGCGATACAGGCCGCCATATTTGGTGACATTCTGTTGCAGGTTAATTATCATCAAACAGGAAGCATATAGCGCGTCCATGTGCAGGGAAAGTAATACAGAGTAAACTGCTTTGCATTCCAATGCACCTGCAGTCAAGTTAAATGTGAAGGAGATGTAGTCGCAAAACTTACGACTGGCCTAAAGAGTTCCAGACATCCCAAAGGCTCGGTCCAAGCATGTCCATCACCTAAAAATTAATATTCAGCAAACATCACAAAGATGCAACAAGTGACACTGATATTAATGGTGAGAAAACTAAGCTCACCAGAATGTAAAAATCTCCCTGACGACCCTTATAATGAACCCCTGGGATCCCATAGCAGCCGTTTAGGGTACTGTCAAATAGTAAAGTTGCAAGTAGATGATAAGAAAGGCATCTCAAGACTGAAAAAATATTATACATACCACAAACTTCAAACTTAGGAATTTCACTTACTTGTACACCTGCCACTCATAAGGAGGGCCATAGTTGCAACCCTTACTGTTTCGATGCTCAAACTTTAATGCAACCTAGAGCAGAACATTATCACTGTATTATACACTAAATAATTTCAACAAATCACACAATAAATGGCATGGATAGTACCTCAACAGCATCTGGTCCTGTTCTCTCAGTTCCTCCACTTGTTCTACGACCAACATAAACTTGTCCAAATCCACCCTTACCTAATCTTCTTTCTGTTTTATATACAGGAGAATTACCCACTTGCACCTGCGTCCAGACAGAGGAAGCCTTCTTTCATGAATTCTACTCCCAATAAGAGTATATATATAACATTTAAAGTCTTGCTCCACTGACTATCACTAACGCTATCTACATATTTCCTTAAGCAGATGGTGAAGAGTGAAATGGCAGAGTCAAGTTTAAGAAGATTTTCAGTTGATCCCCAATTTCATTAAGAAAATTCAAAAAGAAAAAAGAAGCAACAAAACAGATGTTAGGGTTATCAGGAAGATACCCTATCAGGTACTGGAGTTGTGCTTGCTTCTTCTTCAACTCCCATTATTTTGTCTCTATTCCCACCTTCCATTGCAATATTTTTATCTGCAGCACCCTCAGCTCTATTAAGAGCTGGCTCTGCAACACCAACAGGAACAGCTTGAGGAAGAACCTCACAAGGTGGCTCCGGATCTAAATCTATCAACCTAATCCCCCTACCCCTACCAGCACCACCAGGCCTTGCCCGCGTCGCTGCTGAAGGCCCTTTTGCTACAGCTGTTGCATTACCCCTTCCTCTTCCACCACCACCTCTTCTTTGACCTCTGTTCTGAGTAGGCAAAACCCAATTTTCTTCTTGGCCAGAGGGTTCTGGGGCAGGCTGGGGATCACCAAGCCGTTTTGATCTCCGTGCTCCCCTACGCAGATCTGGCATCCTCACCCATGCAAATCACATTCAACTCGATTCACCCACCTTGCCTTGAAAATCTGGTGGTACCCATAAGAGAAGAATCACTTAAAAGATAAAAGAGAAGCTCAAAACTGAGATTTTTAACAATTTGTGAACAACCCAATGCAGACCTCAATTTGCAATCAGGAGCAGAAAATGCAGGTTTCAAACATGAAGAAACTTGGGGAAACTTTACAGGATAACATTTCAAAATTATAATTCTGCTTACTTAAAATATTAAAAGTGACCAGGTGACTAGAAACATATCTCTACTTTTGGCAAAAAAATCCGAAACATCTATGTAAAAGCTGGTAACTTCATTCTTGATCATAAAATTTTCCCAATCAAGAAACAACAATAAAAGCTCCAATAAATTCAGCTCCATAAATTCCTATGATAAGGAAAGTTCTTAATAGTGGAATCAACAATAAAAGCTAAACAGCCAAACCACATCCAAGTTAGAAACTTTATCAAAGAAACACAACCAAAACAGTTCAACAAAATGATATTCTATAATCACGAAAAAGATTCTATGACGGGAACCAATGTGATCCTACTCATACCTCAACCGATCATCAAGAAAGCAACAAAGATGGAACTGTTTTGGTACATTCCACAAAAGCAAAAAGGGAAATCCAAAAGAATCCAACAAAACCAAGAAACAAAAGCAAAAACTTGAGATGATACCTCAAAAACAACAAACCTAAAAGGATCGGAGAGAAACTGAACAAAAATCAACGCATTTAATGTACCAAACAAGAGTTGTAATTGTTGATCAAACTTTAGATCTTCAGTGAACTCATAGATACCACGGGAGATAGCTCAAGAAATTGAAAAAATATAAACAAAGACAAAGAATCTTATCTGTAGCACAAAAACAAGAAAGGAGAAGAAAAAATGAAATGCAGAAATGGTTTCGTGTGAATATATGAATGGGAGTATATCGATAAGGCAGGAGTCGAAATGGAGAAGGAAGTAATATTATTACGTCCGGTGAGAATTTGGATTTCGAAAACCTTTGAATTTTGTGAAATAATAATAATTGGAATAGTGAGCTAGGGGTGTTATAGGTTAGTCGGTATGGTACGTTAATGAGACATTTCACTTCGGTATTTTTGATATTCAATTTCTTAAAATGCTATATTAATACCGTATCTAATTAAATTCGGTATTGTTCGGTTTTTTTCCTTTCGATTTCGGTTTATTCGGTTAGGTAACTTCGGTTTATTCGGCTTGAATACTAACTAGTATGTAGAGTCAGAGACTGTAATATTCTTAATTAAAGTAATAAAAAATACAAAACTAAAAATATTTGTTGACAAAAGTTTTGTCCAAAACCAGCAAATATCAACTCAGAGAGAGAAAATTGTACATAAAGGAATAAATCTAATCATTAGAAATGTCTTGTTACTTGCTTAGAGTTAATTGATAAACTTAGAGAATAAAGGAAAGTAAAATTCTAGATTTTTTATATTTATGTTATAATTAATAATATGTGTATTGTGCAATATAATATATATTTCGGTACGGTATCGGTATTTCATTTTAAAATAACAAATATCATACCTAATACCAATTTACTTTAAAAATTAAACCGAATACCAAAATATCGAATACCAAATACCAAAATTTTCAATTTCAATACGATAATTCGGTATTTACCAAATTATGCACAAGCAGCCACCTTGTGTATTTTGGTGTGTTGTAGGAGGAGGGGCATTGTAGCATTGTGGCACTGTGGTGTATACACCATGTCAGGATAAAAAACATATAAGAACTTCTTTTTCTTTTTCTTTTTTACACTAATATCCGTACCCGTACCCGCGCATTGCGCAGAGAATATGAAATATAATTTTTCATAAAAAATATTACTTTAAAAATACAATAGACAAAAAGGAGCATGCAAATACTATTATTGTATGAACATGTAAATGCACTGTCACTATACATATGGAATAGGAAATTGCATCACAAAGCCTTATAGCAACCCGAGGGAGTCTCTACAATTTACTGTTTTCACATAGGTCTCTCAAACGGTGTCTGAGTATAGTAATATGAGCCCATGGCAAGTCACCCTACTGTTATAATGTACTCTGATATTGTTTTCTCGTGAGAATCGTCTTCTTCATTCAATTGCTCTCTGAATCATTTGTCAAAGAAAACGAGAGTATTAATAATAGTTGTTAAACCTTTTATGAAAATTTTCAACATAGTTGCAGGGGAGAAACTTTGTGTTATAGTTCCATTGTATAAATAAAAATTATTCACGTGCTCACAAGTAGTCCTAATAAAATTTGAATTTTCAGAAAAGTTATGCATTGTTCTTTTAAACTGCAAAAGTTTCCTAAAATTAACTTATCTCCTCTTTACTAACTGATGCAATCGAAGTATCAATATCTCTACCAAAATCCGAAATACCATAAAGTGAAATAAAAATAGAACCAAGAAAATGCTTCTCAAAGGGTTGCCCCGCGATCACAAGCAAAAATTTAAAAAATAGTAAAAAAATTATAATGTTCACATTGTTGTTAGCATTGTTTAGAAAAATAGTAGGACGTGTTGTTTTATTGATTAGTTTTTGGTTCCTTGTGAATTGGTTTTAGGATGTATAAGTATATAAATTTACAATCTCATAGTTTTATGTGGAGAGCCGATGCACCGTCATAAACTTTTACATCCTCAAATTAATAATAAGTAATAATTAATATATAGTTAAAATTTATGAAGGACTCATGTTTTTTGATAAAGTTCACTGAAATATTTACCTTGCAATAATTATAGTGTATTTAAATCCGGTATAAGATAATCTGTTTGCACATTTGAAGTCGACAAACCATATCGCAAATTTCACTCTAGCATTGAATTTGGATATTGTGCTTCAGAATGAGACACGATGAAACGTGTCCACACTTCTTTATGTGTGCACTGCATATTGGATTGAAATTTTGACGATTTATTTTGTCCATTAATGATTGTTTTGTTTTTCCTTTTTCAAAAGCATTCTCTCTAATAGGATCAACAAAGTCTGTAAACCATAAAAATGAAAAATTAGCTAACTATTAGAAATGAACAAATTTAGGGAAGCTATCAAACCATTAAGGGATGTCATTTCATGACATGTTTGATTTTATAAATTTACTTCTATGTTCATGTTAGAGGTTAGTATAGAAGAATTGAAGAGCTGTTTTGAACTGTTGATTTTCTCTTCTTTCAACGGACTAAAGCATGTAAAAAAGCGACATATAAAGACGATACACCTACACAACTAATCATCAGAATAACTTAAATATACAAATGCTATAAGATTCAATATCAGCATAAGAAATATTGGATGTTCAAATAGAGCATAGATGATAAACGCAGATGACATAATATTTTATTAATTTTTAGCATAATATAACAGATAATATATTTGCAAGAAAGATGTCACGACCCAAAGTCCAACTAGTCGTGATGGCATATAACCCAACCCGATAAGTCAATTTAACAATATTCCAATTTTAAATGAGATTTACTGAGAAAATAATGATGAAATAACTTAACTTTTATACAACAACCTAAGGACTGGTAGTACAAATCATGAACTTCTAAGATTTAGAGTTTACAAAGCTGGTATGAAATAAATACATCATCTGTTTGAAATATACATAAACAGATTTATAAATTTAAAGCTATCAAGAACAACAGGCAGCTATAACCGGAACGCAGGTACATCTTAAATGTCAGCTCCCGCCATACACAGCAACATCAGCTCCAAAATCTGCACGCAAGGTGCAGAAGCGTAGTATGAGTACAACCGACCACATGTACTCAATAAGTAACAAACATAACCTTAGGTTGAAAGTGTCACGCCCCGAACTCGGGGAGCGCGACCGGCGCTCAACCGAGTGAACCGGCCGAGCAAGCCTGTTAGATTTTCTTCTACCCAAACTCATCCATGAATAAAGAGGAGATGCACTCCATTACTCAAACGCTGAAAAGATTTCATTAACAACTCCCATTTAATTTTCATTAGCAGCTTCCTTCATAATTTTCAAAATATTACAAGTTTATAGATATAATGAAAAACATGTTTGCTAAATACCAACATTTCTAGCTCAATTCCCCACATCAAACACCACGCACAACCTGTCTACGGAGCCTCTAAGTACAACCAAAGAGTAGTATGGAAGTGTCGGCAACAAGGCCCTGGCTATACCTCAAAACACAATGTACAACTCAAATGACATCAGGCTTGGAATAGAGTAGGGCTCACCAAAACCTGCTGAATAGATAGTGATTGCTAACGAGGACCAAAGTTGCCCGCTGATGAACCACCTGCATCCATTGAAGATGCAGCGCCCCCGGCAAAAGAGACGTTAGTACATATGGAATAGTTCTAGTATGTAAAGCTAACTGTCCTCTTTCAAAATATAATACCAATGTAAGAAAGGGAAAACCATGGAAACAACAATCAACAATCAATGATATTCAAATGCCAAGTTAAAACATAATAATTTCCAAAATACGAAGATAATATTATTTTTGGTTGGGAAATCTTTAGCACCGATATACCACTGTTCACAATACCACTGTTCATAATACCAATATTCATAATACCAATACCACCATACTTTTAGCACGGAGTCCGATCACGACCCGATCGGCTAGGCCATCTCATCCGAGGCATCAACCACAATCACAATTTCAATTACAATTTCTAACACAATGTGAGGACCCGTAAAACTTTTAACCAAAAACTCGGGGTTTCGTGGTGCCAAGATAGATTCCTGTGTTGCTTTAGTAGAAATTCTTCGCGGCTCGCAAGCTCACCGCGGTTCGGACCTTTTGGACTGAACAGTACCCTACGGACTTAGAGAAAAATATTTCGTAGAAGAAAGCGTTCCTGCGGCCCATTATACGGCCGCATAATCACTCTGCGGACTGCATAATGGCCGCAGAGTGAAGCAGTAAGTTTGGCCAATTTGAGGTCAGTTTTGCGGTCAATTATGCGACCGCATATCGGTCGCATATTTTCCTCTTGGGTTTCTGCGGAGGGAGTTCTGCGGTGCATTATGCGATCACAGAACAAGTATGCAGACTGCATACTGGTCGCATACCTGAGCCGAAAGTTTAGGCCCCTGAGGGCCATTTCTGCGGTCACTTTGCGGACCGCATAACCATTATGCGGTCGCATATGCGACCGCAGACCTGTGTCGGGGCACCATTTTTCTTAATTTAAAACCCGACCTTCATTCCATTAAAATACCCCTTAGGTCTATTTTGAGCTCATTTTCTGATGTTTCTAGAGTGTGAGAGAGAGGGTTCAAGAGGGAGGGCCTAAGTTTTCATCAAATTGATCTTCAATCATCACTTGAAGCTTTGAAAATATTCAAGTAGAGCACCAATTCTTCATCCAAAAGGGTAAGACTTCATCACCCCAGCTCTTAATTTTAAACATAGCTATAATGGGGTACTAGTGTGATACTTCATGGGTATAAGGGTGGTTTATCTTGTATGCATATATGATAAAGAGTGGGGGAAAAGTGAGCTAGAACCATGAACGTTTTCCTAATTTTGGGTTCAATTTATATATTGCTAAAATAGATTGTGGTTGCTAAGGGTTCCGGAAAATTGTAGAGTCTAAAGAAGCGCAATTGAGGTATGTATGGCCAACTCTCTTCTTCCTAGAATCGAACTCCTGGTGTCCGAATAATGGGTGTAAGTTTTAACTTGATCATACTAGAATTGTTTGCCTTAGTGTGTTGGATTGAAAGATTCATGTTCCCTAATTGTTTTAGATGGTTACCATGTCATCATGCTATTTGAGAACGTAATTATGTTATTTCCAAGCTCCTTCCCTTATGTGTGCAATGCCTTATGTGATGGTACTTATCGACATAAATAATGATGTTATTTGAACGGATAAAAGGGGAAAAGACTTGAATTGTAAAATGTTCCCAAGTGCCAAGAACTACTTAATAAATGAGGCTGTTTGTGCCATATAACGAAAGATCTAAAAGAAATGTGAATTGAGTGAACAATTGAAAGAGGTTATGTCTCAAGTGAGATGGCTTAGCCGATCGGGCCGAGATCGGACGCCATGCTGTACACATGGTGGCATTTGTGTTGGAATTATTGATTTACATTGTGGATATGGATATGTCTCACTTGAGATGGCTTAGCCGGTCGGGCCGAGATCGGATTCCGTGTAAAAATACGGTGGCATTGTGAGTTGTGGCCTTGGCACTAAAGATTATTAATCTAAAAAGATGAAAAGATTGGATTCGAAACTATGTGACCCTTACTTGGTGTTTTCTTTGTATTTCTATGAAATTCTTATTGATTATTATGACTGTCTTCTCTTGGTTTCACTGTTCATTCTACTAAGATTGGTGTTTGCCTTACATACTAGTACTATTCGACAGTACTAACATCCCTTTTGCCAGGGACGCTACATCTTTGAATGGATGTAGGTGGTTCCATCGCAGATAGTGCCGATCGCAGATATGTGGTGCTCTCTTTCTCTCCCCACAGCAGTCTTGGTGAGCCCCATTTCTCCCAGGGGTCATGTAGTTCTTCTTTTGTATAAGTTTTCATATTTTGAGGTATAGACAGGGCCTTATTACCGGCATTGTCATGTTGCTCTTTTGTACTCTTAGAGGCTCCGTAGATGTTTATGTGGGTCATGTATGTATATTGGGGTGGTCGTTGGATCGAGTTGTATTTTGGAAACTCAACTATGGTATAATGTATATAATGATAAATGGACCAATAACGTTTATATATTTATATAACTGACCTCTCCCCTGTTTTACAAATGGTGATGCGATCTTTTTTTTGCATTATGAATGAGTCGGGTAGGAAAGGTTTAATAGGCTTGCTCGACTAGGTCCACTCGGTTGAGCGCCGGTCGCGCTCCCCGAGGTTGGGGCGTGACACACAATTACCATCATGTGTGCGGCATGGCGTCCGATCACGACCCGATCGACTAGGCCATCTCACCACAATGTTGTGTGGATCAACATCATCCTTTTCTATCAATAATCCCATCCCAATTAAGGGGAATAATGTTATCACATCAATCTCATCCCAAATAAGGGGAATAATTTTATCACATCGATCTCATCCCAAATAAGGGGAATGATCACAATCCACTCCTACACTGGCACGTGTAGTTTCGAACTCAGGTTATTTCAACCTATCCTCCCTCGGTGACTATCGATACTCCCAAAAATATTTTTGATTTGCATATAAAGGAAACAACAATACAAATGCATTTACCTCATAACCTTTCACATTATTTATAGCCTCATTGGTATTTTTATCTACTTACAACATCATTATTTCATTGGCTCTCTTGGCCATACATACGAGTCTTCATTCATAGCACAATGTCGTATTTCATATTCCACACTTTCATATCTTTCCTTCTCATGAATCATCATCATAAATATCAACAATAGAATATTCTGCATTCACAACTTTAGGTTCATTAGTAATGAAGATTTTAAATACAATAGATTTCTTTCCAAGAAATAGAGTAAAATGATTGGCAATCGAAGCACAAGTTAAAATCATAAATGAGTAACACATCATTTATTCTTGAAATACTGTTCCACAAAAAGGGAAATACACATATTCAACTCATGAATATATAGGAGTTCATAACATGTTGGAAATACTTACAAAGTATAGCATTAATTGAAACAACCACATTTTGGCACGTCTTGAGTACATAAGCTTTTAGGAAAATCTATTTTCGAAGTTAATTTGGAACAGTTGAATCAAGACTCATTTATTAACCTTTCTCATGTCATTTCATTTCATTGGCACTATTGGCCACAAGTATAACTTTCATTCTTGGCACGGCGACCACACTTTATATCACCAACTCTTTTCTTTCACTTTCGAGCATCTTTATATATTATCAACAATAAGGCATTTCAAATCAAGATTTTAGGTACACAACACATATGAGCAATTTAGAGTCTTAAGCATATTGAGTTTTTCTCACACAATTTGGCATACTAGCTTTCATTTGGAACACGACTCAAAGACATAATATTTTAATACACAACCCATACTTTGAACATATATATTTCGACATAAGGCTTATTCGGAATAGTCAAGTTTATAAGGAATAACTCGGAACATAGGAATTAGGAACTTGAGCCAACCATACTTGAAACTCACGGGAACATCATGGAATTCAATTCTAAGAGAGTAGTTTAGCCAACATACCTCAAATTCGTCCCTTAATGATACTACAATGATCCACTACACTAAACAACTTTAATCTACAATAACAACATCCAATGGGAACAATATTAGTAACAAAATCTATAATTTAGGCCAATTAGGCATTTTATCAAACACCTAGTAGGCATGAATCTCTACACCTCTTAACCATAGAATTAGTTCATCCAACTACTACCATTTACCAACAATTTATCCCACCATCATTCTTAAACAATTCATAACTTCCAATATCACATACATGACCATCCATCCACACCCAACCAACAAAATTCCATAAAATAATCATCTTTCAATCTCTACAAAGGTTATGTATTTAAATTGGGAACTTATGGCTTCCAATCACCATACCATAAGTTCTAATACTTAATTCATACTCATGTTCTCATAATATATCCATACATATAAGTCTAATAGTGTAGGATTACCTTTTGGAAGAAATCTTGCAAAACTCTCCTTTGAGTGATTGAAGAAATTTCTTGAAGATCTAAGTATTTTATGTATAGATTTCATCAATACTAGTATAGAAATGATGAAATTTCACACCAAGATAATGGGTATTGCTTACCTTGAAGAAGAAGGGAGTTGGTGGTCTTGGGAGAGTGGAGAAGAACTCCAAAATTCGTCCAAGTAAAGTGGGGAAAATGAACCCTGAAATTATAGTTATAGGCCAATATTTTTGGGTTTCGGATGCTGTCCCGGATGCTTCGCATCCCCACTTCACTCCTCTTTGAAGCTCGGATGCGGACCTGGATGCTATAGCAGCACTTCACTGCCAACCTTTCTTTCGGACGCGGCCTCGGATGCTTCGCATCCAGCCTTTGGTAATTTGGTCATAACTTATTGTAGAAATGTCCAAATGACAAACGGTTTGAAGCATTAGAAACTAAACTCAGAGGGGTTTAATTTGACAGGTATATCACCACCTAAGTCTTTATATTGAGGGATTTCTATTCGTTTGAAGTCGGGTCTTGTGCTAATTGAGACATCCTTTCCACTTAATGTATCCAACTTGTTTCACACAAATTCTTACCATTCACAAAACTTCTTATTATGTTCCAACACACCTTAAACATATATTTTCATTTCAAAATAATGTGGTCCTATCCCGTAGGTCTCCTTTAATACTCGAATACGTTATCCTCAAATACTGCTGGCATACTTTAAAATCTTAAATCAATAGGAAATTTTTAACGGGGCCTTACATAATGCAGTGACGGGCTTGGACAACGGTCAGAGTCCGACACCAATAGCCAAGAACAACTCGTAACAATATAATAAAAGCAGCACAGTAATAACTCAAAGATATGATGCTCAGCTTGTTCACATTTACGGAAAAATAGGTATGCTTTTCAGGTATAACAGTAAATCCCAAATCTTTCACAGAAATTACCAAAATATAAGTATATAAGAAAATTGTGATTTTTCCCAAAAATTTTCAACAACAGATAAGATGTTTCATTTACATATAGCATGAGGAAAGTACACTTTTATGCCTACATGTCAATGTTCATGTGAAGCCATGAATGTCACAATACCGTTTAGCATGAGGAAATGCATCTCTATGCCTACATGCCAAGTATGCATGTCAAATTTAATGCATCACAGTGATGAACTCAGGTACTCACACTCTTAGAGTACTCAATCTCACTGTCTCACACTCAATCACTTGGTACACTCAATCACTCAGTACACTTAATCACTCAGCACTCAGTACCTGCGCTCACTGTTGGTATGTCAGACTTCAGAGGGGCGGATCCTGCCCAAGTGCTAATATAAACCAGCATGGCCTGTTGCGGCGTGCAGCCTGATCCATTCATGAATCAATAAAACCTGATGCGACGTGCAGCCTGATCCCATAATGAATTAATAAATTGGTTGTGGCGTGCATCTCGATCCCATAAATATCACTCATAATCCGACCCTCATGCCCCAACTCAGTCATCAATCTCTCCAGCCTTTCGGGCTCACAAATCTCATGCCAATCAGCCCAAACAATGATAACATGATATGTCAATAAAGGATAACAAAAACTGAGATATGATATACAAATGAATGAATATGACTGAGTATGAAACTGTAATTTAAGCAAATAACTCGATAGCAGAGATGACCTCAGTGGGTCCCAACAGAATAAGGATATAGCCTAAACATGATTTCTAATATGATTCACAGCTCAATTTCTCTAACACGTAGAAATTTCATGGATAGAAACAAGATTAGGTAACTACACAGTATCACAGAATCAACTGAGTCATAATTCACACAGTGCATGCCCACACATAATCCATACGCTACTCTGCCACTCCCACTTTGGTTAGACCATCTCCTCAGGCTCTGTTGTTCATATTTGACATGCTAGTAATTCATCCAATGCGAGACACCTCCCACCATGTCTTTCCTCCTCATTCGTTTCCAAAATGCTACCTCAAATCATAATCCATCTTTGTAGCACCCGAATGGATAAAATGCCGCAAACTCCGAGCCTCCATAAAGATCATCTCTCTAGAGCCATCAACATTAGAAATACTGATTCGACCCTGATCCATACATCGCCATATTTGATAACCGTCTCTTAGTCACCATTCCATAACATCCTGCCCCGAAGACAAATCAAAGGAGACCATAAAACCGATGAGCCTTAATGGGTTCCAACAAGGACGATGACATTACATCACAAATAAGAATGCCACCAAGTTCGAAAATATCAAGCCTCGTTACTTCGTCAACCAAGGGCTGATCATCCGTAGTCCCAATGTCTTTCCTTCGCTGGAATTAAATGACGAACCTCTAAAACATGAACCAAGAAATCCTCATTTTGAGTCATTCACAGCCATGGCACATAAATAAGCACCCTACTATTTACACCAACACTGTGCGATAATAACGCATGAACATCATAATACACCGTGCATAGCCTCGAAACCGTAGGCAACCCAACACTGTGCTAAAATGACAGAACACCCTTCCACTAGGCGACGATAATAGCCCACCCGAATACGCAAGGAGAAACATCCTACACCATATCTGCAGTACCACTACAACTCTTCGATTCCCAATTGATAACAAGTGCTCAACATCATATAGGAGTGAGTAGGAAGGAAATGAAGGCATAAGCTCTCATGGAATCAACGACGAGGAATCATGAAGGGAAGTGCTCCTAACAGCCCTGTAGCCTCTCGAAGATAAATACAAATATCTCTGTACCGATCCGCAAGACTCTACTAGACTTGCTCATGAATCGTGTGACCTAAATAAACCTAAAGCTCTGATACCAAGCTGTCACGACCCAATTCCCATTATAGGCCGTGATGGCACCCAGCGTCATCCTTAGGCAAGCCAATGGTGAACTACCATTAATTATTCATTTTACTATTTTTGAAATCATGAATATTATTAGATAAAAAAGTTAATGCATTAAAAATCATAGGTACATAAAATTTAAAATAAAATATAAAGTAAAAGTGTGTCAATGTTAAGCAAAACTATAAACGAATTCTAGAACATCCCTAAAACCCGATGTCACAAGTGCATGAGCGTCTACTAAAGAGTGCCATAATAATATAACATATGTCTAGAATATAAAATAGACAGGATAAAGTAAATAGATAAGATGGATACTCTGTGGGCTACGGTGCGTAGCATGGAAATAAGCTCACCATAAGGTCCCCTTAGCAGTTGCGCCTATACGCTAAGATAACGACCAAGTGAACCTGTCAGATCTTGCACATATAGTGCAGAAGCGTAGCATTAGTACGTAAACTAATGCGTACCTGGTAAGTATCTAGCCTAACCCCAGAAAAATAGTGAAATGGGGACGGAACGGGATGCAGTATAAAATACTAAAACAAGTATAAGAAAAGCCCTTAAAAACTTACAAGTTTTATTGATTGAAAGTAAAAAACATTGCAGCAGAAAATATTAGAATAGTACAGAGGGGAGAGGTCTTAGAAAATTTGGAAAATTTTTTGATCCCTCTTACAATGGGAGAGGGAGTCTTTAATAGACTTAGGAAAAGATGCCTTTGATCTTAGGCGTACAAATGTGCGGTCTGATTTAATCGACAATTTAAAGTGGTCGACAAACAGAAATGGGTGGTCCACTCTTTTTAAAAGTAAACAGTAAAAAGCTGTCTTCTTTTTCAAAAGGTGAATAGTAAAAGTAAGATTCCTTTTTTGCTGATGGAGACTCTGTCGGTCTTTATTGATGGAGACTCTGTCGGTGCAGATTCCACTAGTCGTAGTTTAGATCCGTGTACGCCAAAGCAATACCCTTTGGGTCGCACATATCACCATTACTGCTTTCTCCTGTAGAAGCAGCATCTTCGATCAATTGCATAATTTGATCTTCTTCGTAGTCTTCAATATTTTGTAAAGCTTGTTTCAGCTTTTCTTTGAGGGCTGCCTTGGAAGGTGAAGCTTTCTGGAAGCTTTGCTGGACGGGCTTCTGAACTTTGGGGACTTGCTCTTTAGGAGTCCACCCCTTGATTTTGATTTCTTTAGACAGATACTTGATCCTGTCAAATTCTGCTTTAGTAAAATTCCAGCTGACGATAAATGATATCTTCTTCTGGACAAAGTATTTGCACATTTTAATGTGCTCTGGAAGAGTAGAAATGGCCTCCTTGGTCTGAAAATCATCAAACCTGTTGAGGAATTGTTGGGGGAGGATCTCTCTGTTTCCTCCGAATAAGTTCCACCATTCGTAGAACCATCTAGGAATTATAGCTTTAGTGACATCTAAGCTATACTTGACAAACCAAGTATGTCCTGGTCTAATATACATAAAATTAAACCATGCTGCTTTGTAATCGTGCCAGCAATAAGTCTGGGGACGATGAGTCATGGTGAGTGCAACTGGTGTGTGCAGGTGATCGGCAAACCACTCAAACGGTGATAAAATTTTCTTAATAGTAAACCTAGAATACTTAATAAATCCTGGTCTACTCTGACATAAAGTATGTTCTACTTCAATGGAGTCTGTATCAATGAGGATGACTTCATAGAATCTCCTCGTTTTGTATGAATTTTCAGTATCCACGTAATTAAAATCCGTGTAACAAGGTTTGATTAGGTCTTCTAGTCTGAGACCTTCATACTCTTTATCTAGAGCTAGAACGGGTAATACCTGAAGGGTAATGTATTCGAATTTTTCTTCTTTCTGAAGATCTTCTTGAGGTGTCTTCTTAACTAAAGGATTAACTGCTTCTGCAAAAGTCTCTGGGACTTTCATGGTGTAGCTCTCTTTCGTTTGAACTGTAGAGCTGGATGCTGATCCTTTTTCTAAAGGCTTTGGTTGGGTTTTTGTAAGTTTCTCAAAGGGAACTGGAATAGGTGCTGGTAATTTTGGGTACTCAGCTAGAGCTGTATACCTGTTTTGGAAAGAAAGTTGTGGCCTTTGAGGGGCTGATGTTTTGGTAGGAGTTATGGGAAGAGGGACAAATGGTCTAGCCATTTGAGGTTTGTTGATCTCCTTTCCTTTGGAAGGAGCGTTAGGTCTGAAGGGCCTCATTTTTTCCCTGTAAAAATTCTCTTGTTAGAAAATCAGGTAAAGAATTTTCTTCTCTTTTGATAAATTCGATTTTGAAATCAAAGCTAGACAGTAGAGCTTGCCATCTAGCAAATATCTGTTTTGAAACAAGATTCTTAACATCTTTTTGCAAAATTTCTTTAGCAGATTTGCAATCTACTCTAACCAGAAATTCTTTGTTAATAAGATCGTCTTGAAATTTAGTGATACATAGCACTATAGACAAAACTTCTTTCTTAACAGTAGAATAGTTTTTCTGGGCGGAATTCCAGATTCCTGATGTAAAACGAACTAATTGTTCAGAAGACTCGATGGAAATCTTTTGTTTAAGGATACCTCCGTAACCAATATCTGAAGCATCTGTTTCAACTATCATAGAAGCTTCTGGGTTGGGGATTCCTAAGCAAGGAAGGTTTTGAACCAGTTTCTTGACTTGGATGATAGACTGTGTTTGTTCTTGATTCCAAGGGATAGGATTCTTCCTAAGTCTTTTGTAAAGAGGTTCACAGACCTGTCTAATGTTGGGGATAAAATCAGCAACGTAATTGAGGCTTCCTAAGAATCTCTGTAGTTGAGTTTTATCAGTAATCTCATTGGGGAATTTAGACGAGAACTCTATGGCTCTGCAAATAGGTTTGTAAGATCCTTGGTAAAGGTCGTGACCCAAGAATCTAATGGAGGTTTGGAAGAGTTTTGATCTTCTGGGCACTAACTACCAAACCGTTTCTCTTAACAACTTTCAAGAAGGTTTTGAGATGTTTGAAGTGAGAATCTATGTTATCAGAAAATATAAGCACATTATCTATATAGACTATAGACATATAACTATAATCATTAAAGATGGAGTTCATGATATTCTGAAACTCAGATAGGGCATTCTTGAGCCCAAATGGCATCACATTCCATTCGTATTGACCGAAGGGAACATTAAATGCCATTTTGTATCTGTCTTTCTCAGCTACTTGAATTTGCCAGAAACCAGATTTCATATCGAACTTACTGTAAATATTAGCTTTGTAAGTTCTTTTCAGAAGATCCCTTTTGTTGGGGATGGGATATCTGATCCATTTAAGGACAACATTCAATGGTTTATAGTTTATAACTAATCGTGGGGCACCTCTCTCTTTCTCTGCACTTTTGTTAACATAAAATGCAGAACAACTCCAAGGAGATTTAGAGGGACGAATAATGTTGTTTTTGGGGAGATTCGAAATCTCATCTTTGCAGATTTCCATTGTTTCATGATTCATTTGAATAGGTCTTGCCTTGGTGGAGATGACCTGTTCATTGAATCCTTCAATGTAGGGGAGTTCAACTAAGTGCTTTTTTCTTTCCCAAAAAGCGTTAGGAAAATCAGAACATATTTCTTGTTCAAAAGTGTTTTGAAGATTAGCTATTTTAGTAACTATCTCCGGGGTTTTTAAAATCTGTTCGATTTTCTTAATTTTTATTTCATCCTTTAAAAAGGTGACATGCTGAGATAGGCTGTTTATACGAAAAACAGTGTTTTTTCTAATAAAATCACTTTCATCTTGTGAAAGGGTTTTAACAAAATGAAAATATAATTCTTTTCCTAGAATATGTGTATAAATACCGTCTAAGTCAGTAATAAAAGGTTTTATCTGGGTGATAAAAGGAATTGCAAGAATGATATCTTCATTAATATCTTCAGTAATAATAAAATCATTTGTCAAGCAAATACCATTATTACAAATATGTGCCTTTGAAAGCTTATAATTAATACGAAGTTGTTCTCCTGTAGCGGAGTATAATTTGGAAGTACTTTTTTCTAAGTACTGAGTTGGAACAATACCTTTCATGATGCAGTTACGATCTGCACCACTATCAAGCAGGGCGATTTTGTTAATAACGAAATGTTTGTTAATAACAATCTTGATAGGAATATGGCAGCTCTGAGGTTTGATACTTGTAATGACCGTAAGGCCTGGAGCTTGGGACGATGAAGTCTTATCTTTGGTAAGACGGAGGTTGGTAGAGTCTTCATTCTCATAATGATACTCACTTTGATGGGGACTAGGTTCTTCTTCATTTTCTGACTTATATTCATAAGTCTTAGCTTGTTTGAGAACCTGTTCTGTTAAGATATCAACCTCAACTTTTCCAAGTCTAGATTTAATATCTCTGATTTCGTTTTTAAGTTCTGAGACTTCATGTCTCAAATCCGAAATCGAAGGTTCAGCTAGTTTATCGAAGCGAGCCATAACTTGCTTCATGCTGAATGGTTCAACAACTGACCTAGGCTTAGGTCTGTCATTCTGATGAGTAAGAATGAGATTCTTGAGTTCAATCAAGTACTTCTTCCTAGACTCATCATCCGCGATGTGTTGTACAACATCAAACAGAGCTTCTTTGGAGCTATCTGATAGTACTTTGATAGAAGCCTGGGTTTTATCACAAGTACAAAAAGCTCCAGAACAATGGCATTCACTGCCAGATTGGCTTGAGTCAAAGTTATAGGCGATGTTGATATCATCTTCATCGCTATACTCATCCGAGGAATAGTCAGGAGAAGAATCTGAATTAGGTTCTTCTAGAATAGAGAAGAGTTCCTTTTTGGTATCTTCACTGATTTCTAGAGGATTGATCTTCTTCTTCTTTCTGTCAGATTTGCACTGGTTGGCTCTGTGACCAGTTTTTCCACAGTTCCAACAGACATCCTTGGTTTTGGACGAAGGTTTGCGGAATTTGGATTTCTTCCTAGGAGGATCATCAAAATTTCTCCTAGATTTGTGGCGACGAGTCTTTTTGGAAGACTTTTAAGCCTTGTCCTTCTTGGAAGAATGAGTAGAAGGAGTGACTATGTTTGTGTAACCGAAGTCTTGACAGAAACTTCCTAATTGTCTTCTAGAAGAGTGTTGCTCTTTTTTGAGCTGATTTTTAAGCTTGATGTCAGTGCAGAGTTCGAGACCTACAACATTAATGATGCTAACAATGTCACCATAAGTCATTTGATGGTAAGGAATTTTACCTTCACAATGATCTTGGATTTTGGTTCGGACTTTGCTAGCGAATAAAAGAGGAAGACCGCTGATGAAGCGTTCTTTCCAGAAATCTAGATGACAGTCAGGTCTAATCATAACCTTACTGATAAATTGGTTTTTGTACCAGATAAAGTCATCTAAAGATGGACAGGATAGATTATTCAGGATTTGTATGCTCCTGTCTTGGAAGAGTTTTGGCTCTTCGATGCAGTGTTTTGCTATGTGGTAGAGAAGGGTGGCACATGCATCTTCTCTAGTTATTTGTGAGGTAGTTTCCATAGGAGTAACTGTCCCACCTATAACCATAACAGAGGAGGAGGTTCCTTCTGATTTGACTACGATTTCAACAGCCGTAGCAGAATAGATAACTTGTCTAACATCATCAGTGAAATAATTATCCCACCAATGTTTTAACATGCCAGTGAATCCAGCTACAATCATAGAGGCGGCTTCTTTATCAGAAGATCCTCTTATCTTGTAAGCTGTAATGCAAACTCCCATTTCATGGAGTTTATGGTATATTTGGTGCTCTGCTAGAGCATCAATGTTCCATTCGATAATGCTTCTTCCTTCGTGAGAAGTAGAGGCAAGAAAATGATTTTCCTCGTATTGGATATCTGGAAACGAGGGACGCTTATGATAATTTTTGTAATTATGAAAGCGTTCATTTGTAAGTTTATGGAGGAGATCTTCCTTTTCCTGGATGGTGGATATTTTACCATCTTTGGGTTTCTCCTTAGAAATGTTGAGATCAGCCAACTGCTTGTTGATTTTGTCAAGAACATTACCACTAACTTCAAAGGTATCTTTGAGTTTTGGATATTTATCCTTTGAAAACTCAGCGATTTTGAAGCCTGGGTTTGGTTCAATGTTCTGACTTGAACTCGGTTGTGAAAAGGTTGGCTTTCCACTGAATAAAGACTTTTCTTTGGAGTCTTCTATTTGTCTAGAAATGACATGAAGGATTTGATTCGAGTAATTGTTTTGTTCAACAACTCGATCAAGATCAGAACAAGTAACTATGTTTGTTGGTTTCTCGCTTTTGATTTTGAAAGGGGAAGCAGAGATAACAACATTAGAAACAGGAATTTTTATTCCTTCTAGAGGAGGAGTGATAGATTCAACAACTTTGTTATTGGTTGTGTACCATTTGTTAATAAGGACTTGCAGGCAGTCCTTCTGGTGTTCATATTTACCAGATATTTCAAACCATTTAAAGAAATTGATTTCACATCTCATTCTTTTCATGTCTGATATCCAGCAATCTCTGAAGTCTTTTCTCTGTTCAAGAGAATAAGTGGCAACATACCATTTTCTTTTAGGTATGTTATCAGGATGAGACCACTGTTGGTCGATCTTCTTCTGATCTAGGATATATGGATCACCAGATCTGATCGTTTTGATATATTCAGGGACTTCTTCCTGAGGAGGATACATATCGCTAGGGGTTGGACTAGCGGGATAATTTTGGTAATAAACTTTTGGGACTGTATGGGAGAAATCTACTCCCGTAACTTTCCCTTTGTTATTACCAGTAGTTGGAACGGAAGTTGCGACATTTTCAGTTACGTCTTCCTCCGGGGGTTTAAAAGAAGAAGGTACGGAAGGAACAGTAGTCCTTCTTCTAAAGGAACTAGTTCTGCTCGAGAGATTAGAACTTGATCCTAAGAATTTTAGATCAATAGATCCATCAGGAAATTGAATTACCTGTTCAATCTGAGATCTTTCAAGATTCGAAGTGGAAGGTTGAGTTATGGCATCGAAGTTCCATTCATCACTTGTGAGTATATCATTCCAATTAAGGAGTCTAGGAACAAATACCGTACTATAGTCAGTATTTGCTTCCATAAGCATGGTGACTCCCTTGACACTTTTAACTCGAGCTCTGGGTGCAAGAGTAGTGTCCATGAGTCTGTAATAGACTCTGTGGATGATAGCTACTTCACGAGTATTGATTTTGCTATTCATGTTCTTGGTTTTGACGTTTAAGGTCAAAGTATCCATGACATTAGGGTCATTGATATCTACCGAGAAATTGGGATAGCAGTTAAAGTATACCGGGCCATTGGCTAGGTTACTTTGAAGAACTCCTAAGAGAGAGTCGTCGAAGTTCAATAGACGAGCATCTCTTAGAAGGAGGGTTGTGAACCAAATTAGTGGTGACTAGTGGATTTTGCGGTGCTTTGACATAGTTTGGAACATATGGCATATTTATGGGAGGGTTTGGTGGATTTGTGGGAGTTACTAGTGGTATGACATCAGTTGTGGGGTTTGTGGCGATAGTAGTTGGGGTATTTTGTTTGTCGGGTTGATGAAGGGAAATGGTTAGGTGTTGAATCTAGAGAAAGGAAGCAGGGTGGTTGCAGAAGTGCTGTCACGGCCAGGTGTGCCAACTCTCAGATTTGTTGTACCTCTTCTCTTAGTCACTCCATTTCATGTTCCGTTCGGGCAACATGTTCATCAATTCGGGTATCGTCCTTTTCCCAGATCCCCCTGGGTTGTCGGCTACCATTAGAGCGTGTCCGTTCTGGTCATCTATTGCAGTCATCTTCCCCTTGGATCTCAAATTGTACGGTGGCTCAGCCAGTTTTAGGTATCAACACAAATTAACCTCCGTTTCGGGGATAATTAAAGCGATAAAGCGAGAAAATAAAGAAAAGTAAAAGTAAGTTTCAGGGATTGCACAAATATAAGAACATAAAGCAATTAGTTCACGTATTCAGACAAGCGCATTTTCGAAGATACGTGAGGACCTATCTTTGCCGGAGGTAGGCCTATATCACAAGAGTTTTGACAAACAATCAGATTTTAACACATTTAGGTCAGGAGCAAACTTTAATTTTCATTGATAAGATTTGTGGATTACAATAAGGCTTCATCACTAATACAAGATGAGGACAATTATCATAAAATGGTTCTAAAAGGTTTACAAAAGATTGCTTGGGCTTATAGATCTGGCCTTAGGAATGAAAAGGTAAAAGAAAGGGAAATCAACCAGCAACTTAATAATCATCCCCGGAGTCTCCTCCCAAGCTTTCTTCTTCTGGTTCTTCCTCGGGGTCCTCTTCAACCTCATCCTCATTCTCATCATTGTTGTACTCTGGTTCCTCCTCGGGATCCTCCTCTGACTTTGTTTCTGACTTAATCTGTATGTATTCAATCACATGGTTGTCGTCATTCGGTGGCGGAAGAATATGGTCAATCGATCTAGGGACTACTTATCGATGCATGGAGGTTGTGATGACATAATGGGGCAGGATCTCATGATATATCTGCAGAGCTGCTGTTGAATCCTCCAATCCGATTAATCCCTCTCTACTAGGCCTGACCAATTCATTTTCTTTGTGATCCATACAAAGTACTCAAGCCTTCACCATGGATTTTGTCCCATTCCCATTGTGATCAAGTCGTTCCATTTATCTTGGAGCCTCCTCGCACTCGGGATTGGAATTTTCCTGTTGTAATCATCTTCATACAAAGTTGTTCTTGACCAGAGAATCACGTCTAACTATCATAATCATCCAACATTTGTTTTGACGATATAAATCTCTCAAATGCCATATGCTATCTCAACAGATCAGAATTATCAAGTGCAGTCTCACACGGATAAGGAATACCATAAAATGACATGTCTCAACAAAAAGGGGGAATCTCATGAATATTCGGATTGCTAGCGGTATTACACACTATTATGTCAAGGTCGTATGACCCGATCCAGAGTGGTGTGTACACAGCCGAGGGTCGACTGATGCGAACTTGAAATGCATCTTAATATCTTGCCGAGGTGTGCGGCCCGATCCACAGGAAAGGAAGAAACTTATCGAATTACGAGTCACGTACTTACAACATAGGTAGAGGAGCATAAAGTAAACATGACTTTTGCCGTTTATCAAATATCTATCCAAGCAACTCAAGGTAATAAAGCTCGGCCTAATATATTCCCAAATCAATTTCAATTGTAAATTCACTTAATTAAGCTAGCAAATTGAGTTCAAATAATTCAGATATTACATGATGAAGTCCTAAGTCTATCCGGACATAAAAAAATGCTTTTAGCTACATACGGACTCTCGTCACCTCGTGCGTACGTAGCACCCACAACTAGTAGCACATAACAATTTTAATACCTACGGGGTATTTTTCCCTCTCACAAAGTTAGACATGAGACTTACCTCTCTCCGAAGTTCCAAAACCGGATCCAACGCTCCTCTAACACCTCAAACGAATGCCCATCGATCTGAAACTAGTCAAACAATGTGCAAATCAATCAAAATATACTCCAATGCTTATAATTTAACAATTTATAACAATTCCCAACTCCTCTTGAAAAGTCAACAAAGTCTACCCTCGGGCCCACGTGTTCGAACTCCGATTTTTTTTGAAAATTAAAATTACCCAAAACACCACGAGCTCAAATATATAATTTATCCCTAATTCCATGTCCAATTTCGTGGTCAAAATAAAAAAATATCAAATTCTATGATTTTCTTCCAAAATCCGAAAATTTTAAACAAAATTCCATGTTTAAATCCATGCATAATCCATGTATTTATCTTATAACAAGTGAGAATAACTTACCTCGTGATAGATGATGAAAATACCACTTCAAAGAGCTCCAAAAATCGCCCAACCAAGTGAAAATGAGAGAAAAGTGAGCCAAACCCCGTAATTAAAAATATTCTGCCCAGGCCCTTCCCCTTCGTGATCGCGGAAAGCCCCACACGATTGCGAAGGACAACAACCATCTGCCCAAAAGTCCTCAAACACGATTGCGAACATCCACATGCGATCGCGAAGCTTTACCTCCCAGAACAACGCGTTCGTGAACTAAATGTCGCGTTCGCGTAAGGCAAAAATCCCTGGCTCATCACCCCGTCTCGGCGATCGTGGTTTCCAAGTCGCGATCGCATATCACAAACCAGCAGCCCCCAAAATTCCTTCTTCATGATCACGTACATCACATCGCGATCGCGATGTACCACACCAGCACCAGTAACCACCAGCAGCCAAAGCACCCAAACTTAGTCCGAAACCACTCCGAATCACACCCGAGGCCCCCGTCAATCACACTAATAAGTTGAACGACATGCTAGAGCTCAAAATGAACGATCGGGTCGTTATAATAATACTACGCGTTTGCGACACTTCCCTCGTTAATGTGGTGAACACAGCTGCCAGACCTTCGCGAATGTGGCGTGGCCCTTGCGAATGCGTAGACTACTCCACTAGTCCCCAACTTCCCTATGCGAACAGGAAACCCATTGCTCAAATGCGGATCATAACTAACTCAAACCTTCACGAATGCGCTCCACCTATCGTGTCCCTGAAACAGTACACGAACATACTCGAGGCCTCAAATCACACATAATAACATCAAAATCATGAATAGTAGATCAAGATCAATCTCTTAAGTTGATAAACTTCAAACTTCGAACCAAGCATCCGATTCAAGCCTAACCAATCCGGATTCCAACCAATCTTTGCACACAAGTCCCAAATGACAAACTGAACATATTCTAATTTACGAAATAACAATCCAAACTCGATGACATCGAAGTCAACTACCGGTCAAACCGTTAAACTTTTCAAACCTTCGAATTGCCAACTTTCGCCAAATAGTGTAGAAACCATGTAGACACATCCAAATACAAATCCGGGCATACACTCAAGTCTAAAATCACCAGACCTAATGGAACCATCAAAACTCCTATCCGAGGTCAAATACACAAAAGTCAAACTTGGTCAACTCTCTCAAGTTAAAACTTCCTATTTAAGAATCATTCTCCCCAATCAATTCCGAACAACTTGAAGACCAAAACTGACCATACGCGTAAGTCGATACATCATATGAAGTTACTCAAGATCTCAAACCACTGAAATGAATGTTAATGCTCAAAACAACAGGTCAGGTCGTGACAATTTGTGATCTCCAAATGCTCCGAACATAGCCAAAAAATACTTAACAATGCCAAATATATTCATAGTCAATTTCAAACAATAAAGCTTCAATCTTTAATCAATTATTGAAAGTCAACGAAAAGTCAAGCCCACAGATCGAAACCCGAGTCTAGGGCGAGATCCTATTAACCCATAACCCTAAAAGTCCAAATATGTGATTAGTTTCCAAATCTGAGTTCGAGCGTTCAAAACCTCAAAATACACTCTCTTATGTTTTAGATAAAAAACCCTAAATTTCAATTTTTTGATTTCATATCTTAGGTATATAAATCCATGGAAAATCATGATATATGATCAAATCAAAGTAAGAATTATTTACCCTTATGATGGGGATAAAACCCCTCTTCAAAATCTTCTCTTTTTATGTTTTTCAAAACTCAAAAATGGTAAAAATAAGCTAAATCCCGAAATCTTAATAAAATAGACCCTACCAGCGAAATGCTTTATACGATCACGACTATGATCCTCGCGATTGCGATTCACAAAGGTGTTGCTGGCCATCCTTCTGTGTGATCGAGTTTGTCCTTCTGTGATCGAGAATTCCACTAGCCTGGCCCTCTAAGAAATCTTGAACACCCCTCACGCGATCGCGATGCATATCTGCCAAAGCTACATGATCGTGAACTTCCTCACTTGGTCGCAAAGCGCAAATTCCCCCTGCCTAATCTCGTTCTACGCGATCATGACCTCAAGCCACGCGATCGCGATTCAAACCATTAACAATAGAAATCACCTGGTACAACATGTTCTAAAATACCTTAAAACTACCCTGAAACTCACCCAAGCCTTCCGGGACCCCGTCCAATCGTTCTAACAATCCCGTTACTCTATACAAACTTTTCCAAAGGCTTAAAAAACCAAAACACATCAAAACTAAGAATCAAGTATCACACCAAAAATCTCAAACTTTCTTAAGTGCAAAATTCTAACTTTCGACTAGAAGCGCTGAATCAACCCTGGGACACCCGAGAACTAAACTGAGCATACGTACAAGTACAAAATCATCATTCAAACTTATTGGAACCTTCAAAATACCAATCCGGGGTCGCTTACTAATAAAGTTGACTTTAGCCAACTCTTTCAACTTTAAGCCTCAAGTTAGGAACTAAGTGGTCGGGAACCAAACCATCCATCCTCATATGTTATAAATCATCAAACAAACGCATGGGAAGTCTCAAATAAGGGAATAAGATTCTAGAACTCAAAATAACCTGTCAAGTCATTACACTCTCCATCTTTTAAGCAAATGTTCCTCCTCGAACATGTTTAGAAATGTACCTAGACTATTGAAAAGGTGTGGATATCTACTCCGTATATCTGACTCGGTCTCCCAAGTAGCCTCCTCTATCGATTGTCCTTTCCAAAGTATCTCCAGTAAAGCTATCTCCTTTGACCTCAACTTCCGAACATACCTATCCAAAATAGCTACCAGTTTTTCCTCATAGGCCAAATTCTAATCTAGATGCACTATGCTGAAGTTCAAAACATGCAATTTATATTCATTATACATGTGAAGCATGAAATACTATATGTACTTCCCATAGGCTAGGAGGCAAAGCAAGCCTATAATGATCCTCAACAACTCTCTCTAACACCTCAAATAGGACAATATGTATGCTTGCTAAAGCTTTTAGAAGTGTCTGTGAGCTGTTCTTTATGACCTGAACCTATTTAGAAGAATTCTGAAGCATCAAACCTATAGCAGAGACAATAATACAAAAACATGTGCTCATATCTGTGTGATACTTGCCTGCTAACACTTCTGAGTCTAAAATATATGAGTAATGAAGCATGCCTAATACCTGCACTTTATGATCTTGTGTGATTATGTCCCAATCGTGAATCATGCCTACTGTAGTGTCTTATCCTTATACCCTGTGCTTGATATGAGTTTTCTTAAGTCAATGTAGTTCTTTGGTATGTTCTATTTACTCTAATGGGGAACTACAATATCCTATTTGTTCAAAGTTGTTGAGTTTTTTGTGTGTTTGAACCCTTAGAGGGTTCACCATGACTCTTACACCTACTATTTCTGTGTTGACCCCTGTATTTGATTATAAACCTTTGAGAAGATTACTAGTGGGTGGCTAAGGGTATTTGGATGTAAAAACCTATTGTGGTTATGATCTCTCTCCTTGACACAAGCACTGCTCGAGGTCCGTGAGACTCGCATGAACTCTGAAGTGTCAAGGGCTCACAAAGGGGGATCATATCCATACATGAGGATTTATACCAAGCCTTAATCACCAACTCTCATTAATCCTTATAGGATTAACATAAATAAAATTTGCCTTGTCACACTCTTTAGCTCCTTCATTATTATTTGTCATAATCTTTATTTTACTTAGTTTTATAATTGATATACACTAATTATCCTTTTAATTTTGTATGCATGTGTCAAATGGGGAATGCTGAGTTCTATTGTGAACTCATGCCCAAACTCAAAATCCAGACTCCTCCCTTTTTCGTATATTGGTGTCCGCTGCCTGATCTAAATCATACTGGTCCTGGTTAAGCTACCGGCCCAATTTGTCAAGAGTCCAGCCTCTCTCCCTTCTTTATTTTAAACCATATTCGTTGTTGTTGGTTATTTCATATTTGTATATCTTTGAAGGACTAACTTTATTATTGGATGATTTTGATACTTTGATTGTCTAGGAACATAGGTAAACCATGACTAACAGGTAAAAGCTAAATAAGAAATCCTGCTAGCCTTAGTTTACTTTATGTTTGATCACTAATTTCAAACTTAATCTTTTCAGCAAAACAAAAGAGTCTTATCTTGTTATCACCAATAGTTCTTAATAAGTTTTGGACTTTGGCAGATTCAAAAGTGAAAGTGAACTCTCTTTGGGAAATCAAATTGCGAAAATAATTGCGAAGCTGTTTTCAAGAAATAAAAACCAAACACAGCTAATATTTATAAACCGGTGAGCCTCAACGAGTTTCAAAATATAAGCTTCCCACTGAAATTGATTTTGAAATAAGATATACCATTCCAACTTAAGGCATATTTTCAAATACTCCATTACTTTACTAAATTTCATATAAATAAACACAAAACACACACTTAACCTCTTTCAAACAAAGAATGTTTTACAAGATCTTTTCTCGAAAAAGCATATCTAGTCCTCAACTTAGTAAGTATACATACCTATATTTCAAAGATGATTTCCTATAAACAGATAACTTCATTTCTTTTCAAAGTATATATATACAACCTTCTTAAAATAGTGAACTTTAGATAACGACTTAGAATATTTTTTCATAAGACTTTAAACATAGGATTAAGCAGAATGTAGCCTTTTCTTTCCCCGAACCTAGCCTAAGCCAAGGAGCTACCTCAGGTAGATTTTGAGGGGTTTCCAACATCTTCTCCTTGGAATAACTAGAACCCTTACCCAAATCTCACCGGTTAGCAAACCATTAGGATAATAATCTTACAAACTCATAGGTACCCTAATATACCTTAAAATATTAGGTGGCGACTCTCTTTTATCAACTTCAGAAGAACCATTAGTTGTATTTTGTTTTGACTAGTGCCAAATAGGGTGCAACAACATGGCGACTCTACTAGGGATTTTTACACATAGGTTTTGACCATAGCAGACTTAGGTTAGACTTGAACTTTGAGGATGTTTTGTTATATTCTGCTTTAATTATACTTAACTTGCAAATACATGTTTACTCGCTCTATTTGTTTACACTCGCGACATGCTTACCTGTTTACTTATATTACTGCTTTACCACAATTATATGTTACTGCTTTATACACTGTCATTACATCATTCGTACACAATCACACATAAATGACACGCGAGGGTCATCTTTTACACTCCTCCGAACCTTCTTTAAAAACTCTCTAGTTTCACAAAATGACTTTGTCAAGACAACTAACATAACGTCTCGCAGTTATTCAGTCCAACTCAAAAATTAGGAAAAACTCTTTTCTTAGCAAACATAGGTCATGCTACATAAACCTTAGGTGGGTCACTCCTTGGTACTGACTCACGATTAGGAAAGCCACCTCAATGTGAACGGGTTATGCACCAAACGATATACCTTATGGGGAACGACAAACCAATCCAGATAAGACATTAAAGTTTAGGAGCAAACACTTACGCAACCTTTTACCTCTTTAGATAGAAATCAACTGCAACATCCCCAAGATTAACATGGTCTTGGGTGTACCTCATAAACTGAACCAGTGGTGGAGGAACATTCGACGGGAGCATGGGAACGAGATCAGAACACACCTGGGAGCACTAACAACATTAATAAATATCTGAGTTGACAAAGTACTCACTAGGTTGCTGATAGAGTTTTAGGACCCAGCTCAGGTGGTCTTCAAATTTGCCGATTGTGAGTTGACGCCAACATTGGAGGAGATTACCAGTTTAATGGAATTACTATTCGCCGGGTGGAAACCAATATTGCCAGTTATTATGCCAGACCACAGGTTCTCCATGCACTGGGTCTAACAACAATAGAAACTGGAGAAATATCAAAGATGGATAGGTGAGTTTGGACCAGCTATTTGACAAATTTGGACATCGGGAGAGCTATGAGTGGCATCTTGAAGAATTCTAGTGCGGTCAAGAAGCATGGGAGAGCCTCAGCCCCTTAACCTTTTCTATAGAACTATTAGACTGCTGGTTTTCCCATAAAGAAATGGACAAATCAATATCAACATGCTGCCCCTGGTTTTGGCACCTTCGGGGGAAATTTGCAAGTCACCCTCATTCCGATGATACTGAAAGAGAAATTTCGAGCACTGTCAGCATGCTTAAGAGGATATGTTCTTCAGAGGCTGCAACTTACTACTACAAATATGTGCTATAAAACATTTCTTCCATAGGGAGGCAACCATTGACTACTTTGTTGGCATTAGTAACGTGATCCGAAGCCATAACGAAAGGTTAAAACACTTGGTTACGCCACATGGCCTGGAAGAGTGGTGGGAAATGTTGATCCATCTGAGTGGAGAATTCATAAATGGGAAACTTTCATGGTTGAGTGGCAGGGCAATCTTGAGAAGCCCGGGAAAGTACTTCATTGGGCTGGTGGTACTGGAAAGGATTCAGTCGTACGCACCTCTGAGGGTTCTGAGGCAATTTGGTCTAATTCAAGACGTGATTCTCTGGTCAAGGACAACTTTGTATGAAGATGATTACAACAGGAAAATTCCAATCCCGAGTGCGAGGAGGCTCCAAGATAAATGGAACGACTTGATCACAATGGGAATGGGACAAAATCCATGGTGAAGGCTTGAGTACTTTGTATGGATCACAAAGAAAACGAATTGGTCAGGCCTAGTAGAGAGGGATTAATCGGATTGGAGGATTCAACAGCAGCTCTGCAGATATATCATGAGATCCTGCCCCATTATGTCATCACAACCTCCATGCATCGATAAGTAGTCCCCGGATTGATTGACCATATTCTTCCGCCACCGAATGACGACAACCATGTGATTGAATACATACAGATTAAGTTAGAAACAAAGTCAGAGGAGGATCCCGAAGAGGAACCAGAGTACAACAATGATGAGAATGAGGATGAGGTTTAAGAGGACCCCGAGGAAGAACCAGAAGAAGAAAGCTTGGGAGGAGACTCCGGGGATGATTATTAAGTTGCTGGTTGATTTCCCTTTCTTTTACCTTTTCATTCCTAAGGCCAGATCTATAAGCCCAAGCAATCTTTTGTAAACCTTTTAGAACCATTTTATGACAATTGTCTTCATCTTGTATTAGTGATGAAGCCTTATTGTAATCCACAAATCTTATCAATGAAAATTAAAGTTTGCTCCTGACCTAAATGTGTTAAAATCTGATTGTTTGTCAAAACCCTTGCGATATAGGCCTACCTCCGGCAAAGATAGGTCCTCACGTATCTTCGAAAATGCGCTTGTCTGAATACGTGAACTAATTGCTTTATGTGCTTATATTTGTGCAATCCCTGAAACTTACTTTTACTTTTCTTTATTTTCTCGCTTTATCGCTTTAATTATCCCCGGAATGGAGGCTGATTTGTGTTGATACCTAAAACTGGCTGAGCCACCGTACAATTTGAGATCCAAGGGGAAGATGACTGCAATAGATGACCAGAACGGACACGCTCTAATGGTAGCCGACAACCCAGGGGGATCTGGGGAAAGGACGATACCCGAATTGATGAACATGTTGCCCGAACGGAACATGAAATGGAGTGACTAAGAGAAGAGGTACAACAAATCTGAGAGTTGGCACACCTGGCCGTGACAGCACTTCTGCAACCACCCTGCTTCCTTTCTCTAGATTCAACACCTAACCGTTTCCCTTCATCAACCCGACAAACAAAATACCCCAACTACTATCGCCACAAACCCTACAACCGAAGTCATACCACTAGTAACTCCCACAAATCCACCAAACCCTCCCATACATATGCCATATGTTCCAAACTATGTCAAAGCACCGTAAAATCCACTAGTCACCACTAATTTGGTTCACAACCCTCCTTGTGACAACATCACTTTTACTAACATCCATACACAGTATATACCTACGGCACACACCACCACACATGAGCGGTATGTTCCAACTGTATATTCCATATCTGAGACCACCTTTACTGCACCCGTCATGATCAGAGTGCCCTATGAGTTGGACCAATATGCCAAAATGGAGAAAGAAGCAAAATGTAAGGAAGATGAGTCAGTGTCGGAACAACTATGAGCATTGAGAAAACTGATGAAGAACCTCCAAGTTGCTCGAGGGAACAAGAGCTTGGATTATGAGGATTTATGCATACATCCCGATGTTGACATGCCTACAGGTACATGACTCCAAAGTTTGACATTTCTTATGGAACATGCAACCCCACGCTCATTTGAGGGCATACTGTGACAAGTTGGTCGGAGTAGGGAGAAATGAAAAGTTAAGAATGAAACTGTTTATAAAGAGTCTGACTGGAGAAGCGCTTACTTGGTATACCAGACAAGACCCTTGGAATTGGAGAGAGTGGTTGGATATGGTTTAAGATTTTAGGAATCACTTCAGATTTAACACTGAAATCACTCCGGACAGATTAGCTTTGGCGAATCTACAAATGAAGCCCTCTGAATCATTTCAAGAATATGCTCGCTATTGAAGATCAGAAGCTGCTGGGACTCAACATCTGTTGGATGATAATGACCTGACTAAGTATTTTATCCGTGCTCAATAGGGAATTTATTTCGAAAAGATGATGGGGATGATGGCTCAAAAATTACCCGAGCTAGTCAAAATGGGATATTTCTTGGAGGAAGGTATCAAGTCAGGAAAGATATAGTCGATGGCCGTGCTACAAGATGCTAGAAAGTCTATACAATCTGGTTTCATCAGTAGTGGGAAGAAGAAGAAAGAGGGAGTAATGGTGATCGTCCCCTACTATTAGTCGAGTCCTCCCCGTCGAACCAACTCCTACCCCACAAACACTCACCGTCCACATCAACCCACATATACCCCAGTATAGAATACCCAATCATACTATAATGCTCAACCCCACTACAACCCGCCCCGAGCCAATATACATCCAAACCTACCATGACCATATGCTCCAGTTCAAACCACCACCCACCAAAACAGAGCTGCCTATGCACCCAGGCCACACCCAAACTTTGAAGATAGGAATCCTAGAAACTTCACCCCAATTGCTGAGCCTTTAGCCCAATTGTTCGAGAGATTGAGAGACTAATATACCTGGTGGAAGGAAGAATCCCCAACCAACCCTCCAAATATTTCAATGCAAGCAAGCATTGTGCTTATCATTCAGGTGTTCCTGGGCATGACACGGAAGATTGTTATAGATTGAAAAATAAGATTGAACTATTGATTAAGAGTGGAGTTATCCAATGCACTCCACCCCCACTAAATGTAAACCATAACCCACTACCAAACCACAGAAACTAATGAGCTAACATGATCACATTGGATGAGGACTATGAGTTGCTGGGGATTATCATTACTATTGGGAATGGTGAAGCTTCCAGCACACCACCTCAGGTAACTCCATTGATCACTGTGCAGTTGAAACCTCCTGCGATGGTTCAGACATACCAACAACGGCCTGCCGCTGCTATTAGAGATAAGGATAGTCGAGAATATAAAATAGTTCCATGGACTTATCAGTAGAAGGGAAATGGCAAAATGACAGATATCGTAGCTGCTCAAGGGATGACTAGGTCAGGAAGGTGTTATTCTCCAGATGGGGTGAACCGAGGGAACTCGAGTAGAGAGCACAATCAGAGGAAAAACATGACAGACATCTAGGCAGTAGAGTTTTGGAGGAGGATGACGGTTAAAGAATACTCCATAGAAGAACAGTTGAGGAAGACTCCTACACACATATCAATTATGGATTTTTTGATGAGCTCCGACAGTCACAAGGATGCTCTAGTAAAAGTGCTAAGCAAGATAAGTGTGTTGAGCAATACTACAACTAGGCTCTGCACATCACAGTCAACTGCGGAGACAGAGTCACATCTCGGGTACTTGTCGACGGAGGATCCGGGGTAAACATTTGCTCGTTCTCTACTCTGCGAGAATTGGGCATTCCTTTGAGGGAAGTGATAGAGAACCATGTGAGAGTAAGGTATTTCAATGCGATGAGGAGATATACTTAGCCTTGCAGATTGGACCAGTTGAGTTCCTTATATTGTTTCAAGTAATGGACATTTCATCTTCATAAAATCTACTACTAGGAAGGCCTTGGATGCACATGGCAGGGGAAGTTCCTTCCACTCTCCATCATTGTATGAAGTTCGAGTGGGATTGCCAGGAGGTCATGATACATGGGGAGTGGAGCCGGTCAACTTAATTGGAGCGTGCAATTCCTTTTATAGAAAGATTGGATGGGGTCGCCTTCCATGTAGTCGAGATCATGCAAGCGATAGAAATGGAGAAGAATGAACATAATCATGGTATGCGGTCACTATATAGGTCAAAGATAGCAATGCAATAAATCATGAAGTATGGGTACCGACCAGGGACTGGGCTGGGAGCCCGGTCAGATGGAATAACAAAACCAATTCAACCCAAAGGGAAGAAAGGTACTGCTAACTTAGGGTATCAACTTACAACTAGAAGAACTTATAACGGTAACCCTGGGAAGAAGGTTTTCGTACCACAACGTGTTCTGGGCTTGGGTCAGAGCTCACCACCAGAAGATGATATCATTGATGGGATGGGAAGATTGTTCGTGTCCATAATTGAGGAATGCTACACGAAGCTAATATTAGGACACCGACCATTCAGGATGCCGAACCAAGAGAGACCTTGCAAAATTAGACTGCCAGTCCATCAAAGTATTAAAAAATGCATGGTTAATTGAGGCCTGACCATACCTGTACCGTTTTGTTAAATTTCCTCTTTGAACACTGAGACGTTCCTTTTGATGAAATGAAAAGAATTATTTTCTTGAAAATCATTGCGAATTCATCTTTACCTTTATTTATACTCAGTTATTTTTTCTTTCTAGTAATCAAATGAATAAAAACCCATGTTCCAAGATTATGACATGTAATATAATGAAACCCTTGAGCAAAATAATCTAGATTATGAAAAGTACAATGAGAGTATGATGTCTGAGGACCTCCCGCAAGATATCGAGTGGCTAGAAAGCCAGAAGAAGCCCAACCTAGAGGAAATAGAAGTGATTAATTTAGGAAGTGAAGAAGGTGTGAAACAGACACGAATCAAATCCATATTAAGGCAGAACCGAAGGAAGAATTGGTAGAGCTCATTCGACAATACATCGATGTATTCGCTTTGTCATATGACAACATGCCAGACTAAGTAGAGACACCGTCTCGCACCGATTATCCATTAATCACACCAGACCACCAGTCAAGCAGAAACCCAGAAAGTTCAAACCAGATTTGCGTCTAAGGATCAAAGAAGAAGTCACCTAGCAGATAGAAGCAAATTTGGTGAGGGTCACCAATTACCCTACATGGTTGACAAACATCATACCGGTACCGGAGAAGGATGGGAAGATCAGGATATGTGTGGACTACCGAGATCTCAACAAAGCCAGTCCTAAAGATGACTTTCCTTTGCAAAATATCCATATCCTTATTGAAAACTATGTGAAACATGAGTTGCAATCGTTCGTGGATTGTTTCGTTGGATACCGCCAGATTTTAATGCATGAGGAAGACGTGAAAAAGACAGCATTCACCACACCATGGGAGTTTATTACTACAGGTTCAGGCCGTTCGGTCTCAAGAACGTCGATGCTACCTACATGAGGGCCATGACTACCCTCTTTCATGACATGATCCACAAGGAAATTGATGTATATGTGGATGACATCATCATCAAGTCTCGAAAGAGTGTGAATCATTTGAGTAACTTAAAGAAGTGCTTTGAATGTTTGCAGAGATACAATTTGAAATTGAATCTTGCGAAATGTGCATTTGGAGTTCCCGTAGGAAAACTGTTAGGTTTCATTATTAGCAGAAAAGGGATAGAGCTGGATCTCTCAAAGATCATGTCCATTCAAGACCTGTCTCCACCCAAAAGCAAGAAGGACGTGATGATCTTCCTTGGAAGATTTATATTCATCAGCAGGTTTATAGCCCAGTCAATAGTAATCTGTGAGCCGATTTTCAAGTTGTTGAAGAAAGATGCCGCTAGGAAGTGGATAAAAGAATACCAGAAAGCTTTCGATAGAATCAAGGAATATTTGTCGAGTCCGCTAGTGTTAGTTCCTCCTAAACCTGGGAATTCGCTACTACTATACTTTTCTGTCTTAGATAATGCATTTGGATACATGTTGGGACAACACAATGATACTAGAAAGAAGGATCAAAGTATCTATTACATGAGCAAGAAGTTCACACCATACGAAGCTAGATACACCTTGTTAGAGCAGACCTACTGCGCTTTGACCTGGATCGCTCAGAAGTTAAGACATTAACTATCGGCATATACTACATATCTGATATCTCGACCCGACCCGATCAAGTACATCTTCCAGATGCCGATGCCTATGGGAAAGTTGGCCAAATAGCAGATTCTTCCCACCGAGTTTGATATCATGTACGAGACGAAGAAAGCCATCAAAGGACTAGCATTGGCTAATCATCTTGGGGAAAACTCGATGGACAAGGATTACAAGCCACTTACCACATATTTCCCAGATGAAGAAGTGTTGTTCACTGGCGAGGACATTTCAGAGTCGTACCCAAGGTGGAGAATGTTTTTTGATAGGTCGGCAAACATCAAAGGTGTAGGATTAGGGCAGTCCTAATTCTCGAGTCGGGACAACGTTATCTGGCTTCAGCTAAGATAAGGTTCCCTTGCACAAATAATATGGCGGGGCAACTAGTTTTGAAGAAGATATTCCCTCATCAAGAAGAGGCTAAGGGAAAATTTGCGCCAAATTAGCATAGTCCTTATGTGGTTCATCGAGTACTGTCGGGAGGAGCATTAATCCTAGCAGAAATGGACGGAAGAGTTAGCACGAAGCCCATCAATTTAGACGCAGACAAGAGATACTACATTTGAAGACAATAGAGTTAGGGTTTTGTTGTAACAGAACTACGCCTGAACTGACTTCATATGTTGGGATACGTAGGCAACCCATGTAGGGTCCGGTATCCATCCCCCTCTTGTAATAGAAATCCAAATATCATTTTTATGTATTTGGAACTACGCCACGACTTGATTAACTTTGGCAGGAATACATAGGCAATCCACGTCGAATATAGTCATCTATTATAATCGAACTACATTTTGGCCTGATTCCATTTGAATACGTAGACAATCTGAGTCAGACTCGGCCATATAATTTCAAATTTCTTACCACTTTTCATCTATTGTAATACTACATTTTGACATGATTCCATTTGGATACGTAGGCTGCCCGAGTTAGGATCAGTAATTTCATTTCATTTCACTCTATTTCATTCCGAACTATGTTCAGACCTTATTCCGCTCGGATACGTAGGCAACCTGAAAAGGTTCGGTCATAACCCTAGGAAAGCCTTTGTAATGCATTTGTTTAGATTGGGATGTGATCGCAACGGAAAGAAGCTACATCATCAGGGGCATATCCAGGAGATCGCCATCAATAGAACAAAGCCATCTAGAAAGGATACTCGTAGAAGGAAAACATGTCATAATCCGGAGCAACGACGTTCGCCATAAACACAAACGATATTTCAAAATAGCTTTTTGAAATGCTACTCTTCCACCTACCGAACTTTGTGGCATAACCCACCAGCTCTGGGGCAAGGCCATGTATACAATCAACACAAATCAACCCCCCCTCCCCAAGAAGTTTCTTTGAGCGCAGGATTGACATGAATCAAAGGATACTCGAGCGCACCGAGATCAATGATGGACCAGCTACAATTCCATGAGCCCCTATATCTACTTTATTATTCAATTAACTTATATCATAAAGTTAAGGACTAACTTTGAATTATTTACAGGTATCTCGGAGCCAAGTCTTCGACGCAATCAAAGTGCCCTGTATATATCAAATCATTTGCTCTGCCAATTTTAATACCTTGTACATATCAAGTCACCGGTCCTGTCAATTAGAGCCCTGTATATAGAAAACCGTACGCTTCGCCAATCAAAGCCATGTATATAGAAAATCGTGCACTTCTACAATCAGAGCCCTGTATATAGCAATATGTCCGCTTCGCTAACTAGAGCGCTTTGCATAGATCGCACTATCACTCCGCCATATTAGAGATTCCAAGTAGATAGTTGCAAACCTCATCGTCGACTTTCCCAATCGAAGGATGACCATTCAATTTCGTCACACGTTCCACCGATCGACGACTGCAAATTAGTTCTGCAGTCAAGAGTATCTCTTGGGCATGCTCATTTACTTCTCCGTTTTATCTTGAATGTTTTGATGTTTTTATTTATGCAGTTACAACCAGTTTTTACTTTCAAAGTTAAACACTCCCATCGCATGGATGTACTCCCATCGTATGGAGATTTTAAATTCAAGTTAACTACTCCCATCACATGGAGATTCAAAATGATCCGACAACTGCAGAACGATGCACATCCCGACTAACAATAAAGGTCAGATTCAAAGGCTCATCCCAGACATCCCAAATAATGCTCCAAAGCTCGGAGACTTCAAATTCAAACGTCCCATCGCCCCAAGATACCAAAATACGGCTAGCCGACAGACATGCATCATCATTCCTACATATTTACATCATATCTTAACATCTTTGCATTACGATATATGGGTATGTATGTTTCTTCTTCTTTTGCGGGACCAAACACTACAATATGGAACTTATTCTAAGCTACAAATCAAGTTACACCACTATGAGGGACAACAAACTCATTAGCGAGCCAAGGATCCAAACTCCAACTCAATCCGATTAGTAGAACTACTAAATCATCAAGTATTTCAATATCTCCTAATCAAGCTAAAATCTCTGAAGTCATTCGGGCTCCAAAATCCTTCCAAGTTGCAGTATCATCATAAAATGATACTGTCGAAATTCCTGCAAGTGCCACTCTTTTCGAATCATCATTCCATAACTACATGAGGCCTTATCCTCTTTAAGCCTGAGGTATGTAGGCGATTCAAATCTAGAATTCGGACCTTGATCTCACAACTCATGATCTTTCCCAATCTCATGTAGCATCTCTGCAATACATGCCTAGATTCGGGACAAAATTAGTCTTTAAGTCAATTTCTTTGTCCGCAAACTCTTTCATTATCTCCGGTCAAAGAGGGAAAATTATTGACGACCATTTTTGACCCTCCATTTTAAAACTAAATTTGTTATGCTTATTAATTATTTAAGGCCCCGTAAAATTTCACCTAGAACCTGAGGTTTCGTGGTGCCGAGGTAGGCTAATGTGTTTGAGTACTGTAGAAATTCTTTGTGGTGAGCTTGCGAGTCGCGGTATGGACGTTTTGGGTTGGACAGTACGTCGAGGAGTTAAAGGGAATTGTTTTTGCAGAATAGGATATTTCTGCAGTTCACTATGCGATCGCAGAACCACTTTGCGGACTGTAGATCTGCCTCGGAGTGCAACAAAAACAATGCCAATTTTGGAGCTCATTTTGAAGTCCACTACGCGACCACATAATCATTTCGCGGGCTGCACATCCGTCGCAGAACCAGTATGAGAAATTTCGGAGGACAATTCTGTGGCGTGTTATGCGACCGACTGATCTGCGAACCGCAGATCTATCACAGATTGGGCTAGGCCAGCGCAGTTTTGGAGGACTATTTTCGCGGTCCATTGTGCGAACCACATACCTATTATGCGGTCCCCTCTGTGGCAACAAAATTTAGTTCGGAGGGTCCATTTTTTCTATTTTTATAACCCGAACCTATTTTGATAAATATACTTAAGGGATCATTTTTTAAGGGGAATTCTGATATTTTAAGAGAGAGGGGAGGAACTAGAGAGACAGGGAGGAATTCCAACACCTACCACTTCAATCCCTTGCCCAAGCCATAGAGAGTTCACAAGGGAAGCTCACAAGGTCTTCATTTAAGATATTGAAGTCGCTAGGATTTATGGAATGTAGTAGTAAATTAAGGAAAGCTCAAGAAAGGTATGTTGGATAAACTTCTCTCTTAGAATTGAATCCCACAATGCTCTCATAAGTCTCAACTTTGATGGGCCACGTTCTTATTTCTCATGTTCCGAGTTATTCCTTATAAATTTGACTATTCTGAATAAGCTTTGTGTCGAAAGATATATGGTCAATATGTGTTCCAGATGCTCCTATCACATTATGTTATCCTTCGGGAATGTGTTCAAGTATGGTTTGTGTATTAAAATGTTATGACTTAAATTTGTGTTTCAAATGAAAGTTATTACGCAAAATAGTGGAAAAAAACTCAATGTACTTAAGACTCTTATTGCTCATATATGGTCTTAAAGTCTTGATTATAAATGCCCTTCTTGTTGATAATCCATAATTATGTTTGAAAGTGAAAGGAAGGAGTATGAAATAAGAATTACGGCCGACGTGCCAAGAACGAAATTATACTTGTGGCCACTAGTGCCAACGAAATGAAAAGATGTGTTAAATATTATGAAATGGGCTTTAATTACTTTATATAATGATTGAGAGTATCTTTTAGTCACTGAGGAAGGGTAGGCGGAATTAACCTAACCCCGAAACTACACATGCATGTGTTGGAGTGATTGAGGGGTAAATCCACGTATTGATGTGATGAGATTATTCCCCTTAATTGGTATGAGATGGATGTGATGATATTATCCCCTTAATTGGGATGAGATGGATGTGATGAGATTATCCTCTTAATTGGGATGAGATGGTTTCTAACAGAATGTGATGTCGACCCACATGGCATTGTGGTCAGACGGCTTAGCCGATCAGGCTGAGATCGGATGCCATGCCGTGCACATGGTGGTGTTGTGACTGGATGTCTCGGGGTGAGATAGCTTAGACGATCGGGCCGAGATTGGACTCTGTGCTAAACACATGGTGGTATATCGGTATTAAAGATCTCCCAACTTAAAAATATTGAAATTTACTTGATTTTTACCTTTCTCTTAACTTGACACTTTAATATTGTTTATGGCTCTCATTGATTCCGTGTTTTCTTTCTCGTTGTACTGTTACTCATTCTATTGAGAGGGTGTTTAGTCCTACATACTAGTACTATTCCATATGTACTAACGTTCCTTTTTTCGGGGGTGCTGCATCTTTTAATGGATGCAGGTGGTTACACAACAGGCGATATCGATTAGTGATAGCAGTACACCCTCTTCTCAGATGACTTGGTGAAGCCCCATTCCATTTCGGGGTCTTGTATATTTTGTACCTTATGTATAGTGTTTTAAGGTATAGCCGGGGCCTTATTGCCGGCACTGTCATACTACTCTTCTGTATCCATTAGAGGCTCCATAGACATAGTGTGGGTTGTATCTTGGTTTTTGGGAAAGTCAAACTAAAAGTGTTGTATTTGCATCTCATGTTTTCACTTCTAAACTATGAATGTGTAATGTAATAATTTGGGAACTCTGGATTGAAGTTCTAATGGTAATGAAATTGGTGTTGTTCATGTAATCTTCTCATTGTCTAATTAATGGAATACATCTTCACTTTATTGTGGGTAAGGTCGGTTAGATAGTATCTAGTAGGCTTGCTTGACCGGGGCATCTCGGTTGAACGCCAATCGCGCTCCCCAAAGTTGGGGCGTGACAAGATTGGTATCAGAGCCTAAGGTTTTAAAGTATCATAGGATGTCTCGGAGCCGTGTCTAGTAGAGTCCTTCTTATTGGTGTGCTATTGACCATATCTATAATTGGGAGGATACTTGGGCATTTTGGAATGTCACCCTTCTTTGATATTCTAGATCATGCGATAAAGTTCAATATAGGAAGCTAATTTCCCATCATGTCTCCTTTTCCAGATAAGTAGATCTCGAGATCGAAGCAGTGAGAAGGGAGTGACCCCGTTATTGAATCTGGAGGATATTGCATAAAAGTTCATTGGAAGAATGAGTCGAGCCGTGAATAGATTAGAAGCACTAGTTGCTAGGGGAAATGCCCTTGTTCCCCCTAATGTTACCCCGCCACCGGATCATGTGGTGCGAGCACCTAGGAAACGAAAGAGGGTTGTGTGTACCAATAAGCAAGAATGTCCGAGATGTAGGAAGAGCTACCTGGGGACATGTTGGATGACTCTTGAAATATGTTATGGTTGTGGAAAGAGGGGTCACAAGAAGGAAAAATGCCCTAGGCTGGGTACACTCTGTCTGGTTTGCCCGATATGCGGGACGGAACATTTGGTGTTGTGTCGCAATTATGCTCAAGAGCATTTTAGTGGTGGAAGTTTAGTATTTAGGGTAGGGTCATCAGGGCCATCCCATTATGTTGCCCGGTCTTTAGTCAATGCAGAACCATCAGGGCCCATTCGGGGCCATAGGGGATCCTACCAGCAGGGCCAGCCTGGTGGGAGATTTTAGCAGCAATGGAGGCCCACATGCCCTAGGTGTGGGAAGATGCACTTAGGGGTCTGATACATGGACCTACCCATATGCTACGGGTGCGGTATGAGGCGTCACATTCAGAGGAATTGTTGTTCGTCTCTCCAGAATATGGGCAGGGGTATGGCATAGCCAGCCAGTTCCTTAGCTACTACATCCGCAACACCTCCTATAGATTGAGGCACTCCGGCTCACGCATGACGTGGTGCAACTAGGGGTGGTGCACACATTTCAGGAGGATCTAGCCAGTTCTATGCTATGAGGGTGAACCAGAGCTCAAAGGCTTCTCCAGATGTTGTCACTAGGATATTGACTGTCCAATCTCATGATGTTTATGCTCTCATAGATCCTTGTTCCACTTTGTCATATGTCACTCTCTATGTTGCTATGGAATTTGGGATAGAACCGAAACAGCCTCATGAGTCGTTCTCTATATCTACTCCGGTTGGTGAGTCTATTGGGCTGCACGTGTTTATAGGGATTGTGTTTTCACGGTGCATGGTCGGGACACCATGGACGATCTCATTGAAATTGGGGTGGACTGGCTTTATTCATGTTTTGCCAAGCTTGATTACCAAACCAGAACAGTAAGGTTTGAATTTCCAAATGAGCGAGGCATTGAGTGGAAGAGGGATGATGTAGTACTGAAGGGTAGGTTTATTTCTTACCTTAAGGCCACGAAGATGATCAACAAGGGGTGTATTTACCATTTGGTCCGGATTACAGACACCGATGCTGAGGCACCTACACTTGAGTCCATGCCAGTTGTGAATGAATTTTTGTAGGTCTTTCCTGATGAACTCCCAGGTATTCCACCAGGCAGGGAGATTGATTTTTGGATTGATGTGATGCCAGGCACACAACCTATATCTATTCCACCCTAAAGAATTGCATTGGCAGAATTGAAGGAACTAAAGGAACAATTGAAGGATTTATTAGAGAAGGGTTTTATCCGGCCGAGTGTGTCATCTTGGGGCACACTGGTTTTCTTTGTAAGAAAGAAAGATGGGTCACTACGAATGTGTATTGACTGATGACAGTTCAACAAAGTCACCATCAAGAATAAGTACCCACTACCAAGGATAAATGACTTGTTCGATCAATTGCAGGGTGCTAAGTATTTCTCCAAGATTGACTTAAGGTCAGGGTATCACTAATTGAATATCACGAAGCAGGATATTTCAAAAATAGCTTTCAGAACCCGGTATGGGCACTTTGAATTTCTAGTGATGTCCTTTGGGCTAACGAATTCCCCGACAGCTTTCATGGATCTTATGAATCGAGTCTTCAAGCCTTTTCTCGACTCCTTTGTGATAGTGTTCGTTGATGACATTCTTGTATATTCACAAAGTCGAGAGGACTATGTCGATCATCTCAGGGCAGTTCTGCAGACTCTATATCATCACAAGTTGTATGCGAAGTTTTTGGAGTGTGAATTTTGGCTTGAATTTGACACATTCTTGGGCCATGTTGTCTCTAGTGAAGGAATCAAGGTTGATCCTCAAAAGATCCCAACTGTGAAGAATTGGCCTAGGCCTACAACTCCAATAGAGATTCGCAGTTTCTTGGGCTCAGCTGGGTAATACAGGAAATTTGTGGAGGGTTTCTCTACTCTTGCCTCTCCATTGACTAAATTGACGCAGAAGGCGGATAAATTCCAATGGTCAGACGCTTGTGAAAGGAGCTTCCAAGAGTTGAAATGAAGATTGACTACAACACCGGTGTTGACCTTACTAGAGGGTACAAATAGGTTTGTGGTGTATTGTGATGCTTCAAGGATCGGACTTGGGTGTGTATTGATGGAACATGGAAAGGTGATCGCTTATGCTCCTAGGAAACTCAAAAATCATGAGAAAAACTATCCAACACATGACTTAGAACGTGTGGTGGTGGTGTTTGTACTTAAGATTTGGCGCCATTACTTGTATGGGGTCTATGTGGATATATTCATGGACCATAAGATCCTTCAATATATTTTCAAGTAGAAGGAACTGAATCTGAGACAAAGAAGATGGCTTGAGTTACTCAAGGACTACGTCATCGATATGCTATATCATCCGGGGAAGGATAATGTTGTGGCAGATGCTCTTAGCCAGAAATCCATGGGTAGTTTGGATCACTTAGAGGCACATCAAAGGTCGTTGGCCATGAAAGTTCACTGATTGGCTAGTTTGGGAGTTCATCTTGCGGATTCTTGTGAAGGAAGGTTGGTTGTGCAAAATAGGGCTAAATTATCACTTGTAATAGAAGTCAAGGAGAAGCAGTATGACGATCCATTGTTGGTGCAGTTGAAGGAGGGGATTCATAAACACAAGAACATGATTTTTTCTCTTGGCATGGATGATGGTACACTAAGGTACCAAGGGCGATTATGTGTTCCAAATATAGATGGTCTCCTAGAAAGAATCATGACAGAGGCTCACAATTCCAGGTATTTCATGCACCCAGGCTCTACAAAGATGTAACATGATCTTAAGGAAGTTTACTAGTGGAATGATATGAAGAGGAATGTAGCGGACTTTGTGGCGAGATGTTTAAATTGTCAACAAGTGAAGGCCGAACACCAAAGGTCCGGTGGGTTGGCACAAAACATAAAGATTCCAATGTGGACTTGGGAGATGATCAATATGGACTTTGTGGTAGGACTACCTCGCACTCCTCTCAAGTTCGATTCGATTTGGATGATTGTGGATCGAATCACGATATCATCACACTTCTTACCTGTTAAGGCTACTGACACAGCAGAACAATATGCTCAGTTATATATTAAGGAAATAGTCAGGTTGCATGGCACTCCAGTTTCTATTATCTCTGATCGGGGCATAGTTCACAACTAATTTTTGGAAGAAATTTCAGCAAGGTTTGGGTACTCAGGTGAATCTTGGTACAACCTTTCATCCACAAAGCGACAGGCTGACAAAGCGTACTATTTAGACGCTCGAGGATATGTTGTGTGCTTGGGTTCTTGACTTCAAGGGTAGCTGGGATGATCATTTGACGCTCATATAATTTGCCTACAACAACAGTTACCATGCTAGCATTCAGATGGCACTGTTTGAGACTCTATATGGTAGGAGATTTAGATCTCCCATTGGGTGGTTCGAGATTAGGGAAGCGGAATTGATAGGCCCAGACCTCGTGCATCAGGCTATGGAGAAGGTTAAGATCATTAAGGAAAGGTTGAAAACTGCTTAGAGTTGTCAGAATTCCTATTCAGATATGCATCGTAGGGATTTAGAGTTCAAAAGGATGATTGGGTATTCTTGAAGGTTTTCCCCATGAAGGGTATAATGCGGTTTGGGAAGAAAGGGAAATTGAGCCCCAGGTATATCGAGCCGTATAGAATCATTCAGCAGATTGGGCAAGTGGCTTATAGGCTTGAGCTACCACCAGAGATGTCGTTGGTGCACCCGATGTTTCATGTATCTATATTGAAAAAGGTAGTTAGAGACCCTACACTCATATTTCCGGTTGAGGATATTGATGTTAATGAAAAATTGACTTATGAGGAGATTCTGATTGCCATTCTTGATATGCAGGTCCGAAAGCTAAGAAATAAAGAGATTGCCTCCGTGAAAGTACTATGGCGAAACCAACAGGTTGAAGAGGATACCTGGGAGGCCGAGGAAGAGATAAAGAAGAAGTACCCTCATTTGTTTGAATAACTATGTAATTGTTTCTATTAATTCGCTTTCTGTGAATTATGTTTCCCTTGTACAGTTTATGTTAAGGATGTTCCTTTTGGAAATATAAGATTTATGACGCTATGGTTAATGTTGTTTTCATGTTGTGATACATTGTTGTGTTATGGTTATGCTGTTAGGACTGGATTCTGGGATTCTCTGACAGGTGGATAGGCCTAGTTATAGGGGAAACTCTGCCAAATATCTGGAAATTTGGGGATTTAGTCAAATTTGGAATTGCTGATGTGTGAATTAAGAGCCGAGTCGCTTTGGGTGCCAATGGTGGATTTTGACCCTCATTTGAGGACGAATGATCCTAAGCAGGGGAGGATGTAAGGCCCCATAAAATTTCACCTAGAACCTGGGTTTTCTTGGTGTCGAGGTAGGCTAAGTCTCAAGTTTGATGGTCCACGTTCTTATTTTTCATGTTCCGTGTTATTCCTTATAAATTTGACTATTTCGAATAAGCTTGTTGTCGAAAGATATATGTTCAATATGTATTCGAAATGCTTCTATCACATTATGTTATCCTTCGGAAATGTGTTCAAGTATGGTTCGTATATTAAAATGTTATGACTTAAATTCGTGTTTCAAATGAAAGTTATTATGCCAAATGGTGGAAGAAAACTCAATATGCTTAAGACTCTTATTGCTCATATATGAACTTAAAGTCTTGATTATAAATGCCCTTCTCTTTGATAATTCATAATGATATTTGAAAGTGAAAGGAGGGAGTACGAAATATGAATTACGGCCGACGTGCCAAGTGTTAAACTCTATTTCAATTGTTTTGGACAAAATACACGAGCCCAAACACCCCTGACCCAGTCCAGACCCACCCTCTCTATCCTATGGCAATCCATGCCATTTTGTTTCAGCCAATAGCATTGTGCCACATCACCCGTCTTCCCCACTCACATAACAAACATAAAGGATTTGTCCTGTTGCCCCATATCATCAACGGTCCATATTAATCTCCGCTTTTCCCTTTACTTTTAAAATTCTTTGCCAGACCTCATCTCAACCGTTGGATTACAAAGATCCAACGGCCACTGATTATTCATAAAATACCAATTTATTGATCTTTATTCTCCAAAATATCAGGGTCGTCGATCAAAAGATCCAATGGCCTAGATTCTATCTCTCGCTTTAAACTTACCGAATACCCCTAAGCCCTACACATTCCCACACCACTGGCTGTCCTCATTTCCCATTCCTTTCTCTTTTCTCTTACACATCAACCCCATCAATCTCCAAAGACCTTGCACAAATTTGTGCAAGTTTATAGATTCAATCCTAAATCATCCAATATGTCCCCTATATCCGCAAATCCTGCCAGCTATTTCCATCTTCATCACTTTTGATTCAAAAGCCCAAATTAAACCCTAGACCTAAAATGTGAAACTTAAAATGACATGTTCTTCCTTCACCTCTCAAATCGGAGCATGCATGCCAAATTCCATCATCATTATTCGTGTCTAGAGGTCAAACGTAGTGACCTCTGGACATTGGATCTTTGTTCGGTGGGTCTTCTCATTTAACAGTCGACTTCCATGCCCAGGCAAATCCTATGTTGAATTTTCCCTCTGTTTTCTCTAATTTTACTTGTGTTGCTATCATCATCCATCCTCCATTATTTTCCTTTCACGATTTTGAATCCGCTAGAACCCTAAGGCATTGAAGGCCACTATAAATACAACTTGAAATGCTCTCAACTAACAGACACTAAGAAGCACGAATAGATATCAATACACACCAGAACAAATTAAAGTTTGAGTCTTTGTTGGCTAAAGTTTGAATCCTAGTAGTTCTCTCTTCTTTTCTATGCGAGTTCAACCTCTGAGAGTTGGTTGTTGTTGGTTTGGGTCTTTAAACAACTATCAACCTACTCCTACTTGGTTTTCTGCCCTGCAAAAGGTCAGTACATACTGACCACCCTCTTACTTTGAATTAGTCGTATAATTCTGTGTTCTTAATGAATTCTTAGTTGATTCTCAATCGTTTATGTTAGCTATTAATGATATGAAGCTGTATTTGTCATGTCCTGCATTTGCATGCTATGGGATTTTCTGATTGAGATATGCTATAGTGATTTTGTTATCGAATCTGTGTAATTGAATCTTACCTTTCATGATTTGATTAGTAGAAATGACTCTACACTAAGTGATATTCTTATGGTTAAGCCTTCATGATTAGTTGAGTGAATTGTTATGCTGATTTTGTGTACAACCCACCTCTGTTAGTCAAACATCAATTGTATTAGCATTATCATGTCGGCTAAGCTAGTTGAATCATGTTCTTGAACCTTTCTTTGTGTCTTTGTACCTCCAGATTAACTTAACCCTCTTACTTATGACATCATGTTAATCTTATAAATTGATTTCCTGTACTTTATATCATGTACTTAACTTGTTTACTTTACTAATCTTGGCTGATAGGTGTGTGATTTATAACCCGCTTGTTCTGCATGTTCAATGATCCATGTATAATTGTTACCCTTAGACCCTATTAAAGCTTCATGATTAATTAAATCTTATGCTAGCAAATATTGTATCTGATATGTTAGTCAAGTAATTGGTTATATATATTTTATCATGGAATAAAATTCAGGCCTCTAAAAACTCTCCCTTAAAGCACTGCCAACACTTGCCACATTGTACCATCTTGATACCTATGATGTTCTACTATTCTGATTCAGTTCTTACCCTCATGGTAACTTGTTAGACTCTAATAACAGCCTGCTCATGTCATTGTAATAGAATAATCTCTATGTGTTCTCTATAATAACTTGAAACCATGTAATGAACCTTGTTAATGTGTTAGGGAACCTACACTCAGGTCTGGATATAACTTGACTAAGATATTTATAGTGAGTGTTGGAATTTGCCATCTCATGCTTATTTGAGCCTTGTGATGAAAACTACATGATAATCCATGTTGTCATGACTCTTCTTAGCTTCTACAACTAAGTTCACACCTATTGTATTAGTACTGATGTGCCCACAGAGTATCTCATGACATTAGCTTGAAGAGGTTTATCCTTGCATCCATGCATTAGCTTCTGATAGTACTGATCTTTCTCTGATGCTGTATTGGTAAGTTAAGTGAGTGATACTCTATAAGGGATTGTCCCTAATGACATGTCCTTATTAAATGATTCAATTGTTAACTTGAGCCATGATGTTGTAATGACTTGTGAACTTAATGTTTCTAGTGGACCTATTTGCATCTCCATGTGTTAATGTGCTATGACTTGTTATCCTAACTGTTAAAGTGATAAGACCTTAATGAGATGTATGATTGCTGAAGCTTTTAGAAGTATCTGTGAATTGTCCTTTATGATCTGAACTTATTTAGAAGAATTCTAAAGCATCAAACCTATAGTGGAGCCAATAGGACAAACCCATGTGCTCCTATTTGTGTTATACTTGCCTGCTAACACTTTTGAGTCTAAAATATATGAGTAATGAAGCATGCCTATTACCTTCACTTTGGGATCTTGTGTGATTATGTCCCAATAGTGACTCATGCTCTATAGTGTCATATCCTTATACCCTATGCTTGATATGAGTTTTCTTAAGTCAATGTTGTGCTTTGGGTTGTTCTTTGTACTCTGATGGTGAACTACAGTTTCCTATTTGTTCAAAGTTGTTGAGTTTTTTGTGTGTTTGAACCCTTAGAGGGTTCACCATGACTCTTATACCTACTGTTACTATGTTGATCCCTATATTTGTGTTTAAACCCTTGAGGAAAATTACTAGAGGGTGGCTATGGGTATTTGGATGTGCAAACTTATTGTGGTTATGATCCCCCTCTCCTTAACACAGGCGTTGCTCGGGGTCCATGAGACCCTCGTGAACTCTGAAGTGTCAAGGGCTCACAAAGGGGGATCATATCCATAAATGAGGTTTTATACCAAGACTTTAGTCACCAATTCTTATTAATCTTCATAGGATTAACATAAATAAAATTTGCCTCGTCACATTCTTTAGCTCTTTCATTATTATTTGTCATAATCTTTATTTTACTTAGTTTTATAATTGATATACACTAATTATCCTTTTAATTTTGTATGCATGTGTCAAATGGGGCCTGTTGAGTTCTATTGGGAACTCAGGCCCAAGCTCAAAACCCAAGCTGCTCCCTTTTCTGCACATTGGAGTCCGCCGCATGATCTAAATCCTATTGGGCATTATTAAGCCTACCAGCCCAATTTGTCAAGAGTCCAACCTCTCTCCCTTCTTTATTTTAAACCATATTCGTTGGTTTTTGGTTATTTCATATATGTATATCTTTGAATGACTAAATTTATTATTGGATGATTTTGATACTTTGATTGTCAAGGAACATAGGCAAACCACCACTAATAGGTAAAAGCTAAATGAGAAAACCTGGTCGCCTTAGTTTACTTTGCGTTTGATCACTAATTTCAAACTTAATCTTTTCAGAAAAACAAAGAGTCTTATCTTGTTAGCACTAATGATTCTCAATAAGTTTTGGATTTTGGTAGATTCAAAATCGAAAGTGAACTCTCTTTGGGAAATCAAATTGCGAAAATAATTGCAGAGTTGTTTTCAAGAAATAAAAACCAAACATAGCCAATATTTATAAACTGATGGGCCTCAACGAGTTTCAAAATATAAGCTTCCTGCTGAAATTGATTTTCAAATTAGGTATACCCATTCCAACTTAAGGTATATTTTTAAATAGTCCCTTACTTTACTAAGTTTCATATAAATAATCACCTTTCCAATACACACACTCCACCTCTTTGAAACAAATAATATTTTACAAGATCGTTTCTCGAAAAAGCATATATATTCTTCAACTTAGTAACTATACATACATATGTTTCAAAGATGATTTCCTATAAACAAATAACTTCATTTCTTTTCAAAGTATATATACACAACCTTCTTAAAATAGTGAAATTTAGATAAAGACTTATAACATTTTTTCATAAGACTGTAAACACAAGATTAAGCAGAATATAGACATTTATTTCCCAGAACCTAGCCTAAGCCTAAGGAGCTACCTCAGGTAGATTTTGAGGGGTGCCTAATGTCACGCCCCAAAACTGTGGAGCGCGACCGACGCTCAACCGAGTGAACCCAACCGAGCAAGCCTGTTAGATTTCTTCTACCCAAACTCATTCATGAATAAAGAGAATATATATTTTCCTTAATTAAACAATAAAGTGGTCATGTATGCAGTTACCAATTTCTTACCTTAAGTTTCACCATTTTTAAAGTCTCAAATGAACAAGTAATACAACCATAACATAGCATAGTTTGTCTTTCACAGTACCAATACACAACCCACACTATGTCTACGGAGCCTCGAAAGATAAAGAAGAGTACAATGATAATGCCGGCAACAAGGCCCCAACTATACCTCAACCATAATACATAAAGAGCAAAAGATACATGACCCCGGGATGAAGTGGGGCTCACCAAGTCAGCTGGGAAGAAGGTGTAATGCTATCACTGATCAATATCTCTTGCTGTGGAACCACCTGCATCCACTTAAAGATGCAACGCCCCCGACAAAAGGGAAATTAGTACCGTCGAATAGTACTAGTATGAAAACTAAACACCAATTTAAGAATTTAGAAATACAAGATAATTATGATGAACCAGTGCGGCAATAGAATAATATAGATAATCGTCTCAACCATATCAAGCTTATTAAAAACTATCAACAACATTTATAGGATTTAAGATGAGATCCTCTATAACCATCTTCACACAAAGTGGCCCCGCCGCTTCACTAGATGTATGCAGGTGGAGGTGTACGTACGATACCACAACTCTAATCAAGCGGCCCTACCGCCTCACCTCAATGTATGCGGGTGGATGTATAACCACAGTACCAAGAACCTACACAAAGAGGCTATGCCGCCTCACCCCAATGTATGCGGGTGGTGGTGCCACAACAATACAAAAACCATACACAAAGCGGTCGTACCGCCTCACCCCAATGTAAGCGGGTGGAGGTGCAGTCCCACAATATCATAATCCCTACACAAAGCGGTCATGCCGCCTCACTCCAATGTATGTGCTGGTGGAGGTGTGTCACAATCACAATCTTTATACCATAATCCCTACACAATGCGGTCATGCCGCTTCACCTCAATGTATACGGGTGGAGGTGTATCACAATCGCAATCTCTACACAACTTGTCATAATAACTTTCACATAAATCATGACTAGAAGTTATAACATGTGGATACGTAATCCATAGTTTGGGACACATTCTCAATTTATAATGCAATATGATAAGAGCATTTGAAATACGAATTGAATATATATATCTTCATCACAAAACTTATCGGAATACTCGATTTATAATCAACATCTCGGAACTTACAAGGATAATGAGAATTCCAACTCTTAAAGAAGAGTTTAGCCAACATACCTCACTTGAGCTTCCTTACACTCTAAATGTTCCGGAATTCTTAGCAACTTCAATCTATTTTAGAAATATAACAAATTAAACCAAAATTAGGAAGGTGATCATGGTTCTAGCTCATTTGAGCATTTTATCAAACACTAGGTGTGCACAAGGTTTCAAGGTCTTTTTATGGAGGATTCCATCATCCCACAACCCAATCTTTACCATGCTTAGTTCAACCATCTTCCTATTCCCTTTGATATCACATGCATGTAAAATAATCAACTCTCATGCCCAAAAATTATCTTGCTAATAACCCATTTTCAGATGATTTCAAAATTAGGGTTTAGGGTGTAGAATCTGACCTCTAGGATGAAGACCTAGTGAGCTTGCCTTCTTAATCTTCCAAAACTTGAGCAAGAATTGAAGAACAATTATTGAAGAACACCTTCTCACTCTAGGGCACTCTATCTCACTCTAAAATGTCAGATTATCTCTAAATAATGGCCCAAAATGTGTATTTAACGAAGTAGGGTCGGGTTTTAAAAACCCAAAAATAAAGCTCCGGAACAGGTTCTGCGGTCGCATATGCGACCGCATAATGGTTATGCGGACCGCATATCGGTCGCATAATTGGTTACAAAATACCAAAAGAATTGCCTGTGTATGCGGTCACTATGCGGTCCACATAACAGTTATGCGGTCGCATAATGCACCGCATAACAGTTATGTGGTCGCATAGTCGACCGCATAGCTGCTTCCAGAATAGCCCTCTCCTGCTCACTTTTGCGGCCATTATGCGGCCCACAGAGTGATTATGTGGTCGCATAATGGACCGCATAAACGCACTTTTCCGGCAAAAATTTTCCTTTACTTTCCTGTGCATTGTTCAACCCAAAAAGGCCGAGCCGCGGCTCGCATGCTTGCCGCGAAGAATTTCTATAATCCTCAAACACATAAGCCTAGTCCGGCACCATGAAACATTATTTTCTTTGCAAATTTTACCAGGCCTTACACTTAAGTACTTTGAAATTTTTCGGGGGTGTTACACCTTACACCTTCCCCTTAGAAAAACTAGAACTCCTAGCCAAATCTTAACGGTTAGCAGACCATTAGGATAATAATATTACAAACTCATAGGTACCCTAATATACTTTAAAATATTAGGCGGAGGCTCTCTTTTATCGACTTCAGAAGAATCATTAGTTGTATTTTGTTTTGACTAATGCAAAATAGGCTGCAACACTAGACACTTGCTCATGACTTGTAGAACCTATGGGCCTAGAGCTCTAATATCAACTTGTTACGACCCAAAATCCATCTAACCATGATGGCACCTAACCTAACCCGCTAGGTAAGCCAAATAACAGTCAACACAATTCTAATAAAAATAATAAGAAACCAATAAGTGAAATAACTGAATTCACATACAATAACCCAGGGATTGGTAGTACAAGTCATGAGCCACTAAGACTTAGATTTACAAAGCTGGTATGTAATAAATACAACATTTGTTTGGAATGTACATAAATATAATTCGAATCTAAAACTACCAAGGACAAGTGACATCTATATCCAGAAGGCATGTACATCTTCAGTGCAAGCTCCTGTCATCCACATCATCTCAGCTCCAAAATCTGCACGCAATGTGTAGAAGTGTATTATGAGTACAACTGACCCCATGTACTCAACAAGTATCATAACTAACCTCGGTGAGGGTAATAGTGGCAAGAATTAAAAATGATACTCGTTAATCACCTATACAGTTTAGAATTCCAACAAGTACAAAACAGTAATATGATCAAATCATGAAATCATAGATAAGACCACCTCGGTGCACACAATAACCTAACGTACTCTACCCAGTCAACAATCCAATGTATACAAAAGATATGCAAATAAATCAGATAAACAACCAAGGAAAATTGCAAGTAAAGATGAAATGCAATAACCAAATATCAATATGTTGGCTATAAGGCCCACATCATAATTTTAATAACTGAACCAAACCACTGATAAGTTTTTCTAAAGTCCATATCAACCAAAAACTTGTCGGTTTCTCACAATCCGTGTGTACACCATCAAGAAGGAACATGAGAGGGTGACCCTAGGGAGATGGATCCATATCCAAACGCTACACGGACAAGTCACGTGCAGCACAAACAACTCACATGCCAATAATGTGTCAACCGCACGGACAACTCACGTATTGCACAAACAACTCACGTGATGTACAGACAACTCACATGCTAATAATATCAATATCTCGAATCCGCTCGGACAACTCATGTGCTGCATGGACAACTCACATGCTAATAATATATCAACTACACGGACAACTCACGTACTGCATGGACAACTCACATGCTAATAATAACAATCTGCCTGACGTGGTCACGTGCTACCAGTCTAATCCATATCACACAGAAAGAATATATACAAGAATACATGTACATGATCAATAAATATCAAATTTCATACTCCTGGACTGGTAAAAGTGACATGCTAAGATATATGCATGTGCAAAGTGTTCTATCATAGGTCAAATCACAGTTATCAGGTTCAATTAGGAGATTAACCTCCAAGTCACCTCAAACATGGTTCAAATAGCTCACAATACGGGTACAAGTATAAGAACTATCACAACATGAATCTTAGCAATCAATCCAAGGCATATTATAGCCAAAGCACTACCCCGAGCACGAATAATACCCTAGTGCACGCATATGGGCTCAACCTCACATATGTGTGCTACCCATAGCACATAGCTATCACAAATAACTCAGGCAACTAGTGCCTCATCCAAGTTTAGGTAAGTTACTTACTCAAGCAAGCAAAATCGATACTATAGAAGTGCCATCCCACACGAATTGCCTCCAAATGGCTCGAAATTAGCCAAAAGCAACTCAAAAACATTAAATAATGCCAAAGAAATTAAACCTAAACGATAAAGGTCAAATCTGTAATCAAATACTCAAAGTCAACCAAAACATCAACCGGGGCCAACACCCCAGAACCCCACAAAACTTACAAATTCTGAAAATCCATTCGAATATGAGCCAATCATACTAATTTCATCCAATTCCGACTCCGAATCGATGTTCAAAACTCAATTATTCACTTTAGAAAAGTTTTAGTCAAAAACCTTCAATTCTCCAATCAAAACATGGATTAATTCATAAATAAACTAGTGTAATCATTAAAATACAAGATTGAGTTTAGATACTAACCCCTATGAAAAAACGAGAAGAACGCCACAAAATGTACTTCAAACAGAGCTCTAGAACTCAAGATATGCTCAAAATGCATATCTTGAGTACACACTCGTCACCTCGTGTACACACTCGTCACCTGTCAAAATACCATATTTACGCCTGTGTACACACTCGTCACCTCGTGTACACACCTTTCACATGATTCAAATAACACAAACAACCCAAATCCTAAGGGGTAGTTCCCCCACTCAAAGTTAGGCAAGATACTTACCTCAACTAGGCCAAGTCAACCTTAAAAAATAGCTTTTTCCCTAAAATTTGCCTCTGCACAGCTCAAATCTAATAAAAATTGACTTAATATCATCAAACAATGCAAGGGAAACCAATTTCAATCAATAAAGCTATGATCTTTACATAATTCCCCAAAATTCAACAAAAGTCAACCCCTGGCATGCCCGATCAAAACCCAGGTCCAAGGGTAGATTCTGACTACCCATAACCCCACGAGTCTATATAGATGTTTTATTTTCAAATCTGAGTCCAAATCGACTCTCAAAACCCAAATTTTTATTTTTGAAAACATTGACAAAAATTCCCAAAATTCCTCTTTGATTCTCATAAATCTCATGTTAAATCTAAGATATAATAATGAAATATAGTTGGAAATTGATTGGAATAACTTGCCCAATGATTGTATATGAAAATTCTCTATCCAAATCGCCTCATACCTAGTCCAGGGTTCTGAAATGAGAGAAATTTAGATGAAATCCCAACTTTCCAAACTTTTGGTCAGTTGCAAATGTTGCAATTATGACACTAGGTTCACAATTGCGAACCCTCACAATTGCGAACCCTCGCAATTGCGAAACAGACTTCGCAAATGCAAAATCTGCCATCCTCGCAAATGCGACAAATGGTCGCAATTGCGACCTACCCAATTTAAGCATAGACTTCACAAATGCGAACCATGTATCACAATTGCGACATCTCAATCCCCCCTATCATGTTCGCAACTGCGATGCTGGTGCTCACAATTGTGACAACTGCGGCACCAGCACACCAACAACCTATATTTGAGTCCAAACCTTTCCGAAACACGTCCAAGACTCATCCGAGCCATCAGGGCTCCAAACCAAATATCCACACAAGTCTAAAAATATCATACGAACTCACTTGCATGATCAAAGCACAAAAATAACATCTAAAACTACAAATCGGACATCGAAACGCATGAATTTCAAAGAAAAGTTCAAGAACCTCTAGAATTGCAACGAAGTGTCTAACTCCTATCAAATCAACTCCAAATGACACCAAATTTTGCAGACATGTTTAAAATAGCAAAATGGACATATTCCAAGTCCCAAAACTAAATTATGAACTCTATAGATAAAAAGCCAACCTATGGTCAAACTTGGAAAAACTTCTAAACCTCAAATTGCCAACTTTCGGCAAAATATGTCAAATCAACCTAGGGACCTCCGAATTCAATTCCGCGCATACACCCAAGTCCAAAATCATGATACGAACCTATCAGAGCCATCAAAATACCGTTCCGAGGTCTTTTTCATAAAAGTCCAACTTTGGTCAATATTTTCAATTTAGGCTTCTAAACCAAGAACCAAAGGGTCCAAATCAACCATCCCCGCAAGTCATAAAATTAAAAATACGTATGTGTGAAGCATAAAAAAGGGGAAACGAGGCTCAAATATACAAAATGATCGGTCGGGTTGTTACACTCTCCCACTCTTAAAATGTACGTTCATCCTCGAATGTGGATAGAGACATACCTGATATGACAAAAGGGTGATGATAACGACTCCACATGTCGTGCTCAGTCTCCCAGGCGCCTCCTCGACCAGATGACCCCTCCATTAAACCTTTATTGATACAATGTTCTTCGACCTCAACTTTCGGACCTACCGGTCTAAGATGGCCACCAGCTTCTCAACATAAGTCAAATCCTTGTCCAATAGGACCCAGCTGAAATCTAATACATGGGACGGATCACCCTAATACTTCCAGAGCATGAAAACATGGAACACTGGGTGAACTGCCCATAAGCTGGGTGGTAATGGAAGTCTATAGACCACCTCACCAACTCTCTCAAGGATCACAAAAGGACCAATATGCCCACGGCCCAACTTGCCCTTCTTCCCGAACCTCATCACACCCTACATGGGTGAAACTCACTGCAAAACCCTCTCTCCCACCATAAATGCTACATCACGAGCCCTCCGATCAGCGTAACTCTTCTGCCTAGACTAGCCTCATAAGGAGCCATCTGGATACCTGGTTGGTAGCTGTTGTTGGAGGAAAACTCTACAAGCGGCAAGTATTGATCCCAAGAACCCCTGAAATCCATAACAGAAGCACGTAGCATATCCTCCCAGATCTAAATGGTGTGCTCAAACTGCCCATCCATCTAGGGGTGAAATGTTGTACTCAACTCAACCCGTGTGCCAAATGCAAGCTGCACGGCTCTCCAAAAATGTGATGTAAATTGCATGCCTCGATCGGAGATAATGGACACCGGCACACCATAAAGTCGAACAATCTCCTAGATATCGATCTGAGCCAGCTGCTCTGAAGAATAGGTAGTCACCACCAGAATGAAATGTTCTAACTTGGTCAACCTATTCGTAATGACCCACACTGTGTCAAATTTCTTCAAAGTCCGTGGGAGCCCAACAACGAAATACATAGTGATACGCTCCTACTTCCACTCGAGAATCACAAGTGCTTGAAGCACACCGCTCGGCCTCTGATACTCGTACTTCACCTACTGAAAATTTAAGCACAGAGCCACATACTTCACTATATTGTTCTTCATTCTCCTCCACCAATAGTGCTGCCTCAAATCCTGATACATCTTAGCGGCTCCCGGATAAATGGAGTACCGCGAACTGTGGGCCTCCTCAAGGATCAACTCATGCAACCCATCCACATTGGGAACACACAACCGGACCTACATCCGCAATACCCTATCATCACCAAATGAAACATCCTTGGCATCGCCGCACTGTATTGTGTCCTTAAGGACTAAAAAATGGGGGCTATTATACTGACGCTCTTTGATGCGCTCATACAAAGAAGACCGAGAAACCATGCAAGCAAGAACCCAGCAGGGCTCTGAAACATCCAGTCTCACAAACTGATTGTCTAAAGCCTGGACATATATGGCTAGTGGCCTATCTGCTGCCGGTAAATATGCCAAACTGCCATACTCTCGGCATTTCTACTCAAGGCATCGGCCACCATATTGGCCATCCTGGGATGATACAGAATAGTGATATCATAGTCTTTCAGCAACTCTAACCACCTCCGCTGTCGCAAATTAAGATCCTTCTACTTGAACAATTGATGGAGACTCCAGTGGTCGGTATAGACCTCACATGGAACACCATACAGATAGTGCCTCCAAATATTCAAAGCATGAATAATAGCTACCAATTCCATGTCATGCACCGAGTAATTCTTCTCATGAACCTTTAGCTGCCAAGATGCGTAGGCAATCACCCAACCGTCTTGCATCAACACCGCACCAAGCCCAATATATGACACATCATAATACACAATGTAAGGCCCCGAACGTATAGGCAACACCAACACTGGGGCAGTGGTCAATGCAGTTTTCATCTTTTGAAAGCTCGCCTCACACTCGTCGGACCATCTGAAAGGAGCACACTTCTAGGTCAATCTAGTCAAAGGTGCATTAAAGGATGCGAAACTCTCTACGAGACAGTGATAATATCCGGCCAACCCAAGGAAACTCCAAATCTCCAAAGCTGAAGACGGTCTGGGCCAACTCTAAACTACCTCAATCTTCTTAGGATCTACCTTGATCCCCTCACTAGACACCACATGACCCAAAAATGCCACTGAATCAAGCTAAAACTCACACTTGGAGAATTTTGCATATAACCTCTTCTCCCTCAAGGTCTAGAGCAGGACCCTCAAATGCTTCTCATGATCCTCCCGATTGCGAGAATATACCAAGATGTCATCAATAAATACGATGATGAATGAATCAAGATATGCATGAAATACACTGTCTATCAAGTGCATAAATGTTGTTGGGGAGTTGGTCAACCCAAATGACATCACAAGGAACTCGTAGTGACCACACCGAGTCCGGAAAGCAGTCTTCGGAATGTCTGAATCCCGAATCTTCAGATGATGATACCCTGACCTCAAATCAATCTTCGAGAACACTCTGGCACCCTGAAGCTGGTCAAATAAGTCATTAATGCGCTGTAATAGGTACTTGTTATTCATTGTAACCTTGTTCAGCTACCTATAATCAATACACATCTGCATAGTACCATCCTTTTTCTTCATAAAAGAACTCGAGCACCCCAAGGTGAAATACTTGGTTGGATGAAACCCTTATCAAGCAACTCTTGCAGTTGTTCCTTTAACTCCTTCAACTCCACTAGTGCCATACGATATTGTGGAATATTAATGTGCTAAGTGCCTGGCAGCAAGTCAATACCAAAATCGATATCCCTATCGAGCGGCATGCCCGATAGGTCTACTGGGAAAAAATTTAGGAAATCTCTAACTACCAGAACTGACTCGACAGTAGGAGTGTCAGCATGGAGATCTCTTACAAAGGCTAGATATGCTTTGCACCCCTTCTCAGCTATCCGCTACTCCTTAAGAAAGGACATAACTATCACGCCCCGTCGTCGGGGAGCACGATCGATGCTCAACTGAGATACCCTGGTCAAGCATGCCTTTACAATACCTTCTACCCAATTCACCTATGAATAAAGAGAAGAATACATTTCATTAATTTGAAAGTAAGAGGTCATGTGAATAACACCAGTTCATTTCTATTACTTACGTCATTAACAAGTCTCCAAAACAGTATATTGTACAATCATAGTTAAAATGGAACGGATGATACGACTACAACATTTTTAGTTTAACCTTCCCAAAAATAGATACAATCCATACTATGTCTACGAAGCCTCTAATAGGAACAAAAGAGTGCTATGACAATGCCCGCAACAAGGCCTCAGCTATACCTCAAAACGCTATGTACAAAGGATAAGAGACACAAGACCCCAAAATGAAGTGGGGGCTCACCAAGTCAGTTGAGCAGAGGGTGTGCTGCTATCACTGATCAATACCACCTGCTATGGAACCACCTGCATCTATTAAAGATGCAGCACCCCCGACAAAAGGGACGTTAGTACATATGGAATAATACTAGCATGTAAAATTAAACGCCCTCTCAATAGAACGAGCAACAGTAAACGGAGAATGAAACATGAAATCAATAAGAGACTCAGACAATAACAAGGTGTCAAGTTAGAGGAAAGGTATATTTCAAGTAAGTTTTAATAATTTAAGTTGGGAGATCTTTAGTACTGATACACCACCGTGTTTTAGCACGGAGTCCGATCTCAGCCCGACCGGCTAAGACGTCTCACCCCGAGACATACACTCACAATACCAACATGTGCGTAGCATGGTGTCCGATCTCATCCCGATCGGCTAAGACGTCTCATCACAATGACCTGTGGGTAGACATCACATCACATCTCGCTAGTAATAATCTCATCCCATTTAAGGGGGAACATCTCAACACACCAATCTCATCCCATATAAGGGAAAACAATCTCATCACATTAACACGGGGATTTACCCCTCAATCACTCCTACACCGGCACATGTAGTTTCGGGGTTAGGTTGTTCCGACCTACCCTTCCTCGGTGGATAAACGATACTCCCAAGGTATTTATTATTAAAAGGATTTACCACTCATTTCATAATCTTTTTCATATCATTCATTTTATTGGCACCATTGGCCATAATGCAATATCATTCTTGGCACGTTGGCCATACTTCATAATTCATACTCACTATTCCACTTTCAAACATTATCGCGAAGTGTCAACAATAAATATTTCTATTTAAGACTTTAAGCACACGTTTGAGCAATTTAGGGTCTTAAGGAACATGTGATTTCCTACACAATTGACATGATAGCTTTCATAAACATCATGTTTTTAAATCATAATGTAATAACACACAGCCCATACTTAAACCACAATCTCAACAGTGACTCAACATAACTAGAATCTTTGAAATACATATTGAACGCATATTTATTTTGAGACAAGGCTTATTTAGGATAATCAATATATATTGAGCATCACGTGACTTACAAGGATATTGTGGGATTTAATTCTAAGAGAAAAGTTTAGCCAACATACCTTGCTTTGAGCTTTCCTTAATTCACTACACAGTTCCTGAATCCTAGAAACTTTGATCTATTTATAGATATAGCAAAATTGAACATAAATTAGGAAGGAGTTCATGTTTCCAGCTCATGTGAGCATTTTAGCAAACACTAGGTAGGCATTAATGTTACTAGCTTCTCCATGGAGGATTTCCTTCACCCCAGAGCCCAAGGTCTACCCATTTGAGTTCAACTACCTTCCTACAACTCATGAATGTACATGCATGCATAAACAACAACTCTCATCCTCAAAACCTTCCTCCCCATTACCTATTCCCAAACACAATTTCGTAATTGAGGGTTAGGGCTAGAATCTTACCTCTTAGTTGAAGGCCTTGTGAGCTTTTTTGTTGAATTTCAAAGCATGGACAAGATTTTGGAGGAACAATTAGCTTAAGGACTTCACCTATCACTCTAGGGCACTCTTTCTCTCTAAAAATACTAGATATCCCCTTTAGAAATGGTCCCTTACGTCTAATTATCGAGATAGGGTAGGGTTAAAAAGTTAGAAAAAATAAAGCCTCGATGCAGATCTACGGTCGCATATGCGACTGCATAATGCTTCTGCGGTCCACAAAATGGACCGCATAATGGCCCTCCGAAACTGGGCACCCCTGCCTCACTCTGCGACTGGTCTGTGGTCCGCAGACCTATTTTGCAGTCGTATAATACGCCACAGAACTGCCCTCCGGAATTTATTTTTGTGCTGGGTCTACGATGGGTTATGTGGCTCGCAAAATGATTATGCGACCGCATAATGGTCCAAATATTTTCCCAGATTTCTGCCTCAGTCTGTGGTAGATCTGCGATCCGCAGATCAGTTCTGCGACCGCAGAATGGGCCATAGAAATGCCCTACATTTCCAAAAAATTTCTTCAATTACTCAACGCATTGTTTAACCCAAAAAGCACGAAACCCCGAGTTTTAGGTAAAATTTTACAGGGCCTCACAATAACCCTGCTAGGAATATAATCCAATGTACCCCTCCACTTCAACCGCAGTAAACCTGGCATAGCCAATGTCACAGTCTTGGCGCGATAATCTAGATTAGAATGATAGGGCGACAACCAATCCATGCCAGAGATCATGTCAAAGTCCACCATACTGAGTACCAATAGGTCAACTCTGGTCTAAGAACCACCAATAATGACTAAACATGACCAATAAACATAGTCTACAACAATAGAATCTCCCACACACGTGGACATATATACAGGAGCACTCAAAGAATCACGAGATATATCCAAGTACAGTGCAAAGTAATATGACACATTTGAATGAGTGGATCTCAGATCAAATAAGACTGATGCATCCCTATGACAGACCAAACCCATACCGTGATGACAACATCTGATGTAACCACCTCCGTCCTACCAGGAAAATCATAGATATGAGCCTAACCTCCCCCTCTAAGGTGACCTCCACCCCTAGATGGTTGTGCAAGTGGAGCAGGAAAGTGGAGCAGCAACCATGGCATGTGAACCCTGTGGATCCTTTGAAATCCATGGAGCCTGCGTAGTTTGTGGATGTGCACTCCTCCTGAGTCTGGGGTACTCCCTCACCATATGTCTGGTATCACCATACTCGAAACAAGCTCTCGGTGGGCGTGGCTGCTAAAACTGACTCTGGCCTGGTCGACTGGACTGACCGCTGAAGGCACCCCTGTAGGAGGTGCACTAGATAGTGGCTGAGCAAAATGCGCAACCGGAGACCTCGAAATAGCTGGAGCACTGCTAGTAGCTAGAAGTTCTTAATGACCTGGGCGGCTCACATAGCCTCTGCTATGACGGGTTGCAACTGAAGTACGGGCACCACTATATCCTCCAGAATCTCGAGGCCTCTTGGTCTCCCTATCCTCTCTCTCGGCCCCGTATACCCTCCCGCCTCCGTGCAATCTCTACCTCCTACTGAAACAGAGTATCCATCTCCAGCTGTCGAGCAATAATGAACCTAAGACTATAACTGAGCCCCTCGATGAATCTGCGGACTCGCTCCCTGACTAAAGAAACAAAGGCAGGTGCATGTCAGGATAACTCGCTGATTCTGATAGCATACTCTGACACCGACATAGTCCCATGACGTAGCTACTCAAACTCTGTACGCCATGCATCAAGAAGGGTCTGGGGAACAAACTCTCTCAAGAACATATCATAAAACTGATTAAGTGAGTGAGGATGCATTAGCTAGCCTACCCTCCTCGTAAACCTGCCATCACCGATACACTTCTCCTGACATCTAAAGTATAGTAAAAGAAACTTCGCTCACCTCCACAATACCTATGGTACGGAGTCTACGGTGGCACTTCTCTAGAAAACCATGTGTATCCTCGGTAGTTGTGCCGTTGAAAGTAGGAGGATCATACTTCTTGAACCTCTCAAGTCTCCTATGCTCCTCCTCTGGTGCCTCGGGCCTGGCCTCGGGCATGCCGGTATAACGGGTTATGCTGGCATGACACCCTGGACCTGATCCAAGTGGACCTGCTACTCTGGGGTACAGGCCGCGGGAGTCTGAGCTCCTCCCCTAGCCTGAGATGTAGTTGGTGTAAGGGGAATCAATCTCGCCTGAGCTAGAGTACCGCTCAAAAACTGTGCTAGTGTCTCCTGAAGTCCAGGGGCAACAACAGGCGTCCCAGGTGCCTGTCCCCCAACCGGAGCTACTGGTGCTCGGGCTACTGCATATGCCCCTTCTCTGCCTCTGCTCTGGTCTCGGCCTCGCACGACTCTAGTAGGGGGTGCGGGTGTTTGATCACCGGATGTAGTAGTGCGTGTCCTCACCATCTGTGAGAGAATAGAAAGACAAAGACTCATATTTCATAATCAACAAATTCACATGATAAGGAATCAAAGAAGTGGAATTTCCTAAAAGTTTTGTAGCCTCTCGAAGATAAGTACAGACGTCTCCGTATCGATCCACAAGACTCTACTAAACTTGCTTATGACTCGTAACACCTATGAACCTAGAGCTCTGATACCAACTTGTCACGATCCTAATTTCCCACCTTAGGATGTCGTGATGAGTACTAGGTACCATCATGACATCCTAAGGTGGAAAATTGGGGTCGTGACAGGTGTGGACCCCACTTCATCTACGAAGCACCAATACCAACTATCTTCTCCGACACTAAAATGGGCATAACTCCCTTATACGATGACCAAATTCGACGATTCTTTTTTATGTGGTTCCGTAATTACAGTACATATATAATGCTTCAATCAAAATAGAATTGAGAGATCATTTTCTTAATGTTGTACCATTTATGTTTGAAGAAATGACGTCAAAATATCTAATACAAGCACAACACAATCCAAACCTATCTAAAACTCACCCGAGCCCCTCGGGACCCCGTCTGAACATACCAATAAGTCCCAAAACCTAATACGGACCTGCTACACACCTCAACTCTCACAAAATCATGAATCGCACCTCAATTCAAGCTTATATAACTATTTCAAAATTTTAAATTCCAAACTTACGCCGAACATATCTAAACAACTCGAAATCACCTCAAATTTTGCACACAAGTTCCAAATGGCATAACGAACATATTCCAACTCACAGAATCACAATCGGAACCCGAATATATCAACGTCAACTCCTGATCAAATCTATGAACTTTCCAAACCTTCAAATTGCTAACTTTCATTAATTAGATCTAAAACCTTCTAAAAACATCCAAATGCAAATTCGGGCTTATGCCCAAGTCCAAAATCACTATATGGACCTAACGAAACCATGAAAACTCTGATCCAAGGTCAAATACATAAAAGTCAAACTTTTTCAATTCTTCCAACTTAAACTTTCATTCTTCCAAATCAATCCCGAACCACTCGAAAACCAAAATCGATGACACATGCAAGTAATAATGCACCATATGAAGATAATCATTACCTCAAATCACCGAATCGAATGCAAATTCTCAAAACGATCGATCGGGTCATTATACTACCTAGAAGTCCGAGTCCGACACGAGGAGTAGATACCTGCCCATTTTCCAGTCCAAGTACATTTTTATGTCCGTTCAAGGATAAACCTTTCTTTTAGCGCTGGAGAATATAACAATCCAATAAGTCATTTTGAGAACTAGCTTCCCTTTTTGTGTTTCGAGATCTTCCATAGCTTAATTTGATGATTTATGACTTGCATGTGTGGTGGTCCGTGTCGACTTTCGGAAAGTTTAAATGTGAATTTTTAAAGAAAATGTGATTTTAGAGTTTTAAAGTGGCTAGCGTTGACCACATTCAACATTTTTGCGGGGCCGAGAGATTTTAGAGTTTTTGTTCAATTTCCATTACTTTTTCATAAATTTCACTATCAAATCTAAGATTCTTAGAATAGAAATTGAGGGTTTTGGGTAGAATTTAAGGATTTTGCAAAATTGAGATTAAGACCTCAAATTGAGGTCAGATTTCGAAACAAATCACACGGGCTCAGGGGCTGAGTGGGTAATCTGGATTTGGTCTTAATTTCAGATTTCAACCATGTGGGCTCGGGTTGACTTTTAATTGACTTTACCAATTATGTTAAAGATTGAATCTTTTCATACGAGGGTAGTTTCTAAAGCTTGTTTTGACTATTTTGAACAATATTTGACTAGATTCGGCGGGTTTGGATGCTTGTTCTAAAGGGAAAGCCGTGTTGGATTGTTGATTGTGTTCCGAAAAGAGGTAATTATCTTCGTTAAACTTGATTTGAGGGAAATAGGATATGATCGAGTCTATTTGCTATGTGATCTATGTGTTAGGGGCGACGTGTATGCAAGGTAACGAGTGTTTATGTATTGGCCAAGGGATAAGCATGTGGGTAGAATTAGCCTTATTTGTGCCATGTTACTTGTGTATTATGTCTTCCATTCTTTAGATAGATTGTATAATTCTTTAATTTCTTTTCTCATAATCATGTTATTTCCCATATTGAGATTATTGAGATATTGGGCATTGAGATCGTCGAGTTATTGATTTATTGTCAGTGCTAAATTATTGGTAAATCCTCATATGATGAGTCATGTTCAAATACTATTATTGATGTTGAATATGCTTCACACCTTGCTTCGTATTGTATTGTACGTGATGCTTGGTGAGTAAGAGTGAAATGCACAAAGGGTGTTGCCATGCCAGTGAGGAAGAGTGATTGTGCACGAAGGGTGTTTCCGTGATTTACTCATATATTGATATCATCTCACGAAGGGTATTTTCGTGCATGAGTGAAAGTGAGGATATGCGCGGATGGTGTTTCTGTGCTTGCTATTATATTATGATGTGAGGATGAGAGTAAAAACACGAAGGGTGATGTCGTACCGCTTGTTGATTTTATTATTCCTCATTTCGTTATTCGAATTATGGACTTGGCTTTGTGTCTTTGTAATTTACTTTTGAACGGTTATTCAGAGTTGTTGTAGAAATAGGGGTTGTGGCTACTTGATATTTATCTTAAAGTATATATATTCATATGTATATCGCCTCGCATTTTACTCATGTTTCATAGATTTTGAATGTGAAACGTAATGATTTATGCTAATTCGGGGTGTTGTTATGTGTAGGAATCATCCAGAGGCAATATGGGGCGAAGGTGCGAGATTGGAGCCAAAAAGGAGCAAAAATTGGAAAATAGCCATTTGTAGCGCCACTGGAAGCGTGGGGTGCTACCTATGGCGCAGAAGTAAGAAACCAAAAAATCCCAGCGCCAGGGATAGCGCCCCACGCTACCCTGGGTGCTGGCGAATGGAAGTTTCTCCTACTTCGCCCAGGACAAGGTTATTTCAGCCCAAGACCTCCCCAAGGCATATAAAAGCAAGACTAAGCCTATTTTGAGAGAGGATACCCACTTTGAATGAAAGATACATACGAGGAACATCCGGGAGAGGGGATATCTCAGCTTTCTTCATCTTTTCTTAGTATTCTCAATTATTCTACATTTGTGAATTTGTTTTGAGATTATCATGAGTGGCTAAAACCCATAGTTATGGGGTTGTGATTTAGCCATGAATATTTTTATTTAAAGTTGACTTAGCCTTGATTACAATTCACTAATATATGGTTGTTTCTTCAATTCTGTTATTACTTGCATAATTGTCTGGCCAACAGTTAGGTCCTATTTACTATCTATGCTATGCTTGGAAAGGCTACGTCTAGATTAGGGAAGGATTGAAGAGAGCATGATCTTAACTCTGAGTGGGGGGTGAATTTATGGTTAGGATAGGAATATACCTAGTCACCATGCTTAATTAAATATCGTAATCTTAATGCGTTCTTAATAAATTAATTCCATAGGAATATAAGCGTCAATCTATTTTGAATAGGCGAGTAGTAATTTGGGAGAATACTACGAGAGCAATTGTTCGATTAATTAGCAACCATGAGTGAATTGTATGAAAGAGAGAGTTAATTAGAGCGTAATAGGATTGGTGAATCGATCACAACCCTGGAATATTTGTCTCTACTGAATACATAACAACTACTTTCCTACTTGATTAATTAGTTACTTGTTAGAATTATTGCTTAGTATAATCACACTTGTGAACTTTGATTGACTCGACTGAATAATAACCTTGGTGAAACTAGTGGGTAGTTAACACAAGTCTCCTATGCTCCTCCTTTGGTGCCTCGGGTCTAGCCTCGGGCATGCCGTTATAACGGGTTATGCTGGCATGACACCCTGGACCTAATATATGGTTGTTTCTTCAATTCTGTTATTACTTGCATAATTGTCTGGCCAACAATTAGGTCCTATTTACTATCTATGCTATGCTTGGAAAGGCTACGTCTAGATTAGGGAAGGATTGAAGAGAGCATGATCTTAACTCTGAGTGGGGGGCGGATTTATGGTTAGGATAGGAATATACCTAGTCACCATGCTTAATTAAATATCGTAATCTTAATGCGTTCTTAATAAACTAATTCCATAGGAATATAAGCGTCAATCTATTTTGAATAGGCGAGTAGTAATTTGGGAGAATACTACGAGAGCAATTGTTCGATTAATTAGCAACCATGAGTGAATTGTATGAAAGAGAGAGTTAATTAGAGCGTAATAGGATTGGTGAATCGATCGCAACCCTGGAATATTTGTCTCTACTGAATACATAACAACTACTTTCCTACTTGATTAATTAGTTACTTGTTAGAATTATTGATTAGTATAATCACACTTGTGAACTTTGATTGACTCGACTGAATAATAACCTTGGTGAAACTAGTGGGTAGTTAACACAAGTCTCTGTGGGTTCGGCACTCGACTTATCATTTTATTACTTATACAACCACGTATACTTGCGTGCGCTTTTGGGAGAAACAAGTTTTTGGCGCCGTTGCCAGGGACTTTAGTATTGACTACTTTCTAGTTTTCACTTTAGTTGTTTATTTCGTCAAGTCTAATATTTCTTATTGGTTGCTCTGCTCTCAGGAAATTTGATTGAATGTGAAGGGTCAGAAGCCATGATAGAGTTCAAGGCTTTGACCCCGAACCCGAGAGAACATTTCATAGGAGGTTGAGGGAAGCAAGGGACACAGATAATCTTCGGGCACTTGTTCAATTTTCTGAGGACATGGCAGAGGAGCAACATATGGCTGTTCAGGAGGTGGCGATGCCCAGCATTGCTAATGTCACCTCCAGCATCGTGAAACCCAGAATCACTAGGCACTTTGAGCTGAATCAAATCATGATCCAGCTACTACATGTGAATGGGCAGTTTATGGGTCTTCCACACAAGGATCCACAACAACATATCCTAAACTTCCTGGAGATTAGTGATACTTATATCACTAACGAATTCACTCCAAACTATGTGAGGCTCACACTGTTCCCATTTTTCTCTGTTGGGAGAAGCAAAGTAGTGGTTGAAGGCGGAATCAGCTAATTCTATAACATCATGGAATGATCTGGCGAGGAAATGTTTGGCAAGGTTCTTTACTTCGGGCAAAACTGCAAAAATCAGAAGTGAGATAGTCGCCTTCAAACAGAAATCAGGGGAGTCTTTATATTCTGCTTGGGAAAGGTTCAAGGGGCTGGTCAGAGACTATCCTCGTCAAAATCAGACAGATGAAGTGTTATCTCACAATTTCATAGAAGGGATACATCCTAAGACAAAGATTGTGGTGGACACTATAGCGGGAGGTCAAGTGTTGGAGAAAATCTTCGATGAGATATATGCATTATTGAACAAATTCTCCAAGAGCAATCCTGATTGGAAATGAGAGATGGGCAGACACACAGTGCAAAAATCTACAGGGGTTCTCGAGTTAGATGCCTTCACTGCATTATCAGCGCAGTTTGCCACATTGGCCAACCAAGTCAATAAGACGACCTTGGTTATAAACAAGCAACAAGCTCAGCCACAGCAACCGGTTCATATATTTTGTGAAGTATGTGGAGAAGGTCACACGAGCGACTTATGCCCAGCTAATCTAGAGTCTGTCTGTTTTGTGGATAATGCAAATAGGGGCCAGACAAACCAGTATGGGAACACTTACAATCCTAACTGGAGGAACCACCCATACTTATCTTGGGGTGGAAACCAAGGTGCTCATAATCAGTACATGACACAAGCTCCTCAATAACAATATAGACCACCACAGGTTAAACAACCTACCAGATCGATGAGTCACATTGAGGAGATGCTAAAGAAATTGATGGCTGACCAATAGGCTCAAGAAGCAGCGATGAGAAATTTGGAGCGACAAATGGGGCAACTCGCCAGTGCCCAAAATACTCGACCAGTTGGAGCTCTTCCAAATGACACTGAGGCTAATCTTAAAGAATCTATTAATGTTGTGTCATTGAGGAATGAGAGACAGTTATAAGCTTTCCCATTGAAAAAGAGGAAGCAAGTGACTTTTAAGGAGAAACTAGTCACCATAGAAGCAGAATCAGAAAAAGCAAAGGAGTCAGAGAAGCCAGCTGAAGGGGCGGTGGCTAAGCAACCCCCATCATTAGTTGCAAGGCCACCACCTCGGTTCCCTTAGAGATTGCAGAAAGTGAAGGATTATTCTGCTTATAAATAATTTCTTGATATTTTGAAGCAGTGCAAATCAATATTCCACTGGTAGACATCCTGCAAGAAGTGCCCAAATATGCCAAATACATCAAGGAAATAGTGGCAACTAAGAGGAGGTTGACAAAGTTCGAGACTGTGGCACTCACTGAAGAATATAGCTCAAGGATTCAATGCAAGCTACCTTAGAAATTGAAGGATCCAGGTAGTTTCACTATCCAAATTCCAATTGGTAAGCATGCAGTCGGGTGAGCTTTGTTTAATCTTGGGACGAGCATCAATTTGATGCCGCTATCTGTGTTCAGACAGTTGGGGTTGGGTGAGCCGCGCCCAACCACGGTGATTTTACATTTGGCTGATCGCTCCCTTGCTCATCCCGAAGGAGTGATTGAAGATGTGTTAGTTCAAGTGGGTTCTTTCATATTCCCTGCTAATTTCATTATCTTGGATTATGAGCCTATCAGGAAGTCCCATTTATTTAGGGGCGTCCTTTATTAGCCACGGATCGAGCTATTATTAATGTATGTGAAGGAAAGATGACAATGAGAGTGGGTAATTGAGTGGAGGTATTTAATATGTATAAAGCACTCAGGTTGCTAACCCACTATGAAGAGCTATCCATGATTTCTGTGGTGAAAGGTGAGGTGACTTCATTTGTTCCTTATATGAGCCCCATTGACCCTCTTGAACAAGCCTTGATTGGGGATGAAGAACACATTGAATATGAGATGATGGAAGAAATTGAGAAATTACTTAACATGGATTGCAAATATGTCCATGGGTTTGGCAGATTCGAGGAGTTGGGCAAACCTGTTACTCTGACCCCTCCTACACTATCTATTAAAGAAGCTCCAAAGCTAGAGATTAAGCCCCTTTCAGCACATTTGTGCTATGCTTACTTGGGAAACTCTGAAACATTGCCAGTGATAATCTCATCCAGCTTGACTGATGTGCAAGAAGAAAACTTGCTCAGAGTGCTTCGTGAGCATAAAAGGCTATTGGGTGGATAATTTATGACAACAAAGGAATCAGTCCATCATTTTGCATGCATAAAATCTTTCTAGAAGATTGACACCACCCCAATGTTGAGCAATAAAGGAGATTAAATCCCATTATGAAAGAGGTCGTAAAACAGGAAGTAATTAAGTGGCTTGATGCAGGTATCATCTTCCTTATTTCTGACAGCAACTAGGTGAGCCCAATGCAATATGTGCCTAAAAAGGGGGGATGACTGTTGTAGAGAATGATAAGAATGAGCTAATTCCCACTCGCACTGTGATGGGGTGGAGTGTTTGCATTGACTACAGAAGTCTCAACAAAGCAACTCTCAAGGACCACTTCCCACTCCCGTTCATTGACTAGATATTAGACAGATTGGCGGGGCATGAATATTATTGCTTACTTGATGGTTATTCAGGGTACAATCAGATTATCATATGCCTAGAGGATCAGGAGAAGACACGTTTACATGTCTTTATGGTACTTTCGCTTTCAAGCTAATGTCATTTGGTCTTTGTAATGCACCAACCACTTTCCAGAGGTGCATGATGGCTATTTTCACTGTTATGGTGGAAACTTTGTGAAAGTCTTCATGGATGATTTTTCAGTCTTTGGGTCATCTTATGATGACTATTTGAAGAATTTGGGCAAAGTGTTGGCCCGTTGTGAAGAAACAAATTTGCTGCTAAATTGGGATAAGTGCCATTTTATGGTGCAAGAAGGCATCATGTTGGGCCATAGAGTGTCAAGGATCGACATTAAAGTTGATAGGGCGAAGGTGGAGGCGGTTAAAAAATTACCTCCACCCATTTCTATGAAGGGTGTCCGTAGTTTTTTGGGACACGCAGGTTTCTATAGACGCTTTATTAAAGAATTTTCAAAAATTGCTACTCCTTTATGCAAGTTTCTTGAAAAGAATGTGACCTTCAATTTTGATGAAGCCTGCTTGAAGGCATTCGAGGAGCTCAAAATGAAGTTTGTGGCTGCCCCCATTATTATGTCACCGGATTGGTCCTTACCATTTGAACTTATGTGTGATGCAAGTGACCATGCTATTGGGGCGGTGCTAGGCCATAGGAAGGACAAGATGTTTTACTCCATATACTATGCGAGTAAGACTCTTGATGATGCACAACTGAACTACACCACCACTAAAAGGAGTTATTGGCTGTTGTGTGGGCCTTTGAGAAATTTCGGGCATACTTGATGGGAACAAAAGTTATATTCCATACCGATCATGTAGAAATTAGGTATCTATTTACAAAAAAAGAATCCAAGGCTAGATTGATGCACTAGGTTTTGTTGTTGCAGGAGTTTGATGTAGAAATACGAGATCAGAAGGGCACAGAAAACCAAGCAGCCGACCATCTATCAAGGCTGGAAAATCATGAGCATGCGGATGAAGGTGGACAAATTAAGGAGGCCTTTCTTGATGAGCAACCTTTTTCTATCGTCCAAGACCCTCCCCCATGGTACGCGGACTACATGAATTATCTTGTGAGTGGAGTACTTCCTCCTGAAATTGAATCTGAAGCTAGAAAGAGGTTTTTACATGATGTAAACTTCTACTACTGGGATGAGCCATTCTTGTACAAACAATGTGCTGATCAATTGATGAGGAGGTGCATTCCAGAAAAAGAGGTAGAATTAGTGTTGTATGATTGTCATGCCTCACCTTATGGGGGCCATCATGGAGGTGGTAGGACAGCTACAAAGGTGCTACAATCTGGGTTCTTTTGGCCAACATTATTCAAGGATGCCCATGCATTTGTTAAGAAGTGTGACTAGAGTCAAAGAACATGAACAATCACATAGAGGCATGAGATGCCTTTGAATAACATCCTGGATGTAGAGATTTTTTATGTGTGGGGGATAGACTTTATGGGACTATTCCCATTGTCTAGAGGGAACAAATATATCTTGCTAGCGGTTGACTACGCGTCAAAATGGGTAGAGGAGATCTCATTGCCAACCAATGATGCCAATGTGGTAGCTGCTTTTAAGAAGAAAACCATATTCTCTAGCTTTGGAACTCCACGTGCCTTGATTAGTGATGAAAGGACACATTTCTGCAATCGGTTGTTGAATAACCTTCTAGCCAAATATGGGGTCTGCCATAGAGTTTCCACGACATATCATCCATAAACAAGTGGACAAGCTGAGGTGTCCAACAGAGAAATAAAACAAATATTAGAGAAGACGGTGAGTGTGAATAGGAAGGATTGAGCTGAAAAGTTAGATGAAGCCTTGTGGGCATATAGAACTGCATACAAAACACCAATTGGGGCGTCCCCGTATAAGTTGTTTATGGAAAGACATGTCACTTGCCTATAGAACTTGAACACCATGTGTATTGGGCAATTAAAAGGATGAATATGGATTTTGAAGCCGCAGGCGAGAAGAGGCTCTTGCAGTTGAATGCGTTAGACGAGTTCATGCTGCACTCTTATGAAAATTCTAAGCTCTACAAAGAGAAAACAAAAGGATGGCATGACAAGCGTATCAATCCACGTCACGTTGAACCGGGCCAAAAGGTACTATAGTTCAATTCTAGGCTCAAATTGTCTCTTAGGAAGTTAAAGTCGAGGTGGTCAGGTCTAATTGAGGTGGTGAGAGTCACGCCTTATGGTGCAATTAAGCTACGCGCTTTAAATGGTGAACGAAATGTTTTAGTGAATGGGAAAAAAGTCAAGCACTATTGGGGAGGAATCATTGATCGTGAGAAGTCCAAATTAGTACTCGTTGATGGGTGAGCGAGGCCATGCGTCATGCCTCGACGTTAAATCAGGCGCTTGTTGGGAGGAAACCCAATTTTTATTGCTTTCATAGCTCAGTTTTTCGAATTTTTTTTAGTTAGTTCGAATATACTAAAGTCTTTGTTTTCTTTGTAGACATAGACATTATAAGTAGAATGGTGTGGGGTATGTCAATTGGATATATAAAGTGCTCGGGATCAGGGATTTCATTCAAATAATAATAATAATAATTTGCGGCAAACTAGCGCCCAAGCCAGTGCTCCACGCTGCCTGGGCACACTTTACAGAGAGCTTGGAACCCCTAGTGCCAGGCCTAGCGTGGAGCGCTGGGCTGGGGGTCAGGTATGTATTATTTTTTTTCTTTTTATTTTCATTTTTTTTATTTTTTTTATTAACCCATTCCCATACAACCCGACTCAAATACCCATTTCTACTCACCCATTAACACATCTCCTACTACACATACCCATCTCCCCTTAATAGCACATAACTCTAACCCCCTAAAACTCAAAGCTCTCACCCCTATCTCTCTTCCTCTCTCTCTGCCCGCACCTCTGTTTCTCTCCCTCAAGTTTTTCTCTTGGTTTTATCCTAAATCGTCCAGGTATGTTTCTCTTCTTCTTCTTTTTCTTTTATTTGGTAAATTATAATGAACATCCCCCTCCCAAACGCCCAAACCCCCAAAATCCCCCATAAGTTGTTTCTTAGAACTTTTTCTATGGTGGGTGGCCCGAATATGGAATGGAATTGGTTGATACAAAACTTGGTTGTTGTATTGTATACGGCGTAGTAAACTAAAATTCGCTCTACTTCGTTAAAATTTAGGATGGCCACCATGTTCCACCATTGTTAAATTAAGTTGCACGCACTTCATGCCCACCATGTGTTTGATAAAATGTTTGAATGAGTACTTAATGCATTGGTGAAGTATGAGTAATCGAGTGTAGTTGTATGTGATATCGGGCTAAGTGTGGGGTGTATAGGGGTGTTTTTACATAATTCGGAGTTTATCGTTAATGTACACATGTCTCCCACAACATGTATCTTGTATTATGTATGTTTTATCACTTTGTTAGAATTAGCTAGTGTAGTGTATTAGTTGTAGAGATTAAGGACCATGTGCCACTTACTTGAATTAAGGCTCAATCACTTCGCCATGATCGACCGCTTGATTTGTGTGGCATAGTTAGTGAATTATAATTGCGCGGCATGGGGAAGACTTGAGTACCCATTGCCTTGTGTGCAACACTTGTGCGTTTAACACCAATATTGTGAGTCTATTATAGTGAGCCTTCAGTTTTAAGTGTGGGGTCATCTTTGACTCTCACGATAACCTTAGGCGGATTTCTTGATTCATTCTCACATTCATGATTATTTGTGTTTTAGGTTACTATGTCTCCTGATAGTGCAAACAAGGGCAAGGGAGTAGGAAAGTCCTCAACCACTACTCCCATACCTAAAAAGCGCAAGCAAGGGGAAGGATCATCTCGGCAAGCGAAAGGGAAACAAGTTGCCGACGGATCGAAGAAGGCACTATTGGGATCGAGGCCTCATTTGGATCTATTTCTTGATGATTCCATCCAATGGCATAATAACTTTGCGCCATATGGGAGGTACGTCTCCGAGATGGGTATTAATGTGAAAACTTTGGAAAAGAACTTCCCGGACGTGCTTTCCCGGTTGCGAGAAATGAAGATGGATAAGTTCCTAGAGTGCCCCGACCATGCAAATTTGAGCATGGTGGGAGAACTCTATGACAACTGGAATGCGTACTTGTTCACGTCATGGGTCCGTGGAAAGGAGGTGCCAATGAATAGGAGGTATTTATGTGAATTTTTGGGAGTTGATAGCCCTAACCCCCGGAGGCTACAAACATTTGTCAAATGCCCAAGCTACTAGGCGATACGTCACACTGTTTGTGGTGTCGATTCGAATGCCAAGTGGAAAATAACTAAGGGTGATGCCCATCTTGAGATGATCCGCTTCGATTTCAACAAGACCGCAAGGTGTGGAAAAATTTCGTGCAGGCCAGACTAATGCCAGTTGAGCAGAACAGTGAATGCCCTCAAGCTCGAGTATGTGTGATATTTTTTCTGATGACTGGGCAACCCATCAATGTGGGTGAGATCATGCTAAGGGAGATGGCTCGCATACGATTTGGGCGGAAAATTAAGAGAATCTTCTTTGGAAACTTGCTCATGCAGTACATGCTTTTCTGGGAGGTGCCTGAATTCCCCGATTATGACGAGGTTGTGGAGGATCCTAAGGGGTTGATTGACATCACATCTTTGTTGGAGTCTACATCTAAGCTTATCCATACGGCACTGAATGAGAGGGATGGGAACTTCAACAGGTATCTCTATAACTCCATAAATGTGATCATGAGCAGGTTTGGTGTATCGGACGAGGAGTGTATGCATCTATGCAATGATTTGTCCAGTTCTTCCAAAAAGATGTTAGGAATTGCACCTGGCAGTACCGTTCACCCGTCAGAGGATGAGAACACTCACAGGCTCTGACACTGAGTATGAGATTGGTGATGAAGTCACGGGGCCCATGGCTTTGGTGCCCCTGGGAGCTGATGATGATGATGAGCCTAGAGTTGTGGCCGATGGGAATTCTGAGGAGGAGGAATCTCATTAACAGGGAGTTCTTCTTTTCACCTTACTTTGCTTTAAATTCTTACATCCATCGGGGACTATGCATATGCTAAGTATGGGGGTGGGGGAACTACTTCTTGTGATGTAAATTGTATAAATCCGTTTCTTTTTATTAGTTTTTTTAGGAACCCTTAGTAGACTTAGTCTAGTTATAAAAAAAATAGAAAAAAGAAAATAAATCGGAAAAAGCTCGCACTTTTCCCGACGATGGATCTTTTGGACAATTATTTTGAGGGATTAAAGTCCGATTAAAAACACCAAAAAGATTTTTTTTTGGGATAGTTAGGTAGTATTTCTTGGTTTTTCTTTGGATGCCAGTTCTTTTCCAAGGGTGTAGCTCGAACCGGGTACCTTTTCTTTTTAGGAGTAGGTTAGGAAGAAGTTGAGCTGCTCTAAGATACCTATTGACTTGTTTGGTGGTGGCACATTAGGCAATGGCATGCGCTCTGTCTTCCCGTATATTTGATTTGAATTGTGATGCATGAGTAAAATAAATAGCCTATTTAGTGACGCATTTTCTCAGTTGTTCGACTTGTATGCCACATAGTGCAATATTCCTTAAACATTCTCAACTATATGTGCTTGCTTGACTTGAGAGTTGAACATAACCGTCTCGATTGAGTCATGTGCACTGTGTGTGTGAGGATTTGTGATATTCTGTGCTATCCTGTGTAGCCTAGAACTTGCCCAGTGTGTTAATCGAAGCAAAATCATTAAGTTGTGCTAGTCTAGGAGATGTAGTAGGCATTTCTTACTTGATCATAGATGTGCTTGTCACTTAAAAATAAAAAATTTCGTTGCTAGTCCCTTTGAGCCTATAGACCTTTTCTTTGGCCCCCACATTACAAATCGTACCCCTATTTTGTTCTTAATTTGAGATTGTTGAACCTTTACCTCCTAAGACACTTAGTCACTAAAAAAAGTAAGGTGAGAGATTGGGGAGTAGCTTTCGAGTGGTACCATGGAAGGGACTTTAAGGTGCATTAAAGTTGTGAAAAAAAGGCCACTAGCCGATCAACCTTAATGTATGGAATGTGTGTAGAATAAGAAAAGAAAGAAAGAAAAAAAGAAGAGAAAATTGCAAGAAAAAAAAAACAATAGTTCAAATAATGTAGAAAAAAACACACATATCCTAATCTTACTAATTCGTGCTAGTGGGAATATAGAAGTACTTAATTGGAAAAAAGGGCCATGTTGTGTATGGTGTGTGGCGAGTGAATTGGTTGAGAAGAAGATGTGCTCGATTTTTGAGTGGTGTATAAAGTGCTTAGGAGGGTTAGTCACTATTCCTAAATGTATCCTACCTGCCCCTTAGCCTACTTTACAACCTTAAAGTCCTAATTGATCCCAGATTTGTCTAGCTTAGATTAGTAGAGATGTACACTACAGGCAAGCTTATGCTATGACCACAGGATGCACATGAATTCTTTGTGAGAGTGAGCGATTTTTGTTCAAATTGTGTGATGTCCTTAAATTATGTTCAAGGTCATACTTGAATGTGTGGACTATTCTATATTCACTCTTTTGTTTGTTGGTGAGGGCATATGATCTCATGAAGGATTGGGGATGTGTGAATTTGTCTTGTTGGTGAGTGCGCAAGTTGAGGGTGCTTAGTGGTAACGATTCGCCTCTTGAGGTAGGGTGGTTACAGATGGGTTATTTGAATTGATTGAAGTGTTTATACTTGGGTACATTTAAAATGGGAAGAATGTGAAATTTGTATGTTCATGCTTGATTGCCAGTATCGATCATAGTCAAGGGTAGAGTGCATGATAAAAAAATTGAAGTGCTCCTCTCTAGTTGAGATGTGTACGTTGTTGGGGTGTAGTTGATAGTCCCAATGCTCGAGGGAGAATAAGAGTTTAAATGTGGGGTGTTATTATTTAGCTTAAAGTATATATATTTATATGTATATCCCCTCGCATTTTACTCATGTTTCATAGATTTCGAATGTAAAATGTAATGATTTATGCTAATTCGGGGTGTTTTTATATGTAGGAATCATTCGAAGGCAATATGGGGCAAAGGTGCGAGATTGGAGCCACAAAGGAGCAAAAATTGGAAAATAGCCATTTGTGCGCAGAAGTCAGAAATCAAAAAATCCCAGCGCTAGGGATAGCGCCCCACGCTAGCCTGGGTGCTGGTGACGGGAAGTTTCTCCTACTTCGCCCGGGACAAGGTTATTTCGGCCCAAGACCTCCCCAACGCGTATAAAAGCAAGACTAAGCATATATTTATAGCGGATATGCCACTTTGAAAGAAAGATACACAAGAGGAACATCCGGGAGCGGGGAGATCTCAATTTTCTTCATCTTTTTTTAGTATTCTCAATTAATCAACATTTGTGAATTTGTTTTGAGATTATTATGAGTGGCTAAAACCCATAGTTCCAAGGTTGTGATTTAGCCATGAATATTGTTGTTTAAAGTTGACTTAACCTTGATTACAATTCACTAATATATAGTTATTTCTTCAATTATGTGATTAATTGCTTAATTGTCTGGCCAACAGTTAGGTCCTATTTACTATCTATGCTATGCTTGGGAAAGCTACGTTTAGATTAGAGAAGGAATGAAGAAAGCATGATCTTAACTCTGAGTAGGGACAGATTTGTTGTTAGAATAGGAATATACCTAGTCACCATGCTTAATTAAATATCGTAATCTTAATGTGTTCTTAATAAATTTATTCTATAGGAATATAGGTGTCAATCTATTTTGAATAGGCGAGTAGTAATTCGGGAGAATACTACGAGAGAAATTGTTTGATTAATTAGCAACCATGGGTGAATTGTATGAAAGGGAGAGTTAATTAGAGTACAATAGGATTGGTGAATCGATCACAACCCTCGAATATTTGTATCTACCGAATACATAACACCTACTTTGTTGCTTGATTAATTAGTTACTTGTTAGAATTATTGCTTAGTATTATCACACTTGTAAACTCTTAATGACTCGACTGAATGATAACCTTGATGAAACTAGTGGGTAGTTAACACAAGTCTCTGTGGGTTCGACACTCGACTTATCATTTTATTTATTGTACGACCACGTATACTTGTGTGTGCGTTTGGGAGCAATATTTCTCAGTGTCACTTCACTTTATTTTCTCTTTTCAAGCCCATTTACTTGTGTACCTGTCATCCCTATACTTTTTATTGTCCTGTTATTATATTTGATACTTTACCTGTTATTTCATTACTTCTTCATATATAACTGCACAATTGTATTGTAGGTGTCTTATCTTAGCCTTGTCACTACCTTGTCCGGGTTAGGCTCAACACTGGTGGAGTACAATGGGTCGTTTGTACTCGTCTATACTTTTGCACTTCTTGTATAGATCCAGACATTAGTACCAGCAGAGTCTTGAGAGGTACTTATCGGATACCAGTCAGGTGATTCGAGGTAGAGTTGCATTCCGCTAGTAGGTGTTAGAGTCATCTTCCTATTTCTATTGTATTATTTCTTCTTTCCGAACATGTTGAACTTCTTTCAAAACTATGTATTTAGTAAATTTTAGTAGCTCATGTACTTATGACTCCACGTCTTGGGATGGTTGAACGTTGGTGTTGATCTTAGACTTATCTTGTATACTTTTGAGTTGCTTTTACATTTTCTTATTATCTTGTTGTTAGTCGTTAATTGCGATTCATTCGTATCTTTCTGTTATGTGTTGGCTTGACTAATGTAACGACCCGACCGATCGTTTTGTGTATTTGAGCCCTATTTCCCGTACTTGATGCTTTACATATGGGTATTTTTTGTTATGTGACTGTCGAGGTTGGTTGGTTAAGCTTTAGAGAAGTTTTGGATTGAATTGGGACACTTAGTTTCACGGTTGGGTGTTTAAGTTGAAAGAGTTGACCGGAGTATGACTTTTGTATAGACGACTCCAGAATGGTATTTTGATGGTCTAATTAGGTTCGTATCGTAATTCTCAACTTAGGCGTATGTCTGGATTTGGATTTGGAGGTTCGTAGGTTGATTTGGTGCTTTCTGGTGAAAGTTGTAAAGTTGAAGGTTGATAGGTTTGACCATGAGTTCACTTTGTTGATATCGGGTCCAGATTGTGGTTCTGGGAGTTGGAATAGGTTCATTGTGTCATTAGGGACTTGTATGCAAAATGTGAGGTCATTCCGAGTTGTTTAGGCATTTTCGACGCATGTTTTGAATTTGGAAATTTGAATTAGTTCCTTAGGCTTGAATTGAGGTGCGATTCGTGGTTTTGATATTTGTTTTTTAATTTTAGGCCTCGAGTAGGCCCGTGTTATGTTTTGGGATTGGTTGGTGTGGTTTCACAGGGTGTGGGGGCATCGGGCGTGTTTCGGATTGAGTTCGAATCATTTTTTTATATTGCTGAAGTTTGCTGAGACTTCTGTTTTCGCATCTGCAAAAGTCATTTGTCGAATCATCTGTTGAGGTTTGGGCTGGAGGAGATGTGTCCGCAAATGCAGAGGTTTTTCTACAGAAGCTAATGCGCTTCTGTGATGGGTGGTCCGCAGAAGCGGCGCGCAGGTGCGAAGGTTGGAGCGTAGAAGCGCTTGGTTGGCTCTTTAAGTGATTGCGCAGATGCGGCATTTTCACTGCAGAAGCGGAGCCGAAGATGCGGCTGATTGTTCGCATATGGAAATTGTCACGACCCAAAATCCGCTAAAGGTCGTGATGGCGCCTAACACCGCCGTCATGCAAGCCAACGGTGATTTACCCACTTAATTACTCATTTTAGTATTTTAAAATCATGATTTTCATTAATTGAACAACATCAAATAGAATATACCAAGTAAATGAAAGTATTTACATAATTACAACAGCTAACATCCCGTAAAAAACCCTCAAAACCCGGTGTCACAAGTGCATGAGCATCAACTAGGAAATATAAGAAAATACAACATCTGTATGGAATACAAATTAGACAGGGGAATGTAAATAACTCAAATGGAGACCCTACAGTCTACGGATCGTGACATGAAATGCAGCTAACGGTAAAGTCCCCTGAATAGCCGTGCCTCTGCACCCAAGAAACCACTAGACATATATGTACCTGCACAAAAAGTGCAACAAGTGTAGCATGAGTACGCAAATCAACACGTACCCAGTAAATATCTAGCCTACCCCCAGAGGAGTAATGACGAGAGGTCGACATCAACACTTACTAGTGGTCCAATAAGACAGATACAGTAGAAGTACACAGGTGTGAGTCAGAGTAAATAAGCGAAATAACAAGTGTAATACGTGGTACAATTGTCCTCTCAGTAATGACTCAAACTATCAGCCAGTAGCTACCTCCTCAATTGGAGAATATATACAATGGACCTTACCATATAGGTCATCACAGTTCAATCAGTAAAAACTCACAGATATGCTCGCTTTTTGCCAATTATTACGCACGATTTCATAAGAGTATTTTATAGAAGTGCCGAGGCATATGGCCTGATCCGTTATAATATTTCTGAACAATAGATACATCTATTATATTGCAGAGGCGAACGACCCGCTCCCATGAGAGTGTGGTACATAATCCTGCCGAGGCGTACGGCCTAATCGCATTATAGTATGCACACTGCCGAGGGTCGAACGACATGAACCATAGATGTATCTATCCTGCCGAGATGAACGGACCGATACCATTAGAATAGGAAGCTTTGACGGGTCCTTGACCCCACTCACGAATAGACGTGTGAGTTATATATACATTAAGGGAAACCTTTCGGTGAAACGCAATACGCGGAAGAATTTCGTAAAAGGAGTACAATCATTTTGCAACTAATCATGAAGCCCGTTGAATCTCTACCATATCGAGTCTATCACTCTACGCAAGTCTAGTCTCAAATCGCAACGTAAAATAAAGGAATTTAATAGGCAAGAGACAACTCAAATAGTACAATTATAGCATGGCGGGAACCTAAGTCTACCCGGATATAACATGAATCTAACTACATATGGACTCTCATCACCTCGCGCGTACGTATCCCCCAAAACAAGTAGCACATAATAAATACATCACCTAGGGTAGTTTCCCCCTCATAGAGTTAGATAGGAGACTTACCTCGCTTCGAAGTTCCATAACCGGCTCCAAAGCCTCTCTAACACCACAAACCAATGCCCGTCGATCCAAAACTATTCAAACAAATGTGCAAACCAATCAAAATATATTCTAATACCTATAATTAATCATTTTAAACAATTCCCAACTTTGCTTGAAAAGTCGATAAAATCAACCCTCAGGCTCACGTGCCCGGATTCCGAATATTTTCGAAGATAAACTTTACCCATAACACCACGAACTAAAATATATAACTTATTCCAGATTCCATGTCCAATTTCGTGGTCAAAATCCAAAAATACCAAAGTTTAGGTTTTCTACCAAAATCCCAAATTTCTACTAATTTCTATGTTTAAATACATATACAAACCATATATTTAACTTGTAATAGGTGGGAATCACTTACCTTGTGTTGCTTGATGAAAATCTCCCCTTGAAGCTCTCCAAAATTGCCCCAACCAAGTGAAAAATGGAAGAAAAGGGACCAAACCTCATTTTTATAAAAACTTCAGTGCCCGGCGACCTCTCGCATCTGCGGTCCATTAGCCGCTTCTGCGGCTCCGCAGATGTGACGCTCCTCCTCGCTTCTGCGGCTTACCTCGCTTCTGCGGACAAAAGGTCTGCTTTTACGGACTCGCTTCTGCAGCAACATTGCTGCTTCTACGACCCCAGCCCCAGTCCACTTCTGCTTTTGCGCTCCCTCGCCCGCATCTGCGAGCTTGTAGGTGCGGCAAACTCCTCGCACCTGCGAACTACCCTCCAGCTCACTCCCTACCTCTTCAGTGTCTCTCTTGGCCATTTCTGCGGCGCCGCACCTACGGCCAAAACCTCGCAGGTGCGGTTACACCAGATGTGCTGCCACCAACAATTTCATAAGGCCAGGTTTAATTCGTTAACTCTTCGGAATCCACCCGAGGCCCTAGGGACCTTAACTAAATATACCAACACGTGCCAAAATACAACATGAACTTAGTCAAGCTTTCAAATCACATCAAACAATGCTAAAACCACGAATCACACCCCAATTCAAGCTTAATGAACTTTAGAACTTCAAACTTCTACATTCGATACCGAAACCTATCGAATCAAGTTCGATTGACCCAAAATTTTGCACACAAGTCATAAATGACATAACGAAACTATTCTAAGGCTCGGAACCCCAAAAAAGAACATCGATGCATCAAAATCCCACTTCAAACCAAACTTAGGAATTTCTTAATCTTTTAAAATATCAACCTTCCATAATGAGCATCGAAACGCTCCTGGGTGATCCGATACTCAACCCGAACATACGCCCAAGTTTGAAATCATCATACGAACCTATTGGAACCTTCAAATCCCGATTCCGAGGTCGTTTACTCAAAAGTCACACCTTAGTTAATTCTTCCTACTTAAAGCTTCTGAAACTAGAATTTTCTTTCCAAATCAATCCCGAACTTTCCGAAATTCAATTCCGACCACCCGTACTAGTGATAATACCTTAAGTGAAGATACTCAAGGCCTCAAACCACTGAATGATGCGCTAGAGCTCAAAACGAATGACGCGCTAGAGCTCAAAATGACCGGTTGGGTCGTTACATTCTCCCCCACTTAAACATATGTTCTTCTTCGAACGTGATAAGAACTATTCCCAAGTTGTCCAAAATCGTTGTTTAACACCTCGTGCACCTACCCGTGCCACCACATTTCAGTTGAACACATTAGCCCGAGCCAGACTGAGAATCCTCCCTATAAACTTAGCTAACAAGCCTTAGAACCAAGTTCCAACTTACGAATTTATTTACAAGGCCTGATTCTAACACACGAACATCATACCAATCACCACACACTGTACCAAAACATGATCATGCATCTATGATGAAATCGCCCCATGCACCACATAAGTCAGTTGCCCATAATAACACCCTCAGACCACAATAGTTGTAATTTTACAAACTCGATGCCCGCAATACATCTCATGATGTATATAAATCCTGTTCCAACTCTCGCAATACTTCCACGACGAAAGAGACGTGTAGAAACTCATAACCACCTGCCGAATCAATAATTCATGGAGTCTCTCCCCAGGACAAGGATCATTACCTCATTCTGAACCGAATAACGATATTTTCCCTTTAATGTACCTTATGTAAATCTGATTGCACTAATTTCAAGTCCAATAATCTCGTCTCACCCAATACAAGCTGCTCAGGCAATAAGCCACTTCAAACACTGATTCAGGCCTCATATGACACCATCAATGCGCCGACAAGCTACAACTCGAAGATGACACGTAGGGAGGAACGAACCCTCGAAAAGAATTACCCAGCCCGCGTAACGAATAAAATGGTCGAACAGATGTTATGAACCCTCCTCAGAGAATGAGAAACAAAATATGCAGTAATAGATATAGCGAACCGTACTCAACATAACACCGTTGCGGCGTGCAACCCGATCCGAATAACGTACCTGTGGCGGCATGCCAACCGATCCACTCATAAAAATAAATAAGGACATACTCATCAAGCCAAATGCTTCTACCCACAGAATACCGAATATAGGTCACAAGCACGCCGAGTGCAAAAATACAACTCTGGGGAGACGGGTAGCGCAATACGCCACGAAACCCAAGCACAACTAGGGTGTGATAAATGACCTACATCTCGACAGCCATCCTGCTCATATGACACCACAAGCTACACGGGACCTCAACACATGTGCGAATAATCAGGCCGTCTCAATCCGGCACAACCCCCACACTTCACAACCAAAGGAATAGGGTGCCTTCAAGGCATAAAATCTCCCATTAATGATAGTACCAAAAATCTTTGTACTTGGTTTCAATCTTTAACAATCATATTACTAGAATGTCACACTCATACAATTTCCCCGTGGGGTACGCTCCCATGACCTTCCGCCCAGGTAGCCAAGTCCGCACCTCCATACCACCAACTGTACTAATTCTGTAAAGCAAATCACAATCTGCAATCAATACACAATGCCTCTTCCCCAGAACACCATCCTCAGGCGACACTAAGATAATGCCAGCTTACTCTAAACATCTGAATTCTCCCCTGCTCATCCGAGCTCATGATATTCTTATCAACACCGGACCGCAACATTGATCCTCAACTTCCAATTCCCATACCGCCCACTGCACCCATCATGCCGCTATGTGATAATACACGCATCCACCATAGCCCTTGAACTACTAGTAGATTAACCACTTCATTGGCCAGAAACCTTTCACTTAGCTCATTTCAGAAGAACCACTGCAACACACATCTGAATTCTCAAACCACAGAAAATGCAACCTTAAGCCGTGATCCAAACTGTCATAACTCTCCCGAAATCCACTTACACAAAAAATCCATCGAAATAAAATACTTCTTAAATAAATTAGGTCATGGTGGTTGTTAAGCCCGCACATACAACCACAAACCACATGTATGACTCACACGCCGAAGGAACTGATCATTGCCACAATCATGCCGACTCAACCATTACTAACTGACCCAACTTCTTTCAATGTAACCTTGACCTGACTTAGAAATATAATGGTTCCATTCACCACATAACGAACTCAATCTGCACTCATCCCGAGTGACCCGAATTGCGAGACCACATCGTCTCAATACCCATGAATCACCATACCCTTTTCAAGCGCACAATAGCATCTCCAACTGATACACTCATTTTGAAAGACCTTCCGCAAATCCGAAGCTATTTCTTATTTTACTCAAAAACTGCAACGCATACCCGATGATTACATAGAAAATTTCAAGTCCCATCCGTAATCTTCTGTTAAAACTCGAAATCCTTAGGCACTGCACTTAAATTCTTGAACCCATTAGAACCGTTGTTGAGAGTCACCCACTCTGACTTGATCCCGAATCTAACCATCTTCAACGCTCTGCGAGCACCTGAACACACTATGTACATTACATCCACAAGAATCATAACTCTGAGTCTTTCCAAAACCTTCACCCGAATCGATAAGGCGAAGTATAACACATATTAATCAAGTTCCTTGTTCGAATAACTCCTGATATTTTCTTTTCTTAGTCATAAATAATCTACCAAGGTATTGATAACCAGAAACCACACAAGCAGACAACCATGCGATCCAATCGTAGATGGTGGGGCTCCCCCACTTAGCTTTAAGCTACCATCACATAATGTTAAGCCCACAACGATTCCTCCTTCTCATTTACCATGATCCCGTAACGTTAACCTGCTAAATTTCTCGAAGTCTTTTGTTAATCTTTTCATGAACATTCTGAATCATCAGTCACAATCACACATTCGGCCTCTTATCGGATAGCAAGTAGTATTCTTCACAGAAACTTCATCAACATCACGCAACCACTAGCCTGCTCACAGTAGATAACCCACCTATGGAATTCCTTACCGACATCTTCCGATGATGCTGGACGAGGTGAAACTACGACGTAATCAGTAAATCCTCCGGAACTCATGCTCGCCCACTAGCTGGATAAGTTTTCTCCTTCCCTATTGACTTCAACTGAAAGTTCAACAATACCTTCCGAACTCAAGTCATACTGCATCTGAAACATTAATCAAATCTTCACACCCCTATTCATTTCAAGCAACTCCTTTCTGCCATATTCAACCTTTCTTCCTATAGTGACCACTATTCTGAATAAATTCTGTAAGACAAATCACCTTCCATCACGATTCCCCAAACTGTTCTACACTTTCTCAAGGCACGCGGCTATCCAACCACGGAATCCATACGCTAATCTGTCACTCTTACTTCGGTTAAACCATCTCCTTTAAACAACTTCTCAATCTCTACTCTTCATACTTGACCTGCTAGAACTTCAACCACCGCGAAACACTTCTCGCCATGTCCTCCCTCATACTTTGCTTCCCAATTTTGCATCAAATCAAAATCTATCTCTGTACCACCTGAACTAATAAATTGTTAACAAGTTTAAGCCTCTTCAAAGATCATATTCTTCGAGCCATCAATATTAGAAATACCGATTCGATCCCGAACCGTTGCACACCACTATCTCTGACAACCGCCCCTCAGGCACCATCTCACAACACCCTACCACGAAGGCAAAAATCAAGAAGACCATACCACCGGTGTTGGTTCCCCAAGTGCACGCAAGTATACATGGCCGTCAAGTAATAAAGTGACTACATATCGGATGTCGAACCCACAGAGACATAGATTAACCGTTAACTAAGGAAGCTAAAATTAGTTAATTGTCCAAGATAATCAAGAGTTTGATTTTTCTACTACAACTACTACTGCGAAATTTAAACAGGTAACCCAAGGAAATATAGATTCTAGGGTTGTGGTCGGTTTATCAATTCTATTGAGTTCGTAATTATACCTGTTAATCCAAATTATCTATGATTGCTAGTTGACCGGATCGTTTATATAAATAGCATGTTCTTACAATACTATCTGTTTCTCCATAATATATCAACCCTATATTCCTATGGTCTTGAATCTATCATGAACGAATATAATACGGTATTCAACTAAGCAAGAATGTTAGGTATATTCCTATCCTAACCGCGAAATCTTTCCTCGAGCCACGGGTTCAGAAACAAGCTCTCTCTAATTCTACTCTTGTTTTCCCAAGCATAGCATATATAGTAAACAGAACTCAACTGATGGCCAAACAATTAAGCAATTATTCATAGAATTAGAGAAACAACCAAAGATGATAACGCGAATTAACGGTAATATAATTATTAAAATTCAATATTCATGACAACCACAATCCTAAAACGTGAAGTTTAGCTCCATATAGACGTGGTAGCAAAACAACAAATCATCAAGAAAAAGTAAATATTACTAAGTTTGATGGAAGAAAGATGGAATTTGATAAATTCCGGCCTCCACGGCGGCTCCGTGCTCTCCCTAGGTCTAACGTATGTCAAAAGTCTAGAAAATAACATTTTTTCATGTATTTATACCAAGTAGGGTTGGTCATAGATGAAATCTCCCTTTCCTAGCCGAAATAGGAAAACTTGTAAACTTATTGCTTTTCATGCGTCGCACTGTGCGTCGCCCCGAGCGTCGCACTAATGCTTTTTCCTGTCAGACCACAAAAAACCCAGTCTCTGAACTTTGGAGATTTCTGACAAAACTTTGCACTAATGTGTCGCACAGTGCCTCGCACTAGTGCATTTCTTCAGCAATTGCTTCTTCCTCGAATTTTGACGTCCAGAATTGATCCTCGACCCCCGAACATGATCCCGGCTTAATCCCTTGGGCTTTTACTTAGACTTCAAAGCTCCAAATAATTTGAATTAGTTCCACAACATCTACATAACTCGAAATCACTCCTACAAGGCATAAAACACGCAATTAGTGCAAAATACTAACAATTAAAGTTCAAACACAATTAAAGTGTAGTGAATTAGAGTGCAATAAGTGACTAAAATATGCAATTATAGCCTATCATCAACACCCCACGCTTAAACCATTGCTCTTCCTCGAGCAATCAAACTACACTTTATATAGACACAACCTTTTTAAACAATTCTCCTAACTCATCACACCAAGAATCTTTAAAATATGCTAGGCACAATAGTGTAACATCATCACCTCAAGATTTGACTCACAAGCACCACATATTTTTCACAACCTGCTCACTTACTCTAATGTAGAGGTCAAGCATTACCTTTCCTTTATGAATCAAGTGCCCTCACACAAAAAAAGAGGGTAGTTCCACACTCAATAAAATTTAAGAACAATTATGAACTCAAGATAGAAAGAATTCACTTACGCTCAGAAATAACATTCATATGCTACAAAATATGCACCATAGGCTTGCCCGTAGTGTACTACTCTACCAATCGAGCTCATTCAGTCTAGGATCAAGTAGGACCTTAATTGGTTGTGATGTAGGCTGCGGGTCGGGTAGGATACATTTGGATATAAGAGTGACTACACCTCCCTAAGCACTTTAATACATACACTTTAACATTTAAAACCCCACACTTATCTCAAACCATAACTCCACCTTCACATCAATGTATATTAACTCCATACTTCTTTAAGCACAATTACATCTAGAGTCACCACTATCAAGGAATCTTTTTCATAGCAATACAACTATTTTTTTCTTTCTTTTTAAATTCAAGTGACTCTTACTTTTTCAAAATAGTGCACCTTTCTGCTTATTTCATTAGTTCCACTCTAAAGCCAAACCAACCACCCCACACTTTAACTTTTACAAAGTTCATTACAATTCAAGTTCTCATGAGAGGTGAAAAGGTTCAAATAGATGGTTAATTCAGACAAATGGGTAAGGCTTGTAATGTAGTTTCCAAAGAAATAGGATTACAGTCTCAAAGGGTTAACTACGATACATAACAATTAGGCGGGTAAAATATATATATCTGGCTCAACAAAGAAACGCCTATATCACCTCCAAGACTGAATAAAACTACTATTTTGCTTTGCAAACACACGAGGCAAGATCTAGACATCAAATGCAATACACATAATAACACACAAACCTCACACACACATGTCACATAACTCACCCAGGATTGGACTCATCAAGACACTCTAGTCAAAGCAGTTAAGCAAAGTTAAGATCATACAATTTAAGGTACTTATACAAGAGTCAAAAACTAAGCCTAAGAGTCACAACCAAAGTACTCACTATTCTCAAGGTATAACAAAGTCAAGATATATTGCTTCAATTCAATTCATATCACAATGCCTCCTACTCCTAAAAAAAGTAAAACTAACTACACCTGGTTCAAATAAAACACTTGGAAAAGAACCGCGGCACAAAGAAAAACCAAGGGAGAATTACTACACTACCAACAAAGAAAATCTTTTTGTCCTTTTTCTTTAGAATTAATCCCTCAAGAAAACTGTCTAAGAGATCCATCGTCGGGAAAAGTCCAATTTTTCTACTTTTTGTTTTTTGATTTTTCTTAGGAGCTACTAAAATACTACACAACTACAAAAACCAAAAATAAGAAGTTAACATTTTTCTAACACATTACTACTAATAGAGAAATTCTCCCACTCCACACTTAAAGGTGTGAAGTGTCCCCAATGTACAAATAAAGCAAAATAATAACGAGGGTAGACAAGAAACTCCCTGAAAGGCCAAAGGTAGAAGCAATAGCGGCTCACGGGTACTCAGACTTCCCCCAGGCATGGTCCTTTGTGTGGGCACCCCACACTTAGTTCTCACCATCTAGCTCACGTTTGCACTCTTCCAATGGCTTTGCTTCCTATTTATAATCTTACAAAACAAAAACAGACACTACAAAAATAATATAATAAAAATAAAAATAAAAGAAAGCAGTAAAGTTGGGTTGCCTCCCAACAAGCGCCTAGTTTAACGTCGCGGCACGACTTGAACCACTTTTTGCCTCCACCTCGAACTTATGAATTATACCCCTAACATGGCATCTAGTCTGCGGCAATACTCTAGTGGTGGGGCTATAACTATAACCAGGCCAAGTAATAAATTTTCCACTCTGCACTTCTCGGCCTTTAGACAAGGGATGTAATTTTGTCTCTCTAGCACGACAAATTCAAGAATGTAAGCACCCCGTTCCTCTTCCATTGGTTCCTCCAAGGGCTCAGATGACTCGATTTCCATGTCATCATCCAAACAGAATGTTGAAAAATATATGAAATAAGGACCAGTACGCCCCAACTATATAATTGCGTCACTATTTACATCCTCATATGTACACACATTAGAGTCTTCAAATATAATATTATCTACTTCCTCACATGACTCTAGAGTGCTTTTCTCAACATGGATATCATCAATAAAAGTATGGTCGAATGATTGACTCTCCACTTTTAGCTCCTCAATTTGGCGTATAAGCTCCTTTTCAGTTTTACACAACTCAGAACTATTTTGTTGGGCGTTCGACGCATCAACCTTTGCAATCAATTGAGCCTCTAACTCGTGAAGATCATTGCCAAATTTTTCAATCTCTTGCCCTAGTTTAGCTCTTCCTTCTATTAAGTCTTTTATCCTATCTGTAATTTTCTCATGTTGAGCTTCATATATTTCTAATTATTCAGCTTGTTCCATTAGCCAAGTTTGGCTCAAAATCTCCTCTTCTTCAAAATTTTTCTCTTGTTGGAACTCACTTTCTTCTCTAATTTTAAGCTCTTCCTGACTATCAACTAAGGCTGTAGCTTGTTGATCATCGGATGGTTCAACCCATTCTTCTACTTTGGCCTTCATTCTCTTCATTGTTGCCTTGAAATTTTCCATCTCTTTTCGACGTTCATGAGTTTGCTCCACTAAAAATTGAGTTTGCTCCATTATTTGCCTCATGGTGTCCATTATATGAGCATCATGTTCAATATATTCCATATCGTTGATCCTATCAAACTCACAAATATTATTGGAAAGATCATTATAAGGGTTCGGAGATGGATATAAATAATTAGGACAACCATTCCAATGGCCACCTTGACCACCACACATGTTACAAATATTGCACTTATAGGATTGAGATTGTGCGCACAACCCTCTCCTGGGAACATTACGATAATGTTTCCACCAGTAGGGTCCTCCACAATATGGACAAGGATCATCAAAGTAAGAATAATCATCATTCAAACAATTTTCATTCCAAGATGTCATGTCAAAAAAAGAAAAGAAAATACTAACTAAATAAGAAAATTAAAAACTTGAACAAAAATCAACTAAAAGCTAAACTTAGATAAAGAATCAATAACTAACTCCACGGCAACGGCGCCAAAAACTTGTTAGTTTTCCGAGAACACGCAAGTATACGTGGCCATCAAGTAATAAAGTGACTAAAAGTCGGACGTCGAACCCACAAAGACTTAGATTAACCGTTAACTAAGCAAGCTAAAATCAGTTAATTGTCTAAGATAATCAAGAGTTTGATTTTTCTATTACAACTACTATTGCGAAATTTAAACACGTAACCCAAGGAAATATAAATTCCAGGGTTGTGGTCGGTTTATCAATCCTATTGAGTTCGTAATTACACATGTTAATCCAAATTATCTATGATTGCTAGTTTACCGGATCGTTTATATAAATAGCATGTTCCCACAATACTATCTGTCTATCCATAATATATCAACCCTATATTCCTATGGTCTTGAATCTATCATGAACAAATATAATATGGTATTCAACTAAGCAAGACCGTTAGGTATATTTCTATCATAACCGCGAAATCTTTCCCCAAGCCACGGGTTCAGAAACAAGCTCTTTCTAATTCTACTCTAATATAAACACGGCTTTCCCAAGCATATCATAGATAGTAAATAGAACTCAACTGCTAGACAAACAATTAAGCAATTATGCATAGAATTAGAGAAACAACCAAAGATGATAACTCGAATTAACGGTAACATAATTAATAAACTTCAATATTCATGACAACCACAACCCTAGAACGTAAAGTTTAGCTCCACATAGACATGGTAGCAAAAGAACAAATCATCAAGAAAAAGTAAAGATTACTAAGTTTGATGAAATAAAGATGGAATCTGATGAATTCCGGCCTCCACGGCGGCTCCATGCTCTCCCTAGGTCTAAAATATGTCAAAAGTCCAGAAAATAACGTTTTCCATGTATTTATACCAAGTAGGGTTGGGCCTAGACGAAATCTCCCTTTCCTAGCCGAAATAGGAAAACTTGCAAACTTATTGCTTTTCATGCGTCGCAACGTGCGTCGCACTAATGCTTTTTCCTATCAGACCACAAAAAACTCAGTCTCTGAACTTTGGAGATTTCTGACTAAACTTTGCACTAATGCGTCGCACAGTGCCTCACACGGTGCCTCGCACTAGTGCATTTCTTCAGTAGTTGCTTCTTCCTCAAATTGTGACGTCCAGAATTGATCCTCGACCCCCGAACACGATCCCGGCTTAATCCCTTGGGCTTTTACTCAGCCTTCAAAGCTCCAAATAGTTCGAATTAGTTCCACAATATCTACATAACTCGGAATCACTCCTACAAGGCATAAAACACACAATTAGTGCAAAAGACTAACAATTAAAGTTCAAACACAATTAAAATTTAGTGAATTAGAGTGCAATAAGTGACTAAAGTTCGCAATTATAGCCTATCATCAACCGACGAACCTTAATGCATTCAAACAAGGATGACGACACCGCATCAAAATGAAAATTACACCACCCTCAAAAATATCAAGTCTCGTTACTTTATCAACCAAACCTGGACATCTATAGTCCGATTGTCTTTCCTCCGCTGGAATTAAATATTGAACCTCTAAATCATGCACTGAGAACCAAGTACCTTACCATTACACCAACATTGTGCGATAACAACGCATAGATATTGTAGCAATCCGTGCACAGTCTCGAAACCATAGAAAATACGGATACTAAGCTGGAACAAAAGAACATCCTTCCGCAAAGCGACAATAATGGCCTGCCCGAACACATAGGGAAAAACACTCTGCACCACGTCTGCAGTACCACTACAACTCCTCGACGTCCAATTGATAATAAGCGCTTCGCGTCACATAAGATTGGGTAGGAAGGAAATAAAGGCACAAGCCTCAATGGAATCGAACTGCACGATGAGGAAATCAAGAAGGGAAGTGCTCCTAACAGCCCTATAGCCTCTCGAAGATAAGTACAAACGTCGTCATACCGATCCGCAAGACTCTACTAGACTTGCTCATGACTCGTGAGACCTAAGTGAACCTAACACTCTGATACCAAGTTGCCACGACCCAAAATCCTCTAAAGGTCGTGATGGCGCCTAACACCGCCGTCAGGCAAGCCAACAGTAATTTACCATTTAATTACTCATTTTAGTATTTTCAAATAATGATTTTCATTAATTTAATAGAATCAAATAGAATTTACTGAGTAAATGAAAGTATTTACACAATTACAACAACGAACAACCCGTAGGAAACCCCCAAAACCCGGTGTCACAAGTGCATGAGCGTCAACTGGGAAATATAATAAAATACATCTGTCTAGAATACAAATTAGATAGGGGAATGTAAAAAACTCAGATGGAGACTCTGCAGGGTGAGGATCGTGACATGAAATACAGCTCACGGTAAAGTCCCAGCAATAGCCGTGCCTCTGCGCCTAAGAGACCACCAGACATATATGTACCTGCACAAAAGGTGCATCAAGTGTAGCATGAGTACGTAAATCAATGCTTACTCAGTAAGTATCTATCCTAACCCCAGAGGAGTAGTGACGAGGGGTCGACATCAACACTTACTAGTTGTCCAATAAGACATATACAGTAGAAGTAAACATGTGTGATTCAGAGTAAATAAGCGAAATAACAAGTATAATACGTGGTACAATCCTCCGACTCAAAACATCGGCCACCACATTGGCCTTCCCCAGATGGTACAAAATAGTGATATCATAGTCCTTAAGAAGCTCCAACCATCTCCGCTGACGCAAATTAAGATCCTTCTACTTTAACAGATACTGTAGACTCCGGTGATCAGCATAGATCTCACAATGAACCCCATAAAAATAATGACGCCAAATCTTCAAGGCGTGAACAATGGATGCTAACTCAAGATCATGGACAAGATAGTTATTCTCATGGGTCTTCAACTGGCGCGAGGCATAGGCAATCACCCTACCCTCCTGCATCAAAACATAACCAATGCCTATCCTCGAGGCATCACAATACACGGTGTAAGAACCTGAAGCTGATGGTGTAACACTGGAGTTGTGGTCAAAGCAGTCTTGAGCTTCTGAAAGCTCTCCTCACATTCATCCGACCACCTGAATGGAGCACCCTTTTGGGTCAATTTGGTTAAGGGCGATGCAATAGATGAAAATCCCTCCACAAAGCGATGGTAGTAACCCGCCAAACCAAGAAAGCTCCTAATCTCCGTGGCTGAGGACGGTCTGGGCCAACTCTGCACCGCCTCTATCTTATTTGGATTCACCTGAATACCCTCACTGGACAACACGTGCCCCAAGAATTCTACTGAACTGAGCCAAAACTCGCATTTGGAGAACTTTGCATAAAGCTTCTCCTCCCTCAATCTCTGTAATACAATCTTCAAATGTTGAGCGTGCTCCTCCTGGCTACGGGAGTACACCAGGATGTCATCATTAAATACAACAACGAATGAGTCCAAATAGGGCTGAAATACACTGTTCATCAAATGCATGAATGTTGCTGGGGCATTGGTTAGCCCAAAAGACATCACCAAGAACTCATAATGGCTATATCGGGTTCTTAAAGCTGTTTTAAGAATATCTGAATTCCGAATCTTCAGCTGGTGATAACCGAATCTCAAATCGATCTTGGAGAACACCCTCGCTCCCTGAAGCTGGTCGCATAAATCATCAATACGAGGCAAAGGATACTTGTTCTTGACTATGACCTTGTACAACTGCCTGTAATCAATACACATTCTCATGGAACCATCCTTCTTCTTCACATATAGAACCGGTGCACCCCAAGGTGACACAATAGGCCGAATAAACCCCTTATCAAGGACTCACGGGGCATATCTAGAAAATGGGTGAAATACGAGGAAACATATGAATACGTGGAACCAGGGTCAAATAATATTGAGCCATCTTTGTGGCAAACTGAGACAATACCTGTAATCACAGCATCTGAAGCAATAGCATCTAGTCTGGTAGGGAGAGCATAGAAACGGGCCTGACCACCCCCTGATCTGCCTCCCCCTTTAGGGCGACCCCTAGTTGACTGACCTCCACCCCGAGCTGACTGGGCGGGTGGTGAGGTAGCTGGTGCTGTAGTCGGAGACTGACTCCTCTGCTGAGATAGACCTCCATGACGATGAGGACACTACCTCCATATATGCCCAAGCTCCCCACACTTAAAACAACTCCCTGGTGCTGGCAGCGGAAACTGAAGGGAACCCCTAGCACCGGGATGACTGGTAGAAGAACCTGTAGTTCATTTTTCCTTATGTACATTATGCCATAGTTGAGTTCCCAAACTACAAATCGATCCAACGACCACCCCAACATATATACATGACCCACATAAACGTCTACGGAGCCTCTAAGAGTACAAAAGAGCAATATGACAATGCCGGCAACAAGGCCCCTGCTATACCTCAAAATATGAAAACTTATACAAAAGAAGGACTACATGACCCCTGGGAGCAGTGGGGCTCACCAAGACTGCTGTAAGGAGAGAAAGAGAGAACCACCTATCTATGATTGGCACTATCTGCGATGGAACCACCTACATCCATTCAAAGATGTAGCGCCTCCGGTAAAAGGGACGTTAGTACTGTCGAATAGTACTAGTATGTAAGGCAAACACCAATCTTAGTAGAATGAACAGTGAAACAAAGAGAAGGCAGTTATAATAATCAATAAAAGTTTCATAGAAATACAAAGAAAACACCAAGTAAGGGTCACATAGTTTCCAATTCAATCTTTCCATCTTTTTAGATTAATAATCTTTAGTGCCAAAGCCACAACTCACAATGCCACCGTGTTTTTACACGGAGTCCGGTCTCGGCCCGCCGGCTAAGCCATCTGAAGTGAGACATATCCATATCCACAATGTAAATCAATAATTCTAACACAAATACCACCATGTGTACAGCATGGCATCCGATCTCGGCCCGATCGGCTAAGCCATCTCACTTGAGACATAACCTCTTTCAATTGTTCACTAAATTCACATTTCTTTCCCATCTTTCGTTACATGGCACAAACAGCCTCATTTATTAAGTAGTTCTTGGCACTTGGGAACATTTTACAATTCAAGTCTTTTCCCTTTTTATCCGTTCAAATAACATCATCACATAAGGCATTTCACACATAAGGGAAGGAGCTTGGAAACAACATAATTACGTTCTCAAATAGCATAACGACATCGTAACCATCTAAAACAATTAGGGAACATGAATCTTTCAATCCAACACACTATGGCAAATAATTCTAGTATGATCAAGTTAGAACTTACACCCATCATTCGGACACCAGGAGTTCGATTCTAGGAAGAAGAGAGTTAGCCATACATACCTCAATTGCGCTTTATTTAGATTTTACAATTATCCGGAACCCATAGCAACCACAATCTATTTTAGCAATATACAAATTGAACCCACAATTAGGAAAACATTCATGGTTCTAGCTCACTTTTTCCCCACACTCTTTATCACACATGCATGCAAGATAAACCACCCTCATACCCATGAAGTATCACCCTAGTACCTCATTATAGCTATGTTTGAAATTAAAAGCTGGGGTGATGAAGTCTTACATTTTAGGGTGAAGAATTTTGGTGCTCTACTTGAATATTTCCAAGGCTTTGAGTGATGGTTGAAGATTAATTTGATGAAAAATTAGGCCCTCCCTCTAGAACCCTCTCTCTCACTCTAGGAATATCATAAATGAGCTTCAAAATAGACTAAAGGGGTGTTTTAACGAAATGGGGGTCGGATTTTCAATTAAGAAAAATGGTGCCCCGACACAGGTCTGTGGTCGCATATGCGACCGCATAATGGTTATGCGGTCCGCAAAGTGACCGCAGAAATGGCCCTCAGGGGCCTAAACTTTCGTCTCGGGTATGAGACCAGTATGCGATCCGCATATTTATTCTGCGGTCGCATAATGCACCGCAGAACTCCCTCCGCAGAAACCCAAGAGGAATTATGCGACTGATATGCGGTCCATATATCGATTATGCGGTTGCATAATCGACCGCAAAACTGACCTCAAATTGGCCAAACTTACTGCTTCACTCTACGGCCATTATGCGGTCCGCAAAGTGATTATGCGGCCGCATAATGGGCCGCAGAAATGCTTTCTTCTGCGAAACATTTTCCTCTAAGTCCATAGGGTACTATTCAGTCCAAGTTTTGGCACCACGAAACCACGAGTTTTTGGTTAAAATTTTTACGGGTCCTTACATCAGCCCTTTCTGGATTCTCTGTTATTGTGTTTATTGATGATATATTGGTGTATTCTCGCAGTCCGGAAGATCATGAACAATATTTGGGGATCATGCTCCATACTTTGAGGGATAAGAAGCTATATACTAAATTTTCCAAGTGCAAGTTCTCGTTAGACTCGATGGCATTCTTGGGTCATGTGGTATTCGGTTAGGGGATTAATGTGGATCCTAAGAAGATTGAGGCATTTTAGAGTTGGCCGAGACAATCTACTACTATAGAGATCCAGAGTTTCCTTGGGTTGGCTGCGTATTATCGCCGTTTTCTGGAGTGGTTTTCATTTATAGCAGTCTCACTGACTAGATTGACACAAAAGGGTGCCCCATTAAGGTGGTCTGATAAGTATGAGCAGAGCTTTCAGAATCTCAATACTACCTTGAGTACAACTCCAGTTCTGGTTTTGCCTTTGTGGTCAGAGTTCTTACACAGTCTATTCTAATGCGTCACGAGTTGGCATTGGGTGCATGTTGATGCATGAGCGGTGAGTGATTTCTTTTGCTTCGTGTCAGTTGAATCCCTATGAGAAGAACTACCAGTGCATGAGTTGGAGTTAGTAGCAATTGTTCACGCCTTCAAGATTTGATGGCACTACCTTTATCGCGAGTCTTGTGAGGTGTTCATGGATCACAAGAGTCTTCAACAGTTATACATGCAAAAGGATCTGAACTTGAGGCAACAGAGGTGGTTAGAACTACTGAAGGACGATGATATCACCATTCTTTATCATCCGAGGAAGGCCAATGCGGTGGCTGATGCATTGAGTATGTAACGACCCGATCGGTCAGTTTGTGTAATTGGGCGCAGTTTCCCCTTTGGATGCTTCACACATGGGTATTTATGATTTTATGACTTGCGGGGTTGGTTGGTTTCATTTCGGGAAGCTTTCAGGTTGATTTGGACCCTTGGATTCTTCAATTAGAATGTCAAATTAGAAATGTTGACCAAACTTTGACTTTTGCAAAAATGACCCCACAACTGTGTTTTTGGGGCTGTGATAGCTTTGTATCGTAATTTTAGACTTGGGCGTATGCCCGAAATTGATTTTGGAAGTCTGTTGGTTGATTTATAATGATTTGCCGAAATTTGGCAATTTGAAGTTGAAAAGTTTGACCGTAGGTTGACTTTTAGCTATTGAGCTTGGAATTTAATTTTGAGACTTGGAATAGGTCCGTCATGGTATTTAGAACTTTTCTGCTAAATCTGGTGTCGTTTGGATTGATTTGACATGATTCAGACGTTTAGTTGTAACTTTAGAAATTCTTAAAATTCATGCGTTTTAGTATTCGATTCGTAATTTTAGATGTTATTTTTGTGTTTCTAACGCACGAGTGAGTTCATATGATTTTTTTAGACTTCTGTGGATGTTTGGTTTGGTAGCCTTAGCGTTGGCGAGGTGGAGCTCGTGTTAGCGAAGGATAGGCCAGGTTAGCCTTCGCGATCGCAAGGCTCCTGTCTCGTTCACGAAGAACATTTTCTGGGAGTTGTTAGCTTTTTGCCTTCGCGATCGCGAAGAAGGATCATTGGGAAGAAATATTTAATAACACATGATGTAGGCTCATTTTCTTCATTTCTCACATCTCTTGGCCGATTTTAGAGCTCCTCGGAGAGGGATTTTCACCTAGCATCTCAAGGTAAGTAATTTCTACATAATGTGAGTTTAATAAATAGTTTATGGGTATTTTTTAACATAGGAATTGTGAAAATTATGGGAATTTGTTAGAAAACCTAGGGTTTTGTAAAAATGGGATTAGACCACGAAATTGATTATGGAATTGAGTAAAAATTATATATTTGAGTTCATAAGGTCATGGGTAACAATTATCTAGAAAGAGTTTCGGAATCCGGGAACGTGAACCCGATGGTTATTCTTAGGAACCTTCCAATTTGGGTTAGGGAATTACTCTAATAGATGAATTATGAACTATTGAGCATATATTGATTAGTTTGTGCGACTTTTGACTAGTTTCGGGTTGCTTGGCATTATTTGAGGCTATTAGAGTGGTTTGAGGAACGAGAAGGGAACTTGGAAGCAAGGTACGTCTCTTGCGTAATCTTGTAAGAGGGAATTGTCCCCGTAGGTGCTTTAATTGTTATTTGCTGCTTGTTGTGGGTGTTGCATACGCACGAGGTGACGAGAGTTTGTACCTAGTTAAATTCATGTTTATGTCCGGGTAGGCTTAGGACCTTGCTTTGCAATAATGGTACTACTTGAACTCTACTTGTTGGTTAAATTAATTAAATTGAAAATTGAAAATTGATAGAGATTATGTAGAGCCGCGTCCCATTACCTTGGGCATTTGGAAGAATACTTAATTGTTAGTAAAAACCATGCATCTTTTACGTGCCCATCTCTGTGTTATAACTGTATGTCCCGTATTTCGGAAAGTTTCTCTATTCTTGTGGATCGGACCGTACGCCTCGGCATGTGCTATGAAATAGCATTATGGATCGGGACGAACGACCTCATCAGTATAATTGAGATGCATCTATGGTTCTCATCGATCGACCCTCGGCAGTATACACAATTATTATGGATCGGGCCATACGACCTCGGCATAAGTCATACGTAATATCGCTAGGAGTCCGAATATACATGATATTTCCTTTATGACTTGAGATTTGATATTTACTTAATGGTTCTTATTTGTTGAAATGGAACGTGATATTTAGGGATTTTAAATAGATATTTTGATAAAGGATCACGTTATTTATTGTTTCTTATTCCATTGTTACTATTGTATTTCATGCCTATTTATAATCCTTGCACTTTATTTATTGACAACTAGTAAGTATCGATGTCGACCCCTCATCACTACTTCTTCGAGGTTAGACTAGATACTTATTAGGTACACGTTGATCTTCATACTCATGCTACATTTCTGTACAAATTGTGCAGGTACTAAGGCAGGTACATCTGGTGTCCATGCAGGTGCGCATTCACATTATACAGAGATTTAGCAGTGAGCCCCAAGCTCCGATCTGCAGCACCCGGAGTCTCCTTCCTGTTGCATTTTATATTATGTCTATTTCATTTCAAACAGTAGTTGTAGTGGTTTGTTTAATAATTTAGATTACTCGTGCACTTTTGATATTGGGTTTTGGAAAGTTTTACTAGATATTTATGGTTTTTGCCTAATATTACCACCATTTCATTTTTATGTTTTATTTATGCTTTATATCACCATGGCTTTCTATACATAGTTTCTTTATTAAATAAATTCCTGATTTCAAAAGTAAGAAAATGAGCAATTAAATAGATAGTTCGTCGTTGGCTTGCCTGACGGTGACGTTGGGCGCCATCATGGCTTATAGTGAAAATTGAGTCGTGACATTATAATAATTATATTTATTATGTTATATTGGACAAAATAGAATTTTATGTTTTTACAATTATAATCTACTATTTTTAAAAGTGTTAATTTCATAAGTAGCATTTTTCATCATTTTATTAACTATTTTATAATTTATTTTAATTTATTTTCGTGTGCTTTTAATAGTGGCCCAATGTGAGGTGAAAGTTAGACCAAACTAATCCCAAAAAGACTAAGCCCACACTACTTGACCCATCTGAAGCCCAAACCATAGGACCCCATACCCGCTTGACCTGCATGTGACCCGTATCCATCCCATTTCACTCATTAAAATCACAGCCATCATTCTCTCAAGAACAACGGCCAACAACAAGCCCCTCCTTCTCCTTATATCCTCTTACCCCAAACCCTAATCCCCATTTCCCATTCCAGCTGCCCTCAAACTTTCTCCTCAACTCTCACACCAAACTCTAGCCGACCATGAAGATTTTCTATGTCCTTTCCTTTTACGCATTTATATGCGGGCTCATATACCTTATTCGTCTTCACTTGCTCAGTTATGGTAACTTTTGTTACCAGTCCATCTATGACAAGCATGATTCTCTTGATTTGGATTGATATGATCTCAACCTTATGGATCTGGACACGATTTTGGCTCGATACATCTAGAAAGAGAGAATTTTCCCCTATATCGGCGTATCTCCATTGATTCTCTTGATTCAGATTGAAATCAGTTTGCATGAGTTTCATTCTATTTTGTTGTTTGATAGATCATTTTCCTTTTTTTATTATGTGAATCTAACACCATATAACCCCCCCCCCAGTTCCCCTAGCAGAGACTTGAGTGACTACTTTCTCTCACTCGCACTTGTTATACTTTTGTTCTGGTTCTCTGAAACTACTGTGTTCGATTTGATACTTGGTCGACTGAAAGCCAAGGTCACCATGGTATTGCTCAATGACCTCTACTAGTGAAAGCACTGCTCGGAGCACACTGAGGCTTCTGTGAACTCTGAAGCACCGAAGACCTAGGGTTTTCACTGTTCTCCTTCAACTACTGCTACTGAACTACTGCTGAAACTCTGATTTTCTCATTCTTTTACTTGTTTATCATTGAAATTGGTTAGTGCTCTTGACTCCCACAGTTTAATTGTTACTTCTTTACTTGTTCATGTTTATGTGCGTTCTTTGTGTTACTACTGTCTGAATTCTTATCAAAAATAGAAGAGCATGACTTAGGTTTCTCTGCAATTTGTGAATCAAATGTGGTACTTTGTTGAATGTTTGTTGCAATTTCATTATTGAATGCTATTCTAAGGATCTGTGTCTGTTAATGTTAAGTGTGCTTAAGTCTAATACCTTTAAGGTAATTTCTGTTACGCATAGTTGTACTTCCCCGGTGTAACCAACCTGTAAAGTCTCTGACCTTTTTAAAAATTGGTGAATGCCTGCTAATTAATTTGTTATACTCATTGAATTGAGTTCACAAAAATTGGTTTGCCTGAAACTCTCATGTTAAGTGTTTCCTGTATAGACTTATGTTTGTTATGACTAAATCATGACCATGTTTGCCTTGAAATTTCATGCTAGTTGTCCTTGTTGGAACTTCTTTTTGGTTATAGAATCAAATTTTGACCATGTATACTGGGTGTCTTGCCTTAATATTTTCATGTTAAAGTCTTCCCTGTCAGAACTGTTATTTGTTATCTTCTTAGAACTAACTCTTGACCATTCTTTACTTTAGGTTTTCATGTTAAAGCTTCCCGGTCAGATCTTCTAATTTGGTTGACTTCCTAAGATTAGTTCATGACCATGTTTGCCTTGAACATTTATGCTAAGTCTTTCCTGTAAGGGATTCATGTTTGTTATGCTCTCTATGATTAAGTCCTGACCACCCTGGGAAGGCTATCTTTGTGATGTTGTCAATGTGAACTAATTCTATGAACTTGATAATCTATCAAACGTGTGCTTGTTCTACTGGACCTATGTGTTTTGTATACCCCTTCATGTTGTATATGCCTGTAGGAACCTTTTCATGAGTTTCTATGAGACTGATAGACTCTCAAATGTGTGCTTGTCCTATTTATGTTCTCTTTCACCTCTTAGATATCACATCCCAGGATGTCATTTAGAGACTCATGTTCTTTGTAAGTTCTAACATTAAGAATCTGATGTGCATATGTTCTTGCCTAAATTTGAAGTCGCCCGGATAACCGGTTTGCATAGGTTGTCACTTGTATTCTTTGTATTCCTATTGGTTGTTAATAATAATGGGTAAACAAAGTAGTTTTCTTCTACGTTCTGGGATTAGTCTGTTGGGCCAAGCTTGGTATTGGGACTGAAGCACACTGCCAACGTAATTTTTTGCACTTGGAGTTTGAGCATGCCGTCTGCATGAAGTTCTAAGTCTATTTGAAGGCCCAGATGTGTTACTGGGTTATTAGCGTACTTGTATTGAGATTGTAACTATTTATTTTGATTTGTAATAATTTGTAAACACTGATCATGGGGAAAATAATTAAAGAGGGGGCCTGGGGTAGTTAACATTCGCATGAATGAGTAAATAACATGCCTATAGGATCAAATAAGCCTTGCCTTCAACTTGACGATCATGATTTGCTTCTGCGTATTATCTGTTAATAGATACCATGCCTATAGGATTTTCAAATTTGAATGTCTCACTTAGAAATCATTAGTTTAGGACCATATGTATCTGGTAACTAAATGCTACCAATGTGGCTTACAATTCGTTTAGAAAGCATGGCCATAGGACATACTTTCGTTTATTCGTTTGATTATTTGCCACCACACCTTGAAATCATACCTTGGGACCCACTTAACTCTCATGCCTATAGGATCTTATGTTAAGAAATTAAAACCGTATGTGCTACCATGTCCCCAAACTATGATCTTAACACTTCGCGCCTAGAAATCATGACTGTAAGATACATAAACATTTACTTGGTTTGGAATGTCACGCTCCGAAATCGGGGAGCGCGACCGGCGCTCAACCGAGTAAACCCGGCCGAGCAAGCCTATTAGATTTCCTTCTACCCAAACTCATCCATGAATAAAGAGGAGATGTACTTCATTAATCAAACATTGAAAAGATTTCATTAACAACTCCCATTTCATTTCCATTAGCAGCTTCATTCATAATTACCAAAATATTACAAGTTTATAGATATAATTAGAAAAACATGTTTGCCAAATACCAACATTTCTAGTTTAATTCCCAACATCGAATACCACCCACAACCTGTCTACGGAGCCTCTAAGTACAACAGAAGTGAAGAATGGAAGTGTCGGCAACAAGGCCCCGGCTATACCTCAAAACACAATGTACAACTCAAATTACATTAGGCCTGGAATAGATTAGGGCTTACCAAGACCTATTGAATAGAGATCCTGCTGACGAGGACCAAGGATGCCCGCTAATGAACCACCTGCATCCATTAAAGATGTAGCGCCCCTGGCAAAAGGAATGTTAGTACATATGGAATAGTACTAGTATGTAAAGCTAATTGTCCTCTTTCAAAATAGAATGTCAATGTAAGAAAGGAAACACTTTGGAAACAACAATCAATGATCAATGATAATCAAATTCCAAGTTAAAATATAATAATTTCCAAAATATGAAGATAACACTGTGAAGTGATAATCAAAATATGATGATAATATTATTTTTGGTTGGGAGATCTTTAGCACCGATATATCACTGTTCACAATATCACCTTTTACAATACCAATATTCGCAATACCAATACCACCATACTTTTAGCATGGAGTCCGATCACGACCCGATCGGCTAGGCCATCTTATTAGAGACATCAACCACAATCACTCTCAATACCAATACCGCCGTACTTTTAGCACGGAGTCCGCTCACGACCCGATCGGCTAGGCCATCTCATTAGAGACATCAACCACAATCACAATTCAATTATAATTTCCAGCACAATCACCACCATGTGTGCGGCATGGTGTCCGGTCACGACCCGATCGGCTAGGCCATCTCCTCCAAGACATCATCCATTTCTACCAATCATCTCATCCCAATTAGGGGGAATAATTTTATCACATCAATCTCATCCCAAATAAGGGGAATAATCACAATCCACTCCTACACTGGCACGTGTAGTTTCAGGGTTAGGTTATTTCAACCTACCCTTCCTTGTTGACTATCGATACTCCCAAAAATATTATTATTGTTTTTGAACACAAAGGTAATATAGGTACAAATGTATTTACCTCATCATCTTTCACATTGTATGAATCTCCACTAGTATTTTCAACCAATAACAACAACAATATTCTCTTGGCTCTTTTGGCCATTCACAAGATTCTTTATTCAAGGCACGGTGGCCGTATTTGATATTTCACACTTTTATTTCTTCCCTCTCATGTATCATCATCTTAAATATCAACATATATAATATTCCAAAAATCACAACTTTAAGTTCATTAGGAATGAACAATTTAATCAGAATAGATTTCTTTCCGAGAAATGGAGTAAAATAATTGGCAATTGATGTGCAAAGTAAAATCATCAACAAGTAACACACCATTTATTCTTGAGATACTTTTCCCAAAAAAAAAGGCAATACACAATTTCCACTCACGAATATGTAAGAACGCAAAACACATTGAAAATACTCACAAAACATAGCATTAGTTAGGATAGCCACTTTGGGCATGACTTGAGTACATAAGCTTTTAGGCAAATCTATTTTCGAAGTCAATTCAGAATAGTTGAATCAAAGCTCATCTCATATTCTTTCTCACATCATCTTATTTCATTGGCACCCTTGGCCACAAGTATAACTTTCACTCTTGGCACATTGGCCCACACTTTATACCCACAATTCACTTATTTTACTTCCAACCACCTCTATAGATTATCAATAATAAGACATTTCTAATCAAGACTTTAGGTACACATATGAGCAATTAAGAGTCTTAAGCATATTGAGATTTTCTCACACAATTTGGCATCATAGCCTTCATTTGAAACATGTCTCAAAGACATAATATTTTAATACACATATCATTCTTGAACACATTCCCAAATGATAACAAAATGTGATAGGAACATTTGGAACACGTTTTGAATACATAATTCTTGACACTTTGCTTATTCGGGACAATCAAATTTATAGGGAACAACTCAAACGATGAGAATAAGGAACTTGAGCCAACCATACTTGAAACTTACGGTAACATCATGAAATTCAATTCTAAGAGAGTAGTTTAGCCAACATCCCTCGCTTTGAGCTTTCCTTAAATTACTACGACGTTCTGTAAATTCTAGCAATCCCAATCTATTTTGAGACATAACAAAATTGAACACAAATTAGGAAGGTATTCATGGTTTCAGCTCATTTGAGCTTTTTATCAAATACTAGGTGTGCAAATTTGGCTACAAGATTTCCTTCATTCTACAACCCAACCTTTACTTATTTAAGCTCAACAATCTTCCCACAAACCTTATTGGTACATGCATGTATAAATAATACTCTCATACCCTAGAATCGTACTCCTAATCAACCATCTTCTATCCAAATTCGAAATTGAAAACTAGGGTATGGAACCTTACCTCTTAGATGAAGAACTTGTGACATTTCCTTGTTGGATTTCAAAGCTTGGACAAGATCTTGTTGAACAAAGCACTTGAGCTTCTTCCTCTCTCTATAACACTCTCACTTCTTTTTAAAATCATCAGATAATTGCACCAAAATAAGCCCCAAATCCTATTTATCAAAATGGGGTCGGGTTATGAAAATAGGAAAATGGACCCTCCGAAATTAGGTATGCGGTCGCATAATGGACCGCACAATGGGTATGCGGCTCACACAATGGACCAAAAAATAGATGCCTAGAACCGGGCTGCACTGGTCAGGTTTGCGACCATTCTTTGGTTGCATAACCCCTTTTGCGATCGCATAATGATTCTGCGGTCGCACATCTGACCGCAAAATCACATTCTTCCAGCCTTTGGTAATTTGGTCATAACTTCTTGTAGGAGTGTCCAAATGACGAATGGTTTAAAGAGTTAGAAACTAGACTCGAAGCTATTTCATTTTATAGGTTGGTCATCATATAACTCTTTATATATTTGTAGATATGATCGTCCAAAATTTGGTCTTGTGCGTACCCATTTGAAACTTTATCCCATCATATAATTTTCAACTTGACTTAGCCTTAGGGCTCTTAATAGACCATAAACCATTCTTAATGCACCTCATACATATATTATCATGATCAATTAATATAATTCACATTATTAGTCTTGTTCATACCCGAATTAATATAATTAGTACCTGCCAATCTTCTTAATGGTCTTAAAACATTTCAAAATTTTCTGGGGTGTTACATGGAACCCCAAGGGCCATCCTTAGTGATGGCGGTTCTCACTTTTAGCTAGAGAAATATGGATTTAAGCATAAGGTGTCCACCCCTTATCATCCTCAATCAAGTGCTCAAGTTAAAGTCTCCAACCGAGAAATCAAGAACATTCTAGCAAAAACTATTAATGCAAACAGGACCGATTGGTCAAGAAAGCTAGATGATGCTCGGTGGGCTTATCGGACAGCATTCAAAACACCCATTGCAACCTCTCCTTACCGGTTGGTTTTTGGTAAGGCATATCACTTGCCAGTGGAGCTAGAACACAAGACCATGTGGGCATTGAAAAAGATATATCTTGACTGGGCTGAAGCTGCTAATCTAAGGATGACACAACTCAATGAGATGGATGAGAATGCAGCCATGTATAAAGAAAGATGAAGTATGTATAAATAAATATGAAGTATGTTCATGATAAGAAGATATTGAAGCGGGAAGTCAAATCCGTTGACTTTGTCTTGCTCTTCAACTCAAGGTTGAAGTTCTTTCTGGGCAAACTCAAGTCCAAATTGTCTGGCCCATTCAACGTTGTTAGTGTGTCTCCCTATGGCGCTATTGAATTAGAGTCCGAGGATGGGACTCGAACCTTCAAAGTAAATGTCCAAAGGGTGAAGCACTAGCTTGGAACCATTGGAGAAAGGTAGCTAGTGGAACAATTCAAACTCAAAAATGGTCCTGTACCAACCTCCACAACTTATTAGCCAAAAGGGGGTAACATTGTCGTGCCGCGATGTTAAATCAAGCGCTTCTTGGGAGGCAACCCATGTGTTGGAAATTCTTTTGGTTAGATTTTTGTCTTTGTAGGTTTATCTATCTTTATTGAATATTTTGATGTGTGTGTTTTAGAGTGCAGGGTACTCAAAATGCAAAGAAATAGGATGTAGAAGCAAAGGGAAAGTGAAGAAAAATTAACTGAGCTTCAGATGTCTTTCTGTAGCCACAATGGTTTCGCGGATAGCATAATGGTCGCAAACATAATTAGAACTTCTTGAAAACTAGTCACTCAAAAATGCGATGGAAGATCAATTTCGTGGACCCTATATCGGTTCTGCGACCACAGATGCAGTCACATATTGGCCACGCACATCCCATGTAATAGTTCATCACATAACGCTTCTGCGACTACGAATGTTGTTTCACGATGGTAATCACATCGCAGAATGCACAGGTATTAAACTTCACCCCTTTGTCTCTTTACTATTTCCGACTCCCTCACTCTAATTCTGAACAAAAGAAAAACAAAAACTTGAACATACAACACCAGCCTCAGAGAAATGTTGATCCGCCATTGCTTAATCACCTAATCCCCCACTCACCTTAACAAATCTGGTATGACCTTCTACCCCTCTTGTTATCATGATTTAATTTGTACAAGCCTCTTCCATCCTTCATGATCCCCATTCTCCCTACCCTTTCCTTGTGATTTACTAATATCCCCTCACTAAGGTTTCTTCTCAGTGTTGTCGTGTAATGTGTGATCGTTAGGGGGGCAATTGCTAGTCAAAATCGTGAGGATAGGGCTAGGATTACTGAGTTGTGTTATTGGTTGTAGTGATTCCTGATAATGCACATTAGATATTCGTTACAATTGAAATTGATAAATTGATGGTTATGGTGTGTTGACTCTTTGAAATTCTATAGTATCTATGTAGTAAAGGGTAAAATTAATGTCCAACGGTTCCATGTGTGTTGTATCTCATGAAGAAGATGACTTCTGTGGCACTGCATAACTGATTCCCGGTCCGCACAATCATCACATATCTAAGATAAATTGTATTCTTGTGGGGTGGTGACTTTGCGGTGGATTCTACGGTCACAAAATTGGTATACGGACCGCAAATTAATCGCAGACGTCAACAGGTGCAATAGAATTTTGAAGTTAAATCTGCATTCATTTTATGGTCGCAGATTAGTTCTGTGACCATTTATGTGGTCTGCATAATATGTTGGCCATGGCATGATTCATTCTGCGGTGCATTTTGCGGTCTGCAGATCAGTTCTGCGATCGTATACGCGCTCCGTAGAATGTATTTTTCCCTTCATTTTTTTGCCATGTTTTATGAATGTTCTACCATATGATTAATTCAATTTCATTGGCAGGAATGGCACCCAAGAAAACTCAAGCATCTACAGCACCCACCACAAGAGGATAGAGACGGGTTGGAGCTATAGGTCCAATATCACAACAGCCCCAACGCAAAAGGAATGGCCCGTATGTCACTTTATTTGAGTCCATCTCCCAGTCTGAAGAGGAGAGGGCACAACTTTATCTAGGGCCACCAATTGATCCTCACATAGAAGTGCGAATAAAGAATGCTGAGGATACACTCCAGTTTAGTATCATCGGATCCTGGAATAAATACAGAGAGGCATTGGAAAAAAGGAATATCCTCGACAAAAAGCAGCTAAGTGTGAATGAACTTAAAGAGAAGTTCCCGCATGTACTAGACAACATTAAGAAGAGGAGATGAGAGTTATTTATTGAGACTCAGAGGGAATACAATGAGACACTTGTTAGGGAATTCTATGTTGCATATGCTACATCAATGACTAAGAATCAAGTGAGGCGCCGTGCTTACTTGAACTCCATCACAGTTAGAGAAGTTGTGGTATCTTGTGGCCCCAAATCAATAAATGAAATCTATTTTGAGAGTTGGGAAGGAGGCCCGAAAGCATATGATACATAGATGGAAAATAAGGAAGATGACTGTGCTTGGGTAGCCTCTGTCATGGCTCAAGGGACTCCATCATGGATTGGATCGGGCTAGAAGATTCAAAAGAGAGATCTCACCCAAGAAAGCCAGTATTGGCTAAGTTTTATCTGTTCTCGCATATAGCCAACAAGAAATGAGACCGACATCAGTCTAGACAAGGCGATCCTAATTGCTTCAATCATATCGGGTTTCAAGATTGATGTAGGGCAACTCATATTCCCTGAGATTGGCGTCCGGGCAAACCAAGGGAAAACTTCGTTCCCCTATCCGTGCCTTATCACTGCTTTGTGTGAAGACAGAGAGGTTCCCCCAATTCCCAAATATGACTGCATGGTAGAGGCCGCTAAGGATATTGACATTACTAGAAACTCCACTACTTCAGAGAATGTGCCCGCGGAGAAACCATTCATCCTCCCGCCGGCCTCATCTACTTCCACAACACCTGTCATCTCCTTATCACCTGCCAGCTCTACCTTTACACCTAGGCCAGCCACAATATTAACACCCAAAATGGCCACTACTTGTAAGGCCCCGTACAATTTTACCTAGAACCTGAGGTTTTGTGGTGTCGAGGTAGGCTAATGTGTTTGAGGATTGTACAGTACGTCGGGGAGTTGAAAGAAAACATTTGTAGAACATGGCATTTCTCGGTCCACTATTGCGACTCCAAAACCTCTTCATGGACCGCAGATCGACCGCACAATGCAACAGAACTTGAGCCAAATTTTGAAGGACATTTTGCGGTCAATTATGCTGCCGCATAATCATTTTGCGGCACATTATGCGACTGCATAACTGTTCTACGATACACATAACGGCCACAGACCTGACCAGGTCTGCCTAGTTTTGGGACCATTTTTTCGGTCCCCTTTGCGGACCGCATATTCATTTTATGGTCCGGTCTGCGATTGCAGGCCCGGTTTTGTAGGCTTAAGTTTGGGAAAATTTTACCCGATACCATTTTTATAAAACGACTTTGGTGGTCATTTAGGCTGGTTTAAACTACTATTTTAGAGAGAGGAGGGTGCTCTAGAGAGAGAGATGAGGAATCCCCAAGTACATTGTTCATCAATCCTTGCTCAAGCTTTTAAATTCAACAAGAAAAGCTCATAATGTCTTCATCTAAGAGGTAAGGTTCCATGCCCTAATCTCCAGCTTCGAGTTTGGGCAAAAGCTGGGTAACGGGGAGTGTGATTCTTGGGTATGAGATTTGTTATTTATGAATGCATGCACCAATGAGTATAGTGGGGAGGTCATTGAGCTAATATGGGTAAACACTTAGTATTGAATTGGTTTTGGGGTGAAGAAAATCTTGTAAAAGAACCGTGTAATTAAATCTGCACCCATAGTGTTTGATGAAATGCTTAAATGAGCAGAACCAATGAACCTCTTCCTAATTAGGGTTCAATTTTGTCGTCTCTCTAATAGATTAAAGTTGCTAGGATTTTTGGAATATTGTAGTAATTTAAGGAAAGCTCAAGCGAGGCACGTTCGCTAAACTTCTCTCTTAAAACCATATCCCGCGATGTTCTCATAAGTTTCAAGTATGATAGGCTAAGCTTTTATTCCTCAAATTCCGAGTTATTCCTTATAAATTTAACTATTCCGAACATGCTTGTGTCGAAAGTTATGTACTAAAAATGTGTGCCAAATGCTCCTATCATATTATGTTCTCCTTCAGGATAGTATTCAAACGTGACCAATGTGTCAAAATATTATGATCTCAATCATGTTTCAATTGCAAGTTATTTGCCAAATTGTGGAAGAAAACTCAATGTGATTAAGACTCTTATTTGCTCCTATGTATACTTAAAGTCTTGATTAGAAATGCCTTGTTGTTGATAATCCATGATGATGCTTGAAAGTGAAAGGAGTGAGTACAAAATATAAAATACGGCCGACGTGCCAAGAACGAAATTACCTTTATGGCCACTTGTGCCAATGAAATGAAAAGACGTGTGAAAGATTATGAAATGAGCTGTAAATTCTTTGTATAATAGATGTTTTGGGAGTATCGTCTAGTCACCGAGGAGGGGTAGGTTGAAATAGACTAACCCCAAAACTACACGTGCCATTGTAGGATTGATTGAGGGTAAAAATACATGTATTGATGTGATGAGATTATTCCCCTCAAATGGGATGAGAATGATATGTGGAGATTATTCCCCTTATTTGGGATAAAATGATTGCTAGTGGAATGTGATGTGTTGTCGACCCACACGGCATTATGGTAAGATGGCTTAGACGATCGGGCTGAGATCAGACCCCATGTCACGTACATGGTGGTGTTGTGAGTGGATGTCTTTGGGTAATATGGCTTAGCCGATCGGGCCTTGATCGGACTTCGTGCTAAAAACACAGTGGTATATCGGTACTAAAGATCTCCCAACCTAAAACATTGTTATTCACTTGAAATTTATCTTTCTCTTAACTTGACATTGTTATATGGTTTGAGGCTCTCATTGGTTTCCAAGTTTCTTTCTTATTGAATTGTTACTCGTTCTATTGAGAGGATGTTTAGTCTTACATACTAGTGCTATTTCATATGTACTAACGTCCTTTTTGCCGGTGGCGCTACATCTTTAATGGAAGCAGGTGGTTCCACAGCAGGCGGCATCGACCAGTGATAGCGGTACACCCTCTTCCCAGCTGACTTGGTGAGCCCCACTTCATTTCGGGGTCTTGTACCATTTGTTCCTTATGTAAAATATTTTGAGGTATATCTGTGGCCTTATTGCCAGCACTATCATAGTACTCTTTTGTATCCGTTAGAGGCTCCGTAGACATAGTGTGGGTTGTACATTGGTGTTAGAAAAGTCAAACTAGTATTATTGTAATTGTATCACATATTCCACTTCAAACTATGAATGTGTAATATAATATTTTGGGGAATCTTGAATGAAGTTCTAATGGTAACGAAATTGGTATTGTTCAAGGAATCTTCTCATTGTCTAATTAATGGAATACATCTTCACTTTATTCGTGGGCAAGGTCGTGTATAAAGCATCTAGTAGGCTTGCTTGACTGAGGTACTCGGTTGAGCGCCGGTCGCGCTCCCCGAGGTCGGGGCATGACAAACTTGGTATTAGAGCCTAAGGTTTTTATAGTGTCCTAGGATGTCTCGGAGCCATGTCTAGTAGAGTCCTTCTTATCGGTGTGTTGTCATCCACATCTATAATTAGGAGCCTACTTGGGAATTTAGGAATGTCACCCTTCTTTGATAATCTAGATCGTGCGATAGAGCTAACTGTAAGATTGTTCTTCCATTAACTCGTGCCTTGTTCTAATTTTCAGTATATGGTGCCTAAAAAGAAGACAAGAACTAGCCAAAGAGCCAATGTTACCCCAGGAGTGGAAGTTGATTCTATACCTGATGATGCGGGTAAGCACCCAAGGGGTGAGATTATTGCTCCAACTAATACATCCCCTGATTCTACTACTCCTGCTCAGACTACACCAATCCTTACACCTAGTAAGGGTGTAACGATTCTTTCAACTGATATTCTAGTTCCACCTCCAGCCTCAATTTTTGGTCCTAGTGTTTCTGATGGGGACCATAGGGGAGCCTTTTAGATGTTGGCTCAGATAGTGGCTTCCCATGCCCAGAGATCGATTGTTGCAGCTACTTCTTCCACCCAGCAATGGGATTCTTCTAGTTCCAGGGTAAACATGTTTCTTCAGTTGGATCGTCCAATGTACAAGGCTACTAATCCCGAGGAGGACCCCCAATAGTTCTTGATGAGATGCACAAGACTCTCCGAGTTCTGCGTGCTACTAAGACATAAGTAGTGGAGTTGGCTTCCTACCACCTGAAAGAGGTGGCATATTCTTCGTTTGTGTTGTGGGAGAAGTCCCGTGAGGAGGGGAGCCCTCTAGTAAGGTGGAGTGAGTTTGCTAACGCCTTCATTGATCATTTCTTGCCTACCGAGACTAAGTCAGCCCGTGCCACCGAGTTTGAGAGCCTAAAACAAGGTATCCTGAGTGTGTGGGTGTACCATATGAGATTCATGCGCATGTCCAAGTATGTTATTTATATGTTGCCTACTATGGAGGCTAGAGTGCACCGGTTTGTGCAGGGCCTCAGTCCCTTGGTTATTAATGAGGCCGCTACAACTACCTTGAATTCTGATATGAACTATGGGAAGATTGTGGCTTTTTCTCAAGCCACGGAGACCCACAAATTGAATAATAGAATAGAGCGAGAGGGTATCAATAAGGCCCGGTCCACGAGCAACTTTGGTGGTTCTTCTGGTGGTGGTAGGTTAGCATTTAGGGGAGGGTCATCAGGGCCATCCCAGTCCTTTGCTCAGTCTTCAGTCAATGCACAGCCATCAGGGCCTAGTCAGCAGCAGTGGAGTCGTTTCAGGCCCGGTCAGGGCAACAGGGGATCCTACTAGCAGGGTCAGCCTAGTGGGAGATTCCAGTAGCAGCAGAGGCCCCATGCCCTAGGTGTGGGAAGATGCACTTAGGGGTCTTCTACATGGACCTACCTATATGCTACGGGTGTGGTATGGGGGGCACATTAAAAGGGATTGTTGTTCATCCCGCTAGAGTGTGGGCAAGGATACGGTACAGTCATCCAGTTCTGCAGCTACTATATCCGCAACACCTCCTCTAGCTCGAGGCACTCCAGCACACGTAGGGCATGGTGTAGCTAGGGGTGGTTCACAAAGTTCGGGAGGACCGAGCCGGTTCTATGCTATGAGGGGTCCCCAGAGTTCAGAGGCTTCTCCAGATGTTGTCACAGGTATATTGACTATCCAATCTCATGATGTATATGCTCTTATTGATCCCGGTTCCACTTTATCCTATGTGACTCCTTATGTTGCTCTTAAATTCGGGATAGAACCAGAACAACTTTATGAGCCGTTCTCTGTATCTACTCTAGTTGGTGATTCTATTATGGCCGCATGGGTTTATAGGCATTGTGTTGTCACGGTACATGGTCGGGATACCATGTCCAATCTCATTGAATTGGGGATGGTTGATTTTGATGTAATAATGGGGATGGACTGGATTTATTCATGTTTTGCCAACCATGATTGTCGAACCAGAACCGTTAGGTTCAAATTTCCAAATGAATCAGTTATTGAGTGGATGGGGGATGGCATAGTGCCGAAGGGTAGGTTTATTTCTTACCTTAAGGCCACGAGGATGATCAGCAAGGGGTGTATTTACCATTTGGTCTGGGTTACGGACACTGATGCTGAGGCACCATCCCTTGAGTCTGTGCTAGTTGTGAATGAATTTCCGAAGGTCTTTCCTGGTGAGCTCCTCGGGTTCCCACCAGACAGGGAAATTGATTTTGGAATCGATGTGGTGCCAAGCACGTAGCCTATATCTATTCCACCCTACAGAATGGCACTGCAGAATTGAAGGAACCAAAGGAGCATCTGAAGGATTTGTTAGAGAAAGGTTTTTTCTGGCGAGTGTGTTGCCTTGGGGCACATCGGTTCTCTTTGTAAGAAAGAAATATGGGTCACTGAGAATGTGTATTGACTATCGGCAGCTCAACAAGGTCACAATCAAGAATAAGTACCCACTACCGAGGATAGATGATGTGTTTGATCAATTGCAGGGTGCTAAGTACTTCTCCAAAATTTATTTAAGGTCGGGGTATCACCAATTGAATATCAAGGAGTAGGATATTCCGAAAACAACTTTTCGGACTCAATATGGGCACTTTGAATTTCTTGTGATGTCTTTTTGGGCTTTCATGGATCTTATGAATCGGGTCTTCAAGACTTTTCTTGAATCCTTTGTGATAGTGTTCATTGATGACATTCTTGTATATTCACGATATCGAGAGGACCATGTCGATCATCTTAGGATAGTTTTGCAGACTCTATATCAGCACAAGTTGTATGCGAAGATTTTGAAGTTTGAATTTTGGCTTGAATCTATCACATTCTTGGGTCATGTCTTCTCTAGGGAAGGAACTAAGGTTGATCCTCAGAAGATCACAACTGTGAAGAATTGGCCTAGACCTACAACTCCAACAGAGATTCGCAGTTTCTGCGGCTTAGTTGGGTATTACATGAAATTTTTAGATGGGTCCTCTACTATCGCCTCTCCATTGACAAAACTAACGTAGAAGGCAGTTAAATTTTAATGGTCAGATGCTTGTAAAAAGAGCTTCCAAGAGTTGAAATCAAGATTGACTATGACACCGATGTCGACCTTACTAGAGAGTATAGATGGGTTCGTGGTATATTGTGATGCTTCAAGGATTGTAATTGGATGTGTATTGATGCAACATGGAAAGGTGATCGCTTATGCTTCAAGGAAACTCAATAATTTTGAGAAGAACTATCCAAAAAATGACTTAGAGCTTGCGGCGGTGGTTTTTGCATTAACGATTTGGCGTCATTATTTGTATGGGGTCTGTGTGGATATATTCACAGACCATAACATCCTTCAATATATTTTCAAGTAGAATGAATTAAATCTAAGGCAGAGAATGTGGCTTGAGTTACTCAAGGACTACGACATCGATATTCTATATCATCCTGGGAAGGCTAATGTTGTGGCGGATGCTCTTAGCTGGAAATCGATGGGTAGTTTGGCTCACTTGGAGGCATATCAAAGGCCATTGGCCAAGGAAGTTTATCAGTTGGCTAGTTTGGGAGTTCGTCTTGCGGACTCTAGTGAAGGAGGAGTGATTGTACAAAATAAGGTTGAATCATCGCTTATTGTGGAAGTCAAGGAGAAGCAATACGACGATCCGTTGTTGGTATGGTAGAAAGAGGGGATTCATAAACGTAAGACCATGGATTTTTCTCTTGGCACGGATGATGGTACACTAAGGTACTAAGGGCGATTATGTGTTCCAAATGTAGATGGTCTCCGAGAGAGAATCATGACCCAGGCTCACAATTCTAGGTATTCCATGCACTCGGGCTTTATAAAGACGTACCTTGATCTTAAGGAAGTCTACTGGTGGAATGATATGAAGAGTATGTAGCGGACTTTGTGGCAAGATGTCCAAATTGTCAACAAGTGAAAGCCGAACACCAAAGGCCCGGTGGGTTGGCACAAAACATCGAGATTCCAATGTAGAAGTGGGAGATGATCAATATGGACTTCGTGGTAGGACTACCCCGCACACCTCGTAAGTTTGACTCGATTTGGGTGATTGTGAATCGACTCACAAAATCAACACACTTCTTACATGTTAAGGCTACCGACACAACATAACAGTATGCTCAATTGTATATCAGGGAAATAGTCAGGTTGCATGGCACTCCAGTTTCTATCATCTCTGATTGGGGGTCACAGTTCACAACTAATTTTTGGAAGATATTTCAGCAAGGTTTGGGTACTCAGGTGAATCTTAGTACGGTCTTCCATCCATAGACTGACGGGCAGGCAGAGCGGACTATTCAGATGCTTGAGGATATGTTGCGCACTTGTGTTCTTGACTTATAGGGTAGTTAAAATGATCATTTTCCACTCAAAGAATTTGCCTACAATAACAGTTATCATGCTAGCATTTAGATGGAACCGTTCAAGGCTCTATATAGTAGGCGATGTGGATCTCCCACTGGGTGGTTCGAGATTGGAGAAGCAGAGTTAATAGGGCCAGACCTCATGCATCAGGCTATGGAGAAGGTTAAGATCATTAAGGAACGATTGAAAACTGCTCAGAGTCATCAGAAGTCCTATTCGGATGTGCGTCACAGGGATTTGGAGTTCAAAGAGGATGATTGGGTATTCTTGAAGGTTTCCCCCATGAAGGGTATAATGCGATTTGGGAAGAAAGGGAAATATAGTGTGAGGTATGTCGGACTGTACAGACTTATTCAAAGGATTGGTTAGGTGGCTTACAGGCTTGATCTACCTCCAGAGATGTCCTTAGTGCACCCAGTGTTTCATGTGTCTATGTTGAAGAAGGTAGTTGGAGACCCGACACTCATTGTTCTGTTTGCGACTATTGAGGTTAATGAGGAATTGACTTATGAAGAGATTTTGGTTGCCATTATTGATAGGCAAGTCTGAAAGCTGAGAAATAAAGAGATTGCCTCTGTGAAAGTGTTATGGCAAAACCAACAGGTTGAAGAGGCCACCTGGGAGGACGAGGAAGAGATGAAGAAGAAGTACCCTCATTTGTTTTAATAACTATGTAATTGTTTCTATGAAATTGCTTTCTATGAATTATGTTTCCCTTGTACAGTTTATGTCAAGGATGTTCCTTTTGGTAATATGAGATTTATGACATCATGGTTGATGTTGCTTTCATGTTGTGATACATCGTTGTGTTATGGTAATGCTGTTAGGACTGGTTTCTGGGATTCTCTGATAGGTGGATATGACCGGTTATAGGGAAAACTCTGCCGAAATTTCTGGAAATTTAGGGAGTAAGTCAAATTTGGAACTGCTGGTGTGTGAATTAAGAGCTGATTTGCTTTGGATGCCAATGGTGAATTTTGACCCTCATTCAAGGATGAATGATACTAAGTGGGGGAGGATGTAAGGACCCTTAAAATTTCACCTAGAACCCTGGGTTTTGTAGTGCTGAGGTAGGCTAACACGGTACGAACTTTCTGGGTTGTACAGTACGTCAGGGAGTTGAAAGAAATATTTTGCAGAACATGGCATTTCTACGGTCCACTATGCGACCGCAGAACCTCTTCGTGGACCGTAGATCGGTCGTAGAATGCAATAGAACTTGAGCCAAATTTTGAAGGACATTTTGCGGTCAATTATGCGGTCGCATAATCATTTCACGGGCCGCGCATCCATCACAGAACCAACATGAAGAAATCTGGAGGGAGGTTTCGCGGCGTGTTATGCGACCACATAACTGTTCTGCGGGCCGCATAACGGCCACAGACCTGACCAGGCCTGCCCTATTTTGGGACCATTTTTGTTGTCCCCTTTGCGTACAACATATTCGTTTTGCCATCCGGTCTGCGATCACAGACCCGATTTCGTAGGCTTAAGTTTGGAAAAAATTTACCCGATCCTATTTTTATAAAACGACTTTGGTGGTCATTTGGGCTGGTTTAAACTGCTATTTTAGAGATAGGAGAGTGCTCTAGAGAGAGGAGGAGGAATCCCCAAGTACTTTGTTCATCAATCCTTGCTCAAGATTTGAAATTCAACAAGGAAAGCTCATAAGGTCTTCATCTAAGAGGTAAGGTTCCATGCCCTAGTCTCCAATTTCGAGTTTGGGCAAAAGTTGGGTAATGGGGAGTGTGATTCTTGGGTATGAGAATTGTTATTTATGCATGCATGTACCAATGAGGATGTTGGGGAGGTCATTGAGCTAATATTGGTAAACCCTTGGTATTGAATTGGTTGTGGGATGAAGAAAATCTTGTAGAAGAAACTTGTAGTTAAATTTGCATGCATAGTGTTTGATGAAATGCTTAAATGAGCAGAACCCATGAACCTCTTCCTAATTATGGTTCAATTTTGTTGTCTCTCTAATAGATTGCAGTTGCTAGGATTTTCGAAACATTGTAGTAATTTAAGGAAAGCTCAAGCGAGGTATGTTGGATAAAATTCTCTATTAGAATCGATCCCACAATGTTCTCGTAAGTTTCAAGTATGATGGGCTAAGCTTTTATTCCTCATGTTCCGAGTTATTCCTTATAACTTTGACTATTCCGAACAAGCTTGTGTCGAAAGTTATGTACTAAAACTGTATGCCAAATGCTCCTATCATATTATGTTCTCCTTCAGGATTGTATTCAAATGTGACCAATGTGTCAAAATATTATGATTTCAATCATGTTTCAATTGCAAGTTATTTGCCAAATTGTGGAAGAAAACTCAATGTGCTTAAGACTCTTATTTGCTCCTATGTATACTTAAAGTCTTGATTAGAAAATTCCTTGTTGTTGATAATCCATGATGATGCTTGAAAGTGAAAGGAGTGAGTACGAAATATGAAATAAGGCCGATGTCCCAAGAACGAAATTACCTTTATGGCCACTTGTGCCAATGAAATGGAAAGACGTGTGAAAGATTATGAAATGAGCTATAAATGCTTTGTATAATAAATGTTTTGGGAGTATCGTCTAGTCACCGAGGAGGGGTAGGTTGAAATAGACTTACCCCAGAACTATACGTGCCGTTGTAGGATTGATTGAGGGTTAAAATACCTGTATTGATGTGATGAGATTATTCCCCTCAAATGGGATAAGAATGATGTGTGGAGATTATTCCCCTCATTTGGGATAAAATGATTGCTAGTGGAATGTGATGTGTTGTCGACCCACACGGCATTGTGGTGAGACGGCTTAGCCGATCGGGCTGCGATCAGACCCCATGTCGCGCACATGGTGGTTTTGTGATTGGATGTCTTTGGGTAATATGGCTTAGCCGATCGGGCCTTGATCAGACTCTGTGCTAAAAATACGGTGGTATATTGGTACTAAAGATCTCCCAACCTAAAACATTGTTATTTACTTGAAATATATCTTTCTCTTAACTTGACATTGTTATATGGTTTGAGGCTCTCATTGGTTTCCAAGTTTCTTTCTTATTGAATTGTTACTCGATCTATTGAGAGTATGTTTAGTTTTACATACTAGTGCTATTTCATATGTACTAACGTCCCTTTTGCCGGGGGCGCTGCATCTTTAATGGATGCAGGTGGTTCCAAAGCAGGCGGCATCGACTAGTGATAGCGGTACACCCTCTACCCAGCTGACTTGGTGAGCCCCACGTCATTTCGAGGTCTTGTACCATTTGTTCCTTAGGTAAAATATTTTGAGATATATCTGGGGCCTTGTTGCCAGCACTATCATAGTACTCTTTTGTATCTGTTAGAGGCTCCACAGATATAGTGTGTGTTGTACATTGGTGTTGGAAAAGTCAAACTAGTATTGTTGTAATTGTATCACATGTTCCACTTCAAACTATGAATGTATAATATAATATTTTGGGGACTCTTGAATGAAGTTCTAATAGTAACGAAATTGGTGTTGTTCAAGGAATCTTCTCATTATCTAATTAATGGAATACATCTTCACTTTATTCGTGTGTAAGGTCGGGTATAAAGCACATAGTAAGCTTGCTTGACCGAGGTATCTCGGTTGAGCGCCGGTCGAGCTCCCTGAGGTCGGGGCGTGATACTGCTACACCACCTGTTCCATTACCTGCCATTTCCAATCTTGATCTACTGGCACATAACACTAATGCCAAAGTTGACAAGCTTGTGAAAGTACTTCCACGACTCATCAGGGAAGCCTTAGCACCACTCCAAGCATCTGTGAGTGATCTTCAAATGAAACATATATCGTATGAAGATCGAGTCCAAAACTTTGAAGCTCGCCTTGAGAAGGTTGAGCAAGTTGGAGAGATAGGGACATGCCTCAACTCAAAAAGGATGTTGCCGAGCTCAAGTTGGAGATGCATAAGATGCAGACATTGGAGTTTGACCTCACAACCTTTCTCCCGGTAGAGGAGGAACATGGCACTGGCACCTCCCTGTAATACCCCCAGACTTTAGATAGAGTCCCACATAGGAAAAAATACAAGAGGGATGCTGGGTATATAAGTTAACAAGGCTTAAAACATAGTGATGCGTTTTAAACCCGTGAGAGCCTAGGCCCAGAGAGGACAATATCACTAGTGGGCTGGGCTATTACAGATGGTATCAGATCTACTCTTGTGTCACCCTTGCTGATGGTGGGTCATAGTTCAACTGAGTTTAGGCAAATCTCGGTTAGGTGGGGCAAACCTCAGTGCTGAGTCTAGGCGAATCCCATGAAGTGGGGCAAACCTCAGCGAGGACGCTGAGTCCATAAGAGGGGGTGTATGTAACACCCCAGACTTTAGATAGAGTCCCACATCGGCAAAAACCCAAAAGGGATGATGGGTATATAAGTTAACAAGCCTTAGACCCTAGTGACGCATTTTAAACCTGTGAGGGCCTAGGCCCAGAGCGGACAATATCACTAGCGGGCTGGGTTGTTACAGATATGGTGGAAACATGTGAACACTGAACTTTCATGAACACTTGCATACTAAACTGAATGAATACATGATTAATGAACTGTTGAGATACTGAACTAAATGACTATTGCATTTACTGAATATTGAGTTGAGTGAGTACTCATGAAAGAAATGGAGATTATAATATAAGTTCTAGAGTTAGTCATAGTTATAGTCAGGACAATCATTCGAGGACGAATTATCCCAAGGGGGAGATAATGTAACACCACGTAAATTCGAATTAGGTATGGATGTGTTAAATGAGTATTAATATAATATTTTAGACATGTAAATTCCTATAGGGATGAGTATGGGTGGAAATAGTGGTTTTGAAATCAAGACAGAGAGTGAGGTGCATAAGATTCAATAAAGTCGACTAAGTTTATGGAAGGTCTGTATTTTATCCTGATTTCATGCACATGGGTTAGTAACTTGGGAAATCTTAAAACATGAAAGTTGTAGACCGTTAAAATACCTTTCTAATGATATATTATGGAGCCCTAACGAATCTATGTGCAAAACGTGATACGCATTTTACTGGACAATGTGCACTCTACGCGCCCAAGTGCACACCCAGGTGGTTCCGTGCACGGCTGCGCACTTGTGGTAGTGATACTGCCCTTGCTGCACGTTCAGGTGTATGTTTGGGCCTTCATCGTCATGGGAGCGCACCCGGGGGTCATTTTAAAAGCCTACTTCGTCCCCCACACCCCAAAACATAAAAACTTGCTCTAGAAAGGGAAGCTCTAAAGAATCTAACTTCCTCCAAGGTTCCTCCATCATCCAAGGTAAGTTCTAATGATGATTATAAGTAATTTCAATTCTCCAACACTTTATTAACATGGGTAAACCCTTCAAATCATTAGATATTCGATTGAGACATAATTGTTGAGAAAACAAACCCTAGAGCTTGAATTCAAGAGGGTTGAACGTTAAGAAGGTAATATCTTCACCCTCTAATGGATTATAGCATTGGATTAATGAATATAGACTCTAAGTTCATAAGATATGAGTTGATGGGTTTGATAGTAAATCATGAACGGTCATATGTTTGGGTCGTTGATTATTGATTATTGATTAAGAGTGTTGTTTATCTTATGGGCGATGAAGAATGATATTGATCATAGCAATTTCATATATTAGAATTATCTAGGAGCAAGAGAATGGGTTGTTAGATGTAGAAACACCATTAATGATGGCTATGGAGCTTTATGCCCACCAAGTATTTGATAAAATGCCTAAGTGACCAAAACATGAGTATTATTCTAATATGGAATTCCTTTGACTTGTATCGATATAGATTAAAGTTGAAAGGTTTGGCGAATGTTGTATTACGCTCAAGAACAGGAAGTTAAGGTATGTGAGGCTAAATCTCTATGTTTGGGAATGTTAATGATTCTCCCTACACTACGTTTCTTTTACGACGTTACTAATTCCTCAGAAATATAGTTAAGCCTAGTTCCTTGAATAGTTGTAGTACTTCTATTTTCTAACTTCATAACTCGTTCATGACTTTAATGTTGAACTTTGAGAGCTCAGTGCATAATCAATATAGACTTGGGTTTGATGCCCATGAGTCTCAGTCTAGATTTCTTAGCATGTCATAAACAATTGAAGTTTCAATTTTCATAATCAGTTCAAGAATACATGTCTCGGTCTAGTCCTATTCAGTATTCCAGTATCATGTAACTCAATATGATTCAATATCACATATTGTAGTATGATTCTCAGTTCCTGAATTTAAATCCCTGAATGTTGAACACCAGTATTTGGGCCTGAGGCCGTAGTTTATACTTTATACATGTTTGGGCCTGAGGCCATAGTTTATGCTTTATGTATTTTTGGGCCAGAGGCCGTAGTTATGTATACGTATACTTGGGCCTGAGGCCGTAGCCTGTGCACATATATATTGGGCCAGAGGCTGTAGTTTATTCAGATAAATAGTTTGTTCATCATTCAGAAGAGGGAGTATTCATATCCTTACTTCCTTTGTTCAGTTATCAGTTATCAATTATCATTTCAGTTATCAGTTATCAGTTATAATTCCAGTTATCAGTTATCAGTTATCATTTCAATTTCAGTTTCATCAGTTATTATTTTAGTTATCAATTATCAGTTCTCAATTATCAGCTAAGTTTCCATTTCAACATTTATAGTTCTTTCTTTTAGTTGTTTTACATACCAGTGCAATTCAAATGCACTAATGTCCCTTTTGCCCGCGATGCAGGTAATGCTTTTCAGGTTGACGATTCTGCTAGCTAGGACATCACGTATCAGCTATTGGCGAGCCCCAATTCTTTCAGGGCATCATCATTACTTCATAGTCCTCGGTATTTTTAGACAGTCAGCGTTTTCAGTACATCATTAGAGGCTTCATAGACTAGAGTCAGTTAGACAGAGTCACAAGCTTTTCATGTTAAGAAATGTTGTCTACATATGTTTCATACTTGTATTAGTATTTTAGCACTTGATTTATATCATTCAGACTTTTAGTACATTGGCATGTGTTAGTTTATCTTTCGCATTCAGTATGTTATGAGATCACATGATTCAACCAGCTAGTTGGTTCGCTCGGTCACATGTAATCAGGCACCGGGTGTTATGTTACGTCCAGGCCCAGATTCGGGGCGTGACACTCCCGAGCATGGATCTTGCTTTGGACTTCACAAACCTCCTCTCCGTAGAAGAGGAACGTAGTATTGGCACCTCATAGGCTCAGGAACCTACTACACATATTGATGACCACTCGGATGAGGAATCCATAGAGTCTCGTGAGGAGCTAAACAAAGATCAAGTTATTGAGGAGGTCGATGATCAGATGACTAACAAAGGTAAATAGGTTGCCCCTACATAGGAACAGGATGATGAGGAGACAGACATGCAGAAGGCTATTGCACATTCCCTTGAGGACATGGCTTCCATGGCTACCACCACTACCACAGAACTATCACGGGGTGAAGCCAGCTCCTCTCAGGTCTATGTTCCAGCTCATAGCTTGAGGAGCCCATTACTTTGGTCCCGGACACCACTGTCCAGCCAGAGCTTCACCCCACTGACCTCCAATTTTAGCTACCGGACCCACGGACGTTAAGACAGTCCAACCCATCCAAGAGCCTAGTGCGCTCCAAGAAGCACCTAAACTTTTCTCTTACTTTTTAATGCATTGGGGACAATGCATGATTCTATGTTGGGGTGGAGTAGCAATAAAACCTTTGCAAATTGTACATAGATATTAGTCTTGACAGTGTAGATAGTGATGAATTTCCCCTTGGTTCTTTTTGGTCGGGTTCTTTTCCAAGGGTGTAATAGTAGAATCACTATCGTAATCATAAAATGTTTTGACTTTTTTGGTGCTTTTGTTCTAGATTCAATCATGTGATAAGTTTTTTGTGAATAAATAGTCATTTTTGTGAATAAATAGTCATTGTTATGAAATCGAGGCTCGTTCTTTGACTTTGTGTTTACTAGAATCTCAATATCATGTGATGAAGCTTTGTATTACCTTGTATTCATTTCAGGGATGAAATATGCCGATTCGAATATTTCATGTGTCTTGAGTGGTGAGAATCTATGAATAATACATGTGCTTCACTCGTACTGTCTAGAACTTGCCTGGTTGGTTCCTCAATGCAAATCTTAGGTTGATGTTTGGTTGTCAAAATGATCTTAGGATTTCTTTGTGATTGCTAATTAACTCTTGGACAAATTGACCTCCCTTGTGCTTCTATTACGCTAGTTGTCCCCCGTTGAGCCTTTAACCAGTCCTTTGACTACCACATTACAAACATTTACCCCTTTTGTAAAATTACTCCCTCTTTTGAACATGTCCCTCTATAAATGTTATGAATGAGGCTTAAAGCCTAAGTTAGGGGTGTTGGTGTCATGTGTAGAGGAATGTATCATGTGTATAGGAATGTATCATGTGTAGAGTCTAATCACCCGAGGATGTGTCTTGTGAAGCGTGCGGCTTAGTTAAGAGCCAACGTACTTGAAACCAAAAGCTTCACGTCATCCTAAACCACGAAATACTCAATCTTCAAAAAAAAGAGAAAAATGGAGTGTGAGAAAACGTGGTAAGACAAGAAACTAGGGGATGGTAATAAATTACGGGGTGGGTCGATAATAGCAAATAGATATTAATAAGGGCAATGTGGTTTATTCAAGAAAGAATCTGTGTAGCGTTCAAGGATGGTATAGTCACTAATTTCCCAAATATTCATTCAACTCATCCCCAAGCCTACACTACAAACCGTGAAAAGTCCTTTTTGATCGACAACGAACTACTCCTAAGCCAGCAACGACTTAAAATAAGGGCAAGCATATGGACTGGTACTTGTAGCACCTGGCTTTCTTTCTGAGTGCGAGAGTTTTTTAATATATCCCTTGTACATAATTGTATCTATTAAGTTTGGAATTTTATTTGTTGTAAGGATGCGTGAATTGCAAGAGTTAGCATAACATAGGCTATGTAAGGCCCCGTATAAATTTTAACCAAAAACTCGGGGTTTTGTGGTGCCAAGATAGATTCCTGCGTTATAATAGTAGAAATTCTTCGCGGCGAGCTTGTGAGTCGCGGTTCGGACTTTTTGGATTGAACAGTACCCTACGGACTTAGAGGAAAATATTTCGTAGAAGAACGCATTTTTGCGGCCCATTATGCGGCCGCATAATCACTCTGCGGACCGCATAATGGCCGCAGAGTGAAGCAGAAAGTTTGGCCAATTTGAGGTTAGTTTTGCGGTCGATTATGCGCCCTCATAATCACTATGCGGACCGCATATTGGTTGCATAATTCCTCTTGGGTTTCTGCGGAGGGAGTTCTGCGGTGCATTATGCGATCGCAGAACAAGTATGTGGACCGCATGCTGGTTGCATATCTGGGCCGAAAGTTTAGGCCCCTGAGGGCCATTTCTGCGGTCACTTTGCGGACCGCATAACCACTATGCGGTCACATATGCGACCGTAGACCTATGTCGGGGCACCCTTTTTCTTAATTTAAAACCCGACCCCCATTCCGTTAAAACACCCCTTTAGTCTATTTTGAGCTCATTTTCTGATATTTCTAGAGTGAGAGAGAGAGGGTTCAAGTGGGAGGGCCTAAGTTTTCATAAAAGTGATCTTCAATCATCACTTAAAGCTTTGGAAATATTCAAGTATAGTACCAAATTCTCCATCCAAAAAGGTAAGACTTCATCACCCCAGCTCTTAATTTCAAATATAGCTATAATGGGGTACTAGTGTGATACTTCATGGGTATGAGGGTGGTTTATCTTGCATGCATGTGTGATAAAGAGTGTGGGGAAAAAGTGAGCTAGAACCATGAACATTTTTCTAATTCTGGGTTCAATTTGTATATTGCTAAAATATATTGAGGTTGCTAAGGGTTCCGGATAATTATAGAGTCTAAAGAAGCGCAATTGAGGTATGTATGGCTAACTCTCTTCTTCTTAGAATTGAACTCCTGGTTTCCGAATAATTGGTGTAAGTTCCGAGTTTATCATACTAGAATTGTTTGCCTTAGTGTGTTGGGTTGAAAGATTCATGTTCCCTAATTGTTTTAGATGTTTACCATGTCATCATGAAACTTGAGAACGTTATTATGATTTTCCAAGTTCCTTCCCTTATATGTGTAATTCCTTATATGATGGTACTTATCGACATGAATGATGATGTTATTTGAACGGATAAAAAGGGAAAGACTTGAATTGTAAAATATTCCCAAGTTCCAAAAACTACTTAATAAATGAGGTTGTTTGTGCCATGTAACGAAAGATGGGAAAGAAATGTGAATTGAGTGAACAATTAAAAGAGGTTATGTGTTACACCCTATATTTTCGTATGTAAAAATGCGTCGTAAGCAAACTAATGTAGGACAAAAAAATGAGATAATATTTAAAAGTATATAAAGTAAGTTAATCATGTTACCTCTGAGGTTACAAATATTGAAGATCATGAACAACAAGTACAAAGAGGGTTGGACAGTTCAGAAGCTAAAGCAATTAAATAAAACAATGTTTCATCGAAAGTCGACAAGTTGGGAATGTTATAACATGTACCTTTGGGGTGAGACTAGGGTGATTAACATGATAAAGAGATTATGTTATGATTTATATTAGTCGTATTACATCCGTGTGTTATGTTTTTAAGTCAAGCGAGTTGTGGAACAAAAGTCGATGAAAGTCATCACAAGTTACATTCATAAGTTTTACTGAAACTTTGGGTCAAATGTAACTGCAATTTTCTCCCAATATACTTAGAGTTATGGTGTGTTCCACCCATCAAATTAAATATCTATGAGTCTATTTTCCAACTCATTAAACCATTTGTCAATACGACATCGGAGTAGAGAGATATGTGCATTTTTGCGATACTGCGCAAGCTGCTAGGTGACAAGTAGGTGTGTCACCTACTTGCTTAAATGAAAGCCCAAAAATGGGCCATTTCGGGTCGTCCAAAGAGGCCTTTTAAGGGCCTATTTTCTTCATATATTAGACTTAAAATAGAGCATAATAACCAGACATAAGCTCTGCAAAGAATCCTCCCAAAAATTTCCCACAAACCCTAATTGATTTTCTCTCCCTTTCAAGTTCCAATTGGAGGTAAAACTTAGAGTTTGAAGAACCAAGATAGGAGCTGAGTTATCCAACAAATAAGGTGAGTTTACTGCTCTCTTTCATCCATTTTTTTCTTCTGTAAATTCATGGTAAGTCGTTCTATACTTGTAAGAACTCACGGGATGGTGATCGGAAGCCGTGAGTTCGAGTTATTCACTTGTAGCGGACTGTTTTGTGGACTGTTTTGTGTTGCTGTTGGGCTGCGTGTTTTATTACTATTTTGTGGAGTTTTGGAGGAGGAAGGGGGTTTATAAACACCATATAAATGTAGGGTGGTTGGCTGGTCGTTCGTCATAACATTTTCGGGTCGTTTGACACTACTACGGTGGTCGTTTTGTGTACGAAGAGATTGGGGTGTGTTGGGCTGTTTTGTAGTATTTGATGGTGTATATAGGGCTGGAAAATGATGTATATATGTTGTTATTGTTCTGTCCTTGTATTGTTGGTGTTATCTTGAAGTTGGAGGAAGGGCATATTATAGGGGAGATGCTGCCCGTTTTAATACAAAATAGGTTTGTCGTTCGTTGTGCGATAGTTGTACCTTTCGTAACTTAACGATAGTATTATTATCATTCTTGTAGATTAAGGTGCGAAGAGGTGAGTTCAACTTGGTGATTGAAAAGATTGTGATAAGGTATGTTAAGGCTAAGCCTTCCTTCATTTTGGCATGATCTCGTAGCTACATGTGTTAGTAATGAGACAAAAAGAGAAGTTCATATTCATGAATTTATTCACACTATTCTAGTCTCATAAGTTACAATATTATTCCTTATCGAGACTCTATATTCAATTTTAGTATTGTCTTCTTTCAGTCAAGAGAGCAGCAAGCCTATATATACAGTATTACAGTATTTTCATTACCATCGAGCTATAATCGATGGGCAGGCCCCTATTGGGCAACCTCTGATCAGATGGAAAGTTATATACCGAGCCTACTGTGGCCGAGCGCCTATGAGCGAGCCCAGCATGGTCGAGATACATAGCCTAGTATGGCCGAGCGCCTATAAGTGAGCCTACTATGGCAGAGCAGTTATATATACCGAGCCTTATAAGGCCGTACAATTATTTTACTTACTATATTGAAGGAGTTGAGTCAGTATCAGCAGGTAAGTATATCTCCAGATCATCTTTGACTCCCAGTTAATTTCAGTTATCATATTATCAGTTCAGTTTCAGATTTCAGTTATTTTATTGCCTTACATACTCGGTACATTATTTCGTACTGACGTCCCTTTTTTGGGGGCGCTGCATTTCATGCGTGCAGGTTCAGACAGACAGACGGGTAGACCTCCTCAGTAGGTGTTTTCCGAGTTCCGCCTGATCGGTAAGCTCCACGTCTTTCGGAGTTGCCAGGACTAGAGTTTTGTGTACATCTTATGTATATCTGTATATATGTTATGGGTAGGTCGGGGCCCTGTTCCGATCACAGTACATCTATCAGTAGAGGCTTGTAGGCATATCCTGTTGGTTAGTGCATTATGTTGGGTTTGTATAAATTGGTGGTTTGTCAGCTGTAGTAGCTATGACGGCCTTGTCGGCCTAGCTTTATATTGATATTTAGTTAGTGCTAGTTTCCATTCAGTTTTATATTTTGCTTCGCAAATTGTCTTGCAAGGTGGCCCCATGGCCAAAGTATGACATTATGTGTTCAGAGTCCCTTAGTCGCAATTTGGTACGCCAGGTTAGGTGAGGCACGGGGTGCTTGTCTCGCTCCTAGGTTCGGGGCGTGACAAACTTGGTATCAGAGCAGTTCTGTCCTAGGGAGTCTACAAGCCGTGTCTAGTAGGGTCTTGTTTATAGATGTGTTGTGCACCACATTATATAAGCAAGGAACTACAGGGCATTTAGGAGTTGGTTACACTTCTTTGAAATCTAAATCGTGCTATAGAACTGAGTTATAGGAAATTTGAATTAAACTTATGTGTTGGTGTTTGCATGCACAGATGACGGTGACTAGGAAGACTACGGCTAGCCAGAGGAGAGATACAGTAGTAGGTGAGGGGACCAACAGGGTACCCCCAGTAGATGGGGCCCAGTCTGAGGCTCAAGGTGAGACCCCTACTCAGCCATTACCGGCTCCTCCACCAACTACGGAGATTCCTAGGGAAACCGCACATCCAGTTCCCCCTCCACTTCCATCAGATCAGGACTTAAGGAGTGCGGTGCATTTGTTGACACAGTTGGTAGCTACCCAGCAACATGCTAGGGCATCAGCTAGTGCAGGAACTTCTGAGGGGTCTGGGAGTTCAAGGGTCCGAGAGTTTATTGCTTTGAGTCCCCCAGAGTTCACGGGGACAGATCAGAGGGAGGACCCGCAGGATTTCATAGATCAGCTTCACAGGATCTTTCGTGTTATGCATGCCACGGAGAAAGAGGCAGTTGAGCTAGCAGCTTTTCGACTCCGAGATATAGCCATCCTTTGGTATGAGGGATGGGAGAGGTCCAGGGGACGTGATACACCTCCAGCTATTTGGGAGAATTTTTCAGATGCTTTCCTTGACCAGTACTTACCGCGGGAGATCCGACAGGCTCGAGTCGATCAGTTTCTAGCCCTCAAGCAGGGTAATATGAGTGTTCGAGAGTATAGTCTCCGTTTTGACTCATTGGCCAGATATGCACCATCCATAGTTTCTACTATGCGGGACAGGATTCACAGGTTTATAGCAGGGTTAGCCCCAGAGTTAACCGAGGCATGTGCCACCGCTGCATTGCAGGATAGTATGGATATCTCCCGGATTCAGGCATTCGCCCAGAATATAGAAAGGGGTAGGCGTCGGCAGCAGGGTACAGAGAGGGCTGAGCAAGGGCAACGTAAGAGGATGAGATTTCCCAGGTCTCAGGAGCAATCTCAGGGTAGTTATAGGACCCAGTACTTCGGACGGCCACCTAGGCCTCCGCCACCTCAGTTACAGGGTTACGGGTATGACCGCTATACTCAGTCAGGACCAGGTGAGAGCTCACGGGCGTCGGGTTTGCAGCGACAACGAGGTTCTGCGCAGACATGGTCATTTCCTCCGCGGTGTGACATCTGTGGTAGAGGACACTTGGGTCAATGCCGAGCAGGTTCTGATGCTTGTTATACATGTGGGCGTCCGGGGCATATGATGCGAGATTGCCCAAATAGAGATTCTGGGGGAATGGCACAACCAGCGAGTTCAGCAACAGGATCGTCTATGTCCGTGCATCCTTCAAGGCGTGAGTCTCAGTCTTCGGCTGGTAGAGGTCGAGGCAGAGGTAGAGGTTCCAGTTCAAGTGGTAATCAGAACCGTATCTATGCTTTAGCGGGTCGACAGGACCAGGAGTCTTCACCAGACGTTGTGACAGGTATATTAACCATTTGCTCTCACGATGCTTATGCTTTGATAGACCCAGGATCTACTTTATCGTATATTACCCCATTTGTCGCGAGGAAGTTTGGTATAGTGCCTGAAATACTAAGTGATCCTTTTGCGGTATCTACACCGGTCGGAGAATCGATTATTGCTAGACGGGTTTACCGAGGTTGTACGGTGACAATTTGTAGTCGTCAGACCTCAGCTGACCTAGTTGAGCTAGAGATGATGGACTTTGATGCTATCATGGGCATGGACTGGTTGGCAGCTTGCTATGCCACAGTTGATTGCCGAGCAAAGGTAGCCAAATTTCATTTTCCGGGTGAGCCAGTCCTTGAATGGGTAGGTAATACACCAACACCCAGAGGTAGGTTTATTTCCTATCTGAAGGCGAGGAAAATGATCGCAAAAGGGTGCATTTATCATATTGTGCGAGTTAGAGATGCAGATGTTGAGATACCTACACTTCAGTCTATTCCCGTAGTCAAAGAGTATGCAGATGTGTTTCCAGATGAGCTTCCAGGTATTCCTCCAGAGCGAGAGATTGATTTTAGCATCGATTTGCTTCCAGGAACTCAACCAATATCCGTCCCTCCGTATAGAATGGCACCTGGCGAATTGAAGGAGTTGAAGGAGCAGTTAAAAGATTTGTTGGAGAAAGGTTACATCAGGCCCAGTACCTCACCTTGGGGTGCACCAATACTATTTGTGCGGAAGAAAGACGGCTCGCTGAGGATATGTATCGATTATAGGCAGCTGAACAAGGTAACTATTAAGAATAAGTATCCACTTCCAAGGATCGATGACTTGTTTGATTAGTTGCAGGGGCTAGATGCTTTTCAAAGATAAATTTGAGGTCGGGGTACCACCAGGTCAGAGTTCGGGAAAAAGATATTCCGAAGACAGCCTTCAGGACCCGATATGGCCACTTCGAGTTCCTTGTCATGTCCTTCGGGTTGACTAATGCACCCGCTGTATTTATGGACTTGATGAATAGCCTATTCCGGCCATTTTTAGATCTGTTCGTGATAGTATTTATTGATGATATTCTGGTTTATTCCCATTCAGAGGATGAGCATGCGGACCACCTGTGAGCGGTACTCCAAACCCTCCGTGATCGTAAGTTGTATGCTAAGTTTTCTAAATGTGAGTTCTGGTTGAAGTCTGTAGCATTCTTGGGGCATATTGTATCAGATGAAGGGATAAAGGTGGACACTCAGAAGATTGAGGCCGTGAAATCTTGGCCTAGACCTACCACTCCGACAGAGGTTCGTAGCTTTCTAGGCTTAGCAGGATACTATCGGAGGTTCGTAGAGGGTTTTTCTTCCCTTTCGGCACCATTGACGAAGTTGACACAGAAAGAAACTAAGTTTCAATGGACAGAGGCTTGTGAGCGGAGTTTCCAAGAGCTTAAGAACAAGTTGACCTCAGCTCCAGTTCTAACACTTCTAGAGGGTCTAGAGGGTTATGCCGTGTATTGTGATGCATCAGGTGTCGGGTTAGGATGTGTCCTGATGCAACATGGGAAGGTAATTGCATATGCTTCAAGGCAGTTGAGGAAGCACGAGAGGAATTATCCGACCCACGACCTCGAGTTAGCTGCGGTTGTCCATGCACTTAAGATATGGCGGCATTATTTATATGGTGTTCATGTTGATATATTTACTGATCATAAAAGCCTACAATATATTTTCAAGCAGAAAGAGTTGAATTTGCGACAGAGGCGATGGCTTGAGTTATTGAAAGATTACGATGTTAACATTCTCTACCATCCAGGGAAAGCTAATGTTGTAGCAGATGCCTTAAGTCGCCGATCTATGGGTAGCTTAGCACATGTAGAGCCCGAGAAAAGACAATTAGCTAGAGATATTCATCAATTGGCTTCGTTGGGGGTTCGGTTAGTAGATTCTGAGGATGGTGGAGTTGTAATCCAAAACACTGCAAAATCATCCCTCATAGCTGAAGTCAAGGAAAGGCAGTACGAGGACCCAGAGTTGGTCGAGTTGAGAGAGCGAGTTCCGCAGCAGAAGAAGCCATTGTTAGAGCTCAAGGGAGATGGGGTTCTCAGATACAAGGGTCGTTTGTGTGTTCCAGATGTAGCAGGGCTACGAGACAGGATTATGTCAGAGGCACATTATTCATGGTATTCCATCCACCCTGGATCGACGAAGATGTATCATGACATTAAGGATATGTACTGGTGGAATGATATGAAGAAGAACATTGCTGAGTTTGTCGCCCAATGTACTAGTTGCCAGCAAGTGAAGGTAGAACACCAGAAGCCCGGAGGGCTAATGCAGACTATAGAGATCCCGACATGGAAATGGGAGGCGATAAACATGGACTTTATCATGGGTTTACCTCGTTCTAATCGTAAGTTCGATTCCATATGGGTGATAGTCGATAGGCTCACGAAATCAGCTCACTTCCTACCGGTCAGATCTACATATACAGCAGAAGATTATGCAAAGTTATATATTAAGGAGATAGTGCGGCTACACGGAGTACCAGTTTCTATTATATCTGACCGTGGGGCTCAGTTTACAGCACATTTTTGGAGGTCATTTCAGAGAGGTCTAGGGACTCAGGTGAATCTCAGCACAGCTTTTCATCCACAGACTGATGGACAAGCCGAGCGCACAATTCAGACGCTCGAGGATATGTTACGAGTATGTGTGTTGGATTTTAAAAGAAGTTGGGATGAACATCTACCTCTTATCGAGTTTGCATATAATAACAGTTACCACTCCAGTATCCAGATGGCTCCGTACGAGGCTTTGTATGGGCGTAAGTGCAGATCTCCTATAGGGTGGTTTGATGTTGGAGAATCTGGGTTACATGGGCCAGACCTGGTTCAGCAGGCCATAGAGAAAGTAAAGGTTATCCGGGAGCGACTGTTGACAGCTCAGAGTCGTCAGAAGTCATATTCTGACGTGCGGCGACGAGACTTAGAGTTCAGGATTAATGACTGGGTATTCTTAAAGGTATCACCTATGAAGGGCGTGATGAGGTTTGGCAAGAAAGGAAAGCTTAGCCCACGGTATATTGGGCCTTATAGGATCATTCGGAGAGTGGGCCAACTAGCTTATGAGTTAGAGTTGCCCTCAGAATTGGAGTCTGTCCATCCGATTTTTCACGTATCTATGCTACGGAAGTGCATTGGCGATCCTACCCGAGTGGTGCCCACGGATGATGTACAGATTACAGAGGACTTATCATACGAGGAAATTCCAGTTGCCATCCTAGACCGACAAATCCGCAATCTACGAAATAAGGAGGTAGCTTCCGTAAAGGTTTTATGGAGGAGCAAGAATGTAGAAGAGATGACGTGGGAATTGGAGGAAGAAATGAAGTCTAAATACCCCCACCTATTTCAAAATGAAGATATGGTTCGAGATGGGACGCTACAACATAGCTCTATGTAGGCTAGCAGGTCATCAGGTAAGCTTTTATTTTTCACTTTCAATATTTATGATTTACGGTCGGTGAGGCAAATTGCTGCTATTTATAAAGATTGGCCATGTGTGGCATGCATAGTATGTTTCTGGCTACGTGCAGGTTGGTTTTAACCTAGTGTACGAAGGATACTCTGGAAAAAGTTTCCAAAGTCTCCAAGAGTAAACATTCGAGGACGAATGTTCCCAAGGGGGAGTGATGTTACACCCTATATTTTCGTATGTAAAAATGCGTCGTAAGCAAACTAATGTAGGACAAAAAAATGAGATAATATTTAAAAGTATATAAAGTAAGTTAATCATGTTACCTCTGAGGTTACAAATATTGAAGATCATGAACAACAAGTACAAAGAGGGTTGGACAGTTCAGAAGCTAAAGCAATTAAATAAAACAATGTTTCATCGAAAGTCGACAAGTTGGGAATGTTATAACATGTACCTTTGGGGTGAGACTAGGGTGATTAACATGATAAAGAGATTATGTTATGATTTATATTAGTCGTATTACATCCGTGTGTTATGTTTTTAAGTCAAGCGAGTTGTGGAACAAAAGTCGATGAAAGTCATCACAAGTTACATTCATAAGTTTTACTGAAACTTTGGGTCAAATGTAACTGCAATTTTCTCCCAATATACTTAGAGTTATGGTGTGTTCCACCCATCAAATTAAAGATCTATGAGTCTATTTTCCAACGCATTAAACCATTTGTCAATACGACATCGGAGTAGAGAGATATGTGCATTTTTGCGATACTGCGCAAGCTGCTAGGTGACAAGTAGGTGTGTCACCTACTTGCTTAAATGAAAGCCCAAAAATGGGCCATTTCGGGTCGTCCAAAGAGGCCTTTTAAGGGCCTATTTTCTTCATATATTAGACTTAAAATAGAGCATAATAACCAGACATAAGCTCTGCAAAGAATCCTCCCAAAAATTTCCCACAAACCCTAATTGATTTTCTCTCCCTTTCAAGTTCCAATTGGAGGTAAAACTTAGAGTTTGAAGAACCAAGATAGGAGCTGAGTTATCCAACAAATAAGGTGAGTTTACTGCTCTCTTTCATCCATTTTTTTCTTCTGTAAATTCATGGTAAGTCGTTCTATACTTGTAAGAACTCACGGGATGGTGATCGGAAGCCGTGAGTTCGAGTTATTCACTTGTAGCGGACTGTTTTGTGGACTGTTTTGTGTTGCTGTTGGGCTGCGTGTTTTATTACTATTTTGTGGAGTTTTGGAGGAGGAAGGGGGTTTATAAACACCATATAAATGTAGGGTGGTTGGCTGGTCATTCGTCATAACATTTTTGGGTCGTTTGACACTACTACGGTGGTCGTTTTGTGTACGAAGAGATTGGGGTGTGTTGGGCTGTTTTGTAGTATTTGATGGTGTATATAGGGCTGGAAAATGATGTATATATGTTGTTATTGTTCTGTCCTTGTATTGTTGGTGTTATCTTGAAGTTGGAGGAAGGGCATATTATAGGGGAGATGCTGCCCGTTTTAATACAAAATAGGTTTGTCGTTCGTTGTGCGATAGTTGTACCTTTCGTAACTTAACGATAGTATTATTATCATTCTTGTAGATTAAGGTGCGAAGAGGTGAGTTCAACTTGGTGATTGAAAAGATTGTGATAAGGTATGTTAAGGCTAAGCCTTCCTTCATTTTGGCATGATCTCGTAGCTACATGTGTTAGTAATGAGACAAAAAGAGAAGTTCATATTCATGAATTTATTCACACTATTCTAGTCTCATAAGTTACAATATTATTCCTTATCGAGACTCTATATTCAATTTTAGTATTGTCTTCTTTCAGTCAAGAGAGCAGCAAGCCTATATATACAGTATTACAGTATTTTCATTACCATCGAGCTATAATCGATGGGCAGGCCCCTATTGGGCAACCTCTGATCAGATGGAAAGTTATATACCGAGCCTACTGTGGCCGAGCGCCTATGAGCGAGCCCAGCATGGTCGAGATACATAGCCTAGTATGGCCGAGCGCCTATAAGCGAGCCTACTATGGCAGAGCAGTTATATATACCGAGCCTTATAAGGCCGTACAATTATTTTACTTACTATATTGAAGGAGTTGAGTCAGTATCAGCAGGTAAGTATATCTCCAGATCATCTTTGACTCCCAGTTAATTTCAGTTATCATATTATCAGTTCAGTTTCAGATTTCAGTTATTTTATTGCCTTACATACTCGGTACATTATTTCGTACTGACGTCCCTTTTTGGGGGCGCTGCATTTCATGCGTGCAGGTTCAGACAGACAGACGGGTAGACCTCCTCAGTAGGTGTTTTCCGAGTTCCGCCTGATCGGTAAGCTCCACGTCTTTCAGAGTTGCCAGGACTAGAGTTTTGTGTACATCTTATGTATATCTGTATATATGTTATGGGTAGGTCGGGGCCCTGTTCCGATCACAGTACATCTATCAGTAGAGGCTTGTAGGCATATCCTGTTGGTTAGTGCATTATGTTGGGTTTGTATAAATTGGTGGTTTGTCAGCTGTAGTAGCTATGACGGCCTTGTCGGCCTAGCTTTATATTGATATTTAGTTAGTGCTAGTTTCCATTCAGTTTTATATTTTGCTTCGCAAATTGTCTTGCAAGGTGGCCCCATGGCCAAAGTATGACATTATGTGTTCAGAGTCCCTTAGTCGCAATTTGGTACGCCAGGTTAGGTGAGGCACGGGGTGCTTGTCTCGCTCCTAGGTTCGGGGCGTGACATTATGTCTCAAGTGAGATGGCTTAGCCGATCGGGCCGAGATCGGACGCCATGTTGTACACATGGTGACATTTGTGTTGGAATTATTGATTTACATTGTGGATATGGATATGTCTCACCTGAGATGGCTTAGTCGGTCGGGCCGAGACCGAACTCCGTGTAAAAACACGGTGGCATTTTGAGTTGTGGCATTTGGCACTAAATATTATTAACCTAAAAAGATGGAAAGATTAAATCGGAAACTATGTGATCCTTACTTGGTGTTTCTGTGTATTTCTGTGAAGCACTTATTGATTATTATGACTGCCTTCTCCTTGTTTCACTGTTCATTCTACTAAGATTGGTATTTGCCTTACATACTAGTACTATTCGACATTACTAACCTCCATTTTGCCGGGGGCGCTACATCTTTGAATAGATGTAGGTGGTTCCATCGCAGTTAGCACTGATCGCAGATAGTGGTGCTCTCCCTCACACTCATCACAACAGTCGTGAGCCCCATTTCTTCCTGGGTTCATGTAGTTCTTCTTTTGTATAAGTTTACACATTTTGAGGTATAGCCGGGGCCTTGTTACCGGCATTGTCATGTTGGCCTTTCGTATCATTAGAGGCTCCGTAGACGTTTATGTGGGACATGTATGTATGTTGGGGTGGTCGTTGGATCGAGTTGTATTATGGAAACTTAACTATGGCATAATGTATATAATGAAAAATGGACTAGCAACGTTTAAGCATGTATATTTGATATCTCCCCTATTTAGCAGATGGTAACGCGTCCTCTTTTCGTATCATGAATGAGTTGGGTAGGAAAGGTCTAATAGGCTTGCTCGACCGGTTTCACTCGGTTGAGCGCCGGTCGCGTTCCCTGAGGTTGGGGCGTGACAAACTTCTTGAAGTAGGATGCAAGTGTATATCTAGCTATTAGTAGCACTCTGTCATTGCTTTTGAGGCTTGAAGCTCACAAGTTGATTATTTGAATGGCTAAACAATTTTTGTCTTTGTTGAAGGGTAAATAATGGAAGTTACATGTTTGTTAGCTAACAGTTAGCACCATCTATAGTCATTAATGTTTTGTGAACAGTCGGAAGTAGATTAGTTCCCTAGTATGGTAGCTCTTTAGTTGCTTGAGGACAAGCAAGAGTTTAAGTTGGGGGTGTTGATATGTCGTAGAAATGTAGCACTTTCGATACTAATTTCATAGACTTTAGCTTACCTTTTAAAGAATTTTGAGTCGTTTCTGATGTAATTTTGTTATTTTGCAGGAAATCAGACTTGAAGAGCCAAGAACATGAAAAAGATGTCAAAAACCATTAAGAAGGAAGATTTGCGACAAACACGTGACCGCAGAATTGATTTGTGAACCGCATTTATATCGCAGATGTAACCAGCCCAGCCTAGTTTTAAGAGTCAAATATGTTGTCCGGTATGCGATCTCATAGCCATTGTGTGGACCGCAAAGTCGTCGCACAAATGCAAGAGAAATTCCTAGTGATCCAAAGTGATGATTATGCAATTCATTATGCGGACCATGAAATCATTATGCGGACCGCATAACTGATATGCGATGAAAATTTGGAAGAAATAAAGATCAGATTAGCAGTTTTGCAATGATTGTGTGGGCCGCGGATCATGTCCACAGTCCATTCTGCGATCGCGAACTCTCCTGAAGGGCTATTTTTATCACATTTTTTCCGCATCTTTTGGGCCATTATAAATAGAATTACTAGGGTTTTGTGGGACATCTTGTCTAGAAAAGGTCCTACATTATGAGAATTGAATACACCATTTATTTTGGAGCTTTTTGGAGAGATTCCAACACTTTATCTTCATTCTAAGCTTTTATGACTTCCTTTAATGGTTTGTTCTTGTATTTTAGTATGAGTAGCTAACTTTAAATACTAATGTTATGGACCCAAAGTGGGTATAATGTTAATGGGTGTTTACAATTGAATATTTGTGTCATGACCCAAAAATCCAACTAGTCGTGATGGCACCTAACCCAACCCGCTAGGTAAGCCAATTCGCAACAATATAATTCAAATGAGATATACTGAGAGAAATAATGATAATATAACTGAAATTTTATACAAAGAATTCCCAAGGACTAGTAGTACAAATCATGAGCTTCTAAGATTTAGAGTTTACAAAACTGGTATGAAATAAATACAGTATCTGTTTGAAATATACATAAATAGATTTTCATACATCTAAGCTACCATAAACAACGGCAGCTACAACCGGAACGCAGGTACATCTTCAATGCCAGCTCCTGCCATATACAGCAATATCAGCTCCAAAATCTGCACGCAAGGTGCAGAAGTGTAGTATGAGTACAATCGACTCCATATACTCAATAAGTAACAAACCTAAAGGTTGAAAGCAGTGACAAGCTGGGACAAACAATCAGAGTCCAACACCAATAGCCAAGAACAACTCGTAACAATATAATAGAAGCAGTACAAGAAATAACTCAAAGATAAGATGCTCAGCTCGTTCATAGTTACAGAAAAATAGGCATGTTTTTCAGGTATAACAGTAAAACCCAAATCTTTTGCCGAAATTACCAAAATATGAGTAAATCAAAAAACTGTAATGTTTCCCAAAAACTTTCAACAACGGATAAGATATTTCATTCTCAAATAGCATGAGAAAAGTGCATCTCTATGCCTACGTGTCAATGTGCATGTGAAGTCAAGAATGTCTCAAACCGTGTAGCATGAGGAAATACGTCTCTATGCATGTATGTCAAGTATGCATGTAAAATGCAGTGTATCACAATAGTGAACTCATGTACTCACACTCTCAAAGTACTCAATCTCACTGTCTCACACTCCCGCTCATCACGCTCAATCACTCGGCACACTCTATAACTCAACACTGTACAGTACCTGCTGTGGCGCAAATTAATAAAAAATGCGCTCACTGCTGGTATGTCAGACTCCGGAGGGATGGATCCTGCCCAAGTGGTGATATAAGCCACCATGGCCTGATGCGGTGTTCAGCCCGATCCTATCAATAATATATATAAAGCCCATAGGGCCTACTGCGGCGTGCATCCCGATCCATATAATAATAATATATATATATATAACCAATGTGGCCTGCTGCCGCGTGCAGGCCGATCCCATCAATAATATATATAAAGGCCATAGGTCATGTTGTGGCGTGCAGCCTTATCCCATCAATATCACTCACAATCCGGCCCTCAGGCCCCATCTCAGTCATCAATCTCTCCAGTCTCTCGGACTCACAATTTTTCACGCCAATCAGCCCAAACAATGATAACATGATGCGACAACAAATGATAACAGACACTGAGGTATGATATGTAAATGAATGAACTGATTATGTAATTGCAATTTAAGCAAATAACTCAACAGCAGATGTGACCTCAGTGGGTCCCAACAAAATAAGCATATAGCCTAAACATAATTTCTAACATGATTCACAGCTTAATTACTCTAACACGTAGAAATTTCATGGATGGGAACAAGATTAGGTAACTACACAGTATCACAAAATCAACCGAGTCATAATTCACACGGTGCATGCCCACACGCCCGTCACCTAGCATGTGTGTCACCTCAACACCAAACACATAACACGTATATTCAGAGATTCATACCCTCAACACTAAGTTTAGAAGTGTTACTTACCTTGAACAAGCCAAATCCAATACCGAGCAAGCTAAACAATACTCTAGAAATGTCATCCCGCACGCATCAACCTCCGAACGGCTCAAAACTAGCGAAAAGTAACTCAAGAACATCAAATAATGCCAAACAAAATAAATCCAATCGATAAAGGTCGAATCTTTAATCAAAAACCCAAAGTCAACCAAAAAGTCAAACCCGAGTTCGCACCTCTGAACACAACAAAACTCACAAAATCCGATACCCATTCAATTACGAGTCCAACCATACTAGTTTCACTCAAATCCGATCTCGAATCGATGCTCAAACTAAAAAATTCACTTTATGAAATTTAAGACAAAAACTCTCAAATTTTACTTTGAAATCATCAATCAAATGTCAAAAACGATGATAGATTCATGAAATATAATCAAAACAGAGTAGAGAACACTTACCCCAATTCATGTGGTGAAAATCGCCTAAAGAATTACCCAAAACCGAGCTCTGAATCTCAAAATATGATAAAATGATCAAACCCTCGAATATTATATTCCTTCTGCCCAGGCACCTTCGCATATGCGAAAGTATTAGCTGCTTCTGCAGTGTCGCTCCTGCGACACAAGTTCTGCTTCTGCGGACTTCACTTATCAGTCGACTCCTCGCACCTGCGGAACATTCATCCGCTTCTGTGACATCGCAGGTATGAGCTCATATTCGCTCCTGCGCCCTTTCTCGCTTCTGCGCTTCCACAGATGCGCTCAAAACGACCTTTCTACAATCCTTCCTCACCCAGCCTTTTCCCGCTTCTGCGATGAACAGCCCACATCTGCAAAGCCGCTTTTGCGACCAAGATTCAGCAATGCAATCATTAGACAAAAATGATTCGAACCACATCCGTAACTCACCCGAGCCACTCGGGACCTCGTCCAAATATACCAACAAGTTCCATAATATAAGACGGACCTACTCGAGGCCTCAAAACACATATAACAAAATCAAAACGACGAATCGTACCTCAAATCAAACTTAATGAACTTTTGAACTTTCAACTTTCAAAACTCATACCGAACCATATCAAATCAACTCGGAATGAACTCATATTTTGCGCACAAGTCCCATATGACATAATGAAACTATTGAAATTCCCGGAACCATAATCCAAATCCGATATCACTAAAGTCAACTCATGGTCAAACTTATGAACATTGAAAACCTTCAAATTGTCAATTTTTGCCAAATAGTGCCGAAACCTTCTAGAAATATCCAAATGCAAATCCGGACATACGCCCAAGTCCAAAATCACCCTCCGAACCTAACGGAATAATCCAAACTCCGATACGAGATCAAATACACAAAAATCAAACTTGATCACCACTTCCAACTTAAAGCTTCCTAGTTGAGAATCATTCTTCCAAATCAATTCTGAATAACCTGAAAATCAAAACCGACGATTTACACAAGTCAGAATACATCATACGATGCCTCACAAGACTTCAAATAGATGAACGGAATGCAATTGCTCAAAATGGCAAGTCGGGTCGTTACAATATGTATAATTGGTTGTTGATTTCTAGTCAGTTCTCATGCATTATTTTTGGTTGGTGGTTGCAAATATTAACTAATGTCATTTTACTTTATGTTTTACTTGGAAAAGTCGGTTAGGGTTTAGTAAAAATGAATAGCAAGAACTCGAGGCTTTAAACCTCGTTTAATAGAATCGCTTAAGAATAAGTGGGTCCTACTTGACATAAATTGGTTGTTCTTAATTGTAACTCTTTTATATTTTGAAAAATTAAAAAGATGAAATACTACCTAACTATTAAAAAATATTTGGTAGTCATTTAAAAACCATTTGCATATCAAAAGACTTCCCATTAGAAATATATCATACTAGTGTATTTGCTCACGCTTTGCGCGGCCGTAAAAAATTCAAAATAAATCGCATGATGTCATAATTATATAAGCGAAAATCAATCTTTATTCATCGAACATCTATTTTATAACTGTTTTAATATCCTATATGTAAATTCTTTGAGAGTAAGAATTTGTGAAAAATTAACATTCCAGGCATATACCGTGGATGCAATAATCAACTAATTTCTTTACTACAACACAATATCCTTTCGACATTCTTATTCCTTATCAACTTATTTACATTCGCAGCAATAGAGAACCAAAAAGAAAAATGAAAAACAATTCTAGCACAAAAGTATGAATGAAAAAGGAAACAAAGCCAAAAATCAAAAGGAGCAAATAAACAATCAGTATAAAGAAAAATCAATTCCCGTCCAAATTAACTATGTATCTTGCGTGTAGTAAAATTTGTAGAGAGACTTTTCATTTTCAAAGTACAACTATTCCAGGAAAGGATTTACTTTTTCAGTCTTTCAGGTTATTTCAATTTTATCTTCAAATTATATATCTAACGTCACCTCATTTCTTGATTATTAGCATAACATAATAAGTATTATTTTAATTTTTAAATAGCTAACTGATGGGAGGCTATTATCTTGTGTTTTAGTCACTTATTGCACTCTAATTCACTGTACTTTATTCGTGTTTGAGCTTTAATTGGTAGTATTTTGTACTTATTGTGTGTTTTATGCCTTGCATGAGTGATTCCGAACTATGTAGATGTTGTGGAGCTAATCTGAGCTATTTGAAACTTTGAAGTCTGAGTAAAAGCCCAAGGAATTAAGCCGGGATCGTGTTTGGGGGTCGAGGACCAAGTCTAGATGTCAAAAAATGAGAAAATAAAATTACTCTGAGAAAATTGCTATCGCTTCGCGCCATGCATAGCGGGGCTGTAGTGCAATTTTCTCAAATTAATTTTTCTATTTCGGCTAGGAGAAGGTGGTTTCGTCTGGGTCCGACCCTACTTGGTATAAATACATGAAAAAAAATTATTTCCTAAACTTTTGATACATATTCGACCTAAGGAGGCTAAGGAGGGGTTGGAAGAACATGAGCACAAAGATTTCATCATTTCTTCCTCACTCAAGACACGAGTTTAGATTGAATTTATGTTTTTCTATACTTTAGTTTTATTTGTGATGAATTGCTCCATATCTATGGAGTAGTTCTCTTTAGGGTTTGATGGATTTGGTTTATTGATGATTGTTTGTGAATTATAATTCTAGTTTTATGTATTGAAGTATTTTTGGATGATTTAATTGTTGCATCTATATTATTCACTTGTTCATGTAATCGAGAGAGGTATAACTTGTAATATCTTTGCATTATATTATTGGTTGAGTTCATAGATTCTTCTAAGTAATCAAAAGAGCCTAGTTGAACCATTGATTAAACCTAGTTAGGAGAATAATCGAAAGAGGTTTTCCTAAAGACCAATCCACTACGCATTCTTGCATATCTTCACTTGCTTAAATTGGTTCAGCTTGTGAGGTTAAAACTTAATCGAGAGTGGAGTTTTTGCTAAATGTTTGAACTAATAATTGAGTGAATTCGAGAGACTCACTTGAACATTAGAAGTGAATTATCTAGAGTTAGATCCCAAACAATTATCTTGCACCAATCCTATTAAAACCCTATCTTCTCCCATTGATAAGCTTCTTTTCTTATTCCTTGTTCGATTGTCATTAGTCAATAGCTTTAGATTCTTAGTTAATTTTACTTAGACATCTTATAAATCTCAACTATTTATCATCTTGGATAGCAACCGATCCAGAAACTATGAGAATACTGTTTAAATCCAATCCATGTGGATACGATATTATACTATATTATATTTGATTAGAGAGCAGAATTTAAGTGTGTGTTTTGCGCTCGTCAAATTTTGGCGTCGTTGTCGGGGATTGGCAATCAATAGTGTTTGAAATAGTTTGTAGTGCTAATTCAGGAATTTTTATTTTTTTATTTTTTTTTATTTTTTTTTTTACGTTTGGTGTTCTTTGATTGTGCGCAGGTTACAGGTTGAGGTTGGTGCATGACTTGAGCTTCTGCGAAAGAAGTGCTACCATACGAGCCAGAGATAGAAAAATAATTATGACGACTGAGGAAGGAAAGTAATCTCACTGAGACATTAGAAAAGGTTGGGCAATCCTCAACCAAAGAAACTATGGCTGGAAACGGTAATGATAATGTAGATTTGGCTGCAAGAGAGGCAGCTCAACAACGAGAAAAAACTGCATGGGATGTTAAGGAAGCAGGTATTAGAGATGCACAGATTATCTATGAAGAAGAGAGGGGTCGGAGAATTGCTCATAATCAACCCTTGGTTGCAGACTAGTTCGGAAATATAACTCTCATACCAGGGAGATCACTGGGCGATTAAGCTAGACCGGTCTACAATCAAGGCTTATCAAGTGTTAGACCGCCTCCAGTTGCAGGTAACAATTTCGAATTGAAATAAGGGTTGCTTCAAACCCTTCAGAATTGTTGTGTCTTCATAGGGAAGATAAACGAAGATCCAAATACACATCTAATTGACTTTAAGGAGATTATGAACACCTTTCAATAAAATGGTGTGTCACAAGATGCAGTGTACTTAAGGGCATTCCCTTTCACACTCAAAGATTATGCAAAGCAATGGTTTCGAAGCTTACCCACAGGTTCGATTAGAACATGGGAAGAGATGACCAGAAAATTCCTTGATAAATATTTCTCAACAGCTAAGACGGGCAAGTTTAGAAGAGAGATCCATAACTTCTGCTAGAAAGAGAATGAAACTATTTTTGAAGCATCGAAGAGGTTTAAGGAGATTGTTCGAAAGTGTCAACATAGTGGAATTGAACTTTGGATGCAACTCCAGGACTTTTGGGATAGATTAACACCGGACTCACGTAGAACATTGAGCAATGCATCTGGAGGCCCCTTGATGAAGAAGACTCCAGAGGAGATAGTTATAATTCTTCATGAGTTATCTGAAGATGCAAATCAGTGGCCCTCTGAGAGTGCCGAAAGAGGAAGAGCAACTGGTGTTCACCAAGTTGATGCTAACATATCTGTGCAAGTACAACTCGATGCTATGGCTAAATAAATAAGGAATATAACCTTGGCTACAATACAAAGTGAGCCGCATGCAGCCTGTGATATATACGGAAGAGGATACCTTACCCATGAGTGTCAAGCCACAACTGAAGAAGTGAATGCTGTGGGAAATTACAACTTTAATGCAATGAGTCAGAAGCACCTTGGTTTCTCATGGAGTTCATCTGGGGGTACCGCAAATGCATGGCAACAAAACAACCCCTGATTTCAAGGATAATGAGCTCCTGGTTTTATGAATCAGTCGAGGTAGCAGTTTCAGCCTCAACAGCCCAATCAGCCTGGTCTAGAAGATCTCATGAAGGCCTTCATTGTGAAAACTAATGAAAGAATTGAAGTACAAGGGAAAGCAATTCGAAATTTGGAGAAGCAAGTGGGACAGATTGCAACAATATTATCTGAAAGGATTCCAGGCACTCTTCCTGCTGATACTGAAAGAAATCCCAACGTAACAGTGAATGTTGTAACCTTAAGAAGTGGGCAAGTGTTGAAAGACCCCACCCCGATCCAAAAAGAGGTGAAACTTGAAAAGGGAAGTGGGGGCAGCTGAAAAGTGATGATGATAAAAAGAAGAAGGGCCAGATAAAAGCTGAGAAAAAGAAGAAGAAAGAAAAATTGAGAAGGGAGGAACCTGAAGAGAGCAAGCAGATGCCTGCTTTACCTTTCCCTCAAAAGCTATATAGAGAAAAGTTGGACAGGCAATTTGAGAGATTTTTGGATATGCTGAAACAGGTTCGTGTAAACTTACCATTCATAGAATTACTCTCACAAATGCCGTCTTATGCTAGATTCTTGAAGGAAATCCTGACGAAGAACATGAAAATCGAGGAGAACTCAGTGGTCAAGCTCTCATGGCATTGCAGCATGATATTGCAAAATAAACTCCCACAAAAGTGTGGAGATCCAGAGAGTTTTACTATACCTTACTCATTAGGAACTATAAATTTTGACAAGTCTTTATGTGATTCTGGTGCCTCAATTAACTTAATGCCTATATCTATTTACAGAAAACTGGAGAATGAGATTGGAGAGATAAGGTTGATGCTAAAATCTTTACAGCTGGCAGACCAAACGACTATAACACCCGAGGGGATAGAGGAAGATGTGTTAGTTCGGGTGGATAAGTTCGTATTTCCTGTAGACTTTATAGTGGTGAATATGGAGGAGAACAAGGAGGTCTCCCTCATCCTAGAAAGACCATTCTTAGAAACGGGTAGAGCTATATTGGATATACACGAGGAAAAACTCGTGCTTAGAATGGGTGAGAAAACTGTGATGTTCAAGATGGATGTAGAAAAGGGGGTGCTTAGAGTGGGTGAGGAAACTGTGATATTCAAGATGGATGTAGAAAAGGGGGTGCAAAAATAAAAATCAGCTGCAAGTGTTGAGTGGAAAGTGAAGGGTTTGAAAGAGAAAGTTGCGGTGAGTGAGAAAGATAAGTGTGGGGTGTACCCCAAGAAGGCTGAGAAGAAGCTGTCTTCATGGATGTGCGCATTAGTTCGAAGGCGAGGAATGGAGCCCGCCTTTGACTCAGACCCCGACTAGATGTTCAGGAAAGTTTCCTTTACCTTATGCTTTTTAATTGTGTGTCATGGGAACATGCCACAACTTATAGTATGGGGTAGGTGATATGTTGTATGTATGTATATTAGTTTTTGTTTTTGTTGTTTTAGTAGTTAGAGATAGAAGAAAATTGAAAAAACAAATTAAAAATTTCAAAGTTTTCGATTTTTTCCGACGATGGATATCATCGACTGGTTTCTTGAGGGATTAAAGTCGAAAGAAAAAGACAAAAAGATTTTCTTTTGTTAGGTAGTGTAATAATTCTCCCTTGGTTTTTCTTTGTGCCACGGTTCTTTTCCAAGGGTTTTGTTTGAACCAGGTGTAGTTAGTTTTTATTTTTTAGGAGTAGGAAACCTTATGCTATGAATTGAATTGAAAGCAATATCTCTTAACTTTATTATACCTTGAGAATAGTAAGTGCTTTAGTTGTGACGCTTAGGCTCAGTTTTTGACTCTTGTACAAGTACCTTAAACTGTATGATCTTAACTTTACTTAACTGTTTTGACTAGAGTGTCTTGATAGTCCAGTCCTGTGTGAGTTACGTGTCATGTGTGTGTGAGGTTTTGTGTTATTCCGTGCATTGCATTTGATGTCTAGAACTTGCCTCGTATGTTTGCAAAGCAAAATAGTAGTTTTATTCAGTCTTGGAAGGGATGTAGGCATTTCTTTGTTGAGCCAGTTATAAGCTTTTACCCACTTAATTATTATGTATCGTAGTTAACCTTTTTGAGCATGTAATCATGTTTCTTTGGAAACCATAGTACAAGCCTTACCCATTTATTTGAATTAACCATCTATTTGAACTTTTACCTCTCGTGAGCACTTGAATTTGTTATGAACTTTGTAAAAGGTGAAGAGTGGGGTGGTTGGTTTGGCTTTGAGTGGAACTATTGAAATAAGGAAGAAGGTGCACCGTTTTGAAAAACTAAGAGCCACTTGAATTGAAAAAGAAAAAAAATAGTTATATGGTTGTGCAAAATATTCTTTGATAGTGGTGACTCTTGATGTAATTGTGCGTAAAAAAGTAGAGAGTTAATGTATATTGATGTGAAGGTGTAGTTATGATTTGACACAAGTATGGGATTGTGAATAATGAAATATATGTATTAAAGTCCTTAGGGAGGTGTAGTCACTCTTATATCCAAATGCATCCTATCCATCTCGCTGTCTACATTACAACCAATTAAAGTCCTACTTGATCCTTGACTGAATGAGCTCAATTAGTAGAGTAGTACACTACGGGCAAGCTTATGGTACGTCTTTTTGTGGCACATGAATGTTGTTTCTGAGAGTGAGTGAATTCTTTCTATCTTGAGTTCCTAATTGTTCTTAAATTTTATTGTGTGTGGAACTACTCTCTATTGTTGTGTGAGGACACTTGATTCATGAAGGAAAGATAATATCGTTGACCTCTGTGTTAAAGTAAGTGAGCGGGTTATAAATAATGTGTGATGCTTTTGAGTCAAATCTTGAGGCTAGGATATTACGGTATTGTGCTTAATTTGTTTTAAATATTCTTGGTGTAATGAATTATGTGAGTTGTTTAAAAAGGTCGTGTCTATATAAAGTGTAGTTTGATTGCTCGAGGACGAGCAATGGCTTAAGTGTGGGGTATTGATGGGAAGTTATAATCTCGTATTCTAGTTACTCATTGCATGCTAATTCACTGCACTTTATTCATGTTTGAGATTTAATTGGTACTGTTTTGCACTGTGTGTTTTATACCTTGTAGGAGTAATTCTGATCTATGTAAATGTTGTGGAGCTAATCCGAGCTATTTGGAGCTTTGAAGTCTGAGTAAAAATCCAAGGAATTAAATTGGAATCAGGTTCGGGGGTCGAGGACCAAGTCTGGATGTCAAAAAATTAGAAAACAAAATTACTCTGAGAAACTTGAACTACCGCCTCGGGCCATGCGTAGCGTGGCGCGGGGCGCTAGTGCAAAATTCCTACAAAGTAAAAAAATCAGCTCTCTGGATTTCTCCACTAATGCCCTGTATGGCGCGTCGCCCCATGCGGCGCGCCTGTGTATTTTTTACAAAGTAAATATCCTATTTCAGCTAGGAGAAGGTGGTTTCGTCTAGGCCCGACCTTACATGGTATAAATACATAAAAAAAATATTATTTCCTAGACATTTGACACATATTCGACCTAAGGAGGCTAAGGAGGGGTTGGAAGAACACGAGCATAAGGATTTCATCATTCCTTACTCACTCAAGACACAAGTTTGGATTGAATTTATGTTTTCCTATAATTTAATTTTATTTGTGATGAATTGCTCTATATTTATGGAGTAGTTCTCTTTAGGGTTTGATGGATTTGGTTTATTGATGATTGTTTGTGGATTATAACTCTAGATTTATATATTGAAGCATTTTTGGATGATTTAATTGTTGCATCTATATTCACTTATTCATGTAATCGAGATAGGCATAACTTGTGATATCTTTGCATTATATTGTTGGTTGAGTTCATAGATTCTTCTAAGTAATTGAAAGAGGCTAATTGAATCATTGATTAAACCTAGTTAGGAGAATAATGAAAAAAGGTTTTCCTAAAGACCAATCTACTACGCATTCTTGCATATCTTTACGTGCTTAAATTGATTCAGTTTGTGAGGTTAAAATTTAATCGAGAGAGAAGTTTTTGCTGAACGTTTGAACTAATAATTGAGTAAATTCGAGAGACTCACTTGAACATTAGAAGTGAATTATCTAGAGTTAGATCCCAAACAATTATTTTGCCCCCATTTCTTATCAAAACCTTATCTTCTCCCATTGATAACCTTCTTTGTTTATTCCTTGTTTCAATTGTCATTAGTCAATAGCTTTAGATTCTTATTTAATTTTAGTCAGACATCTTATAAATCTCAACTATTGATCATCTTTGATAGCAACCAATTTAGAAACTACGAGAATACTGTTTAAATCCAATCCATGTGGATACGATATTATACTATACTATATTTAATTAGCGAGCATAATTTAAGTGTGTGTTTTGCGCTCGTTACTAACTCACAAACACAATTCTCTTTTCAGTTCTTCCCAGAATGCAAAAACAACTAAAGAAGAGAAAATAAACTAAACAAAATCCAGAAAAAAAAAATTGAAATCCACTCAAAATGGGAATACCTTCCCATGTCGATTTTCTTCACAATTACTTGAACAGTCCAACAGATTAGTTGAAACCCACTAAAATTTGAACAAATAGGAAATTATTCGAAAAAAGTAATCAATTCTATTTTCTTCCCAAATACAAGTAGAAATAAAATTAACTCAAACGCTTTCAAGAAAGGTGATGTTTTAGACCCAAAAATAAATTGAGGAAAACCAACTTCAGGGTGAAAAAAGTAAAAACAATCCCATTACCCCTACCCTTGGCCCTTAAAATAACTGAAAAAATTAACAAATTATCTACTCAATTGATAAGTCTACTTTTCAATATCATTAACACATACAACCCTCATGACTCTTGACTCTTGAGCAATTGTTAATAAGCTGCCATTCATGAGAAACTCTCCTTGATTTTCTTCCTCTTATCTTTCTTCCGTTTTTTTTTTATCCTCATCAACGTCCTAAAAATCACCCTCTTTTTTGTATACATCATCTTAATTGTCGCTAATTTCCTTTTCATCTGTCTTCTGTCCAGAGATGAATTGAGTAGTTTAGACTGCTTTTTCACCAATTCTGTGATTTTCTTTTCTTCCAAGTACTCCAACTACAGGTTAAAAGGTTACTAATGCAAGTCAATTAAAAATACAAATTGTATACGGTAAAAATCAGTTAGTCCTTCGTACGAACTGGTTTAAATGATAATACATTGGATCGGAGAAGCGTCTTCATAGCATCAGGTTGAGGTCCGAAATTAGGTCACCAAGCTTCGAGCCCGAAGGACCAATCAACGCCGAGCTCGATGTTATTATCAAGCTCGAATCCAAGTCAAACTATGATGCAAAGTAAAGTTATCGAGCTTATGATTCAGAGACTGACCAACACTGACCCCGAATCAATACAGGGATCCGAGTCAGAATCGAGCTCGAGTCAAGATCGAGAGCTCGAGTCAAGACCGAAAACTCGAGTCAATATCGAGCTCACAGACAAGAGTCGTTGCAATCCCACTAGAGGAGAGAATCCTGGCATGAATTATGGAAAAGCTAATTTATCATGAGTCTCTCACTATATATTTTTAATTATATCTAAAAGTATGATCCTCCACTATAAAGAGGATGGCTACATTTCTGTAAAGGACAGTTTTTTGCTTACATTGTAATTCAAGCACCATATTCTCCTATATTCAAGAGTTATTCTTTTAAATTTCATAAATTGATTCATCTTGCTTAGTCTTAAAAATCATCTTCTTTCCAACCTTGTTTATTTTGCATTCTTTGCAATCCATATTTGATATTTCTATCTATCCTTACGATTTGTATTATGCTATATCACATATCCTTAGAACTACGTATAAATTCAACTCTATCCGTTTTTTGGGTAAATACAAATAGACAATGATGGAGGGGTATTTAACCGCATAAAGAAATAAAAATACTGAAACAATGAAACTTGATACATGAGGGATAATGTAGAGCTGAAATTGTATGGGAAAAAAGCCAAGAACTTTGATAAACACAAAAACAAAAAGAATGTTGACGCACTAAAAGTAAAAAATAACAGAATATTGAAGACAGTGTGATAAGGAATACCTGGTTAAGATCCAATTATAATCTCAATTACAACACAAATTGGGGGAAGAAAACAAAAGAAGAAGAACCAAGACGGCGAAAGTGATGCCATAAGAATGCGTGTGCATAATAGAAGAATCCTGCAATGTCTTAAACGATCTATTTGATTATATCCACTATCAACATAAAGAAACTAATTGCAATTGAAATACTAATTCATAAGCAAATTCTAACAAAATTCATTTTGTTCTCTCGGAGTTGTTTGTCATCATCTTGGTCCCCATCCTCAAATTTATATTTTGGACTCGAACACGTGCTTGTTCAAGGTTAGCAATTGATTAGAGAGATAGAGCATGTATATTTATCCTAAATCACCAAAGCGATTTCCAATATTGTAAGATAACATTGGGCAGGCGAAGTGGCAGATGGAAAATTTGAATTAAAAAGAGCATGAAAACTCACAATTTGAAATTTGAAGGCAAGGCATTTGATTCAAGCTCCAACATAACGTCAAAAGAACGTAGCACCTTTAACCACAAACGAAATCGTATCAAAAGTCCAAAAGGTTGGTAAGAAAAATTCATTCTCTATCAAGAAATTGAAGCATGATCAAATTGGAGAATTTCACGGATTTATGAGCAACGCTTGAGAGAACGATCTATATCTTGCACGAATTGCTATGATCCTTATTCCTAATCCTTCAAAAAGAGAAACGTATCGTTTGAAGAATTCTAGTGTCGTTTGAGTTGAATAGCCGGAGGTTTTGTAACTGCTCGACTGTAAAGAAGGTTGTAATTAAAACCTTAATTTTTTTTTAAATTTAATAATGGATATTGTAATGAATTAAGAGAGGAAAGACCAAAAAAATTGACAAAATAGATAAATACATTTCTTTGTTTATGGGAGGTGTCATGTCAGCACCCTTTGGCCCTCCTTTATATTTATATATATAGATATATAGATAGATAGATAGATTAACACCGATAGCATTACATTCCATGAAAGGGGACACAACCTTGGTTTCTTAATCCGATTAATCAATTCTCTTAACAAAATAGCTTCTCTTTATAATTCACATTTATCAAACTCTTTCCAACTTAACGGAGTAGAATTATGACCTTAGTCAAGTAACACACTATTCAAGTAACCTTTTCACGCCTATTCCCTTTCACGCCTATTCCCTTTGGGATTCGACCCCAACTTAGTTGGGTTATTATATTTGACATCGACTGCTTACACCATTTATATATGTGTAATTTGAGCATATCAGCTGCTGATCTTCCCGATGCAAGGAGGTAAAATTCATACTCGACTAACCATGATTGCTAGAACCGTGATGGAGGCAATTGAGGGACATACCTACACATGATATTAGCAGAAATATAGCGAGCCCTAGAACGATGCAAGCACGGGGATTGTTACTTTGAGGGGAGCAATCTTCTGCTACAAATATAGTTAATAGAGCACCTCCAAAAGGGCAACTACTGTCATGAATTCCTTTGCTGGTTGATGAATGACTATATTGCCAGCCATCACCCAAAGAAGATGCAATTTTGCTCCTGAAAGGTTTGCAAGGCCCACAAATGCTCAAAGGTGGGCACAATTTTTCAACAATCTAACCGATGAATAGGTACAGTAGATGTTTGAATGGTTTCCAAGCAAGAAGTTAATAATCTGATACAAGAAGGCTACACATCTGATGTTGATAGGATTGTGAGGTATTTACCCATATGCTCCAATAAGAGCAATGATGCAAGCTGGAAGAAAGTAGGTTATATTACAGTAGCCAACATGACACAATACAAGGCAAATTTTAAGGGAGATATCATCCCTTTCAAGTTCGAAGCTCATCACATGTGGAAGAAGAGACCATAGAGCCTGATAGGTATCATGTCGGACTTATGTACTACTACCTCTCGTGGTTGGAAGATGACATAACTGGGGATGTCAAACCAGGTATCAAGCTAAAGGGAAGGATCATAGATAAAGAAGTTGAAGCTCAGGTGAAATACAAAAGGCTGCATAAGAGGGTCTTCGAATATGAAGCCAATCACATGGAGCAACACAAGATAGATATGGAAGCAATAAGAGAATGAAGAGAGATAGAAAACAAAGCGACAAAGAGGTTGGAGTACTTGGAGCATGGATTGATGGAGTTGGAGAGGAAAATGAGGAAAAGACTCTAGGACTGCCAGGTATGGGTTATGATGAAGGTGGAAAGCTAGCAATGGCCTACCTATTGCTTTACATGCACGACCTCGGGAACATGATCGAAGGAACAATGAAAGCAAGACATGGAGAAGGGCCATCCGAAACCAAGTAGAATAGGAAGTTTTCTTTAATATTTTGTAGTTAGATTTCGTTTTAGAATTTATGTAATAAGGCTTTGTGCCACTAGTGAATCTATTTCATTATTTCGTTTTAGTAATAGAATGATTTGATTTTTTTCGCGTTATACTTGAATGAAACAATGTTGGCACAAATTGCTCCAATTTTCGTTACCGCTTAGGCTTACCTCGGGCACAAGGAGGTCCCCAAATTAGGATGCGAACTATTGAATGCCTTATGTGCTATATATTTAAATACCGCAAGGCTCTTTTTATTTTTACCTTACTAATTTGGCTACCTTTTGTATTTCTTTCTTTTCATTATTTCCATTCCCAAAGATTGGTTCGTGCCCTCTGGCAACATCAACATACCACACCAGATCTAGAGGTCCTCCGCCTCTTCCCCCTCCTAGCAGCATCAAAAGCAAAGGTAAATGGAAGATGGATAATTTGAGTGGCAAAGGGAAAAAATGCTCCTTTGGCAGAGAACATAGAAACCTCAGATGGGAGAAGTACATCGGGGGCAGAACGAGCTGGTTCTGCTATTGTCGAGACTATCTTTTGAAAGTGAGATATTAGAGCAAAGGATTCTGGAATTGTAAGGTGAACTTAAGAAGGTATGCAACCTCGCCAACCTGTCTCTTTCCTTAAGCGTCCCTGATATCAACTACCAAAATGCTACTACATAAAATCTGCCATAACCCCAGAATCCACAACCCCAGAATTCGCAACCTCAAGATCCATAAAATCCCCCTACCACTCAACAGTACCACAACCCCACACTCCCACAAAACCTGAAACCTCCACCACTTCAAGTTCCGCAACAACGCCATCACAACACAACTCAATACCCACAAATCGCTACCTAAACCCCTCAAACTGCACCACAACCTACCCACGATCTACCCCAGGCATCCATCAACGATCATCCATATTCTCAAGTCCTTGGTACCCACCAAATCCATCCCATATACGTGGAAACTCTACCATACACACCATAACAAACCATATACACACCCGAACCTACTGAAAAGGACCTGCTCATTTAGAACATGGCTGAGGAGTAGAAGAAATTATCCGGAGGGGTCCAAAGTATCTAAGGAGGAAAGGGTATTGAAGGCTTGAACTATGAAGACTTGTGTATTCAACCGGATGTAGAACTACCTGAGGGTTACAAACCCCCGAAGTTTGAGATGTTTGATGGTACTAGTAATCCCAAAGAACACGTGAGGACTTATTGCGACAAGCTCGTAGGTGTAGGCAAGAACGATAAAATATGTATGAAGCTGTTCATGCAAAGTCTCATAGGGGATGCCTTGTTATGGTATATTAGTCAAAACCCGAAGATATTGTCTAACTAGCTGAGTATGTTGTCCATTTTTATGGACATATTTAGGTTCAACACTGAGAATGCACCAGATGTGTTCTACTTTCAGAACCTCAAGAAGAAACCCACGGAAACTTTCCGTGAGTATGCTACCCATTGGAGATCTCAAGCCTCTAAGGTAAGGCCGTCACTGGAAGAAGAACAAATGAATAAGTTCTTCGAACGGGATCAGGACCCGCAATACTATGAAAGATTAATGGTCATAGAAAACCACAAATTCTCTGACATCATCAAGTTAGGAGAAAGAATTGAAGAAGGTATCAAGAGTGGTATGGTTAGCAATTTCGAAGCTCTACAGACCACTAATAAAGCTTTATAGCTTGGAGGTATCTCAAAGAAGAAAGAAGTGGGTGCGATTATGGTAGCCCAAGGGCCAAAATCCCCCCTCACCTATCAAACACCCCTACCAATATATCATCCCTATCCCCAAAATACCATTATCCTGCCACCACCTACCATACCTACAATACCCAACCAGCATACTATCACTCATCCCCACCTGCCCGACAGAACTACCCTAAACCCCGAGCCAACTTCGACTGCATACCTCCCAAGCAATACACCCCTCTCTCCGAACCAATAGCCTAATTGTATGAGAAATAGAAAACTGCAGGATACATCACTCATGTCCCCATAGCTGCATCCAAAAACTCAGCTCGGTGGATCAACCCCAACAAAACATATGCATATCACTCTGGCATAAAAGGGTACACCATTGAGGAATGTCACTTATTGAAGGATAAAATTCAGACACTGATTGATACTAAGGTAATATAGTTGAAGGGTTCTACACCAAATGTCTGAGACATCCCCCTTCCCGACCATGGGGGTGAGGGAGTACATGATTAAGCCTGATGAGGAATGGGACCAGGAAGGATCTATCAGTCTGATTCGGGAAGGAGACACTGCCGCCGTGGAATCCCCTGTAACACCCTCACCAGTTGTGGTGCAAGTCAAGGCACCATTCGAAGTTGAAATGGCTATACCTAGGCCACCGTTCACTATGATGGTAGCTCCATCATCGGCTGACCAATCTAATGTTGTTCCATGGGACTATGTGGCAGAAGCAAGAAGGAAAGGCTAAGGCGGAAGAAGTGGGCGCCGCCCAAGGAATGACTAGAACAAGAAGGGTGTACACACCGAAGAATCTTGCCCGGGGAGGAACAAGTAAGGAAGCTGCACCAAAACCACCTGTCGTGCAAACAGGTACGTATGATTTGTGGAGAAAGGTACAGGAAAAGGAATATTCTATTGTCGATCATTTGAACAAAACCCCTGCTCAGATATCCATCCTATCGCTGCTACAGAATTTAGACGCATATAAGAATGCCCTGATGAAGGTGTTGAGTGATGCTTATGTGCCTGTTAGGATCACTAGTGGAGAAATGGCAAATATGGTGAGACAAATACTAGAAACACACAAGATCACCTTCCATGAAGATGAGTTGCCACCAGAAAGTTTGAGTCACAACCGGGCGCTACACATCACCTTGCAATATAAAAACAAGTTCATTGCATGAGTCTTGATTGATGGAGGTTCGAGCCAGAATATAAGCCCTCTAACCACTTTGAGGAGTTTGGGTATAGGTATACCTGAAATACGACTAGGGAGCATGAACTTGAAAGGATTCAATAGATCCTGGAGAGCTACAATTGGAGAAATTGATTTGAGTTTGAAGATAGGTCTGACCGTGTTCGATGTCGAGTTCCAGGTACTAGACATCTCTACCACTTACAACTTGCTGTTGGGATGACCCTGGATACACATGGCTAGGGCAGTTGCATCTACTCTGCATCAGGCTGTAAAGTTCGAGTGGAATCATCAAGAGGTGGTCGTTTACGGGGATGGTAACAATCCTATTTATACCAACCAGACCGTACCAATAGTGGAAGACAAAAGGAAGCTAGGAGGAGAGACATTCCACAGCATCGAACGGGTAAACACAATCGAGAAGGGACGATGATGGAGTGATGAAGTGTTGAGCATGCTACTTTGGCTAGGATATGAGCCAGGCCGGGGTCTCAGCCCTAAGTTTTAGAGGATAACATAACCAATACGGGACTTGGGTCACTACTTTTGGTCTCGAGTATGAGTACACTGTGTAGGAGTATCAAGATTGGTCGCCACCATGGAACGACTTCTACTATCCATTGCCTAAACACATACCATCGTTACACCAGACATTTCGCAAGGCTGACATAATTTGTGGTCCTGAAGAAGATGAGATTCTAGTTGGCATGAGAAATTTGTTCCTAGATGAAGAAGACATGGATTGCAACATAAATTTGGGAGAGGAGGAGGAAGATCTCACCATCCAGATGGCAGGAGATAGAGTTGTTCTAAGGAACTGGACTGGTACACAGTCTCAGGCTCGTCGAGTACCTGGGTAACTTTGACAGACTGGCATAATTTTTGAAATTTTTTTCTAACATTTAAGACATTCAGTATTTTGTTTTGAAATATCAAGTCATGTTTGCTTTAACGCTTTAAGTTTTAAATTAATGCATTATTTCCTTCGTTCATTTATATATTATCTTTGCATTCTTTCAACATAATTATTTTCTATCATGTTAAATCTATAATTGTGACATGTAATGAGACAACGCAACTCGATGAGAGTGATTCAGAGGAATGGGAAAATGATGTAATACCCGAGGAGATCGTCAAGGAAGTAGAGGATTTTGAGAACAAACCAAAGTCAAACTTAGAGGAAACTGAGATGGTTAATTTGGGAGATTTTGAAATTGCCAAAGAGAGCCGCATTAGTATCCACCTATCGCCATCCGAGAAAAAGGAATTTATCATATTTTTGAAAGAATACGAAGACATCTTTGCCTAGTCCTATGATGACATGACAGGGTTGCTAACATCCATAGTAGCCCATAAGCTACCTACCAACCTAATGTGGCCACCAGTGATGCAGAAACTCAGAAAATTCAAGCCAGATATGAGTCTGAAGATAAAAAAGGAGGTTACCAAGCAGATCAATGCCAAGGTCCTTTGGGTGATCTAGTATCCAATCTGGCTAGCCAATATTGTACATGTACCAAAGAAAGATGGGAAGGTCAGTGTATGCATTGACTACAGAGATTTGAACATAGCAAGTCCCAAGGATGATTTTCCACTACCAAACATACACATCTTGATCGATAATTGTGCCAAACATAAACTTTAATCCTTTTTTGATTATTTTGCGGGATATCACCAGATCTGGATGGACGAAGAAAACGTAGAGAAAATAGCTTTCATCACGACATGGGGTGTGTATTTCTATAAAATGATGTCATTTGGTTTAAAGAACGGTGGAGCTACTTACATAAGGGCCATGACCACTCTTTTTCATGATATGATACATAAGGAGATCGAGCTTTATGTGGATGACATCATCATCAAATCGAAGAAGAGCCTAGATCATATAGGAGATCTAAGAAAGTTCTTCGACCTCTTACGGAGATATAACTTAGAACTGAACCTCGCAAAATGTGCCTTCGGGGTCCCTACCTGGAAGCTACTAGGTTTCATCATTGGCAGCCGAGGGATCGAGCTAGACCCATCAAAGGTAAAAGCCATCCAGGACCTACCGCCAAGGAACAAGAAGGACGTAATGAGCTTCTTGGGTCGTCTTAATTACATCAGCTATTTTATAGCACAATTGACGGTTATATATGAAGCATATTCAAGATGCTCAGAAAGGATGTTGCAACAAGTTGGACTGAGGAATGTCAAAAGGCTTTCTATAAAATCAAGGAGTATCTGTCCAAACCTCCTGTGTTGGTCCCACCGGAGCCCAGGAGACCTATAATGTTGTGCATGTCCATGTTGGATGTAGCATTTGGATGCGTCTTGGGATAACAGGATGATACTGGAAGGAAAGACCAAGCGATATACTATCTGAGTAAGAAGTTCACACCCTACGAAGCTCGGTATTCTCTACTGGAACGTACTTGTTGCGCTCTGATATGGATAGCCCAGAAGTTGAGGCATTATTTCTGTGCATACACCACATACCTCATATAGAGAATAGACCCATTAAAGTACATTTTTCAGAAACTAATGCCTACTAGCAAGTTGGCAAAGTGGAAAATACTGCTAAGTAAGTTCGCTATCGTCTATGTGACTCGAAAGGCATTCAAAGGGCAAGCATTGGCCGATCACCTGGCAGAGAACCCCGTGGATGGAGAATACTAACAATTGAATACATATTTTCCCGACGAGGATGTATCTTTCATAGGGGAAGATATCGCCAAAACTTATGATGGTTGGAGAATGTTCTTCGACGGAGCCGCAAACTTTAAGGGAGTGGGCATTGGAGCTGTCCTAGTATCAAAAATCGGCCAACATTATCCGCTATCCGCCAAGCTCACGTTCCTATATACCAACAACATGGAGGAATATGAAGCTTGCATTTTGGGGCTCAGGTTGACCATCGATATGATCATCTAGGAATTATTGGTAATTGGAGAAGAAAACTTGCTTATACATTAGGTACTCGGAGAATGGGCCACCAAGAATACCAAGATACGGTCGTACTTACACTGTGAGCAGGAATTAATCAAGAGGTTCACAAAGATGGAATTCAAGTATGTTCCCTGGATTCAGAACGAGTTCACAGATGCATTAGCCACCTTATCTTCCATGATACAACATCTAGATAAGAATTATATTGACCCCATCCCAATTGAGATCCACAAGCAGCCTGCCTACTGTGCTCATGTTAAAGTAGAATTTGATGGGAATCCATGGTTTCACTATATCAGGGAGTATATGGAAAAAGGAGAATACCCGAAAAGTGCTACACATACTTAAAAGCGCACATTACAGAGGTTACCTAACCATTTCTTTCAGAGTGGACGAATTCTGTACAGAAGAACTCCCGATCTAGGATTGCTAAGATGTGTTGATATATGCCGGGACATGCGGACCTCGTATGAACGGGTTTGTTCTAGCCAAGAAGATACTAAGGGCGGGATATTTTTGGATTACTATGAAAACTGATTGCATCAAGCATGTACAAAAATGTCACCAGTGTGAGGTACATGTTGACATGATACGAGTTCCCCCTAATAAACTCAAAGTAACGAGTTCGCCTTGGCCTTTTGCCTCTTGGGGAATGGATGTATTGGCCCAATCGAGCCCGCTTCCTCCAATGGACATAGATTCATATTGGTAGACATTGATTACTTCACCAAATGGGTCAAAGCTGCATCCTACAAAGTCATGACAAATAAGGTCATTAGGGAAGGCAAGCGGTGCGGGGCGGTGCGGGGAGGGTGTGGGGCGGGTTTTCTCTTCACCCGCAAAAGTTTAACCCGCCCCGCCCCGCATAGCAAATGCACCCGCGTTCACTAGCTCCACATCCACACCCGCGCCCACCCACCCCGCCACTACTAGAAATTCGGCAAAAATCAACCGCGGTCTACCGACCAATTTTGGTCGGTTAAAAAACTGGCCAAAAAACCGACCAAAGTCGGTCAGTTTTTCAAAATATTTTATTTTTTATTTTTAATATTTTTTACGAAACCGACCAACTTTGGTGGGTTTTCTTTAGTGCAAAAATGCGGAAAACTATTTTTGAGTCTCGCGAAATTTATTTTTCAAGAAACTGACCAACTTTGGTCAGTTTTTCATTCAAAATAAATTAAAATTAATATTAAAAAAATCGAACGCAATCGGTAGGTTAATTCGGCCGGTCATTTTAAAAAATTGACCTACATTGGTCGGTTATTTTCGTGTGAAAATATAATTAAAGAGTATAAATGAAATAAAAGATAATCTTAAAATAAATGCACTAATGGTCTAGTGGTAGAATAGTATCCTGCCACAGTACAGACCCCGGTTCGATTATCAGATGGTGTATTATTTAATTACATAATTAAAATACCGACCGACATTGGTCGAAAAAACTAACCAACTTTGGTCGGTTTTTTCTGCAATTTTGTTCTTTTGAATTTAATTGACCGACCAAAGTTGGTCGGTATGCCCTTCCGACCTTCAAAATACCGACTGCATGTTAATGGTCGCGGTTTGGACGGTTATTTGCCATTATCGATCTACTTTGGTCGGTTTTTTTGGACGGATTTTCCCGAATTTCTAGTAGTGCGCCCTGCACCGCTTAACCTTTTTTCCCTTCATTTTGTTAGTTTATTTATTTTTTAATCTTTTGGTTGGAATTTGTTTATACATTTATGATATCTACTCATACTTTTTATTAGCTTAAAGATTACGGAAGGCTTAAGCTAAGGAAAGAAGAAGATAAGATACTTATGAGAATTAAATCTTGCATATATGTAATAAAAGTTAATTAACAAAAATCTTTGATATGATAATAACTCTCTGCTTTTTAACTTTTTATATTTGATGATAGAATATATGTTATTTTTCTCATATTCAAGCTAATCCACTGGAATAATTCTTAAGCCACTGGAATGTATAAATAAGCCACTTCTCTAATCCACTGGAAGGTGGTCTTGATATGTAAATTTTAGATATTACATTCTCAGAACAATATGACGTGCAAGCATTTGGTTCAATATTGTCGCACCAAGGGTCACCGAAAGAATGTTCCCGAAAGTATCCATCAGAATTGGGGCAGAATTTTGAGGGAGTCCTCAAAATTCCATTCAAGACAAGGACGTTGCAATGTCTCAAAATATGTCACAGTCTATGACTCGACGAAACTAACATTTCTATGCATTATCACATGATTCTATAATAGCATTCTTTATGACTGACCAATTACAAAATGCATATTTTCAAAACTCAATTTTTTGTAATAGCCAAGTGCTAACCAGGCTAGCTCAAAGCACAGAAGCGTCAAGTTCAGAAGGCAAAGTCAGAAGCAGGGACGAAACAAACGATCAAAAGAACAAACTAACCTGTCACGCCCCAAACTCAGGGAGCGCGACCGGCGCTCAACCGAGAGGACCCGGCCGAGCAAGCCTGTTAGATTTCCTTCTACCCAAACTCATCCATGAATAAAGAGGAGATGTACTACATTAATCAAATACTTGAAAAGATTTTGATTAACAACTTTATTTTTATTTCCATTAGTAGCTTCATTCATAATTTCCAAAATATTACGAGTTTATAGAATTAATGAAAAACATGATTTCCAAATACCAACATTTCTAGTTCAATTCTCCAACATCAACCACAACCTACAATCTGTCTACGGAGCCTCTAAATACAATAGAAGAGTAATATGAAAATGCCGGCAACAAGGCCCCGGCTATACCTCAAAACACAGTACATGAGAAACAAAAGATACATGACCCCAAAATGAAGTGGGGCTTACCAAATCAGCTAAAAAGAGTGCACTGCTATCACTGATCAATGCCGCTTGCTGTAGAACCACCTGCATCCATTAAAGATACAGTGCCTCCGGCAAAAAGGACGTTAGTACTGTCGAATAGCACTAGTATACATAGCTAAAAGCCCTCTTTCAAAATAAAATGCCCATATAAGAAAAGACAACACATAAAAATAACAAGTCATAATCAACAATATCCAAATATTCAATTAAAACATAATAATTTTCAAAATACGAACTTCATATACAATTTTGGTTGGGAGATCATTAGCACCGATATACCATCGTCTTTGTTAGCACGGAGTCCGATCACGCCCGATCGGCTAGGCCATCTCCCCACGAACAATGTGATTTGACATGTGATGCGAAAGAAAGTTATTACCAAGAGTAGTACCACCATATGCACAATATGGCGTCTGATCTCCACCCGATCAGCTAGGCCGCCTTCCCACATATGCCGTGCGGATTGACTTTTCCAATCCACAAAGATTCCAGTTTCATCCCAATTAAGGGAAATAATATCACAGTTTCCCAAAGGTTCCAATTTCATCCCAAATAAGGTTAATAATCACAATCCACCCATACACCGGCACGTGTAGTTTCAGGTGTGGGCCTTATGACCCACCCTTCCTCGGTTTTGCTAATGATGCTCCCAAAAATATTTTTGATTTGATTTGCAAACAGAAATATCATAAATATAATTGTACTCACCTCAACATCTTTCACATTGTATAAATTCTCATTAGTATTCCCAGTCATTCACAACAACAATATTTCCTTGGCTCATTAGGCCATTCACAAGATTCTTTATTCCTGGCACGATGGCCGTATTTCATATTTCATACTTTCACCTCTTTCAATTTCAAAGATCACTATCAAGTATCAACATATAGGATATATTAGAAATTATATACTTCAAATCCATTTGAAATGGAAACTTCAAACACAAATGGTTTCTTCCCAAAGAATGAGGCATACCATCCAACAATAGAAACATACATGAAAATCATAAACAATAAATACACCATTTATTCTTGCAATACTCTTCCCCAAAAATGACAATGTACGATTTCAAAATATGAGTATATAGAACTCGAATCACACTGGATATATTTATAAAGTAAAGCATTAGTTAAAACAGCCACTGATGGGAATGAATTGAGTACAAAAGCTTTTAGGCAATTCTATCTTTGAAGTCATTTTTTTTAAACAATTGAGTCGAGGCTCATTCATATTCTTTATCGCATCTTCTCAAATCATTTGCACTACTAGACACAATCATAACTTAAATTCTTGGCACATTGGCCACACTCTATATTCCCAATTAACTTATTTCACTTCCAACCATCTTTATAGATTATCAACAATAAGACGTTTCCAAATCAAGACTTTAGGTACACATATGAGCAATTAAGAGTCTTAAGAATATTGAGATTTTCTCACATAATTTGGCATACTATATTTCATTGAAACACGACTCAAAGCCATAGCCTTTTAATACGCAACCCATACTTTGAAACTTACGGAAACATTATGGAACTCAATTCCAAGAGAGAAAGTTTAGCCAACATACCTCAATCGAGCTTTCTTAACTCTAGAATGATCCGGAATTCTTAGCAATCCCGATCTATTTTGAGACATACCAAAATTGAACCATAATTAGGAAAATATTCATGGTCTCAACTCATTTGAGCATTTTATCAGACACTAGGTGTGCAAATTTAACCACAAGGTTCTTCTACAAGATTTCCTTCACTCCACAACCCAATCCTTACCTATTTCAGCTCAACAATCTTCCCACAATTCTTATTGGTACATGCATGTATAAATAATAATCCCATACCCATGAATCATACTCCTAATCAACCATCTTCTACCCAAATTCAAAATTGAAAACTAGGGTATGGAACCTTACCTCTTAGATGAAGAACTTGTGGGTTTTCCTTGTTAATCTTCTAAGATTTGAGCAAGACTTGATGAATAATTAGCCTAGGGTTTCCTCTCTCTCTAAAACACTCTCCCTTCTCTCTAAAACATCAGAATTTTTGCTCAAAAATGACCCTTTTGCGTGTATTTAACGAAGTAAGGTCGGGTTGTAAGAACCCAAAAATGGAGCTTCGGAATAGGTTCTGCAGTCGCATATGTGACCGCATAATGGATATGCGGACCGCATATTGGTCGCATAATTACAGACCAAAACGATCAAAAATATGTCCGTGTATGCGGTCGCATAGTCGACCGCATAATTGCCCCCAGACTGGCCCTTCACCTGCTCACTTTTGCGTCCATTATGCGGCCCGCAGAGTGGTTCTGCGGTCGCATAATGGAGCGCAGAAATGCGTTTTTCCGCCAAATATTTTCCTCTACTTTCCGGTGCATTGTTCAACCCAAAAAGTCCGAACCGCGGCTCGCAATCTCGCCGCGAAGATTTTATACCATCCTCAAACACGTAAGCCTACTCCGGCACCATGAAACCTTGTATTCACTTGCAAAATTTACGGGGCTTTACACTGAAATACTTCAAAATTTTCCGGGGTGTTACACAACCTTCCCCCCCCCCCCCCGACTTACAATTTTTCTTTGAATGCAAATATAACAGATACAACATTATTGGGAGCATCTTCAAGGGACATACGACAAAACCGTTATCTTCACATAGATTCCACCAAGTCTAAAAGTGTCGAGCTAAGAATTGCTTTCCTTTCTTGCATTTATTTGAGGCTTAGCTCTGCCTCCATCATTGCATAAGGCTAAGCACTGCCCTCATTACTTGCATAGGGCTAAACACTGCCCTCATCATTTGGATCGGGCTAAGCACTGCCCTCAATACTCACATGGGGCTAAGCTCTGCCTCCATTATTGCATAAGGCTAAGCATTACCTTTATTTGCATAATGTTAAGCACTGCCCTCACTATCTGCATCGGGTCAAGCACAACCCTTCTGCTTGCATGAGGCTAAGCACTACCTCCAAATCTATATAAGGCTAAGCACTGCCATCGTCACTTGCATGAGGCTAAGCTCTACCTCCATCATTGCATAAGGCTAAGCACTGTTTTTCTCTGCATAGGGCTAAGCAATACCGTCATCACTTGCATAGGGCTAAGCATTGCCCTCATATATGTATAAGGTCTAAGCATTGTCCTCATTTGTCATCACCCGCATAGGGCTAAACACTGCCCTCATACTTGCACAAGGCTAAGCTCTACCTCTATCTCACATAAGGTTATCCTTCATTCCTGCATAAAGCTAAACCCTGCCTTCGTCATTTGCATATGGTTAAACACTGCCTATTTCCTCTGTCGAGCAGTCAAATATCACCACACCTTTGCATTTCATGGACTGAAATATCACCAAAGTATCCAAATGCGTCATAGTCTGAAGGCATCATCCTCATGGACTAAGGACAACATTCCATGGCTTAAGGATCTCAAAGTTGCATATCATTATTCAAAGGAGTCATAGTCCAAAGAAACCATCCTTATGTCCCGAGGACACCATTTCATATCCTGCGAATCCCTTTATTATATGTTTCATGGCCGAGGACGTCATGGTCTAAGGACATCATCCTCATCGTCCGAAGACAACTTTCATGGTCCGAAGGAAAACTGCATCATGTTTAAATTTTCGCACTCGCAACAATGATATTATAACTATTATGAATATGCTTTCGTATTCATTATATTTTAAGCTTTGCAAGTAATTCGGAAGGTAACCGTTCTTCAAATAGAGCAATTTTCACTCCGGTTCCCATTCGAATGTTCACATTCTTTTAATTTCTCCAAGTAAACGCCCCAATAATTGAACATTTCCTTTTTCATAACCGTCCCGATTACATCACTTCACGCATCAGTAATGATGATTCCACATTATTGTCATTTATACTCTCCATCTGTGATACCAACTATTCATGACATCGCCCTATCTAGATAAAATCATTCTTTAAAGCATGCAGTCTTTCCACAATGACTCCATCGATCTCATTCATCTTTTGGATCCAAAACAACACACGGCCTGATTCCCGTAAAATCAGGGATATATAGGCAGCTCAAGAACCAGGGTCCGGACATCTCGTATCCCATTCTCATCTATTCGGACAAAATTGATTATTATCTCGATTTATTTACTCGATAATTCTTTCATCATTCCTGAGTAAAGAGGGGCAGATGTTGATACTCAATTTTGCACTCATCGTTTTCACTTAACTAGTATATTTTACAATATATTTTTATATTTTTTAAATAATACATATAGAATATTTTCTTGCATTACCATTCTGAAGCATGTTTTAAATATCAATCTATCATCTTCATAAATACGTTTATCAAATTATTATCATGGAAGTTGCATACATGTAATTGTTATTCATATTATAAGCATTTTAAATTGATTCTAGCATTTTTAATTGATAAATATTTATTTATTATTCCCTTAAAATTATTTTTGAATGATTAGTGGTCCAAACTAATTATTTACATTTATATGCATATTTCATAGAATTTTATATCATTTCATACAATTATATTTATATTTATATATTGTTTTGCATTAATAGCTTGTATCTTATAATAATTATATTTATTATGTTATTTAGGCCAAAATGGTATTTTTATATTTTTACAATTACAACCTACTATTTTAAAAAATATTAATTTCATAAGTAGCATTTTCCATCATTTTATTAACTATTTGATAATTTACTTTAATTAATTTTCATGTGTTTTAATAGTAGCCCAATGTAAGGTGAAAATCAGACTAAAAGAAACCCAAAAACGCTAAGCCCACACCATTTGACCCGTCTGTGACTCGTATCCTCCCCACTTCACTCATTAAAATCACAGTCGTCGATCTCTCAAGATCAACGGCCCACAACAGACCCCTCCTTCTACTTAAATCCTCTTATCCCAAACCCTAATCCCCATTTCTCGTACCAGTCGCCATCAAACTTTCTCCATACCTCTCACACCAAACCCTAACTGACCAAGAAGATTTTCTCTGTTCTTTCCTTTTACGTATTTATATGCGGGGACACATACCTTATTCGTCCTCACTTGCTTAGTTATGGTAACTTTCGTTATCATCCCATCTATGGCAAGCATGATTCTCTTGAGTCGGGTTGGTATGATCTCAACCTTATGGGTCTGGACACGATTCTGGCTCTGTACATCTAGAAAGAGAGAATATTTCCCTATCCCAGCATATCCCCGCTGATTTCTTCTCGATTAGGGTTTGTGTGTGATTTACTCTAATCCGATTCAGAATCTGTTTGCATGAGTTTTATTCAATTTTGTGGTTTGATTGATCTTTTTCCCTTTTTGATTATGTGAATCTAACACTATATAAACCCCTCCCCAATTCAACAGAGACTTCAAATGACTACTCTCTCTCACTCGCACATGTGTTTTTTTGTTCTAGTTCTCTGAAACTAATGTGTTCGATTTGGTACTTGGCCAGCTGAAAGTCAAGGCCACCGTGGTATTGCTCAATAACCTCCAACTGTGAAAGTACTGCTCGGAACCCACTGAGGCTTCTGTGAACTCTGAAGTACCGGAGACATGGGGGTTCTCACTGTTCTCCTTCAATTGTTGCTACTAAACAACTGTTGAAACTCTGATTTTCTCATTCTTTTGCTCGTTTATCTTTGCAACTGGTTAGTTCTCTTTACTCCCACAGTTTAATTGTTACTTCTCTACTTGTTCATGTTTATGTGCGTTCTGTGTGTCACTACTGTCTGAATTCATATAAAAAAATAGAAGAGCATGACATAGGTTTCTCTGAAATTTGTGAACCAAATGTGGTACTCTGTTGAATGTGTTGTTGCAATTTCATTGTCGAATGTTATTCTAAGGATCCATGTCTATTAATGTTAAGTGTGCTTGAGTCTAATACCTTTAAGGTAATTTCTGTTACTCATAGTTGTACTTCCCTAGTGTAACCGACCTGTAGAGTCTCTGGCCTCTTTGAAAATAGGTGAATGCCTGCTAATTAATTTATTATACTCATTGAACCGTGTTCACAAAAACTGTTTTGCCTGAAACTCTCATGTTAAGTCTTTCCTGTAGGGAATTCTGTTTGTTATGACTAAATCATGACCGTGTTTACCTTGAATTTTCATGCTAATTTTCCTTGTTGGAACTTCTTTTTGGTTATAGAATCAAGTTTTGACCATGTATATAGGGTGTCTTGCCTAAAGATTTTCATGTTAAAGTCTTCCCTGTCAGAACTGCTATTTGTTATCTTCTCAAAACTAACTCTTGACCATGATTTATTTTAGGTTTTCATGTTAAAGCCTGTCCTATAAGAGCCTCTAATTTGGTTACCTTCCTAAGATTAGTTCATGACCATGTTTGCCTTGAACTTTCATGCTAAGTCTAGCCTGTAAGGGATTCCTGTTTGTTATGCTTTCTATATTTAAGTCTTGACCACCCTGGGAGGTCTATCTTTGTGATGTTGTCACTGTGAACTAATTCTATGAACTTGATAAGCCATCAAACATGTGCTTGTTCTACTAGACCTATGTGTTCTGTATACCCCTTCATGTTGTATATGCGTGTACGAATCTTTTCATGAGATTCTATGAGACTGATAGACTCTCAAATGTGTGAATGTCCTATTTATGTGCTATTTCACATCTTAGATATCACATCTGAGGATGTTATTTAGAGACTCTTATTCCTTGTTATTTATAACATTAAGAATCTAACGTGTATATGTTCTTGCCTAAATTTGAAGTTGCTTGGATAACTGGTTTGCGTAGGCTGTTAAGGATGTTAAGGGTGTTCCCTTTTGGTGATATACTGCTCGTAAGGCCATGGTTGCCATTGTTTTTAAGATATATTGTGCCATTGGTTCATGTATATGTTGTTAGGGTTCGTTTATGGGATTCTCTAGCAGGTGGATAGGCCCAGTAATAGGGGAAACTCTGGCAAAAATTTTAAAAATTTGGGGAGTTAGTCAAAAGTTGGAATTGTTGGTGTGTTATAGTAGCTGAGTTACATTGGTGTCTAACAACGGATTTTGGCCCTCATTCGAGGACGGATGATCTTAAGCGGGGGAGGATGTAAGGCCCCGTAAAATTTTACCTAAGACCTGGGGTTTCGTGGTGCCGAAGTAGGCTTATGTGTTGGCGATTGTAGGGATTCTTCGCAGCGAGCTTGCGAGCCGCGGTTCGGATATTTTGGGTTGAACAGTGCGTTGGGGAGTTGAAGAATTTTGTTGGAAATACAGGGCATTTTCTGCGGTCCATTCTGCGGTCGCAAAACTGACCTGCGGACCGCATATCTGCCGCAGACCGAGGTAGAAATCTGGAAAATATTTTTGGACCATTATGCGGTCCATTATTGGGCCGCATAATCACTTTTCGGGCCGCATAACCCCTCGCAGATCTAGCACAAAAAAAAATTCCGGAGAAACATTCCATTATGCGACGGTAGAATAGCTCTGGGGACCGTAGACTGGTCGCATAGTAAGGCAGGGGTGCCCAGTTTTGGGAGCTATTATGCGGCCCATTGTGTAGACCGCAGAAGCGTTATGCGATCGCATATGCGGCCATAGATCTGCATCGTGGCTTCATTTTTCTAACTTTTTAACTCGGCCCTATCTCGATAATTAGGCGTAAGAGACCATTTTTAAAGGGGATATCTGGTATTTTTAGATAGAAGGAGTGCCCTAGAGTGAGAGGTGAAGTCCCTAAGCTAATTGTTCCTCCAAAATCTTATCCAAGCTTTGAAATTCAACAAGAAAACTCACAAGGCCTTCAATCAAGAGGTAAGATTCTAGCCCTAACCCTCAATTACGAAATTTTGTTTTGGAATAGGTATTGGGGAGGAAGGTTTTGAGGATGAGGGTTGTTGTTTATGTATGCATGTACGTTTATGAGTTGTGGGAAGATTGTTGAGATCATTTTGGTAAATATTGGGTAGTGGGATGAAAGAATCCACCATAGGAGGATCTTGAAACATTAATGCACACCTAGTGTTTGATATAATGCTCAAGTGAGCTGGAACCATGAACTCCTTCCTAATTTATGTTCAATTTTGCTATATCTCTAAATAGATCAAAGTTTCTAGGATTCCGGGACTGTGTAGTGAATTAAGGAAAGCTCGAGGCAAGGTATGTTGGCTAAACTCTTCTCTTAGAATTGAACCCAACAATGTCCTTGTAAGTCCTGTGATGCTCATCATGAATTGATTTTTTTTCAAATAAGCCTTGTGTCAAAATAATTATGCGTTCAATATGTATTCCAAAGATTCTTGTTATGTTAAGTTAATGTTTGAGAATGTGGTTTAAGTATGGGCTGTGTGTTATTATGTTATGTATAAAAGCATGATTCTAATGAAAGCTATCATGTCAATTGTGTAAGAAATCACATGTGCCTAAGACTCTAAATTGCTCAAATATATGTTTAAAATATTAATTAGAAAGGCCTTGTTGTTGATTATCCATGATGATATTTGAAAGTGAAAGAAGAGAACATGAAATATGAGGTGCGGCCATCGTGCCAAGAATGATATTGCGTCATGGCCATTGGTTCCAATGAAATGAATGATATGAAAAAGATTACGAAATGAATGGTAAATCCTTTTAATAATAAATGCCTTGGAAGTATCATGTAGCCACCGAGGAAGGGTAGGTCGGAACAACCTAACCCCGAAACTACACATGCCGGTGTAGGAGTGATTGAGGGGTAAATCCACGTGTTAATGTGATGATACTGTTTCCCCTTATATGGGAGGAGATTGGTGTGTTGAGATGTTTCCCCTTAAATGGGATGAGATTATTGTTAGCGGGATGTGATGTGATGTAGACCCACACAGCATTGTGGTGAGACGGCTTAGCCGATCGGGCTAAGATCGGACGCCATACCGCGCACATGGTGGTATTGTGAGTGTATGTCTCCGGATGAGACGACTTAGCCGGTCGGGCTGAGATCGGACTCCATGCTAAAACACGGTGGTGTATCAGTGCTAAAGATCTCCCAACTTAAATTACTAAAAGTTACTTGAAATTTACCTTTCACCTAACTTGACACCTTGATACCGTTTGATTCTCTTATTGATTTCATGTTTTATTCTCTGTTTACTGTTACTCGTTCTACTGAGAGGGTGTTTAGTTTTACATACTAGTACTATTCCATATGTACTAACATCCCTTTTGTTGGGGGCGTTGCATCTTTAATGGAAGAAGGTGATTCCATAGCAGGTAGCATTGATCAGTGATAGCAGCACACCCTTTCCTCAGCTGACTTGGTGAGCCCCACTTCATTTCGGGGTCCTGTGTCTCTTATCCTTTGTACATAGCATTTTGAAGTATAGCCGGGGCCTTGTTGCCGACACTGTCATAGCACTCTTTTGTTTCTGTTAGAGGCTCCGTAGACATAGTGTGGGTTGTATATGATTTTGGGAAGATTAAACTAAAAATGTTATAATTGTATCATCTGTTCCTCTTTAACTATGATTGTACAATGTACTGTCTTGGAGACTTGTTAATGACGTAACTAATTAAAATGAACTGGTGTTATTCACATGACCTCTTACTGTCAAATTAATGAAATATATTCTTCTCTTTATTCATGGGTGAGTTGGGTAGAAGGTATTGTAAAGGCTTGCTTGACCGGGGTATCCCAGTTGAGCGCCGGTCGCGCTCCCCGAGGTCGGGGCATGACAAGGAGTTTGGGCCTGCAACGTGCATGAAGTTCTAAGTCTATTTGAATGTCCAGATATGCTACTGGGTTATTAGTGTACTTGTATTGATCTTGTAACTATTTATTTTATTTTGTAATAATTTGTAAACACTGATCATGGGGAAACTAATAAAAGAGGGCGGCTGGGGTAGTTAACATTCGCATGAATGGATAGATAACATGCCTATAGGATCAAATAAGCCTTGCCTGCTACATGACGATAATGCTTTGCTTCTGCGTATTATCTGTTAATAGATATCATGCCTATAAAATTTTCAAATTTGACTGTCTCCCTTAGAAATCATGAGTTTAGGACCATAAGTAACTGGTAACTAAATGCTACCAACGTGACTTACTATTCGTTTAGAAAGCATGCCCATAGGACATACTTTCATTTATTCGTTTGATTATTTGCCACTACACCTAGAAATCATACCTTGTGACCCACTTAGCTATCATGCCTAAATGATCTTATGTTAAGTAATTAAAACCGTCCATGCTACCATGTCCTCAAACTATGATCTTAACACTTCACGTCTAGAAATCATGACTATAAGATCCATAAACAAAAACTTGTATCACATAATTGTTGTGTCGTTAAAAATAGTCTAAAACTTGATCATTTAAAGATCCTTCCTATAGGACTTAAATAGTGAAATCTGCTTTGTTAGATTATCCATGTATAAATCATGAACTTGATCAACTCACTACTGGTTATCTACGTTTTTCACATAGAAATCCTGTTTTAGGTCAATTTTATTCAACAATGCACATTAGCTCATGGCTGCCCGACTTGATCTCACTACTAGAAGAGCATGTTCATAGAGCAATTCATTTATCAATTATGCCACTCTTCCATAACTATTAAATGATAATATTTTGACGTTCATATGAGTCTATTTGTGGAGGTAAACATGAGCCATTTTTATGCTAAATGTGCGTCTGAAGTCCTATTTGTTCTAACTACTTGGCGCTTAGTCTTTTAATTTTAAGCAACCTAGGATGTGACTAGAACTACCTATATAGTAGTTCAACACCTCCTGAACCATAGGCATGGGATGGGTAGGCACACATAGGATACGACTTAGAATTAAATTAGTGCGCTTTAGGTAAACAACTTAAAAATAGTAATCGGGTAGCTGGAGATGATAGTTTGCTCGCTGGATAATATGAGCAACCATTGCACTTAAAAGTTGCGAAGTATTATTTATGTTATACAGGATGATCCTTTAGGCTAAACAATTTAGGAACCCCCCCCCCCCCCCAATTGTGTCTAATTGCTCTTGTATATTTTAGTAATTAGTATTGTTAATGGATCTAGATTTGTGAGTTGGTTGAACATCTTTGTAATCGAAAGGTTGTACCAATTAATGTTAGTTAATGGATGTAGTATTTCTTTCAAATTATTCCCTTTATATTATTTGTGTATTATTTCTCTCAATTAATTATTTCAACATATTCCACCTAGAATAACTAATCACTTACTTAGACTTTTTATTCCCTTAATTTAATAATGGATTAACGGGCATGCTCACTTAGAATAATTAATTTGATAAATCTCATATAGTTTAGAATTCATCCTGGAACCACAGTTGTGAACCTCGAAGAGTGCCTAACACCTTCTTTTCAAGGTAATTTGAGCCCTTACCTGATCTTTGGTAACACAGACTAGTTAAAATAGAGTTATTTGCAAATATGTATCCTAACACACCTTAAAATCGTTAAATGGTGACTCTTCTCTTTTAAGATCCGCATTCAAAAGAGTTGTCACATGTTAAAACCCGCTTTCACGAGAAAACGGGGAACGGCTACGGGTTAAGCTGAGTACGACATTTCATCCCTAGATGGACGGACAGTCAAAGAATATTATTCAGATATTGAAGGACATGTTATGAGCTTGCGTCATTGATTTCGGGGCATCATGGGATCAGTTTCTACAGTTTGCAGAGTTCGCCTATAAAACGCTATTAGTCGAGTATCCGGATGGCTCCGTATGAGGCCTTATATTGGAGGAAAAATCGTTCTCCGGTTGGTTGGTTTGAGCTTGGGGAGGCTAGATTGTTGGGCACTAATTTGGCGTGTGATGCTTTGGAGAATGTGAAGTTGATTTAGGAGCGGCTTCGTAAAGAGCAGTCCATGCAGAAGAGTTATGCAGACAGGAAGTCTCGTGATGTGGCATACATGGTGGGTGAGAAGGTTCTACTCAGAGTTTCGCCCATGAAAGGTGTGATGATGTTCGGTAAGAAAGGCAAGTTGAGCCCTCGGTATTATTGGTCCTTTTGAGGTGTTAGAGAGAGTTGGAGAGGTAGCCTACAGACTTGCCTTGCCACCTAGTCTATCGGGTGTCCACCCAATGTTTTATTTTTATATGCTCCGAAAGTATTATGGGGATCCGTCACATGTATTAGACTTCAGCACGATGCAGTTGGATGGGGATTTGACTTATGACGTGGAGCTGTTGGTTATTTTGGACCGGTAGGTTCGAAAGTTATGGTAAAAGAATATAGCTTCAATGAAGGTTTATTTGAGAGGTCAGCTGGTTGATGAGGCTACTTGGGAGACTGAGAAGGAGATGTGGAGCAGATATCCTCACATTTTTGAGACTCCATGTATGATTCTAGACTCGTTCGAGGACGAACATTTATTTAGGAGGGGGAGAATACAACGACCCTGCCGGTCGTTTTGTGTATTTGGTTAGGGGCATTCGTGCCAGGCACCCGTACAGTGCTGAGTGTGATTGTGTGTATGATGGTGAGGGTCACTTGTGCCAGGCACCATGCGTGTGCTGAGAGTGAGTGCACTTGATGATTTCACTGTGATGTTATTGACTTGGCATGTAAGCATAATAGTGTATTTTCCTCATGCAAGCTGGTAAACGAAATGTCTTATCTATTGTTGAAAGTTTAGAAAATCACAGTTTCATTGATAAACTCACATTTTAGAAATTTCGGTGAAAGATTGGGCTTTGACTGTTATACTTGAAAAGTATGTCTAATTTTTTCGTAATTATGAACGAGCTGAACATGATATCTTTTGAGTTATTTACTTTTACTGTCTTTATTATATTATGAATTATTATTGATTATTGGTGTTGGACACTGACTTTCTTCCGATCTCGTCACTACTTTTAGCCCGAGGTTAGGTTTGTTACTTATTGAGTACATGAGATCGGTTATATTCATACTATACTCTGCACTTAATGTGTAGATCGAGGTACTTCTGGGCATGGTGGTTTTTAGAGTTCACACCGGTACCAACTTGTGGAGACTACGAGGTAGCTCCTATGTCGTTCGCAGACCTTGAAGTTCTCTTTTGTTTATTTCTGTTATCACTGTTCTATCATTCAGACAGTTTGAATTGAGGATTTGACTACGTATTTTGAGATTCTGTAGTGCTCATGTACTCGCTAACACCATATAATTGGGATGGTTGTAGTTGCGGTATTGTTGCTATTTTCAGATATTTATGATTATTTTGTTGTTGAGATTCTTAAACTTTTGTTAATTGAATCTATGGTTATTGTAAGGTTGGCTTGCCTAGAAATCAGTGTTATGCACTGTCACGACTCTGGTGGGAGTTTAAGTCGTGACACTTAACAAGCAGTGTTAGGCACCATTACGACTCTGGTTGATTGAGATTTTGGATCGTGACAAAATTTGTGTAATTGTCAAAACTCAACTTCATCATGTCTGACATGCTTTATTGAGGCCCAATTACAGTAAGAAAGAAAAATTATGCATCAATCCAAAATAAATTAGAACAAGTTATATAGCTTGTTTGGCCAAGCTTCTCAAAAAGAATATTTTTTTTTCAAAATTGAAGTGTTTGGCCAAGCTTTTAGAAAAAAATGCTTTTGAGTAGAAAAAGAAGCAGTTTTGGAGAAGGAGAAAAAAGTAACTTCTTCCCAGAAGCACTTTTGAGAAAAATACACTTAGAAGCACTTTTTAAAAGATTGGCCAAACACTGATTGCTGCTTAGAAGTGCTTTTCAAATTAATTAGCCAAATGCAAACTGTTTCTCACTAAAAGTATTTTTGAAAAAAACACTTTTGAAAAATACTTATCAAAATAAGCTAATTTTTATTATGCTTACTTACGGGGCTCAATTAATATAAAAATTCATTCTTTTACAAAGAGGAAGAAAATGAAAACACATATAATACTTTCACATAATTCATTTAAAGGAATAATTTGATACTTCGCATAAATTCGATTTACATGCCAAAAATCCTTTTACATTTCTAAAACTTCGTCTCATTTAAACACAGAGACCGCAAGAGAGTAATTCTTTTATTTTTTTTTAGACAACTAATAGAATTGCAAAACAAAATTTCAAGAAAAATAGTGCAATAGTGAAGGGCAAAACACACAATTCAACAGAAGTATGTGGTCAGTATATAATTAGCTCGTTTGTATTATCAAATCAAAATGATAAGGACAACAATAGAGTGGATCAAAGACAGAAGAATGAGAGAGCAGCAATAGATGAGGCTATAAGTTACTCCCATCCTCATCAACCTCTCTGAAAAAGTTGAGTTTTTTATTTTATTTATAAAGATGGCGTTCGGATCAGTTTGATCACCTCAACTAATTCACCACACAATTACATCTATATAGTAGCGGTGGAATTGCGAGTAAAAATTCGAAATCTTTGTCTTGTTCATTATTCGATCCTAATCCAAGATATCTCCAGATTCTTCTAGATTGCTCCCTGTTTCATCTAGTCGCAGCTATTCCCTTTCTGGTGAGTTCCACCTTTCGCATCTAATTTCGCATTTTTGATGGACTAGTAAACTTTTTTTAAAAAATAAATAAATTATACTTGATCTTCATTTTTCTTTTGCTTAGATTCGTTGATTATTCTATCCTAATGGCTTAATGGAATGGAATCTCAGCACCTATAGAAAGGCTCAAGACCATAAGGGAAGGGGGAACAAGCACCATCTCTTTGAATCAAACCTTCCCAGGATTGATTATTTCCCTTTTTCTAAATTATACAAACCCTGGCTTCAGATAAGCTTTCATTGTAAATGGATATTGCGGACCTCAATGCAAGTACTAGAACTATGAATTTCTATCAATGTCGGGATAGACAGAGGTCTAGGATAGTACGCTGTCGGAGTAAGACCGGGGTAGAGTAAGGAAGTTACCCGCAACTACGCTGCTAATTCGTGGGTGCCTATTCTTCGATCCAAACTGGTGATTCACCGCATTCCCTTCTCTAGTCAGGAATGGAGTCAGGGATACCCAACTCAAGATAAGTCCTAAGGTTCTGTTAAAGTATCCTTAATAGCATCTCTTTCTCTAGAATCAACAGGGTTTCTTTCGTAATTAGCTTGTTCTCCGAACCTTGTTTGTTACCGAGCTGGGTAACTAAAACCCTATCCACTTCCTTTCTTAATAGTAGATAGATAGTCTCTCCTGTCCAGCTCGATATGAACAAGACAGGCTGGTAGGTGGATAGGCTTCTGTCTGACCAGTAGGACATGCCCTTCTCCCCCTAGGCTAGAGCAGTCACAAAAATACTTAACAACTTATAATTATTCCCTTCCTCTGAGCAACTACATAATCCCAATCGATGGAAAATGCTTGGGACTGTATCTACTATTGTGAAGGCGGGAACGTTTTTGCTAGCTCCATTGTTTTTACTTGTTGTTGTAGCTTTTGATAGAGTATTGAAGAATTAGCAAGAGTTATTTCCTGCATTCAATTCCTTTATATGAATGAAGTGTATTTGGGATGGGTAATGCCATTTGAAAATATTTTATAGCATAAGTAAAATAGATTCTACTGTTTGTCCCACCTCTATTTTGTAACTTGGATTATCTGATGCAGTTTCAAACATGGACAACACTGGAGGTCCAACATTGTTTCCCTTGCATCGCTGCAAAACAATTCACCTGGTTGGTTCAAATTTTCCTGAATTGTTTTTTGTTGTACTTCGTATTGAAGATTTCAAGCAGTTATGACTTTGTTTTGAAGGACAGTCGAGGTTGACTTCCCTATTGGATTTTGCTCACAATTTTGAAGGCTTTGTGGTCTTATTAAAACCATATATCTAGGTGAGGCATGGTCAGGGCATTCACAATGTTGAAGGAGACAAGAATTACAAAGCATACCTGTCTCCTGAATATTTTGATGCACACCTTACTACACTTGGTTGGCAACAGGTGGGAGAGCATCCCCGATTTTTGACTTAATCTAAATACTCCTCCTTCTTACTCTTGATGCACCTCGATTCTTATTTCTTATATATCTTTGGCTCTTGTATCAGGTTGATAATTTGCGTAAACACGTTCATGCAAGTGGCCTCTTTAAGAGAATTGAGTTAGTTGTCACATCTCCTATGCTAAGGTATCAAATTTTCTCCCTTTGAATGTGACACATGATTTATTTTGCCTTTTTCAACCCAACCCAAGCAAGCAAAAGCAGTAGGGACATGGCAGACAAAACTTGGTTATTCCCTTTAGGATGATTTACAATCTTAGTAGCTATTAGGGTGACCCACCGGGAAGTCTTCGTGTTGCATACCTCTTTTTGTAATCCATGGAAATGGGGAGATTGACGAGGATGTCACGCATTGTATTGGAGCGGGGTTGATCCGATGTTTTGTGTAGTAAGAATGTGCCACCAAAACTTAAAGGTAAGTTCTACAGAGTGGTGGTTAGACCGACTATGTTGTATGGGGCAGAATGTTGGTCAGCCAAGGACTCCCATGTCCAGAAGATGAAAGTAGCAGAAATGAGGATGTTGAGATGGATGTGTGGGCATACCAGGATAGATAAGATTATGAATGAAGATATTCTGGATAAGGTGAGAGTTACCCCGTGGAGCACGAGATACGAGAAGCGAGGCTAAGATAGTTCGAGCATGTGAAGAGGAGGCACATATGCCACAATAAGGAGGTGCGAGAGGTTCTCCTTGGTGGGTCTGACGAGAGGTAGAGGTAGGCCAAAGAAGTATTGAGAAGAGGTGATTAGGCAAGACATGATGCTACTTCAGCTTATCAAGGACATGACCCTCAGATTGGAGGGTGCGGAGGTCGAGAATTAGGGTAGAAAGTTAGTAGGTAGTCGAAAATTTTTCTTTTCCATACCGGTAGTATTAGTGTTAGTCTTGTATTTTCTTATTATTAGATTTCTATTACTACCTGTTGTTTCTTTCGCTTCGATTTTCTTATTATCTTCTTGTTGTTGTTGTAGCTATTATGGAACTTTATGGGAACTTATGGTTGACTTTACAGGACAATGCAAACAGCAGCTGGAGTATTTGGTGGTGATGGCTACAAAGACAGGATGGATATACTACCATTGATGGTGGCGAACACAGGATATAGTGACCGCTCTGCAATTTCTAGTCTGGATTGCCCTCCTATCATGGCGCATGAGCTTTGTCGTGAACACTTGGTATGTCAGCTGAACACCTTTCTGCTTGTCAAGATACTTTGTTCTCTTTTATTTAGTTGTCTTCCATCTTATGTAGAGCTTAAGTCTGTATCACACCTGCAGAAAGGTTGAAATATTCCTGAGCAAATGTGGCAAAAGTTATATCTCCACTGCCAGCATGCAAAAATGCTAGATGGAAAAGTAACTATTTCATTAATCTTAAGAATGGGATATCTTGGGTATTTGAAATATGAGAAAGTATATGCTGCAAATGGAGTTGGAGAGTTGACTTCTGCAGTATTGGTAAAATCGGCAGTAAATTTGTATCTCTCTGTTTTAGTTACCATTTTAATAATGTTGAGTATATAGTGAACTTGCTCGTTCTATGAGTTGAGTTGTGAAGGAGAGAAATAGAAGAGCATTTCAGGATGATGTATTAAGCAAAATATATGTTAATTAGTCTTTGGAACACTGTAAGCACACATTTGTTGTCACTTCTTATCTGCGAATTTTGGGATGTATTAGTGCTTACACAGGCGGATCCAAAATTTAAAATTTATGGGTTCAGATTCGCAATTCTACTTTATCTCATCTAATTTAATGGGCTCAAAATTTATTATTTGTACGATTGTTTGGGCAAAAATACAGGGTATGAGCGAAAGCTATAGGTTCAATTGAACCCATAGCTTCTACACTAGATACGCCTCTGCATACAAATATATGAATATACTTATAAATATCTAGCTAGAAATGATTTGAGTCCAGTTTCTAGTCAGTTAGATCTATGTTCTTATCTTGTTCCCCTGTTTTTCTCAAGCTCATAATCAGCCCTCATCCTGCTTGTTCTTCCTATTCTTGAGATTAGGCTGTTGTCATTTTGCTATATAAGACGTTTCTTTTTCCACTTTTGTTCTCAATCTGCTGGGTCACAGAATACAATAATTGTAACTTTACATTATAAAAAGAGATGTTGTCTTAACTGTGTCAATTATGATCTGTGACATCTAGTGGTTCAAATTTCTGTTTGTATGAAAAGATAACTGATGCTTGATCTATTATGCTTTCAGTTATTTAACTTCTACCTAATATAATTTGGTGGCAGGGTGTTCATCCTTGTGATAGCAGAAGGAGCATAAGTGAATATCAGTGTCTCTTTCCTGCAATTGATCTTTCACTGGCAAGTATTTAACAATTTAAACTTCTTCCATGTCTTTAATAGTAGTACACGTGCTTGGTATGGCTATAATATGTCATTTCAAATGATATCCCTTATCATGGACCTAATGAATTTGTGGTATTTTGTTCAGATTGAAAGTGACGAGGATACCCTCTGGAAGGCCAATGTTAGGGAGACAAAGGAAGAAGTCATGGCTAGGGGAATAAAATTCCTGAACTGGTTAGGTTCAACCCCCCCCCAAAAACCCAAATTTTATCTCTTCTAGGCGGTGGTAAAGAAGGGAATGTCTTTTAAGTTAATGGAATGTTTGTGTCTGTTCTTGGTTGTAGAAATTGCTGGACTTTGCAAGACAATATATTTTGCACATGAAAAACAGGTCTTTAATGCTTCTGTTAAAGTAAAAGAAATTCATATTGTAATAAGGAAAATTGACAAGAACAAGCTGAAATTGATGCAGTTAAAAGAGCGTAAAGTCGAAGAAGAGATGGAATTTCTCCTTTTGCCTTATTTCTGATCCAATGATTGCTAGAAAAGAGATATCTTTTTGAAAAGGTAAGTAATGATTTCTAAGACACAGTTAAATTGCTTTCTCAAAAGGATGTAGGTATATGTAAATGGACTATATCAAACTTAGACATGGCAAGATTTGAGTCTACAAGATCTTATAGGTAAGCAGCAGCGAAACTGGCCCTAGTCTTATATGCGGATTTCCACTGAAGGAAAGTTGATGGGGAGTTCCTCTATTCATTGTCAATGGAAGACATTGAGAGCTGGAAATTCTTTGTGGAGACTTGTTTAGTTAGTTGTCTCGACCACCTAGTAGGATGCATCAATGGAGTCATGGAATGGGCAGCTAGGGCAGGGTGGATAACAGCCGACATCAAGGAGTGTAGGTTAAGTAATATATTGACATCATTTCGTATGTATTCCGTCGAAATAATCATATATGCAGGTAAGGTAGATGGTGACTTGTTTCTATCATTGGATATATGGATGTTCACCATCCAACTTAAAGTAACAACTAACAAGTGACATCCAGATTACACCTTCATATAAGACTATTTCGACGGAATACATAAAATTGATATCAGCGCATTACCCGTGGTGCAGGTGCATGGAACTACTTATCAGGAGGAGGAATTTGTCATGGCCTTGACTGTCATATCTAGGGTCAAACTTTTTGTTAAAAAAAAAAAGGAAGAGATCCCCACCTTATGGAAGTTTTCCATGTCCTATATAACTATCCCCCGGAAGGGGCACAAAAATGGTCCCTAACCCCAAATCCTTCAGGAACCTTAGTTGGGATTGACGAGAAAAACAGGAAGAGATATGGAGCAAACTAACGAAGAGGAAGGCGGGAGGAAAAGTTGGGGAAGAGGCCGTCTTAAATGCACATGATGACTGACAGCGGCCTAGTGTCAGGACAGATGAAAGCAAGTGGAAGATGACACTAGACCTAGGTTTCTTGGGCCAGGATTTATGGACATTAAATCAGTCCCTCCCAGTGTTGTGAAGAGCGTGAAGCGAGGAAAAGCGACAACCCCCATTTCACGAGAAGCGAGAAGTGAAGCGCTCGATTTTTTGAAGTGAAGCGGAATTTAAAAATAAAATTAAAATAAATACTGCATAGACAACACATGTAGTTGTAAGCAAATGTTCAATACTTTAATTAAAAAACTAAATAGTAGCATCAATTAAAGCACAAAATGAGCATCCTATTCTTCTACATTTGGATCACCACCGATTAGATGTGCTTTTTGACGATAGATTTTCCCATTTGAAATCTTATCACAAAAAAGACATCTAATGACCATCTTGTTGGTCTCGCTAACAGAGTAAGCCCAAACCGGGTCTTTCCTATCTTCTTTTGGCGCCATTAAAAGAACAACTACATAACACATAAGAAAGGCAATAAGAACTAAGAATAAAGGATATAAAAAATTAGAGGAATTCTCTGTTAAAAACTGGAAAAATTGGGCAGTAATTTTCTGGAAAAAATTTGCCAGCATTTCGCCTCTTTTTGGACGTTTAGAAAGAAAAAGAAAAAGAAGAAGAAGAAGAATGAAAATCAGAAGTTCAGAACATACCTGTTGAAGTCTTGAACTTGAAGTTGAAGAAGAAGAAGAACAACCCTAGTTGATGCTTTGAGATTCTTTCAGAAATAAGAAGTAGATGAAGAAGAAGTCGATGCTGTTGGAAGTTGAAGAACCCTAGTCGTTGCAGTTGAAGAAGTCCAGACCAGTGTTTAATCCAAAAAACTCGTTTTTAATAAAATAGGGTTGGGTATTTTAAAACAGAAAAGCGGACGCTTCTTCGCTTCGCTTCGCTTTCCCCGCTTCTCGCTTTTTACAGAGAAGGGGTCGCTTTTACTGACCTGAGTCGCTTCACCTTGCTGAACCGCTGCCCTTCACGCTTCGCCTCGCTTCTCGCTTAAAGCGAGGAAGCGAGCGCTTTTTTAAACACTGGTCCCTCCTTAGGCCAAAAGTGCATAGCCCATAATTATGGAGATACTGACAAGCTCAAAGTTGTGATAGATTTCAGCCCAATGACAATAAGGTTAGAGGAAACAAAGCTAGGAGGCCCAAGGAAGAAATCTAAAAAATTGACTAGTAGGCCAGCTAAGCCTACATCTTACGAATTAGCTACATCTTACGAGCCCTTTGTTGAAGGAAGCGGTTGTTGCTTCACTTAAGAAAATGGTTGTCCAACCTAGGCACGACAAGCCGAGGCTCGTGTCACGTCCCAAACTGTCCCTAGATATGATTAGCACACAACACTCCACGCCAGGCGAACTATATCCCATATAATTAACCATTTATACAAGCACTGGGAGAAAAGAAGAGCATTATTAATAATTAAATGCGGAATAATCATCAACCAAATCCATAATCTATTAATAGAAAATCAATGATTACTTAAGTAATAAAACTCTAGCCCAAATCCCACGCTAAGACAGTCGAGCATCTAATAAAGTTATATGTGTTTAGCTGGCCGGTATGCAAACCCAAGGCAAAGGAAATAATTGGCATAAACTAGATAAAGCTGAAAAGATGACCTCTATGAACAATGCGGTGGCTCACCTTAGCAACATAATCAACCCTAACGAATTCATCATCCACTAGCTCTGCCGTCCGCAACAATATCTGCATAGAGATGCAGGTAAATAGTGAGTTATACGTAAATATAACCCTGTAAGATCCTTGACCCGTCCCTTTGAGTACTCATCGAACAAATGTTAGAAAATACAAATACAACAAGGACAAAATAATATGTGCAAAAATCATATGCATTATAATATATCAGCCGAGTATAATTAAAATATTCAACAAGAGCCTACCACATCTCATACAATTTGCTAAAGACTTGTCATATTCGATGGTGGAGGAAATTAACCAAACACCCCAACGAGTCTACGACAACATATGCTATGCTCCAAATCTATCACGACGGCATACATAATGCCCCAAGTATATTACAGGAGCAAAGAAACTAATTGAACATTCCAATGCTATGGCACGAAGCCATGCCACACAACCAGTCAATCATTAAATTATTTCAGCATTTTAAATAAAATAGTATATTCGCGGCCAGTCACAGACTACCGATTCTGCCAAGCACACGCTTGTCCCAACACATGAACCAGGCCGACAAAATATAGTTTAAAAGTAAGCTTTGAAAAGTAAGCGCCAAAGTTTAAAGTCTCACTTACCTCACTTCCGCAGCCTTGCGACGTCTAGAAGGCCAACCATTTTATCCAAATACTAAATAACACGTCCTAATTAGTCTAGGTGAATAATTTCCACAATTTTAGGACAAGTCAAAATCAAAGTCACCCCCGGTCCAATTAATTAAAAATCCGTACACAAATAAATGCCAAATGAGGCACTTTAGCAGTGTACCAAAATGCCAAAACAGTGGCTTTAGTCATACCACCAAGCCAGCATCATTATTTTAATCATGGCATCATGATGATTCCTATATTCCAATGTACTTAGTAACAGTATTTGTGGCAATGTGAAATAAGAGGTCTCGTTTTCAAATTCCCCATCTCATATCTTATCATTACAAGCTATCAATCATTATCTCATCATTAGAACCCAATCATTAGTTAATCATCACCCCTCACGTCATTACCCAAATCATTGGGTAGTCATTATTCTTCCTAAATTTAAAAGAACAAAAATCAATACTACATTTTTTTCACCCATAGCAGATTAGCTTTTCATATCAAATTCCACTAACTCATTATCATTTCCATATTATTTACCCCACAATCCTAATCATTATGTCTCCCACTCATCATCATCATCATATCATTGATTCATTATTGGCATCATTAATACTTCTTAGATCAAACTCACTCACTCACTCTCTCTCTCTCTATATATATGTATATATGTAAAATTTATTTTCTTGGGTCTAGGAAGAAAAAACACACTCATAGAGGAATTCACTGATGACATTGCAGTGAAAATTTCATAGCTTGAGGTATTGTAATTTCATATGCTAATGGGTCAAAGAAATTACAATACCTGAAGTTTTGAAATTTTCAGTGCCCTAACTCCTTAACGTCATTGGTGAATTTCTCTACGAGTTTGCTTCTTTTCTTCCAAAATCCAAGGAAATAAATTAACCTAATTTCTACTCCCTAAGCCGCTATGATTAATCAAACTTTCATTCTCATCTTCTATTTTTCCAAATTGATGGCAAAGCTTGCTCTGGGCACTTGTGTAATTTTCGAAGTTTGATTGTTCTAGTGCCCCTATCTATCATTTAACCTTGAGGGAGTGAAGGAGCATTATGTATTACGGTTTCCTTCTATTAACTGTCTTGCAACACTCTTTTTTTCCCCTTATAATTCCTTTTTCTGGTGGCCCTGTTTGTTTTGTCCTTGGGGGGGGGGGGGGAGTGGTGGTGGTGGAGAGAGTTAAGTATAGAGCTAGCTATATGGTGCAGTATGGTCAGGCTGCAACAGGAGTTATTTGTTAGTTTAGCTATTTTCTGACTAGTCTCTTGGTTAATAGTGATGTTTTAAGAGTGCTGGGGAATGTGAAATAGTTTGCATTCTAAGTTTTGGGGGGAGGGGGAGCGGCGAGGGTGGATAAATATTGCAGTAGGCTCAGGTGCTGGCAAAGAAGAGATATCGCTACTTTTCAATTTTCCTGACTAATGTCTTTGTTAATACTGAAGCGCAAGAGTGATGATAATGTGGAGCTTGTGTAGCTCCTCACCTGATTATGGAAGATACAGTTTGCATTCTAAGTCAGGGATGGAGAAGAGTTTTTCTTGAATATACTCAGAATTTCAATAACATTTGAGTGCATGTAACAATTACTTAGATCTGAAATAACGGCATGTTAAGATTTATGAAACATCGCCGAGATGAACAAGTTAAAAACTTGAAATACTGTATTCTATCCCTCGATACAGTACCACTCTTTTACTTTACTCTTATCACAGATAATTGAAAAGATATTCACTTCAAAGACATAACATGGATATGACACTACCGACCCAAAAAAGGGATGAAATTTTTAATTCTTGAAATATTGACAAACTCTGATTTTGGTCATTGTGATATTTGGTTAAGCACATTTATCCTTCAACTAATTGAAGTGTTCACTTTTAATCCATCTACTTGTTAATCTTCACAACTTTAATGAATTGTTAATTGCTAAAAGCATTTAATTACCCATGTGCTATGTTAAATTATATTGTTATTCCATATTTGAGGGTAACATAGCTGTAAAAACTAATCTAACTATAACTTTTTTCCTATATAAAGAGACCAAAAACACACATTTTAAATAAAATGAAGGTTAAATATATTTGGCGTCACAAGGATCAAAATAAGAATTTACCAATAATCTAAGTTGCTCGGAGTCTCGGACTCTTTACTTTGGATGCCGCACTATGTCGACACAACGTAGGTGTGGGATCCCAACCGGATTTGATCAACCGATTTTGGGTATTTTGACAAAAATCGACTGAGAAATATGGGACAGATATATTGATTTTTGAAATCAAAACAAAAGTTAGGGTGAAATTGAAAAATATGAAATACCTTTTATATAGAAATTTCTATGTGAGACCTTTTCCTTTTATCTCATTCTCAGATTCTCCTCTTGATCAATATTTTCTCCTTCTCGAAATACCTTGTAATTTTTTCACCTAATGTCTCATAATCTAGACATATTTTTATTACTCTATTTTAGATATTTGAAATATTTTTAGGCAATCCCGGCACCCGTAATTGTACCTGCATCTCTACCCTCACATCTTAAAATTTAGATCATGAGGGATTTGACATCTAGATCCGCACCCGTATCGGACACCAGCGCCCGAATCCGAGCAACTTAGCCAATAATTGAGTGATCAAATGTGTAATTATCCCAAAAATAAATGAAGAAAGAACATTTTACTCCTCCTTCACTGCTCTGTTCTTCCCAGGGTGATGTTTCCCTCTTTTCATTTTTTTTGGTGATTGGAATAAGGATCAGATCAGAGCAGAAAAGCTAGTAGTCGAGTGCTCATATATAAAAATTCTTGTAGTTGAAATTTTATACCCCTTTGACTTGACCCCATTAATTATACTTTTGGGGTCTTTTCTTGTAGGTTAGAATGGTTCTCTTTGATCTGCACATTCTGGTTGCAAATATTGACATTGATTGCAATAAATGATGTTGTCTTTCAGGAAAGACTTCAGCTATATCTGGGTTGCAAGTAGAGCTCAGCTCTTGCTTCTGATGCTCATGAAACCCCTCTGATCATTCAGGAGCTGACCTCTCAAATATATACATAACTGCACACCAATCAGCTACGCCTCAATCCCAAACAAATTGGGTTCTCTATGAATCCTCACTGACATGTTGCTCCATTTAGATGAAATATCAGAGGGAGGGAGCGAGGGAGGGAGGGAGGGAGAGGGAGAGAGAGAGTGTAAAACTTACTATTACCATGAAGATTATTAATGTTCTGTACTTCAATTTGGTTGGGCCAGGTCTACCAGCAGCTAGATATGGGATTGGATATTGTTATACGGGTTAATGAGATCAGAATGTTAACCTGTTACTGATTTACAAGTAATCCTTTACCCAAATCATGGGCAAAGTAGGTGTGTTTATCAGTTTTCCTGTTCCTCATTGTAAACTTTCCCATCGATGCAGGTTGCTCACACGAAAAGAGAAGGAGATTGCTGTAGTCTCACATAATGGACTCTTGTTTCATACAGTGAATGCATTTGGAACAGACTGTCATCCTTTTGTGAAGAAGGAAATTTGCAAACGGTAATTTTATTATGCTTTCTTTCCTCACCAAACACCGGCGGACTGGCCATTTCTTTTCTTTCTTTCTTTCTTTTTTTTTTTTTTTTTTTGTCGTTGAATTGTCCCTTCACTTTTCCTTGGCATGTAAGAGATTGCACAGTTTTTAAAATCACATAAAACACTGTTCTTGGTATTAAGTTATTGCTAACTTAATACTAAGTATTTGACGAGAAAAGAAAAGATAAATCTAGAAATTTTATAGCAAGAGGGACTACTTTTCTAAAAGTAGCACATGGTTTAACAGTTCTGTAAATCGGTAGAACGTTCTACAATGCTTTGATGGCAATCAGAAGCAATCCAATGGAACAGAAAATCTTCAACAAGTATTTCAAATGTTTGTTTTTGCATATACATGCAGGTTTGCTAACTGTGAACTCCGGTCTATGGTGATTGTTGACAGGAGGTAAGCAATGCAGTTTACCATCTTCCTTTGCACATCAAGACCTTTTTTGTTGGCCTCTCCCAAGTTAATTTGATTGTTCTTTATGTTTCCCAGCATGATCGGATCAGATTCTTCGATTACTAATTACCCAGGAAAAATACCTTCTGCTGCTAATTTACCTAGTGAGGCCGCAGATGAGAAAATTCTGGAGAAAGATGACAACCTCAATGATAAATGATAACCATTGGTATTGACATCATTCATTACTGTGTCATCATATCTACGAGGATTGCTCAAGTACACCAATTATTTTTGAGTAAGTGTCATCATCATTGAAACAATATAAGACTTGCAAAGAATTCTTGGGATTCTGGGTTAGCTTCTCTTTCCAATGTGCAAGCCACATTCTACAGAACCCTTTTCTTAATGTTATGGTCTAATTAAGGTTTTGAGCCTAAAATTGTTCTTGAAAAGGGGAAAAATAGGAATGGAAATAATCTCATCAAGTGGCAGCTTCCATGGAAATGAACTAGATATCTAGTTCCCTTTGAGGATGTCATAAAATTGCAGAGCCAATATGTTCCTGGGGTCAGCAGCACTTGCCCGAAAAGAGCCAATATGATCTTAGCTCATCAATGTATAGGAATTATGATATGATCCTATTAACGTTAAAAAAAAGTTTTGCACTATCAGGGTAGTCAATTACGATTAACTTTTACTAGTAACAAGTATGGACTAATAACCTTCAAAAACATGGTAAAAGACCTGTGACAGTAGGTATAACTACGAGCTTTTGACATAATTGGTAGTTCGGTCAAAAAATATATCACTTGCTGGCCCATAGTTTTACATTATAACTTGTAGTCAAAAATAAATAACATATGCTAAACAACAGTTAGTTTTTGAGCGGCCCTTTGTCCCTTCTTCACTCTTTAGTCCTTCATGTAAAATTCAACAAAAACTAGTCTCTACCTCCTAAAATGTGGAATCTAACCAGCAGTAGCAATTATTTGATTTTTGGAAATGCAATTAGTTGATTTTAGATAAAACAAAGGAAAGCATTTCAAAAAGAACAGTAAAGATAAATCTGTAATGATAAATCACTATTTTGATGCACCTAACATAGAAAAATCAAAGGACCTAGAATTCTTCCTCGTCGGTGACCTTAGCTATTGCCGATCACTATCAACACCTCTTTTACAAATCTCTTTTTTTTTTCCCCACCGAAAATGACCCAAAGATAGAAAATTCTCATGGTTAAAATTGTATAATCAATGTGTGTGTATATATATATATATTGTATAGTTAGTGTATACTTTATGAAAACTCAAAGTGTATACGAATACACATATTATACAAAAGATACATTATATATGCATTTATTGTATATGAGATACGCTAATTATACATATCATATACAAAGACTTCCGAAATAAGATAGTAGCAATAACCACCTGTATAAATACACTTCACCCTTCACTTCTTCACAACAAATGTACATAAATTCATCCCAAAAGAATCATGAAGTTCCAACCTCCAAAATGGACAACAAAACACCATTAAACCACCACCAACATTTACATTGTATAAATAATGTATATAAATTATATAACAATACATATACACCTAGTATATAACATATATACATTATATATACATTTTTGAGGTGGCGGCAAAGAAGTCTGAGCCAGGAATATACACTAATGATACATTAAGGATACACTAAAAATAAAGGATACACTTTATGCAAAATTTATACAATATAGTAATATATTGTTAGACCCAAACTCCCACTGGAGTCGCGACGACGCCTAACACTGCTTGCTAGGCAAGCCAACAGTTTCACAATAACAATGAACTCAATAAATAGAACTTAATGATCTCAATAGCGGAAATATTATGAAATGTCTGAGAAAAATAACGATAACACTACTACAACCATCCCAATGATCTGGTGTCAACGAGTACATGAGCACTACAGAATCTCAAAATACATGGCCATATCCTCAATACAACTGTCCGAACAGTAGAACAGTAATAGTAGAAATAAATGAAAGAGAACTTCAAGGCCTGCGAACGACATAATAACTACCTCGTAGTCTCCACAAGCTGGTATCGGTGCGAACTCTAGCAATCACCATGCCTGAAAGTACCTGGATCTGCACATGAAGTGCATAGTGTAGTTTGAGTACAACCAACTCCATGTACTCAATAAGTAACAAACCTAATCTTGGGGTGAAAGTAGTGACGATCTTGGAAGAAAGTCAGTGTCCAACACCAACAATCAATAATAACTCAGCATATAATGAAAGCAGTAAAAGTAAATAACTCAAAGATATCATGTGCAACTCGTTCACAATTACAGAAAAATTTAGACATGCTTCCAAAGTATGACAGTTAGAGTCCAATCTTTCATCAAAATCACTAATTCATAAATTTATCAAGGAAATCTGTGATTCTTCCAACTTTCAATAACGGATAGGACATTTCAATTACCATTTAGCGTGAGAAAAATACATCTCTATGCCTATATGTCAAATATACATGTCAAGTCAATAACATCACAGTGAAACCATCAAGTATAATCACATTCATCACGCTCACGGCGCCTGACACAAGTTCCCCTTACAATATCGCACACAACCACACTCAGCACTGTATGGGTGCCCCTCACCAAAGCACATATATAGCCCTGTACATGCGCTCACTATGAATACCAGACTCCAAAGGGGCGGATCCTTGCCCAAGCGCTAATCAATAATCAATATCACATAGCCCGATCGTGAGGCATGGTGTACGCGTCGCCCCCTAGTCAGTACCACTTAGCCCAATATGGGCCTGGCGTACGCGTCACCTCAAAATCAATACCAAATCGGCTCTATGGCCAAAGCTCAGTCATCAACCGCTCAAGTCTCAGTTAATCATATCTCACAGTACTCAGTTCAACAGTGTTACACATATGAGGCATCAATAACATGTGGAAAATCAAAATAAGAATGCACTGAGACAGAGAAATCATACACGGATATAACATCATGACTGAAAGTATGTTTACAATTAAGGCAAAAAACTCAAAACAACAAGATTAACCCTATCATGTCTTAACAAATAAGCACATAGCCTAGACATGATTTCTGACATGGATGATAACTCAAATAATCATACAATTAGAGAAAATAAGGGTACAACGAGGCATGATAGCAAAACAACTCTCATAGTAGTTTGAAGTCTACCCGGATCATGAATATCTCGGTGCACGCACACACGTTTGTCACCTAGCATGTGCGTCACCCCAACACATCCCAAGTATCATAGTTCACACGGTTAACTACCCTCAAATCAAGTTTAGATATGTTACTTACCTCAAAATGCGTGAATCAATACTCCAAAGAGCCCTTCCTGTGCGAATCGACTTCCAAATGGCTCGAATCTACTCACAAACAACTTAATATCATCAAATAATGCCATAGGAAACAACCCCAAATAATAAAGTTTTGATCTATATAAAAATCAAAAAGTCAACCCGGGCCCGCACCCCGGAACCCGACTAAACTCATAAATACTGAATACCTTATTCGAATACGAGTCCAACCAGACCAATTTTGACTCCGAATCGGGGTTCAAATCCTCAAATTACATTTAGAAACGTTTTTTTATAACTAAAATCCCCAATTTCTTCACATAGATTCATCAATTAAATGCTAAAAATAAGGATGGAATCATGGATAATAATCAAATCCGAGTTAAAAACACTTACCCTAATTCAAATCGTGAAAATCTCCTCCAAAATCGCTCAAATCCGAGCTCCCAATCTAAAAAAGTGATAAAATAACTCAAAGTCCCGAAAATGATATTTTAAAGGTCTGCCCAGGCATATGCATCGCGATCGCGGGACAACCCTCGCTATCGCGAAAAACAAAAATTCCAGCTCCCAACAGACCTTACGCGAGCGCGGTCCCAGGCTCGCGATCGCAACTCACTAGCTGCGAAGCCAACACGAGCGCAGACCATCCAACGCGATCGTGAAGTCTAAAACTTGACGTGCCCGACCATCCTTCCATTCTACGCGAACGCGAAGGCCAATGCTCCTCAAGCTCCGTGAACGCGACCTCCACATCGCAAACGCGTAGAGCAAAACTCACGTCACCAATTACCCTCCGCGATCGCGACCCTTCTTCCGCGAAACAATTTATGCAACAGAACACCAAAAGACAATTTATGCAAAACAAGGGAAAATGGCCCGAAACCATCCCGAAACACACCAGAGGGCCCCGGGACCCAGTCCAATCACACCAACCAATCCCAAAATATAATACGGACCTGCTCGAGGCCTCAAATCATATAAAACAACATCAAGTCAACTCGGAATGACCTAAAATTTTGCACACAAGTACCAAATGACACAACAGACCTATTCCAACTCCCAGAACTCCAATCTGAACCCGATATCATCAAAGGAAACTCCCGGTCAAACCTATGAACCTTCCAAACCTTCAACTGTTCAACTTTCGCCAAAAATCACCAAATCAACGGACCTCCAAATCCAAATTCGAAAATACGCCTAAGTCCAAAATCACCATACGAACCTATTGGAACCATCAAAATATCATTCCGGGGTCGTATACACAAAAGTCAAACTCCGGCCAACCTTTGCAACTTAAGCCTCGAACCAAGGGACTAAGTGTCCCAATTCACTCCAAAACCTCCTCGAACCCAAACCAACCAACCCTGTAAGTCACATAACATCAAATATACATATGTAAAGCATCAAATATGGGTAACAAGATTCAAATACGCAAAATGACCGGTCGGGTCATTATATTCTCCCCCTCTTAAATAAACGTTTGTCCTCGAGCGAGTCTAGAATCAAACTTGGAGTCCCATAAAGGTGAGGATATATGCTCCGCATCTCCCGATCGGTCTCGCAAGTAGCCTCCTCGACCAGATGACCTCTCCAATGAACCTTCACCGATGCTATATTCTTCAATCTCAATTTTTGAACCTGCCGGTCCAAAATGGTCACCGGCTCCACATCATAAGTCAAATTCTCGTCCAACTGCACCGTGCTGAAGTCTAATACATGTGACGGATCCACATAATACTTCCGGAGCATGAAAACATGAAACACTGGGTGAACTCCTGATAGACTTGGTGGCAAGGCAAGTATGTAAGTCACCTCTCCAACTCTCTCAAGTACCAAAAATGGGCCAATATATCGAGGTCCCAACTTGCCCTTCTTCCCGAACCTCATCACACCCTTCATGGGCGAAACTCCGAGTAGAACCTTCTCACCCACATATATGCAACATCACGAGCCTTCATGTCTGCATAACTCTTCTGCCTGGACTGCGCTGTACAAAGCCGCTCCTGAATCAAATTCACCTTCTCTAAAGTATCACTGACCAAATTAGTGCCGAACAACCTAGACTACCCAGGCTCAAACCAACCAACCGTAGAATGACATCGTGTCCCATATAAGGCCTCATATGGAGCCATCTGGATACTCGACTGATAGCTGTTGTTGGAGGCGAACTCTGCTAGCGGTAGAAATTGATCCCATGATCCCTTGAAATCAATGACATAGGATCGTAACATGTCCTCCAATATCTGAATAGTGCGCTTGGACTGCCCGTCCGTTTGGGGATGAAATTCTATACTCAGCTCGACCTATGTGCCCATCTCTCGCTACACTGCTCTCCAAAAATGCAATGTGAACTCAGTGCCTCGATCCGAGATAATAGACATAGGCACACCATGAAGGCGAACAATCTCACGAATGTAAATCCAAGCCAACTTCTCTGAAGAATAAGTAGTCATGACTGGAATGAAGTGTACAGACTTGGTCAGCCTGTCCACAATAATCCACAATGCATCAAATCTCCTCAAGGTCCATGGAAGTCGAATTACGAAATCCATAGTGATACGCTCCCACTTCCACTCCGGAATATCTAGCCTTTGAAGTAAACCACCCGGTCTTTGATGCTCGTATTTCACCTTCTGACAGTTCAGACACTGAGCAACATACTCAACAATATCCTTCTTCATCCTCCGCCACCAATAGTGCTGCCTCAAGTCTTGGTACATCTTCGCGGCACCCGGATGAATGGAATACCGTGACCTATGGGCCTCCTCAAGTATCAACTCATGCAACCCATCCACATTAGGCACAAAAATACAACCCTGAAGCCTCAATACCCCCATCATCACCAATAGTAACCTCCTTGGCATCATCGTGTCCCTTAGGACAAGCAAGTGGGGGTCATCATACTGACGCGCCTTGAGGTGCTCAAACAAAGAAGACTGTGAAACCACACAAGCCAGAACCTGGCTAGGCTCCGAAACATCCAACCTCACGAACTTGTTGGCCAAATCCTAAACATCCAAAGCTAACGGTCTCGCCCCAACTGGAATAAATGCAAGGCTACCTATTCTCTCATCCTTCCTACTCAAAGCATCGGCAACTACATTGGCCTTCCTGGGACGATAAATAATGGTAATATCATAGTCCTTTAGTAGCTCTAACCACCTTTGTTGCCTCAATTCAGATCCTTTTGCTTGAATAAGTGATGGAGACTCCTGGGATATGTGAGCACCTCACAAGACACGCCGTAAAGATAGTGCCGCCAAATCTTATGCGCGTGAACAATGGCTGCCAACTCCAAATCGTGCACCAGGTTGTTTTTCTCATGGGGATTCAATTGACGTGAAGCAGAATCAATCACTCTACCCTCCTGCATCAACACGCACCCAATGCCAATCCGTGAAGCATCACAATAGACTGTATAAGAACCCGATCCCGAAGGCAAAACCATAACTATAGCTGTAGTCGAGGCAGTCTTGAGCTTTTGAAAGTTCTCCTCACACTCATCAAACCACCTGAATGGGGCACCCTTCTGCGTCAATCTAGTCAATGGAGAGGCTATAGATGAAAACCCCTCCACAAAACGACGATAATATCCAGCTAGCACAAGGAAACTCTAGATCTCAGTAGTAGTAGACGGTCTGGGGAAACTCTGAACTGCCTCAATCTTCTTCGGATTCACCTTAATCCCCTCACTAGACACCACGTGACCAAGAATGCCACCGAGTCTAGCCAAAACTCACACTTGGAGAATTTAGCATAGAGCTTCTTCTCCCTTAGAGTCTGGAGCACGATCCTCAAATACTGCTCATGATCCTCCTGGCTGCGAGAATACACCAATATATCATCAATGAAAACTATGACGAATTTATCAAGAAAGGGTTGAAATACGCTGTTCATCAAGTACATAAAAGCTGCTGGGGCATTGGTCAGCCCAAAAGACATCAACAGAAACTCATAATGACCATAGCGGGTCCTGAAAGCCATCTTCGGAATATCTGAAGCCTGGATCTTCAACTGATGGTATTCCGATCTCAAATAAATCTTCGAGAATACCCTAGCACCCTGAAGCTGATCAAATAAATCATCAATACGCGGTAGTGAGTACTTGTTCTTGATAGTAACCTTGTTCAACTATCTGTAGTCAATGCACATTCTCATAGAACCATCCTTCTTCTTCACAAAAAGAACCGGTGTATCCCAAGGTGACACATTAGGCCTGATGAAACCTTTATAAAGCAACTCATGTAAATGTTCTTTCAACTCACTCAACTCTACTGGTGCCATGCGATATAGTGGAATAGAGATGGGCTGAGTGCTCGACACCAAATCAGTACCAAAATCAATATCCCTGTCGAGTGGCATGCCCGACAGGTCTGTAGGAAACACATCTGGGAACTCCCTCACTACTGGGATTGACTCATCAATAGGAGTATCAGCACTAAATCTCTCACTTAGGCCAAATACGCCAAACACCCCTTCTCAACCACCCGTTGAGCCTTCAGAAAAGATACCACTCTACTAGGAGCATGATGCAAGGAGCCTCTCCACTCCAACCCCAGCAATCCTGGCATAGCCAACGTCAAGGTCTTAGCATGATAATCAAGAATAGCGTGATATGGTCACAACCAATCCATTCCCAAAATCACATCAAAATCCACCATGCTGAGCAATAAGAGATCAACTCTAGTCTCACAACCCCCAATGGTAACCACACACGACCGATATACATGGTCTACCACAATAGAATCACTCACCGGTGTAGATACATGAGCACGCATATTTAAAGAATCACGAGGCATATTCAAATAACGATCAAGTACGAGGACACATATGAATAAGTGGAACCAGTGTTAAATAAGATTGAAGCATCTCTGTGGCACACAGAAATAATACCTGTGATCATGGCGTCGGTAGGAGCTACCTTTGGCCTGGCGGGAAATGCATAGCAATGGGCATGTCTACCATCTGACTGACCTCCCCCTTTAGGACGACCTTGTCCCGTACGACCTCCACCCCGAGCTGGCTGAGCGGGTGGTGTAGCAACTGGTGCGAGAGTCATACTCTAGCCTCTCTACTGCACTAGACCTCTGTAATAGCGGAGGCAGTACTTATTCACATGCCCCAACTCCCTACACTCATAGAAACCTCGAACCGAGAATGATTGCGGGGCATGAGTTGGACCCCGTGAACTAGGATAACCACTAGAAGAACCCGGTACTAACGAATCCCCGAACTGATGGAGTACGAGCTCTGAGCATAGAGTGCACTGAATGATGACTGAATTGGGCGAGCACTGTATGAACTTTGGCTAACCGACGAACCACGAGGAATCTGACGAGCTGCCTGAGCGAGCCTAAAAGGATGACTTTTACTATGATGTGACTGACCCCAGACGAGGTATCACCAAAACCACTTGAACCATGGGGCCTCTTACTCTCCCTCTCCTCTCACTTAAGCCTACGAACATGCTCTAAGCACCTATCAATCTCAACCACCTGGTCAAACCTAGCATCCGTCTCGGCTTCTCGATCCAAACTATAACGTAAACCATAGTTGAGGACATCAATGAACCTCCCGATCCTCTCTCTCTCAGTGGGAACAAACCATATTGCATGACGTGCCAAATCCGTGAATCTCATCTCGTACTGGGTCATAGTCATATCCCCTAGCGTAGCTGCTCAAATTCCCTATGCAACCCCTCTTTACGAGTCTGTGGGACAAACTTCTCTAAGAAGAGAACTGAGAACTGATGCCATGTAAGTGCTGCTGCGCCAGCTGGCCTACCTGACTCATAAGTCTGCCACCATCTGTAAGATGCCTCTATCAGCTAAAAAGTAGTAAAGGCAACTCCACTAGTGTCCACAATACCCGTTGTGCGAAGAATCCGATGGCACCAATCCATAAATCCCTGACCATCCTCTGACTCTCCTCAACTAAACTCGGGAGGATCAAGCCTCTTTAATCGCTCCAACCTCTTCTGCTCCTCATCAGACATAGATGGTCCAACCTTGGCCCGACCACTAACAACTGGCTAAACTGGTAACACCCCTGGTGTCTGAGAACCGTGAGCTTGTTGCTCTGGTGTACGGGCGGTAGGAGTCTGGGCTCCTCCTCCAGCCTGTGAGGTAGCTGGTGCACCTAGTATCATACCCGCCTGATCCAAGTTAGTGTACACACTCAAGATATGAGCCAAAGTCTCCTAAAGACTAGGTATAGCATTAGGCACCGCTGGTGTCTGAGCTAGTCCCACCAACTCAACAATATCCGGAACCTGCTCCTCCACTGGAGAAACTGGTGCCTCCATAGGTGCTGCTCTAGCTGTAGTGCGAGCCCTACCTCGGCCCCGGCCTCTTGCGGCCCTGACTGGTGGCACTAGTGCCTGCCCGCTCGATTCGACTGAACGTGTCCTCCCTATTTGTGAGAGAATAGAAGATTAAAGGTTCAAACTTCGGAGTTAACAAATTCGCACGACAAGAATGCAAGAAAACGAGGTTTCCTAATAGTTTGGCAGCCTCTCGAAGATAAGTACAGACGTCTCCGTACCGATCCACAAGACTCTAATAAACTTTCTCATGACTCGTGAGACCTAGGTAACCTAGTACTCTGATACCAACTTGTCACGCTCCAAACTCTCACCGGAGCCGCGACGGTGCCTAACACTGCTTGCTAGGAAAGCCAATAGTTTCACAATAACAATGAACTCAATAAATAGAACTTAATGATCTCAACAACGGCAATATCATGAAATACCTGAGGAAAACAATGATAACACTACTACAACCATCCCAATGATCCGGTGTCAATGAGTTCATGAGCACCACAGAATCTCAAAATACATGGCCAAATCCTCAATACAACTATCCGAACAGTAGAACGGTAATAGTAGAAATAAATGAAAGAGAACTTCAAGGCATGTGAACAACATAGCAGCTACCTCGTAGTCTCTACAAGATGGTATCGGTGCGAACTCTTGCAATCATCACGCCCGAAAGTACCTTGATCTAGACACGAAGTGCAGAGTGTAGTATGAGTACAATCGACCCCATGTACTCAATAAGTAACAAACCTAACCTTGTACTGAAAGCAGTGACGAGCTTGGAAGAAAGTCAGTGTACAACACCAATAATCAATAGTAACGCAACATATAATGAAAACAATAAAATTAAATAACTCAACAATATCATGTTCATCTCGTTCACAATTACAAAAAAATTTAGATATGCTTCCCAAGTATGACGATTCGAGTTCAATCTTTCACATAAATCACTAATACATAATTTTATCAAGGAAAGGTGTGATTCTTCCTACTTTCAATAATAGATAGGACATTTCAATTACCATTTAACATGACATGTCAAGTCAATAACATCACAGTGAAACCATCAAGTATAATTACACTCAACACGCTCATGGTGCCTGGGACAAGTGCCCCTTACCATCTCGCACATAACCACACTCAGCACTGTACATGTGCCCGGCACAAATTTCCCTCACCAAAGCACATATATAGCTCTGTGCCTGCGCTCACCGTGAATACCAAACTCCGGAGGGGCGGATCCTTGCCCAAACTCTAATCAATAATCAATATCACATAGCCCAATCGTGGGGCCTGTTGCACGCTTCACCTCCTAGTCAGTACCACTTAGCCCAATATGAGCCTCATGTATGTGTCACCTCAAAATCAATACCAAATCGTCTCTATGGCCTAAGCTCAGTCATCAACTGATCAAGTCTCAGTTAACCACATCTTATAGTACTCCGTTCAATAGTGTTACACATATGAGGCATCAACAAGATGTGAGAAATCAAAATGAGAATGCACTGAGATAGAGATATCATACACGTATATAACATCATGACTGAAAGTATGTTTACAATTAAGGCAAACAGCTCAAAACTACAAGAGTAGCCCTATCATGTCTCAACAAATAAGCACATAGCCTAGACATGATTTCTAAAATGGATCATAGATCAAATAATCATAGAAGTAGAGAAAACACGGGTACAACGAGGCATGATAACAAAATATTTCTCATAGTAGTTTGAAGTCTACTCGGATCATAGATATCCCGGTACACGCACACACGACCGTCACTTAGCATGTGCGTCACCCCCAACACATCCCAAGTATCATAGTTCACAGGGTTAATTACCCTCAAACCAAGTTTAGATATGTTACTTACCTCAACATGCCTGAATCAATACTCTAGAAATCCCTTCCCGCACGAATCGACCTTCGTACGACTCGAATCTAGCAAACAACTTAATATCAACAAATAATGCTGTAGGAAACAACCCCAAACAATAAAGATTCGATCTTTATAAAAATAAAAAAGTCAACCTGCGCCGCACTCTGGAACCCGACAATACTCAAAAATTCCGAACATCCATTCAAATACAAGTTCAACCATACCAATTTCATCCAATTTCGACTCCGAATCAGGGTTCAAATCCTCAAATTACATTTAGAAAAGTAAAAAAAAAAAAACTAAAATCCCCAATTTCTTTACTTAGATTCATCAATTAAATTCTAAAAACAAGGATGGAATCATGGATAATAATCAAATCCAAGTAAAAAACACTTACCCCAATCCAAATCGTGAAATTCCCCTCCAAAATCGCCCAAATCCGAGCTCCCAATATTAAAGTGTGATAGCATAACTCAAAGTCCCGAAAATGATATTTTAAAGATCTGTCCAAGCATATGCATCGTGATCGCGGGACCACCCTCGCGATATCGAAGAACAAAAATTCCAGCTTCCAAAAGACCTTACGCGAACATGGACCATCCCACGCGATCGCGAAGGCTAAAACCTGACGCGCCCGACAATCCTTCCCTTCTACGTGAACACGACTCCCTGTTTGCGAACGCGAAGGCCACTGCTCCTCAAGCTCTATGAACGCGACCTCCACATCGTGAATGCTTAGAGAAAAACTCACCTGCCAACAATTATCCTCCGCGATTACGGCCCTCCTTCTGCGATCGCGATGAACAACAGAACACCAGAAGACAACTGATGCAAAACAAGGGAAAATGGCCCGAAACCACCCCGAAATACGCTCGAGGCTTCCTGGACCCTGTCCAATCACACCAACCAATCCCAAAACATAACAAGGACCTGCTCAAGGCCTCAAATCACATAAAACAACATTTAAACCACGAATCGCACCTCGTTTCACGACTAAGGAACTAATGAACTTTCAACCTCCAAAACTCATGCCGAACCATATCAAATCAACTTGGAATAACCTCAAATTTTGCATACAAGTCCCAAATGACACAACAAACCTATTTCAACTCCCGAAACTACAATCCGAACCCGATAACATCAAAGACAACTCCCGGTCAAACCTATGAACCTTTCAAACTTTCAACTTTCCAACTTTCGCCAAAAATCACCAAATCAACGAACATCCAAATCCAATCTGGACAGATGCCTAATTCCAAAATCACAATACGAACCTATTGGATCCATGAAAATACCATTCCGGGGGTCGTCTATCCAAAAGTCAAACTCCGGTCAACCTTAGCACCTTAAGTCTCCAACCAAGGGACTAAGTGCTCCAATTCACTCCAAAACCTCCTCTCGAACCCAAACCAATAAATCCCGCAAGTCACATAACATAAAATATACATATGTAAAGCATCATGTAGGGGGAACGAGGCTCAAATACGCAAAACTCCCGGCCAGGTTGTTATTTATATATATATATATATATATATATATATATATATATATATATATATATATATATATATAAAATCTTTATACATTGTATAACAATTTATATAATATACACTGAAAAATACAGGATGCACTTTATATACAAAATTTATACAATGTAATAGTGTATATATAACTTTTATACATTGTAATACAATATATATATAATTTTTATAATAACATTATTATACAAACTGTAATTAAATACATATAACAATGCATATACAACTTTTATAAGCTGTGTATATACAACTTTTATATGAAATTACATTGCATCTTCCAAAGACCATTAAAATTTTAACTCACCACTAATACCCACTTCAAAAGATCTATACTTATAAAATATTATTAGGACCCGAAAAAGAAGAAGAAAAAGAAGATGATGAAGAAGAAGCAATCGCATAAACAAAAATAAGAGGAAGAAAACATTTGTACAGAATAAGAAGAAAAAGCAAAATTATTGCGTTTCTCCATTTTTAAGTAGTAGCTCAAAATTACAAAATGAATTAATAAGAAAAGAAATGAATATAAAGGAAAGGGGAGGATGTTAAATGAATTAAGGTAGTGGACAAATGCATGTCCAGGTTTATACAAGTGTCTTTGTAAAGGCCACTTGCTAACTACTAAGTAACCAAAATAAATAAATAAAATATAAATACAAATGGGAGAGAGAGAAAAGTAGAAGGTATGTGGAAAAGGAAATGTTCTGGGGGAGACGTAGAAAGAGAAAAAAAGTTATATTGGGAAAGGAAATATACATTGGATAGAGAAAAATCGGTACTTAGGGGTCTCAAGAGGATGAAAATCTGTGCATTAGGAATAATGGCTACAACTTGTCAATAAATTAGGCCAAAAGACTATTTTGGGTCAATGAAAAAAATATGGGCTACTAAAATTTTGAGAGGGCCATAGAACGTCATTTTCTCTATATAACTACATTGGTTGTGTAATTCTTTTTGCCTGTAGGTGTATAATTCGGTCCATCCTACTATTACTTTAATGGACCATAGTCTCCTTTAAAGAGAGTGGTGCAATACCTCAATGCCAACAGCCAAACGCAAAACAAAGAGTTTCATACCATGGTTGACTTAGTGAGTTGCATACTTATGGGAACTACTTGCTTGTCATAACCAACCTAATGATGCAATATTCAACTGCATGTTTTACCACCATGTGTGTTACGACCCAATTCTCACCATAGGCCGTGATGGTGCCTAACGTCGCTGTTAGGCAAGCAAACAGTGAACTATCCATTAGTTATTCATTTTATTACTTTTTAAAATCATGAATTTTATTTAATAAAGAAACTAAGTATAGAAGACCATAGTTATATAAAGCACAAATAAAATATAAGAGTGAAATGATGATATTAATGGACAAAAACCATAAACATTTACTAGAAATTCCCAAAACCTGGTGTCACAAGTGCACGAGCAATTTAGTAGAATATACAAACCACTACAACTAATGTTTGAAATAAAATAGGCAAAAATATAAAATGCAATAGGTAAGGAGTCTCCGGGTGCTAAAAATCGGAGCATGGGGGAGCAACTCACCACTAAGTATCCGGATAATGTGGATGCGCGCCCGAATGGATACCAGATGTGCCTGCCTCAGTACCTGCACAGTTTGTGTAGAAATGTAGAACGAATACGTAAATCAACGTGTACCAAGTAAGTATCTAGTTTAACTTCGAAGAAGTAGTGACGAGGAGTCGACATCGACACTTACTAGTGGACAGTAAATAAAGTGCAAGAATTATAATTAGGCATGAAATACAACGATAACAATGGAATAAGAAACAATAAATAACGCGATTCTTTGACAAAATATCAATTTAAAATCCCAAAATATCACATGCCATTTCAACAAATAATAATCAGCAAGTAAATATAAATTCTCAAGTCATGAAGGAAGTATCAGGTATATTCGGACTCCTAGCGATATTACGCATGCGTTATGCCGAGGTCGTACGAACCGATACATAATAATCGTGTACATATACTACCGAGGTCGTACGACCTGATCCATGGATGCATCTCAGTATATATTGTCGAGGCGTTCGGCCCGATCCACAAGAATAGAGAAACTCTTCGGACTACGGGTCATACAATTACAACACCAAGATAGGCATATAAAGAAGCATAATTTTCTATCAGCAATCGAATATTCCGCCAAAACTCATATTTACGAAGCTCGGCCTAACATGATCACTAATCAATTTCAATCATAAATTCAAGCAATTAAACTAACAAGTTCGGTTCAAATAATACAAATATTGCCTGATAAAATCCTAAATCTTTCTAGACATAAACATGATCTTTAGCTATGTATGCACTCTCGTGCCCACGTGCCCGAATTACGGAAAATATTGCATGAATGTCCCTAAACGTCCCCCTCGGGCCCACGTGCCCGAAATTTGGAAAATTTCGTAGAATAACGTTACCCATGACCTTATGAACTCAAATATATAATTTCTACTCAATCCCATAATCAATTTCGTGGCCTAATCCTATTTTTACCAAACCCTAGATTTTTCAACATAATCCCATAATTTTCACAATTCATGTGTTAAAATCTACCCATAAACTATGTATTAAACTCACATAATATAGAAATTACTTACCTCAAGATGCTAGGTGAAAATCCCTCTCCAAAAAGCTCCAAAATCGTCCAAGCAAAGTGTAAGAATGAAAACATTGAGCTTACTCCCGACATTTTAAAAGTTTCTTCCAAGTGACCCCTTCTTCGCGATCGCGAAGGCCAAATCTGCCAAGGCCCAGAAAATATTCTTCGCGAACAAGACATGAGCCTCACGATCGCGAAGGCTAGACCAGCCAAAGCTTCGCGAACGCGAAGGGCAACGACCTGCTGACCCCCAGACCCAATCCATTCTACGCGAACACGGACCTCTCATCGCGAACGCGAAGGTCACAAGTCCTATGACTTCGTGAATGCGACCCCGTGATCGCAAATGCGAAGAATAAAACACCTTTGCCCCAAATCCTTCATCGAGAACGCGTGACAACCTCCGTGTTCATGAAAAAGGAAACTAGCACCAGCAATTTCTGCAATTTTGACTTAACTCTTGGTGGTCCGAAACACACTCGAGCCATTCGGGACCCCGTCCAAGTGAACCAATAAGTTCATAAACATAATACGGACCTATCCGAAGTCTCATAACACGTAAAAAAATATCAAAACCAAGAATCACACCCCAAAACCAAGTTAATCAACTTATGAACTTCACACTTCTTCAACTAGCTCCGAACGCGACGAATCATACTTGGACAACTTGGAATGACGCAAAATTTTACGCACAAGTCATAAATCACCATACGATCTTATTCCCAAGCTCGGAATCCCAAACAAACATCGATAACACCAAAGTCTACTTCAAACCAAATTTAAGAAACTCTAAAACCTTCAAGGCGCCAACTTTCAACATTAAGCGCTGAAATGCTCCCGGATCACCCGAAACTCGACCCGAACACACGCCCAAATCGAAAGTCATCATATGAACCTATTGGAACCATCAAATCCTGGTTCCGAGGTCGTTTACTCAAAATGTTGACTCAAGTCAAACTTGGCCACCTTAGGCCACTATTAAGGAACTAAATATTCCGAATTCAACCCGAACCCTTCCAAAACCAAACCAATCATCCCCGCAAGTCATAGAACAGTAAAAGAACATATGGGAAGTCTTAAATAGGGGAACGGGGATCTAGAAAGAGAAACGACCGATCAGGTCGTTACATTCTCCACCTCGTAAATAAACGTTCGTCCTCAAACGGGTCTAGAATCATACCTGGAGTGTTGAATAAATGTGGGTATCTACTCCGTATGTCCTTCTCAGTCTCCCAAGTCACCTCCTCGATTTGTTGACCCCTCCACTGGACCTTTACCACTGAAATATTCTTAGACCTCAGCTGGCGGACCTGCCTGCCAACAATAGCAACTGGATCCTCCTCATAACCCAATCTCTCATCCAGCTAAACTGTAAGACCCCGTAAAATTTTAACAAGAACTCAAGGTTTTGGGGTGCCGAGGCAGACTAGTGTGTTGGAATGTCATAGTTGGTGGAAGAAGTTGGTAGAACAAGGCATTTCTGCGGTCCCTTATGCGGCTGCAGAACTGCTCCGCAAGTCGCAGAACTGCTGTGGAGTTGAACATGAGAAGCTTAATTTTGGAGGTCGTTTTGCCGTCAGTTATTTTGCCGCATAACTATTTCGCGGACCGCACTTCTATCTCAGAATCAACATGAGAAATTCTGGAGGGAGGTTTCGTGGTGCATTTTGCGGCCGCAGAAGTGATATGCGGACCACAGATCTGCCGCAGACCGGACCATCCCAACCTAGGTTTTTGGAGGTCATTTCATGGTCCATTATGCGGACCGCATACATGTTTTGCGGCCGCATCTGCGATCGCAGATCCAGCTCGGAGGGTCCATTTTGTGTATTTTTAAACCTGACTCAATTCTAATAAAAGGCATAAGGGAGTCATTTGAGAACAAAAATCTGATGTTTTTAGAGAGGGGGAAGGGACTAGAGAGAGAAAGAAGAAGCTCCAACCATCCTACTCAACCATCTTGCTCAATTTTGAAGATTCAAGGGAAATCACTCACTAGACCATCAACTATCCGGGTAAGTATTTGTCCTAAGCTTTCATGCAATTGTTATGGGGTTTAGGCAAGCTGTGGAGTAGGAGAATGGGCCATGCATGTGCCAATAGGAGGTGGTATATGGGATTGTTGAACTAATTACGAGTGGATTCTTGTTAAAATTGGTTGTGGGATGAAGGAATACCACCATAGAAATCTTGTAGTCAAATTGCACACCTATTGCTTGATAAAATGCCTAAATGGATTGAACACATGAACCCCTTCCTAATTATGATTCAATTTTGTCATGTCTCTAAATAGATTGAAGTCGCTAGGAGTTTCTAAATATTGTAGTAATCTAAGAAAAGCTCAAGCGAGGTATATTGGCTAAACTCTCTCCGTAGAATCGGATTCCTTGAAATTCTCGTAATCTTTGAGTATGGTTTGATCAAGTTTCTATTTGCGTCATTTCTGTCTGCTTCTATGGTTAGCTAGTCCAAATGCCTATAGTTGATTCATATTCTGAATGTATAATGTTATGCTCCTCTTTTATGCTTATCCTCAATGTGTTTTGAATTCTTACATTTCTATGAGCTGAAGACATAAGTTTTCTCAATGTTTCAAATATCCATAAATGTTTTAAGATGATCCTCGAAAGGAAATGAAAGAATGAAACCATAAATGGTGAAATGTGGCCATCGTGCTAAGAATGAAAATTACACTTGTGTCCAATAGTGCTAATGAAATGAAAGAAAGTGTGAAAGATTATGAAATGAGCTGTAACGCCTTATATACTAAATGTTTTTGGGAGTATCGTTTAGCCACCGAGGAAGGGTAGGTTGAAATAACCTAAACTCGAAACTACACGTGCCAGTGTAGGAGTGATTGAAGGGTAAATCCCCGTGCTGATGTGTTGAGATTATTCCCCTTAATTGGGATGAGATGATTGCTAGCAGAAGACAATGTCAACCCACACCACATTGTGGTGAGACGGCTTAGCCTATCGGGCAGAGATCGAACACTATGCCGCGCACATGGTGGTGTTGTGTTTTGATATCGAGCCTCATACTTTGGGGTGAGACGGCTTAGCCGATCGTGCAGAGATTGGAATACATGCTATAAGCACAATGGTGTATCGGTACTAATGATCTCCCAACCTAAAAATATTGATATTTACTCGAGCATTTATTTTTCTCTTAACTTGACACTTTAATATTATGTGAGGCTCTCATTGATCTCATGTCTCTCTCCTTTTATGTCGTTACTCTACTCCATGAGAGGGTATTTAGCTTTACATACTATTATTCCATGTGTACTAACGTCCCTTTTGTCGGAACGTTGTATCTTTAATGGATGCAGGTGGTTCCATAGTAGGCGACATCAATCAGTGATAGCGGTACCCCCTCTTCTCAACTGAATTGGTGAGACCCACTTCATATCGGAGTCTTGTGTCTTTTGTATCAATTAGAGGCTCCATAGACTTAGTGTGGGGTATATTTTGATTTGGGAAAGTCAAACTATAAATGTTATACTTGTAGCACATGTTTCCACTTCTAAACTCCGAATGTGTAATGTATTTTTGGAATTGTAAATGGGTTCCTAAAAGGAATGAAATTAGTGTTGTACATGTTACTCTTTCGTTGTCTAACTCGGGACATTCATCTTCGCATTATTCATGGGTAAGGTCGGGTAGAAACTATCAAGTAGGCTTGCTTAACTAGGATATCTCGGTTGAGCGCTAGTCGCACTCCCCAAGGTCGGGGCGTGACATGAACTGTACTGTAATCTAACACATGTGACATGTTGGCATGGTACCTACGGAGCATAGATACATGGAAAACTGGATGAGCTCCCGATAGACTGGGAGGCAAAGCAAGACTGTAAGAAACCTATCTAATTCGCTCCAACACCTCAAACGGACCGATGAACCTCGGACTCAGCTTTCCCCTCTTTCAAGAGAACCTTCTCGCCAACCATAAATGATAAATCACGCGCTCTCTGATCCGCCTAACTCTTCTGCCTCGACTGAGCTGTGCGAAGTCACTCATGAATCAACTTTACCTTATCCAAGGCATCCCCTACCAAATATGTACCATATAACCTAGCCTCGCCGGGCTCAAACCAGCTAATGTAGGAACGACATCGCTGACCATACAAGGACTCAAATGGAGATATCTCGATGCTGGACTGATAAATGTTCTTATAAGCTAACTCGGCCAAAGGTAAGAATCGATCCCACTGCCCTCCGAAGTCAATCACATATGCTCTGAGCATATCCTCTAGAATCTGAACTATCCGCTATGATTGCCAGTCTATCTGAGGATGAAAGGCCGTGCTGAGCTCTACCCGGGTACCCAACTCACTCTGTACTGCTCTCCAGAAATGTGAAGTGAACTGAGGGCCTCTATCTGAAATGATGGAAATAGCCACACCATGCAACCGGACAATCTTCTGAATATAAATTTGGGCCAACCTCTCTGAAGAGTACGTAGTCACTACCGGAATAAAGTGTGCCGACTTGGTCAGTCTATCGACAATGACCCAAACGACATCAAATTTCCTCAACGTCTACGGAAACCTAACTATGAAGTCCATAGTGATGCGCTCCCACTTCCACTCCAGTATAACCATCTGTTGAAGTAGGCCACCTAGCCTCTGGTGCTCATACGTAACCTGCTAGCAATTTAGACATCTCGCCACATACTCTACTATGTCCTTCTTCATCCGCCGCCACTAGAAATGTTGCCTTAGGTGATGATACATCTTCATAGCACTTGGATAAATAAAATACTACAAACTATGTGCCTCCTCTAGAATCGTCTCCCTTAGGCCATCAACATTAGGAACATATAGGCGACCCTGGAGTCGTAGACCACCATCATCACCGATAAAAACCTCCTTGGCACCACCTCGTAGCACCGTCTCTCTATGAACCAGCAAGTGCGGCTCATCATACTGACGAGTCTTGATCCGCTTAAATAAAGAAGACTGAGCCATAACACGTGCAAGAACTCGACTGGGCTAGGAAATATCCAACCTCACAAGTCTGTTAGCTAAGGACTTAATGTCCAAAGCCAATGGCCTCTCCTCTACTAAAATGAATGCCAAACTACCCATACTCTCGGCCTTTCTACTCAAGGCATCCACAACCACATTCACTTTGCTCAGATGATAGAGGATGGTGATATAATAATCCTTTAGTAACTCAAGCCACCTGCACGACCTCAAATTAAGGTCCCTATACTTAAATAAATGCTACAAACTGCGGTGATCGGTGTAAACCTTGCGCGACACCCCATAAAGATAATGCCTCCAAATCTTGAGAGCATGAACTATCGTGGCCAACTCCAAATCATGCACAAGGTAATTCTTCTCGTGGGGGTTCGACTGACATGAAGAATATGCAGTAACTCGCCCCTCATGCATCAATATACAACCCAAGCCAATGCATGAAACGTTGCAATACACAGTATCCATCCCTGAACTGGAGGGAAATGCTAACACTGGTGCTGTGGTCAATGCGGTCTTGAGCTTCTAGAAGCTCACCTCGCAACCATCGAACCATCTGAACAGAGCACCCTTCAGGGTCAATCTAGTCAAAGGAGCTACAATGGACGATAAACCCTCCACAAACCGACGATAATAACCTGCTAGCCCCAAGAAACTCCTAATCTTGGTCGCTGTGGTAGGACGAGGCCAACTCTGAACTGCCTCGATCTTCCTGGGATACACCTTGATACCCTCACCTGATATAACATGCCCCAATAAAGCCACATAATCTAACCAGAACTAACACTTGGAGAACTTAGCATATAACTTTTGTTCCCGCAAGATCTAAATCACAATCCTCAAATGCTGCTCATGCTCCTCCATACTATGCGAGTAGTTAAATATGTCATCAATGAAGACAATGACAAAAAAGTCAAGATATGGCCTGAACACCCGATTCATCAGATCCATAAATGCCGTCGGGGCATTAGTCAAGTCGAAAGACATCACTAGAAACTCATAGTGCCCATATCAAGTCCGAAAAGCCATCTTCGGAACATCCAAAGCACGAATCCTTAGCCGGTAATACCCAGACCTCAAGTCGATCTTAGAGAACACCCAAGCACCCTGTAACGGATCAAACAAATCATCAATGCGCGGCAACGGGTATTTATTCTTGATAGTTTCTTTGTTCAATTGGCGGTAATCAATGCACATCCGCATACTCCCATCCGTTTTCTTCACAAACAATATCGGTGCACCCCAAGGTGACACACTCGGCCTGATGAACCCCTTCTCGAGCAATTCCTCAAGCTGTTCTTTTAACTCTTTCAACTTCTTTGGAGCCATGCGGTACGGTGGAATACAGATAGGCTGGGTGCCTGGTGCCAAATCAATACTGAAATCGATATCACAATCTGGTGGCATGACTAGTAGATCAGAAGGAAATACATCATAGAACTCTCGCACTACGGGCACTGAATCAATCATGGGAGTCTCCATAGAAGTATCCCAAACATAAGCCAGATAGGCCAAACAACCCTTCTCGACCATTTGTTGAGCCTTCAAGAAAGAGATGACCCGACTAGATGTACTAATGGATGAACCCCTCCACTCTAATCTAGGCAACTCTGGCATCGCCAAGGTAACAATCTTGGCATGGAAATCATGAATGACATGGTACAGAGAAAACTATTCCATGCCCATGATGACCTCAAAGTCGGTCATACCAAGCAATAGAAGATCCACTTTGGTCTCATAACCACAGAAAGTCACTACACATGATCGGTAAAACTGATCCACAACAACAGATTACCCACTGGGTGGACACATATACAAAAACACCCAAGGACTCACGAGAGACATCCAAATAAGGAGCATATAGAGAAGATACATAGGAATAAGTAGACCCTGGATCAAATAGTATCAAAGCATCCCTAATGCAGACAAAAATAATACATATGGTCACGATATCTGAGGCTACTACATCTGGTCCGGCTTGAAAGGCATAGAACCTAGTTGGAGCGCCACCTGGCTGGCCTCTACCTTTATGGCGACCCCTACCAACATGCCCTCCGCCTCAGGACGGCCAGATGGGCGGTTCGATAGCTGATGCAGTGATCATGGGTTGATGGCCCTATTGTACTTCCTTGCCCTGAAGCCTGGGGCAAAACCTCCTCATGTGACCAAGCTCCACGCACTCGTAGCAACCTATCAGTGCAGAAGACTACTAACCCTGATCTGACCTTGGTGACCTAATTATCCACTATAGGAACCCTGAATAGACGATAAATAGTAGGTGCTCTCTGGAATGACACTGAAGTAGGGATGCGTCAGAGCACTCTGAGAAGACGGTGGTGCTGATTACATAGGCCTGCTAGACTAGTCCCTCATGAACTAACCTCTGCCCCCACACGGGGTGCCACTAAATTAGCCTGAATGCTGAGGCTGCTTCTCCCCCATCGTATACAATCGGCCTTAGCTGTGGATACCCTCAATCCTTCGAGCTATCTCCACAACCTGCTCGTAAGAAGTCCCTATCTCAACCTCTCGGGCCATTGCAACCTGGATACCATAATGCAAGCCCGCAATAAACCTCCGCACTCTCTCTGCATCTGTGGGGAGTATCATAAGTGCGTGGTGATACAAATCAGATAATCTTGCCTCATAATCAGTCATAGACATCTGACCCTGCTGGAGCCGCTCAAACTGACCCTGTAACTCTTCCCTCTGAGAGGGTGGAATAAACCTCTCCAAAAAGAGACATACGAACTGGTCACAAGTCAAGGGAGGTGAACCTGTTGGCCTGCTACAAAGGTAAGATTGCCACCATCTATGGGCTTTGACCTCCAACTGAAATGTGGTGAAGTCCACCCTATTGGACTCCAATACTCCCATATTATGTAGCCTGTCCCTACAACGATCAATGAAATCCTACGAGTCCTCATGCCGCTTACCACCAAAGATAGGAGGATGTAGCCTAGTCTATCTGTCCAGTCACTTCTGCTGCTCAACGGTCGCGGCTGGTCTGGGCTCTGGTGTAACCACTTCAACTGGCTGGGCCCCGCCCGCAGGTAGTGCACGTGGGGTCTGATAAATGGCAGCAACATGCCGTGGAGCCTTAGCGGTAGGTTTCTGTGCTGCCCCTCCCTCCTAAGATATGGCCGGATCAGTCGGGAATAGCCCAGCCTGAGTCATAGAATCCATGAACCGCAACAACGGCCCATGACCTCCTGAAATCCCGGTGCAGTCATAAAATTTGTTGGGGCCGGCTTAGCTGCAGGCGCCTTATCCTTCTCCTCAATAATAGGATCCTCCACTTGATCCATTGGTGGTAAACATGAGCAACTCTAGGATGCCCTCGCCCTCTAGCAGGAGCAGTGGTCCTCCCTCAGCCTTTGCCGCGGCCTTTAACAACTGGGGGAGCAGCCCCTCTACCTCCAGGTACAACCGTAGTGCACGTTCTCACCATCTATGAGAGAATAAGAGAAATATACTTAGCACAACATCAACTGATTGATATGAGATGAAGAAAGAGAAGTTTCCTAACACCTATAGCCTCTCGAAGATAAGTACGAACATCTCTGCACCGATTTGCAAGACTCTACTAGGGCTGCTCATGACTTATGAGAGCTATTTGAACCTAGTGCTCTGATACCAAGCTGTCACGACCCAGTTCCCACTATAGGCCATGATGGCGCCCAACGCTACCGTTAGGCAAGCCAACTGTGAACTATCCATTTAGTTATTCATTTTATTACCTTTTAAAATCATGAATTTTATTTAATAAAGAAACTAAGTATAGAAGGCCATGGTGATATAAAACATAAATAAAATGTAAGAGTGAAATAGTGATATTAATAGGCAAAAACCATAAACATCAACTAGAAATTCCCAAAATCCAGCGTCACAAGTGCACGAGCAATCTAGTAGAATATACAAACCACTACAAGTACTGTCTGAAATAAAATAGACAGAAATATAAAATGCAACAGGAAGGAGACTCCGGGTGCTGCAAATCAGAGCATGGGGGAGCAACTCACCACTACGTGTCTGTCGAAAGTGGATGCATGGTCGATCGGATACCAGATGTACCTGCCTCAGTACCTGCACAATTTGTGCAGAAGTGTAGCATGAGTACATAAATCAACGTGTACCCAGTAATTATATAGTCTAACCTCGAAGAAGTAGTGACGAGGGGTCGACATAGACACTTACTAGTGGTCAGTAAATAAAGTGCAAGAATTATAATTAGGCATTAAATACAATGGTAACAATGGAATAAGAAACAATAAATAACGTGATTCTTTAACAAAATATCAATTTAAAATCCCCAAATATCACATGCCATTTCAACAAATAAGAACCATCAAGTAAATATAAATTCTCAAGTCATGAAGGAAATATCATGTATATTCGGACTCCTAGTGATATTACGCACACATTATGCTGAGGTCGTACGACCCGATCCATAATAATCGTGTACATACACTACCGAGGTCGTACGGCTCGATCCATGGATACATCTCAATATATATTACTGAGGCGTTCGACCCGATCCACGAGTATAGGAAAACTCTTTGGACTACGAGTCATACACTTACAACACCAGGATAAGCACATAAAAAGCATAATTTTCTATCAACAATTGAATATTCTGCCAAAACTCATATTAACGAAGCTCGTCCTAACATGATCCCTAATCAATTTCAATCATATATTCAAGGAATTAAACTAACATGTTGGGTTCAAATAATACAAATATTGCATGATAACGTTCTATGTTTACCCGAACATAAACATGATTTTTAGCTACGTACGGACTCTCGTCACTTCGTGCAAACGTAGCTCCCACAATTATTAGAAAATAACAAGTTAAATACCTACGGGGATAATTCCCTCTTTGAAGGTTAGGCAAGAGACTTACATCTCTTTCAAGTCCACTATTCGGCCCTTCAACCTCATTATTTTCCCCAAATCGATGCCGAGCAATCCGAAACTAGCAAAGGTCATACAAACTAATCAATATATGCTCAAAAGTTCATAATTCATCAATTAGAGTAATTACCCAACCCAAATCGGAAAGTCCCTAAAAGTCACCTCGGGAACCACGTACCCGGATGTAAGGCCCCGTACAATTTTACCTAAAACCCGTGGTTTTGTGGTGTCGAGGTAGACTTATGCGTTGATGATTGTAGACCTAAAACCCGGACATTTTGGGTTGGACAGTGCGTTGGGGAGTTTAAGAAATGTTTTGGCAGTGTAGGGCATTTTCTGCGGTCCATTCTGTGATCGCAGAACTGATATGCGGACTGCAGATCTTCCGTGGAATGAAGCAGAAACTTGAGCTAATTTTAGGACCATTATGCAGCCGCATAATAGTTTTGTGGGCCGCACAATCCATCGCAAATCCAACATAAAAATTTTCGGAGGGAAGTTCTGCCGCGCATTATTCGACCGCAGAATTGGTCTGCGGGCCGTAGACCTGTCACAGAGTGAAGTCGAAATGCCCAGTTCCGGAGGGTCATTATGTGGTCCATTCTGCGGGCCGCAGAAGCGTTATGCGGTAGCATATGCGACCGCAGATCTGCATCGGGGCTTCAATTTTCTAATTTTTTAACCCGACCCTATTTCGATATATAGTCGTTGAAGATTATTTGTAAGGTAAAAATCTTATATTTTGAGAATATTTTGAGAGTGGGGGAGGGCTCTAGAGTGAAAGGGGATTCCTAAACTTATTGTTTCTTAATTCTTGCTCAAGGCTTGGAGAATTAGCAAGGAAAATCTCCCTAAGCTTTCATCCTAAAGGTAAGATTCTACTCCCTAGCCCTCAATTTAGGGATTTAACTGAAAATAGGTAATGAGAAAAGCAATCCTTGGGTGTGGGAGTTGTCCATTATGCATACATATACTATCAAGGTTTGGGGGGAGATTGTTGAGCTAAATTGGATAGGCTTTGGGTAGTGGAATGAAGGAATCCACCATAGGAGAACCTTGAATTCATAATACCCACCTAGTGTTTGATAAAATGCTCAAATGAGCTGGAACCATGAACTCCTTCCTAATTTGTGTTCAATCTTTCTATATCTCTAAATAGATCAAAGTTGCTAGGACTTCCGGAACTGTGTAGTGAATTAAGAAAAGCTCAAAGCCAGATATGTTGGCTAAACTCCTCTTTTTGAATTGAACCCCACAATGGCCTTGTAAGTCCCGTGTTGCTAATTATAAATTGATTATTTCGAATAAGCCTTGTGTCAAAAGATATATGCGTTCAATATGTATTCTAAATGTTCTTGTTATGTTGAGTTACTATTTGAGAAGGTGATTTAAGTATGGGCTGTGTGTTAAAATGTAATGACTTGTAAACATGATTCTAATGAAAGCTATCATGTCGAATTGTGCAAGAAATCACATGTGCCTAAGACCCTTAATTGCTCAAATGTTTACTTAAAGCCTTGAATAAAAATGTTTATTGTTGACGATCCATGATGATGTTTGAAAGTGAAAAAGTAGGTATAGAATATGAAATGCGGCTAACGTGCCAACAATGATATTACATTTGGGGCCATTGTGCCAATGAAACAAAGAGGTGAGAACAAGATGTTGAAATGAGTTGTAAATCCTTTTAATAATAAATGCTTTGGGAGTATCGTTTAGTCACCGAGGAAGGGTAGGTCAAAATAACCTAACCTCAAAACTACACGTGCCAGTGTAGGAGTGATTGAGGGGTAAGTCCTCGTGTTAATGTGATGAGGTTGTTTCCCTTTATATGTGATGAGAATGATGTGGTGAGATGTTTCCCTTTGAATGGGATGCGATTATTGCTAGCAAGATGTGATGTGATGTCAACCCACACGGCATTGTAGTGAGATGGCTTAGCCGGTCGGGCTGAGATCGGACGCCATGCCGCGCACATGGTGGTATTGTGAGTGGATGTCTCGGGGTGAGATGACTTAGCCGATCGGGCTTAAATCGGATTCCGTGCCAAAAATACGGAGGTGTATCGGTGCTAAAGATCTACCAACTTAAAGGATTAAAACTTACTTGAAATTTACCTTTCCCTTAACTTGACACCTTGATGCTGTTGACTCTCTTAATGATTTCATGTTTCCTTCTCCATTTACTGTTATTCGTTCTAATGAGAGGGTGTTTAGTTTTACATACTAGTACTATTCCATATGTACTAACGTCCCTTTTGTCGGGGGCGCTGCATCTTTAATGGATGCAGGTGGTTCCATAGCAGGTGGTGTTGATCAGTGACAACAACACACCCTCTCCTCAGCTGACTTGGTGAGCCCCACTTCATTTTGAGGTCCTGTATCTCTTGTTCTTTGTACATAGCATTTTGAGGTATAGCCGGGGGCCTTGTTGCCGGCACTGTCTTAGCACTCTTTTGTTTCGGTTAGAGGATCCGTAGACATAGTGTGGGTTGTATCTTGTTTTGGGAAGGTTGAACTAAAAATATTGTAATCATATCATCTGTTCCACTTTAACTATGATTGTATAGTGTTCTATTTTGGAGACTTGTTAATGATGTAACTTATGGAAATGAACCGGTGTTGTACACATGACCTCTTACCGTCTAATTAATGAAATGTATTCTTCTCTTTATTCATGGGTGAGTTGGGTAGAAGACATTGTGCAGCTTTGCTCGACCGGGGTAACTCTGTTGAGCGTCGGTCGCCCCCCTCCCCCCGAGGTCACGGCATGACATTGGATTCCGGAACTTTTCGTAGAATAACGTTACCCATGACCTCATGAATGCAGATTTATAATTTCTACTAAATTCCATAATCAATTTCGTGGCCTAATCCCATTTTTACCAAACCCTAGGTTTTTCAAAATAATCCCATAATTTCCACACTTCCTATGTTAAAATCTACCTATAAACTATGTATTAAACTCACAAAATCTGCCAAGGCCCAGAAAATGTTCTCCGCGAATGCGACATGAGCCTCGCAATCGCAAAGGCTAACCCAATCAAAGATTCACGAACGCGACCTGCCCTTCGCAATCTCGAAGGGCAACGACCTGTTGAGCACCCCAGACCCAGTCCCTTCTACGCGAACACGGATCTCTCATCGCGAACGTAAAGGTCACAGGTCCTACGCCTTCGCCAACGCGACCCCTTGATTGCGAATGCGAAGAACAAAACATCTCTTCCCCAAATCCTTCATCACGAGTGTGTGACAACCTCTGCGTTCGCGAAGAAGGAAACCAACAGCAGCAATTTATGTAATTTAGGCTTAACTCAGGATGTTCCGAAACACACCCGAGCTACCCAGGACCCTGTCCAATTGCACCAACAAGTTCATAAACATAATAGAGACCTAGTCAAAGTCTCAGAACACGTAAAATAACATCGAAACCAAGAATCTCACCCCAAAACCAAATTAATCAGCTTATGAACTTCAAACTTCGTCAACTAGCTCCCAATACGACGAATCATACTTAAACAACTCGGAATGACGCCAATTTTTACGCACAAGTCACAAATCACCATATGAACCTATTCCTAGGATTAGAATCCCAAACAGACATCGATAACACCAAAGTCTACTTCAAATAAAATTTAATAAACTCTAAAACCTTCAAGGCACCAACTTTCAACATTAAACGCCGAAACTCTCATGGATCACCCGAAACTCGATCCGAACATACGCCCAAGTCCAAAATAATCATACAAACCTATTGGAACCATCAAATCCATGTTCCAATGTTATTTACTCAAAATATTGACTCAAGTCAAACTTGGCCACCTTAGGCCACAATTAAGGAATTAAGTGTTCCGAATTCAACTCGAACCCTTCCCAAACTAAACCTATCATCCCCACAAGTAGTAAAATAGTAAAAGCACATACGGGATGTCTTAAACAGGGTAACATGGATATAGAAAGTGAAACGACAGGTCGGGTTGTTACAATTTGAAAAACATTTATCTCTACTATCGTCATTGAATTGAGGATGAATAAAATAATTCATTATATATAGCCTCATTCGCAATGTTCACATGGTACAATATCTCGGCCAAATTCTCTTCTTTAATGGACGTGCTGATTTAATTTCTTTGTCTCATTTTCTCTCTTTCCCCACCATAATGTGTCTATAATATACTCATTTGTCTCATTCTCTCTCATTCCCACAATACTCCGTCTATAATATACTTAGGGATAAAGAAACGAAATTGGGAAACAAATTGGTTTTCTTTTTCTTAGTATTACAATTCGGGAATTACAATCAATAATCAGAAAATAATGAAAACTTCATTGATAGATTCAATATCTAAAACGAATGGAGAATAGGTAAGAGATGAAGGAAGAAGAGAAAGATATAGAGAAAAGAAGAAAGAAAAATGAAAGACATAGTGAAAGAGAAATAGAGAGAGAATGTCACTACCCAAAATTCCATCAAAGGTCATGATGGCACCTAACCTCTAATACTAGGTAAGCGAATTACACAATAAAGAGTCTATATTTAATATAAATAGCAGAATAAAGCATCAACAAAGCCAATACAGTGGTACATAAGTCAAACTCCCAAAATTAGGCAGTATAGAGTCATGAGCTCTAAACTGAATACATAGCGAATCTCAAAAGAACAATTCTGTTTGAAAGTAATACAACAATATGAAATAATGAAAAGGGACTCCAAGGGTTTGCGGAGTCCATGCAATACTACCTTTAATCCTCTCGAACAATCAAAGCTCACTCCTAAGTTTCGCTGCTACCAACACCAGGATCTGCAAAATAATGTACAAAAGTGTAGTATGAGTACGGGAAGTAGTGACGAGGTTCAAGTCATGCGATACTCAGTAGCCAAAGCCCGACCGGTCATTTTGAGATTTAAAGTTCCGTTCAGTGGTTTGAGGTCTTGAGTGGCTTCATATTGTGTATTATGACTTGCGTGCATACTCGAATTTGATTTTTAGATGATTCAGAACGAATTCGGATGAGTGATTCTCACTTTAGAAGCTTAAATTGAAAATATTGACCGAGGTTTGACTTTTGTGGAAATGAACCCGGAACGGTGTTTGATGGCTTCGATAGGTTCGAATTGTGATTTTTGACTTGGGCCTATGCCCGAAATCGAATTCGAAGGTCCATAGGTTGATTTGTATTATTTTGTCGAAAGTTGGCAATTTGAAGGCTTATAATTTTGATAAGTTTGACCGTAGGTTGACTTCATAGATATCGTGTTTGGATTTATTTTTTAGTGACTTAGAATAAGTTCATTTTGTCATTTGGAACTTGTACACAAAGTTTGACGTCATTCGGAGTGGATTTGATAGGAATCAGACGTACGGTTGTGTTTTTAGAAGTTCTTGAGTTTAATGTTGAATTCATGTGTTTTGAGGTCTGATTCATGATTTCGAATGTTATTTTGATGATTTGATCATGCGAGCGAGTTCGTGTTATGTTTTTAGACTTGTATTGATGTTTGGTTTGGAGCCCCGAGGGCTCGGGTGAGGTTGGAACACGTTTTGGAAGAATTTGGAAATTGTTGGTGTGATCAGAGGCCTCAGGTCTCACTTTTGCAATTTTTGGATCGCAATTGCGATGTTAGAAGTAGTCTATTAGGTTTGCATTTGCAAACCCAGTGTTAACATTTGCGGTGGGGCGCCGGTTCGCATTTGCGATCTTCTTGGTCGCATTTGCGATGTGTCCATGTTCACATTTGCGAACAAATCATCGCATTTGCGATGACAACAGAGGTGTGAGTTTTTTTCGCATTTGTGGGGTTCGCAATTGCGAACCCCAGGTCGCATTTGTGATACCTGCGACTGGACAAAATCTGAGAGACGGGAGTTTTAGAGTTACTTTCATATATTTGAACCCTAGACTCGATAGGATGTGATTTTGAAGAGGGATTTTCATCTACAAACTTTGGGTAAGTGATTCTAATCTATTTCTAATCATATTCCATCAATATATCTTAGATTGTAACATCAAAATCATGCGAATCAAAGTGAAAATTTAGGAAACTTTGTGAAGTTTTTGAAAAATAAGAATTTGCATTTTGAGAGTCGATTTGGACTCGGATTTTGAAACTAATCACATATATGAACTCATGGAGTCATGTGTAGTCGGAATCTACCATCGGACCCGTGTTTTGACCGGGAGAGCCCGGAGTTGACTTTTGTTGACTTTTGAGCAATTGTGTAAAGATCATAGCTATAATTATTGGAATTGATTCCTCTTGCATTATTTGATGTTATTGAGTCGATTTTTGTTAGATTTGAGCCGAGCGAAGGTGAATTGTAAGGAAAAGCTATTTTAGAGTGTTGATTAAGGTCTTTCGAGATAAGTATCTTGCCTAATGTTGTGTGGGGGAATCGCCCCGTAGGGATTGGTTGTTGTACTATTTGAATTATGTGAAAGACGTGTAGATGAGGTGCCGAGTGTGTGCACGACCTATATGTAAAAAATAGACCGGTTTAGACTCTTAGGTTCTTATGTACATTAAAATGAAGTTCTTATCATGTTAAATCCTCCATTGCTAAATTTACCCTTACGTGTCTTATTTGAAGTTAATTGATTCACGTTCTACCCTTGTTGCCAAATATACTCTTATATGCCTAAAATGAAGTTGTTGCCTCCTATATTTCCATGTTATCTATTTTGTAATTGATTATACTTTATTGAAGTTATTGTTATCTCTTCGGTTGTTGACTTATCCTTATTTTGAAGTCATTGTTGAGTTGTTCTTAACTGGAATCATTATTACATGTTATCTCTCTTATCGTTGAGTTGTACTTATTTGGAATCACCGTTACACGTTATCTCTTTTATCATTGGGATCACTCTTATTTGGAATCATTGTTACATGTTATCTCTCCTATTGTTGATTTACTCTTATTTGATATTGTTGTTACACACTATCTCTCTCATTGTTGAGTTATTCTTGTTGAAACCATTATTACTTTTCATGTCTTTCGTTGCGAGCCCGTTCTTCCGTTTCTTTGTGTTTTATAATTATTGTGCTGATTTACTTGCCGTACTCTTGAGTTGTTGTTGTTGTTGTTGCACTCTGTGTTGTTGAGCCGAGGGCTCTGTGTGGTTGTGTTATTGAAATTGTTTTAAGGAAATATTGTGGCATATGGGCACATGTGGTGCGAGTTGTTATATTGTGTTATTATGTCTTTGGCACACGCGATATGGTTGAGAGGATTGTCGGGGTGTTCGCACGTGAGTTATCCGTGCTAATGTTATTGATAATTGCACATACGACGTGACAAGGCGTGCTATATATATATATATGTAGGTTTGCACATGTGGCGAGACAAGGCGGGAATATTATTATGCGAGTGTGGCGACACAAGGCGGGCATTTACTTTATTATTGCGCACGCGGCGAGACAAGGGGGGCTATGTCGGGGATGATTTGTGATGACTTGTGATGGCCTGGGGGCATTGTTATTGATGATACTTGTGTAGTGGTGTGCCTACCTTGTGTGAGTTATGTATTTTACGTTTCGTTGTGTTGTTTCCTATGTGCCATTCATTATCCCTCCTCTTGCTAACTCGAGTTATGATAGAATACTTGCACAAGCATACACATAATTAATCACTCATATCGGTTTAAGAAGATGAATCCTGACGTGTATGATAATTTACATGTATTCTCGTTTACTTGCCATCTTTGTGAGAGTTGTACTATTGGCACGTGAGTTGTCCGTGCAGTTATGAGTTATTGTTATGTTGGTACGTGATTTGTCCGTGCGGTTACGAGTTATTGTTATTAGTGGCACGTGAGTTGTCCGTGAGGTTATGAGTTATTGTTATTGTTGGCACGTGAGTTATCTGTGCGGTTACAAGTTATTGTCATTGTTGGCACATGAGTTGTCTGTGCGAATGTGAGATATTGTCACTCCCTTAGCATGTGAGTTGTCTGTGAAGATATAAGGTATTAATGGTATTGGCACGTGAGTTGTCCGTGCATCACATGAGTTGACCGTTTGGTTGTGATTGGTAATGTGGGCACAAGATGCCAAGTGAAGAGGGTTCATGAATTGATACTCGTGATTTGTGATTATAAGGTGTTGTACCTCGGGGAAATTCTTGAATAAATCTTGTGTGAAAGAGGTTGTACTTATTGAGTTGTTACTTATTTTCCTTACTTGGTTTCACCGGATTTAAACTGTATTCAGCTTACTCTGCGGCGTTATTACCTGTTGTGCCTTGTTGCTAATTTTTGCCTCTAGTTTTTATTGCAAGTATTGTTTGTTATTTTTACCATGCTTAGCTTTATATTGATATTGTGCCCTGTTAGTCTCACATTCATACTTTTACAGGTTATTATGTATAGCAGGTGTCTTGACTATTCCTCATCAATACGAGGTTAGTCTTGATACTTCCTGGGTACCGTTGTGGGGTACTCATGCTACACTTCTGCATATTTTTGTGCAGATCCAGATACTTTGAAGTTTGTTGATCATTAGCTAGCTGATTGGGCATTGTGGTGGAGAATTCAAGGTATACCTACTGTCACGTTCGTAGGCCTCGGAGTCACCTTCTGAAGTTTAATTTGTACAATTTATTTCTATTTCAAGAACAATTGTACTTAGAAACTTCCTAGTGAACTCCGTAGAGCTTATGACTTGTAATACCAGTTTTGGGATATTGTATCATGTTGGGTTTGTTGGATTTATGTAGAAATATATGGTTTATGTTTAATAGTTATTTGGGTTAAATTCTATCATTTAATTCAATAGCTGTTAGGCTTACCTAGTCTTAGAGTCTAGGTGTCATCACGACATCTAACGGAGGGAAATTGAGGCCGTGGCGAGTTGGTATCAGAGCTGTAGGTTCATAGGTGCTGCGAGTCATAAGCGAGTTTAGTAGAGTCTTGCTGATCGGTACAGAGATATCTGTACTTATCTTCGAGAGGCTACAAAACTCTTAGAAAACTTCACTTCTTTCATTCCTATCATGCGAGTTTATTGATTTCGGAGTTCTATTCTCTCACAGATGGTGAGAACATAAGCTGTAGTTAATGATGACTCCACCCCTAGAGCCGGTGTTGCTAGGGGCAGAGGCATAGGCCGAGGGGGAGCATGTGCTACAGCTAGAGCACCTGCCAGAGTAGCAGCTGAGGAGCCACTAGTAGCTCCGATTGGGGGATAGGCACCGAAGGCGCCTGTTACTACGCTGGGACTTCAGGAGACTTTAGCGCAGTTCCTGAGCATGTTTTGTACATTGGCTAAAGAGGGATTGATTCCGGTTGCACCAGCTACTTCATAGACTGGGGGGAGAAGCTCAGACTCCCGCCGCCCGTACTCCAGAGCAGCAAGTCCATATTGGTGAGGTTTCAGGTGACATGCCAGCACGGCTTGTTATTCTGGTTCAACCTGAGGTCAGGATAGGGGTATCTGAGGAGGAGTATCTGAGACTTGAGAGATTCAAGAAGTATCATCCTCCTACTTTTAGTGGTTTAGCTTCAGAGGATGCACATGGGTTTTTAGAGAAGTGTCATCGTATTCTCTGCACCACTGGTATTGCAGAGACGAGCAGGGTTTCTTTTACTATATTCCAGCTATCGGGAGTAGTCTATCAATGGTGGCGGGCTTACGAGGAGGTTAGCCCAGCCGACGCAACTTCACTTTCATGGACTCAGTTTTTAGAGATATTTCTGAGATAGTTTGTTCCCCAGAACCTTCAGGATAAATGGCGCGCAGAGTTCGAGAAGCTGCGCCAGGGTACTATGTCTGTGTCAGAGTATGCTATTAGATTTAGTGATTTGTCAAGGAATGCACCCGCTTTGGTTTCTTTAGTTAGAGAGCGAGTCTGCAGGTTCATTGAGGGGCTCAGTTGTGGTATCCGATTCAACATGGCTCGAGAGTTGGAGATGGATATTCCATTTCAGCAGGTAGTAGACATCACTCGCTGATTAAAGGGCATACGAGGCCAGGAGAGAAAGGGAAGGAAGGCTAATAGGCTTCATCGACCAGGAGGATCTACTGATCCATATTTTGGAGGCAGGGTATGTCATGGTGGAGGTTTTGTGGGTCAGCCACTTCAGTTTGCACTTTAGGCTTCATGCAGTATTTCATATATCCATGGGTCTTAGAGTACCCGTACCAGACAACTTCCACAGCCACATCAGCGGAGAGGTTGCTTTGAGTGTGGAGATAACGGCCACATGGTGAGATATTGTCCCATACTCCAGACAGATGCGTCACAGTAGGGTATTCAGGATAAGAGTTCTGCTCCAGTTGTTGCTATACCTGCACCGCTAGCTAGAGGTGGAGGTCAGGTGGGTAGAGGTTGCCCTAGAGGGGGAGGGCCAGCCCATTGTTATACTCTTTCTGGTTGGGAAGAGGCCGATGTACCAGATCATGTCCTTATAGGTATAGTTTCAGTTGAGTATAGAGATGAATTTGTGTTACTTTGATCCGGTCCCATTTATTGATAAGATTCATCATACCTTGCTTCAGATATGGTTATGTTTTATGATTCTTGCACTCTGTTCATGTGTTCACGCCAGTTGAGAATTTTATGGTGATAGCCCATGTTTATCATTCTGGTAAGGCTGCTATTGTAGGTCATGAGACTTGGGTGGACTTTCTAATAATTAAATACAGTAGGTTTTGATGTGATTTCTGGGTGGTTTGGCAATGATTTATGATCTAGGTGTTCTACAGGTATGAGAAGTTTGTTCGTGTTATCATTTTGGTTCTACGAGGTTAGTTGGTAGAGTGCCTTAGTTGATGAGATGTATATTTTACTTGTGATTCCAAGTTAAGGATGGGGACCTGGTGTTCTTTGTAGATATGTGTGTTTATGTTGGGCTATGTGCCACAGAGAGGTCATATTAAGGTAAGATTTGTTGTGGTTGTTGCGTGTATCTTGCTTCTTCCTTAAGGATTGGATCCGTAGTATGGTATCGGTGGGGGAGTTATGCCTGTTTGGTTTGTTTTACAGTTCTCTCATGTGTTCCTCTTTTCATGTCCAGTCATACTCGAGATGTGCTTGTTGGGTTCGGATTGCGATGTGTGTGACCAGGTGGCGTTTGAGCTGGCATATTGATCGGATGAGTAGTTATGAGTTTTGCACATTTCTTGTTTTTTTTTCAACGTTGTGAAGGTTTGGAACAATATTCCAGCCGATATGAGTCTATTTGCCAGTACCAGGCTTGGTGATGGGAAGCTATTGCGGTCAGAGTTGTTGCTATGGGCATATGGATGATGTGTTATGTCGTGTGATTATACCTTGTGGGTGTATACATGAGCTGTTGTAGCTACTTAAGGAATTTACGGTGTGTTGGGTGATAATAGGGTCCTTGGTAGATGTAGAAATTTGATTCTAAGGCTTATCGGCATGAGTGAAAGGAATAATCTGCGGTTGAGAAGGTGTTGTCGGGCTGGTGTGGATTGGGGTGACGTAGTATCACCCATGTGTATGTGCATGGTGAGTTTATATAGTGATTTTATGACTTGGGAAAGACTCTTGGCATGTTCGAGGACGAACATTTGTTTAAGAAGAGGAGAATGTAACGACCCGATCGGTCGTTTTAAGCTTTAATGTTCCGTTCAGTGGTTCGGGGTCTTGAGTGGCTTCATATTGTGTATTATGACTTGCGTGCGTGCTCAGATTTGATTTTCGGATGATTCGGAATAAATTCGGATGAGTGTTTCTCACTTGAGAAGCTTAAGTTCAAAATGTTGATCGAGGTTTGACTTTTGTGGAAACGATCCCGAAATGGTATTTTGATGGATCCGATAGGTTCGTATTGTGATTTTTGACTTGGGCGTATACCCGGAATTGAATTCGGAGGTCCGTAGGTTGATTTATATTGTTTTGCCGAAAGTTGGAAATTTTAATGCTTAGAATTTTGATAAGTTTGACCGTAGGTTGACTTCATAGCTATCGCGTTTGGATTTCTATTTTGGGACTTGGAATAAGTCCTATTTGTTATTTGGAACTTGTCCGCAGAGTTTGGCATCATTCCGAGTGGATTTGATAGGAATCAGACGCGCGGTTGTGTTTTTAGAAGTTCTTGAGTTTCATGTTGAATTCATGTGATTTGAGGTCCGATTCATGATTTCACATGTTATTCTGATGACTTAATCACGCGAGCGAGTTCATGTTATATTTTTAGACTTGTATTGATATTTGGTTTGGAGCCCCGATGTCACTCCCCGACCTTAGGGAGCGCGACCGGCGCTCAACCGAGATATCCCAGTCAAGCAAGGCTATTTGATGCCTTCTACCCGACCTTACACATGAATAAAGTGAAGATGCATGCCATTCATTAGACAATGAGAGGATTTCATGATCATACCAATTTCATTACCATTAGTTACTTCATTTACAATTCCCAATATAATACATTACACATTCATAATTTCGAGGTGGAAACATGTGATACATATACAACATTTCTAGTTTGACTTTCCAAAATCAAGATACAACCCACACTATATCTACGGAGCCTCTAATGGATACAAAAGAGTAATGTGATGGTGCCGGCAACAAGGCCCCGACTATACCTCAAAACGCTATATATGGTACAAAGAAACAAGACCCCGATATGAAGTGGGGCTCACCAAGTTAGCTGAGAAGAGGTGTACCACTATCACTGATCGATGCCGCATGCTGTGGAACCACCTGCATCCATTAAAGATGCAGCAACCCTGGAAAAAGGGACGTTAGTACATAGAGAATAGTACTATTATGTAAAGACTGAACACCCTCTCAATGAATCAAGCAACAATATAAGGAGAAAGAAACATGGAATCAATGAGAGCCTTAAACAATGTCAAAGCATCAAGTTAATAGAAGGATAATTTTCCAAATGAATATCAATATTTAAGTTGGGAGATCTTTTGTACCGATACACCACCGCGCTTTTAACATGAAGTCCGATCTCGGCCCGATCGGCTAAGCCCTCTCACCCCAAGATATCCAATCACAACAACACCATTTGCGTGGCATGGCGTCCGATCTCGGCCCGATCGGCTAAGTCGTCTCACCACAATGCCGTGTAGGTCGACATCATATTCTGCTAGCAATCATCTCATCCCAATTAAGGGGAATAATCTTAACACATCAATCTCACCCCAATTAGGGGAATAATCTCAACAAATCAATCACAGGGATTTATCCCTCAATCACTCCTATACTGACACGTGTAGTTTCGGGGTTAGATTGTTTCGACCTACCCTTCCTCGGTGACTAAATAATACTCCCAAAACATTTATTATATAACATTTATCATAATATTTCATACTTCCTTTCATTTCATTGGCTCCATGTGCCACATGTGTAATTTTCATTCTTGGCACGATGGCCATATTTTATATTTCATACTCACTTCTTTCACTTTCAAGCATCATCATAGATTATCAACAATAAGGGCATTTGTAATCAATACTTTAAACATGTATATAAGCAATAGAAGACTTAAACACATTGAGTTTTTCTTCCAAGAATAAGGCATGATAAATTTTGCATTCGAACCATGAATTGAAGTTATAGCATTATGCTACATAAACCATACTTGAATACATTCCCGAAGGAGAGCATAATATGAAACACATTCTGAGCATATAATTTTTGACACAATGCTTATTTGGAATAACTAAATATTTTAGGAATGGCTTGGAACATGGGAATTAAGAACTTGGGCCAATCATACTTGAATCTTACGAGAACATCATGGAATTCGACTCTACAAGAGAAGTTTAGCCAACATACCTCACTTGAGCTTTACTTAGGTTACTAGAACGTCAAAATACTCCTAGCAATTTCAATGTATAGGAAGATGATAAAATCGAATCAAAATTAGAAGGATTCTCATGATATAAGTATTGGAAATTTTGTCAAACACCTATCATGCAAAATCGAATACAAGGCTTCTACAATGGTAATCCCTTCCCCCCTCAACCAATTTCCACAAGAGTTTACCCGGAATAGTTCAACAACCCCACATACTACCTCCTATTGGCACATGCATGGCCTATCTCCAACTTCACATCTTACTTAAACTCATAACATTTGCATGAAGGCTTAAGACAAGGTCTTACCCGGATAGTTGATGTTCTAGTGAGGGATTCCCTTGAATCTTCAATATTAGGGCAAGGATTGATGATCAAAGCACTTGGAGATTCCTCCTCCTCTCTCTAAAGCACTCCCCTCTATCTAAAATAGCAGTTTAAACCAGCCAAAATAACCCCAAAGTCATTTTATAAGAATGGAGTCGGGTTATAAAATCACAAAATGGACCCTCCGAACTCAACTCTGTGGTCACAGAGTAGACCGCAAAAATGATCCCAAAAACTAGGTTGTTCGGGCTAGGTCTGCTGTCCGTAGCCTAGTTATGCGGTCGCATAATGCACCGCAAAACCTCCCTCCATAATTTCTCATGCCAAATTTATGATAGATGTGAGGCCCGTGAAACGATTCTGCGATCGCATAATTTACCGCCAAACGACCTCCAAAATTGGTTTTGTTCCTGTTGCACTTTGCGGCGAATCTGCTATCCGCGGAGTAGTTATGCGGCCGCATAAATGCCATGTTCTGCAAAAATCATTCTTTCAACTCTCTAACGCATTGCACAACCCAAAAAGTCCGTACCACGACGAGGGCTACCTTGCACCACGTTATTTACAACCTTCAAACACGTTAGCCTACCTTGGCACCACGAAATACAGGGTTCTTTGTAAAATGTTACGGGGCCTTACACCCCAGGGCTCGGGTGAGTTACGGACGCGTTTTGGAATGTTTGGAAGAGTTTGGAAATTGCTGGTATGATCAGAGGCCTCAGGTCTCGTATTTATGAGTTTTGGATCGCAATTGCGATGTTAGCAGTAAACTACTAGGTTCGCATTTGTGACAGGGCTCTTGGAGAGCTAGTTTGCATTTGAGATCTTCTTGGTCTCAATTGCGATGTGTCTATGTTCGAATTTGAGAACAAATCATAGCATTTGCGATGACAACATGGGTGAGTTTCTTCGCATTTGCGATGGATTTCTCACATTTGCGGGCTTCGTAATTGCGAATGCCAGGTCGCATTTGCAATACTTGCGATTGGACAAAAGCTGAAGGATGGGATTTTTAGTCTCATTTTCATATTTTGGAACCCTAGACTCGATAAGAGGCGATTTTGAAGAGGGAGTTTCATCTATAAACTTTGGGTAAGTGATTCTAATCTATTTCTAATCATATTCGCTCAACTTATCTTAGATTTTAATATCAAAATCATGTGAATCAAAGTGAAAATTTGGGAAACTTTGTCAAGTTTTTGAAAAATAAGAACTTGAGTTTTGAGAGTTGATTTGGACTCGAATTTTAAAACTAATCACATATATGAACTCGTGGAGTCATGGGTAGTCAGAATCTACCATTGGACCCGGATTTTGACCGGGCGAGCCTGGGGTTGACTTTTATTGACTTTTGAGCAATTGTGTAAAGATCATAGATTTAATTATTGGAATTGATTCCTCTTGCATTATTTGATGTTATTGAGTCAATTTTGGTTATATTTGAGCCGAGCGGAGGTGAATTATAAAGGACAATTTATTTTAGAGTGTTGATTGAGGGCTTTGAGGTAAGTATCTTACCTAACATTGTGTGGGAGAATTACCAGATAGGGATTGGTTGTTGTACAATTTGAACTACATGAAAGACGTGTACATGAGGTGATGAGTGTGTGCATGACTTATATGTAAAAATTTGACCGGCTTAGACTCTTAGGTTCTTATGTACATTAAAATGAAGTTGCCTTATCATGTTAAATCATCCATTGCTAAATTTACCCTTACGTGTATTATTTAAAGTTGATTGATTCACGTTCTACCATTGTTGCCCAATATACTCATATATGCCTAAAATGAAGTTGTTGCCTCCTTTATTGCCATGTTATCTCTTTTGTAATTGATTATCCTTAATTGAAGTTATTGTTATCTCTTCAGTTGTTGACTTATCCTTATTTTGAAGTCATTGTTACATATTATCTCTCTTATTATTGAGTTGTTCTTAATTGGAATCATTGTTACATGTTATCTCTCTTATCGTTGAGTTGTACTTATTTGGAATCATCATTACACGTTATCTGTTTTATCGTTGGGGTCACTCTTATTTGGAATCATTGTTACATGTTATCTCTCCTATTGTTGAGTTACTCTTATTTGATATTGTTGTTACACACTGTCTCTCTCATTATTGAGTTATTCTTGTTGAAACCATTATTACTTTTCATGTCTTTCGTTGCGAGCCCGTTCTTCCGTTTCTTTGTGTTTTATTATTCTTGTGTTGATTTACTTGCCATACTCTCGAGTTATTGTTGTTGTTGTTGTTGTTGTTACACTCAGTGTTTTTGAGCCGAGGGCTATGTGTAGTTATGTTAATGAAATTGTTTTAAGGAAATGTTGTGGCATATGGGCACATGTGGTGCAAGTTGTTATATTGTGTTATTATGTCTTTGGCACACGTGATATGGTTGAGAGGATTGTCGGGGTGTTCGCACGTGAGTTGTCTGTGCTAATGTTATTGATAATTGAATATGCGGCATGACAAGGCGGGCTGTATATATATGTGGGTTTGCGCATTTGGCGAGACAAGGCAGGAATATTATTATGCACGTGTGGTGAGATAAAGAGTGTATTTAATTTATTGTTGCGCACGTGGTGAGACAAGGGGGGCTATGTCGGGGATGATTTTTGATGACTTGTGATGGCCCGGGGGCATTGTTATTGATGATACTTTTGTAGTGGTGTGCCTACCTTGTGTGAGTTATGCATTTTACGTTTCGTTGTGTTGTTTCCTATGTGCAATTCGCTGTCCCTCCTCTTGTTGACTCGAGTTATGATAGAACATTTGCACAAGCATACACATAATTAATCACTCATATCTGTTTAAGAAGATGAATCCTGAAGTTTATTGATCATTTACATATATTCTAGTTTACTTGCCATCTTTGTGAGAGTTGTACTATTGGCAAGGGAGTTGTCCGTGCGGTTATGAGTTAGTGTTATTGTTGGTACGTGAATTGTTTGTGCGGCTATGAGTTATTGTTATTGTTGGCATGTGAGTTGTGCGTGTGGTTACGAGTTATTATCATTGCTGGCATGTGAGTTGTCGTGCGGTTGTAATGGTAATGTGGGCACAAGATGCCAAGTGAATAGGGTTCGTGAATTGGGACTCGTGATTTGTGATTATGAGGTGTGGTACCTCGGGGAAATTCTTGAATCAATCTTGTGTGAAAGCGGTTGCTCTTATTCTTAAACTGTATTCAGCTTACTCTACGACGCTATTACCTGTTATGCCTTGATGCTAATTGTTCCCTCTAGATTTCTATTACAAGTATTGTTTTGTTATTTTTTCCATGCTTAGCTTTATATTGATATTGTGTATTGTTAGTCTCACATTCATACTTGTATAGGTTATTATGTGTAGTAGGTATCTTGACTGTTCCTCGTCACTACTCCTCCGAAGTTAGTCTTGATACTTACTGGGTACCGCTGTGGTGTACAGATGCTACACTTCTGCACATTGTTGTGCAGATCCAGGTACTTCGGAGTTTGTTGATCGTGAGCTAGCTGATCAGGCATTGTGGTGGAGACTTCAATGTAAGCCCCCATAAAAGTTCACCAAGAATTTAAGTTTTTATGGTGCAACGGTAAACGAATGTGCCACAATACGGATTTTTGGATTGTGCAATGCATCTGGAGTTTGTAGAAGAATTTGCAGAAAATGACAATTCTGTGGTCCATTATGCTATAACGGATCTGTCCCGCTGACCATGGAATCACCACGGAATTAATCAGAAGCAATTCAAATTTGAAAACCATTTTTTGGGCCGCATAACCATTATGCTGGCCGTATAACCATTATGCTACCGCGAAATTGCATCACGGAATTGACTAGACCCAACCCAGAATTTGAAAATTATTTTTTGGGACGCATAACCATTCTGCTGGCCGCATAACCATTCTTCTACCACGAATTGCATCACGGAATTGACATACCATTTTGTGGCCATTCTGCTGGCCACATATCCGTTCTGCTACCACGGAATTGCACCACATAATTGACTTCCGGGGGGTTATTTTTTGAAATTTTCTTATCCGACCCTATTTTGATATAAGGCCTTAGGGGGTTATTTTATAAAATATAATTTGATGTTTTAGAGTGAGGGTATTAATTTAGATATAGAGGGAGAAGCTCTATCAAATTATACTCTCCAATTCTTGCTCAAACCTTGGGAATTCAAGAGGGAAACTCACAAGACCCTCTACTTATAAGGTAAGACTTCATCCCTAGCTTTAATGCAATGTTTAATAATGGGTTTAGGTAGTATGTTATCCATAGAACATTAAGAACACTTAGGATATTTAGGAACACCATAGCCTCTATCCATGAGAACATAAGAGCTTATAACACATTGGAAACATTTACAAGGAAACTATATCCATTTCATTTGAAACATAAATTTGAATCATAGACATTCGTTAAATCAACCTCATTTGAAGTATATTTGTAGGAGTGAAAAGGGTTAAAAATTGAAACAAGACTTTAGCATATCAGCATATGATAAATCATGTGTTAAAGACAATCTAACATGATAAGAATTGGTACTTCGAGCAATCGTACTTGGAGTTCACAATGAGATCATGGAATCCGATTCTACGGAGGGAGTTTAGCCAACAAATCGTGCTTGAGATTTCCTTAGATTACAACAATGTCCCACACTCCTAGCAACCTCAATCTATAGAAACATAACAAAATTTAACCATAGTTAGGAAGGTGTTCTTAGATTTAGCCCATTCTGACATTTCATCAAACACCTAATATGTAAAATCGATTACAAGGTCCCATAATTGAAATTCCTCTACCCTCACCATGAATTTTCAAGCAGCCAACCAACATACAATATCCCTGCAACACCCATCAACCATCATTAGTCACATAATTGCCCAACATTTGCTTCAAGCCCACCAAAATCACATTTCCTAGTCTTCACATACTCCCAAATTCGAGATTGGGGGCTTATGGCCTCCGGTCACCATCCCACAATCCCCACCATGTCACCCTTGACAAGAGGATTATGAGGCATTGTATGTTTTAAATGTTTCAATCATAGTATGTATGCTTCTAAAACAATAAATGCAAATGATTTTGATGTTAATTCCCCAAGAATCATGAACTTAGCTAATGAACTTTAGATGAAAAGAGAGTACATAAAAAGATGAGAGAGAGATGTCCTATGCTAAATGATGATGAACCTTAAGAAAAGAAATTGGGTCCATGCGCCATTGAAATCTACTTATTGATTCACCATACGTGTGTTAATGTAATAAGTTGTGTTTCTCCATGATGAGCATGAACATGAAGTATTCCAATGATCCGAGGACTTACGACCTTATATGTAATGTTAATCATGTTGGCTTGAGTTTATATATGGTCACATGCATAATGATGTGTTATGACCCTATGGACGGTCTATGAAACACATAGGTGTAATGTATAGGTGATTCTATGGACGGTCTATGAATCGCATAGGTGTATTTTATAGGTGATCCTATGGACGGTCTATGAAACGCATGGTGTATTGTATTGGTGATCTTATGGACGATCTATGAAATGCATAGGTGTATCGTATAGGTGATCCTATGGATGGTATATGAAACGCATGTGTATTGTATAGGTGATCCTATGGACAGTCTATGAAACACATATGTGTATTGTATAGGTGACCCTATGGACGGTCTATGAAATGCATATGTGTATTGTATTGGTGATCCTATTGACGGTCTATGAAATGCATAGGTGTATTGTATAGGTGACCCTATGGACGGTCTATGAAACACATAGGTGTATTGTATAGGTGATCCTATAGACGGTCAATGAAATGCATAGGTGTATTGTATAGGTGATCCTATGGATGGTATATGAAACGCATATGTATATTGCATAGGTGATCCTATGGACGATCTATGAAACACATAGGTGTATTGTGTAGGTGATCCTATAGACGGTCTATGAAACACATAGGTGTATAATATAGGTGATCCCTATGGACGGTCTATGAAACGCATAGGTGTTTAGTATAGATGAACCCTACGGACGGTCTGGTGAGACACATAGCCATCACGAACAATAGGTGCCACTTTCGTTGCCCTTGATTGTACACGTTGTTACATTTACATTATATTTTGTATCCCATGCATAGTTGATATGGCTCACTTGATTCCAAAAGAAGTTCAGAATGATGTAAGTGTAATAATACTTGACATGTGATTCTATGTCATGCCCCGACCTCGGGGAGCACGACTGGCGCTCAACCGATATAACCCAGTCAAGCAAGCCTACTAGATGCTTTCTACCCGAACTTGCCCATGAATAAAGTGAAGATATATTTTATTAATTAGACCATGAGAAGATCATGTGAGCAACACCAATTCATTACCATTAGTTACATCATTTATAAGTATCCAAAATATTACATTACACATTCATAGTTTAGAAGTGGAACATGTGATACAAATGCAACATTCTAGTTTGACTTTCCCAACACCAATGTACAACCCACACTATGTCTACGGAGCCTCTAATAGATACAAAAGAGTAATATGATAGTTCCGGCAACAAGGCTCTGTTATACCTCAGAACACTATACATAGAGGACAAAAGATACAAGACCCCGAGAAGAAGTGGGGCTCACCAAGTCAGCTGAGGAAAGGGTATACTACTATCACTGATCAACGCCGCCTACTATGGAACCACCTGCATCCATTAAAGATGTTGTGCCCACGGAAAAAGGCACATTAGTACATATGGAATAGTACTAGTATGTAAGACTAAACACCCTCTCAATAGAACGAGTAATGGTACAATGAGAAAAAATTATAGGATCAAAATGAAAGCCTCAAATAATACCAATGCATCAAGTTAGGAGCAAGATAAGTTTTCAAGTAGATTTAAATGTTTTAGGCTGGATGATCTTTAGTACCGATATACCATCGTGACTTTAGCACGCAGTCCGATCACAGCTCGATCGGCTAGGCCGTCTCACCCAAAGACATCCAATAACAATCACAATTACAATCACCACCATGTGCGCGACATAGCGTCCGATCTCGACCCGATCGGCTAGACCGTGTCACCACAATGCCTTGTGGATCGACATCACCCTTCGCTAGCAATCATCTCATTCCAATTAAGGGGAATAATCTCAACACATCAATCTCATCCCATTTAAGGGGAATTTTCTCAACACATCAGTTCGGGGATTTACCCCTCAATCACTCCTACACTGACACATGTAATTTCGGGGTTAAGTTGTTTCAACCTACCCTTCCTCGGTGACTAACGATACTCCCAAAATGTTTATTATATAAAGGATTTTCAGCTCAATTCATAACCTTTTACACATCTTTTCATTTCATTGGCACTAGTTGCCACAAGTGTAATATCATTCTTGGCACGTCGGCTGTATTTCATATTTCATGCTCACCCCTTTCACTTTGAAACATCATCATGAGTTATCAACAACAAGGCATCTCTAATCACGGCTTTTAGTACACATATGAGCAAATAAGAGTCTTAGACACATTAAATTTTCTTACACAATTTGGCATAATAACTTGCAATTGAAACATGATTGAATTTATAATAGTTTTATAAACAACCCATACTTTGAACACATTCCCGAAGAATAACATAACATGATAAGAGCATTCAGAACACATTTTGAACATATATCTTTCGACACAAAATTTATAGTAAATAACTCGAAACATGAGAAATAAGAACTTGGCCCATCATACTTGATACTTATGAGAACATCACGGGATTCAATTCTAAGAGAAACATTTAGCCAACATACCTCGCTTTGAGCTTTCCTTAAATTGTTACAATATTTCGGAAATCCTAGAAACTTCGATCTATTTAGAGACATGATAAAATTGAACCATAATTACGAAGATATTCGTAGGTTCAGCTCATTTAAGCATTTTATCAAATGCTAGGTGTGCATTATGATTTCAAGGTTCTTCTATGGTGGATTCCTTCATCCCTCAATCCAATATTTACCCATTTGAGCTCAACAACCTTCCCACAAAAACTTGATGGTACATGCATGCATAAGTAATACTCTCATGCCCAAGAATCACACTCCCCATAACCCATCTTATACCCCAAATTCGAAATGGAAAGCTAGGGTTAGAACCTTACCTCTTTAGAAGATAACTAACATGTTTTCCTTGTGAATTCTCCAAGACTTGAGCAAGGATTAATGAACAAATAGCTTAGGGATTCCTCCTCTCACTCTAGAGCACTTTCCTTTCTTTAAAATAGCAATTTGAACCTTCTAAAATAACCCCCAAAGACTTTTTATAAAAATGGCAGCTGGTGAAATTTTCCCAAACTTAAACTTACGAAGCCGGGTCTGCGGTCACAGACCGGACCAAAAAATGATTATGCAGCCCGTAAAAGGGACCGCAAAAAGTGGTCCTAAAAACTGGGTAGGTTTGGACAGGTCTGCGGCCGTTATGCGTCCCGCAGAATGGTTATGCGGTCGCATAACGCGCCGCGAAATCTCCCTCTAGAAATCTTCATGTTGGTTTTGCGACGGATTGTGTGGCCCGCAAAATGATTATGCGGCTGCATACTTGACTGCAAAATGATCTTCAAAAATTGCCTCAAGTTATGTTGCACTTTGCAGTCGATCTGCGGTCCGCGAAGAGGTTCTATAGTCGCATAGTAGACCGCAGAAATGCCATGTTGAGTAAAATGTTTCCTTCAACTCCCCAACATACTATACAACCCAAAAAGTCCGTACCCCGGTGAGGAAGCTCTCCGCAAAGAATTTCTACAATCCTCAATACATTAGCCTACATCGGTACCACATAACCATTTTGTGTGACGCATTCTTGTCGCATATCCCGCCTTGGGAGTTTTCACAGGGAGGTTCTGCAGTGCACTATGGGATCGCAGAACCGTTCTGCGGTGCATTACAGGACCGCAGAATAGGTTTGCAGTCCGCATAGTGATCGCAGACTAGGTCAGTTTCTTTTCAGCTCTGGCACTCATTTTCGCGGTCATTTCGCAGACCGCATAAACACTATGCGGTCACATGGTTTGAACAATCACTTTGTTCCTTTGTGTATATTATCATGAATCCTTTCCACTGTCTAGTAACATGAGAGCATATCTCAGCACCTATCATGTGCGTACATGTCAATTGATAAGGGGCCACTTGTCCGCATAAAGTTTCTGAGAAATTTGAGATTTATCACAAATTCGTCACAGGGAGATCTTGTTATTTACCAATCTCAGTATGACTTTCATGTTTACCTAAATCGTCTCACAGTAAGTAGCTCACTTTGTACCTAGTATTGTAGTCTTCCATGAAGTGGCCTGGTATTGCATCCTGAGAGTTATTATGGCAGAAACATGCCTATCTCATAGAAAAATGTTTATTTTCTCTAACTAATACATGATTTCATCCCAAATATTTAGATGTCCCAGGTATATGGTTTCACTCATGAAAGGTTGAAATTAGATGCTTCTAGATGTTTGGGCATATATCATGAGTATATTGATTTGAAAAACAAGTTTGTCGCATCTCTAGTTCTCTCATATAGGATCAACTATCGGAAAGGGGTTAAACTGTCAGAATGATAGTAATGTCACAAGTGTTCAACTTCTTTTTCATCCTCGTAAGCTTGTTGCATAGATTCCTTGTGCCAGTTACTGCTAAGAAAATAATGCAACTTCGTGTATTTTGAAACCCATATCACATTCAGGGTGCCAGAATATTCACATTTCGAATTAAACAATTTTTCCCTACACTCAAGTAGGTAACTCGTGTCACGTACTTAACTGTTCCTCCTTAAGGATTTCTATTGCCGATATACTAGTCAACTCTATTCCTCGTTTGTCTAATCAATGATGTAATTACTATGATTAATCTTGTCAGTGTTATCAGTAGTAAGCTTCATGTCTTTTAGGATATACAACCTCATGAAATACTCTGCTCAGCCCATTGATGGATTCTTGAATAATTCTAGCCAACTTTGAACCCCGTTGTTCCTCCTTGTATTAAATCTATGGGGGGTTGAAGGTTCAAACATATCAAAGAAGAATCATCGTCCCGTGATCAAATATATTGGGTATAAATTTTATGGTCATACTCATGCTAGCGCATCTTAGACTAATTGTTGGAGGTCGTCCGGGGTTTAATTTGGGTGTTCGGCGTAGAGATTTAGAGTTGAAGAAAGTGAACCGGTTATTCTCAATATTTTCTCCATGAGGATTCTATGTGAACTATTAATAAAGGTAAAGTATGTGTAGTCACGTTAGGCCTTATGAAATCTTGAAGTAAATAGGCCAAGCTTTGAGTATGATGTTTCCCTATTATTGTTCTCCATGTACCCGGTGTTTCATGTGTCTATGTCTAAGAAGGTGAAGTTAATGGGTAATTGGATTATGAGGAGCCACTATTTGCTATCCTTGTTAGAAAAGTCCAGGAGTTGAGATTGCCTCCGTTAATATGTAATGGCGAAATCTATAAGTCGAGGAGGCCACCTTGAGGGCCAAAAGTGTTAAGGAAACAAAATGCTCTCACTTGAGTGTATAGTTAAATAATTGTGATTTGAAAGGTAATTTCTAGGTGTTATGATTTAAATATGTGCAACTCATGTCCAGATACCACTCTTGATAATATAATGTATGTAATGATGAGGTTAGTGATGTTGTTATACATAGTGATGCTTTGTCAAGTTGTGGATGTGTTGTTAGGAGTTGTTTTAGTGTTACTCTGACAGGTGGATAGGCCTAGTTACAGGGGAAACTCTGGCTAAATTATTTTTTGGGAATTTAGGAAGTTAGTCAAATTTAGGGCTGATGGTTTGTGGTATAAAAACTGAGTGCATAAGATGTTAATAGGGGACCCTGATCCTCATTCGAGCGAATGATCTTAAGTGAGCGAGGATGTAAGGCTCCGTGAAAATTTTCCTAAAAACCGGGGTTCCGTTATGCCGGGGCAGGCGTAGAGGTTAATAATAGTAAGCGAGCCGTGGTTCGGACTTTTTGGATTGAACAGTGCGCTAGAGAGTTAAGGAAAATGTTGGGTAGAAGTAGGCATTTCTGCGGCCGCAGAACCATTCTGCGGACTGCAGACTGGTCGCAAAGTGGGGCAGTTTTCTCGGTCATCCTGATGTCAATTTTGTGGCCATTATGCGACCGCATAACCATTTCGTGGGCTGCACCATTGTCGCATATCTAGCCTTATGAGTTTTTGGAGGGAGGTTCTGCGGTGCATTATGCGACCGCAGAACCGTTCTGCGGTGGCCGCATACCAAGTTAGTTTCCTTCTAGTTCTGACACCCCAATTTCGCGGTCGGTTCGCGGACCGCATAACCATTATGCGGTCGCATATGCGACCGCAGAACCTGTTCCGGAGCTTCATTTTTGGAATTTTTAAACCCGACCCAATTTCGTTAAAACACATCCCATAGACCATTTTTGAGCAAAATCTGATACTTTAGAGCAAGAGAGAGTCCTAGAGGGAGAAAGTGATCTTCATCAAGTTACTCTTCAATTCTTGCATGAACCCTTGAAGATTATCAAGAGAAGCACCCTAGGTATTCATCCTAAGAGGTAAGGTTCTATCACCAAACTCTTAATTTTGAAAGGTAACTAGAATGGGAATTTAGTAAGGTAGTTCATGGGAATGGGGGTGCTTACCTTGCATGCATGTATTCTTGAAGTATGTGGGAATGTTTTGAGCGAAAAATGGTAGAGAATGGGTTGGGAAATGATGGAATCTTCTACAAAAGGGCCTTAGTACCTTAATGCACACCTAGTGTTTGATAAAATGCTCAAATGAGCTAGAACCATGATCATCTTCCTAATTTTGATTCAATTTGTTACATTTTCAACATAGATTGAAGTTGCTAAGATTTTCGGAACATTTTAGAGTGCAAGGATGCTCAATTGAGGTATGTTGGCTAAACTTTCTCTCTTAGAATCGAGTTCCATATTGTTTCAGTAAGATCAAGTATGATTGGCTCAAGGTTCCTAACTTCTATATTTCTGGTTATTCCCTATAAACTTGTTTATTCCAAATGAGCCGTACGTCGAAAGATAGATGTTCAAAGTATGGTTTGCGTATTAAAATGTTGTGGCTTTGAGTCGTGTTTTAAATGAAAACTTGTATAGCAATTGGGTGAGAAAAAAACTCGATATGCCTAAGACTCATAATTGCTTATATGTGTAACTAAAGTCTTGATTGGAAGTGCCATGTTGTTGCTAATCTTTAATAATGCTTGAAAATGAAATAAGCGAATTGAAGAAATAGAGTGTGGCCAACGTGCCAAGAATTTAAGTTATTACTGTGGCTAGTAGTGCAAATGATTTGAGAGAATGCGATAAAGAATATGAAATGAGTCTCGACTCGATTGTTTAAAAATGATTTCGAAAATAGAATTGCCTAAAGGATTTTGTACTCGATTCATGCCCATAAGTGGCTTCTTTAACTAATATTTTCTTTATAAATATATCTAGTGTGATTCGAGTTCTTACATACTCAGGTGCAAAAATTATATATTGTCATTTCTGGGAAGGAGTATTGCAAGAATAAATGGTGTATTGATTGCTTATGATTTTGATGTGTGCTTGTATTGCTGGTCGATATGTCCCATTATTTGGGAAGGAACCTTGTGTGTTTAAAGTTTCCATTACTAATAAATTCGAGGTATATGATTACTGAAATATTCCATATGTTGATATTTGATGGTGATCTTTGAAACTGAAAGAGTTGAAAGTGTGGAATATGAAATACGGCCACCGTTCCAGGAATAAAGAATCTTGTGAATGGCCAAATGAGCCAAGGAAATATTGTTGTTGTGAGTGACTGGAAATACTAATAAGAATTTATACAATGTGAAAGATGTTAAGGTGAGTACAATTGTATTTATGTTACCTTTGTATGCAAATCAAATAAAAAAAATATTTTTGGGAATATCATTCGCAAAACTGACGAAGGGTGGGTCATAAGGCCCACACCTAAAACTACATGTGCCGGTGTAGGGGTGGATTGTGATTATTCCTCTTATTTGGGATGAAATTAAAATATTGAAGAAATTATGATATTATTCCCCTTAATTGGGATGAAACTGGTAACAATTGTGGATTGGAAAAGTCAACCCACACGGCATATGTGGGAAGGCGACCTAGCTGATCGGGTGGAGATCGTGCGCATGGTGGTACTACTCTTGGTAACAACTTTTTTTCGCATCACTTGTCAAACCACATTGTTGGTGGGGAGATGGCCTAGCCGATCGGGCGTGATCGGACTCCGTGCTAACAAAGATGGTGGTATATCAGTGTTAATGATCTCCCAACCATAAATTGTATATGAAGTTCGTATTTTGAAATTTTTTATGTTTTAACTGGACATTTGGATATTGTGGATTGTGACTTGCTGTTTCTATGTTTTGCCTTTTTCTTATATGGGCATTCTATTTTGAAAGAGGATTTTTTGCTATACATATTAGTGCTATTCGACAATACTAACGTCCCTTTTGCCGGGGGCGCTGCATCTTTAATGGATGCAGGTGGTTCTAAATGAGGCATTGATCAACGAGAGCAGTACACTTTTTTCAGCTGATTTGGTGATCCCTACTTCATTTCGAGGTCATGTATCTTTTGTTTCTCATGTACTGTATTTTGAGGTATAGGCGGGGCTTTGTGGCCGGCATTTTCATATTACTCTTATATTGTACTTAGAAACTCCTTAGATAAGTTGTGGGTTGTGGTTGATGTTGGAAATTGAATTAGAAAGGTTGGTATTTGGAAATTATGTTTTACATTAATTCTATAAACTCGTAATATTTTGGAAATTATGAATGAAGTTGCTAATGGGAATGAAAATGTAGTTGTTAATAGAATCTTTTCAGTGTTTGAGTAATGGAGTACATCTCCTCTTTATTCAAAGGTGAGTTTGTGTAGAAGGTAATCTAACAGGCTTGCTCGATCGGGTTCTCTCGGTTGAGCGCCGGTCGCGCTCCCCGAGTTTGCGGCGTGACAGGTTGTTTGGAATGAAAAGTCATGATTGCCATGTGTTCTTGTAACGATTGATGCCTATTTCCTTTCGTGAGTTGCTTCCTAATAATGTGTGGCAAGCACTTACAAAATTAAGCTTATTTTTTAAAGATCTTTCTTCGACCACTCTACGAGTTGCTGAAATGGAGAGATTAGAGGCAGATATCCCGCAAATCTTGTGTAAGTTAGAACATATATTTCCCCCTGGGTTCTTTAACTCAATGGAATATTTACCTGTGCACCTTCCATATGAAGCAAGGATTGCTGGACCTGTACAATACCGATGGATGTATCCTTTTGAGAGGTAAATATAAATAATTTATGTACTAATTATAAAATTATGCTACACTGGGTTTTCTAATTTAGTGGTCCATCCAATTATCTATTTAGGTACCTTGGAACTCTTAAAAAAATGATTGTGAATAAAGCTAGTGTCAAAGGTTCCATTTGTGAAGCTTACTTGATGACAGAGTCAACACAATTGTTTTCTCATTATTTTGAACCTTATGTCATGACACGTAATCATAATGCGGCCCGTAATAATGATGGTGGTGTTGGAAAAGATCTTGAAGGAAATTTATCAATATTCACCCATCCAGGTCGACTATGGGGAGAAGCAAAAAAGAGAAACTTATCCCTTGACGAAATCAAGGCTGCCCAAACTTACATTCTACTAAATTGTAAAGAAGTTGAGCCATTTGTGAGGTAATATTTGAAAGTTATACTTTCTTAATATGATAAACGTATCCATATATCATGAATTCATATTTTAACTTATTTTATTGCAATGAAGTATGTACGTGGAACGTTTGCAAGAAGAACTCCCGAATCTTTCTCAGGATCAAATAGATGAAAGCCTCCAAATATATTTCGCTGAATGGTTCAAGGGATATGTAAGCCTCCAACAATCATTTTCTTTTATAAAATAATTTATTTAAATTAACTTGTAAAATTTAACTAAGTCTTACGATTTTTCTTAAATAGGTTGGTTGCAATCATATTGAGAATGAATTCCTGCGGAGTCTTGCTTATGGACCATTAATAAGTGCGAAATGTCATTCAGTGTATTTTGTTAATGGATACAAATTTCACACGGAATGTCATGGTAGCGCAAGATCAACAATGAATAGTGGAGTTTGTATCACAGATCCAAATATTGGTGACTACTATGGAAAAATACAAGAGATTATACAAGTGGAATACCATGAAGAACCTTTAAAGCAAACTGTGTTATTCAAGTGTGAATGGTTTGACCCAACAATTAATGTTGGTGTTAAAAAGCATAATGAGTATAAATTGGTCGATGTTAACCATCGTCGTCGATTTAAGAAATATGAACCTTTTATTCTTGCGATGCAAGCAACTAAAGTGTGTTATGTGTCTTATCCTAGCAAGAAAAAAGACAAGGATGATTAGTTATCTGTATTAAAAGTCAAACCTCGGAATATTGTAGAATTACCCGATGAGGAAGTGCCGACAATTTCAGAACCAAATCTCCCATTCTAAGTTGATGAAGTTGAAGTCCATAAGATAAATATGAATATTGTTGTTGATGAAAGTATACTCTTGCATGATCCAAACGGGGAATTAGTTGAAATGGATGAACCATTTGATGATAGATTATTGCCAGAACATCATGAAACTGAAGAAGAAGAAGATGAGTTTGAAACTGAAAAAGAGTATGAAACTGAAGAAACTGAGGAGGAAGATGAAGAGTTCGAAGAAGAAATAGATAGTGACTACTGTGTTAATAAAATTATGCTACTATATCTCTTTGTATTTTATTTGTAATAATCTATATTGTATGCTATAACTTATGTGCAAGAACATATGAACATTTGTTGGTTGTCTTTGATGTCCAAGCTTCTCATTCATTTTCTTAAATCATTGCTTACTATGTATAAAACTGAAAGTCTAAAATAATTCTATGTTTTTGCACGAATTACTTAACTCCTATTTCTTTTTTTGGCAGGGTCTTAATTCCACTCTAGTGCAGTAGCTCGACTTTCACCTATTGGCATCATTCTAAACTTGTACCAATCTTTTTGCGTTTTTGCTCTCCAATCATAGGTATAAAAAAGTCGCTTATAATTTGTGTGTTTCTATAAGATCTTTATTATATAGAGTTATTTTACATATTTTAAGGGGGAATTTTTAAAAGAATTTTACTTTGGAGAATTCAAGGTATAACATTCCATCATAATTGATTTTACATACTGTATTAACTTTTATAGGTAGGATACTAATGTTATTACCTTACAAAATTATTTCAGAAGGCATTCTATTGAGATTCTTTGATTGATAGAGAAGTGAAGCGCCTATGGGGAAATAAGGAAGCAAGAAGGTACTGTGCTTTTGTTTGCAAAATAAAAAAAGAAAGGGATTTAGTTCAACCAGATTTTGTTCTAGAAAATGTGTGGGACAATTGGATGAAACTATGGAAATATCCTAAGTGTATTAAAAAATCAGAAATAAATACAAAAAATCATTGCGGCGGTGGGACCGCCGTCGCCATTGGGACTCACACAGGCGGCTCTGTCACCACTGGGGACTCACACAGGCGGCTCTGTCACCATTGGGGAACATCGCAAGAGACTTGTAAGTATATTCTTTGTAAGGGATAATCATTAGAATTCAGTATACATATTTCAGCTTTCTTAATAGATTGATCCCTTGTTGTTCTTGTGGCTCGAGCAGTGTTTCAGCTTGGTGTTGTTCTTGTAACTTGTTTATTTATTTGTGATGAGATGCAAAGTTGTAAGTGCAAGTACAATAGAGTAAGAATAAAAAGAAAATGACAATCAGATGTGATATCTGCGACTAAAACTATAGACTGCTTAACTAACAATTTGCTACTAAAGGAACCATGTTGCTTTCTGCCAAATTTGATGTCCTTGTCCTCCAAGAAATCTTTTAACTCCATGGTATCCAGCAGTAGCTGTATACATCCTTGCAAAAATAGTAGAAGTAGGGATATCTCTTGAAGGTTTAGGTTGCCCCTTCACCAACTTTGAAGCATCATCTATATGAAAAACTAGACCATTATCATGTGATGCTGCCGTATTTTCACCAGTTAACAGAGCAGCAGCAGCTGCAGTCATAGCCTCTTCACCATTTTGCCCAGAATTAGCCACACCATTGTTCCTCATTGCAGACTATTTTTGAACTTCAGTAGGTTGTATGTGCAATACCTGCTGCTTACCACTACTGTTATCTTTTTCTAATATTTCCATAAAACTTTGGCTAGCAGGAATAACCAATGCATTAGTTCTTGTCTCCACTTGAGCATTAGGATTTCCAGCATCGCAATTTACATGTGCACTAGCTGCCTATTACAGAGTAGCACTCTGCTGATTAGTACCATTTTGTGACAGCAAAAGCTTCTGCTGCTCTATGTGGTCAGCTCCTTCTATCAACAGTTGTCCAACTCTTTTTGCATTTAAAAAATCTCTAGCATCTCCTTGAAACTTTTGAGTTATTGTTTTGAGTATTTGGATTTCTTGGATATGCTGGGAAATATATAATCTGAAATTTTTTATAGGGGCTATCCTTCTTGTTCATGTACTATTGTATACCTTCTTGGTACCTCCATTAATAAACTGTTTTACCTTATAAAAAAAATAAAGTTCTTTGTTTTTTGTATAGGCTATTGAAAAGGGTTGAGATCCAACACCAAGTGAGCTACATTTGCACGTCCGTACACATGGTCATGATGAAAAATATTTTGTTAGGGAGCGATCACGAATTGTTCATGTAAGTTCAAAATCCGATAATTTTACTAACTTTATATATGACATTCACCTCCCACTTAAACTACTTGTTTTGCATCTGTTTCTGTCCTAAAGATGATTTTTGTGCTATTTACAGTTATCATTAATGAATTTCACTAACTATTATGCTATTTACAGGAAACATATCAGCAAATATTACAACAACAAACATAAACTCAATCTGATATTGATCAATCTCTAGCATTTTATCAAGCTGCGGGAGGGGAAAGGAAGAGAAGAATATATGGTCTTAAATCTCAAGAAAAATATTTCTATGGGTAGAATTTTCGTGCCTCTTCTAGATCTGATGCTTTATCATCAACAACACCTCCGAATGCTCACTGAGCATCGATGGCGAATTTGGATGAGTTAGTGATGCGATTGACTCCTGCATTGACTAATCATATGGTTCCTGTACTTACTGATCACATGCTTCCTGTGTTAGCTGATCAAGTAAGATAGTTGATTTCTTCACCCTCACATATGCCAGATAATCTTACCGATCACCCATCAGCTATGGCACCTCCAATTCCTCCTCCTACTACTAATATTAACGAGGTTCATGCATCGGTTTCTGATGATGATCTTCACTCTCCAATCTCTCAGTAGTTAACTTTTTTTACTTAAACTTTGGTATTGTAGATGTTTTGGTATTACCGAGGTTCATGCATCGCATTCTGATGATGACCTTCACTCTCTAGTCTCTGTTTGAACTTTATTTTAGTATTTTAGATGTTTTAAACATAATTATACATTTTCATTTAGGTATCTATTTTGGATCTTGTAGAATATTAATTTATATGAATTTCAGTTTTTATTAAGTATCTTCTATATGATTGAACAATATCTATTTTATAATATAAAATAAGAAAAATATAATTTGCGACGAATTTTCTTTGTAGATATAACTAATATAGAATAACATGCTGCGACAGATTTGTGAAAAAAAGAATTTCATAGCCAAAAGAAAGGCAGAAATGTCTCAATAATATCAGCAACGGATTAGCGGCGGAAAATATTCGTCGCCAATTTAATCTGACGATGAAATGACTTGTAGGTATGGTGACAAAATTGATGAGAATTGCGACGGATATGTGTTGCCACTAACCGTAGCTATAGATACAAACCGTAGCTAATTCATCGCTAACTTACCAACAGATTCAATTTTTTTGCTACTAAGGGTTTAGCTACAAGCATATTAGCGACGGACACAAATCCGTTGCTAATCCATTGCTAAACCTATTTAGCGATGGAAATATACTATTTAGCTACGGAATTAGTCCGTCGCTAAAGCCATTTATTTTGTAGTGAAAATAGATTGGGATTGCTATGATTTTCGTAATATTGTAGTAATTTAAGGAAAGCTCAAAGCGAGGTATGTTGGCTAAACTACTCTCTTAGAATTGAATTCCATGATGTTCCCGTAAGTTTCAAGTATGGTTGGCTCAAGTTCCTTATTCCCATATTCCGAGTTATTTCCAATAAATTCGATTGTCCTGAGTAAGCAAAGTGTCGCGAATTATGTATTCAAAATATGTTCCAATTACTCCTATCACATTATGTTATCCTTCAGGAATGTGTTCAAGAATGATATGTATATTAAAATGTTATGGCTTTGAGTCTTGTTTCAAATGAAAGTTAAGATGCCAAATTGTGGGAGAAAAACTGGATGTGCTTAATACTCTTAATTGCTCATATGTGTATCTAAATTCATTAATGATAATCTATAAAGATGCTGAAAAGTGAAAGAAGTGGGTTGAAGATGTAAAGTGTGGCCACCGTAGATAATAAAAGTTATACTTGCGGCTAATAATGCCAATAAAATTAAATGATGTGAGAAAGGTTATGAAATTAGCCTTGGTTCAACTGTTCCAAATGGACCTCGAAAATAGATTTGCCTAAAAGCTTATGTCCTCAAGTTATGCCCCAATGTGGTTGTTTTAACTAATGCTGTGCTTTGTAAAAATTTTCAATGTGTTTTAAGCTTTTACATATTCATGAGTTGAAATTGTGTATTGCCCTTTTTGGGAAAAATTATTTCAATAATAAATTATGTGTCACTCGTTTATGATTTTAACTTGTGCTTCAATTGCTAATCATCTTGCTCCATTATTTCGAAAGGAAACTATTGTGTTTAAAGCCTTCATTACTAGTGAACTTAAAGTTGTGATTTCCAGAATATTCTATATGTTAATATTTATGATGATCCATGAAAGTAAAGAAATAAAAGTGTAAAATATGAAATACGGCCATTGTGCAATGAAATAAGAATTATATGTATAGACAAGAGAGCCATGAAAATAATGATGTTGTAAGTGGTTGAAAGTACCAATGAGGCTATATACGGTATGAAATTTTATGAGGTAAATGCATTTGTATTGCTATTTCCTTTGTATGTAAATCAAAAATATTTTTGGGAGTATTGTTAGTCACCTAGGAAGGGTGGGTAACAACCTAACCCCGAAACTACACGTGCCGGTGTAGGAGTGATTGAGGGGTAAATCCCCGTATTGATATGATAAAATTATTCCCCTTAATTGGGATGCGATTGATGCGATGATATTATTCTCCTTATTTGGGATGAGATGATTGCTAGAAAAAGGTGATGTCGATCCACACGGCATTGTGGTGAGACGGCCTAGCTGGTTGGGTCGTGATCGGACGCCATACCGTACATATGATGGCGATTGTGCTTGAGATTTTCATTGAGATAATGATTGAAGTTTGTGATAGTAATTGTGATTGTGGTTGATATCTTCGGGTGAGACGGCCTAGCCGATCGGGCCGTGATCGGACTCCGTGCAAAATACACGATGGTATATCTATATTAGTACTAAAGATCTCCCAACCAAAAATAATATTATCTTCGTATTTTAGAAATTATTATGTTTTAACTTGGAATTTGGATATCATTGATTGTTTATTGTTGTTTCCATGATTTTCCATTTCTTACATTTGCATTCTATTTTGAAAGAGGACAGTTAGCTTTACATATTAATACTATTCCATATGTACTAACACCCCTTTTGTCAGGGGAGCTGCATCTTCAATGGATGTAGGTAGTTCCTCAGCGGGCAACTTTGGTCCTCGTTAGCAGTTACTCCCTTTTTAGCAGGTTTTGGTAAGCCCTATTCTATTCTGGGCCTGATGTCATTTGATGTTGTACATTGTGTTTTGAGGTATAACCGGGGCCTTGTTGCTGGCACTTCCATACTACTCTTCTATTGTACTTAGAGGCTCCATAGACAGGTTGTGGGTGGTGTTTGATGTTGGGAATTGAACTAGATGTATTGGTATTTTGGCAAACATATTTTTTATTATATCTATAAACTTGTAATAATTTTGAAATTATAAATGAAGCTGCTAATGAAATTGAAATGGGAGTTGTTAATGAAATCTTTTCAGTGTTTGATTAATGGAGTACATCTCCTCTTTATTCATGGATGAGTTTGGGAAGAAGGAAATCTAAAAGGCTTGCTCGGCCGGGTTATCTCGGTTGAGCGCCGGTCGCACTCCTCGAGGTCAGGGCGTGACAAGCTTGGTATCAAAGCCTAAGATTTTAAAGTGTCCTAGGATGTCTCGGAGCCGTGTCTAGTTTTGTCTTTCTTATCGGTGTGTTGTCGACCATATCTATAATTAGGAGGCTACTTGGGTACTTAGGAATGTCACCCTTCTTTGGTACTCCAGATCGTGCGATAGAGCTCAAGATAGGAAGCTAATTTCCTCGTCATGTCTCATTTTCCATATGAGTAACCCACGGGTTCGAGGTAGCAAGGAGATGTTGAAAGAACCAGTTTCTAGGGGAAGTGTCCTTGTTCCTACTAATGTTACCACGCCACCGAAATATGTGGTGAGAGCACCTATGAAATGAAAGAGGATTATTGGCATCAATAAGCCGGAATGTTTGATATGAAAGAAGAGCCACTTGGGTTTATGTCGGATGATTCTTGAAATATGTTATGGTTGTGGAAAGAGGGGGCACAAAAAGAATAAATTCCCATAGGTTGGGTACACCCATCCCGGTTTGCCCGATATGCGGGCAGGAACATTTTGTGTTTTGTTGTGAGTATGCTCAGGAGCGTGTTAGGGGTGGTAGATTTGGGCAATTCCAAAAGCCCATACAACGAGCTGGTGCAAATATTGTTAATCCCGTCATGAGGTCCTAGAGGAAGGATAGGGGAAATGTTTACGATGTATGCAAAAAGGGTAAATAAATGAAGCTACTAATGGAATTGAAATGGGAGTTGTTAATGAAATCTTTTTAGTGTTTGATTAATGGAGTACATCTCCTCTTTATTCATGGATGAATTTGGGTAGAAGAAAATCTAACAGGCTTGCTCGGCTGGGTTATCTCGGTTGTGCGTCGGTCACGCTCCCCGAGGTCGGGGCGTGACACTCCCTCAACCAATTTCAACAAGAATTTACTCGGAATAGTTCAACAACCCCACATACTACCTCTTATTGGCACATACATGGCCTATCTCCAACTCCACAACTTACTTAAACTCATAACAATTGCATGAAGGTTGAAGACAAGGTCTTACCCGGATAGTTGATGGTCTAGTGAGGGATTCTCTTGAATCTTAAAGATTGGGGCAAGGATTGATGATCAAAGTACTTGGGAATTCCTCCTCTCTCTAAATCATTCCCCTCTATCTAAAATAGTAGTTAATCCAGTCAAAATAACCCGAAAGTCATTTTATAAGAAATGGGGTCGGGTTACAAAATCACAAAATAAACCCTCCAAACTCAACTTTGTGGTCGCAGAGTGGACCGCAAAAATGATCCCAAAAACTGGACTGTTCGGGCTAGGTCTGCGGTCCACAGACTAGTTATGCGGTCGCATAATGCGTCGCAAAACCTCCCTCCAAAATTTTCTCATGCCGAATTTGTGACGGATGTGCGGCCCGTGAAACGATACTGCGGTCGCATAATTTACCGCATAACGACCTCCAAAATTGACTTTATTTCTGTTTCACTCTGCGGAGAATCTTCGGTCCGTAGAGTAGTTCTGCGGCCACATAATGGACCGTAGAAATGTCATGTTTTGCAAAAATCATTTTTTCAACTCTCCAATGCGTTGTATAATCCAAAGAATTCGTACCGCGGTGAGGGTTATCTCGCACCGCATTATTTACAACCTTCAAACATGTTATCCTACCTCGACACCACAAAACTCTGGGTTCTTTGAAAAACTTTATGGTGATTTACACCCAAGGGCTCAGGTGAGTTTTAGACGCATTTTGGAATGTTTGGAAGAGTTTGGAAATTGATGGTGTGATCAGAGGTGTCATGTCTCGCATTTGCGAGTTTTTGGATAACATTTGCGAGTTTTTGGATCGCATTTGCGAGTTTTTGGATCGCAATTGCGATGTTAGCAGTAGTCTGCTAGGTTCACATTTGCGAACCTAGTGTTCGTATTTGTGATGGGGCGCTTGGGGAGCTGGTTCGCATTTGCGATCTTCTTGGTTGAATTTGCGATGTGTCTATGTTCGAATTTGCGAACAAATAATAGCATTTGCGATGACAATAGAGGTGTGAGTTTCTTCGCATTTGCGATACTTGCGACTGGACAAAAGCCGAGGGACGGGAGTTTTAGTCTCATTTTCATATTTTGGAACCCTAGACTCCATAGGAGGCGATTTTGAAGAGGGATTTTCATCTACAAACTTTGGGTAAGTGATTCTAATCTATTTCTAATCATATTCGATCAATATATTTTAGATTTTAATATCAAAATCATGTGAATCAGAGAGCAAATATGCGAACCATTTGAGTTTTGAGAGTCGATTTGGACTCAGATTTTGAAACTAATCACATATATGAACTTGTGGGGTCATAGGTAGTCGGAATCTACCATTGGACCCGGGTGTTGACCGGGCGAGCCTAAGGTTGACTTTTATTGACTTTTTAGCAATTGTGTAAAGATCATAGCTTTACTTATTGGAATTGATCCCTCTTGCATTATTTGATGTTATTGAGTAAATTTTGGTTAGATTCAAGCCGAATGGAGGTGAATTGTACAGGAAAATTTATTTTAGAGTGTTGATTGAGGGCTTTTGAGGTAAGTATCTTGCCTAACATTGTGGCGGGGAATTACCCCATAATGATTGGTTGTTGTACAATTTGAACTACGTGAAAGACGTGTACATGAGTTGACTAGTGTGTGCATGACTTATATGTGAAAATTTGACCGGCTTAGACTCTTAGGTTCTTATGTACATTAAAATGAAGTTTTCTTATCATGTTAAATCCTCCATCGCTAAATTTACTCCTACATGTCTTATTTGAAGTTGATCGATTCATGTTCTACCCTTGCTGCTAAATATACTCTTATATGCCTAAAATGAAGTTGTTGCCTCCTTTATTGCCATGTTATCTCTTTCGTAATTGATTATCCTTAATTGAAGTTATTATTATCTCTTCGGTTGTTGACTTATTCTTTTTGGAGGTTATTGTTACATGTTATCTCTCTTATTGTTGAGTTGTTCTTAATTGGAATCATTGTTACATGTTATCTCTCTTATCGTTGAGTTGTACTTATTTGGAATCATCATTACACGTTATCTGTTTTATCGTTGGGGTAACTCTTATTTGGAATCATTGTTACATGTTATCTCTCCTATTGTTGAGTTACTCTTATTTGATATTGTTGTTACACACTGTCACTCTCATTATTTAGTTATGCTTGTTGAAACCATTATTACTTTTCATGTCTTTCATTGCGAGCTCGTTCTTCCATTTCTTTGTGTTTTATAATTCTTGTGTTGAATTACTTGCAATACTCTCGAGTTATTGTTGTTGTTGTTGTTGTTGCACTCAGTGTTGTTAAGCCATGGCTATGTGTGGTTATGTTATTAAAATTATTTTAAGGAAATGTTGTGGCATATGGGCACGTGTGGTGCGACTTGTTATATTGTGTCATTATGTCTTTGGCACATGTGATATGGTTGAGAGGATTGTCGGGGTGTTCGCACATGAGTTGTCTGTGCTAATGTTATTGATAATTGCACATGTAGCATGACAAAGCGGGTTTTATATATATGTGGGTTTACGCATGTGACGAGACAAGGAAGGAATATTATTATGCGCATGTGGTGAGACAAGGCGGGCATTTACTTTCTTGTTGCGCACGCGGCGAGACATAAGGGGCTATGTCGGGGATGATTTGTGCTGACTTGGGGGCATTGTTATTGATGATACTTGTGTAGTGGTGTGCCTACCTTGTGTGAGTTATGCATTTTATGTTTCGTTGTGTTATTTCTTATGTGCCATTCGTTGTCCCTCCTCTCGTTAACTCGAGTTGTGATAGAACACTTGCACAATCCGGATGTTTATTGATCATTTACATGTATTCTCGTTTACTTGCCATCTATGTGAGAGTTGTACTATTGGCACGTGAGTTGTCCGTGTGGTTATGAGTTATTGTTATTGTTGCTACGTGAGTTGTTCGTGCAGCTATGAGTTATTGTTATTGTTAGCACATGAGCTGTTCGTGCAGTTACGAGTTATTGTCATTGCTGGAATGTGAGCTGTCCGTGCAGTTATGATTGTTAATGTGGGCACAAGATGCCAAGTGAATAGGGTTCGTGAATTGGGACCCGTGATTTGTGATTATGAGGTGTGGTTCCTCGGGGAAATTCTTGAATCAATCTTGTGTGAAAGCGGTTGTTCTTATTGAGTTGTTACTCATTTTCCTTACTTGGTTTCATCGGAATTAAACTGTATTCAACTTACTCTACGACATTATTGCCCGGTGTGCCTTGATGCTAATTGTTGCCTCTAGTTTTCTATTGCAAGTATTGTTTTGTTATTTTTACCATGCTTAGCTTTATATTGAAATTGTGTTATGTTAGTCTCACATTCATACTTGTACAGGCTATATTTGACAACATGAGAGAAGAAGAGTCGAGCTGTTTCTTCTGCTGATATATATTGTGGGGCTACTATAAAGGTAGCATACTTAGAAAATCGATCCACCACAACTAGGATGGTTGTGAGATCTCCGACCTTGGGCAATCCGATGATGAAGTCCAGGGAAACGCTTTTCCAAGGTCTTTTTGGGACAGCTAGTGGTTCCAAGAGTCCTGCTTGCGTCAAGCGGTCTGACTTATCATATTGAGCGATGTCATCGGCCATTTGAGGTAGATAATATGCACAGCGAAGCATTGCCATGGTGCGTTCTTCACCGGGATGACCGGCCCACAATGTATCATGTCATTCCGCCAGAAGAGCCCTTCACAAATCTTCTCCTTTAGGAACATAAAGTCGGTTCCCTTTCACTTTCAGGAAACCATCTTCTGTGTAGAACTAGCGAGTCTTGCCCTGTCCTACCAAATCAACCAAATATTGTGCAGCAGGATCCTTGATGAGTAGATCCTATATCTGGTCTTTTATGGTGGTGGTTACTTTGCTCCCCTTTAGGGTGGCTAGTAGGCACACCGATGCTAGATCAGCCCTCCGACTGAGCGCATCACCAACATTATTAGTCTTCCCACTTCGGTACTCCAGGTTGAAGTGAAATTCCGCTAGGAGTTCCTGCCACCTAGCTTGTTGACCATTCAGTTTTGGCTGGGTCATGAAATGGCTAACAACTGTGTTGTCTGTCTTGACCACGAATGGGGTTCCCAGTAGATAATGCCTCCAAAGGCATAAGCAATTAACGACAACTTATAATTCTTTCTCGTCGGCGGCAAAGCGCCGCTCTGCATCCTTCAGTTTTTGGCTCTCATACGCTACGGGATGCTCTTCTTCTGGCAAGACACCACCAAGGGCATAGTCGGAGGCATCCGTTTGTCCCTCGAATGGCTTGAACAAATCAGGGAGGGCCAAGACGGGTCTACTAGACATAGCCGTTTTCAATGCGTTGAAGGCCTCTGCTCGCCTGGATCCCCAATCCCAGGGTGTGACCTTCTTGAGAAGTTCTGTCAGTGGCACTACAACGAGAGAGTAATTTTTCACAAATCGCCGATAGAAGTTGCATAGGCCAAGGGATGACCTCAAGGAATTGATATCCTTAGGCGGTGGCTAATCTGTGATGGCCTGAATCTTCTGTTGGTCCATCTTGATGCGCCCTTCCTCGATGACATGTCCCAGGAAGTCAATTTATTTCTGAGCAAAGGAGCACTTGGATAGCTTCGCATATAATTCGTGCTCCCTCAATCAGGCTAGATCTTTCGTAAGTGCTCCAGGTGTTCTTCCAGTGTCTGGCTATATGCCACAATATCATCCAAGTAGACCACCACAAACTGTGGCTGGCGCGTTAGTCAAGCCGAATGGCATAACCAGGAATTCATATGACCCATATCTTGTCACATAGGTCGTCTTGTGTTCATCACCCTCTGCAATCCGAACTTGCCAATAGCCTGTCCTCGGGTCTATTTTGGTGAACATCGTCGCACCACCCAGTCTATCGAACAAGTCTGCCATTAGTGCAATAGGGTACTTGTTCTTCATAGTGATTTTGTTTAGAGCCCGATAATCCACACAAAGTCATAAACTTCCATGATGTTTCTTATGGAATAGCACAGTGGACCCGTATGGGGACTTGGAGGGTACGATGATCCCTGTGTCTAGCATTTCTGTCAATTGTCCCGAAGTTCGGTGAGTTCGGGTTGTGACATTCTATACGACACCCGGGCAGGTGGCTTCACACCCGGCACCAACTCAATCTCATGGTCCATAGTTCGCTTAGGCGGGAGGTGCTTTGGCATGTCTTGTGGCATGATGTCATCAAATTCCAGTAGCAGCTCCTTCACGGGTGCAGGAATGGGACCTGAGGAGCGTTCTATACCTTCAATGCAAAGGGTAGCCAGGAACGTAGGTTCATGTCTTTTGACCCCCTTCTTCAACTGCAATGCCGAGATGTTCTCAGTGGCCATTTTCATGGCATGCATAGGATAATGCAGGGCTTGGACCCATTTGTTCCCATCATCATTAGCATGTCTACATACGGTACGGGTATGGTGTTGGTTTGCCTCAGGAATTCCAACCCCACTATAACTTCGAAGTCATCTTTGATCACCACGCGCAGGTTGAATTTTCCTTCATAAGGGCCCAACTTCAGTGGTACTTCTTTGGCTATTCCACCCACCGGCTGAGGATGTGAGTTGATAGCCTTGACACGACCTCTGCCCTTTCCTATAACTAGGCCAAGGCGCTCCACCTGAGTCGAGTCTAAGTAGTTATGGGTAGCACCCGTGTCTATCATCGCCCGAATGGGCTTGCCATTTACCTTCATGTCGACAAACATTAAGGTCCTCTCTTGATTAAGAGGAGTCCTTCATCCGCCTTCTTTTTCCCTTTCTTGGATATTGGACAGGGGTCCTTCTTTTAACGGATACTAGTACTGGTTCCCGCTAAGGACTCAAAAATAGAGTCAACAATGGCATTGAATGCACCTACCTGGATCAGTGTGGTCCGCATCATCTGCGTCATCATCCGTCCCATCATCAAAAGCTTGATGGGCGTTCATATGTGAATATGGGCATTCATTATTCCAATGTGGTCCGACACAATGACGATATCCTGAGGGGGGTTTCCTCCCCCGATCATTGTTGTTAGATGCAATACTAATACTGCCTGAGGAGGGAGCCTTAGATTTGGTAGCACTCCGGTCTCCTCCACTTCTGCTAGGGCCACCAGTGTTCGGCTGGCCCCCTTTGTATCCTCCTCGGACTGGCTGTTGAGGATTGTCCTTCCGTGCTTCCACTTGATAATCCCCAAGGCACTTTGAAGCCTTGATTTTCTTTAGGTAACGTGTTTATCCTTTTTCTTTGCAACTCCATGCAGGCATAAGGTTTCAACCCTTCTAGGAAGGTGAAGAGTTTGGCTTGTCCCCCATGTCGTGTATGTTCAGCATGAGCGTAGAGAATTCCCGCACGTAATCTCGCACTGATTTGGTTTGGCGATGCTCCCATAGCTTTCTCCTTGCATTGTACTCAACATTTTTGGGTAAGAACTATAGGCGTATGGATGCCTTCAGTTCTGCCATGTCTCGAGGGCATCTTCACCGGCCTTGATGGCTTTGTATTTTACTCGCCACCAGAGTTTGGCATCACCCTAAAGATACATGGCAGCAGTTGCTACCTTCTTGGCTTCTTCTAGTCCCCCCATGACACCGATGTATTGTTCAATGTCGAAAATGAAGTTTTCCACTTCTTTGGCATTCCGAGATCCACTGTATGGCTTTGGCTCAGGAATTTTCAGTTTTTGTGCCACAGGGGCGAGGTTCACAACACCCCTGATTTGGTTTCCGCCTCCTTGAAGCAGGCCTTGTAAAGAAGCATTGACAACGTTGAGCTGGCATGTCAAGTTGTCTATAGTTTGTTGCATGGCAGTCACCCTGTCTGCCTCTTGTGCCCTGTGGGATAAATCTTCGGCACGCTCATGTTGGAGGACCTCGAACTTACCAAAAATTTTGGTTGCCTCTGTGGCTGCCGTTTGCCGATCTTCTTCAGAGTCGCGACTGATTTTTTCTATGTCAACTTCGGCCGGGAGCAGTCTGCGATCCAGGTCGTCCAACCTTTGCACTTAGGCTAGTCTTTAGTTCAGGCACCATTTCCACGACGAGACGCAATACGTCAACCGTCTCCTCAAGGATCGCGATGCGATCCCCATGATTCACTATGGTCAGAAATGGTTGTAATTGCAATGTAATCCCTCGTCCGATGTCGAGCCTAGGCTTTGGTACAACCTGTTATACAACGCTTTCCTAAGATTCTTTGGAAGGGTGACGTGAGGCTAAGCAATCGATGTTAGTGCAATTACTGTCCGCCAACTGAGGTCCCCTCCGTTTGCCAGACTAGATTGTCAGTGCCGTACGGGAAAACCAATGTCATAAGAAACTGAGAGAGCAGAAAAGAGAATTGAGAATAAAAAGAAAGCTTGATTGCATTAATGAAAGCTATTACAGAAAAGCAGCATGATGTGTGTGTGTGGGGGGAGGGGGGAGGGGACACCATTACAGAGAATTGTTTGCTTTCTAGAAAGTTTGATTGCTTGATCCCCCTTAATAATGCTTAAAACAAAAAAAAACAATGTTACATAACTTGACCTAATAGGCTGTAGAAGCACACTAAAAGAAAATGCAGTAAAACTACTCTATATTTACAATGAAAAGGACTGAGTCTTCTACAAGGTAGAAACAAGTCCGTTGGCAGCAACTTTGTCTTTAGCTTCAGTGTCTGCGCGCGCAGCATTGTCTGTGCATGTAGAGCTATTGGCAATTGTCTATTGCAGGGCACTGGCGATGGCTATTAGTGGCGTGATAGAGGCACATGCGCGCTTGTCACTTGGAGTTGGCGAGACCACGGGGCCGACCGTGGCGCTGGGCGTTGAGAGGTTTGCCAGGACGCCACGAGGCACGTCCAAGGGGTCATGGGGCATGGCTGGAAAGTTGCCCATGATATTCTCCCCACCTGAGTTGGAGACATCCTTGGCGCCTTACTTGCAAGATAATCATCAAGTAGGCTCTTATAGGCTTTGAGGTTTGTTCCCCTCTCCCAGGTATTCTCCTATGCATCATATCCCTGCCATTTCACCAAGAACCTTTGGTGATCGTTCCTTGAGGAGTGAATCACAAGATCATCTAGAATAGATTCAACACGCCTTTCCCCGATTGAATTGGGGCCTCGAATACTAGGTACTGTGAGTTGGCTCCGTGAAGGGTCCTCCATATCTTCCCGAAAAGGTTTCAGGAGACTGACATGGAAAACAGGATGGATTTTCCACCAAGCTGGGGTATCCACCCGGTATACAACTTTCCCAATGCGCCTTTCAATGGACAAGGGTCCAATATATTTTTGCAATAGGCGAGAGTCATGGACCTCTGCAAACAAGTACCGCTTTGGGATTTTGACCATCACTTTGTCTCTTACTTGGTATTCAACAAAGCGACGATTTTGATCAGCATGCCTCTTCATCCACTTTTGGGCTTTGACAAGATAGCTCCGTACTATCTCCAAATTTCTCTTCCATTATTTTGAGAAGGTAGCAGTTCGAGGAGATTTTGACATGTTTGGTGCATTCACGGTGTGTGGGAGTAGCGGTTGATGTCCAGTAATAATTTCAAAAGCGCTTTTGGTGGTACTAGAGCTCTTTTGTGAATTGAAGCACAATTGAGCAGCATCCAGAAGCTTCACCCAGTTCTTCTACGATCCGGTTATGAAGTGGCGGAGATATTCCTCCTACATTCCATTGAACCGATCGATCTGGCCATTAGATTGCAGATGAAAACTTGAGCTATGAATCAATTTTGACCCGAGGCACTTAAAAAGTTAGGTCCAAAAGTTGCTAGTGAAACGTGAGTCACGATTACTAACGATGTCTTTAGGAAGGCCCCAATATTTGACGACATGAGAAAAGAGGAGTCGAGTTGTTTCTTCTACTGATATGTATTGTGGGGCTGCTATAATGGTAGCATACTTAGAAAACTGATCCACCACAACTAGGATGGTTGTGAAATCTCCGACCTTGGGAAATACGATGATGAAGTCCAGGGAAACGCTTTCCCAAGGTCCTTTTGGGACAACTAGTGGTTCCAAGTGTCCTGCTTTCGTCAAGCGGTCCGACTTATCTTTCTGGTATACTAGACAAGTCTTCACATACTGAGCGACGTCATCAGCCATTTGAGGCCAATAATATGCACGGCGAAGCAATGCCATAGTGCGTTCTTCATCGGGATGACCGGCCCACAAAGTATCATGGCATTCCGCCAGAAGAGCCCTTAACAGATCTCCTCCTTTAGGAACATAAAGTCGGTTCCCTTTCACTTTCAGGAAACCATCTTCTGTGTAGAATTGGTGAGTCTTGCCCTGTCCTACCAAATCAATCAAATATTGTGCAGCAGGATCCTTGATGAGTACATCCTATATCTGGTCTTTTATGGTGGTGTTTACTTCACTCCCCTTTAGGGAGGCTAGTAGGCACACCGATGGTAGATCAGCCCTCCGACTGAGCGCATCAGCAACATGATTAGTTTTCTCACTTTGGTACTCCAGGTTGAAGTGAAATTCCGCTAGGAGTTCCTACCACCTGGCCTGTCGACCATTCAACTTTGGCTAGGTCATTAAATGGCTAACAACTGTATTGTCAGTCTTGACCATGAACGGGGTTCCTAGTAGTTAATGCCTCCAAAGGCGTAAGCAATGAATGACATCCAATAATTCTATCTCGTCGGCGGCATAGCGCCGCTCTGCATCCTTCAGTTTCCGGCTCTCTTACGCTACGGGATGGCTTTCCTTTAGCAAGACTCCACTAAGGGCATAGTCGGAGGCATCCGTTTGTACCTCAAATGGCTTGGCCAAAGCAGGGAGGGCCAAGAAGGGGCTACTAGACATAGCCGTATTCAATGCGTTGAAGGCCTCTGCTCTCCTGGATCCCCAATCCTAGGGTGTGACATTCTTGAGAAGTTCTGTCAGCGGCACTGCAATGAGGGAGTAATTTTTCACAAATAGCCGATAGAAGTTTCATAGGCCAAGGAATGACCTCAAGGCATGATATCCTTAGGCAGCGGCCAATCTGTGATGGCCTGAATCTTCTCGTAGTCCATCTTGATCCGCCCTTCCTCGATGACATGTCTAAGGAAGTCAATTTGTTTCTAAGCAAATGAGCATTTGGATAGCTTCGCATATAATTCGTGCTCCCGCAATTGGGCTAGGGCCTTCCGTAAGTGCTCCAAGTGTTCTTCCAGTGTCTGGCTATATACCACAATGTCATCCAAGTAGATCACTATGAATTCTTTAATGTACTCTTGGAAGACTTGGTTCATCAGGGTGCAAAATGTGGCTGGCGTGTTAGTCAAGCCGAATGGCATAACCAGGAAGTCGTACGTCCCATATCTTGTCACACAGGTCGTCTTGTGTTCATCACCCTCTGCAATCCGAACTTGCCAATAGTTTGTCCTCAGGTCTATTTTGGTTAACACCGTCGCACCACCCAGTCTATCGAACAAGTCTGCCATTAGTAGAATAGGGTACTTGTTGTTCACGCTGATTTTGTTTAGAGCCTGATAATCCACACAGAGTCGTAAACTGCTATCATGTTTCTTTTGGAATAGCAAAGGGGACCCGTTTGGGGACTTGGAGGGTACGATGATCCCTGCGACTAGCATTTCCGTCAATTGTTTTTGAAGTTCGCTGAGTTTGGGTTGTGACATTCTATACGGCGCCCGGGCAGGTGGCTTCGCACCCAGCACCAACTCAATCTCATTGTCCACAGTTCGCCTAGGCAGGAGATATTTTGTCATGTCTTGTGGCATGATGTCTTCAAATTCCAGTAGCAGCTCCTTCACGGGTGCATGAATGGGACCCGAGGAGCGTTCTATACCTTCAATGCAAAGGGTAGCCAAGAACGTAGGTTCATGTCTTTTGACCCCCTTCTTCAACTGCAAGGCCGAGATGTTCTCAGCAACCATTTTCATGGGCATACACGGGATAATGCAGGGCTTGGACCCATTTGTTCCCTTTATCATTAGTATATATGTATACGGTACGGGCATGGTGTTGGTTTTCCTCAGGAATTCCAACCCCACTATCAACTCGAAGTCATCTATGATCACCACGCGCAGGTTGAATTTTCATTCATAACGGCCAAGCTTCACTGGTACTTCTTTGGCTATTCCAACCACTGGCTGAGGAGGTGAGTTGATAGCCTTGACACGACCTCTTCCCTTTCCTACAACTAGGACAAGACGCTCCACCTGAGTCGAGGCTAAGTAGTTGTGGGTAGCACCCATGCCTATCATTACCCGAATGGGCTTGCCATTTATCTACATGTCAACGAACATTAAGGTCCTCTCTTGATTAAGAAGAGTTCTCTCATTCGACTTCTTTTTCCCTTTCTTGGCGATTGGGCAGGGTTCCTTCTTCTTACGGATACCAACACTGGTTCCCGCTAAGGACTCAGAAATAGAGCCAACAATTCCATTGAATGAGCCTACTGGTTCAGTCTGGTCCGCATCATCTGCGTCGTCATCCATCCCATCATCAAAAGCTTGATAGGCATTCATTATTCCAATGTGGTCCGCCACAATGACGGCATCCTAAGGGGGGTTTCCTCCCTGGATCGTTGTTGTTAGATGCAGTGCTAGTACTGCCTGAGGAAGGAGCCTCAGATTTGGTTGGTCTCCGGTCTCCTTCACTTCTGCTAGGGCCACCAGTGTTTGGCTGGCCCACTTTGTATCCTCCTCGGACTGGCTGTTGAGGCCTGTCCTTTCGTGCTTTCACTTGATAATCCTGAAGGCACTTTGCTAGTTGGATCGCCTTAGGTAATGTGTATACCCTTTGTCTTTGCAACTCCATGCGAGCATAAGGTTTCAAACCTTCCAGGAAGGTGAAGAGTTTGTCTTTCCCCCCCATGTCGCGTATGTTCAGCATGAGCGCAGAGAATTCCCGCACGTAATCTCGCACTCATTTGGTCTGGCGAAGCTCCTGTAGCTTTCTCCTTGCATTTTACTCAATATTTTCGGGGAAGAACTATAGGCGTATGGCTGCCTTCAGATCTGCCCATGTCTCGAGGGCATCTTCACCGGCTTTGATTGCTTCGTATTTCACCCACCACCAGAGTTTGGCATCACCCTGAAGATACATGGCAGCAGTTGCTACCTTCTTGGCTTCTTCTAGGCCCCTACGACATCGAAGTATACTTCAATGTCGAAAATGAAAATTTTCACTTCTTTGGTATTTTGAGCTCCACTATACGGCTTTGGCTCATGAATTGCAGTTTTTGTGCCACAGGGGCAAGGTTCAAAACACCCCCGATTTGGTTTCCGCCTCCTCGAAGCAGGCCTTGTAAAGAAGCATTGATAATGTTGAGCTGGCCTGTCAAGTTGTCTATAGTTTGTTGCGTGGAAGTCACCCTATCTGTCTCTCGTGCCCTGTGGTCTAAATCCTTGGCACGCTCCTGTTACCAAAAACTTTGGCTGCCTCTGTGGCTGCCATTTGCCGGTCTCCTTCCGAGTCGCGACTGATGTTTTCTATGTCAACTTCGGCTTGGAGCAGTCTGCGATCCAGGTCGTCCAACCTTTGCACTAGGCTGGTCTTTAGTTCAGGCACCATTTCCACGATGGTCCGTAATATGTCAACTGTCTCCTCAAGGATTGCGATGTGATTCCCATGATTCACCATGGTCAGAAATGGTTGTAATTGCAATGTAATCCCTCATCCGATGTCGAGCCTAGGCTCATGTACCAACTGTTATGCGGCGCCTTCCTGAGATTCTTTGGAAGGGCGACGTAAGGCTAAGCAATCGATGTCAGTGTGATTGTTGTCCGGCAACTGAGGTCCCCTTCGTACGCTAGACTAGATTGTCAGTGTCGAATGGGAAAACCAATGTCATGAGCAACTGAGAGAGTAGAAAAGAGAATTGAGAATGAAAGAAAGCTTGATTGCATTAATGAAAGCTATTACAGAAAAGCAACACGGTGTCGGGGGAGAGATACCAGTATAGAGAATTGTTTGCTTGCTAGAAAGTTTGATTGCTTGATCCCCCTTAATAATTCTTAAAAAAATAAACCAAAGTTACATAACTTGACCTAAATAAGTTGTAGAAGCACACTTAAAGAAAATGTGGTAAAATTGCTCTATATTTACAATAAAAAGGACTTAGTCATCTACAAGGTAGAAACAAATCCGTTGGCAGCAACTTTGTCTTTAGCATCAGGGTCTGTGCGCGCGGCATTGTCTACACACGCGGCGCTGTTGGCATCTTTGTATGGCTGGGCGCTGGCGATGGCTATCGGTGGGGTGACAATGGCACATGCACGCATGTCACTTGGAGCTGCCGAGACCACGGGGCCGACCGTGGCACTGGGTGTTGAGAGGTTTGCCAGGATGCCACAGGGCGCGTCCAAGGGGTCATGGGGAATGGCTGGAAAGCCGCCCATGACAGTACATATAGAATAGTACTAGTATGTAAAATTAAACACCCTCTCAATAGAACGAGACACAATCAACGGAGATTAAAGCATGAAATCAATAAGAGACTCAACCATTATCAAGGTGTCAAGTTAGGGTAAAGGTAAATTTCAAGTAAGTTTCATTAATTTAAGTTGGGAGATCTTTAGTACCGACACACCACCGTGTGTTAACACGGAGTTCGATCTCTGACCGACCGGCTAAGATGTCTCACCCAGAGACATACACTCATAATACCACCATGTGCATGGCATGGCATCTGATCTCAGCCCGATCGGCTAAGCTATCTCACCACAATGTCGTGTGGGTCGACATCATATCACAGTTCGCTAGCAATAATCTTATCCCATTTAGGGGAAACATCTCAACACACCAATCTCATCCCATATGAGGGGAAATAGTCTCATCATATTTACATGGGAATTTACCCCTCAATCACTCCTACACCGGCACATGTAATTTCGGGGTTAGGTTGTACCGACCTACCCTTCCTCGGTGGCTAAACAATACTCCCAAGACATTTATTATTAAAAGGATTTGCCACTCATTTTAAATTCTTTTACATGTCATTTATTTTATTGGCACCATTAGCCATAACGCAATATCATTCTTGGCACGTTAGTCGTACTTCATAAATCATGCTCACTATTCACTTTCAAATATCATCATGGATAATCAACAACAAGGCCTTTCAAATTATGACTTTAAACACATACTTGAGCAAATAAGGGTCTTAGGCACATGTGATTTCTTATACAATTTGGGTGTGATCACTTTCATTGGGACTTGACTTGAGGTCACAACATTCTACTACATACTCATACTTAAAATACTTTCCCGAAGAAAAACACAATATGATAAGAATATTCCAGAACACATTTTGAACATATTCATATATATACACCATCCGACACCAAACTTATTAAGAAAAGTCAATTCATAATGGATAACTCGGGAATTACAAGATCATCATGGGAATTCAATTCTAAGAGAGAAGTTTAGCCAACATACCTCGCCTCGAGCTTTTTAAATTACTATAATTTTCCGAAATTCTTAGCCTCATCGATCCATTTAGAAATATAGCCAAATTGAACACAAATAAGTAGAGAGTTCATAGTTTCAGCTCACTCGAGCATTTTATCAAACACTAGGTGTGTATTAAAGTTTTAAGGTCCTCCTATGGTGGATTCTTTCATCCCTCTACCCAAAGTTTACCTAAAAGAGCTCAACAATCTTCCCACTACCCTTGGTGGTAGATGCATGTAAAATAAACAACTCTCATACTCAAGAATCATATTCTGAATTACCCATTTCTACCTAAACTAGAAATTGAAGACTAGGGTTAGAACCTTATCTCTTAGATGAAGACCTTGTGAGTTTTCCTTGTGAATTCTCCAAGACTTGAGCAATAATTGATGAACAATTAGCCTAGGGTCTTCTTCTCTCTTTCTAGAACACTCTCCCTTCTTTCTAAAATATCAGATTTCTCTCTCAAAACGAGCCCAAGGGCTTTTAATCAAAATAGGGTCGGGTAAAAAAAATTAGAAAAAGGAAGCCCCGACACAGATCTACAGTCACATATGCGACCGCATAATGTTTCTGCAGTTTGCACAATGGCCCTCCGGAACTGGGCAATTCTGCCTCATTCTGCGGCCTGTCTGAGGTCCACATACCTATTCTGCGGTCGCATAATGTGCCGCAGAACTCCCCTCCAGAAAATTTCATTCTGGGTCTGCGATGGGTTATGCGGCCGCATAATGGACCGCATAAAGGTCCAAAATTTTTTCCTAAATGTTTGCCTTGGTCTGCGGTAGATATGCGGTCCTCCCCCACTTAAATTCATTCGTCCTCGAATGAGGGCCAAAATCCGCCATTAGAAACCAATGTAACTTAGATGCTATAACACACCAAGAATTCCAAATTTTGACTAACTCCCCAAATTTCTAAAATTTTCGCCAGAGTTTCCCCTATAATTGGGCTTATCCACCTGTCAGAGAATCCCAATAACCAATGCTAACAACATATACAGGAACCAACGACGCAATATATCATAAAAACAATGGCAACCATGGCCTTACGAGTAGTATATCACCAAAAGGGAACACCCTTAACATCAACTGTACAAATGATACATAATTCATAGAAGGTAAACTCTTAACATTTTCATAGAACACAACTTTATAAATACATGAATATTCAAACAAATGTGGGTATTTCTTCTTCATTTCTTCCTCGGCCTCCAAGGTGGCCTCTTCGACTTGTTTGTTTCGCCATAACACTTTCACGGAGGCAATCTCTTTATTCCTCAACTTTCGAACTTGCCTATCAATAATGGAAACTGGAATTTCTTCATACGTCAATTCTTCGTTAACCTAATAGTCTCAACCGGAACAATAAGCGACGGATCTCCAACCACCTTCTTCAACATGGATACATGAAACACTAGGTGCACTAAGGACATCTATGGAGGTAGTTCTAGCCTGTAAGACACCTGGCCAATCCTCTGAATGATCCTTTACGGTCCAACATACCTCGGACTCAATTTCCCTTTCTTACCAAACCGCATTACACCCTTCATAGGGTAAACCTTCAATAATACCCAATCATCTTCTTTGAACTCTAAATCCCTACAAAGCATATTCGAATAGGACTTTTGACGACTATGAGCAGTATTCAACTGCTCTGTAATGATGTTAACCTTCTCCGTAGCCTGATGCACGATGTCCGATCCTATCAATTATGCTTCCCTAATCTCGAATCACCCAATAAGAGATCTATATCTCCTACCATATAAAGCCTCGAACGGTGCCCTCTGAATGCTAGCATGATAACTGTTTTTGTAGGCAAATTCTATGAGCGGCAAATGATCATCCCATCTACCTTTGAAGTCGAGAACACAAGCACGACACATATCCTCAAGTGTCTGAATAGTCTGCTCTTCCTGCCCGTTAGTCTGCGGGTGAAGGGCTGTAATAAGATTCACTTGAATACCCAAACCTTGCTGAAACTTCTTCCAAAATTTAGCTGTGAACTGTGCCCCTAGATCTGAGATAATAGAAATTGGAGTGCCATGCAACATGACTATTTTCTTGATATACAACTGAGCATACTGTTCTGCTGTGTCGGTAGAACTTGCAAGGCGTGCGAGGCAGTCCTACCACAAAGTCTATGTTGATAATCTCCCACTTCCACATTGGAATTTCTATGTTGCGTGCAAACCCACCGGGCCTTTGGTGCTCAGCCTTCACTTGCTAACAATTTGGACATTTTGCCACAAAGTGTGCTACATTCCTCTTCATATCATTCCACTAGTAGAGTTCCCTAAGATCAAGATACATCTTTTTAGAGCCCGGGTGTACGGAATACCTAGAAGTGTGAGCCTCAGACATGATTCTTTCCCGGAGACCATCCACATTTGGAACACATAGTCGCCCTTGGTACCTTAGTGTACTATCATCCACGCTAAGACAAAAGGCCATGGTTTTATGTTTATGAATTCCCTCCTTCAATTGTACCAACAATGGATCGTTGTATTGCTTCTCCTTGACTTCTACCACAAGTGATGATTCAGCCCTATTTTGCACAATCACCACTCCTTCACTAGAGTCCGCAAGACGAACTCCCAAACTAGCCACCCGATGAATCTCCTTGGCCAACAGCCTTTGATATGCCTCTAAGTGAGCCAAACTACCCATAGATTTTTGGCTAAGAGCCTCCACCACAACATTAGCATTCCTTGGATGATACATAATATCGATGTTTTATTCCTTGAGTAATGCAAGCCATCTACTCTTCCTGAGATGCCACGCCCCAAAACTGAGGAGCGCGACCGGCGCTCAACCGAGTGAACCCGGCCAAGCAAGCCTATTAGATTTCCTTCTACCCAAACTCATTCATGAATAAAGAAAATACATATTTTCAATAATTAAACAAAAAGGTGTTCATATCTACAATACCAATTCATTACCAATAGTTTCATTATTTTTAAATTCTCAAATGGACAAGTAATACAACCACAACATAATATAGTTTGACTTTCTCAGCACCAATACACAACCCACACTATGTCTACGGAGCCTCTATAGATAAAGAAGAGTACAATGATAATGCCGGCAATAAGGCCCCGGCTATACCTCAAACATAATACACAAAGTACAAAAGATTCATGACCCCGGGATGAAGTGGGGCTCACCAAGTCATCTGGGAAGAAGGTGTACTGCTATCACTGATCAATATCTCCTGCTGTGGAACCACCTGCATCTATTTAAAGATGTAGCACCCCCAGCAAAAAGGATGTTAGTACTGTTGAATAGCACTAGTATATATAATTAAACACCCTCTCAATAGAATAACAAATAATACAAACAAGATTATAATAATGTTAATGGAAGCCTTAATAAACATCAAACCTCACTTTAGGATCAAGACAGTGTTTCAATTAATTTCCATATCTCACATTGGGAGATTTTTAGTATCGATATACCATTGTCCACAATACCATTATTCACAATACCAGCACTCTCAGCACGGAGTCCGATCACGACCCGATCGGCTAGGCTATCTTATTAGAGACATCAACCACAATTACTCTCAATATCAATACTACCATCTTTAACACGGAGTCCGATCACGACCCGATCGGCTAGGCTATCCATTAGGGACATCGACCACAATCACAATTTCAATTACAATTTCCAGCATAATCACCACCATGTGTGCAGCATGGTGTCCGATCATGACCCGACCGACTGGGTTGTCTTTTTCGAGACATCAACCTTTTTATATCAATCATCACATTTCATATTACTTTCATATCTTTTCATCTCATTGGCACTAATTGCCATAATTATAAGATCTTTCTTGGCACGTTGGCCGTATTTAGTATTTCATGCTTACCTTTTCACTTTCTAACATCAAAATCATCAACAATAATAACAACAATTCAAATCAAGGCATGTAGTACACATGTGAGCAATTAAGAGTCTAAGGCACATAGGGATTCTTCACAAAATTTGGCATAATAGCCTTCATTTGAATTTAACTTGAAGTCGAACATTTTTAATGCACAATCCATATTTTTAACACATCCTCAATTGATAACATAACATAAATAAAGCATTTGGGATACTTGTTGAACATATATGTTTCAACCCAATCTTATTCGGAATAGCCAATTTTATAATGAACCACTCGGGACTTACATAATTCACATGGATATCGTGGGATCCAATTCTAAGAGAAGAGTTTAGCCAACATACCTCAATTGAGCTTCCTTAAACTCTAAAATGTTCCAAAATTCTTAGCAACTTCAATCTATTATAGAAATATAACAAATTGAATCAAAATTAGAAAGATGATTATGGTTCTAGCTCATTTGAGCTTTTTATCAAACACTAGGTGTGCATTAAGGTTTCAAGGTCCTTTTATGGAGGATTCCATCATCCCACAACCCAATCTTTACTGTTTTTAGCTCAACCATCTTCCTATACCCTTTGATAACACATGCATGTAAAATAAACAACTCTCATGCCCAAATATTATCTTGCATATTACTCATTTCTGGATAAAATTCGAAATTGAGGGTTAGGGTATAGAATCTTACCTCTAGGATGAAGACCTAATGAGTTTCTCTTCTTAATCTTCCAAAATTTGAGCAAGAATTGAAGAACAGTTATTGAGGAACACATTATAACTCTAGGCCACTCTCTCTCACTCTAAAATGTCAGATTTTTGCTCAAAAATAGCCCAAAGCATGTATTTAACAAAGTAGGGTCGGGTTTTAAAAACCCAAAAATAGAGCTCCGGAACAAGGTCTGCGATTGCATAATCGATTTGCAGACCGCATATTGGTCGCATAATTGCTGTCTAGAACTGGCAAATATCGGTCGGTGTCTGTGGTCACTATGCGGCCCACAGACCAGTTCTGCAGTCGCATAATGAACTGACATTCCAAATTTGACTAACTCCTTAAATTTCCAAATATTTTGGCAGAGTCTCCCCTGTATTTTGGCCTATCCACCTGCCAGAGAATCCCAGAAACCAATCCTAACAACATATACAAAATCCAATGACACAATATATATGAAAACAACGGAAACCGTGGCCTCACGAGTAGTATATAACCAAAAAGGAACACCCTTAACATCAATTGTACAAATGATACATAATTCATAGAAGGTAAACATTTAGCATTTTCATAGAACACAACTTAATAAATACATGGTTATTCAAACAAACGAGGGTATTTCTTCTTCATTTCTTCCTCGTGGATATGTTTGAACTGCATACACAAGCGTGCAACATACCCGTAGCATATAGCTAGGTCCATGAAGCAGGCCCCAAAGTGCATACTCCCACATTTAGTGCATGGGAGCCTCCGCTGAAGTTGGAATCTTCTGCCAGGCCGACCCTGCTGGTGGGGTCCCCTGTTGCCCTGACTGGGCCCGAATGGCTGTGCACTCATCGATGATTGGAAGAATGATTGAGATGGCTCAGATGACCCTCCCCTAATTGTCGACCTACCACCACCAGCACCAGAAGGACCACTAAAGTTGCCCGCGGACCGGGCCTTGCGGTTACCCTCACGCTCCATTCTATTTTTTAATTTACGATTCACTATAGCTTGAGGAAATGCCACCATCTTCCCATAGTTCATACCAGAATTCAAGGCAGCTGTAGCGGCCTCATTAATAACCAAAGGGGCTAAGGCCCTGTAGAAACCTGTGAACTCTAGCCTCCATAATGGGAAGCATGTGAATAGCATACTTGGACAGGCGCGCGAACTCCATATGGTACTCCCACACATTCATACTACCCTGCTTCTGACTTTCAAACTTAGCGGCACGGGCCGCCTTAGTCTCGTTATACAAGAATTGATCTATAAAGGCATCGGTTAACTCACTCCATCTCATCGGAGGGTTCCCCTCCTCACGGGACTCCTCCCACATTTCAAACCAAGAATAGGCCAAGGGACGTTAGTACATGAAGTTAGTACATGACGGTAGGAGGCCAACTCCACTCCATCTGTCTTAGTAACGCGCATAACTCGGAGAGTCTTGTGCATCTCATCAATAAAGTCCTGGGGGTCCTCCTCAGAATCAGTACATGTGAACATTGGAGGGTCCAGTTGGAGAAACCTGTTTACCCTGGAACTAGCAGAATCCCTTGGCTAATTGGAAGGAGTGGGTGCAATATTTGATCTCTAGGCCTGGGAGGCCACTATCTGAGCCAACATCTGTATGGCTCCCCTAATATCCCCATCAAAAACACTGGGACCGGAAGTTGAATATGAAGGTGGAACTGGAATATCAGTTGGAGGGACCGTTGCACCCTCAGTAGGCGTAGGGCAGGTGCGGTCTGATCAGTTGTAGTAGAATCAGGCAGTGTAGTAATTGGGGGAATATCCTTACACCTCGGGTGATCACCTACATCATCAAATATAGAATCAACTGCCACTCCTGGGGTGACATTGGCTGCTTGGCCAGTTCTTGCCTTTTTTTTAGGCGCCATGTATCGAAAGTTAGAGCAAAGCACGAGTTAAAGGAGGAACAATCTTACAATCATCTTTATCACACGATCGAGAACATCAAAGAAGGATATTCTTCCTAAATGCCCAAGTAGCCTCCTAATTATAGATGTGGCTGACAACACACTGATAAGAATGACTCTACTAGACATGGCTCCGAGAAATCCTATGACACTTTAAAACCTTAGGCTCTGATACCAAGTTTGTCACGCCCCGACCTCGGGGAGCGCGATTGGCACTCAACCGAGATACCCCTGTCAAGAAAGCCTGCTAGATGCCTTCTACCCAACCTTGCCCATTAATAATACAGAGAAGATAAACTTCATTAATTAACACCAAGAGGGTTCATGAACAACACTAAATCCATCAGTATTAATTACTTCATTTATATAGTCTCAAAATACATACACTTTCATAGTTTGAAGTGGAACATGGAATCCACATACTTCATTACTCTCTTGAATTTACCAATACCAATACACAACTCACACCATATCTACGGAGCCTCTAATAGATATAAAAGAGTACAATGATAGTGCCGGCAATAAGGATCCGGCTATACCTCAAATCATAATACACACGGAACAAAAGATGCAGAACCCCGGAATGAAGTGGGGCTCACCAAGTCAGCTGGGAAAAGAGTGTACCGCTATCACTGGTCAATGCCTCCGGCTGTGGAACCACCTGCATCCATTAAAGATGCAGCGCCCCCGGCAAAAGGGACGTTAGTACATGTCGAATAGTACTAGTATGAAAACCAAAACATCTATTAACGGACTTGGAAATACAATATGAATATGATGAATCATGGTAACAATAATATGGCTTAGATAGACGTAAAAGTAATAACATATTTATTAAGAACTTTCAATAACATTTATAAATTTCAAGTTGGGGATCCTCTAAAACTACCTTTACATAGAGCGGCCTTGCCGCCTCACCCCAATGTATGTGGGTAGAGGTGCAATCACAATACCAAAAATACTACAAAAAGCGGACCCGCCACCTCACCCCAATGTATATGGGTGGAGGTGTATTCACAATACCACAACTGTACACAAAGCGGCCTCGCCGCCTCACCCCAATGTATGCAGGTGGAGGTGTATTCATAATACCACAACTCTTCACAAAGCGGCCCCGCTGCCTCACCTTAATGTATGCGAGTGGAGGTGTATTCACAATACCACAATTTATATTCCCAAAAGGAGTTTTCTTCCAATCAACTATTTGTCACCTTTGGCATTAGTAAGTATAAGTTCATAAGGTCTCATCATATGAGGAATACGTGTTTGATCACATTGATTCCATACGAGGTTTTCTTCCCAAAGGGGGTATAACATAAATAAGCGACAATAGAAAATCTTTTAACACATGAGGTTTCAGACACGTTATGCAATTTAAGAATAAATTTACTAATTGAACATCCCACCTCAGCAGTATTTCAAGTTCGACTACACATGATGGAGTTTGTAAGGATTAGGGAATTTTGATAATAGAAGAAGAGTTTAGCCTTCATACCTTGATGGAGCTCTTTAGTGATACTAAAACCTTCCACTACTCTTACAACTTCAATCTACATCAATATAATTCAATTGGACCAATATTAGTAAAATTTCAAGTTTTTTTGGTCATTTTGGCATTTTATCAAGCACCTAGAGTGCATAGCATTCAACTACCTCTGGTAATGGTGTTTCTTCATCCAAAAATCCCTACTTCCCACCAACAAGAGATACTACAACATCATTTGACCATTTACTACCTTCTTAGCACCATCATAATCATGAAAGATTACCTCTTGAAGGCCAAATCTTGAAAGTCAACTTTTGGGGTGTTCTTGAGATATTTGAAGAAATCCTATGGAATCCAATACAAAACCTTATTGTAACTAGTGATTGAGAAGTGGAATCATCATAAAAACACTCTTTAAAACTCACCTTAAGTGGGTATTGAAAGCCTTGGTCGGATGGGAAGTGGAGAGAAATGCCCTATCCTTGAAACCTTTTTGTTTTTCTCTCTCCCCGCTCACGTATATTTATATTGCAGAGGACCTCGCGGTGGGTTGCATACCGTGCGCGTAACGTGAGCTATCACTACTCAGGAACATTTCCTAGCACGCGTTGAGCGCGCGTTACAGACTAAATCCGCTAGTTTGTTCCTTGCAACCATGTTTTCCTTTCGTGCACAGAGCGCACGTTAGGGCCTAAATGCGTTGTTTTTGGCAATTTCAACCAACTTTTCAAGCCTAATGTTTTTACTTCCTTTTGATATTTTGACACTCTGAACCACCTCAACTTGAACTATACATACATTACCATGTTCCGATCACCACCACCCCCTAGTGTGGGTCTGCACGAACTCCGAGATTGGCGCTATTACCATATTAATCTTATATAAATATCCCATGTCAACTACGAAAATTTATGAGGCTTTATAGATCGGAAGCCATAAGCCCCCAATCTCGAATTTGGGAGTATGTGAAGACTAGGAAATACGATTTTGGTGGGTTTGAAGCAAATGGTTGGGCATGCATGTCATTAATGAAAGTTGATGGGTGTTGTATGGATATTGTAAATTGGTTGGCTTCTTGTAAATTCATGGTGAGGGTAGAGGAATTTCTATTATGGGACCTTGTAATCAATTTCGCATATTAGGTGTTTGATGAAATGCCAGAATGGGCTAAATCTAAGAACACCTTTCTAACTATGGTTAAATTAGGTTATGTTTCTATAGATTGAGGTTGCTAATAGTGTGGGACGTTGTAGTAATCTATGGAAAGCTCAATCAAGGTATGTTGCCTAAACTTCCTCCGTAGAATCGGATTCCATGATTCCACTGTGAACTCCAAGTACGATTGCGCGAAGTACCAATTCTTATCATGTTAGATTTTCTTGAACACATGATTTATCATATGCTGATATGCTCAAGTCTTGTTTTAATTTCTATCCTTATTCACTCCTACAAAGATACTTCAAATGAGGTTGATTTAACGAATGTCTATGATTCAAATTTATGTTTCAAATGAAATGGGTATAGTCTCCTTGTAAATGCTTCCAATGTGTTATAAGCTCTTACGTTCTCATGGATAGAAGTTATGGTGTTGCTAAATGTTCTAAGTGTTCTTAATGTTCTATGGTCATCCATGACATATAAAAGGAAGTGATAGTATGAACATGAAATGCGACCACTTGCCAAAAAGAGGATTTTGAGGCATTGTATATTCCAATGGTTTCAATCATAGTATGTATGCTTCTAAAACAATAAATGCAAAAAATTTTGATGTTAATTCCCCAAGAATCATGAACCTAGCTAATGACCTTTAGATGATAAGAGAGTACATAGCAAGATGAGAGAGAGATTTCCTATGCTAAATGATGATGAACCTTAAGAAAATAAATTGGGTCCATGGGCCATTGGAATCTACTTATTGATTCACCATACTTGTGTTAATTTAATAAGATGTGTTTCTCCATGATGAGCATTAACATGAAGTATTCCAATGATCCGAAACTTACAACCTTATATGTAATGTTAATCATGTCGCTTTGAGTTTATATATGGTCACATGTATAATGTTGTGTTATGACCCTATGGACGGTCTATGAAACACATAAGTGTATTGTATGGGTGATTATATGGATGGTCTATGAAGCACATAGGTGTATTGTATAGGTAATCCTATGGACGATCTATGAAACGCATATGTGTATTGTATTGGTGATCATATGGACGGTCTATGAAACACATATGTGTATTGTATAGGTGATCCTATGGACGGTGTATGAAATGCATAGGTGTATAGTATAATTGATCCCTATGGACGGTCTATGAAACGCATAGGTGTATACTATAGATGAACCCTACAGACGGTTTGGTGAGACGCATAGCCATCACGAACAATAGTTGCCACTCTCATTGCCCTTATTTGTACACGTTGTTACATTTATATTATATTTTGTATCCCATGCATAGTTCATATGGCTCAACTTGATTCCAAAATAAGTTCATAATGATGTAAGTGTAATAATACTTGACATGTGATTCTATGTCACGCCCCGACCTCGGGGAGCGCGACTTGCGCTCAACTGATATAACCTGGTCAATTAAGCCTACTAGATGCTCTCTACTTGAACCTTCCCATGAATAAAGTGAAGGCATATTTTATTAATTAGACCATGAGAAGATCATGTGAGCAACACCATTTCATTACCATTAGTTACATCATTTATAAGTCTCCAAAATATTACATTACACATTCATAGTTTAGAAGTGGAACATGTGATACAAATACAACATTATAGTTTGACTTTCCTATACAACCCACACTACGTCTACGGAGCCTCTATTTGATACAAAAGAGTAAAATGATAGTGCCAGCAACAAGGCTCCGGCTATACCTCAAAACACTATACATACAGGACAAAAGATACAAGCCCCCAAGAAGAATTGGGGCTCACCAAGTCAGCTATGGAACCACCTGCATCCATTAAAGATGTAGTGCCCCCGGCAAAAGGCACGTTAGTAAATATTGAATAGTACTAGTATGTAAGACTAAATAACCTCTCAATAGAACGAGTAACAATACAATGAGAAACAATTATAGGATCCAAATGAAAGCCTCAAATAATACCAATGCATCAAGTTAGGAGCAAGATATGTTTTCAAGTAGGTTTCAATGTTTTAGGTTGGGAGATCTTTAGTACCGATATATCACCATGAATTTCGCACGGAGTCCGATCACGGTCCGATCGGCTAGGGCGTCTCACCCAAAGAAATCCAATCACAATCACAATCACCACCATGTGCGCGGCATGGCGTCCAATCTCGACTCGATTGGCTAGGACGTCTCACCACAATGCTGTGTGGATCGACATCACCCTTCACTAGAAATCATCTCATCTCAATTAAGGGGAATAATCTCAACACATCAATCTCATCCCATTTAAGGGGAATGTTCTCAACACATAAGTTCAGGGATTTACCCCTCAATCACTCCTACACCAGCACATGTAGTTCTGGGGTTAGGTTATTTCAACCTACCCTTCCTTGGTGACTAAAGATACTCCCAAAATATTTATTATATAAGGGATTTTCAATTCAATTCATAACCTCTTACACATCTTTTCATTTCATTGGCACTAATGGCAACAAGTTTTATATCATTCTTGGCATGTCGGTCATATTTCATATTTCATGCTCACCCCTTTCACTTTCAAACATCAACATGGGTTATCAACACCAAGGCATCTCTAATCACGACTTTTAGTACACATATGAGCAAATAAGAGTCTTAGGAACATTAAGTTTGCTTCCACAATTTGGTATAATAACTTGCAATTGAAACATGATTGAATTCATAATATTTCGATACACAACCCATATTTTGAACATATTCCCGAAGGATAACATAACATGATAAGAGTATTCGGAACACATTTTGAACATATATCTTTCGACACAAAATTTATTCGGAATAGTCAAATTTATAGTGAATAACTCGGAACATGAGAAATAAGAACTTGGCCCATCATACTTGAGACTTATGAGAACATTGCGGGATTCAATTCTAAGAGATAGGTTTAGCCAACATACCTTGCTTTGAGCTTTCCTTAAATTACTACAATGTTTCGGAAATCCTAGCAACTTCGATCTATTTAGACAAATGATAAGATTGAACCATAATTAGGAAGATATTCGTAGGTTCAACTCATTTAAGCATTTTATCAAACGCTAGGTGTGCATTATGCTTTCAAGGTTCTTCTTTTGTGGATTCCTTCATCTCTCAACCCAATATTTACCCATTTGAGCTCAACAACCTTCCCACAAACCTTGATGGTACATGCACGCATAAATGCCACTCTCATACCCAAGAATCACATTCTCCATTACCCATCTTCTACCCCAAATTCGAAATGGAAAGTTAGGTCTAGAACCTTACCTCTTTAGAAGACAACTAGCATGGTTTCCTTGTGAATTCTCCAAGACTTGAGCAAGGATTGATGAAAAAATAGCTTAGGGATTCCTTCTCACTCTAGAGCACTTTCCTCACTCTAAAATAGCAGTTTGAACCTTCTAAAATCACCCCAAAAGTCTTTTTATAAAAATAGGATCGAGTGACATTTTCCCAAACTTAAACTTACGAAGCCGGGTCTGCAGTTGCAACCTTTTCCGCAAAACAATTATGCTGCCCGCAAAATGGACCGCCAAAATTAGTCTATAAAAATTGGGTAGGTCTAGACAGGTCTGCAGCCTTTATGCAGCCCGCAGAATGGTTATGTGGTCGCATAATGCGGCACAAAATCTCCCTCCAGAAATCTTCATGTTGGTTCTACGATGGATTGTGCGACCCGCAAAATGATTATGCAGTCGCATACTTGACAGCAAAATGATCTTCAAAAATTTGCTCAAAATCTGTTGCATTTTGCGGCCGATCTTCGGTCCGCGAAAAGGTTCTAAAGTAACATAGTGGACCGCAAAAATGCCATGTTCAGTAAAATTTTACCTTCAACACATTAGCCTACCTCGGCACCACGTAACCCCGGGTTCTAGTAAAAATTTACGGAGCCTTACATCCTCCCTTGCTTAATATCATTCATCCTCGAATGAGGGTTAAAGTTCACAATTAGCATCCAATGTTACTCAACTATTACTTCACACACCAGCAGTTCCAAATTTTGTCTAACTCCTTAAATTTCAAAATATTTCGCTAGAGTTTCCCCTATAACCGGGCCTATCCACCTGCCAGAGAATCCCAGAAACCAATCCTAATAGCATATACATAATCCAATGACATAATATAACATGAGAACAACACCAACCGTGGCCTCATAAGCAATATATTACCAGAAAGGAACACCCTTAACATTAACTGTACAAGTGATACATAATTCATAGAAGGTAAGCTCTTTACATTTTCATAGAACACAACTACCTAAATATATATTTATTCAAACAAATAAGGGTACTTCTTCTTCATCTCTTCCTTGGCCTCCCAGGTGGCTTCTTTAACTTGCTGATTTCACCGTAGCACTTTCATGGAGGCAATCTCTTTATTTCTCAGCTTTCGGACTTGCCTATCGAGAATGGAAACTGGAATTTCTTCATAAGTCAATTCCTCATTTACCTCAATATTCTCAACCGGAATAATGAGTGTCGGGTCTCCAACTACCTTCTTCAACATAGACACATTAAACACTGGGTGCACTGAGGACATCTCTTGAGGTAGCTGAAGCTTGTAAGCCACCTGACCAATCATCTGAATGATTCTATATGGTCCGACATACCTCGGACTCAATTTCCCTTTCTTACCAAACCACATTATACCCTTCATGGGGGAAACCTTCAAGAATACCAAATCATCATCTTTGAACTCCATATCTCTGCGACGCACATCCGAATAGGACTTCTAGCGACTCTGAGTTGTATTCAACCATTCCTTAATGAGCTTAACCTTCTCCATAACATGATGCACGAGGTCTGGCCGTATCAACTCCGCTTCCCTAGTCTCGAAACACCCAATGGGAGATCTATATCTCCTACCATACAGAGCCTCGAACGGTGCCATCTGAATGCTAGCATGATAACTGTTGTTGTTGGAAAATTCTATGAGTAACAAATGATTATCCCAACTACCCTTGAAGTCAAGAACACAAGAGCGTAACATATCCTCGAGCGTCTGAATGGTCCCCTCTGGCCGTCCGTCAGTCTGTGAATGAAAGGTTGTACTAAGATTCACCTGAGTACCCAAACCTTGGTGAAATTTCTTCCAAAATTGGCCGTGAATTGTGCCCCTCGATTTGAGATAGTAGAAAGTGGAGTGCCATGCAACCTGACTATTTTCTTGATATACAACTGAGCATACTGTTCTGCTGTGTCGGTAGCCTTAACAGGTAAGAAGTGTGCTAATTTCGTGAGTCAATCCACAATCACCCAAATCGAGTCAAACTTGTGAGGAGTGTGAGGTAGTCCTACCAAAAAGTCCATGTTGATCATCTCCCACTTCCACATTGGAATTTCTATGTTCTGTGCTAACCCACCGGGCCTTTGTTGTTTGGCCTTCACTTGCTGACAATTTGGACATCTTGCCATATATTCTGCTACATTTCTCTTCATATCATTCCACTAGTAGACTTCCTTAAGATCATGACAAATCTTTGTAGAGCCTGGGTGCACGGAATACCTAGAATTGTGAGCCTCGATCGTGATTCTTTCCCCGAGACCATCTACATTTGGAACATATATTCGCCCTTGGTACCTTAGTGTGCCATCATCCATGCCAAGAGAAAAATTTGTGGTATTATGTTTATGAATCCCCTCCTTCAACTGTACCAATAATGGATTGTCGTATTGCTTTTCCTTGACTTCTACAACAAGCGATGATTCAGCTCTGTTTTGCACAATCACCCCTCCTTCACTAGAATCCGCAAGACGAACTCCCAAACTAGCCAGTGGATGAACATCCTTAGCAAACAACCTTTGATATGCCTCCAAGTGAGCCAAACTACCCATAGATTTCTGGCTAAGAGCATCCGCCACAACATTAGCCTTCCCTGAATGATATAGAAAATCGATGTCGTAGTCTTTGAGTAACTCAAGCCTTCTTCTCTACCTCAGGTTCATATTCATTTTCTTGAAACTATATTGAAGGCTCTTATGGTCCGTGAATATTTACACATCGACCCCATACAAGTAATGACGCTAAATCCTTAATAAAAATACCACCACCACAAGTTCTAAGTCATGTGTTGGATAGTTTTTCTCATGATTATTCAGTTTCCTAGAAGCATAAGCGATCACCTTGTCATGTTGCATCAATACACACCCTAGTTCGATTCTTGAAGCATCACAATATACCACAAACTCATATGTACTATCTGGTAGGGTCAACACCGGTGTCGTAGTCAATCTTGATTTCAACTCTTGGAAGCTCTTTTCACAACCATCTAACCATTGGAACTTAATTGCCTTCTGTGTCAATTTAATCAACGGGGAGGCAAAAGTAGAGAACCCCTCCACAAACTTTCTGTAATACCCAACTAAGCCCAAGAAACTGCGAATCTCTATTGGAGTTGTAGGTCTAGGCCAATTCTTTACCGCTGCAATCTTCTGAGGTTCAACCTTAATTCCATCTCTAGAGATGACATGACCCAGGAATGTGACAGGTCCAAGAAAAAATTCACACTTCGAAAACATCGCATATAACTTGTGTTGATATAAAGTCTGCAGAACTTCCCTAAGATGATTGGCATGGTCCTCTCGACTTCGTGAATATACAAGAATATCGTCAATGAACACTATGACAAATGAGTTGAGAAAAGGCTTGAAGACTTGATTCATAAGATCTATGAAAGCTGCTGGGGCATTTGTTCGCCCAAAAGACATTACCAAAAATTCCAAGTGCCCATACCGGGTCTTGAAAGCTATTTTTGGAATATCCTACTCTCTAATCTTCAATTGGTGATACCCGGATATTAAATCAGTTTTCAAGAAGTACCTAGCACCCTGCAATTGGTCAAACAAGTTATCTATCTTTGGCAGTGGGTACTTATTTGTCACACCCCGAACCTAGGGGGCGAGACCGGCACCCGGTGCCTCACCTATCCTTGCGTACCAACTTGCGATTAAGGAATCTGAACATATAATGTCATACTTTGGCCATGAGCCACATTGCAAGTCAATTGCGAATGCTGACTAAACATCAATATAAAGCTGGCAAACCAACAAAATATACATAAAAGGCCTACAAGCCCAACATACTGCACTAATTGACAGGATATGTCTACAAGCCTCTACTAATGGATATACTATGATCGGAATAGGGCCTTGACCTACTCATAACATATATACATATATACACAAGATGTACATAAACCTCTAGACCCGGCAACTCCGAAGGGCATGGAGCATACCGATCAAGCTGAACTCGGGCAATACCTAATGAGGAGGTCTACCCGTCTGTCTGTCTGAAGCTGCACGCATGAAATGCAGCGCCCCCAGAAAAGGGACGTCAGTACGAAATAATATACTGAGTATGTAAGGCAATATACTGAAAGCTGAAACTGAACTGATAATATAATAACTGAATGTAACTGGGAGTCAAAGATAATCTGAAGATATGCTCACCTGCTGATACTGACTCAGCTTTCTCAATATAATAAGTAAAATAGCTATCCAGCCTTATAAAGCTCGGTATATATATAACTGCTCTGCCGTAGTAGGCTCGCTCATAGGCGCTCGGCCATACTAGGCTTTGTATCTCGGCCAACTGGGCTCGCTCATAGGCGCTCGGCCACAGTAGGCTTGGTATATAGCTTACCATCTGATCAGAGGTTGCCCAATAGAGGCCTGCCCATCGATTATAGCTCGATGGTAATGAAAATAATATAATACTGTATACATAGGCTCTCTGCTCTCTTGACTGTAAGAAGACAATACTCAATTAAAAATGAAGTCCCGATAAGGAGAGTATTGTAATTTATGAGACTAGGATAATGAGTATAAATTCGGGAGTATGAACTTCTCTTTATGCCTTGTTATCAAACACATGTAATTACTAGATCATGACAAAATGAAGGAAGGGCTTAGCCTTAACATACCTAAGTCGATTCTCTTGACAATCCCTCTAACACACGTCAATTGTGACAACAAGTAATGAAGGATCGAAGTAGGAAAAATTCCGTATGATATTCTTGAGAAAGATTACACCGTCCTTCCTTAAAATCGCAAATCTCACGTTGCTATAGTACTAAGTAGTCTTGTATGAATTTTGTTGTAGAAAATTCACATTGCTATTATATAGTTTGTAAGAATTGGCTGAAGCTTTCCATTATTACCTCATTGTAGAGATGCAAACACCTTTCTTAAGTGATTTGGAGGGGTTTTTATTCTTAGTTAGTGTGGGCCCCACTATGTGATGACTTGGCCACAAAGACTCCTCCAATCTTGCCACCTTATCTCAAAACTAACTTAGTCACATTAGGCTTAATTAAGCCTTTTATGCTTGCTACCACGTTGAGGGGGGGTTGTCCCCCTTAAGCTTTATCCAAAAATTCCATTTACAAATTAATCTCCCACTTAAAAATCCATAATTATCCAATTATCCACACAATTAAGAATTATCTCAAATTACTTATAATACTACTCACTTTTAACACACTTTGTACACCTAACTATCATAGTCATGTGGTATCTTGTAGGGTGCTAGTCCATAAATACCGGGTATTATAGCTCGGACCGTACTTTATCCCAAATTGTTAAACTTCGATGAAACTCATTTTCTTCGATTCGCTTACCCTCTCACCTTCACAAATTTACTTATCACTTATTTGAAATAGCATAATACTTATAATCTCCAAATAATCTTTTCCTTGGACTTATGTCAATTACCTTATGATAAATTTAACGTACAATACTACAGGGTGCAACATCATCGTAATTTAATACTGCGGAGCGTAACATCGACGTAATACTCTACGGTGTAACATTATTCTTGATCGTGACCCTGTTGAGCTGCCGGTAGGAAATACATATTCTCAGTGACCCATCTTTCTTTCTTACAAAGAGGACCAGTGCACCCCAAGGCGACACACTCGACCGGATGAAACCCTTCTCTAACAAATCTTTCAATTGCTCATTTAGCTCGTTCAATTTTGCCGGTGCCATTCTGTAGGGTGGAATAGATATAGGCTACGTGCTTGGCCTCACATCAATCCCAAAATCAATCTCCATGTCTGGGGGGATCCCAAGGAGCTCATAAGGAAAGACCTCCGGAAATGTATTCACAACTGGCACAAACTCAAGTGTAGGTGCCTCAGCATCGGTGTCCGTTACCCAGACCAAATGGTAGATACACCCCTTGTTGGTCATCTTCATGGCCTTAAGGTAAGAAATAAACCTACCCTTCGGCACCACCTCATCCCCCTTCCATTCAATAACTAGCTCATTTGGAAATTCAAATCTAACAGTTCTGGTTCGACAATCAAGCTTTTCAAAACATGAATAAAGCCATTCTATCCACATTATTACATCAAAATCAACCATCCCCAATTCAATGAGATCGGCCATGGTGTCCCGACCATGCACCATGACAACACAATCCTTATAAATCCACGCGGCCACAGTAGACTCACCAACAGGAGTAGATATAGAGAACGAATCATGGAGTTGTTCTGGTTCTATCCCGAATTCCATATCAACATAAGGAGTGACATAGGACAAAGTGGAACTAGGATCAATAAGAGAATATAGATCATGAGATTGAACATTAAATATACCTGTGACAACATGTGGAGAAGCCTCTGAACTCTAGCGACCCCTCATAGCATAGAAACGGTTGGATGCTCCCGAATTCTGTGCACCACCCCTAGCTGCACCACGCCTTGCGGGTGCTGGAGTGCCTCGATCTGGAGGAGGTGCTACGGATGTAGTAGCTGCAGAACTGGCTGTCTGTGCCGTACCCCTGTCTGTGCGGTTATGAGTTACTATTATTGTTGGTACGTGAGTTGTCCGTGAGGCTATGAGTTATTGTTATTGTTGGCACGTGAGCTGTCGGTGCGATTACGAGTTATTGTCATTGCTGGTATGTGAGTTGTCCGTGGGGTTGTGACTGGTAATGTGGGCATAAGATGCCAAGTGAATAGGGTTCGTGAATTGGGACCCGTGATTTGTGATTCTGAGGTGTTGTATCTTGGGGAAATTCTTGAATAAATCTTCTATGAAAGCGGTTGTTCTTATTGAGTTGTTACTCATTTTTGTTACTTGGTTTAACCAGACTTAAACTGTATTCAACGTACTCTACGACGTTATTACTAGTTGTGACTTGATGCTAATTGTTGGCTCTAGTTTTCTATTACAAGTTTTGTTTTGTTATTTTTACCATGCTTAGCATTACATTGATATTGTGTCCTGTTAGTCTCACATTCATACTTGTACAAGTTATTAGGTCTAGTAGGTGTCTTGACTGTTCCTCGTCACTACTCCTCTGAGGTTAGTCTTGATACTTACTGGGTACCACTATGGTGTACTCATTCTACACTTCTGCACATTTTTGTGCAGATCCACGTACTTCGTAGTTTGTTGATTGCTAGCTAGCTAATCAGGCATTGTGGTAGAGACTTCAATGTAAGGCCCCACAAAAGTTTGCCAAGAATTTAAGTTTTTATGGTGCAAAGGTAAGCTAATGTGCCACAAAAAGGATTTTTTGATTGTGCAATGCATCGTGGAGTTGGTAGAAGAATTTGCAAAAAATGACCATTCTGTGGTCCATTATGCTATAGCGGATCTGCTCCGCTGACCACAAAATCACCACAGAATGAATCAGAAGCAATTCAAATTTGAAAACCATTTTTTGGGCCGCATAACCATTCCGCCACTGCAAAATTGCATCGCAGAATAGACCAGACCAAACCTAGAATTTGAAAACTATTTTTTGGGACACATAACCATTCTAGTGGCCGCATAACCATTCTGCTACAGCAAAACCGCATCGCGAATTTGACATACCATTTTGTGGCCATTCTGCTGGCCACATATCTATTCTGCTTCCACGGAATTGCACCACATAATTGACTTCGGAGGGTTATTTTTGGTAATTATTTTATCCGACCCTATTTTGATATAAGGACTTAGGGGGTCATTTTATAAGATATAACTTGATGTTTTAGAGTGACAGTATCAATTAAGAGAGAGAGGGAGAAGCTCTATTAAATTATACTCTCCAATTTTTGCTAAAACCTTGGAAATTCAAAAGGGAAACTCACAAGACCCTCTACTTATAAGGTAATACTTCATCCCTAGCTTTAATGCAATGTTTAATAATGGGTTTAGGTAGTATTTTATCTTGATGGGAATTGTGGGATGGTGACCGGAAGCCATAAGCCCCCAATCTTGAATTTGGGAGTATCTGAAGACTAAGAAATGTGATTTTGGTGGGTTTGAAGCAAATGGTTGGGCATACATGTGACTAATGATGGTTGATGGGTGTTGTAGGGGTATTGTATAATGGTTGGGTTCTTGAAAATTCCTTGTGATGGTAGAGGAATTTCTATTATGGGACCTTGTAATCGATTTCGCATAGTAGGTGTTTGATGAAATGTCAGAATGGGTTAAATTTAAGAACACCTTCCTAACTATGGTTAAATTTTGTTATGTTTATATAGATTGAGGTATCTAGGAGTGTGGGATGTTGTAGTAATCTAAGGAAATCTCAAGCAAGGTATGTGGGATAAACTCCCTCCGTAGAATCGGATTCCATGATCTCACTGTGAACTCCAAGTACGGTTGCTCGAGGTACCAATTCTTATCATGTTATATTGTCTTGAACACATGATTTACCATATGCTGCTATGCTGAAGTATTGTTTCAATTTCTATCCATGTTCACTCCTACGAAGATACTTCAAATGAGGTTGATTTAATGAATGTATATGATTCAAATTTATGTTTCAAGTGAAATGGGTATAGTTTCCTTGTAAATGTTTCCAATGTGTTATAAGATCTTACGTTCACATTGATAGAAGCTATGGTGTTCCTAAATGTCCTAAGTGTTCTTAATATTCTATGGTCACCCATGACAAGTAAAAGGAAGTGATAGTATGAACATGAAATGTGACCGCTTTCCAAAAAGAGGATTATGAGGCATTGTATGTTGCAATGGTTTCAATCATAGTATTTTTGCTTCTAAAACAATAAATGCAAGCGATTTTGATGTTATGTCCCCAAGAATCATGAACTTAGCTAATGGCCTTAAGATGTCAAGAGAGTACATAACAAGATGAGAGGGAGATATCCTATGCTAAATGATGATGAACCTTAAGAAAAGAAATTGGGTCCATGCTCCGTTGAAATCTACTTATTGATTAACCATACGTGTGTTAATGTGATAAGCTGTGTTTTTCCATGATGAGCATGAACATGAAGTATTCCAACAATCCGAGAACTTACGACCTTATATGTAATATTAATCATGTCGCTTTGAGTTTATTTATGGTCACATGCATAATGATGTGTTATGACCCTATGGACGGTCTACGAAATGCATAGGTGATCCTATGAACGGTCTATGAAATGCATAGGTATATTGTAACGGTGATCCTATAGACGGTCTATGAAATGTGTAGGTGTATTGTATTGGTTATCCTATGGATGGTCTATGAAATGCATAGGTGTATTGTGTAGGTGATCCTATGGACGGTCTATGAAACACATAGGTGTGTAGTATAGGTAATCCCTATGGACTGTCTATGAAACACATAGGTGTATTGTATAGGTGATCCCTATGGACGGTCTTTGAAACGCATAGGTGTAATGTATAGGTGATCCTATGGACGGTCTATGAAATGCATATGTGTATTGTGTAAGTGTCACGCCCCAAAACTGAGGAGCGCGACCGACGCTCAACCGAATGAACCTGACCGAGCAAGCCTGTTAGATTTCATTCTACCCAAACTCATCCACGAATGGAGATAATACATATTTTCATTAATTAGACAAAACGTGATCATGTCTACAATACTAGTTCATTACCAATAGTTTTTATCATTTTTAAAGTCTCAAATGGACAAATAATTCAACCATAATATAACATAGTTTGTCTTTCCCAGCACCAATACATAACCTACACTATGTCTACGGAGCCTCTATGGATAAAGAAGAGTACAATGATAATGCCGGCAATAAGGCCCCGACTATACCTCAAATAGTATTCACAAAGTACAAAAGATACATGATTTCGGGATGAAGTGGGGCTGACCAAGTCAGCTTGGAAGAAGGTGTACTGCTATCACTGATCAATAACTCCTGTTGTGGAACCACCTGCATCCATTTAAAGATGCAGCGCCCCCGGCAAAAGGAACGTTAGCACCGTCGAATAGTACTAGTATGAAAACAAAACACCAATTTAAGAATTCAGAAATACAATGTGAATACGATGAATCAGGGCGGCAATACAATAATATAGATAACCGTGAAATCAGAGCAAGCTTATTAAGAGCTATGAAGAACATTTAGAGGATTTAAGATGAGATCCTCTATAACCATCTTCAAACATAGCGGTCCCGCCTCCTCACCCGATGTCTGCAGGTGGAGGTGCAAGTACAATAACACAAATCTACTCAAGAGGCCCTGCCGCCTCACCCCAATGTATGTGGGTGGATGTATAACCATAGTACCAAGAACCTACACAAGCGGCTATGCCGCCTTACCCCAATGTTTGCAGGTGGAAATGCATCAACGATACCAATACTAACACAAAACGGCTATGCCGCCTCACCCAAATATATATATGTGGGTGGTGGTGCCACAACAATGCCAAACTATAAACAAAGCGGTCGTACCGCCTCACCCCAATGTATGCGGGTGGATGGGCATTCCGACAATACCATAATCCCTGCATGAAGCGGTCATGCCGCCTCACCCCAATATATGCTGGTGGAGGTGTATCAAAATCCCAATCTCTACATAACTTGGCATAATAACTTTCACATAAATCACGACTTGAAATTATAACATGCGGATACACAATCCATAGTTTGAAACACTTCCTCAATTTATAATGCAATATGATAAGAGCATTTGAAACACAAATTGAACATATATCTTTATCACAAAATTTATTGGAATACTCGGTTTGTAATAAACATCTTGGAACTTACAAGGATAATGGGAATTCCAATTCTTAAAGAAGAGTTTAGCCAACATACCTCACTTGAGCTTCCTTTCACTCTAAATGTTCCGGAATTCTTAGAAACTTTAATCTATTTTAGAAATATAACAAATTGAACAAAAATTATTAAGATGATCATGGTTCTAGCTCATTTGAGCATTTTATCAAACACTAGGTGTGCATAAGGTTTCAAAGTCCTTTTATGGAGAATTCCATCATCCCACAACCCAATCTTTACCATGTTTAGTTCAAGAATCTTCCTACTCCCCTTGATATCACATGCATGTAAAATAAACAACTCTCATGCCCAAAAATTATCTTGCTAATTACCCATTTTCAGATAATTTCGAAATTAGGGGTTAGGGTGTAGAATCTTACCTCTAGGATGAAGACCTAGTGAGTTTCCCTTCTCAATCTTCCAAAACATGAGCAAGAATTTAACAACAATTATTGAATAACACCTTCTCACTCTAGGGCACTCTCTCTCACTCTAAAATGTCAGATTATAGGTCAAAAATGGCCCAAAGAGTGTATTTAACAAAATCAGTCGGGTTTTAAAAACCCAAAAATGGAGCTCCGGAACAAGGTCTGCGATCGCATAACTGATATGCGGACCGCATATCGGTCGCATAATTGGTTACAAAATAGCCAAAAGAACTGTCTGTATATGCGGTCCGCATAACTGTTCTGCGGTCGCATAATGACCGCATAACAGTTATGCGGTCGCATAATCGACCGCAAAATTTCCTTCCATCTGGACCTCTCCTGCCTCACTTCTGCGGCCATTATGCATCCCGTAGAGTGATTATGCGGTCGCATAATGGACCGCACAAACGTGCTTTTCTGCCAAAAATGTTCCTCTACTTTCCGGTGCATTGTTCAACCCAAACAGTCCGAGCCACGAAAAAACATTTTATAAGGAGTTAGGGGGTCATTTTATAAGATATAACATGATGTTTTAGAGTGACAGTATCAATTAAGAGAGAGAGGGAGAAGCTCTATAAAATTATACTCTCCAATGTTTGCTCAAACCTTAGGAATTCAAAAGGGAAACTCACAAGACCCTCTACTTATAAGGTAAGACTTCATCCCTAGCTTTAATGAAATGTTTAATAATGGGTTTAGGTAGTATGTTATCTTGGTGGGCATTGTGGGATGGTGACCGGAAGCCACAAGCCCCCAATCTCGAATTTGGGAGTATGTGAAGACTAAAAAATGTGATTTTGGTAGGTTTGAAGCAAATGGTTGGGCATGCATGTGACAAATGATGGTTGATGGGTGTTGTAGGGGTATTGTATATTGGTTGGCTTCTTGAAAATTCATTGTGATGGTAGAGGAATTTCTATTACGGGACCTTGTAATCGATTTCGCATATTAGGTGTTTGATGAAATGTCAGAATGGGTTAAATCTAAGAACACCTTCCTAACTATGGTTAAATTTGGTTATGTTTCTATAGATTGAGGTATCTAGGAGTGTGGGACGTTGTAGTAATCTAAGGAAAGCTCAAGCAAGGTATGTTGGCTAAACTCCCTCCGTAGAATCGGATTCCATGATCTCACTGTGAACTCCAAGTACAGTTGCTCGAGGTACCAATTCTTATTATGTTAGATTGTCTTGAACACATGATTTACCATATGCTGATATGCTCAAGTATTGTTTCAATTTCTATCCATGTTCACTCCTACGAAGATACTTCAAATGAGGTTGATTTAACGAATGTATATGATTCAAATTTATGTTTCAAGTGAAATGGGTATAGTTTCCTTGTAAATGTTTCCAATGTGTTATAAGATCTTACGTTCACATTGATAGAAGCTATGGTGTTCCTAAATGTCCTAAGTGTTCTTAATATTCTATGGTCACCCATGACAAGTAAAAGGAAGTGATAGTATGAACATGAAATGTGACTGCTTTCCAAAAAGAGGATTATGAGGCATTGTATGTTCCAATGGTTTCAATCATAGTATTTTTGCTTCTAAAACAATAAATGCAAGCGATTTTGATGTTATGTCCCCAAGAATCATGAACTTAGCTAATGGCCTTAAGATGTCAAGAGAGTACATAACAAGATGAGAGGGAGATATCCTATGCTAAATGATGATGAACCTTAAGAAAAGAAATTGGGTCCATGCTCCGTTGAAATCTACTTATTGATTAACCATACGTGTGTTAATGTGATAAGCTGTGTTTTTCCATGATGAGCATGAACATGAAGTATTCCAACAATCCGAGAACTTACGACCTTATATGTAATATTAATCATGTCGCTTTGAGTTTATTTATGGTCACATGCATAATGATGTGTTATGACCCTATGGACGGTCTACGAAATGCATAGGTGATCCTATGAACGGTCTATGAAATGCATAGGTATATTGTAACGGTGATCCTATAGACGGTCTATGAAATGCGTAAGTGTATTGTATTGGTTATCCTATGGATGGTCTATGAAATGCATAGGTGTATTGTGTAGGTGATCCTATGGACGGTCTATGAAACACATAGGTGTGTAGTATAGGTAATCCCTATGGACGGTCTATGAAACACATAGGTGTATTGTATAGGTGATCCCTATGGACGGTCTTTGAAACGCATAGGTGTAATGTATAGGTGATCCTATGGACGGTCTATGAAATGCATATGTGTATTGTGTAGGTGTCACGCCCCAAAACTGAGGAGCGCGACCGGCGCTAAACCGAATGAACCTGACTCAGCAAGCCTGTTAGATTTCATTCTACCCAAACTCATCCACGAATGGAGATAATACATATTTTCATTAATTAGACAAAACGTGATCATGTCTACAATACTAGTTCATTACCAATAGTTTTCATCATTTTTAAAGTCTAAAATGGACAAATAATACAACCATAATATAACATAGTTTGTCTTTCCCAGCACCAATACATAACCCACACGTCTACGGAGCCTTTATGGATAAAGAAGAGTACAATGATAATGCCGGCAATAAAGCCCCGACTATACCTCAAATAGAATTCATAAAGTACAAAAGATACATGATTTCAGGATGAAATGGGGCTCACCAAGTCAGCTTGGAAGAAGGTGTACTGCTATCACTGATCAATACCTCCTGTTGTGGAACCACCTGCATCTATTTAAAGATGCAGCGCCCCCGGCAAAAGGAACGTTAGCACCGTCGAATAGTACTAGTATGAAAACCAAACACTAATTTAAGAATTCAGAAATACAATGTGAATATGATGAATCAGGGGGGAAATACAATAATATAGATAACCGTGAAACCAGAGCAAGCTTATTAAGAGCTATGAAGAACATTTAGAGGATTTAAGATGAGATCCTCTATAACCATCTTCACACATAGCGGCCCCGCCTCCTCACCCGATGTACGCAGGTGGAGGTGCAAGTACAATACCACAAATCTACTCAAGCGTCCCTGCCGCCTCACCCCAATGTATGTGGGTGGATGTATAACCATAGTACCAAGAACCTACACAAGTGGCTATACCGCCTCACCCTAATGTTTGCAGGTGGAAATGCATCAACGATACCAATACTAACACAAAACGGCTATGCCGCCTCACCCAAATATATATATATATATATATATATATATATATATGTGTGTGTGTGTGGGTGGTGGTGCCACAACAATACCAAACTATACACAAAGTGGTCGTACCGCCTCACCCCAATGTATGCGGGTGGATGGGCAGTCCGACAATACCATAATCCTTGCATGAAGCAGTCATGCCGCCTCACCCCAATATATGCTGGTGGAGGTGTATCAAAATCCCAATCTCTACACAACTTGGCCTAATAACTTTCACATAAATCACGACTTGAAATTATAACATGCAGATACACAATCCATAGTTTGAAACACATCCTCAATTTATAATGCAATATGATAAGAGCATTTGAAACACAAATTGAACATATATCTTTATCACAAAATTTATTGGAATACTCGGTTTGTAATAAACATCTTGGAACTTACAAGGATAATGGGAATTCCAATTCTTAAAGAAGAGTTTATCCAACATACCTCACTTGAGCTTCCTTACACTCTAAATATTCCGGAATTCTTAGAAACTTTAATCTATTTTAGAAATATAACAAATTAAACCAAAATTAGGAAGATGATCATGGTTGTAGCTCATTTGAGCATTTTATCAAACACTAGGTGTGCATTAGGTTTCAAAGCCCTTTTATGGAGAATTCCATCATCCCACAACCCAATCTTTACCATGCTTAGTTCAAGAATCTTCCTACTCCCCTTGATATCACATGCATGTAAAATAAACAACTCTCATGCCCAAAATTTATCTTGCTAATTACCCATTTTCAGATAATTTCGAAATTAGGGGTTAGGGTGTAGAATCTTACCTCTAGGATGAAGACCTAGTGAGTTTCCCTTTTTAATCTTCCAAAACATGAGCAAAGAATTTAAGAACAATTATTGAATAACACCTTCTCACTCTAGGGCACTCTCTCTCACTCTAAAATGTTAGATTATAGCTCAAAAATGGCCCAAAGAGTGTATTTAACGAAATAGGGTCGGGTTTTAAAAACCCAAAAATGGAGCTCCGGAACAAGGTCTGCGATCGCATGTGCGATCGCATAACCGATATGTGGAGCGCATATCGTTCGCACAATTGGTTACAAAATAGCCAAAAGAAGTGTGTGTGTATGTGGTCTCTATGCGGTCCGCATAACTGTTCTGCGGTCGCATAATGACCGCATAACAGTTATGCGGTCTCATAGTCGACCGCAGAATTGCCTTCAATCTGGACCTCTCCTACCTCACTTCTGCGGCTATTATGCGTCCCGTAGAGTGATTATGCAGTCGCATAATGGACCGCATAAATGCGCTTTTCAGCCAAAAATATTCCTCTACTTTCCGATGCATTATTCAACCTAAAAAGTCCGAGCCACGAATAACCATTTCGGCACCATGACACATTATTTTCTTTTGAAAATTTTTACGGGGCCTTACATTATCCCCTACTTACGATCATTCGTCCTCGAATGTGGGAAAAAAAATCTATTATTAGCATCTTATGCAACTCAGTTTTCATACCACACCCTAGCAGCCCCAAATTTGACTAAGTCCCAAAATTTTCAAAAGTTTTGCCAGTGTTTCCTTTGTAACTAGGCCTATCCACCTGTCAGGGAGCCAAAGAAACATATCCTAACAACATATACATAATCCAACGACGTAACATAATACAAAACAACACCAACTTTTGCCTCACAAATAGTTATATTACCAGAACGGAACACCCTTAACATCAAATGTACAAATCATACATAATGCATAGAAAGTATCTTCTAGCATTTTCATAAGGCACAACTCATAAATACATGGTTATTCAAACAAATAAGGATACTCTTTCCCCCATTTTTCCTCGGCCTCCCAAGTAGCCTCTTCAATCTGTTGGTTTCGCCATAGCACTTTCACGAATGCAATTTCTTTATTTCTCAACTTTCAGACTTGTCGATCAATAATAGAAATTGGAATCTCTTCATAAGTCAATTCTTCATTAAACTTAATTGTCTCAACCAGAACAATGACTGTCGGGTCTCCAACTACTTTCTTTAACATAGACACATGAAACACGGGGTGTACTAATGACATCTCAGGTGGTAGCTCAAGCTTGTACGCCACCTTACCGATCCTCTGAATGATTTTGTACGGTCCGACATACCTCAAACTCGATTTCCCTTTCTTACGTAATCGCAATACACCCTTCATGGGGGAAACTTTCAAGAATACCCAATCATCTTCTTGGAACTTCAAATCCCTACAACGAATATCCAAATAAGATATCTGACAACTCTGAGCAGTCTTCAACCGCTCCTTAATGATTTTAACTTTTTCATAGCCTGATGCACGAGGTCTAGCCCTATCAAATTTGCTTCCCCAAATTCGAACCACCCAATTGGAGATCTACATCTCCTACCATATAAAGCCTCGAATGGTGCCATTTGAATGCTAGCATGATAGCTATTGTTATATACAAATTCTATGAGTAGTAAATGATCATCCCAACTACCTTTAAAGTCTAGAACACAAGCGCGCAACATATCCTCAAGCGTCTAAATAGTCCGCTTTGCCAGCCCGTCAGTCTGCGGGTGAAAGGATGTACTAAGATTCACTTGAGTACCCAAAGCTTGCTGGAATTTCTTCCAAAAGTTAGCAGTGAATTGTGCTCCCCGATCAGATATGATGGAAATTGGGGTGCCATGCAACATGACTATTTCTTTAATATACAACTGAGCATACTGCTCTACTGTGTCGGTAGACTTAACCGGCAAAAAGTGTGCTGATTTCGTGAGTCGATCCACAATCACCCAAATTGAGTCAAACTTGCGCGGAGTGCGCGGTAGTCCTACCACAAAGTCCATATTAATCATTTCCCATGTCCACATTGGAATTTCTATGTTCTGTGCCAACCGACCGGGCCGTTGGTGTTCGGCCTTCACTTGCTGAGAATTTGGACACATCGCCACAAACTACGCTACATTCCTCTTCATATCGTTCCACCAATATACTTCCTTCAGATCATGATACATTTTCGTAGAACCTGGGTGCACGAAATACCTAGATGTGTGAGCTTTAGTCATAATTCTCTCACGGAGACCATCCACATTTGGAGCTCATAGCCGCCCTTGGTACCTTAGTGTACCATCATCCATGCCAAGATAAAATACCATGGTCTCATGTTTATGAATCCTCTCTTTCAATTGTGCCAACAATGGATCATTGTATTGTTTTTCTTTGACTTCCACAACAAGCGATGATTCAGCCCTATTTTGCACAATTACCCCTCATTCACTAGAGTCCATAAGATGAACTCCCAAACTAGCCAATTGGTGAACTTCCTTGGCCAATAGCCTTTGATATGCCTCCAAGTGTGCTTAACTACCCATAGATATTTGGCTAAGAGCATCTACCACAACATTAGCCTTTCCCGGATGATATAGAATATCAATGTCGTAGTCCTTGAGTAACTCAAGCCATCTTCTCTGCCTCAGATTCAATTCCTTCTGCTTGAAAATATATTGAAGGCTCTTATGGTCCGTTAATATATCAACATGGACCCCATATAAATAATGACGCCAAATTTCAATGCAAATACCACTGCTACATGTTCTAAATCATGTATTGGATAGTTCTTTTCATGATTCTTTAGTTGCCTAGAAGCATAAGCTATCATCTTCCCATGTTGCATTAATACACACCCAATCTCGATTCTTGAAGCATCACAATATACCACAAATCCATCTATACCCTCTGGTAGGGTCAACACCGGCGCCGTAGTCAATCTTGCTTTCAATTCCTGGAAACTCTGTTCACAAGCATCTGACCATTGAAACTTAATTGCCTTCTATATCAATTTAGTCAATGGAGAGGCAAGAGTGGAAAACCCCTCCACAAACTTTCTGTAATATCCAGCTAAGCCTAAAAAACTGTGAATCTCTGTTGGAGTTGTAGGACCCGGCCAATTCTTCACAGCCGAAATTTTCTGAGGATCAACCTTAATCCCCTTACTAGAGACAAAATGACCCAAGAATGTGACACACTCGAGCCAAAATTCACAATTCGAAAATTTCGCACACAACTGGTGTTGATACAGAGTCTGCAACACTGCCCTGAGGTGACCGGCATGGTCCTCTCGATTGCATGAATATACAAGAATATTGTCAATAAACACTATCACAAAAGAATCGAGGAATGGCTTGAAAATGCGATTCATAAGATCCATGAAGGCTGTTGGGGCATTTGTTAGCCTAAAAGACATCACCAGAAATTCAAAATGCCCATACCGGGTTCTAAAAGATGTTTTCGGAAATATCCCGCTCCCGAATCTTCAATTGGTGATACCCGGATCTTAAATCAATCTTGGAGAAGTACCTGGCACCTTGCAATTGATAAAAAAAAATCATTTATCCTTGGCAATGGGTACTTATTCTTGATTGTGACCTTATTAAGTTGTCGATAGTCAATACACATTCTCATAGACCCATCTTTCTTTCTTACAAAAAGAACCGGTGCGCCCCAAGGCGACACACTTGGCCGGTTAAAACCCTTTTCTAAAAAATCTCTCAATTGTTCCTTTAGCTCCTTCAATTCTGCCGTTGCCATTTTGTAAGGTGGAATAGATATATCATGCGTGTCTGGTATCACATCAATCCCAACATCAATCTCCCTGTCTGGTGGGATCCCAGGGAGTTCATCCGGAAAGACTCCCGGAAATTAATTCACAATAGGCACGGACTCAAGCGTAGGTGCCTCAGCATCGGTGTCCGTAACTCGGACCAAATGGTAAATACACCCCTTGTTGATCATTTTCATGGCCTTAAGGTAAGAAATAAACCTACCATTCGGCACTACATGATCACCCTTCCACTCAATAACTGGCTCATTTGGAAATTCGAACCTAACAGTTCTGGTTCGGCAATCAAGCTTGGCAAAACATGAATAAAGACAATCCATCCCCATTATCACATCAAAATCGACCATTCTCAATTCAATAAGATTGGCCACGGTGTCCCGACCAGGCAGCGTGACAACACAATCCCTATAAAACTGTGCGGCCAAAATAGACTCACCAACCGGAGTAGATACAGAGAACGACTCATGAAGATGTTCTGGTTCTATCCCAAATTCCATAGCAACATAAGGAGTGACATATGACAAAGTGGAACCGGGATCAATACGAGCATATATATCATGGGATTGGACAGACAATATACCTGTGACAAAATCTGGAGAAGCCTCTGATTCCCGACGCCTCCGCATAGCATAAAATCTGCTAGGTCCTCCCGAATTTTGTGAACCACCCCTAGTTGCACCACGCCCTACGGGTGCTAGGGTGCCTCGAGCTAGAGGTGTTATGGATGTAGTAGCTGCAGAATTAGCTGGCTGTGCCGCACCTCTACCCATATTTCGGCGGGACGAGTGGCAATCTCTCTGAATGTGACCCCTCTCACCACACCCATAGCATACCGGTAGGTCCATGAAGCAGAACCCTAAGAGCATCCTCCCACACTTAGGGAGTGGAAGCCCCCGCTGCTGAAACCTTCTGTCGGGCCGACCCTGCTTGTGGGATCCCCTGTTGCCCTAACTGGGTCCAGATAACTGTGCACCCATCGAAGACTGGGCAAAAGATTGGGATGGTCCTGATGACCCTCTCTTGAATGCCGACCTACCACCACTAACACCGGAAGAACCACCAAAGTTGCCCGCGGACCGGGCCTTGCTGCGACTCTGACGCTTCATTCTATTCTTTAATTTACGGGTCTCTGTGGCTTGAGCAAATGCCACCATCTTACCATAGTTCATATTAGAATTCAAGGCAGCTGTAGCGGCCTCATTAATAACCAAGGGGCTAAGGCCCTGAACAAACTGGAACACTCTAGCCTCCATAGTGGGCAACATGTAAATAGCATACTTGGACAGGCACACAAACTCCATATGGTACTCTCGCACATTCATACTACCCTGCTTCAGGCTTTCAAATTCAGCGGCATGAGCTGCCTTAGTTTTGGCGGGCAAGAAATGATCTATAAAGGCATCTGTGAATTCAGCCCACCTTGCTGGAGGGCTTCCCTCATCACGGGATTCCTCTCACAACTCAAACCAAGAATAGGCCACCCCTTTCAAGCAGTAGGAGGCCAACTCTACTCCCTCTATCTCTATAGCATGCATAACCCGGAGAGGTTTGTATATCTCATCAATAAAGTCCTGGGGGTCCTCCTCGGGATCAGTACCTGTAAACACAGGAGGATCTAACTGAAGAAACTTGTTCACCTTGGAACTAGAAGATTCACCTGGATGGCTGGAAGAAGTAGGCCCAACACTCAATCTCTGGTCCTGAGAAGCCACTATCTGTGTCAACATTTGTATTGCTCCCCTAATATCAATATCAGACACACCAAAATCTGAAGGTGAAGTTGGAGGTGGAACTAGAATATCAATTGAAGGAATCGTTGCACCTTCTGTAGGTGTAGGGACATATGTGGTATGATTAGTTGTAGTAGAGTTAGGCAGTGTAGTAACTGGAGGAATATTCTCACTCCTCGGATGCTCACCCGCATCATCAATTATAGGGTCAACTGTCATTCCTGGGGTGACATTGTCTCTTTGGCCAGTTCTTGCCTTCTTCTTAGGTGCCATGTACTGAAAATTAGAGCAACGCAAGAGTTAAAAGAGGAACAATCTTACAACCAGCTTTATCACACGATCAAGAATATGAAAGAAGGTTATTATTCATAAATTCCCATGCAGCATCCTAATTATAGATGTAGTAGACAACATACCGATAATAAGGACTCTACTAGACACGACTCCAAGACATCCTAGGACACTTTAAAACCTTAGGCTCTGATACCAAGTTTGTCACGCCCCAAAACCAAGGAGCGCGACCGGCGCTCAACCGAGTTAACTCGACCTAGCAAGCCTGTTAGATTTTATTCTACCCAAACTCATCCACGAGTGGAGATAATACAAATTTTCATTAATTAGATAAAACATGATCATGTCTACAATATCAGTTCATTACCAATAGTTTTCATCATCTTTAAAGTCTCAAATGGACAAATAATACAACCACAATATAACATAGTTTGTCTTTCCTAGCACCAATACACAACCCACACTATGTCTATGGAGCCTCTATAGATAAACAAGAGTACAATGATAATATTGGCAACAAGGCCCCGGCTATACCTCAAACAAAATACACAAAGCACAAAAGATACATGACCCCGGGATGAAGTGGGGCTCACCAAGTCAGCTGGGAAGAAGGTGTACTGCTATCACTGATCAATACCTCATGCTGTGGAACCACCTACATTAATTTAAAGATGCAGCGCCCCCGGCAAAGGGGACGTTAGTACCTTCGAATAGTACTAGTATGAAAACCAAACACCAATTTAAGAATTCAGAAATACAATATGAATACGATGAAGCATGGGGTAATACAATAATATAGATAACCGTGATACAATAATAAGATGATATCCTCTGTAACCATCTTCACTCAAAGTGCCCCCGCCGCCTCACCCGATGTATGCAGGTGGAGGTGTAAGTACAATACCACAAATCTACTCAAGTGGCCCTGCCGCCTCATTCCAGTGTATGCGGGTGGATGTATAACTACAGTACCAAGAACCTACACAAGCGGCTATGCCGCTTCACCCTAATATATATATATATATGGGTGGTGGTGCCACAACAATACCAAACTATACACAAAGTGCTTGTACCGCCTCACCCCAATGTATCCGGGTGGAGGTGTAGTCCCACAATACCATAATCCCTACACAAAGCGGTCATGCCGCCTCACCACAATATATGTGGGTGGAGGTGTATCAAAATCCCAATGTCTACACAACTTGGCATAATAACTTTCTCATAAATCACGACTTGAAATTATAACATGTGGATACACAATCCATAGTTTGAAACACATCCTCAATTTATAATGCAATACGATAATAGCATTTGAAACACAAATTGAAAATATATCTTTATCACAAAACTTATCGGAATACTTGATTTGTAATCAATATCTTGGAACTTACAAGGATAATGAGAATTCAAAGGATAATGAGCTTCCTTACACTATAAATGTTCCGAAATTCTTATCAACTTCAATCTATTTTAGAAATATAACAAATTGAACCAAAATTAGGAAGATGATCACGGTTCTAGCCCATTTGAGTATTTTATCAAACACTAGGTGTGCATAAGGTTTCAAAGTTCTTTTATGGAGAATTCCATCATCCCACAACCCAATATTTACCATGCTTAGTTCAACAATCTTCCTACACCCCTTGATATTACATGCATGTAAAATAAACAACTCTCATGCCAAAAAATTATCTTGCTAATTACCCATTTTCAGATAATTTCGAAATTAGGGGTCAGGGTGTAGAATCTTACCTCTAGGATGAAGACCTAGTGAATTTCCCTTCTTAATCTTCCAAAACTTGAGCAAGAATTGAAGAACAATTATTGAAGAAGACCTTCTCACTTTGGGGCACTCTCTCTCACTTTAAAATGTCAAATTATAGCTCAAAAATGGCCCAAAGAGTGTATTTAACAAAATAGTGCCGGGTTTTAAAAACCTAAAAATGGAGCTCCGGAACAAGGTCTGTGATCGCATATGTGATCGCATATTCAATATGCGGACAGCATATCGGTCGCATAATTGGTTACAAAATAGCCAAAAGAGCTGTCTGTTTATGCGGTCACTATGCGGTCCACATAACAGTTATGCAGTCGCATAGTCGACCGCAGAATTGCCTTAAATCTTGACCTCTCCTGCCTCACTTCTGCCGCCATTATGCGGCCCGCAGAGTGATTATGCGGTCACATAATGGACCGCATAAACGCGCTTTTCCGCCAAAAAATTTCCTCTACTTTCCAGTACATTGTTCAACCCAAAAAGTCTGATCCACGAAAAAGCAATTCGGCACCACGACAGTCTATGAAACGCATTGGTGATCCTATGGACGGTCTATGAAATGCATAGGTGTATAGTATAGGTGATCCCTATGGACGGTCTATGAAACACAAAGGTGTATTGTATAGGTGATCCTATGGATGGTCTATTAAACACATACATGTATTGTATAGGGGATCCTATGGACGGTCAAGGAAATGCATAGGTGTATTGGATAGGTGATCTTATGGATGGTATATGAAATGCGTAGGTGTATTGTATAGGTGATCCTATGGACTGTCTATGAAACACATAGGTGTATTGTGTAGGAGATCTTGTGGACGGTCGATGAAACACATAGGTGTATAGAATAGGTGATCCCTACAGACGGTCTATGAAACGCATAGGCGTATAGTATAGATGAACCCTTCTGACGGTCTGGTGAGACGCATAGACAACATGAACAATAAGATCCACTTTCAATGCCCTTTTTTGTACATGGTGTTACATTTACATTATATTTTGTATACCACTCATGGTTCATATGGCTCACTTGATTCCAAAAGACGTTCAGAATGATGTAAGTGTAATAAGACTTGACATGTGATTCTATGGGCCGTTTCGTAGTTTCTTGATGTACTTCATTTGCCTCTTATTCGAATTACTATATTTTCATATGTTGTTATGTCTTCCTTATATACGAGTACTATTCCACATGTATTCACGTCCCTTTTGCCGGGAGTGCTTCATCTTTTAATGGGTGCATGTATGTTTCTACTGAATGATGCAAATCTTTGATAGGGATATTCCTCACTACTCAGCTTATGGTGAGCCCACTACAGTTCTAGTGGGTATTTGAGTCTAGTTCGTTTTATGTACTTAGGTATCCATTGTCATGGAAGCTCCATGTACACTGTGGGTCATGTACTTACATTTTGAGTTTTGTCATGTATTTACGTTCACAATATTTACATATATTTATAAAGCTATGTATCCATCATGAGAAGAAATTTAGGCCATTGAGCCGAATGTATTTAATTTAAAAGTCAAGATCTAATTATGTTATGGTAAATCCTGCATGAGTAATGATGAGAGATTGATGTAACCTAGGCTGGCTTGATTGGGTTAATTCAGTTGAGCACCGGTCACGCTCCCCAAGGTTGGGGCATGAAATTCAAGGCATATATGCCATCGCGTTCGCATGCCTCAGAGTCACTTTCTGAAGTTTAATTTGTACAGTTTATTTCTATTTCGGAACAGTTGTACTTAAAAACTTCATTGCGAACTTCGTAGAGCTTATGACTTGTACTACTGGTTTCGGAATATTGTATCATGTTGGGATTGTTAGCTTTACGTAGAAATATATTGTTTATGTTTAATAGTTGTTTGGGTTAAGTTCTGTCATTTAATTCAGTAAGTGTTAGGCTTACCTAGTCTTAGAGACTAGGTGCCATCATGATATTCTATAGAGGGAAATTAGGGTCGTGACAATATCTAATAATTGGCAACAAGAATATAACAAGATGAAGTACAATCTACTCAACGAAACAAGAGTTATCAGCTCATCACATGTAAATCAATTTTTGACAATAGAATTATCAGTCAATAACAAAGGCATAGAGTAGAATGTTAAAAGCAATGTGAAATAATGTAAAATGCATGGCAAAGTATAAGAAATTCACTTGCATGATAAAACAAAATGCCATGTTTATACTTCACTCAACATCAAACAGAATGCGACCCTTATACTTCACTCATCATCAAACAAGAATGCGACCCTTATAACAACAAAAACAACAATTATCCTAATATAATTCAACAAGTAGGGTCGAGGGAGGGTCGTGTGTGCGCAGACCTTACCCCTACCGTGAGGTAGAGAGGTTGGTTCCAACAGACCCTTGGCTCAGGAAAATATATAAGTGGTATCAACTAGCAGTAATGACATTAAGAAAATAAGAAAACTAGGCAAAAGGAACAACATGCAATGATAAAAATTATTAGTAATAGAATACAAGACTGCCATTAATAACACTAGAATGGGAAGAAAACATACTCGATTATCTACTAACCTTTTACCTTAATCCTAGACCTCCACACCTTCCTATGAAGGGTCATATCCTCCGTCAGATGAAACAATGCCATATCATACCTAACCACCTCTCCCCATTACTTGTTTGGCCTATCTCTACCTCTCCTCAGAGCCTCTAAGGCCAACCTCTCGCACCTCCTTACTGGGGCATTTGTGCTTCTCTTCTTCACATGCCAAATTATCTAAGTCTCGCTTTCTCCATCTTGTTTACCATAGGGGCCACTCCCACCCAGGCTAGAATATTTTCATTCTTACTAATCGTGGTATGCCCGCACATCCATCTCAACATCCTCATCTCTGCTACTTTCATCTTCTGGACATGGGAGTTCTTGATTGACCAATACTTTTCTTCATACAACATAGCCGATCTAACTACCACTCTGTAGAACTTACCTTTAAGTTTAGGCGGCACATACGTATCACATAAAACACCGGATGCTAGCATCCACTTCACCCATCCCTCTCTAATATGATGTGTAACATCCTCGTTAACCTCCCATTTTCTTGGATTATAGATACCAAGTACTTGAAACGATATCTCTTGGGGATGGGTTGTGTATCAAGCCTCGCGTCCATGTCCGTGTCCACTTCTTTGGTCCCTTCACTAAACTTGCAATCCAAATATTCTTTCTTTGTCCTAGTCAACTTGAAATCTTTAGACTCTAGGGTCTGTCTCAAAACCTCAAGTCTCGCGTTAACTGTCACGCTCCAACCTCGGTGAGCGCGACCGGCGCTCAATTAAGATACCCCGATTAAGAAAGCCTATTAGATGCCTTCTATCCAACCTTGCCCATTAACAATATAAGAACCAGTACAAGTGATAGACATGAGAAGAGTCAAGTGTTCCACATTCTTTTTCCATTACTAAAGGATATTCATTTATTATTTCCAAAAATATTACAAGTTTATAGATATGATGAGAAACATGTTTGCCCAAATACCAATACTTACTAGTTTAATTCCCAAAATCAAACATCACCCATAACCTATCTACGGAGCCTCTAAATACAACAGAAGGGAAGAATGGAAGTGCCGGCGACAAGGCCCCGACTATACCTCAAACATAAAGTACAACGTCAAATGACATGAAGCCCGGAACAGAGTAGGGCTCACCAAAATATGCTAAATAGAGAGTAACTACTAACGAGGATCAAAATCGCCTGTTGACGAACCACCTGCATCTATTTAAGATGCAGCTCCCCCGAAAAAAAAGGATGTTAGTACATATGGAATAGTACTAGTATGAAAACCAAAACACCTATTCAAGGACATAGAAATACAACATGAATATGATGAATCATGGTAACAATAAAAGTCTTATTTAGCCGTTAAAGCCACAAGAAATGTATTAAAAGCTTTCAATAACATTTATAAATTCTTAAGTCGGGGATCCTCTACAACCACCTTTACACAAAGTGGCCCTGCCGCCTCGCCCAAATGTATGCAGTTGGAGGTGCAATCACGATACCCTTAATGCTACACAAATCGGCCCTGCCGCCTCACCCCAATGTATGCGGGTGGAGGTGTATCATAATACAAAAATCCTTACACAAAGCGGCCCTGCCGCCTCACCCCAATATATGCGGGTGGAGGTGTATTACAATACCACAATCTCTGCACAAAGCGGCTCTGCCGCCTCACCCCGATATATGCGGGTGGAGGTGTATCCACAATACAACAACTCTACATAAAGCGGCCCTACCGCCTCACCCCAATTTATGCGGGTGGAGGTGTAATCACAATACCACAACTATAGATTCCTAAAATGATAATAGTTTGTACAAGGGGTTCTCTTCCAATCAACCGTTTGGTACGTTTGGCCTTAGCAAGAGTAGGTTCATAAGGTTTCATCATATGAGAAATTAGTGTTTGATTACATTGATTTCATACAAGGTTTTCTTCCCAAGAAGGGCTATAACCTAATTAAGTCACAATAGAAAATCTTTAACACATCATTCATTCTTGAAATACTTTTTTCCCAAAAAGGCAAATACACAATTTCAACTCATGAATATATAAGAGCTCAAAACACTTTGGAAATACTTACAAAGCATAGCATTAATGAAGATAGCCATATTTGGGCTTGACCTGCGTACATAAGCTTTTAGGCACATCTATTTTCGAAGTCAATTTGGAACAGTTCAATCAAGGTCTATTTCATAAACTTTCTCACATCATTTCATTTCCTCAGCACCATTGGCCACAAGTATAACTTTCATTCTTGGCACGTTGGCCACACTTTATATCTCCAACCCATTTCTTTCACTTTCAAGCATCCTTATAGATTATCAACAACAAGGCATTTCTACTAAAGACTCTAAATAGACATTTGAGCAACTAACCAAATTAAGGGTCTTATGCACATGTGATTTCTTAGACAATTCGGCATAACCTTCTCAAATAGTAACTCAACATAACAAGTACACTTGGAATACAAATTGAACGCATATATGTCATGTCACAAGGCTTATTCGGAATAATCAATTTACAATGAGCAACACGGGACTTGAAGGGCCATTGTGGGGTTCAACTCTAAAAGAGGCGTTTAGCCAACATACCTTGATGGAGCTCTTTAGTGATACTAAAATCTTACACTACTCTTACAACTTCAATCTACTTGAATATAATTCAATTGGACCAATATTAGTAAAATTTCCAGGTTTTTGGTCATTTTGGCATTTTATCAAGCACCTAGAGTGCATATCATTCAACTACCTCTAGTAATGGTGTTTCTTCATCCAAAAATTCCTCCTTAACACCAATAAGAGATACTACAACATCATTTGACCACTTACTACCTTCTTAGCACCATCATAATCATCAATGAACTAACATCCACCAAATTTTACTAATTAACACATTACAAAATATCTGCAACACCCAATAATTTAGTTTAAGTATTTATGGCTTCCAAGCACCATCCAATAAGTGCTAATACTTATTTCTTGCTCATATATTCACTAATAATCCAAGCATGTAGGTTTAAGCATGAAAGATTACCTTTTGAAGGCCAAATCTTGAAAGTCAACTTTTGGGGTGTTCTTGAGGTTTTGAAGAAATCCAATGGAATCCAATACAAAACCTTGTTGTAGCTAGTGATTGAGAAGTGGAATCATCATAAAAACACTCTTAAAAACTCACCTTAAGTGTGTATGAAAAGCCTTGGTCGGATGGGAGATGGAGAGAAATGCCCTAGCCTTGAAACCTTTTTGTTATTATCTCTCCCCGCTAATGTATATTTATATTGCCGAGGACCTCGCGATGGGCACGCGGCGCACGCGTAATGCGAGCTATCACTGCTCAGGAACATTTCCTAGAGCGCATTGAGCGCACGTTGCACACTAAATGTGTTGGTTTGTTCCTTGCAATCCTGTTTTCCTTTCGTGCGCTAAGCGCACGTTAGGGCCTAATTGTGTTATTTTTGCCATTTTCAACCAACTTTTCAAGCCTAATGTTTTTACTTCCTTTTGATAATTTGACACTCCCAACCACATCAACTTGAACTATACATACATTACCATGTTCCGATCACCATTATCCCCTAGTGTGGGTCCGCATGAACTCCGAGATTGACGCTATTACCCTATTAATCTTATATAAATATCCCGAGTAAACTACAGAAATTTATGGGGCTTTACATTAACAATGCATCACATCTCGTCAGTACAATATCAATCAAAAATAACATACACCATGGCACCTACCTTTGAATGAGACACGACAGTGTATCCAATGCCAAGACAAATTAAAGCGGGCTAAGAACTGACCCCTAGTGCAACCCCATCACAACTAGAAAGTGGTCTGAGTTCCCTCCCACAGTCCTCATTCCAGTTTTAGCTCTATTGTAAAGATCTTAATGACCTTAGTGTAAGCCAAAGGAACACCTCTAGCGTCCAAACATCTCCATAGAACCTCCCCTGGGACAATGCTATATGCTTTCGCTAGATCAATGAACACCATATGCAAGTCCCTCTTCCTCTCCTTATACTGCTCCTCCAACTTCGTCACAAGATGAATGGATTCTGCAGTCAAATGACCCCACATGACCACAGACTAGCTTTTGGAAATAGACACGCTCCTCCTCACCTTCGCTTCCACCAACCTCTCCCAAACTTTCATATTGTAGTTCAGCAACTTGATACCCCTATAATTGTTGCAATTTTGGATATCACCCTTGTTCTTGTACAACAGAATTATCGTACTCCACCTCAACTCTTTGGGCATCTTCTTCATCCTAAAATGATGTTAAACAACCCAGTAGCCATTCCAAGCCTACCCTACCCACGCGTTTCCAAAATTCCACTGGGATTTCATCTGGCCTCTCCCCTTGATCACCTTCTTTACAGCCCCCTCGACCTCCTCCATTCTAATATTCCTACAATATCCAAAACCACGACGACTTTTGGAGTGCTCCAAATCGCCCAACACAATGTCCCTGTCTCCCTCTTTATTTAGGAGTTTGTGGAAGTATGACTACCATCTAGGTCTACTATGTGCCTCATCCATCAATCATTTTCCATCCTTGTCTTTGATGCACTTCACTTGGTCCAGATCACAAGGCTTCCTTTCTCTCACCTTGGCTAGCCTGTATAGCATTTTGTCCCTGCCATTGTCCCAAAGTTCCTCCTATAAGCGTCCAAATGCTGCTGTCTTAGCTACTATAACCGCTAACTTCATCTCCTTCTTGATCTTTTTGTAACACTCTATATTCATCCTCTTCTCCTTCTTATCCTTGCTCTCCAGTAGCTTCAGATATGCTCCTTTCTTGGCTTCTACTTTTCTTGAACCTCTTTATTCCACCACCAGTCCTACTTGTGCCCACCAGTGTAACCCTTCGAGACCCCTAACACCTCTGTAGCAGCTTTACTGATGCAATTCGCTATTGAGGTGCAAATATAACTCATGTCCTCCTTACTCCGCCAAGCTCCCATATCCACCAGCTTCTCCCCCTACTCCCAAGATTTATCCTTAGTCAAGCCTGCCCACTTGATCTTAGGTTGATCATACACATCCCTCTTTTTCCTCTTACTCATGGCCTCCAAGTCCATCACCAAGAGCCTATGTTGGGTCGAGAGATTCTCACTCGAGATAACCTTGCAATCCATGCAAAGACCTCTATCACACTTCCTAAGGAGTAGGTAATCAATTTGGGTCTTGGCCATCGAACTATAGAAGGTGACTAAGTGCTCCTCCGTTATTTAGAAACTCGAGTTAGCTATGACCAAATCAAAAGCTTTAGCAAAATACAACAGTGAAGTTCCTACCCCGTTTCTATCCCCAAAACCGAAGCTGCCATGTACATCTTCATAACCCCCAGAAGTCGTCCCGAAGTTGCCATTGAAATCCCTCTTATCGAAATCCTCTCGGAAAATTGAATACCACGAACTACCTCATCCAAATTATCCCAGAAATGACTTTTGACCTCCTCATCCAAGCCCACCTAAGGTGCGTAGGCCTTAATAGCGTTTAACGTTTGCCCTCCAACTACTACCTTGATAGCTATCATCCCATCGTTCACGCTCTGAACCTCTACCACTAGCTCCTTGAGTTCCCTATCCACTAAAATACCCACCCTATTTTTACCCCTCATGCTTCCTGAGTGCCACACTTTATACCCGTCTACATCCCGTGCCTTAGACCCCTTACATTTTGTCTCCTCGACATAAGCTATGTTAATCCTCCTCTTCAACAAGATCTTCGATAACTCTATAGATTTCCCCGAAAGTCCCTAGTTCCAGGACCCGACTCTCAGGGTCGAGGCTCTTTTACCTCTCTTGCCCCCCGCCCCACCTGAGGACATGACTTTACTCTACCATCATTTATCCCAACCACTATAGTCTAAGGATTAGCAATCTAGTAATATCACTGATACAAAACAATAACAATAATAAGGAGCAGAGTATAGAAACTAGGAATACTAAGACACACAAACAATAGTAAGGAGTGGAACAGGCATAGGACATACCAAATAAATTTGAGGAGCACACAACAATATAGCAAAACACAATAGGATATTAAGGAACATTAAACACTAGTAAGGGTACAATCAATATAAGGAACACAAGACAATATTGAGGATAACAAAACAATATAGCAAAATAGCAAAACAAAACAAAACAAAACAGGGAGAGAATATCGCAACGACGAATAACAAGAAACACAAAAGAATAGTATGTGGTAGAACAAATATAGGGAATAAACAACGATATTAATAAGCGCAGATAAAATAGTGAAACAAATAGGAATAGTAGAATCTAGTTTTACAGTCATCGAAAAGAGTTGAGCTTTGCCCAGAAAGCTAACCAGAGGTGCAGGAATGCGCCAAACTGGCAGGACACGGTCAAGAATCTAGCTGTAGTAGTACTCACGCGTCGCCGTGTGCCTAGATCTTGCTGGAAATTATAGGCCATGTTCATTATACACAACCCCTACACACACCAATAGATGCAGAAAGAGGGCTAGAGGGAGATGGAGCGAGAAATAGTGGTGGGGTGATTGTCACCAGCGTAGGCCCATTAGCGGCGATCGGAGCAGTGGGTTGAAAGAATAAAAGGGAAGAAAAAAAAGAAAGAGAATAGGAGAGATGTTGGAAAGAGAGAAGAGAGGGGAGAGAGTAGAGAGAGGGAAGAACCTACCTACTGCGGGACGATGGTCGTCGGTGCTTGGTTGGTCGCCGGTTGTAAAGGGACTGTTAGGAATCAAAGAGAGAAAAAGGGTGAGTCTGATGAGAGTAAGAGTAAATTTGTTACAAAAACTACGAGATGTAGAAGAATATGAAAATAATCGAAGAATGCCACCTTCATCCTCTATAAAAGTCAATTACGCCAACCACAGTATCACAATATGCGTGTACGCCATCAAGAGAGCATCATGAGAGGGCGACCCTAGGGGGATGGATCCAAATCCACATGGTGCATGGTAAAAACCTCATGACATAACCATAGCAATATCATCATAATCGAGAATGCCACCCTTATACCTCACACATCATCACAATAAAAATATCCGCACGGAAGAGACCTCGTGCCAACACCCAATCAATCCGTCCAACATGTCCATATGTGCCATAATCATAACAAAGTTAAGATAATAATTTATCATCAAGAGATATATTCTCACAATTCATCCATAAGGTGCACAAGGACACGGAAATAATAAAGTGCAGATATGTGCTCAAGATATATGACATGACTACGACTAAAATCAATTTAGCAAAGATTTCACAAATTCCCATCATGGCTAAGATCACAGTCATACAAAGGATTATACATGTATCATAGAGAGCACACAATCAAATTAAGGCGTGGGAGAAGATTAGAGTCTAGTCCGGTCGTTTTTCATACATAGCACCCTCATATACGCTCGTCACCTCGCATTTACGTCGCTTTACATACATTATAATTTGACAAATAAGGTCCAATCCTAAGAATTATTCCCTCACATAAGATAGGCAAGATACTTACCTCAAACAGGACAAATCATCCCTCTGAAATTGCCTTCCATTTAGAAACCACCTCCGACCGGCTCGAATCTAGCAAAAAACAACTCAACAACATCAAACAAAGCCATACGTACCAATTCCAAATAATAAAGATTCAATCTTTAATCAAATTCTCAAAAATTAACAAAAGTCAACCCGAGCCCACATGGGATGATCTCGACTACCCATAACTCCACGAGTCCAGTTATGTGATTATACTCCAAAATATAGTCCAAATTAACTCCCAAATCCCCAAATGACTCCAAAATAGAGTCCAAATTATCCCTAAATCTTACTCTCCAAAATTATAGTCATAATCCCCAAATTTCTCTTTCAAATCCCATAATCTTTGTGTAATAATGCATGGGGAAATAAGACATAATATCAAAATCATATAGATATCACTTAACCTCTTGTCTTGTGTGAAAATCCTCTTCAAACATCGCCCCTCTCCAAGTCTAGGGTCTAAAATATAAGATAATAGGCCAAACTGATAAAATAAGTCACTTATAAGTTCTGCCCAAAGATACCCTTCACGAACACGGTCACTGCCTCTCGTTCGCGAAGCACAAAAAAATTATAACCTCAAATAACCCTTCATGAACGCAACTTAACCCATGCGAACGTGATGCACATCCTCCCTAGGCCTACGCGACACGAGCCCCCCTTCAGCGAATGCGAAGGCCAAGCTTCAGCCAACCCCCAGCATGCGTCACCTTTGCACGAATGCGACCACCTAGGCGCGAACGTGAATGCCAATCTGCCACATTCATCACAAATGCGACTATCATGAATGTGAATAAGAAAATCTTCCCAGATTAAAATGCACTCCTTGATTTCGGTCTAAGTTCCGCGAGTGTTAAGAAGGGCATGGCACCAACAAAAATCTGCAATTTCCAAAATGCTCTGGGTGATTCAAAATTCACCCAAGCCATCGGGAACCCTGTCCTATCACACCAACAAGTTCATAAATGTTATCCCCATCCACAACTCTAAACACACATGATAACATCACAACAATAAATCTAAGGCCAAAAACCCAAATTGAACTTCTCTTAAGTTCAAGAGCTTTCAAACCTCAAACCAAGCGTCCGATTCAAGCCTAGCCAATTCGGATTACAAACAAACATTGCACAAAAGTCTGAAATGGCAAAATAGAATTATTAAAAGTCCCGAAATAACAATTAGAACCCGACATCATCAAAGTCAACTCCCAGTCAAACTTAGGAACTTTCCAATCCTTGAAATCGTCAACTTTCAACAAATAGCACCAAAACATCCCAAGAACCTCCAAATCCAAATCCGATCATATGCCTAAGTCCAAAATCACCATACGAACCTATTGAAATTATCAAATCATTAATCTGAGGTCGTTTACAAAAAACTCAAACCTTGGTCAACTCTTACAACTTAAGCTCCCAACAAAGAAATCAAGTGTTCCAATTCACTCCAAAACCTTCCCAGAACCAAACCAACCTTACCTGAATGTTGCAAAATGAGCAAGCATACGGGAAATATCAAATGGGGAAACGAGGCTCAAATACACAAAATGATCGGCTAGGTCGTTACGTTCTTCGCCTCTTAAACAATGTTCCTTGAACAAGTTTAGAATCATACTTGAAGTGCCAAAAATGTGAGGAATTTTTCTTTGCATGTCATACTCGGTCTCCCAAGTTGCCTCCTAAACTGGCTGACCTCTCCACTGAGCCTTCACCGATGCAATACATTTTATCCTTAGCTTCTGAATCTGCCTATCCAAAATGGCCACTGGATTTTCTTTATAAGCAAGATTCTCATCTAACTAGACTCTGCTACAATCCAATAGATGTGACTTATCTTCATGAAACTTCTGAAGCATAGCGACATGGAACACTAGATGAACTCCCAAAAGATTAGGAGGCAAGAAAATATATAAGCAACCTCGCACTCTCTCCAACAACTCGAAAGAACCAATAACCTCGGGCTCAACTTGCCCTTCTTCCCAACCTGACAAAACTCAGAAATTACATTTAGAGAAGTTTTTGTTTTACCATAATCCCCAATTTCTTCACTTAGATTCATCAATTAAATTCTAAAAACAAGGATGGAATCATGGATAATAATCAAATCAGAGTAAAAAACACTTACCCTAATCCAAATCGTGACATTCACCTCCTAAATCACCCAAATCCATGCTCCCAATATCAAAATGTGATAACATAACTCAATCCCGAAAATTATATTTTAAAGGTCTGCCCGGGCATATGCATCGCGATCGCGGGACCACCCCAGCGATTGTGAAGAATAAAAATCCCATCTCCCAAAAGCCCTCACGGGAATGCGGACCATCACACGTGATCGCGAAGGCTAAAACCTGACGCGCCCGACCATCCTTCCCTTCTACGTGAACACGAATCCCTGTATGGGAACGCGAAGGCCACTGCTCCTCAAGCTCCACAAAAGCGACGTCCACATTGCAAATTCTTAGAGAAAAACTCATATTCCACCAATTACCCTCGGCGATCGCAATGAACAACAGAAGGCAGAAGGCAGCTGATGGATCACAAGGGAAAATGCCCCGAAACCACCCCGAAACACACATCGCAACACACCCAATGCCCTCGGAATCCAGTCCAATCACACCAATCAATCCCAAAACATAACATGGACCTGCTTGAGGCGTCAAATCACATAAAACAACATTAAAACCACGAAACACACCTCGGTTCAAGCCTAAGGAACTAATGAACTTTTAACTTCCAAAACTCATACCGAACCATATCAAATCAACTCGGAATGACCTCAAATTTTGCATAAAAGTCCCAAACGACACAATGAGCCTATTTCAACTCCCGGTCAAACCTATGAACCTTTCAAACCTTCAACTTTCCAACTTTTGCCAAAAATTACAAAATCAACGGACCTCAAAATCTTAATACGGACACATGCCTAAGTCCAACATTATCATATGAACCTATTGGAACCATCAAAATACCATTCCGCGGTCGTCTAAACAAATGTCAAACTCCGGTCAACCTTTGCAACTTAAGCCTCCAACCAAGGGACTAAGTGTCACAATTCACTCCAAAACCTTCTCGAGCCCAAACCAACCAAACCCGCAAGACACATAACAGTAAATATACATATGTAAAGCATCAAGTAGGGGGGAACGAGACTCAAATACGCAAAACGACGGGCGGAGTTATTATATATATATATATATATATATATATATATATATATATATATATATATATATATATATATATATATATATATATATATATATATATAGAGATATATATATAATTTTTATACATTGTATAATAATTTATATACAATTTATATAATATACACTAAAAATATATGATACACTTTATATACAAAATTTATAGAATGTAATAGAGTATATATAAATTTTATACATTATAAATGAGTATAAATATATTTTTTATAATACAATTATTATAAAAAATGTAATTAAATTCAAAGGGAGCCCGGTATAATCTTTCTCAAGAATATCATACAGATTTTTTCCCTACTTCGATTCACCATTACGTGTTGTCGCAATCAACGTGTGTTAGAGGAAATGTCAAGAGAATCTTGTAATTACATGTATTTGATAACGAGACATAAAGAGAAGTTCATACTCCCGAATTTATATACATTATCCTAGACTCATAAATTACAGTATTCTTCTTATCGGGACTCCATATATAATTGAGTATTGTCTTCTTCCAGTCAAGAGAGCAGAGATCCTATATATACAATATTACAGTATTTTCATTACCATCCATCTATAATCGATGGGCAGGCCCCTATTGGGTAACCTCCGATAAGATGGTAAGTTATATACCGAGCCTACTATCGCTGAGCGCCTATGAACGAGCCCAGTTGGCCGAGATTCAGAGCCTCGTATGGCCAAGCGCCTATGAGCGAGCCTACTATGGCAGAGCACTTGTATATCTACCGAGCCTTATATATGGCCGGACAACTATTTTACTTACTATATTGAGAGAGTTGAGTAAGTATCAGCAGATAAGCATATCTTCAGATTAACTTTGACTCCCAGTTACTTTCAGTTGTTATATTATCAGTTCAATTTCAACTTTCAGTATATTGCCTTACATACTCGATACATTATTTTGTACTGACGTCCCTTTTTCCTGGGGACACTGTGTTTCATGTCCGTAGGTCCCGATAGACAGGTTGAGAGTCCTCCAAGTAGGCTGTCAGCTTAACGGAAGATGTTGGTGCGCTCCATTTGCTCTGGAGTTGCTTATTTGGTCAGTATAACTAGGACGTGTGTTGTTTAGTATGGGCGGGGCCCTATCCCGAACTTTATGATACTTATGTACTCTTACAGGATTTTAGCCATATGTCATGTACGTAAAAGATTGTATGGCGTTGTCGGCCTATATTCAGTGTACGAGTGATCATTTTGGTCTTATAGGCCCGTATGTCTTATGTATAAGTTGGTACTACATGTTTTATTCTAGTTATCCTACGGCAGCTTTTCCATCTCATTTACCTATATTAGCATGATATGAGAAGATACGATATGTTGGTACTCGGTTGAGTAAGGTACCGGGTGCCCGTGGCGGCCCGTCGGTTTGGTTCATTACAAAAGTGCTATCAGAGCAGTTCTGTCCTAAGGAGTCTACAAGTCGTGTCTAGTAGAGTCTTGTTTATGGGTGTGTCTTGCACCACACTTATAAGCAGGAGGCTGCAGGGCATTTAGGACTGTCACTCTTTCTTCTTACTCTAGATCGTGTGGTAGAGCTTAGTTGTAAGAACTCAATTTCCTAAACTCTATCTTATTCATAATATGACGATGCTTACATCCAGAAAGACTATTGGTAAGAGATAAAATATTGGAAGAGTTGAGTCAGAGGAACTCGATTTTTCATGATGCTTATGATGAGTAAATGTAAGGTCATCAGTAGATCATGTGTGTACTAAAACGTGTGAACCTCTTGATAAGAAGCCTTAAGGCAAAAATATCAATCCACCTTTATGGTGAAAGACAATGAGAGATTCAGAAGATAAATACAAGTTTCAACAAAAAAAAAGAAGCAAGATGAAGAAGGGTACGAGACGCCCAGTTAATGAAGGTTAACAGTATTTACAAAATAGAAAGAGGAATATAAGCCGTTTGAGTTACCTTCAACAGTAACAGAAGTATGTACAATTGGCCACACCGATCTCAAGTTATGCCATATGGGAGCTAATATATATGGTTTAAGAGAACGACGGGATATCAGGATTTGGCTAGGGTTAGAGTGACCCAAAAGAATGGATGGACAAAAGTCACAAAGTATGAGGTGAGATTAAACCGTCATTCTTAAGATGAACAATCATGAGGAAGCATTAAAGGGCATATATTTATACATATGGGACGAACAATAAACGTAAGCTGGAATTTGGTAGCAAACCTCAGTAACAATAAATCGAGGTAAGAGTTATGGTATATTATGACCTACTTAGATGCAGTAAAGTCATGCGGATAGATAACCGGGCCTATGAAATAAGATATAGCAATATTCATAAGTTTGACAAAGTACCGAGCGAAGAACTTCAGTATACCTATAGATGCTCAGATGGACATCTTGTCAAATTTTGTATGTGTTTACAAAGTGAGGCCTAGAGATTGGCTAAAAGCTGGAGGGGAGAGTCACATAAGCGCACATATAAGAAAAAAGTCGTACAGGCTGCATGACCGAAGTAGTAAGAGTTACGAAATTGGAAGAATTCCGACCACAGGCCATGGTGTGAAAAAGTGGCCTACAGGTGGGAATACCCTGGACTTTTTAATTATTCACAAAACAATTGCCTAGATGGCAAGGAGAGTATTACAATATTCGTAAGAGCTATAGGTTATGATAATGATAAGTGCATCAGTCAACATTCGAGGATGAATGTTCCAAAGGGGGGAATGATGTTACACCCCATGTTTTCGTATGTGAAAGTACGCCATAAGTAAATTGATGGAAGCACGGAAATGATATGTTATATCCCGCATTTCGTATGTTAAAGTTTCGTCTTAAATCAACGTAAGTTCGGGAATGGGATTATTGTGAGATTATAAGCATTATGATATTTCAAACAAGTTATGAGTAAATTCGTGAAGGTGAGAGGGTAAGCGGATCGAAGAAAATGAGTTTCGTTGAAGTTTGTCATTTTGAGATAAATTACGGTCCAAGCTATAATACCCGGTATTTATGGACTAGTGCGATACAAGGTACCACATGACCATAATAGTAAGGTGTACAAAGTGTATTAAAAGTGAATAGTATTTTAAGTAATTTGAGATAATTCTTACTTATGTGGATTATTGGTTAATGGGTGAATTAACAAGTTAATTAAAATTAGTGGGTAATTAATTAGTAACCTTGGGATAAGACCTAACCCCTCCCTAACGTGGCATCACCCCCCCCCCTTCCCATGATATGAATCTTGAAAGAGAATTAAAGGTGGCACACTTGAAAAGGGTAGGTGACACCAAGCTTGAAAAGTGGGGCCCACTCTCTTTAATAAAAGAAAATACCTCCCCTAATTCAATAAGAGGAAATACATAGCTAATGGATGGAATGCTCTTTCTCAATATGCTTAATTACATAATGTAACAAGAAGAATACATAACAGATGTAATTTTCTTTCTCAAGATTACATAACGTAATAGAAAGAATAGATAACGGATGGAATTCTCTTTCTCAAGATTACATAACATAATAGCAACGGGATTTGCAATTCTAAGGGAGCCCGGTATAATCTTTCTCAAGAATATCATACGGATTTTTCCCCTACTTCGATCCGCCGTTACGTGTTATCGCAATCAACATGTGTTAGAGGGATTGTTAAGAGAAGCGGCTCAGGTATGTTAAGGCTAAATTTTCCTTTATTTTGGCATGATATCGTAATTACATGTGTTTGATAACGAGACATAAAGAGAAGTTCATACTCCCAAATTTAAATATATTATCCTAGTCTCATAAATTACAGTATTCTCCTTATCGGGACTCCAAATTTAATTGAGTATTGTCTTCTTCCAGTCAAGAGAGAAGAATCTTATATATACATTATTACAGTATTTAATTGAGCTATAATCGATGGGCAGGCCCCTATTGGGTAACCTCTGATCAGATGGTAAGTTATATACCGAGCCTACTGTGGTCGAGCGCCTATGAGCGAGCCCAGTTGGCCGAGATACAGAGCCTGGTATGGTCGAGCGCCAATGAGCGAGCCCAGTTGGCCGAGATACAGAGCCTGGTATGGTCGAGCGCCAATGAGCGAGCCTACTACGGTAGAGCAGCTGTATATATACCGAGCCTTATAGGGTCGGACAGTTATTTTACTTACTATATTAAGAGAGTTGAATCAGTATCAGCAGATAAGCATATCTTTAGATTATCTCTGACTCCTAGTTACTTTCAGTTATTATATTATCAGTTCAGTTTCAGCTTTCAGTAAATTGCCTTGCATACTCGGTACATTATTTTGTACTGACGTCCCTTTGGCCTGGGGACGCTGCGTTTCATGCTTGCAGGTCCCGATAGACAGGTTGAGAGTCCTCCGGGTTGGCTACCAGCTCAGCGAAAGATGTTGGTGCGCTCCATTTGCTCCGGAGTTTCTTATTTGGTCAGTATGACTAGGACGTGTGTTGATTAGTATGGCGGGGCCCTGTCCTGACCTTTATGATACTTATGTACTCTTAGAGGCTTGTAGACGTACATCATGTACGTAAAAGATTGTATGGCCTTGTCGACCTATATTTAGTGTACGAGTGATCATTTTGGTCTCATAGACCCGTATGTCTTATGTATAAGTTGGTACTACATGTTTTATTCTAGTTATCCTACGATAGCCTTTTCATCACATTTACCTATGTTAGCATGATACGAGAAGATACAATATGTTGGTACTTATTTGAGTAAGGTACTGTGTGCCTGTCACGGCCCGTCGCTTTGGGTCATTACAAAAGTGATATCAGAGCAGTTCTGTCCTAGGGAGTCTACAAGTCATGTCTAGTAGAGTCTTGTTTATGGGTGTGTCGTGCACCACACTTATAAGCAGGAGGCTACAGGGCATTTAGGACTATCACTCTTTCTTATTACTCTAGATCGTGTGGTAAAGCTCAGTTGTAAGAACTCAATTTCCTAAACTCTATCTTATTCATAATACGACGATGCCTAAATCCAAAAAGATGGTTGGTAAGAGATAAAATTATGGAAGAGTTGAGTCAGAGGAACTCGATTTTTTATTATGCTTATGATGAGTAAATGTGAGGTCTCCAGTAGATCATGTGTGTACTAAAACGTGTAAACCTCTTGATACGAAGCCTTAAGGCAAGAATATCTATCCACCTTTATGGTGAAAGACAATGAGAGATTCAGAAGATAAATACAAGTTTCAACAAGAAAAAGAAGCAAGATGAAGAAGGGTACGAGACGCCCAGTTAATGAAGTTTAACAGTATTTATAATATAGGAAGAGGAATATAAGCCTTTTGAGTTACCTTCAACAGTAACAGAGGTATGTACAATTGGCCACACCGATCTCAAGTTATGCCCTATAGGAGCTAATATATATGGTTTAAGAGAAGGACGGGATATCAAGATCTGGCTAGGGTTAGAGTGACCCAAAACAATGGATGGACAAAAGTCACAAAGTATGAAGTGAGATTAGGCCGTCATTCTTAAGATGAACAGTCATGAGGAAGCATTAAATGGCATAGATTTATACATATGGGATGAACAACAAACGTAAGCTGGAGTTTGGTAGCAGACCTCAGTAACGATAAATCGAGGTAAGAGTTATGGTATATTATGACCTACTTAGATGTAGTAAAGTCATGCGGATAGATAACCGGGCCTATGAAATAAGATATAGCAATATTCATAAGTTCGACATAGTACCGAGCGAAGAACTTCAGTATACCTATAGATGCTCAGAGGGACATCTTGTCAAACTCTGTATGTGTTTACAAAGTGAGTCCAAGAGATTGGCTAAATGCTGGAGGGGAGAGTCACATAAGCGCACATACAAGGAAAATGCCGTACAGGCTGCATGACCGAAGTAGCAAGAGTTACGAAATTGGAAGAATTCCGACCACAGGTCGTGGTGTGAAAAAGAGGCCTACAGGTGGGAATAGCCTGGACTTTGGAATTATTCACAGAACAATTACCTAGATGGAAAGGAGAGTATTAAAATATTCGCAAGAGCTATAGGTTATGATAATGATAAAAGCATCAGTCAACATTCGAGGACGAATGTTCCAAAGGGGGGAATGATGTTTCACCCCATGTTTTCGTACGTGAAAGTACGCCATAAGTAAATTGATGGAATCTCGGAAATGAGATGCTACATCCCGCATTTTTGTATGTTAAAGTTTCGTCTTAAATCAATGTAAGTTCGGGAATGGGATTATTGTGAGATTATAAGTATTATGCTATTTCAAACAAGTTATGAGTAAATTCATGAAGGTGAGAGGGTAAACGGATCGAAGAAAATGAGTTTCGTCGAAGTTTGTCATTTTGAGATAAAATACGGTCCAAGCTATAATACCCGGTATTTATGGACTAGTGCGATACAAGGTACCACATGACCATAATAGTAAGGTGTACAAAGTGTATTAAAAGTGAGTAGTATTTTAAGTAATTTGAGATGATTCTTAATTATGTGGATTATTGGTTAATGAGGGAATTAACAAGTTAATTAAAATTATTGTGTAATTAATTAATAACCTTGGGATAAGACCTAACCCCTCCCCAACATTGCAGCACCCCCCCCCCTTTCCCATGCTATGACTCTTGAAAGAGAATTAAAGGTGGCACACTTGAAAAGGGTAGGTGACACCAAGCTTGAAAAGTGTGGCCCACTCTCTTTAATAAAAGAAAAAACCTCCCCTAATTCATTAAGAGGAAATACATAGCTAATGGATGGAATTCTCTTTCTCAGTATGCTTAATTACATAAAGTAACAACAAGATTACATAACAGATGGATATCTCTTTCTCAATATTACATAACGTAATAGAAAGATTATATAACGGATGGAATTCTCTTTCTCAAGATTTCATAACGTAATAGCAACGGGATTTGCAATTCTAAGGGAGCCCGGTATAATCTTTCTCAAAAATATCATACGGATTTTCCCCCTACTTCAATCCGCTGTTATGTGTTGTCACAATCAACGTGTGTTAGATTGATTGTCAAGAGAATCGACTCAGGTATGTTAACGCTAAACTTTCCTTCATTTTGGCATGATCTCGTAATTACATGTGTTTGATAACGAGACATAAAGAGAAGTTCATACTCCCGAATTTATATATATTATCCTAGTCTCATAAATTACAGTATTCTCCTTATCGGGACTTCATATTTAATTGAGTATTGTCTTCTTCCAGTAAAGAGAGTAGAGATAGGTGCCAACGGATTCTTCACACGACGGGTATTCTGGAGACAAGTGGGGTCTCGTTCACTACTTTTCAGTTTACTGGGAATGCCTTCAGATGGTGGGAGGCTTATGAGAGGTGCAGGCCAGTCGGTGCAGTACCACTTACATGGCGTGAGTTCTTCGTTCTCATTTTGGAGAAGTTCGTGCCACTGTCTCGTAGGGCGGAGCTGCACAGACAGTTTGAGCAGCTACGTCAGGATGACATGTTTGTGATCCAGTACAAGATGAGGTTTTTCGAGTTGGCTCGTCCCACAGTTTGGTTCGTTCCCACGGATAGGGAGAGGATTAGGAGGTTCATTAATGGCCTCACTGATCTGTTGCGGTTGCTCATGACTCGGGAAAGGGTATCTGATGCTACTTTCGATGAGGTGGTTGATATTGCTCAGCAGATAGAGACGGTCCGTAGTCAGGAGCGTGAGGAGAGGGAGGCCAAGAGGACTCGAGGTTCAGGCGGTCCTTGTGGTATTCATTCTAGGGGACAGTCTTACTACAGCAGGGGTCATCCTTATTGGCTCGCTCAGATGGCTCATCCAGTTCACCGTGGAGCATCATCTGGCCATGGTTCATACAATGCCCATCCGGGCCAGTCATCTCTCAATGCTCTTCCAACTCAGAGTTCATCCCGTGCACCATCAGTTCAGGGTTAGTCTGTACCAAAGTTCTTCTGATAATTATTCTGGTTCTCGGGGTCTGCCTTAGTACTTATCGCTATTGTCCATGAGGGGTTGTTTTGAGTGTGGAGATTTGGGTCACCTAAAGAGACATTGCCTCCGCCTTTCGGAAGGCCCAGCTCAACAGAGGGGTCAGACCATGACTTTAACACCAGTTACTTCACCACCCGCCTAGCCAGCTCGGGGTGGGGCTCAGGTAGCTAGGGGTCGCCCTAGAGGGAGAGGTTGATCAGGTGGTAGCCAGGCCTGATTTTATGGTCTTCCTGCTAGAGCAGATGTCCTTGCTTCAGATACAATGATCACTGGTATTGTCTCAGTATACCATATAGATGCTTCTATATTATTTGACCCTGGTTCTATTTATTCGTATGTATCATCGTATTTTGCCCGTTATCTGGATATGCCCCATGAGTCGTTAGTATCATTTATTCATGTACCAATACCCATGGGCGATACTATTGTGGTGGACCATGTATATCGGTCATGTGTAATGACTATTGGTGAATTGGAGACTAGAGTTGATCTCTTATTGCTTAGTATGGTTAATTTCGACGTGATCTTGGGTGTGGATTGATTGTCTCCATATCATGCAATGCTGGATTATCACGCTAAGACTGCGACGTTGGCGATGCTAGGGTTGCCACAGATCGAGTGGAGAGGTTCTCTAGATTATGTTCCCCGCAGAGTGATTTCATATCTAAAATCCCAACGGATGGTTGGGAAGGGTTGTTTATCCTATTTGGCCTTTGAGAGGGATGTTGGTGCTGATACTCCTACTATTGATTCTGTTCCGGTGGTGCGAAATTTTCCTGATGGGTTTCATGCAGACCTGCCGGGCATGCCACCCGACAGGGATATTGACTTTGGTATTGACTTGGTGACGGGCACTCAGCCCATTTCTATTCCTTTGTGTCGTATGTCACTAGTTGAGTTAAAAGAATTGAAAGAAAAACATTAGGAACTTCTTGATAAGGGATTCATTAGGCCTATTGTGTCGCCTTGGGGTGCACTAGTTCTGTTTGTGAAGAAGAAGGATGGTACTATGCGGTTGCGCATCGACTATAGGAAGTTGAACAAAGTTACAATCAAGAACAAGTATCCTTTCATCGCGCATTGATGATCTATTTTACCAGCTTCAGGGAGTGAGGGTTCTCTCTAAGACTGTTTCGAGGTCAAGGTATCACCAGTTGAAGATTCGGGACTAGGATATTCTAAATACGGCATTCAGGACCCGTTATGGTCATTATGAGTTCCTTGTGATGTCTTTTGGGCTGACCAACGCCCCCGCAACATTCATGCATCGGATGAACAATGTATTTTAGCCTTATCTTGACTCGTTTGTCATAGTATTCATTGATGATATCATGGTATACTCTCGTAGCCAGTAGGAGCATGCCCAACATTTGAGGATTGTGTTGCAGCGATTGAGGGAGGATAAGCTTTATGCCAAGTTCTTCAAGTATGAGTTTTGGATTAGTTCGGTGGCGTTCTTGGGGCACATGGTGTCCAGTGAGGAGATTCAGGTAGATCCGAAGAAGATAGATGCAGTTCGGAGTTGGCCCAAACTGTCGTCAGCTACGGAGATTCAGAGCTTTCTTGGCTTGGCCGGTTATTATCATCGCTTCATGGAGGGTTTCTTGTCTATTGCATCGCCCTTGACCAAATTAACCCAGAAGGGTGCTACTTTCAGATGGTCGGATGAGTGTGAATAGATCCTTTAGAAGCTCAAGACTGCGTTGACCACATTTTCAGTTCTAGTTATGCCTTCAATTTCAGGCTCTTATGCAATGTATTGTGATGCTTCTCGGATCAATATTGGGTGTGTCTTGATGCAGGAGGATAGAGTGATCACTTATGCTTTGGGTCAGTTGAAGCCTCATGAGAAGAACTACCCTGTTCATTATATGGAGTTGGATGCCATCGTTCATGCATTGAAGATTTGGAGGCATTATCACTACAGTGTGTCTTGTGAGGTATTTACGGATCATCGGAGCCTCCATCCCTTGTTTAAACAAAAGGATCTAAATTTGAGGCAGCGGTGATGGTTGGAGCTGCTAAAGGACTATGATATTATGATTGTGTATCATTATGGGAAGGCCAATGTGGTGGCTGATGCCTTGAGTAGAATGACGATGAGCATGGCTAGCATTACATTCATTCATTCAGGCATTGGCCAACCAGTTTGTGAGATTAGATGTTTCGGAGCCCAGCCGAGTTCTAGCTTGTGTGGTTTCTCGATCATCCTTATATGATCGCATCATAGAGCGCCATTATGATGATCCCCATTTGATTGTCCTTAAGGACACTGTTCAACAAGGTGATACCAGGGATGTTACTATTGGGGATGATGCGGTGTTGAGGATGCAGCGTCGAATTTGTGTGCCTAATGTAGATGGGCTATGTGAGTTGATTCTTGAGGAGGCTCACAGTTCGCGGTATTCCATTCATCCTGGTGCCGCGAAGATGTACCAGGACTTGAGGCAGCATTATTGGTGGAGGGGAATGAGGAAGGATATAGTGGGTTTGTAGCTTGGTGTCTTAACTGTCAGCAGGTGAAGTATGAGCATCAGAGACCGGGTGGATTGCTTCAGTGGTTAGAGATTCCAGAGTGGAATTTGGAGCGTATCACCATGGATTTTGTAGTTTGTCTCCCACGGACTTCAAGGATTGATGCTATTTGGGTGATTGTGGATCGACTAACCAAGTTCGCGCACTTCATTCCAGTTGGGACTACCTATTCTTCAGAGCGATTGGCTGAGATTTACATCCGCGAGATTGCTCTCCTTCACGACGTGCCAGTGTCCATCATTTCAGATCTGGGCACACAGTTTACGTTGTAGTTTTGGAGAGCCGTGCACCTAGGTTTACTCGAGTACAGCATTTCACCCTCAGACGGACGGACAGTCCGAGCGAATTATTCAGATATTGGAGGATATGCTACATGCTTGTGTCATAGATTTCAAGAGTTCTTGGGATCAGTTTTTGCCGCTCGCAGAGTTTGCCTGCAACAACAGCTACCGGTCGAGCATTTAGATGGCTCCGTATGAGGCTTTGTATGGGAGACAGTGTCGATCTCTGGTGGGTTAGTATGAGCCAAGTGACGCTAGGCTATTGGTTATTGACTTGGTTCAGGATGCTTTGGTAAAGGTAAAATTGATTCACGACGCAGTCCAGACAGAAGAGTTACGCTAATAGGAAGGTTTGTGATGTTGCTTTCATGGTTAGGGAGAAGGTACTACTCAAGGTGTAACCCATGAAGGGTGTTATGAGATTCAGGAAGAAGGGCAAGTTGAGCCCTCGGTATATTGGGCCGTTTGAGGTACTTCAGAGGATTGGAGATGTGTCTTACAAGCTTGCCTTGCCACCTAGTCTGTCGAGTGTGCATCCAGTATTTCATGTTTCTATGCTCCGAAAGTATGTCAGCGATCCGTCTCATGTTTTGGATTTCAGCACGGTTTAGTTAGATGGTGATTTGACTTATTATGTGGACCCAATGGCTATTTTGGGTTGGCAGGTTCGAAAGTTGAGGTCCAAGGACATAGCTTCAGTGAAGGTGCAGTGGAGAAGCCACCCAGTTGAGGAGGCTACTTGGGAGACCGAGCAAGAGATACGTAGCAGATATGCACTCCTATTTGAGACTCCAAGTACGTTTCTAGACCCGTTCGAGGACGAATGTTTATTTAAGAGTTGTAGCCCCGTTCCCCCATTTACTGCTCATTTTATTCTTTATACCTGTTATGTGACTTGTGGGGGTAGTTGGTTCAGGTCCGAAAAGGTTTCTGAATGAGTTGAGATACTTAGTCTCAAGGTTGAAAGCTTAAGTTGAAAAGGTTGATCGTATGTTGACTTGTGTGTAAACAACTTTGGAATGGACTTTCGATGGTTTCGTTATCTCCGTTGATTGATTTTTGACTTAGGAGCGTGTCCGTACTATGATTTAGAGGTCCGTAGTTGAATTAGGCTTGAAATGGTGAACATTGGAAATTTATAAGTTTGACCGAGAGTGGACTTTGTTGTTACCAGGCTCGGATTAGAGTTTTGGGAGTTGGAGTAGGTCTGTGGTCTTATTTGTGACTTGTGTGGAAAATCTAGGGTCAATCGGACATGATTTGATAGGTTTTGGCATCGAATGTTGAAGTGAGAAGTTTAAAAGTTCATTAGGCTTGAATCGATGCGTGATTCGTGGTTTTAGCGTTGTTTGATGTGATTTTAAGGCTTGACTAAGTTGGTATCGTGTTTTAGGACTTGCTGGTATAATTGGTTGAAGTCCCGGGGTCCTCGGGTGGAGCTCGGGTGATTTTCGAATTGAATTTGGCTTAAGTGTTATGCTGAGGTGCGCAGGCACGAAAAATTTTCTGCAGATGCGGATGCATATATGCGCGAGGTGGACCGCATAAGCGGATTTGGACAGGAAGCATGGGAGTTGCAGAAGCGGGGAATGGTTTGCTGATGCGGTCCCGCAGGTGCGAATCTGGGACCGCAGGTGCGCTTGGTCGGTTGTTAAGTGAGTTTCATAGAAGAGAGTTTTTCTCCGCAAAAGCGGGAGCGCATGTGCGAGCTCAGGCTCTGCAGGTGCGGAAAAAGTTGGGTAGTGTATTAAAAATAAGGGTTCTGAGATTTTCTTCATTTTTGAACATTCCAAGACCGGGACTAGGCGATTGTGAGAGGGATTTTGAAGTTATTCTTAAGGTAAGTTACTTGTGGTTTAGTTTGCTCAATAATTATGTATCCCCATTGAATTTCCCACCTAGTTTGTGTATTTTTGAGGTGGAATTTGGGAGTTGGAGGCTAGGAATTTTGAGGGTTTAATTTAAGGATTTGAGTGGCGATTTGATGTCGCATTTTGGTAAATTTGGTACGGTTAGATTCGTGGTTAAATGGGTGTTCAGATTTTATGACTTTTATTGGATTCTGAGACGTGGGCCTAGGGGCCGGCTTTTGAGTTAACTTTTAAATTTTTGATTAATATCTTAGTATTTACTTATGGAATTGATTCCTTTAGCCTGTGTTGATTGTATCAAACTGTTTGTGGCTAGATTCAAGGTATTTGGAGGCCGATTCATGAGGGAAGGGCGTGTTGGAGTAGAGATTTACACAGTTTTAGGTAAGTAACACTTCTAAACTTGGAGCTGAGGCTATAAACTCTGATTATACGTGTTATGTGATTTGTTTGGAGGTGACACACATGCTAGGTGACAGGCGTGTGGGCGTGCACCGTAGAAATTGAGACTCAATCGATTCCGTAGAGCTGAGTAGTCAATTAACTTGTATTTTCCATGTAGTTTTCACGTGTTATAGAGACTGAACTATGACTCATATTAGAAATTATGCTTAGGCAAATGCTGGAATTATTGGGACCCATTGAGGTCATTTCTGCTGTCGAATTATATGTTTAAACTAAAATTTTACACTCAGTCATACTCATTCATTGCATATCATATCATCATTTTGGGCTAGTTTCATTACATTGTGAGCCCGAGAGACTAGAGAGATTGATGACTGAGTGAGGCCGAGGGCCTGATCGTGAGTGATAACTATGGGATCAGGCTGCACGCCGCAACATGTTTTCATTCATTTATGCCTAGATCTGGATTATTATAGCGCTTGTGCTGGGGGAGCCCCTCTGGGGTCTGCACCCCCACAGTGAGCACAGTAGATATTTTATTTGGGATGGAGTTCCATGGCATGGAGTTTCCCTATATATTCATATTTGGGATGGAGTTACCTGGGCATGGAGTTGCCTATACATTATATTTGGGATGGATTTCCCTGGGCTGAACCTGCCTCGTACTGTACAGAGTGATTCAGTACCTTGAGAGTGTGATTACGTGAGGCTTCCATACCATATACAACATGCACAGTGGCATGTAGGTATAGAAATTTCATATCCCTCCTATCATTTAGAGTTGATCTATTTTACTTGTATTGAGTTTTTATCTGATGAACTTGAAAACATGCCTACATTTCTGCACTATTATTTCTATATTGAACTGCACTTGCTGAATTCGTCACTACTTTCAGTCAAAGGTTAGATTTGTTACTTATTGAGTTAGTTGTACTCATGCTACACCTTGCACCTCGTGTGCAGATTCAGGTGTTTCCGGTCATGGCGGTTGCAGAGTGCGGACATTCGGGGATCATCGAGGTACAAACCTTGACTCTCCTCCCTTATCTTTTATTTTATTTTTTAGTTTTATTTTCTAGACGGTGTACCAGACTATATCATTATGTAGATGCTCATGTTCTCGGTGACACCCTAGTTTTGGGAGAGATTTTGTATTGAGTTATGACTTCCTATTCTGCTTTTAAAAGATTGTTTCCTTTAATTAAACCATGGTTCGTATCTTTCAAAGATTTAACTGTTGGAAATGTCTGAATAGTCGGCTTGCCTAGTACCATGATAGGCGCCATCACGACGAGTTTGTTTTTGGTCGTGACAAAATTATTGTATTTCTCTATTTTTTAAGTAGCTGCTAAAAATTACAAAATGAATCAATAAGGAAAGAAATGAATATAAAGAAAGGTAAGGATGTTAAATGAATTGAGCTAGTGGACAAATGCATGTCCATGTTTATACAAGTAAAAGCCACTTGCTAACTTCTAAGTAACCAAATAAATAAATAAAATATAAATGCAAATGCGGGGTGGGGGGGGGGGGAGTGAAAGGTTTGGGGAAAAGGAAAAGTTCCGGGGGAGATGTAGAAAGAGAAAAAAAGTTACATTAGGAAGGGAAATATACCTTGGATAGAGAAAAATTGGTACTTAGGGGTTCCAATAGGAGGAAAATCTGTGCATTAGGAATAATGGCTACAACTTGTCAATAAATTTGGCCTAAAGGCTATTTTGGGTCAATGAGAAAATATGGGCTACTAAAAGTTTTAGGGGCCATAGAACGTCATTTTCTCTATATAACTACATTGGTTGTGTATTTTTTTTACCTGTAGGTGTATAATTTGGTCCATCCTATTATTACTTTAATGGACTATAGTCTCCTTTAAAGAGAGTGGTGCAATACCTCAAGGCCAACAACCAAACGCAAAACAGAGAGCCTCACACCATGGTCGATTAATGAGTTGCGTACTTATGGGAAGTACTTGCTTGTCATAACCAACTTAATGATGCAACATTCAACTGCATGTTTTACCACCATGTAAAAGACATTTACCTCTACTATCGTTATTGAATGGAGGATGAATAAAATAAGTCAATATATATAGCCTCGTTCGCAATGTTCACATGGTACAATATCAAGGCCAAATTCTCTTCTTGAATGGATGTGCTTATTTGATTTCTTCGTCTCATTCTCTCTTTCCCCATCATACTGTGTCTGTGATGTACTCCTTTGTCTCATTCTCTCTCTTTTCCCACCATACTCTGTCTATAATATACTTAGGTATAAAGAAACGAAATTGGGAATCAAATTGGTTTTCTTTTTCTTAGTATTTCAATTCGTGAATTACAATCAAGAATCAGAAAACAATGGAAACTCCATTGATAGCTTCAATATCATAAACGAATGGAGAATAGGTAAGAGATGAAAGAAGAGGAGAAATATAAGAGGAGAAATATATAGAGAAAAGAAGAAAGAAAAATTAAAGACAGAGAGAAAGAGAAAGAGAAAGAGAGAGAGAATGTCATGACCCAAAATCTCACCAAAAGTCGTGATGGAACCTAACCTCCAAGACTAGGTAAGAGACTTACATAATAAAGAGCCCGAATTTAATATAAATAGTGGAATAAAGCTCCAACAAAGCAAATACAATGGTACATAAATCAAACTCCCAAAATTAGGTAGTATAGAGTCATAAGCTCTAAACTGAATACATAACGAGTCTCAAAAGAACAATTTTGTTTGAAAGTAATACAACAATATGAAATAAGGAAAGGGGACTCCAAGGGTCTGCGGAGTCCATGCAATACTACCTTGAATTCTCTCGACCAATCAAAGCTCACTTCCGTTGTCCGCTGCTACCAACACATAGATCTGCAAAATAATGTGCAAAAGTATAGTATAAGTATAAGACAATATTTACTCAGTGTCGTGCCCCTTCTTTTCTCGCGAAAGCGGGCTTCGACATGGGACAACTCTTTTAAGGAAGGGTGTTAAAAGAGAGAGTCGCCACCTAATAGATTAAGGTGTGTTAGATCACCTATTTGCAGATAACTCTGGATTAACCGGTTGCGTTACAAAAGATCGGGTAAGGGCTCAAATTACCTCGAGGAGAAGGTGTTAGACACTTTTCGAGGTCCACAACTGTGGGTCCCGACAACACCAAATATTGCATCACTTAGAATCAACACAATACATGATAGGGAGGTAGGGTATTAGGGATAGCTTTTTAGAAGTTGAAGAATGACTAGAGCCTAACCCTAGTGTGTCAGAGTTCAAGAGGGTCTCAATTAGACCCCGAGCAGTGCTCACACTAGGAAGGCCAACAACAGAACCTAGATAGCCTTGGCTTTCAGTCGGCTAAGAATTGGAATTTAGAATGTCAAAGTAACAAGTATGGAGGGTAGATAGAGATCACTGACCTGAACACACAACACAAATAGTCAAGCAAGCCAGTAGGTTCAGCAATGTGCACATAACAGAGTAAAACATCATAGGAACTAGGAGAAGAGACAGGTTCGTAAGCATACATAGGTTGCACTAGTGGACATCTGAGGGTATAAATTAAACTTAGTCTAACCTAATGCAACATTAATCAACACTTGAACACAATATAGGGATGCACATGTTGATAAACACAGAAAGGAAAGAACAACAGATAGATCAAGACATACTAGGAAACATGTTATCACAAGAGTCTTAAAAAATAGAGTTGGAAATCCAGGACAGCATGAAACGAATTTGAACAGGTCTTAAAACACTCCAATATACACAGGATTCATTGAATGTTCATTCAAGTAAAGGGGTTTTCATAGATCTAGGAAATTATCTAAGCAATACATGCAAAACAGCATACAACCACAATACTGAAGTCTAAATTAACAAGTCAAAATGCTACATGGGTATAGAACTAATACTAGGAGATAAGAGATCACAAGGTGCAGATTATGGTGAAGCATGCTATGAACAGTAGAATATTCTCGGGCATCAATTAACACAGAATGATATCAAAGATGAACACCATCACAATTGAACCAAAGTTCAGATACATGTGCAGAAAGAAGGAAAAATATTATGAAGGTTTAAACACTAACTAGTAGCAGAATTAAAGGTGTGTAGTAGCAAAAACCCCAAATCCCCGATGCTTCAGAGTTCACAAGAGCCTCAAGAATGGGCTCCGAGCAGTGCTTGCACCGGAGGAGGTTGTTCATCAATTTAGAGAGCTTTTGAGTGTGCGAGTGAGTGAGTAAGAGAAATGAGTAGTGAGAACAAAGTAAGGATTCAGAGGTTCCAATCGCCTCTTGAGGGGTTTTATGAGAGGGGTTTATATAGTGTAGGAATTGAACACATAAACATGGAAAATCTTCAGTCAAACATTAGAAAGGAAAGCACTAAAAATCAGTAAGGAAAGGAGAAAATTTAAAACCGTAATTTTAAGTAAAGTTCACAAATCGGCAGAAATAAAATCACATGCTGCATAGAATAAGATGAACATAGACATAAATACTATTCAAAATCCAAGAATCGAACTAAATTTTGTTCGATTTAAAAGAATCTGAAACCCTAATTTTAGGGTAAGTAAAAAATATTGGCAGAGACAAACAAATTTACACATAATAGGGCGAATATAGACGAGATAACACTTAAAATTAAAAGCTTGAACCACTTTTGGTTTGAATCAAAGAAAATCTGTAAACCCTAGCTTTAGGGTTAAACACGAATCAACAAAATATTAACAAATCAGACTCACACGGTGTAGAATAAACGTGTGTGGACGGAATATCATCCTGATTCAAGAGGTGGAAGTAAATCGGACAGAATCAAAGTAAGAGTACTTGCCATGTTTAGGCAAGTACTAGGTAATATCGTAGAGAATCACCCAGTAATGGAAATATACAGATATGGTAAGTGAATGGGAAGAAAATCCGATAAAAAGAGGGATTAGGAGAGGGGTTTACGAGAGGCGGTGGGTTAGGGTTCTTCAGAGGGGAGAGAGTGGAGAGGCGGCAGGTTTAGAGGGAATGGGGATAGAGCGGGTCGAGTGATATAAGGGAAAGGGGGAAGGCATTGTGAGCCGTTGATCATTTTTGATCAACGACAGGGATTTGGGAAGGGTTGGGTCGGGTTAATTAATTGGTTGGGCTGGGGAGTTATTTGGTTTGGGCTCAGGTATTATTGGGCTAGGGCTGGGGTAGTTTAGGTCAGAAATTAGGGGCAGATTTTAAATACCCAATTTTAACAAATAAATAATTTATAAAAAATAATAAATAAATAACAAAAATATCATTTGTGCATGAAAATGATTAAAAATAATTATTTAGCATTTATAAAAATATAAAAAGTTATTTTCTGCATTAATAATGTAATTATACATGCATCTGGGCTATTATTGCAAAATATGCAATTTAGCCTTGAAAAATGCAAATGTAATTATAAGAAATGCCCTGAAAATATTTAAAACCTCATATTGGTATAAATGATAAGTTTAGATGACTAAAGCATCATAAAAATAATTTCGAGGGCAATTATTAGACATTTATATAATAAAATACAGAAATAAATTGATTTAAAGTCTTTAAAAATTATGGAAAATTATGAAAAATACTCATGTATGCTTGCAAATCAAATGATGATTCATATACGCTATTTTGAAGGTGTATATATATATATATATATATATATATATATATATGGAAAATATGAGGAAACAATTGCGTATCAACAACTGCCCCTCTTTACCCGGAAAGAGTTGTCGGGTAAAGAAATGATGATCAATTTTGATCGAACGGGGTGATTTTGAAAGAATATAGGCCGGACCTAGTTTTTGAGCTGCCTACATATCCCTAGTTTTATAGGAATCAGGCCATGTGTAATTCTGGATCTAACGGTGGAATAAACCGATGGAGTTATTGTAAGAACGAACAAGATATTCTGGATAGGACGATATCGGGATTGTAAACGGATGTATCTGGGAATGGTTATGGATATTTTAATGGTTATTAGATGTAAATGGGTAACAGACGGTGGTTGGTTACGTTTGAAATAATTGTTAGACATGAACGTTGAATGGAACTCAGAGCGAAGATTGCTCCTGTTAAGAGAACTGTTATTTCTTGGATCACCTGCAAACTCAAAATACGATGCATACAAATACGTATAGATTATTTCATAAATTTAAGCATGATACAAATTCCCTCTGGACTATGGTGATCGTCTTTGGACGGTGAGGATGATGTCCTTAGACCGTGATGTCCCGGGCCATGAATTGTGAGATAGGGGATTCGCAGGCAATGAAATGATGTTCTCGGGCTATGAAGATGGTGCCTCCGAACTATGATGCCTTTGAATAATGATGTGCGATATTGAGAGATCCTCAGGCCATGGCATGGTGTCTTTCGGCTATGAGGATGATGCCTGCGGACTATGACGCCTTCGGAAATTTTTGGCTATGCTTCAGCCCATGAGATGCAAAGACATGATGCTTGAGAGGAAACAAGACAGGGCTTAGTCTTGTGTAGAACCAGGGGCGGATCTTAGTCCCGAGAGAAGAAAATAATGCCGGGTTTTGAACAGCGCAACATTTGTAGTTATGCAAGGAGAGACAATTCTTAGTCTTGTGCAAGATTAGGGACAATGCTTAGTCTTGTGCGAGGTTGGAGACAATGCTTAGTCTCATGCAGGATTGGAGACAAAGCTTAGTCTCGTGCATTGGGAAGGCAGAGCTTAGCCTTATGCAATCAATGAGACAAGGCTTAGCCTCATGCAAGATGGGAGACAATGCTTAGTCTCGTGCAATAGGAAAGGCAGAGCTTAGCCATATGCAATTATGGAGGCATGGCTTAGCCTCATGCAAGATGGGAGACAATGCTTAGTCTCATGCAATCGGAGACAATGCTTAGTCTCGTGCAATAGGAAAGGCAGAGCTTAGCCTTATGCAATTAAGGAGGCAGGGCTTAGCCTCATGCAAAATGGAGACAATGCTTAGTCTCGTGCAATAGGAAAGGTAGAGCTTAGCCTTGTACAATTCAGGAGGCAGGGCTTAGCCTCATGCAAGATGGGAGACTATGCTTAGTCTCATGCAATAAGAAAGGCAGAGCTTAGCCTTGTGCAATTAAGGAGGCAGAGCATAGCCTCATGCAAAATGGAGACAGTGCTTAGTCCCATGCAATGAAAGGCAATGCTTAGCCTTATGCAGTTGAGGAGGCAATGCTTAGCTTCATGCAAGAAGAGGAGACAAGGCTTAGTATCATGTAATGAAAGGCAATGCTTACCCTTATGCAGTTGAGGAGGCAGGGCCTAGCCTCATGCAAATAGGAGACGATGCTTAGTCTCATGCAATTAGGAGACAGTGGTTAGTCTCATTCAATGAAAGGCAATGCTTAGCCTTATGCAGTTGAGGAGGCAGGGCTTAACCTCAGGCAGGAAGAGGAGACAGGGCTTAGTCTTATACAATGAATAGATAATAAGTGATAGCAGAGTATTTATTAGGTGGACATATGTTTGCGTTCGATAGCTTTGTTGTTATGAAGATAGGGATTCTAAGGTGCGTACGTACTCGCGGCTATTCCTTGTTCCTGTATCCAAAGGAAAATTATGAGTTTTATAGGGAGGTTGGTTTGTGCCTCCGCCTTCTTGCTTTGCTTTGCTCTGCATTGAAATCCTGCTCGAGTTACCATGGGTAGCATCTGGCTAAAAATAAAACTTTCTGAAAAATATGTGTGCATAGTTATTTAAAACACAATAATATTAAATAAATTAGACGAACTAGTAACTGTGACATTTTCAGAGACACTGCGACCTTGTTGCCATAGAATTTTGAGGGTCCTCCTCAAAATTGTGGCCCAGTTATTCAGACGATTTTCTGGATATTCCGCACACGGTGCCATTGGCTGAGCTTACCCCGGAATTTTGAGGGTCCTCCTCAAAATTCTACCCCAGTTTCTGATTGTTAGAAAAATGAGAATTTTATTGAATTGTGACCGAACCCACAGGGATGCCTATGTATCCCCTCTTAAACGGGAATCAGGTCAAGCGTAGTTCAATTACATCAATTGTATAAATGTAAACAACTTTAAAAAAAGTATCTTTTGACTGCATCTGAGTTGATAGGCTTTGGCCAAATCTCTCCATCCATTTCTACGAGTATGAGTGCTCCTCCTGTTAGTACTCTGTGAACCATATAGGGTCCTTGCCAGTTGGGTGAGAATTTTCCTTTGGCTTCATCCTGATGTAGAAAGATTCGCTACAGCACCAGCTTCCCCGGTGAGAACTGTCTAGGTTTGACCATTTTGTTGAAAGCTCTGGACATTTTGTTCTAATAAAGTTGACCATGACATACTACATTCATTCTTTTCCCGTCAATGTGAGCTAATTGTTCATAGCGACTTCTTACCCACTCTGTATCACTGAGTTTAGCTTCCTGTATAATTCTCAGGGAGGGAATTTCTACCTCGGCGGGAATGATGGCTTCCGTACCGTAGACCAATAGGTAAAGAGTTGCCTCGGTTGACGTGGGGATTGTGATCCTGTACCCCAATAAGGCAAAGGGTAACCTCTCGTGCCATTGCTTGTGGTTGTCTACCATATTCCTCAGTATTTTCTTGATATTCTTGTTTGCGGCCTCCACGACTCCATTCATTTGAGGCCTGTATGCTGTGGAATTCTTGTGCTTGATTTTTAAGGTCTCGCACATAGCTTTCATTAGGTCACTATTCACATTGGTGGCATTATCGGCGATGATGGACTCTGGAACCCCGAATCGGAAAACAATACGATCTTTGACAAAATCTGCGATGACTTTCTTGGTTACAACTTTGTAGGATACAACTTCGACCCATTTTGTGAAGTAGTCTATGACCACTAAAATGAATTTGTGCCCGTTTGAAGCGGCGGGCTCGATTGGTCCAATGACGTCCATTCCCCAAGCGGCAAAAGGCCAAGGTGCACTCGTTGCGTTCAGTTCATTTGGCGGCACCCGTATCATATCTGTGTGTATTTGGCACTGATGACATTTCTGGACATAACTGATGCAGTCTGTTTCCATAGTCATCCATAAATAACCTGTCCTCAGTATCTTCTTGGCTAAAATGAAACCATTCATGTGTGATCAACAAGTTCCAGAGTGTATCTCTTCGAGCAGTTTGGAAGATTCCTTGGCGTCAACACACTGTAATGATCCTAAGTCTGGAGTCCTTCTGTACATAATTCCTCCATTTTGGAAGAAATGGTTGGACAATCTTCGGAGCATGCGATTTTTAGTATGATTTGTATGCTCCGGGTACTTTCCTTTTGCCAAGTACTCCTTGATATCATGGAACCATGGATTCCCATCTGTTTCTTCTTCAACATGAGCGCAGTAAGCTGGATGATTGTGAATCCTTACCGGAATGGGGTCGATGAAATTCGTGTCCGAATGTTGTATCATGGAGGAAAAAGTGGCCAATGCGTCTGCGAACTCATTCTGGATTCTCGGGACATGTCTAAACTCTATCTTCGTGAACCTCTTCATCATCTCTTGCACATGATATAAATATGGTAATATCTTGGTATTCTTTATAGCCCATTCTCCCTGCACCTGATGTACCAGCCGATCTGAATTGCCAATTACCAGTAATTCCTGGATATTCATGTCAACGGCAAAATTGATCCCCAATATGCAAGCCTCATATTCTGCCATATTATTGGTGCTCGAAAATCTGAGTTTCGTGGATACCGGATAATGTTGGCCCGTTTCTGACACCAAAACGGCTCCAATACCCACTCTTTTGAAGTTTGCGGCTCCATCAAAAAACATTCTCCACCTGTCGTAGGCTTCAGTGATATCTTCTCCTATGAATGATACTTCTTCATCAGGAAAATATGTTTTTAGTGGTTCGTATTCTCCTCCTACAGGATTTTCTGCAAGATGATCCGCTAATTCTTGTCCCTTAACCGCCTTCTGAGTCACATAGATGATGTTGAATTCACTCAACAATATTTGCCATTTTGCTAGCTTCCCTGTAGGCATGGGTATCTTGAAGATGTACTTCAGAGGGTCCATCCTTGATATGAGATATATGGTATAGGCATAGAAGTAGTGCCTCAACTTATTGTCTATCCAGGTCAAAGCACAGTAGGTGCATTCCAGCAAAGAATATCATACTTCGTAGGGTATGAACTTCTTATTCAGATAGTATATGGCCTGTTCTATCCTTCCCGTCTCGTCATGTTGTCCCAAGACACAACCAAAAGCCCCATCTAATACGGAGAGATAGAGTAGCAATGGTCTACCAGGTTCTGGCGGGACCAGGACTGGCGGTGTGGACAAATATTCTTTGATTCTGTCAAAAGCGTTCTGGCAGTCTTTAGTCCAATTGGTTGCGGCATCCTTCTTTAACATTTTGAAAATCGGCTCACAGATCACAGTTGGTTGTGCTATGAAGCGGCTGATGTAATTAAGACATCCCAAGAAGCTCATCATGTCTTTCTTGTTCTTCAGAGGTGGCAAATCTTGGATAGCCTTGACCTTTGATGGGCCTAGCTCAATTCCTAGGCGACTGACGATGAATCTTAATAATTTTCCTGTGGGGACCCCGAAGGCACATTTTGCGGGATTCAATTTCAAATTTTACCTCCGAAGCCGATCAAAGAATTTTCTCTCAAGTCTGCTATGTGATCTGTACTTTTCTTGGATTTGATGATGACATCATCCACATATACCTCTATCTCCCCGTGTATCATGTCATAGAAAATAGTTGTCATGGACCTCATATAAGTGGCCCCAACATTCTTTAGACCAAACGACATCATTTTATAGCAGTACACCCCCCATTGTGTGATAAAAGCTATCTTTTCGGCATCCTCTTCATCCATCCAAATCTGATGATATCCCGCGAAGCAATCCACAAAGGATTGGAGTTCATGCTTGGCGCAGTTGTCGATCAGTATGTGTATGTTGGGTAACGGGAAATCATCTTTGGGACTTTCTTTATGTAGGTCCCGATAATTGACGCATACTCTTTCCCATCATTCTTCGGAACTGGCACGATGTTAGCCAACTAAGTTGGATATTCAACCACTCTAAGAACCTTAGCTTTGATCTGCTTGGTGACTTCTTTTTTGATTTTCAAACTCATATCTGGCTTGAACTTTCTGAGCTTCTGCTTTACCGGCGGACACATTGGTTTGGTAGGTAGTTTATGAGCCACTATGGACGTGATCAAACTAGTCATATCATCATAGGACCATGCAAAGATATCCTCATATTCCTTCAGGAAACGAGTGTATTCTTCTTTCTCTGCTGGTGACAGGTGAATGCTTACACGTGCTTCTTTGACTGTTTTGGAGTCTCCTAGATTAACTGTTTAAGTCTCATCCAAATTGGACTTAGGCTTGTTTTCAAAGTTTTCCACTTCTCTGACAATTTCCTCGGGTATTATATCCTCTTTCAGATCCTCTGAATCATTATCCTTATGTTGCGTTGTCTCATTATATGTCACATTCGTAGGTTCATCGGGATAGGTAATAATAATGTTATAGAGAAAAAACAAAAAGATTAATAATAAATACTAAAACAACAATGCATATAGATAAATCTTGAAAACATCAAATAGGTACGGCTCGATGACCCGAGCAATTATTTCAAAACAAAACATGCTAAAAACAAAATACTAAAAATGTCTTAAATGCTCATAAAAATTACTTTTAAAATAAATAATGCTAACTGCCAGGCTACCCAAGAAGTCGATAGTCCCTTGATGGTGCAGCAGTCCAGTTCTTGAGAACAACTCCCTTCTCCACGGTCTGAATAATGAGGCCTTCCTCCTCCTCCTCCTCAACTATCGCACTACAATCCATGTCTTCATCATCCAAAAACAGATTCCTTATACCGGCTAAAATTTCATCTTCTTTGGACTCCCATATCATGTCAGCTTGGTGAAATGACTGGCTCAAATATGGTACTGGTTGCTCTAGAGGGTAATAAGGACCACGCCATGGTGGTGACCAATTTTGATACTCGTGCCAGGTGTATTCATACCCAAGCCCAAAAGTTGTGCCGTGACGCTTTAACTGTATTAGTTTGGTGATCCCCTTGAGATTCTTACCGAGACCTTTGCCAGGTTCATACCCTGTCCTTGCCAATATGCCTTCTATCTTACTGCTCCACCATTTGTCCTTTTCAATTGCGTTGACGCACTCGATGCGATGGTATGTTTCTCCACCCAACTTCCTTCTATTCTCGATGACCAAAACAGTTTGACTGGTGTAAATTGGATTACTTTCATCCCCATGGATGATCACTTCCTGATGGTTCCACTCAAACTTCACGACCTGATGTAGAGTAGAAGCTACGGCCCCAGCGGCATGTATCCAAGGTTGTCCCAACAATAGGTTATAGGTAGTAGATATGTCCAACACTTGAAATTCAATATCAAACCAGGTTGGGCCCATCTGTAGGCTGAGGTTGGTTTCCCCAATTGTAGCCCTTTGAGACCCATCAAATGCTTTCACATTCATACTTCCTGTTTGTAGCTCATGCAGGCCTTTATCAAATCTTTTCAGAGTAGTTAGTGGACATATGTTAAGACTCGAACCCCCATCTATCAGGATTCTAGCAATGAACTTATCCTCAAACTGCACTGTGATATGCAGTGCCCTTTTGTGACCTAGTCCTTCTGGTGGTAGCTCGTCTTTATGAAAAGTGATCTTGTGGCTTTCCAACACTTTTCCTATCATATTGGCCATCTCTCAATTGGTAATGTTGTTAGGTACATAAGCCTCATTCAACACTTTCATCAACGCATTCCTGTGTGCCTCAGAATTCTCCAGTAGTGATAGAATGGATATCTGAACAGGGGTTTTGTTCAGATGATCAACCACAGAATACTCCCTTGCTTGTACCTTTCTCCAAAGATCATCCGGTCCAGTTTCAATGATGGGCTGCCTGGAAACGACTTCTTTACTTGTTCCCCCTAAATGCTCGGGCATGTAAACCCTACCAGTTCTGGTCATACCTTGTGCTGCACTAGTTTCTTCCATTTTCCCCTTTCCTTTCCTTCTTGCTTCTGTAACATAATCCCATGGTATAGCATTTAATTTATAAGGCGGTGTAGGTGCTACCATCACGGTGAAGGGTGTTGTTACTTCAACCTCAAACAGAGTTGGTGCAGCTACATCAACTTCAGTTGGTACCTGAGTTTGTACCATGATAGGTGTGAGAGTGACTGGAGATGTTTCAGGATTATCCCCTCTCGAATGAGTCCAATTGACCCCTCTGAGTCCCATTCTTCATCGGTCTCTATCATGTTTACCCCTCCGCCCATGTGATCTGGGAGAGGATTGTTACGGACATTGGGTGTAGCCTCCTTTGCCTGTATGACTTTGGTGTCAATTAATGTCTGAATCTTATCCTTCAAAGTACGACACTCATCAATATTATGAGCTTTCATGCCTGAGTGATATGCACATGTCTTATTTGGATTGACCCACTGAGAGGAATTTTCCATGGCGACAACGAGAATGGGAGTGATATAACCGGCAACCTTTAGTCTCTTGTACAGTTGGTCTATAGGTTCAGCAATTGGGGTGTATTGTCTGGGTGGTCTGCGGTCAAAATTTGGTCTAGGTTTTTGGTAGTTTTGGTGGGCTGGTTGTGAGTGGTAGTATGCGGGTTGGGTGTTATAGGAATGGTAAGTGGTGGCAGGTTGTCGGTACCTGGGAGGTGAAGGCTGATATGTGGGTGGAGGTATTTGGCATGTGAGAGGAGACTTCGGACCTTGGGCTACCATTATTGCACCTACTTCTTTCTTCTTGAAGATACCTCCTGACTACAGGGCCTTATTTATGGCTTGGAGTGCTTCAAAATTTGTCACCATTCCACTTTTGATCCCTTCTTCTATTCTCTCTCCTAACTTAATGATATCAGAAAATTTATGGTTTCAATAACCATCAATCTTTCGTAGTATTGCGGATCCTGAGCTCTGACGAAGAACTTATTCATCTATTCTTCTTCCAGCGTTGGCCTTACTTTTGCAGCTTCAGACCTCCACCGAGTAGCATACTTGCAAAAAGTTTCCATTGGCTTCTTCTTGAGATTTTGGATGTAGAAAACGTCTGGTGCATTCTCTGTGTTAAACCTGAACCGATCCATGAAATCTGATGCCATGTTTACCAAATTAACCCATTTCTTTGGGTTCTGACTGATGTACCAAGACAGGGTATCTCCAGCGAGGCTTCTCATGAACAACTTCATGCGGATTCTTTCATCCCTGCCAACTCCTACAAGCTTGTCACAATACATTCTCAAGTGCACCTTCGGATCACCAGTTCCGTCGAACATTTCAAACTTGGGAGGTTTATAACCCTCTGCAGTTCTACGTCCGGCTGAATACACAAATCTTCATAATTCAAACCATCAACGCCTTTTCCCCTTCGACATTTTGAACCATGCCGGTAAGTTTCTTGAGTTCCTTTGCCATGTTCTTGATGAGCAAGTCCTTCTCGATGGATTCGGGTATGTATAGGGTCTGTTGTGGGGTGTGGGGGTAAGGTTTCCACATATATGGGATTGGTGGACTCCGGGAATCTGGGCGTAATGGTGGTCATTCGTTGAGTTTTGCATGTCAGGAGTACATTGTGGTGCATCCTGAGGAGTGTGGTATCTGGTAGTTTGTGGGTACTGGGTCGGATGATGATGATGCTATGGAGGAGTTGGTGCTGGTGGAGGATTAGGATTTTGGGGAGGCATGGTATATTGATGAGGTGCGGGAGGATTTTGCGGGTGTTGGTTTTGTGTGTTTTGAGGAGGTGTTGAGTTTTGGGCATTTTGTTGGTTGATGTCGGGAATATTCAGGGTAAGGGAAAGGTTTGCCAAGTTATGGACCTACTCAAGTTTCCCTTGTAACTCCAGTATCTTTTGCTCTAGTCACAAAACTAAGTCGTTCTGTGCCGGAGTACTCCGACCATCCGAAGTCTCAACATTCTCTGCATGTGTAGCGTTGTCATTCCTGATACCGCTTAGATCATCCATCTTAGCCTTTCCTTTGTTCTTAGGATCTCTTGGAGGAGGAGGAGGTGGAGGACCTCTAGATCTGGTATGATATGCCGATGATGCCAGTATGCACAAACCAACCTTAGGGGATGGAATAAACAGAGAAAAGAAGAAAAACAAAAGGTAAACAAGTTAGTAAAGAGTATTAAAAGGATATTTACGATATTTAAACACATATTGCGGAATTTGCGTCCTAATTTGGGGACCTCATTGTGCCCGAGGTAGGCCTAGCGACATATAGGTTTGGATAAAACTCAATGCCGATAACTGCATCATTTCATTAATAGGATAAATAGACCAAATCTCTACTAAAACGACAATAATTATAAAGAGTCACTAGTGGAATTTTCCTTATTACAATCAAATTCTAAAACGAATCTAGAAAATATCACCCTTAATCTACTTGGTCCCAGAGGGGCCTTCTCCAAGCTTGGCCTTCTTAGCCCCGTCAATCAGATTCCCCATGTCGCACATGTCCAATAGCAAATACGCCATTGCGGGATGTCCTCTCTCATTGCCCGTTTGCGTTCTGACAATCCAAGACCCTTTTCCTCATCTTTCCCTCAAGATCCATCAAACCCTGCTCCAAATACTCCAACCTTTCTGTTGATTTAGTAGCGATTCCCATCCATTCATTGATTGCTTCCATGTCCACTTTATGTTGTTCCAAATGCCTGGACATAGATTCAAAGACCTTTTTGCGAAACCTCCTGTATTTAACTTGTGCTTCAGCAGTGTCGTCTATGACCCTATTCCTCAAATCGACCCCTGGCTTGACCTCTCCTACTATGTCATCGACCAACCATGATGTGTAGAAGTACACATGGCCGGCATAATACCTGTCTGGCTCGATGGTATCTTTCTCCATAATAATTTGTTGATGCCACATGTGTTGTGCCTCGAACTTGAATGGAATGACATTCCCTTGGAAATCGGCTTTGTAATGAACCATTTTGGAAACTCGTGGTATAACCTATTTTCTCTCAGCTTGCCTCATGACTAGTAGGGAACCTCTCTCAGGAGCATAAGGATAGATACCCCTCAATCAGATTAGCACTAGCTGAGGAATATCTCTTGACCTGATGATGAATTCGCTAGTAGGGAACCACTCAAACATCCAATGGACCTTGTCGTCAGTCAAATTGCTAAAGAAGTGTACCTAGCCCATAGCGTTTCCTGGTTGTGCAAACCTATCCGGGATAAAAGTCATTCTTTTCAGATGGTGAAAAGCTATGTGGTCATTCCATGGTCGCCACGGAAATTCTTGATGGTATTGTCCCCTTTGAAGATGTTCCAACAGCCATATTTGCAGTAACAGATTGCAACCCTCAAAATGCCTATATCCTTTCTTGCAACGGTCCAAGGCTCGGTATATCTCCACTATGATCATTGGGACAATAGTGTAAATGTGTCCCTCAATTCCTTCCATTAGGGTCTTAGTAACCATATCTAAGCGAGTGTGAATCCTTTCTCCTTATATTGGGAATACCAGCATCCCCAAAAAACAGACAATGAACACAAAAACCCGGCGGTGAGTCCAACATAGAGAGGTGATAGCAAATTCATCATGATAAAGATGATAAGACTTGTTATGCCCATAACGTTCGTAAAGGAAGTCGAATGGTATATAAGACTTCTCTAGGCAGACTAACTCATAATTCCTTATAAAACCCATCATTTTCAGAAAACCTCGAGAAGTGTGATTTTCCGGTACCAACAGACCAGGGCTGTCCCAGGGAACCCAGCAAAGCCTCCTATTTCCTCTAGATGGGGAGTCATTTCTATGTCACCGAATTGGAAAACAACCTTTTCTCATCCCAGAACATAGCAGTGGCCTCAATCAGTACATTGTTTGGATGAATGTCTAGCAAAGAAGGTAAATTCCCGAGATCTCTTTTCACATGCTTTTTGTCACTTGGCGAGAGATTTTCCTACCAATCTAGCAACAAAGGTGGGATACTTCGAACCATGCCGAACCTGGGGACTTCGTGCCTCATTTCTGCAAAATAGATAAAGTTAGCCCTTTCCCACTCCGGATCCGACTATTTATGCATTAATGATTAGCATATTGGCATGTTTTCTCCAAATAATGCACATATCATGATCGTGCCCGTTGGGATTATAGAAACCCCGATGGGCTTTGGACAAGGCTGGCCTTAGGGGGTTATTACGCGGATAGCGTTCTAACCCATACTAGGTTTAGACATGATGCATGCACAGTTAATATCATAGTGGGGGTCTCTAGAAGGGTCTTGACAGGTACCCTCAAGTGGACAACTTGAGAGGGAAAGACATGGAACCGTCGATTGCACCGCTGATCGACTAGTTTTACTGCGAATAAGCCATTCCAAATTTAAAAAAGGTAATATGGGAAGAGCGCGAACACTCATCAAGTGCCGCTATGGTATTAATTGTGAACGAGTGGAATATGATGTAGAGCATGCTTTATGCAAAAATAAAACAACACGTTGTCAAGTATTTTACATGATAAAAGTGATAAATGCAGTATTTAATAAATGTAAAGACAGAAAAGAAAGAAAAATAGGGAAGAAGTTAGTTCGTATAATGTAAAAAATTGTAATGAATTAATAAAGGGGTAAGGATTGGGGAAGTCATGATATAACAAAATTTAAAAAGTTGGAGCCAGTGGGATGCATATTGTAACCAGATTAAGCGAAGAGTTGCATATGAGTTCACATAAAGGGGAAACAGGGAAGAGGGTGTGCATGTAGCAATAAAAGGGAGAATGGGAGCGGGATGTTCAAGTATCAGCAAAATAATAAAGACACGCTTATCGAGAGAGACTAATTCATATGGACCAAGTTCGCAATGGTAAGAGCATAATATATACCCCCAACAGAGTCGTCATGCTGTCGCGCCCCTTCTTTTCTCGCGAAGTCGGGTTTCGACATGGGACAACTCTTTTAAGGAAGGGTGTTAAAAGGGAGAGTGGCCACCTAACGGATTAAGGTGCATTAGGGCACCTATTTGCAGATAACTCTTGATTAACCGGTTGCGTCACCAAAGATCGGGTAAGGGCTCAAATTACCTCGAGAAGAAGGTGTTAGGCACTCTTCGAGGTCCACAACTGTGGGTCTCGGCCGAACTTGAATTATATGAATTTGTCTATGTGATCAAATAAACGAAGAGAGAGCACAAAAATTTAAGAAGTTTAATATAAACAGATTTTGAAAAGAGGGTACAACTATTTTTGATTCTAGTAGGAAAAGAAAGAAAATAAGGGGGGGGGGGGGATCCTACATTTTTTAGCCTAAAGGATCACCCTGTGCAACATAAATAATACTTCGTAACTCTCTCCAGATGGGGTGTTACTCGTATTATTCAGCAGGCACAGACTATCATCTCCTGCTACCCGATTACTATCTTTAAGTTGTTACCTAAAGCGTACTAGTTCAATTATAAATAGTACCTTATGCGTGCACTAACCGTCCCATGCCTACGGTCCAGGAGGATTTGGACATCAATTTGGGTAGTTCTAGGCTTTACTTAGGCTACTCAAAAATGATAAAACTAGACGACATACAAAAAACAAGTTGGACTTCATGTAAAGGCAATTAAGGGCTCAAGTTAGCCTCCACACACGAACAAACAAATGCACGCGGGCAGTTTAAGCAATACATAGTTTCAGAATTTGATACTTAGAGTCCTATATGCATGGATTCTAGGTGATGCTAAATTCAATATCGTATATGTGGTACTGCTGTCCCAAGTTAACTGATTTGCAGATTATGGGGGGGGGGGGGTATGGAACCTATAGACATGATTTCTAAGCGACTATACAGTTTAGGAGTATTTGGTATTACATGTTGATCACTAAGACCACATGTTATAAGTTATTAAACCTATAGACATGATCTCTAGGTGATTTACGCAGTAGGGACAATAAAACTTATTGGAAATGCTCAAAATTACTTATGCTTCTTAATAATCGCGTGGATAACCGCATTTGAAGAGCGAGTAGTGATGTCCTATAGGGATGATTGCTAGAGACTGGCGATTGGGACTGATTCTTATATATTTAGCTCCTATAAGCATGCCTTCTAAAGGTTGACAGTTTGAGCTGATTTTATACATATTTAGCTCATATAGGCATGCTTTCTAGATGGACAGTATGATGCTATAGCGAACTTAAGTAATTAAAATCCTGCATGCATGATAGCTATTGGGCATTATGCAGATAGAAAGGGCTATTATTAGCATTCATTTCCTATAGGCATGATTTCTAATAATCGGACAGAAACAGACATAAGAGCAGGTAAAATATTTAGTCAAACGATCATGCTTTTGAATAATGTGCAGATATTAGACAAGTTAAGTGAAGTGTGTGATTTCCTATAGGCATGGTTTCTAAGTCGACAAAGCAGATATTATACATCCTATAGGCATGCTTTTTAATGAATAACTGAGTAGTCATGCAAAGTGCTCACTTCATATGGGTATGCTGTCAATAACCACACAACAGTAGACATAGCATCTGAATAGTAAACAAGTAGGGTGTGTGTGTGCTTCTCCTAATATCATCATTTCTATAGGGCTCATGCAATCGAACATATAGCAAACACATTGTCAAGTCCTATAGACATGTTATCTACCCATGGCATGTAGATATAGAATTCTATCCATTCCATTTTGACTAACACCCCAATTGTTTATACAAAGTATTATTACAAGCCTAGATTAACAAGTAAAATAGTAATATTACATGGCAATAGACAGGCCTACAACAGGCCTAAATAAAAAACTAAATACCCAGCCTTGCTGGACCTTCAACATATTCGGCCTAACATGCCACATGATCACAGGTCCATAGGGGAGTTCAGACCCCTTTAGTGAGCCACAACACTAAATTTTGCATCACTTAGAATCAACACAATACATGATAGGGAGGTAGGGTATTAGGGATAGTTTTTTGAAGTTGAAGAATGACTAGAGCCTAACCCTAGTGTGTCAGAGTTCAAGAGGGTCAGCAGTGCTCACACTAGGAAGGCCAACAATAGAGCCTAGATAGCTTTGGCTTTCAGCCGGCTAAGAATTGGAATTTAGAATGTCAAAGTAACAAGTATGGAGGGTAGATAGAGATCACTGAACTGAACACACATCACAAATAGTCAAGCAAGTCAGTAGGTTCAGCAATGTGCACATAACAGAGTAAAACATCATAGGAACTAGGAGAAGAGACAGGTTCGTAAGCATACATAGGTTGCACTAGTGGACATCTGAGGGTCTAAATTAAACTTAGTCTAACCTAATGCCACATTAATCAACACTTGAACACAATATAGGGTTGCACATGTTGATAACCACAGAAAGGAGAGAACAACAGATAGATCAAGACATACTAGGAAACATGTTATCACAAGAGTCTTAAAAAAATAGAGTTAGAAATCCAGGACAGCGTGGAACGAATTTGAATAGGTCTTAAAACACTCCAATATACACAGGATTCATTGAAAGTTCATTCAAGTAAAGGGGTTCTTATAGAGCTAGGGCATTATCTAAGCATTACATGCAAAACAACATACAACCACAATACTGAAGTCTAAATTAACATGTCAAGATGCTACATGGGTATAGAACTAATACTAGGAGATAAGAGATCACAGGGTGCAGATTATGGTGAAGCATGACATGAACAGTAGACTATTCTCAGGCATCAATTAACACAGAATGATATCAAAGATGAACACCATCACAATTGAACCAAAGTTCAGATACCTGTGCAGAAAGAAGGAAATACATTATGAAGGTTTAAACACTAACCGGTAGCAGAATTAAAAGAGTGTAGAGTGTAGTAGCAAAAACCCCAAATCCCCGATGCTTCAGAGTTCACAAGAGCCTCAAGAATGTCCTTCGAGCAGTGTTTGCACTGGAGGAGGTTGTTTAACAATTTAGAGAGAGTTTGAGTGTGCCAGTGAGTGAGTAAGAGAAAGGAGTAGTGAGAACAAGGTAAGGATTCAGAGGTTCCAACCGCCTCTTGAGGGGTTTTATGAGAGGGGTTAATATAGTGTAGGAATTGAACACATAAACATGGGAAATCTTCAGTCAAACACTAGAAAGGAAAGCACTAAAATTCAGTAAGGAAAGGAGAAAAGTATACAAATCGGCAGAAATAAAATCACATGCTGCATAGAATAAGATGAACATAAATACTATTAAAAATTCAAAAATCGAACCAGATTTGGTTCGATTTAAAAGAATTTGAAACCCTAATTTTAGGGTAAGTAAACAACATCGGCAGAGACAAACAAATTTACACATAATAGGGTGAATATAGACGAGATAACACTTAAAATCAAAGGCTAGAACCAATTTTGGTTTGAATCAAGGAAAATCTATAAACCCTAGCTTTAGGGTTAAATACGAATTAGCAAAATATTAACAAATCAGACTCACACGGTGTAGAAAAAACGTGTGTGGACGAAATATCGTTCTTGATTCAAGAGGTGGAAGTCAATCGGACAGAATCAAAATAAGAGTACTTGCCATGTTTAGGCTAGTACTAGGTAATACCGTCGAGAATCACCCAGTAATCGAAATATACGGATATGGTAAGTGAATGGGAAGAAAATCCCATAAGAAGAGGGAATAGGAGAGGGGTTTATGAGAGGCAGCGCTTTAGGGTTCTTCAGAGGGGAGAGAGTGGAGAGCCGGCGGGGTTTAGAGGGAATGGGGTTAGGGTTTGGGGTCGAGTGATATAAGGAAAGGGGGGAAGGCATTGTGAGCCGTTGATAATTTTTGATCAACGGCTGGGATTTGAGAAGGGGTTGGGTCGGGTTAATTAATTGGTTGGACTGGGGAGTCATTTGGTTTGGGCTCAGGTATTATTGGGCTGAGGCTGGGGTAGTTTAGGTCTGAAATTAGGATGAAATTAGCGGCAGATTTTAAATAACCAATTTTAACAAATAAATAATTTATAAAAATAATAAATAAATAACAGAAATATCATTTGTGCATGAAAATGATTAAAAATAATTATTTAACATTATAAAAATATAAAAATTTATTTTTCTGCATAAATAATGTAATTATACATGCATATGGGTTATTATTGCAAAATGTGCAATTTAGCCCTGAAAAATGCAAATGTAATTATAAGAAATGCCTTGAAAAAATTTAAAACCACATATTGGTATAAATGATAACTTTAGATGATTAAATCATCATAGAAATAATTTGGAGGGTAATTATTAGACATTTATATAATAAAATACAGAAATAAATTGATTTAAAGTCTTTAAAAATTATGGAAAATTATGAAAAATACTCGTGTATGCTTGCAAATCAATTGATGATGCATATGCGCTATTTTGAAGGTATATATATATATATATATATATATATATATATATTTGGAAAATATGAGGGAAAAATTGGGTATCAACACTCGGTAAATATCAAGACTAACCTCGGTAAACTAGTGGCGAGGTTCGAGTCATGCAATACTCACTAGTCTAAGAACCTGTGCAATATATCTAATAACTGGCAACAAGAATATAACAAGACGAAGTTCCAAGTACTTGACGAAATAAGAGTTATCAACTCATCATAGGTAAATCAATTTTTGACAAAAGAATTATCAGTAAATAACTGAGGCATAGAGTAGCATGTTAAAAGCAACGTGAAATCATGTAAAATGCATGGAAAAGCATAAGAAAGTCACTTGCATGATCAAACACAATGCCACCCACATACTCCACTCAACATCAAACATAATTCCACCCTTATACTCCACTAATCATCAAACAAGAATGCCACCCTTATAACAACAAAAACAACAATTATCCTAGTTTAATTCCACAAGTGGTGTTTGAGGAGGGTAGTGTGTGCGCGGACCTTAACCCACCGTGAGGTAGAGAGGCTATTTCCAATAGACCCTTGGCTCAAGGAAATATGTAAGTAAAGTGGTAGCAACAAGCAGTAACGACATCAAGAATATAAGAAAGCAAGGCAAAAGGAACAACATAAAGTGATAAATATCTACCCGTAATAGAATACAAGACTGCCATTAATAACACTGGAATGGGAAGAAAATATACTCAATTACCTACTAACCATTTACCTTAATCCTCGACCTCCACACCTTCCTATCAGGGTCACTTCCTCCGTCAGATGAAGCGACGCCATATCGTGCCTAATCACCTCTCCCCAAAACTTATTTTGCCTATCTCTACCTCTCCTCAAATCCTCTAAGGCAAACCTCTCGCACCTCCTTACCAAGACATCTATGCTTCTCCTCTTTACATGCCCTAATCATCTAAGTCTCTCTTTCCCCACCTTGTCTACCACGGGGGCCACTCCCACCCTGGACAGAATATTTTCATTCCTAATCTTATCAATCATGGTATGCCCGCGCATCCATCTTAACATCCTCATATTTGCTACTTTAATCTTCTGGATATGAATACCTAACGAGTCACAAAAGAACAATTTTGTTTGAAAGTAATACAACAGTACGAAATAAGGAAAGGGGACTCCAAGGGTATGCGGAATCCATGCAATACTACCTTGAATTCTCTCAAACAATCAAAGCTCACTCCCGAGGTCCGCTGCTACCAACACCCAGATCTACAAAATAATGTTCAAAAGTATAGTTTGAGTACAGGAAAATATTTACTCAGTAAATATCAAGACTAACCTCGGTGAACTAGTGACGAGGTTCGAGTCATGCAATACTCACTAGTCAAAGAACCTGTGCAATATATCTAATAACTGGCAACAAGAATATAACAAGACAAAGAGCCAACTACTCAACAAAATAAGAGTTATTAGCTCATCACAGGTAAATCAATTTTTGACAAAAGAATTATCAGTCAATAACTGAGGCATGGAGTAGCATGTTAAAAGCAACGTGAAATCATGTAAAATGCATGGAAAATCATAAGAAAATCACTTGCATGATAAAACACAATGCCACCCTCATACTTCACTCAACATCAATCAGATTTCCACCCTTGAACTCCGCTGATCGTCAAGCAAGAATGCCGCCCTTATAACGACAAAAAAAAAATTTATCCTAGTATAATTCCATAGGTGGTGTTGGAGAGGGTAGTGTGTGCACAAACCTTACCCCACCATGAGGTAGAGAGGCTATTTCTAATAGACCCTCGGTTCAAGAAAATATGTAAGTAAAGTGGTAGCAACAAGCAGCAACAACATCAAAAAAATAAGAAAACAAAGCAAAAGGAAAAACATAAAGTGATAAAAATCTACTCGTAATAGAATACAATACTACCATTAATAACACTGGAATATGAAGAAAATATACTCGATTACCTACTTACCTTTTACCTTAATCCTCGACCTCCACACCTTTCTATCAAGGTTCATGTCCTCCATCAGATGAAGCGATGCCATATCCTGCCTAATCACCTCTCTCCAAAACTTATTTGGCCTATCTCTACCTCTCCTCATATCCTCTAAGGCCAACCTCTCGCACCTCCTTGCCAAGGTATCTATGCTTCTCCTCGTCACAAGCCCAAATCATCTAAGTCTCACTTTCTCCACCTTGTGTACCACGGGGGCCACTCCCACCCTGGACAAAATATTTTAATTCCTAATCATATCCATCATGGTATGCCCGCACATCCATCTTAACATCCTCATCTTTGCTACTTTCATCTTCTAGACATGGGAGTTTTCGGTTACCTAATACCTTTCTCCATACAACATTAGCCTGTCTAACTACCAGTCTATAGAATTTACCTTTAAGTTTAGGCGGCACATTCTTATCACATAAAACACCGAATGCGAGCATCCACTTCACCCATCCCCCTCCAATACGATATGTAACATCCTCGTTAACCTCCCCATTTTCTTGCATTATAGATCCCAAGTACTTGAAACAATCTCTCTTAGGGATGGTTTGTGCATCAAGCCTCACGTCTACGTCTAGTTCATTGGTCCGTCACTAAACTTGCAATCCAAATATTTTGTCTTTGTCCTAGTCAACTTGAAACTCTTAGACTCTAGGGTATGTCTCCAAACCTCGAGTGTCGTGTTAAAACTACAACGCATCTCATCAATCAGTACAATATCATCTGAAAGAAATATACACCATGGCACCTCCCATTGAATGAGACGCGTCAGTTTATCTAGCGCCAAGGAAAATAAAAACAGGCTAAGAGTTGACCCCTGGTGCAACCCCGTCACAACTGGAAAGTGATCTGAGTTCCCTCCCACTGTCCTCATTCGAGTTTTAGCTCTATTTTAAATGTTATTAATCACCCTAGTGTAAGTCAAAGGAACACCTCTACCCTCCAAACATTTCCATAGAACCTCCCCTTGGACTTTGTCTTATGCTTTCTGTAAGGCCCCGTAAATATTTTTACTAAAAACCCAGATTCCGTGATGCCAAAGTAGGCGTATAGGTTAATAGTAGTAGAAATTCTTCGCGGCTCGCAAGCTTGCCACATTTCAGACTTTTTGGATTGAACAATACACTGGGAGTTGAAGGAAAATATTGGGCAGAAGTACGCATTTTTGCGGCCCATTTTGCGGCCGCAGAACCACTCTGCGAACCGCAGACTGGTCGCAGAGTGGGGCAGATTTATGGGGCATTTTATATGCCCAATTTCGTGGCCATTATGCGACCGCATAACCATTTCACGGGCTGCATTCTTGTCGCATATCACGCCTTGGGATTTTTCAGAGGGAGGTTCTGCGGTGCACATGCGACCGCAGAACCGTTTTGCGGTGCATTATGCAACTGCAAAACAGGTCTGCGGGCCGCATAGTGACCGCAGACCAGGTCAGTTTCTTTCCAGCTCTGGCACCCATTTTCGCGATCATTTCGCGGACCGCATAACCATTATGCGATCGCATATGCGACCGCAGAACTCGTTCTGGATCTTCAATTTTGGGGTTTTTAAACCCGACCCAATTCCGTTAAAACACACCCCATAGATCATTTTGAGCACATTTCTGATATTTTAGAGTGAGAGGGAGAGTTCTTAGAGTGGGGGAGCAATCTTTAACCATTATCCATCAATTCTTGCTCAATCATTGAGGATTAATAAAGGGAGTCTTCACCCTAAAGGTAAGAATCTATGTCCTAGCTCCCAGTTATTGGGTGTGGGGGTTGTTGTCTTGCATGCATGCATCCTTGAAGTATGTGGGAAAGTTGTGAACTAAAAATGGTAGAGAGCGGGTTGGGAATTGATGGAAACTTCCACAAAAGAGCCTTAGAACCTTAATGCACACCTAGTGTTTGATAAAATGCTCAAATGAGCTAAAACCATGATCATCTTCCTAATTTTTGGTTCAACTTGTTATATTTCTAAAATATATTGAAGTTGCTAAGGATTCCGGATCATTTTAGAGTTTGAGAAGCTCAATTGAGGTATGTTGGCTAAACCCCCTTCTTCTTAGAATCGAATCCCATGGTGTTCATGTAATTGGAGTAAGTCCTTGATCATTATTGAATTGGCTTGTCCTAATATGGTTGTGTTGAAGGATGTTGGTTCAATATTTATTCTAAATACTTCATCATATCATCTTGCCATTTGAGAATATGTTCAAAATGTGGAATATGTGTTAGGAATGTTAAAACTTCATGTCAAGACCAAAATAAAGGTTGTTATGCCAAATTGTATGAAAGGCCTCTATGTGCCTAAGATTTCCCAAAATGCCCATTTTTGAATTAATGTCTTGAATGGGAAGCCCTATTGATGTTGATAATGATAATGATATTTGAATGTGGAAAAGGGGATTGCAACTATGAAATACGGCCAAGTGCCAAGAATGACTTTGTAATTGTTAAGAAGTACGATGTGAGAAGATTGACTGAAGAAGGTAATGTCTCAAATGAGATAGCCTAGCCGATCGGGCCGATATCGAACACCGTATAACAACACAATGGTATTGTGGATGAAATTGTATTAATGTCTCAAATGACATGGCCTAGACGATCAGGTCGTGATCGGATGCCATGCCGCACAGATGGTGGTACTGTGCTGGAAATCATAACAAAATTGTTGTAATATCTCAAATGAGATGGCCTAGCCGATCGGGCCGAGATCGGACTCCGTGTAAGAATACAGAGGTATTGTGAATTGTGGAATATCGGTAATAAAGTTCACCCAACTTAATAATGCGGAAATTGACTTGAAAATGTATATGATCCTTAACATTGTTGTTTCTATATTTTTTGAAGCCCTTATTGATTCTTGATTGTTCCTCTTGTATTATTATTCATTCTATTGAGTTGGTGTTTAGCTTTACATACTAGTGCTATTCAATGGTACTAACGTCCCTTTTGCCGGGGGCGCTGCATCTTTAAATGGATGCAGGTGGTTATATAGCAGACAGTGTTGATCACAGATAGTGTTGCATCCTCTTCTCAGCGGACTCGGTGAGCCCCCTTTCATTCCGGGGTCAAGTATTGTATCTTTTATTTATATTGTGGTCACATTTTGAGGTATAGCCGGGGCCTTATTGCCGGCACCATCTTTACTCTCTTTTGTATCTTTAGAGGCTCCGTAGACACTATGTGGGTTGTAAATTGGTGCAAGAAAGGTCAAACGGATTATGTTGTATTTTGGATTTTTGTTCCACTAAATCACAAAATGTATGCCTTTTGAAACTTAACAGGAAATAACAAAAATGAAATGGTTTAGTAATGTGTATGCATATGGTCCTTCTACTGTTTAGCTAATAAAAATATGCCTTCTCTTATCATGGGTGAGTTGGATAGAAAGTATCTAACCGGCTTGCTCAGCCGGGTTCACTCGATTGAGCGCCGGTCGCGCCTCTTGAGTTTGGGGGGTGACACTTTCGCTAGATCAATGAACACCATATGAAAGTCCCGCTTCCTCTCCCTATACTGCTCCTCTAACCTCCTTACAAGATGAATGGATTCCATAGTCGAATGACCTGCCATGAATCCGTACCGGTTTTTGGAAATAGACACGCTCCTCCTCGCCTTCGCTTCCACCACCTTCCTCACCTTCGCTTCTTGATACCCCTATAATTATTGCAATTTTGGATATCACCATTATTATTGTACAACAGAATCATCGTACACCACCTCAACTCTTTGGGCATCATCTTCATCCTAAAAATGATGTTAAACAACCCAGTGAGCCATTCCAAGCCTACCCTACTCGCGCTCTTCCAAAATTCCACTAGGATTTTGTCTGGCTCGGTCGCTCTCCCCATAATCATTTTTTGCATAGCCCCCTCGATCCTCAATTCTAATATGCCTACAATATCCAAAATCACGACGACTTTTGGAGTGCTCCAAATTTCCCAACACAATGTCCCTGACTCCCTCTTTATTTAGGAGTTTATGGAAGTATTACTACCATCTACGTGTACTATGTGCCTCATCCATCAATACTCTGCCATCCTCGTCTTTGATGCACTTCACTTGGTCTAGGTCACAAGCTTTCATTTCTCTCACCCTGGGTAGCCTATATATCATTTTGTCCTTGCCTTTGTCCCCATGTTCCTCATACAAGCGTCCAAATGCTGCAGTCATATCTGTCGTAAGCACAAACTTCGCCTCCTTCTTGGTCTTTTTGTACCACTCCCTATTCATCCTCTTCCCCTCCTTATCTCTGCTCTCCACTAGCTTTAGATTTGCTTCTTTCTTGGCTTCTACTTTTTCTTGAACCTCTTTATTCCACCACCAGTCCCCCTTGTGCCTACCAGTGTAACCCTTTGAGACCCCTAGCACCTCTCTAGCAGCTTCTCTAATGCAATTCGCCATTGAGGTCCACATATAACTCACATCTACCTTACTCCGCCAAGCTCCCATAGACACCAACTTATCCCGCAACTCCAAAGCTTTATCCTTAGTCAAGCCTGCTCACTTGATCTTAGGTTGACCATACACATCCCTCTTGTTCCTCTTCCTCATTATCTCTAAGTCCATCACTAAGAACCTATGTTGGATCGAGAGATTCTCACTCGGGATAACCTTGCAATCCATGCAAAGACTTCTATCACACTTCCTAAGGAGTAGGTAATCAATTTTGGTCATGGCCACTACACCCTAGAAGGTGACCAAGTGCTCCTCCCTTTTAAAAACAACTCGAGTTAGCTATCACCAAATCGAAAGCTTGAGCAAAATCCAACAGCGAGGTTCCACCCCGGTTTCTATCCCCAAAATCGAAGCTTCCATGCACATCATCATAACCCCCAGAAATTGTCCCGATGTGTCCATTGAAATCCCTCATATCAAAATCTTTTCAGAAAGCGGAATACGACGCACTACCTGGTCAAAATTATCCTAGTAACGCCTTTTGACCTCCTCGTCCAAGCCCACCTGAGGTGCGTAGGCACTTATAGTTTTTAAACTAAGCCCTCCAACAACTACCTTAATAACTATCATCCTGTTTTTATCCCTCCAAACCTCTACCACTAGCTCCCTAAGTTCCCTATCTACCAAAATACTCACCCCATTGTTACCCCTCACGCTTCCTGAATACCACACTTTATACTCGTCAACATCCCATGCCTTAGACCCCTTACATATATTCTCCTAGACATAAGTTATGTTAATTCTCCTCTTATACAGGATCTTCGATAACTCTATAGGTTTTCCTAAAAGTCCTTAGTTCCATGACCTAACTCTCAGGCTCGAGGCTCCCTTACCCCTCTTGCCCCCTGCCCCACCCAAGGACATGACCTTACTCTACCATTATTCACCCCAACCACTATAGTCTAAGGGATACAAATCTAGTACTATCATTGATACAGAACAATAACAATAATAAGGAACATAGTATAGCAACAAGGAATACTAAGACACACAAACAATAGTAAGGAGTGGAGCAGGTATAGGACATACCAAATAAATTTGAGGAGCACACAACAATATAGAAAAACACAACATGATATTAAGGAACACTAAACACTAGTAAGGGCAGAACCGGTATAAGGAACACAAGACAATATTGAGGATCACAAAAAAATATAGTAAAATAGAAAAACTAAAATAAATAGAACAGGGAGAGAATATCCCAACGACGAATAACAAGAAACACAAAACAATAGTATGTGGCAGAATAAATATAGGGAACAAAAATCAATATTAATGAGCACAGAAAATATAGTGAAACAAACAGGAACAGTAGAACCTAGTTTTACAGTCGCTGGAAAGAGGGGAGATTTGCCCAGAGAGCTGACCAAAGGTGTTGGGACACGCCGAACTGGCAGAACCCGATCCATAATCTAGCTGTAGTGGTATTCACGCATTGCTGCATGCCTAGATCTTGCTGGAAATAATTGGACATGTTCATTATACACAACCCCACCCCCCACACCAATAGATGCAGAAAGAGGGAGAGAGGGAGATGGAGAGAGAAGTAGTAATAGGGTGATTGTCGTCGTCATAGGCCCGGTAGCGGCGATGGGATCAGTGGGCCGAAAGAAGAAAAGGCATGAAAAAGAAGAAAGAGAAGAGGAGAGAGATGGGAAAGAGAGAAGAGAGGAGGGAGAGTAGAGAGAGGGAAGAACCTACCTGCGGTGGGACGATGGTCGCCGACGATTGGTTGGTCACCAGTTGTGAAGGGACTGTTAGGAATTGAAGAGAGAGAAAGGGTGAGTTTGACGAGAGTAAGAGTATATTGGTCACACAAACTTCGAGAAGTAGAAGAATATGAAAATAATCAAATAATGCCACCTTTATACTCCATAAAAATTATTCACACCAACCACAAAATCACAATCTGCGTGTATGCCATCAAGAGAGAAACATGAGAGGGCAACCCTAGGAGATGGATCCAAATCCACACGCTGCACAGCAAAAACCACATGTCATAATCATAGCAATATCTTCATAGTTGATAATGCCACCCTTATACCCCACACATATTCAAAATAACAATATCCGCACAGAATAGACCTCGTGCCAACACCCAATCAATCCGTCCAACATGTCTATATGTGCCATAATCATAACAAATTCAACATAACAATTTATCATCAAGAGATATATTCTCACAATTCATCGATAAGGTGCACAAGAACACATAAATAATAACGTGCGGATTTGAACTCAATATATAAGACATGACTACAACTAAAATTAATTTAGCAATGATTTAATAAATGCCAATGTTGCATATCATCTTTATATGTAGATTTGGTTCCTTGATTTATACTTTTGATCATGTTATCTAAAAAGCATGCCTATTATCTTCTACTTAAACCGTGTTTTATTCATACACTATTTATTGGTTATTTCTCTAGGTTTGTGTATGCTTATGAATTGGCCAAGTTAAGTTAGTATCCTTTGTCAAACCTCACCACTACTTAGTTGGGGCTAAACATCATACTTACTAAACACACATAGTCTTTTGTACTCAAATTATACTTCTGCATATTTTTGTATAGATCTAGGTATTAGTCAGCTTATGACTCCAATGGAGACTTTTTGGTGATATCTTTGTAGCTTATGGAGTCCCCTTCCTTTCTATTATACTGTTTTTATGTTCTGGATAATACTTATTGCATTTGAGACTGTTGTATTCTACTTCGTATTTTTGCACTTTGATATGATTTTAGACTTACTTATATTTTTTTTGTATTTTGACAGTCGGACCTACATCATATTGTCGAGTTGCCGTTGTCTATGTATGTTGGTTCGCCTAGAGGGTTAGGTTAGGTGCTATCACGTTCATGGTAAGATTTGGTTCATGATAAGCTGGTAACTGAGCCTTAGGTTTATAGGTTCTATGGGTCATGCAAATATCTAGTAGAGTCTTTTGAATCTATATGGAGACATGTATACTTATCTTCGAGAAGATATAGGGAATTTAGGAAACTTCCCTTCTTTCTTTCCTTATCACACAACTTTCTTTCATCATGAAGTTTGAATCCTTACTTTTCTATTTTCTTACAGATGTTGAGGACACGCACATCGGTAGTTGCTAAGCAGGAGTCAGTACCCCAATCCAAAGGCAAGAGAGGCAAGGGCTGGGGTACGCCTGGAGCTCAGACCAGGGCACATATGGTAGCATTTGAGAGAGGGGGAGAACCCGCAGCTTCTCATGGTCATACTAGGATTGCTTTAGTGGAGCAACCTATAGCTCCAGTGGTAGATCATGTATGAGATCAGGTTGTTCCACAGAGTCCATCAAAGGTTCTCGAGTGTTTTATTATTACTCTAATGCTTTAGAAGGCTGTCATTTGAGTTATGAGTTACTTTGAGGGTTTGGCACAAGCTGGATGATTCATGCGGTCCCAACTACATCTATGTTGGAGGGGGAGCCTGAACCCTTGTCACGACCCAAAATTCCACCAAGGTCGTGATAACACCTAACCTGCTTGTTAGGAAAGTCAACACTCAACAACAACAATAGAAGAAAATTATTAGCCATTAATAGAGTTATGATATAAACATGAAATAAGAGTAAGTCTAAATATCATATCATGAATACATAAGTCAAGGACAGGGTCCAAACACGACCACAAATGTCTCTCAAATGCCCAAAATCCGGTGTCATAATATCAGAAGCATCTAACAAGGAGTAAATTGTCTCAACTATACAGTAACATCTATCTGGAAGGAAGTAAATAGACAGGCTGAATAAATAAGGAAGGGGGACTCCATGTGTTGTGGATTGAATCAAGTAGAGAGCTCACTATGAGGTCTCCAATCAAATCTCCTAAGCAGCTAGATGGTACCGCTAGCACATGCCTAACAATATGCACAAAATATACAGAAGTATAGTATGAGTACAAGACCACGGTACTCTGTTATTATCAAGTCTAGCCTAGAAGTAGTGGCAAGGGATCGACAATGACACGTACTAATAGTCCAATAAGCATTGAGAGCATAAGTAGAACTAGAAATAAGGTATGGTATAATTAAATAGGCATAAAGGTAAAGGGACTCAAAAACTGGAAATTTAGGCAAGCTCTTCAGTCAAATGTAATACAATACGATGTCAAATATCTAAATTCCTTTCAAATCGTGATATGAGTCAATAAACGTACTACATACAAGCTACGACACGAGACTAAGATGTAAATGCATGCTCATGATCCACTCCAAATTCGTCTTAGCTCAATCCATGTACTTGATATTGGCCAAGTTCCATACTAAGCACCAATCTGGGTGCCTACGCTCACAGGGCCCCAAGTAACATGGGTAGTCACCTGACTCTGGAGGGATGAATCCAAATTAAAGTATTGTTGAAGCGTGCAACCCGATCCAATCATAATATCATTGCAGCGTGCAACCTAATCAAATCATAATATCGTTGCAGTGTGTGACTCGATCCAATCATAATACCATCAATAATCAATAACCAATATCCTCTCACAATGTCCTTGGTGTCAAAATCCTCAACAATTCTCAATATCTAACTCATGCATATGCATAAGAGATGACATGATCAAAGCGCACCAGGACTTAATAATAAATTGTTGATGAATGTTTACGTAAACAAGAGAAATATATGGCTAATTATGTAATTCAACTTCTCATAAAAGTTCATTATGCTTATTTAATATTCTTAAATCTGATCATGATATCAAACATGAGCAAGGTAAGCCAATGGCCATTAAATTAGGAATAAAGTAAGGCCAGAATATGACTTTGGTCAAATAAATAAGCTATAAATCCTAACATGGTTTATAATCATAGATAAGCTTGATGAATAACAAATCACATAGTCCATGTGGGCATGTAATAAGTCCGACTCTATTTGGCTACGGTCATAACCTAGCTATGGTAAGGCCACAGAGAAGTTCGCCAGGGATCTAAGGATTTAAGGTGCCAAGAACAAGATAAGATATTAGGAAGGTTGGAGGATTACAAATTTATCGACCACAGAATGTGTCGTGAAGTGGGCAGAAGAAGCTACTTGAGAGGATGATTCTGTGGTCAATTGTGCGAAGCGCGAATCAGCTTCACTGGCTGCAGAATCATCAAAGAATTGGTCAGAAGCATGTCCGTTTTGAGGGTATTTTTGCGGTGCATTATGTGGACCTCATAAAAGTTTCGCATATCGTAGATCCGTCGTGAAAATGGTCAGGCCACTTGGGGAATTTTTGAAGGAGAATCTACCATCCAATATGCATACTATAGACCAACCACATATTCGATCAGTTAACTTTGAAGTTTTAGAGGACTATTTCACAGTCCATTTTGCATACTGCCGAAGTTTTATGCGGTCCCTTTCACGACCGCATATTTGATTCAGAGGGGTATTTTTGGAAAAACCTTTACCCGACTCTATTATAATAAAGGGTCTAAGGGTTAGTTTTAGAAGGGAGATTTTATCTATTTTTAGAGAGATAAACATCCTAGAGAGAGAGAGGGAGGGGCTCCAAAATTCCTACACATCAATTCCTTGCTCAATTCTTGGAGATTCTTGGGGGAGGGGAGGAGGGGAGAAATTTACAATGTCTTCTTCTATCAAGGTAAGGCTTCATCCCAATCTCTCCTGAAATTTTCAATAATGTAATTGTAGGTAGAATTTTGATATTTGAGCTTATAGAATGGTGGAATGGTGATTAGAAGGCATTAGCTCCTAAACTTGAGTTTGGGTGTTGTGAAGAATAGGAAGATGTGGTTGTTCGATATAGTTGTGGGTTGGGTGTAGATGGGTGATCATGCATGTATTGTTGGAGGTCACATACTACTCAATGATGGTTATGGTATAAATGTGGTTATGAAAAAGGTGTCAAGGATAAAGAAACACCATTACTAGAGGTGGTAAAAATAGAATGCCTAAAAGACGTATAAATGTTGGTTCAATTGAACTTTTGTGAAATAGATTGAAGTATTACAAGCAGTGAAACCTAGTAGGAACCCTAAGTAAGCTTTATTATGGTATGTTTGGCTAAACCATTCACATATAATTAGATTCTATAAACTCCAAGTATGCTTTGTTAAAGTTTTTATTCCTTTTTGTTTTGAATTGCATAAATTGATTGAATTTCCAAATGCTTATGAACTCGATCCATGTTATATGCCCTTCTTTTTGAAATTTATAGCAAATGTTTAAGCTTTAATGTATTCATGTGTTTGTAGCTATAGCTATTCAATGTTTTAAATACATTCCTATGACTTTCGAAAATCCATGGCAAGTGAATGAAATGAAAGAATGAAGATGATATGCGGTAATTTTTGCCAAAAATGAGAATGATGATGTATGTCCAAAATGGACAATGAAAAGAAAGGTTATATGAAATGCGTTAAAGAAATATTTTTGGGAGTTTTGTTATATAACTGAGATGGTATATGTTGTAAAGACCTATACCCAAAACTATAAATGCCGACAAAGGAAGGCGATTGGGGACCAAGTCCCCTTTGTACTATGATGATATTATAGCCCCTTAACTGTGATTAATGTATTGCTAGCAAAGTCACATCGATCCGCACGATATTGTGGTGAGACGACTTAGTCGATCAGCCCGATATCGGATGCCATGCCGCACGCATGGTGGTTATATGTTCCTATATCGGTATTAATGATCTCCCAACTAAAATTTTAATGTTTATTTGAAGTATTTACTCATGTTAAACTTTTTCCTTATGCTTTAACATGTCATATTTATTTTTATTGATTTTTCTCCCCATTCCCATATGCTCTCTCCTTATGTTGACATTCCATTTCATGTGATGGTACTTAGCTTTTTATATTAGTACTATTCCATATGTACTAATGTCCCTTTTGCCATGGATGCTGCATCTTTAATGGATGCAGGTGGTACCTCAGCAGTCGACAAAGATTCCCGATAGGAGTGTACTCTCTCTTCAGTTGATTGTGGTTATCCCTACTGTACACCGAAGCCCTCATGTTATATTCTGATCTTTTGAATAATATTTCTGGTAGAGTCGGGGCCTTGTCAATGATACTTCTTTATTTTATTCATGATAGTTTACAGGCTCCATAGACACATCATGGGTCATGTACATATGTAGGAATTAAAAATCTTATGTGTCATTTTGCTTCCATTTAAAATTATTGACTTATAACATTTGGTCAACTATTAATCGGATTCCTTAATTAATAGAAAAATCATTGTTGCATATTTCTCTATATTCTTAGTAGAACTCCCCGTATTATTTTTTCTTGAATCATTCATGGACAAGGGTATATAGTATGCGTCACACACGCTTGCTTGAGAAAGTTACCTCATTTGAGCACAGATCCTGCTCTCGAAGGTTAGGGCATGGCACTATGAATATAAGCTCGTCACCTCATATATACGTGGCACCTAAATCATGCAAAAAGTAGCAAATAGATTACCTATGGGGAATGTTCCATCTTACAATGATAGACAAGAGGCTTACTTCCACCCGGTAAGCTTTGATCAATCAATAATCGCCTTTCCTTTCAAATCTTACTCCAAACCACTCGAATATAGTAAAATATAACTCAATAACGTCAAGCAAATCTATAGGAATAAATTTCAAACAATACAGCTTCAATCTTTAATAAAATCCCCAAAAGTCAACTGTAAGGCCCCATAAAAATGTTTCTAAAAACCGGGGTTCCGTGATGTCGGGGCAGGCGTAGAGGTTAATAATAGTAGAAATTCTTCACGGTGAGCTTGCTCATCGCGGTTCGGACTTCTTGGATTGAACAGTACGCTGAGGAGTTGAAGGAAAATATTGGGCAGAAATAGGCATTTCTGCAGTCTATTATGCGACCGCAGAATCACTCTGCGGAGCGCAGAATGGTCACAGAGTGAGACAGTTTTCTGGGTCATTTTGATGTCATTTTCACGATCCATTATGCGATCACATAACCATTTTATGGGAAGAACTCTTGTCGCAGAATCAACCTTGGAGTTTTGCGGAGGGAGGTTCTGCGGTGCATTATGCGTCCGCAGGACATGTCTGCATAGTGACTGCAGACCCAGTCAGTTCCTTTCAAGTTGTGGCACCCAATTTGTGCGGCCGATATGTGGACCGCAAATCCATTCTGCGGTTGCATATGCGACCGCATATCCTGTCCCGGAGCTTTATTTTTGAGGTTTTTAAACCCGACCCTATTTCATTAAAATATATGCCATAGCCATATTTTGAGCACATTTCTGATATTTTTAGAGTGAGAAAGAGAGAGTTCTTAGAGTGGGGGAGTAACCTTCAACCTATTATCCATCAATTCTTGCTCAATCATTGAGGATTAACAAAGGAAGTCTTCACCTAAAGGTAAGAATCTATGTCCTAGCTCTCAATTTCGAAAATTTACAAAAATAAGGTAATTAGAAAGACAATTCTTGGGTGTGGGGAGTTGTTATCTTGCATGCATGTGTTATCAAAGAATGTGGGAAGGTTGTGAGCTAAAACTGGTAGAGAATGGATTGAGTAATTATGGAATCTTTCACAAAAGGACCTTGAAGCCTTAATGCACGCCTAGTGTTTGATAAAATGCTCAAATGAGCTAGAACCATGATCATCTTCCCAATTTTGATTTAATTTGTTATATTTTCAAAATAGATTGAAGTTGCTAAGATTTTAGGAATATTTTAGAGTGTAAGGAAGCTCAGTTGAGGTATGTTGGCTAAACTTTATCTCTTAGAATTGAATTCCATAATGTACCCGTACTTTTCAAGGTGTGGGTTGCGCATTAAAATGTTATGGCTTTCAATCGTATTTCAAATGAAAGCTAGTATGCCAAATTGTGTGAGAAAATCTCAATAGTCTTAACACTATTAATTGCTCATATGTGTACCTAAAGTCTTGATTGAAAATGTCTTAATGTTGATAATCTATAAAGTTGATTGGAAATGGAATAATTGAATTGGGGGTATAGTATGTGGCTAGTAGCGCAAATGATTTAAGTTATGATTGTGGCTAGTAGTGCAAATAATTTGAGAGGATGCGATAAAGAATATGAAATGAGCCTCAACTGAATTGTTTAAAAATGATTTTGAAAATAGATTTGCCTAAAAACGTGTGTACTCAATTCATGCCCATAAGTGACTGATTTAACTAATGCTTTGCTTCACAAATATATCTAGTGTGATTCGAGTTCTTACATACTCTGGTGTTGAAATTGTGTATTGTCATTTCCGGGAAAGAGTATTGCAAGAATAAATGGTGTATTGATTGCTTATGATTTTGATGTGTGCTTGTATTGCTGGTCGGTATGCCCCATTATTTGGGAAGAAACCTTTTGTGTTTAAAGTTTCCATTACTAATAAATTTGAGGTTGATTGCAAAAATATTCTTTATGTTGATATTTGATGGTGAACTTTGAAATTGAAAGAGGCGAAAGTGTGGGATATGAAATACAGCCACCGTGCCAGGAATAAAGAATCTTGTGAATGGACAAATGAGCCAAGGAAATATTGTTATTGTGAGTGACTAGAAATACTAATAAGAATTTATACAATGTGAAAGATGTTGAGGTGAGTACAATTATATTTATGTTACCTTTGTGTGCAAATCAAATCAAAAATGTTTTGGGAGCATCATTAGCAAAACCGAGGAATGGTGGGTCATAATGCCCACACCTGAAACTACATGTGCCGGTGCAGGGGTGGATTGTGATTATTCCCCTTATTTGGGATGAAATTGAAATATTGGATAAATTGTGATATTATTCCCCTTAATTGGGATGAAACTGGTAACAATTGTGGATTGGAAAAGTCAACCAACACGGCATATGTGAGAAGGCGGCCTAGTTGATCGGGTGGAGATCGGACGCCATGCTGCGCATATGGTGGTACTACTCTTGGTAACAACTTTCTTTCGCATCACTCGTCAAACCACATTGTTCGTGGGGAGATGGCCTAGCCGATTGAGCGTGATCGGACTCCGTGCTAACAAAGACGGTGGTATATCGGTGCTAATGATATCCCAACCAAAATTGTATATGAAGTTTGTATTTTAAAAATTATTATGTTTTAACTGGACATTTGGATATTGTTGATTGTGACTTGCTATTTCTGTGTGTTGTCTTTTCTTATATGGTCATTCTATTTTGAAAGAGGACTTTTTGCTTTACATACTAGTACTATTCGATAGTACTAACGTCCCTTTTGCCGGGGGCGCTGCATCTTTAATGGATGCAGGTGGTTCTACAGCAGGCGGCATGGAACAGTGATGGCAGTACACTTTTTTCAGCTGATTTGGTGAGCCCCACTTCATTTCGGGGTCATGTATCATTTATTTCTCATGTACTATGTTTTGAGGTATAGCCGGGGCCTTGTTGCTGGCATTTTCATATTACTCTTCTATTGTACTTAGAGGCTCCGTAAACAGGTTGTGGGTTGTGGTTGATGTTGGGAATTGAACTAGAAATGTTGGTATTTGGAAATCATGTTTTTCATTAATTCTATAAACTCGTAATCTTTTGGAAATTATGAATGAAGCTACAAATGGGAATGATAAGGAAGTGGTTAATAAAATATTTTCAGTGTTTGATTAATGGAGTAAATCTCCTCTTTATCCATGGATGAGTTTGGGTAGAAGAAAATCTAACAGGCTTGCTTGGCCGGGTTCTCTCAGTTGAGCACCAGCCGCGCTCCCCGAGTTTGGGGCGTGACATCAACAAAAGTCAGCCCGGTCTCAAATGGTGAAAACTCTAGTGTTGGGGTAGATACCGACTACCCATAGCCCCACGAGTTTAAGTACATATATTGATTCCAAACCGGGTTTCAATTTAATGTTTAATATCCCCAAATTTATTCTCTTAAATTGTAGGCAAAACCCCAATTTCACATGTTCAATTCCATGTTAGGATATTAGATCTAGTGATATTTCCAAGTATAATCTATAGATTTAGGTTAGAATCAGTCACCCCAAGCTTGTGAGTGAAACCGTAGCTTCAAGCTCCTTAAAACAAGTTACAAAAGTTAGGAAATAATATAATAAGTCACAAAACTCGACCTTATTTCACGATCCAAAATTCCACCGGAGTCATGATGGCGCCTTACACCGATTGATAATCAAGCCAACAACACATATATAGAAATAAACTTTAACAATGATAAGGAATAGTCTTAAACAACAGAATAGTATAAATAACGTAGGTCATAATGACAATAAAACTTAAACCACCAATAATATGGTGTCACCGAGTGCATGAGCTGTATGAAGTACTAAATACAAAGTCTAAACAAAATACAATACTGTCTAAATGAAAAAATAGAAGTAACAATAGATATCAGCAACACTTGGATCTGCACACAATGTAGTATAAGTACAACCGACTCCATGTACTTAATAAGTAGTAAGCCTAACATCAGATAAAGCAGTGGCGAGTTTGGAAAAATATCCAACAGCAGTAACAACAGGATGATAGCATATAAGGAAAAGCAGCTAAAATAATAACAAGCTCAACTCTGACACAATAAGAGGACAAATAGGCATGTTTTTTAGGAATATCAGCCAAGGAAATTGTTTTTCCACATAAATAACTTAGACTTATCAAGGTAAACACTGATTTTAACTCTAAGCATCAAGTAGAGACATCAATACCAATTAGCACGAGGAAAATATAACTTTATGCCTGCATATCAAATATATATGTCAAATCAACAATATCATGGTTTAATCATCAAGTATACCCAATCTCAGCACATTCATAGTGCCTAGGACAAGTACACCTCAATCATACTCTCAACGCTCTCACGGTGCCAGGCACAATGGCCCATCACACACTCAACACTCTCACGATGCCTGGCATAATGCACATGGATCATCACACACACTCAACACTGTATGGGTGCTTGTAAGCCCTTCACTATGCACATATCGTGTGTCTACACCGACAGGGCCCAAAGTAATATGGTTTATCGCCTGACTCTGGAGGGGCGGATATAGCCCAAACGCTGATCGGATCAAAAGTCAACAATCAATATCACTCAGCCCAATAAGGCACATGATGCGAGCGTCACCTCACAATCAATATCAATACTCCACAATGAATGTCACTTAGCCTATTATGGGTCCTTGACGCAAGTGTCACCTCACACTCAATATCAACACGGCTATATGGACCAAGATCAGTCATCAATCCGCTCAATATGGCTTTATGGCCAATAATCAATCATTAATCTCCTCAAGTCTCAATATGCCAACATTTCATAGTATCATAATCAATATACCGCACAGAATATACTAATGTGCCAGAACTCAGCTCAAATCGTATCACACACAAGGACACTAAAAACATGTGAGATAACATATAAAAGTGCACAAAGATAGAGGATTAACATGCAGATTTAATATCATGACTGAAAAATATTACTACGGCTAAAGCAAATAACCCAGCATAACAAAAATAGCTCTATCGTGTCTAAACTAATAAGCAAATAACCTAGACATGATTTCTATTATGAAAAATGGCTCACGTAGTCATACAAGTGGAGGAAACATGATATCAAAGAGGCACAATCACTAGATAAGGAATATAATAGGCTAAGGTCTACCTAGATCATTAATAACCATGGTGCACGCATATATGTCACCCCCAACGTATAATAAATATCATAGCCAACGGGTTAATACCCTCAATACAAGCCTAGGCAACATACTTACCTTATTTGGGCTAGTCTGCAACCTCAAATGGTGTCAAAACCTTGTCTAGCCCTCCATAAAGAGTCGATCTTTGAAGAAATTTCCAAAAGTCAACCCGGGCCCGCGTGCCCAATATCGAAACCAATATGAAAATTAGATTACCCATAACCCGTTGGGATCAAATAGATAATTAGTTTCAAAAATCAAGTCCTAATTGGTACTCAAACCTCCAAAATACACTTTCTTAAACTGTAGACACAAATCCCAAATTTCCTTTCAAAATTCCAAGTATTAGGTGTAAAAATCCATGGGTAATCAATATATAAAACCAAATCCAAGTGAAAATCATTTATCTCCGAGGTAGTAGTGACCAAGTCATCGCAGTCGCGGCACATATACAATTATTGCCGCTGGCCATTTTTTTGCGAACGCGTCCTATATCGCATGAATGTGAAGACCAACTGGCCTCACCACTCCACGAACGCGAGGGACTAGACGCGAACGCGAAACTCTACTGCCCGACCACCTCCAAGTCTTTGCGAACACAAAGCCACTTGTGTGAATGGGGTAGCCAACTTACCAAACATGCCGCAAATGCGAGCTCTAACGCGCGAACGCGATGCACAAATTCCAAACTGCCCAAAATCCTTCTCTACAACAGCGATCCTTGATCTGTTATCGCATTGTACTGTAACACACCAGCACATTAACTATGGAAAACTCAACTGAAATGGTCCGGAACCACATCAAAGTACACCCAAGCCATACGGGACCCCGTCCAATCATACCAACAAATCAAAATATATAATCAAAACTTATTCAAAGGTTCAAAACATTACAAATGGCATCCAAACCAAGAATCAAATATCAAAGTAATTCTTTTAACTTTCAAAACTTCAAACTTTTCTGCACGCGTCCAAATCACACTTAAACACTCCGGATCACAACCAAACTTTGCACACAAGTTCCAATCAACTAAATAAACATCAAAGTTCTGAAAAACACAATAGGAGTTCAATAGCACCGAAGTAAACTTCCGGCCAAACCTATGAACTCTCAGATTCTTCAAATTGAGAACTTTCGACAAATAGGGTCAAAACCTCCTAGAAACATCAAAATTCTAATCTGAACATGTGACCAGGTCCAAAATCTCTATACGAACCTACTGAAACCATCAAATCATGATTCCAAGATCATTTATTTATAAGTCAAACCTTAGTCAACTTTTTCAATTTAAAGCTTTCGAATTGAGAATTACTCTTCCAAATCAACTCTGAACTTTACAAAAATCAAAACCAACCATATACACAAATCATAATGAATATTATGACAATTTTCAAAGTCTCAAACCATTGAACAGAATCTTAAAGCTCTAAACGACTGGTTGGGTCATTACGTTCTCCCCCACTTTAAACATACGTTCGTCCTTGAACAATCCAAGACTCACTTCAAAGCTACCAAAACACTATATAACTCATCATACAAATACCCATGGGTGGTCTCACGTCATCACAATCTATGTAATCCCATTAACACAATCCCGACTGAAGATTTTTCAACCTTTTCTTACAATCCTTATATCCAAATTCCAACTTTCAAAAGATCCTCTGAGATTCAACTCTTATATATATACATTGTATCAAGAAAACAAGTTGTATCAAATCATAAATATACTCCCTAGATGTAGCAACGCGATGTACCTCATTGCTCGTTTGCCCATAACACTATCTTCCGACTGTAATAGTTGCTCACTACCAAACCTGGTGCCAGGAATATACCTTATGACAAATAATACCTTGTTCCAAAACTTTGCAACACTACTATTGATGTAAGAAACATGTAGAAATTCATAACCACCCGTCAAATCAACAAGTCGTGGAAATCTCTCGCTCGAAAAGAACCATCACCAAATTCTGAGCTGATCAGTGATATTCTTCTTCCAAACATACCTTATACAAATCTGATTACACTGATTCAAGTTTATGTAACCTCATCACACCCAGTACAAGCTGCTCGACTTATAGGCCACATCAAATACCATCAAGAACATCACACGACGCGATCCGTGCGCCAATGAGAAATTGCTCAAATATGATCAATAATGGAAAGATAACCAAAAGGGAACTACCCAACATGTTTAATAGATAAAACAATAAAAGCATAATGCTATGAATCCATCCCACAAAGGATAAACAAAACAAGAACAAGGAATAGTATCCAACATAACCCTGTTGGGGCATGCAACCGATCAACAAATAATACTGTTGCGACGTGCAACCAGATCCAAACATAACAATCCACAAGGGGATACCCTTCGAGCCATAATGCTAATACTCACTAAACACATGTGTACCACCAATAAGCACATAAAGTGCATAAACATAACCATGGGGAGATAGATCGCATGATGCGCTACAAAAAAGGCCAAGCACGAGTATGGTGCAATAAACAAGTCAACATCCAAGAGCCATCTCACTCAAATATTGCCGCAAGGCCTATACAGAACAACAATATGAGTATGGATAATCAAGTAGTCTCACAACCCATCATGGCATAGGAGAGTAACACATGAAATATATCATGACATTAATAATATCCATTATGATCGATGATACATCCATAGATAAATGCGGCGTTGAATAAAAAAAATCCATTCTAGTTTAAATCACACATTCTCATTAGGCTTACTAATGGACCTCTAAACCGAACGAATCATTCCAAAATAGGTCAATAGCCTTCCAAAAGTCTATAGTGACCCTATCCATGACACATACAATCAACTGTCAAATCCTGAACACACTTCCATAGTCCGCAACCAGAGGGATAGTCTGCCACTGAAAAATAAAATCTCCAAATTGCGAGAGTACCCGAATCTTCATTATGATCTCTAACTCACTCACATATATGACTGACACGTCACCCATAAACAAATGAATACATAATGAATCTTTCACAAAACACACCCTTCTTAGGAGATACAAATTAGCACTAGCATACCCTTAAATATCTAAAATCCCTCACACTATCTAAAACTCATGATATTCCATTCGAAACTACACTGCAACCTTGTCCATACAATCCCAAATTCACATAGCTCACTGCAACTATCATGCTAATATGAAAATATTTGACAATACGAATATCAACTCTGAATCACGACTAGGATACACACTCCTTCAACCAAAAACCTTTAACTTAGTCCAATTAAAGAGAAAACCACAATACGCAATAATATTTCCATGCTCGCAGAAGACACCAAATGCAAGTCGTGGTCATAATCATCGCAACTCTTCGGAACCATAATGCACATAACCCAGTACATCAGAACTGAATCCCTCTAATAAACCAAGTCATACAGACAACGAAACCCAAAAGTATTATCATAAAAACACCTATAAAGTCCTATTATATCTAAGGAACCAATCATTTCTATTACCATGTTGATCTAATGCTGCTAAGAAGACCCAACTTCATCAAATTACTTATGAACCCCCTTCACGACAATACTACTCCTTCCCAGTACACTATAGACCTCAATCAAAACTCATCCCTAGTGATCCCAACATAAGATCCCGTTATCCCAATACTCGTAGGCCACTTATTCCTTCTTCTACATCCAATAGTACCTCAAATTGAAATACCTGCTTTGAAAAGGCCTCAATAAATCTGAAGTTATTTCTTTCATCTCTCAAATACTGCTTCGTAGAAACTGATAATGATATAGATGCACCAAGTCTCTTCCACAATCCAATGCAAATCTCGAATCCTTAGTCAAACACAAATTTGAAATTTTTTAGATATCACATATTAAATCTTGATTCCATTAGAACCTTTTCGAGAGTTAGCCACTCAGTCCTAGTCCTGAATACATAGCCAATATTTTATTAACACCTCGAAAATTTTTGAAGAACTTAAGTGTAAAGCCCGGTAAAATTAGCAAAGATAATAATGTTTCATGGTGCCGGGTTGAACAATGCATAGGAAAGTAAAAGAAATTTTTTGGCGAAATAGTACATTTCTGCGGTCCATTATGCGACCGCAGAATCGCTCTGCGGACCGCATAATGGCCACAAAGTGAGACAGTTAATTTGGTCAGTTTGAAGCAATTATGCGGTCGACTATGCGACCGCATAAATGTTATGTGGTGCATTATGCGATCATATAACAGTTATGCGGTCATATATGCGACCACATACACAAATAACTTTTTTGATCATTTTATCAGCAATTATGCGACCGATATGCGGTCCGCATATCCATTATGCGGTCGCATATGTGACCGCATAACTGTTCCAGAGCTCCATTTTTGAGTTTTTAAAACCCGACCCTATTTCGTTAAATACACTCTTTGGGCCATTTTGAGCCATAATCTGATATTTTAGAGTAAGAGAGAGTGCCCTAGAGAGATAAGGTGTTCTTCAATAATTTTCTTCAATTCTTGCTCAAGTTTTGGAAGATTTAGAAGGAAAGCTCACTAGGTTTTCATCCTAGAGGTAAGATTCTACACCCTAAACCCTAATTTCATAATCTTCTGAAAATGGGTAACTAGCAAGGTAATTTTTGGGCATGAGAGTTGTTTATTTTACATGCATGTATTATCAAAGGGTATAGGAAGATTGTTGAGATAAAAATGGTAAAGCTTGGGTTGTGGGATGATGGAATCCTTCATAAAAAGGACATTGAAACCTTATGCACACCTAGTGTTTGATAAAATACTCAAGTGAGCTAGAACCATGATCATCTTCCAAATTTTGATTCAATTTGTTATATTTCTACAATATATTGAAGTTGCTAAGAATTCCGAAACATTTTAGAGTTTAAGGAAGCTCAAGTGAGGTACGTTGGCTAAACTCTTCTCTTAGAATTGAATCCCACGATATTCATGTAAATTATCTAAGTCCCGAGTGATTTATTACGAAACTGGCTATTCCGAGTAAGATTGAGTTGAGAGATATATGTTCAACAAGCATCCCAAATACTTTATTCATTTTATGTTACCAATTGAGGATGTGTTAAAATATGGGTTGTGCATTAATAATGTTTCGACTTTAAGTCAAGTTCAAATGAAGGCTATTATGCCAAATTTTGTGAAATATCTCTATGTGCTTTAGACTCTAAATTGCTCACATGTGTACTACACACCTTGATTTGAATTGTATTTATTGTTGATGATGATGATGATAATTGAAATTGATAAGGTGAGCATGAAATACTTAATATGGCCAACGTGCCAAGAATGATCTTATAATTACGGCCATTAGTGCCAATGAGATGAAAAGAGGTGAAAGTAATACGAAATGCGATGATTGATATAATAAGGTTGATGTCTCAAATAAGACAGCCTAGCTGGTCGGGTCGTGATCGGACACCATGCCGCACACATGGTGGTGATTGTGCTGGAAATTTATAATTCGAAATTGTGATTGTGGTCGATGTCCCTAATGGATAGACTAGTCGATCGGGTAGTGATAGGACTCCGTGTTAAAGACGTTGGTATTGATATTGAGAGAAATTGTGATTGATGTCTCTAATGAGATGGACTAGACGATCGGGTCGTGATCAGACTCCGTGCTAAGAGTACGGTGGTACTGGTTTTGTGAATAATGGTATTATGAATAATGGTATTGTGGATAATGGTATATCGATACTAAAAATCACCCAATGTGAGATATTAGAATTAATTTGAACACTGTCTTGATCCTAAATTGAGGTTTGATGTTAATTAAGGCTTTCATTGATATTTTGATAATCTTGTTTGTATTATTTGTCATTCTATTGAGAGACTGTTTAGTTATACATACTAGTGCTATTCGACGGTACTAATGTCCCTTTTGCCGGGGGCGCTGCATCTTTAAATGGATGCAGGTGGTTGCACAACAGGAGATATTGATCAGTGATAGCAGTACACCTTCTTCCCAGCTGACTTGGTGAGCTCCACTTCATTCCGGGGTCATGTATCTTTTGTACTTTATGTATTCGATTTGAGGTATAGCCAGGGCCTTGTTGCCGGCATTATCATTGTATTCTTCTTTATCTATAGAGGCTCCGTAGACATAGTGTGGGTTGTGTATTGGTGCTGGGAAAGACAAACTATGTTATGTTGTGGTTGTATTACTTGTTCTAGTTAAGATGACTAAAAATGATGGAACTATTGGTAATGAATTGGTATTGTGAACATGAACACCTTTTTGTCTAATTAATGAAAATATGTATTATCTTCATTCGTGGATGAGTTTGGGTAGAATGAAATCTAATAGGCTTACTCGGTCGGGTTCACTCGGTTGAGCGCCGGTCGCGCTTCTCGGTTTTGGGGCGTGACACTTTTCAAACGATTAGTGCTCTGTTAGCACATGGATATTCCAACAAGAAAATAATCGATTGAATCCTTTCCTTTGCACACTACCCCCACAAAAGAATATTGAACTTGAGTCCTCCCACAACCTCTAAATATCTCAAAACTGAAATACAATATGCGCCCATCAATTCCTTGCTCGAATCATACTTGAAATCATCATTCTTAAATATTATCTAATCCACAAGCATCCCTTATTCCAGAATCTATAACAACACATGACTAGGTAACCCAATTGTCGATGTTAGATTCCCCCACTTGGATTTAAGCCAAAATCACATAACCCAAGAACCCATAGCGATTGTTCCTCTTTAACGGCCATGATCCCACACTGTTACTCAACTGAATTTCTCATAAGCTCATGTCTCACTAACCATGACGCATCCCAAATTATCAGCCCAAATACAAACTCAATATTGTGATAGTCATGCCATCTTCCTCATGTGATTTAAACCCATATCCTAGCACACACATTCCACTGGATAGAAGGTAAAACTCTTCATAGGAATCTCATAAAATATCATGCAAACCCTAACTTTCTCACAGGAGGTAGCCCATATGTGTGACCTCATATCAACACCCTTCTATGACCTGCCATGGGTGCAACTGCTATGTAATAAATTAATCCTCCTGAATCCATACTTGCCCATTAGCTGCAAATATGTGCTCCATTCCACCAATGACAATCTAGAAAACACATCAACACAACCCAACTCAAGATAGTATTGCACACCAAGATGATAATCAAGCATTCACAATCCCTTAGTAGGTCAAACAAACCCTTCCCGTCAAATTCAAACTCTCAAAATGTGAGAAGTCCCCACTAATATGAAATGCCCTCAATTGTCAATAATGACCCAAATTGCTTCAAACTTTCTCGAAATTTGTGCCAACCCTACCACAAAACCCATAATGATGTGCTCTCACTTCCATACTAGTATAACCATCTCCCTAGGTAACCACTCGATCTTTGATGCTCATTATTGACCTGCTAACAACCAAACATCGTGAAACATGCCCAATAATGTCCTTCTTCATCCTCTACCTAATAGTGCTGCCTCAAATCACTGTACATCTCTGTATCACCTGGACTAATAGAATACCACAACTACGAGCCTCCTCAAGGATCATCTCCCTTGAACCATCAACATTGGAAATGCACATCCGATCTTGAAGTCCCAACACACCATTAACACTAAGGACCACCTCCTTAGTACTACCTCGCAACACCACATCCCTAAGGACAAGGATGACTGTATAAGGCCAATCTCGCAAACAAGGATGACTGCAACAACACAAGGGAGAACTCAACTAATCTTAAAAATGCCCAATCTCGCAAATCTAATCAGCCAAAGCCTGAACATCCATAGCCCAAATGCCTCTCCTCCGCTTAAACAAATACCAACTCTAAATCACGAACCTACTAATCCTTCTCATGGGGTTGCGACTGTCGTAACAATAAGCAATCACCCTACCATTCTACACCAACACCTCATCACGAACAATGCGTGAATCCTCACAATATACTGTATCAGGCCCCCAATCCGTAGGCGACACCAACGCTAGGTATGCAATAGATGGTAGCCCATCCGCAAGGTGACATTAATAGTACATCCTCATAACATAGGGGAAAAATATCATGCACCACATCTGTATCATCATCACAACTCATTGGTGCCTAGCTGATATCGAGTACTCAATATCGCATACGAATGAATGGGAAAGAACTGAAGATATTGTCACACCGCAACATAGGGAGGTTCGACCGGCACAAGACGCCTGAAGGCCCGTGCGAACCAATGCCCATCCTTAGACCTCTCAACATGAAATCTGGTCCAACAAGGCCTCGAAGTATAATACTAAAATTTTAAAAACATTCTCACAACTGATTATGGAAGAAACTTTCAACATTTTATGTATATACACAACTGTTGCCAATAGAGTTATAACCAACATTTATATACATCCACACACTAGTTTACAAGCCTCTAAGAGTACCATGATACATAACTTGGTCGGGATAGGGCCCCACCGTACCCAAAATGAATGAAACATATACTTCGGTACCTATTGACTTATGTATAGCTACTCCAAAGAAGTGGTGTGCGACAACCAACAGTTGAAACGAGCACCTTACTGAGGAGGGACGTCACTAGGTCTATCAGTACCTGTGGGCATATACACAACGTACAGAATAAAGGAGCATCAGTACGACAGATGTAGTGAGTCTGTAAGAAGGATAATGTATATAAACAAAAGGCATAACAAAAGAGATACGAATACATAAGTTTGACCTAAGTACCGTAGACAAGCCATCAGGGGCGTGTACTGCAGTAACCATGAATCATGAATGTATACAAGTTTTGTAAAGGTTAAGCCACTAATTGGGATATATCATCTCATATCGTACCCGGCCTCATAGAGAACTCGGTAAAGTCTCATGCTTTCACCACATCGTACCCAACCTCAGGAGGCCTCGACTATACCCGATCTCTAGAGAACTCGGCGTAACCATCCTCAAGAGGGCTCGATCATACCCGGTCCACAAAGGCTCGGTAATATATCATATCATCACGTCATACCTAGCCTCATAGATGACTTGACATATCCGGCCTAAAAAAGTCTCGACTATAACCGCCTTAAGAGGACTCGGCATAGTTGGCCTCAAGAAGACTCGGTAGCCTCACATCACACATCATGTCTCATCATACCCAAATTATCAGTGGTTTCACAATAAGTGTCGTACCCGGTCGACTATAGCATGCCTCGGTAAAGTAAAATAGATACATATATAGATAAGTGCAATGCAAGATCATCTTCCAATTAATATTAATATTTGACTCATAATGATTTACATTCCACATCCTCAAGATATCATCCGGGAACATCATAGACTGGAATGAAAATGCCACCGGCAAAGAACATACAAGAATATGAATAACGTTATCAAGAAAGACTTAGAACAGTTTAGGCTCATAACATAAGGATCGTTAAAAAAAAAGAAATGCTTACATCAAGTCATGCCAAAAAAGAAGGATGTCTTACATACCTTGTTGAAGAGCTAGCTACACTTCCTGAATTCTTGCGCTTCTATGGTGATTATCTTTATTTCCAAGGAATCTCTAAAATCAGTATAATAAATATATAGAGAATGTTTCTCTGGATGGTAGAAACGATCAGGAGCTTCTTCACTTTAATTCTCACCAAGTTTCTCTGGATGGTAGAGAATGTTTACGTCGATATCTTTCAATAACTCTAGACATTGCCTCTATCACAAATTTAACTCCTTTTCCTTGAAGATATATTGCAGGCTTTTATGATCCGTAAATACGTCTACATGAACACCATATAAATAATGCCTCCATATCTTAAGTGTGTGGACAACCACAACAAACTCAAGGTCGTGGGTCGGATAATTCTTCTCGTGCTTCCTCAACATCCTTGAAGTGTATGCAATTACCTTAAGATGTTGCATCATTACACATCCTAACCCGACACTTGAGGCATCACAATACACGACATAACCCTCTAGATCCTCTGGAAGTGTTAGAACTGGCGCCGAGGTCAACCTATTCTTAAGCTCTTGGAAACATTGCTCGCAAGCCTCTGTCCACTGAAATTTAGTTGTTATCTGAGTCAGCTTCGTCAATGGTTCCAAAAGGGAAGAAGCACCCTCTACGAACCTCCGGTCAAAGCCTGCTAAGCCTAGAATGTTACGGACCTCTATCGGAGTAGTATGTCTAGGCTATGATTTCATGGCATCAATCTTCTTAGTATCTACCTTTATACCTTAATCGGATAAAATATTCCCCAAGAATGCTACAGATATCAACCAGAACTCACATTTAGAAAACTCAGCATACAACTTACGATCTCGGAGGGTTTGGAGTACATCTCACAGGTGGTCCGCATGCTCCTCCTCTGAACGTGAACAAATCAGAATATCATAAATAAATACTATCACAAAAAAAATCTAAAAATGGACTGAATACGATATTCATCATGTCAATAAATATGGCGGGTGCATTTGTCAACCCGAAGGACATGACAAAGTACTCGAAATGGTCGTATCGGGTCCTGAAGGCTGTCTTCGAAATATCTTTCTCCTGAACACTAACCTGATGGTACCTCGACCTTAAATCTATCTTTGAAAAGCATCTAGCCCAATGCAATTGATCAAACAAGTCTTCAATCCTCGGAAGTGGATACTTATTCTTAATATTAAACTTGTTCAACTACCTCTAATTGATACACATCCTCAACGAGCAGTCTTTCTTCCTCACAAATAGTAACGGTGCACCCCAAGGTGAGGTAGTGCTTGACATTGGCCCAGGTGCCATCTACCACAAATGTCACACCACATTGGAAATGACCCTATCTGCCCTGAACCTCGTTGTCAATGGAAACCCGACACCAATTGAGCATATCGGTCGAATATGTAACTCTGTGATGGAGATGGTGGAGGCCTAGGTGGTTATCCGAAGTACTGGAGCCTATAACTACCCTGAGACTCAGCAAATCTCATCCTCTTATGAAGCCCTCGCTCAATCCTCTTTGTACCCTACTACCGATGCCTGCCTTCTTCTATATTTTGTGTGATCGTCCGGGAGATATCCATACTATCCTGCAATGCAGTTGTGGCACAAGCCTCGGTCAACTGTAGGGACAACCCTGCTATTAACTTGTGGATCTTGTCCTGCATAGTAGCAACTATGGATGGAGCATATCTGGTCAATGAGTCAAAAAGGAGACTATACTCTAGAATGCTCATATTGCCCTGCCTCAAGGCTAGAAACTGATCGACACGAGCCTGCCTCCCACGGTAACTAATGGTCCAGGAAAGCATTTTAAATATTTCCCAAATAAATGGAGGTGCATCACATCCCTCAGACCTCTCCCATCCCTCGTACCAAAGGACGGCTATATCTCTGAGTCGAAAAGCTACCAGCTCAACCGCCTATTTCTCTATGACATGCATAACCCAAAAGATCTGTTGGAGCTGATCTATGAAATCTTGCGGGTCCTCTCTCTGATCTTTCCCCGTGAACTCTAGGGGACTCAAAGCAATAAACTCTTGGACTGTCAAACTCCCTAACCCCTCAGAAGATCCTGCACTAGCTGTTGCCCTAACTTGTCACTGGGTAGCTACCAATTGTGTCAACAAATGCACCGCACTCCTCAAGTCTTGATCAGATGGAAGTGGAGGGGGAACTAGAAGTGTGGTATCCCTAAGAATCTCCCCAGGTAATGAAGGAGCCGGTAATGGTTGATAAGGGGTCTCACCCTAGGCCTAAGACTGCCCCATCTACTGGGGGTACCCTGTTGGTCCCCTCACCCATTGCTGCACTCTTCTCTGACTAGTCGTAGTCTTCTTATTCAGTGGAATCTCTGTATGAATATACCAATACTTAAGTTTAACTCAAATTCCCTATAACGTAGTTCTACATCACAATTTAGATCTGAAGAAAGGGTAATGGAATCCTAAAGGCCTTGTAGCTTCCTGTTTATATAATGTCGTGCACAACACATCTATAAGTAGGACTCTCCTAGACATGACTTGTAGACTCCCTAAGACAGAACTACTCTATACCAAGTTTGTTAGGCCTCAAACGTGGGGAGGCTAGACCCGCACCCGATGGCTTACTTGACCGAGCGTAGCAACATGAGACCGAGGGACTCCGAACATACTATGTAATACTTTAGCCGGCAAGGAAGCATTGCACGACAATTTATGAAACAAAATATAAAACTAAATGGAGACTAGCTCCAATTGAATATCTATATAAAGCTTGGCCGGAACAAACCACTACCATGACTTAACTTTCTAAGGCACAACTACATTAAAGTCAACATCCAAATCAAGTCCATGCCATGGAAGGAATGAGTGTATCTGGCACAAAGAAATGGACTAAAGGTCCCCAATTTCAACCCTAGGTGGAGAGTTATGCACAAGAGGATGGTAGTTATGACCAAGATAATTCTTGTCGAGAGCAAGATGAGGAGGTACAATATGTGAACAATTATCAAGGGAAAAAGGGGCAATTTGCAAGGTTCCATTCAAAGCCAATGGCGATGTCAAAAAAAACATGGTAATTGGGGTTTCAACAACCAAGAGAATTGACACACCAACAATAACCAAGGAAATTGGGGAGGTAATAGTCAAGACAATTGTGGGAACAACTATCATCATGCCAATTGGAGTTCGGGTTTCCAAAGACCTCCAATGCATCAACAATAAAGCAACCCAACTCATAACCCTTCCCAAGGTTCAAGTTATACAAGTAATGAAAGGGGTCATATTGAGAATATGTTCAAGCAAATTATGGAAAAGAATACCGATTCGGATGTTCAACTTGCTTCTCATACCACATCTATTCAGAATCTTGAAGTTCAAATGGGATAAATATCTGAAGCTCTTGATACTAGGCCTAAGGGTGCATTACCAAGTGACACAGTAGTGAATTTGAAGGGTGGTGACAACATGGGACATGCCATGGAGATTACCACAAGAAGTGAAAAAGCTGGGCATGTACCCACCCAAAGTAGAAAAAGAATTGTAGATGGTGACCAAATGATCCAGGAGGAGGAAGTTCCACAAGATGATGCTCGAGTCTATGATGAAGTCTGAATTGAAATTGATGATAATGTGGTGGAGACTCAAGAGGAGGTGACCCCATCTAGGGAACATATAATTGAAAAGTCGGATCTGGTAGTGCAAAAGGCTAAGACACCTTTGCCAAAAAGTCCCCATTCTTTTCCTCAAAGGCTTGTTAAGAAAATGGCGAGAATAAATTCAAGAAGTTCATTGAAATGATGAAGGGTCTTTCTATTAACATGTCATTGGTGGAAGCGTTGGAGAAAATGGTGCTAAGTTCGTGAAGGATCTTGTGCCCTAGAAGAGGTCAATGGGATTTGAAATAAGCAAGGTCTCTCATCAAGTTAGTACTATTGTTCATTCAATGGCTCCTAAATTGGAGGATTCTAATGCTTTTACAATTTCGTATACTTTTGGAAGTACCGACTTTGCTATGGCTTTATGTGATCTTGGGGTGAATATCAATTTAATGCCCTAATCAATTTTTAAATTTTGGGGATTGGAAAACAAAGACCCATATTTATGGTGTTGCAAGTGGCCGGTCACATGATGAAAAGGCCACTGGGAGTGATTGAAGATGTATTGGTCCGAGTTGATAAATTTATTTTTCAGTTTGTTGATTGTGAGGTGGACTATAAAGTGCCTATCATTCTTGGAAGGCCATTCCTTGCTACGGGCAAGGCCCTTTATGATGTAGAGGCCAGAGAACACACTTTTCGGGTTTGTGAAGAGAAAGTAGTATTTCATCGGTGCAAGTCTATGCGTGTTAGCAGTATCATTCCGGAAGAGTTCACTTCAAACCAAAGAAAGAAGATCAAGAGGGATTGCAAGTACTACTATTGGGATGAACCATATCTTTATCGGATTTGCATGGATGGGGTGATTAGGAGATGTGTTCAGGATGAAGAGCAAAGTGACATTCTTAGGCTTGACATTCTTCACCTTATGGTGGTCACCATGGGGAACCAAGAATAGCAGAAAAGGTCCTAAGTTGTGGTTTCTATTGGCCTACTCTTTATAAGGATGAAAATGATTTAGTAAAAAGGTGTGATGAATGTCAACAAGCCGGTGGGATTTCAACGAAATATGAGATGCCCCTTAAACCTATCTTGAAGATTGGCATCTTCGACGTTTGGAGTATTGATTTCATGGGCCCTTTTGGAAGTTCCTTTGGTAACACCTATAATTTTATTGTGGTGGATTACGTGTCTAAGTGGGTGGAAGTTGTTTATTTACCTAGCAATGAAGCTTGGAGTGTCATGTGTTTCTTGAAGAAGAACATATTCACAAGGTTCGGGACTCCTAGGGCAATCATAAGTGATAGCGGGTCGCACTTTTGCAACAAGACTTTTGACACTTTCTTGGAAAATATGGTGTCACTCACAAAGTGACATCCCTCTATCATCCGCAAGCAAGTGGTCAAGTGGAAGTTTCCAACCGGAAGATAAAGAGTATTTTGTAAAAGGCGGTGAATGCAAATCGGTTGGATTGGTCCAAGAAGCTAGATGATAATTTATGGGCATATAGAATGGCTTACAAAACACCCATCGGAATGTCCCATATCGCTTGATGTTCGAAAATGCTTGTCATCGTTCGGTGAAAATTGGAGCACAAGGCAATGTGGGCCTTGAAGAAGCTAAATCTTGATTGGGATAAATCCGCTAACTTGCGTGTTGCACATTTGAATGAGTTGGATGAATTCTATTATCATGCACATGAGAGTTCGACCTTGTACAAAGAAAAGATGAAATACTTTCATGACAAGTATATTTGGAACAAGGAGTTCAAGGCCAGTGATCTAGTATTGTTGTTCAATTCAACGTTGAGAATGTTTTTCGGAAAACGTAAATGGAAGTGGAGTGGTTCATTTAAAGTAGCATGACTCCATTTGGTGAACTAGGCTTAAAGAAAAATAACAATGAAATCTTTCGAGTCAATGGTGATCGAGTGAAGCATTACTTGGGAAATGTTCGTAAGAGCCACGTGGTGGCGGTCCTTTACTTCAAAATCATGCCACGACATTAAATAAGGTGCTTCTTCGGAGGTAACCTGAGCTCTTTTAATTTTTATTTTTCTTCATTTTTTTAGTGTAGAATTACTTTTCTTTGTTTTCTTATTAGATTTAATGTTTGTTTATTGATGAGATAGCGGAGACATCTTCGGCTTGGCAATCCCGGATCAGTGTTCCTCAAGGTGATCCAAACATTATTCACCTTCATAAAGAATTGCTAGATCATGGGCAAGCTATTGCGGAACAAACCACTACCATGACTCAACTTTCTAAGGCACAACTACATTAAAGTCAACATCTAAAGCAAGTCCATGTCATGGAAAGAGTGCGTGTATTTGGCACAAAGAAGTGGACTAAAGGTCCCCAATTTCAACCCCAGGTGGAGAGTTATGCACAAGAGGAAGGTAGTTATTACCAAGTTAATTCTTATCGAGAGCAAGATGAAGAGGTACAATATGTGAATAATTATCAAGGGAAAAAGGGGCAATTTGGAAGGTTCCATTCAAAGCCAATGGCGATGTCAAAAAAACCATGGTAATTGGGGTTCCAAAAACCAAGAGTGTTGGCACAACAATAATAACCAAGGAAATTGGGGAGGTAATAGTCAATACAATTGGGGAAAAACTATCAGCATTCCAATTCGAGTTCGGGTTTCCAAAGACCTCCAATGCATCAACAATAAAGCAACGCAACTCCTAACCCTTCCCAAGGTTCGAGTTCTACAAGTAATTAAATGGGTCATATTAAGCATATGTTCAAGCAAATGATGGAAAAGAATACCGATTCGGATGTTCAACTTGCTTCTCATACCACATCTATTCAGAATCTTGAAGTTTAAATGGGATAAATATCTGAAGCTCTTGATACTAGGCCTAAGGGTGCATTAATAAGTGACAAGGTAGTGAATCTGAAGGGTGGTGACAACATGGGACATGCCATGGAGATTACCACAAGAAGTGAAAAAGGTGGGCATGTACCCACCCAAAGTAGAAAAAGAATTGTAGATGATGACCAAATGATCCAGGAGGAGGAAGTTCCACAAGATGATGCTCGAGTACATGATGAAGTCTAGATTGAAATTGATGATAATGTGGTGGAGACTCAGGAGGAGATGACCCCATGTAGGGAATATATAATTGAAAGGTCGGATCTGCTAGTGCAAAAGGCTAAGGCAACTTTGTCAAAAAGTCCCCATTCTTTTCCTCAAAGGCTTGTTAAGCAAAAGGGCGAGAATAAATTCAAGATGTTCATTGAAATGATGAAGGGTCTTTCTATTAATGTTTCATTGGTGGAAGCGTTGGAGAAAATGATGCCAAGTTCATGAAGGACCTTGTGCCCTAGAAGAGGTCAATGGGCTTTGAAATAATCAAGGTCACTCATCAAGTTAGTACTATTGTTCACTCAATGGCTCCTAAATTGGAGGCTCCCAATGCTTTCACAATTTCTTATTCTTTTGGAAGTACCGACTTTGCTATGGATTTATGTGATCTTGGGGTGAATATCAATTTAATGCCCTACTCAGTTTTCAAATTTTAGGGATTGGGAAACAAAGACCCATATATATGGTCTTGCAAGTGGCCGGTCACATGATGAAAAGGCCACTGGGAGTGATTGAAGATGTATTGGTCCGAGTTGATAAATTTATTTCCGTCATAACTACTACAACTGACAAAGAAAGAATATACATACAAGGCATACAAGGTTAGCATACTGTACTAACTGATAGGATATGTCTACAAGCCTCTACTGATGGTTGTACTGTGGTCGGAACAAGGCCCCGACCTACCCATATAATAATTATATATGTATATAATATGTACTCAAAATCCTAGACCCGACAACTCCAAAGGACGTCGAGCTTACCGATCAAGTTAAACTCGGACAACACCTACTGAGGAGGTCTACCCATCTGTCTATCTGAACTTACAGGCATGAAATGCAGCATCCCCAGCAAAAGAGACATCAGTACAAAATAATGTACCAAGAATGTAAGGTAGTATAATAACTGAAAGTTGAAACTGAACTGATAATATAATAACTGAAAGTAAATGAGAGCCAAAGATGATCTGAAGATATGCTTACCTACTGATACTGACTCTACTCTCTTAATATAGTAAGTAAAATAGTTGTCCAGCCCTATAAGGCTCGGTACGTGTAACTGCTTAGCCATAGTGAGCTCACTCATAGCTTCCATAGATCATCAAGAATTCAATACCCGTGAGCTTTCATGGATCTTCAGGAATTCAAAGTATGATATTCCATAACGTCTTCAACACTTAAAAAACCCGAGATTTCAGAACACCTTAATTAACGGGAGATTTTGCAATATTAAGGAAATACGGTGTAATCTTTCTCAAGAGAATCGACTCAGGTATGTTAAGGCTATCCCTTCTTTCTTTTTGACATGACCAAAATGATACTGAAAGAAATGGGCAAACGTACAGTTTCCATAAATGACTCTATTCATATAAATATTAGGGGTGTCTATATTCTTGATTCCCCATGTGAATTGTTATAATATCTTCTGTTCATGGGTTTCAGAAAAATACGTATTTGATAAAATTTATCCGACAGGCATATTATTTTTATGACATTCTGAGAAAATCTTATTAACGTATTTCTTAAGGCATATTAGTTTTATGATATTCCGAGAAAATATTATTAATGTATTTCTTATGCATTTCATGCATTCATACATATACATTGACCCATGACCAGATGCCGTTATATACGCGTATATATGTATATTATATGTATATGGGATATGGGAAAAGGTTATGGCGTTATATACGCACCACCAGCTGATCAGCTGATATACGTTGATGATTTGCCCACAATGGCCGAAATGATACGATGGGATGCCCTCAGAGGCTTGATGATGTTATGAACACATATACCTATGCATGGTATGATATTTATACGCATATGCATGACATTATAAAGATGAAATGATTCACAGAGCTATGCAGACGTACATGTCGTGTCTTTTACTCCATGTTTCTCTCATGTTTATTATTTATTGATTGTCATACCTTACATACTCGGTACATTATTTGTACCGACGTTTCTTTTACCTGGGGACGCTGTATTTCATACCCGCAGGTCTCGATAGACAGGTCGAGAGTCCTCCAAGTAGGTAATCAGCTCAGTAGAAGATATTGGTGCACTCCATTTGCTTCGGAGTTGCTTGTTTGGTCAGTATGATTTATATGTGTATGGTTTGGTATGGCAGGGCTCTGTCCAGACCTTTATAACATTTATGTACTCTTAGAGGCTTGTAGACATATGTCGTGTACGTAGAAGATTGTACGGCCTTGTAGGCCTATGTTTTGATTTTATAAATGATCATGTTGGCCTATTAGGCCCGTATGTCACGTGTATATGATGATGTAATAAGAAAGATACGTTACGTTGGTACTCGATTGAGTAAGGTACCGGGTTCCCGTCGTAGCCCATCGGTTTAGGTCGTGACAAAAGCCTCCTGATGTGGAACCACCTTCGTCCATTAAAGATGCAGCGTCCCCGAAAAAAGGGACGTTAGTACATGTGGAATAGTACTAGTATGAATGACTAAGCACCCTCTCAATAGAACGAATGATAAGGCAAGAATGAACAATCATAAAATCAATGGGAGTCTTAAACAATACCCAAAACATCAAGTTAGGAACAAGACAAGTTTTCAAGTGATTTCCATATTTTAAGTTGGAAGATCTTTAGTACCGATATGTTTATAGATTCGATTACAATTTTCGACACAGTCACCATCATGTGTGCGGCATGGCGTCCGATCATGACCTGATCGGCTAGGCTGTCTCATACGAGACATCAACCACAATCATAATTTCAATTTCAATTTCAATTTCCAACACAATCAATACCATGTGTGCAACATGGCCTCGGATCACGACCCGATCGGCTAGGCCGCCTCTTCCTTTTCTATCAATCATCCCATTCCATACCTCTTTCACATCTTTTTATTTCATTGGCACTCGTGGTCACAATTGTAATATCCCCTTTTTGTGTGGTATGTTGGCCGTATTTCATATTTTATATTTTGTGCTCACATTTTTGCTTACAACCATCATCATGGATTTTCAACAACAAGGCATTTATGTTCAAGACAATAACCATACATATGAGCAAACAAGAGTTCTTACACAATTGGCATTAGCTATCATTTGAAACGTAATTTGAAGTCATAACTTTTAACTAAGCAACCAATACTTTGAACACATTACCAAATAGTAGTATAACCTAACAAGAGCATTTGGAATACATATTGAACACAAAAGTCTTTTGACGCAAAGTTTATTCGGAATAATCAATTCATAATAAGTAACTTGGGACTTGCAATGACATTGTGGGGTTCAGTTTTAAGGAAAGAGTTTAGCCAACATACCTCACTTGAGCTTTCTTAAAGTCTAAAATGTTCCATAAATCTTAGCAACTTCGATCTATTTCAGAAATATAACAAATTGAACCAAAAATAAGGAGGATGATCATGGTTCCAGCTCATTTGCGCATTTTATCAAAACACTAGGTGTGCATTAAGGTTTCAAGGTCCTCCTATGGTGGATTCAATTATCCCACAACCCATTATCTACCATTTTTAGCTCAACAATCTTCCTACACCCCTTGATAATAGATGCATGCAAAATGAACAACTTTGTCGCCCAAGAATTTCCTTACTAATTACCTATTTTAAGTTGAATTTCGAAATTGAGAGTTAGGGTGTAGAATCTTACCTCTAGGATGAAGACCTAGTGAGCTTCCCTTATCAATCTTCAAATATTTGAGCAAGAATTGACGAATAAATTGTTGAGGAAACCTCTCCCACTACAGAGCACTCTCTCACTTTCAAAATACTAGGTTTTTACTTAAGAAATGGTCCATAGTGTCTATATAATGGAATAGGGTCGGGTTATAAAAACTAGGAAAATGAAGCTCTAGAACCCAATCTGCGGTCGCATATGAGACGCATAATGCTTCTGCGGTCCGCAAAAGGGGCCGCGGAATGTCCCTCCGGAACTGGGCAGCCTTGCCTAGGTATGCGGTCATTCTGCGGTCACAAAGCAGACCGCAGAATCTCCTCCCAGAATTCCTCATGTCGATCCTGTGATGCAATTGCGGCCCGCAAAGCAATTATGCAGCCGCATAACAGACCGCACAATGGCCCACAAATTTTGCTCAAGTTCCTGCTTGATTCTACGACCATTCTATTTCATGTAGAGTGATTCTGCGGCCGCATAGTGGGCCGTAGAAATGTCTTTTTCTGCCAATATTTTCCTTTAACTCCTTAGCACACTTTTCGACCCAAAATGTCCGTACCAAACATATTAGCCTACCATCACCAAACATATTAGCCTACCTCGCCACCATGGAACCTCGGATTTTAGGTAAAATTTTATGGGGCCTTACACCGGCCCACCGAGTATAGCTAGGTGGTTGTGAAAGTATTGTAATACTGTATATATATATATATATATATATATATATATATATATATATATATATATATAGACCATCTATTCTCTTGAGTGTAAAAGACAATACTTAACTAAATACAAAGTCTCGATAAGGGAGAATACTATAACTTATGAGACTAGGATAATGTACATAAATTCAAGAATATAAACTTCTCGTTATGTATCGTTATCAAACGCATGTAGTTACGGGATCATGCCAAAATGAAGGTAAGGTTTAGCCTTAATATACCCTTGTTGTTTACTTAACCTCATGGCATTGGTTCAACCTGTTAGTACTTCAATCTACAACAAATGATAAGGGAGCATTGTTAAGCTTACGGAAGCTAGAATTCAACACAGATGAGCGACTAGCTCATCCACGAGTATTTGGAAAACACTTTCCCTTATTCTTTTTCTTCCCTCAAATCAAACAACAAGACCAACATGACAAGAATTTCAACAAACATATTACATCAATATCCAACCTTATATCCATCGCAATACATCACAAAATAGTCCACACAATCTCACACAACAACTAAGTGCTAATTTGCACTTTTCCATCCATATAACTTAGCTAGAACTTGATACACTTCAATAATGACAGCCACACTATAATCAAGTTATACATACTAATTTTAAGCCATAACACAACATGAAAACAAGCTCATAACAGTTCCACAAGTTACAACCACTCAAAATTGATTTTTAGATTATTACCTCTTCAATTATTACTCTCACAACTTAGTTAAGGCACCAATAAAATTAAACACAATATGACCAAGAGAATACTCACATATGAGAGAAAAGTAATAAAATGAAACTACTCCAAATAGTTCATAATATCACAATAACGTCAACTCCATTTCCAGCCCCTACTTCACAAGTCCTTCACCAAACAACCTAGCTAGCACTTAGATAAACTAAAATACACGAAGAAGGGGCGATTTTCTTACCTAGATCAGATCTTGTAGGGATGAAACAATGGCAATATCTTGACTTTGATGACCACTAACTTTCTTTACTTCAAATCCTTCAAGACTGGAGATTACCCTTTAACTTGAATTGAAAGAAGAAGAAGATTATCAACAATCTTCTTCAGGGTTTGGAGTAGACCAATTTGAGAGATAGTTTCGTTGCTCTATTTATGTTTATACTGCTTGGATATTATGAGGAGAGATGTCTTGATTCATCCCCTAAAAGGCCCTCTTGGCTGACCTACACATGTCCATTTAGGTGGACTAATTTGTGTCTTCCATTTCAGCAAGTAGGTGACACTCCTACTTGTCACCTCTTTGGTCAATTAATAGGTGTCACATGCTACCCTTATTCACTTAGACATGTGTTAAGTAGCTCAATCTAGTAGTACGGGTAAGCAAGTATCATGGTAAGCAAGGAGCTCAATTTTATATATCCATTATCTCATTTGTCTTTCCAAGTCTCATTCACTTTAACTTACTTAAGACTTTGATAAACCTTCCTTAGCCTTGTAGAGGGATTTCATCCTTTCTAAACTTACAGTAGATAATCTCATAAAGACATTGACGTCTGAAGTATGAGGTGTAACAAAAAGCTTCCCATATCTCGCATGATAGAGCAAAGAGAAAAGAAAGATAAAGAAAAGAAAAAATATAGAATTGAACAACCGTACAAGCATCTTTTGTGCATACGGCTCTACAAGAAAATTGAACTCCCCTCCTTTCATTTGAATAAAGACAAAAATAGAATCTATCATACTCAAATGGGTAAATGATCAAATTTCCATCCTTCCTTTCGAAGGAATTAAAAAATAGTATGATGGCTCTGTTGCTTTATATGTTTTTTTTTTCTGTGATTCATCAATCTAAAAGTATCTTTTTAAACCGATTAAATGAGGAAACAATAATCATAATCAACGTACAACAAGGAATCAAGAAAAGGGAAGTTCCTAAATCCCTATAACCTCTACAAGATAGATACTAACGTCTCTGTATCGATCTGCAAGACTCTACTAGCCGTGATCGTGATTCGTGAGACCCTTAGAACCTAGTGCTTTGATACCAAATTGTCAAGACCCAAAATCCAACCAAATATCATGATTATGCTTAAACTCCTAAACTTTCCGTAATATATAACTCTCTAACTCATGCATATGTGTTTGAAATAATATAATTAAGTGGCACTGTAACATAACAATAGAAATGTGGATAAAAGATCACATGGCTAAAAGATGGCTTTGGCTAATCATGTAATTATGTAAGGCCCCGTAAAAGTTTACCTAGAACCCGGGGTTTTGTGGTGTCGAGGTACTCTACGTGTTTGAAGGTTCGTAGTACGGAAATTTTGGGTTGTGCAATCCGTTGGGGAGTTGGAAAAATAATATTTGCAGAACATGGCATTTCTGTGGTCTATTATGCGGCCGCATAACTACTTCGTGCACCGCAGATCCGCCGCAGAGTGCAACAAAAATAAAGCCAATTTTTGGAGGCCATTTCATAGTCCATTATGAGACCGCATAATCATTTCACGGGCTGCAATTCCATCACAGATTCAACATGAGAAATTCCTGAGGGTGATTCTGCAGTCCATTTCACAATCGCAAAATTAGTCTGCGGACCGCAGACCTGCCGCATACCTTACCCAACCAGCCCAGTTTTGGAGGAAGATTTTGTGGTACCTTATGCGGACCTCATACCTCTTCTGTGGTGCATTATGCGACTGCAGATTTGAATTCTGGGGGTCCATTTTGTATTTTAATAACCCAACCCCTTTTGATAAAAAGTCATTGGGGCTCATTTTAAGGCAAAAACCTATTGTTTTAGAAATATGAGAGTATCTTAGAGAGAGAGGAGGAAATTCCAACCCCTTGACTCATCATTTCTTTTCAAGATTCAATGGAAGCCACCAACTAGACCATCAACTATCCGGGTAAGACTTTGTCCTAAAACCTTCATGTGGTTGTTATGGGTTTATGTAAGTTGTGGAGCTGGAGATAGGCCATGCATGTGCCAATAGAAGGTAGCATGCGGGGTTGTTGAACTATTTCAGGTAGATTATTGATGATATTGGTTGAGGGAAGAAGGGATTACCACTGTAGAGCATTGTATTCGATTTTTCATAATAAGTGTTTGACGAAATTCCCAAGATACTTATATCATGAGAATCCTTCTAATTATGACTCGATTTTTATCATCTTCCTAAAGATTGAAATTGCTAGGAGTATATGGACGTTCTAGTAATCTAAGTAAAGCTCAAGCGAGGTATGTTGGCTAAATTGCTCTTGTAGAGTCGAATTTCATGATATTCCCATATAATTCAAGTATGATTGGACCAAGTCCCTAATTCCCCCGTTTCGAGTCCTTCCTAATATATTCAATTCAGTTATTCAAGATGTATTATGCCTTATTCTTGGAAGGAAAACTCAATGTGTTTAAGACTACTACTGCTCATATACATATTTAAAGTCTTGTTTAAAAATGCTCTGGTTAATGATAATCTATGATGATGCTTGAAAGCAAAAGGAGTGAGTACGAGATATAAAATGTGGCCATCGTGCCAAGAATAAAAACTACATTTGTGGCCAATAGTGCCAATGAAATGAACTTTAACTCCTTTATATAATAAATTTTTTGGGAGTATCGTTTAGTCACCGAGAAAGGGAAGGATGAAATAACCTTACCCCGAAAGTACACGTGCCAGTGTAGGAATGATTGAGGGGTCAATCTCCGTATTGATGTGTTGAGATTATTCCCCTTAAATTGTATGAGATTTATGTGTTGAGATTATTCCCCTTAATTGGCATGAGATGATTGCTAGCGGAAGGTGATGTCGACCCACACGACATTGTGGTGAGATGACTTAGCCGATCGGGCTGAGATCGGATGCCATGCCGCGCACATGGCGGTGTTGTGATTAGATGTCTTGGGGTGAGACGGCTTAGCCGATCGGGTCAAGATCAGACACTGTGCTAAAATCACAGTGGTGTATAGGTACTAAAGATCTCCCAACCAACAAATATTGATATTTACTTGAAAGCTTATCTTGCGCTTAACTTGACCCTCTAATATTGTTTGAGGATCTCATTGATTCCATGTTTCTTTTAGTTTGTACTGTTACTCAATTCATTGAGAGGGTGTTTAGTCTTACATACTAGTACTATTCTATATATACTAACGTCCCTTTTGCCGGATGCAGGTGGTTCCACAGTAAGCGGCATCGCTCGGTGATAGCAGTACACCTTTTTCTCTACTGACTTGGTGAGCTCACTTCATATCGGGGTCTTGTGTCTTTTGTTTCTTATGTAAAGTGTTTTGAGGTATAGTCGGGGCCTTATTTCCAACACCATCATATTAATCTTTTGTATCAATTAGAGGCTCTACAGACATAGTGGGTTGTATTTAGATTTGGGTAAGTCAGACTTCAAATGTTGTACTTGTAACACATGCTTCTACTTCTAAAAATATGAATGTGTAATACATTTTTGGAATTCGTAATGAACCAACTTATGGTAAAAACAATTGGTGTCGTAAAGGTCATCCTCACATTCTCTAATTCATGATATTCATCTTCACTTTATTCATGGGTAAGGTCGTGTAGAAGGCATCGAGTAGGATTTCTTGACTAGGATATCTCAGTTGATTGCCGATGGCACTCTCCAAGGTTGGGGCGTGACAAATTAATTTTATCACAACGACTTAATAATCTATTTCAACATGCATAAGTGTAATCATATTACTTAACATGAGAAAATTAAGCCATATAACCACAAAATTATCAGCAAATAAGACAAATGTATGACTACGATTAATAATAAAACTTATCATGACAAAATAATTCTTTATGCCCAATGCAATAAGTCATAACCTTAAGCATGCTTCAAAAACATAATTATGACATAATCCAAACAAGGAATATCACAAGTCAAACCCTATTGGATACGGTCATAATCTAACTATGCATATATGCTTGTCACCCCGCATATATGTGGCTCCTAAATCAAGAAACAAGTAGCATATAATGTCACCTATGGGGATCATACCTTCTTACAATGAGAGACACGAGACTTACCTCTACCAGATATCTTCAATCAATAGCAACCACCTATCCATCCAAATCCAACTCCAAATGACTGGAATCTAGTCAAGTATTACTCAATAACGTCAAATAAAGCTATAGGAATCAATTCCATACAATAAAGCTTCAATCTTTCATAAATTCTCAAAAAGTCAATAAAAATCAACGCCGGACCCACATGGTCAAAGCCTGAGTCTTGGGGTAGATCCCAACTATCTATAACCCCACGAGTTCAAATATATAATTATATTCAAAAACGAGTCCGAATCGACCCTCAAATTCCTTAAATACATCATCTTAATTTGTAGACAAAACCACAAATTTCTCTTTAAAACTCCATGTTTTAGATGTAGAAATCCATGGGAAAGAAATATAATCAAATCCATGTAGAAATTACTTACCTCCATTATTTTACTGAAATCCCTTTTCAAAATCTTCTTCTCTCGAAAGTCTATTGTTTAAAATATGAAAGAATGGGCAAAAATTGTGAAATTCACAACTTAAATGACCTTCCAAGTGATACCCTTTGCAATCGCGATCCACTGCACCACGATCCCGAAGCACAAAGTTACTCTACCTAAAAATCATTCTACACGATCACGACAGTACCCACACGATCATTTAAGCCAATAGTACAACCCTCCGTGAACGCGAGCACCCCTTCAAAAATGTGAAGGCCAAAAACCCACAGCCAGGCCCGTCCTCTTTGCGAACGCAAACTCACCTATGCGAACGTGATGTCCAGCCTCAAATCTCTATGTGATCGCGACGCTCTATCAGCAAACGCACTGCAGAAATATAGCCGACCAAACTTCCTTCTCCACGACCGTGCTCCCCTTTAGTGATTGTGAAGTGCAAAAATCTCACCTGCCAAGCCCCTTTTTCGTGATCGCAATACTCAGGTCCGCGATCACGAAGCACTGACCTACACCAGCAAATCAGCCATTACAAAACATAAGAAAATGGTCTGAAACCACCTCAAAACTCACCTGAGCACCCTCGGACCCTGTCCAATCATTCCACAAAGTCCATATACTTATTATAAACTAGTACCAAGGCTCGAAACATAAAAATAACAATAAAACCAAGAATCAAAGATCAAATCCATCTCTAAACTTTCAAAAATTCCAACTTCGTCGAACATGTCGGAACCACACTTAGACATTCTGGATTACAACCAAACATTGCACACAAGTTCATACAAACCATTAAGACCTATCCAAGCTCTCAATACCATAATCAAAGCTTCTTAGCGCATGAGTTGACAACTAGTCAAGCATAAGAACTCTTTAATTCTTCAAATATCCTACTTCCGACAAATAGAGTCAAAATCTTCTAGGAACATCCAATGTTGATCCGAACATACAGCCAACTCCAAAATTACTATACGAACCTATAGAAATCATCAAATCACCAATCCGATTTTTTTACTCAAAAGTTATACCTTAGTCAACTATAACAATTTAAGCTTAAAAAATAAGACTAAATATTCCAAATCACTATCAAACCTTTCCAAAAATAGACCAACCATCCCCGCAATTCATGAAGCATCAAAGAATGTACTGGAGACATCAAATAAGGGAACGAGGCTGTAATACATAACTTGACTCGCCGGGTCATTACACATACATTGTATACATGCATATACCCCTACATGCTTATATCTCTTGTCCATAAGCATCATATTGATAGTTTTTTCTCATATTCAAGAGACAAATGAGATTGCAGGAATTTATAGTGAATATGGTTTTGTTCACCGTTTGTTTCTAATTCTTCCAATATTACTAGTGCTATAAAATTGTACAATTTAATTTCTTCAAAGTATCAAAATTTGCGAAAATTTGATTTGGGTTGGATTCAAATTCAGAGTTTATTTAATAGCGTACAAGATTAAATGATATTTTAAATTTCAGAAAACCCTCCAAATGAAGGTTGTTGACAGTGTTCTCGACTATGGATTTTGGAATTTATGAAGAGGGTTGTCAAGTTTCTCTCATGTGGGTTGAAGATGAATAAGAATGATGGATTTTGGTCTAACTGTGTTTGTTGAAGGATTTTAGTCTAACTGAAGGATTAAGTTAGTGCTAGAGGTAAGCCTAACTGTCTAAAATGATGGAGCCCTGGAGGTGAATACAATGGCGGTTCATCATTTTAGGTGGTCAGAAGGTGGAGACATGGGTGGTGAACGGAGGAGGCAATAGAAAGGAAGGTTGGAGTGGCGAGACTTGATGATGATGGAGGTTCCATTAGGGTTAGGGATATTTGTAATATGTTTATTAACGGTAGGGGTATATATATACATAAAGCATAACGAAGGTTAAATGTTGACAATTTTTTACCCTTTTCCCTTTGAAGAATCCTCCCTCACTCTATAGACTTACATGTGTCCCTATGTTCCAAGACCCCACTCTAAGCCTACTAGATACCTTACCCCCCGTCCCCTGGCCCGCCCGAGGACATTTCCCTACTCAACCATCGTTCCGACTAGACACTACATGAATAAAGAAACTAAGGAATATATATTAAGACTACAACTACTGCAAATGCAGACAAATGGTAAAGCCTCAATATAAACTAGAAAATTATCTTAATCGCACAAGAGATATAGTGACTCAACAAATGGCAGAGAACGGTAAACGCGCAATAAAGACAGGCAACTAATGCAATACTCAAGAGTAAAAGGCAGGCAACAAAGTCATAAACAAGAAAGATACAAATACTAAGCAGGAATGATAGAACCTGGAATGTATAAAAATGCCACAGTGATGTTGACCAACAGCAACTACAATCTAAAAGTTCCTACGCGCCACCCGCCTCTACCTGCCCACGCATAGGCTTCATGCTACTCACAAGGCTCGTCGGAAAAATTGCACCAGTACAGAATCCTCTGTCGCCGCTGCCAAATCCAAAGATTTGACAAGCAATAAGCACGAACAAGACAGAAGAAGACCAATAAGACCTAGCTACCCAAGACGAGCGACACTGCTATGCAGTGATGCACGATGACATAAAAAATAAAAAACACAAATAAGTGGAGAAAAGAAAATGGGGGTAGCAGAGAAGAAAGATAGGGGATGAGGAAGAAAGAGGAAGCAGATTCAGGGAGAAGATGAAGAGACAGGAAGATGGGGGGCATATCCGATGATCTGATATGAGGATAAAGAAATAATAGGGGAAGAAGGAAGCGTGAGAATAAAAAGAAGGAGAAAAATTAGAGAAAAGAGGAAGGGGACTTACCTGATTCTGGTGGAGAGAGAGGTGTTAAAGAGAGACGTTATTGACAAGTTTAAAAGTGATAGCCTATGTCGAGGAGCTCAACCCCTTGTCCCTATAGTAGGAGCAACTAAATCCTCAAAAACCATGAGGCTTCTTAGCCTCCCTATCCTCGCTCTTCTGTCTATGGATACACTCTAGCCTCCTCGCAATCTCTACAGCTTGATGAAATGCAGTCTCAGTCTCCATCTACTATGCCATCCCAAATAAAAGGTTGTTGGTGAGTCCCTCAAAAAATCTACGAACTCTCTCCCTCTTAGTAGAGACCAAAGGCGCTGCATAGAGTGATGACTCTATAAATCTCATAGCATACTGGGTTACAATCATACCTTCCTGGCACAAATGCTCAAACGCACTACGCAACTCGTCCCTGGGGGTATCTTGGACAAACTCCCTCAAGAAAAGATCTGAGAACTGAGATCATGAAACTAGTGCTTTGCCAACTGGCCTACTTACCTCATAAGTCTGCCAACATCTGTATGTCGGCCCCATCAACTAAAAGGTAGCAAGGTTAACCTAGTTCAACTCTACCAAACCCAAAGTAAGCAGAATTTGACGATATTGATCTAAGAAAACCTATGCATCCTCAGACGCTCCTCCACTGAAATAAGGAGGACGAAGTCTCCGAAACCTTTTCAAACTCATCTGCTCCGCAACAGACACAACTGGCCCTATCTCGGGCTGAACTACAACTACTGGCTATACAAGCATACCACCCAGTGTCAGATAAACATAAGCTAGTTGCTCTGGTGTATGTGCGGTAGGAGTCTGGACTCCTCCTCCAGCTTGTGATGTAGCTGGTGCAACCACAATCAGTTCATCCTGAGTTAAGCTCTCGAATATACTCATAAAGTAAGCCAAAATCTCATGAAGCACCGGTGTAACAATAGGCCCCTTAGGTGCCCGAACGGGTCCCACCTTCTCAATGTGATCTGCCTCATACTCCTCAATTAGAGCTACTGGTAGCTCCACCACTACTACTCTAGCAGGGGCTCTAGGTGCGACGCATGCCCCACCTCAGCCTCTACCCCGATCCCGGCCTTTAGCGGCTCTAATAAGGGGCCCTAGTGCATCCTCAGTTCATTCTGCAGAACGTGTCTTCATTATATGTGAGACAATAGAAGAGTAAAGATTAAATCTTTAGAATAAACAAATATGCACAATAAAGAATAAAAAAAGTATATTTTCCTAACTATCTTGTAGCCTCTTTAAGATAAGTACAGACGCCTCCATATCGATCCGTAAGACTCTAGTAGACTTTTTCATGACTCGTAGAACCTATGAACCTAGGGCGCTGATACAAAATTGTCACGATTCAAAATTCCACCAATGGTCGTGATGGCACCTAACATCCAAGACTAGGTAAGCCAATCACAAAATGATATAAAAATAACGAAATGAGATATAATAAGTTTGAATTTAACATAAATATTATAAAAGTGCTCCAACAAAGCCAATACAGTGGTACATAAGTCAAACTCTTAAAACTAAGTATTATGGAGTCATGAGTTCTAAACTGAATAAATAACGAGTCTCAACAAGTACAATATTGTCTGAAAGTAATACAACATTATGAAAATAAGGTAAGGGGGTTCCAAGGGTCTACCGCATCCGAAAAACACTACCTTGAATCCTATCAAACAGTCAAAAGCCCACTCTCGAGGTCCGCTACCTCCAGCACCCGGATCTGCACAAAAATGTGCCAAAGTGTAGTATAAGTAAGGGACAATATGTACACAGTAAGTATCAATACTAACCTCAGTGAAGTAGTAATGAGGTTCAAGTTGAGTGATACTCACTAATAAGAGCACTAGTGCAATATATCAAATAACTAGCAATAAGAATATAACAATACCTACGGATTAAACCCTTCTCTAACAAATCCTTCACCTGCTCCTTTAGTTCTTTTAATTCTGCCGGCGCCATTCTGTAGGGTGGAATAGATATAGGTTGCATGCCTCGCATCACATCGATCCCAAAATCAATCTCCCTGTCTGGTGGGATCCCATGGAGTTCATCAGGAAAGACCTCTGGAAAGTCATTCGCAACTGGCACAAACTCAAGTGTAGGTGCCTCAGCATCGGTGTCCATAACCCCGACAAAATGGTAAATACACCCCTTGTTGATCATCTTCGCAGCTTTAAGGTAAGAAATAAACCTACATTTCGGCACTACGTCTTCCCCCTTCCACTCAATGACTGCTTCATTTGGAAATTCTAACCTAATGGTTCTAGTTCGGCAATCAAGCTTGGCAAAACATGAATAAATCTGGTCCATCCCTATTATTACATCAAAATCAACCATCCTTAATTTAATAAGATCGGCCATGGTGTCCCGGCTATGCACCATGAGAACACAATCCCTATAAACCCGCACAGCCATAATAGACTCACCAGTTGGAGTAGATAAAGAGAACGGCTCATGAAACTGTTCCGGTTCTATCCCGAATTCCATAGTGACACATGGAGTGTCATATGACAAAGTGGAACCATGATTTATAAGAGCACATACATCATGAGATTGGAAAGTCAATATACCTGTGACAACATCTAGAGAAGCCTCTGAACTCTGGCGACCCCTCATAGCTTATAACCGGCTAGGTCCTCCCGAATATGGGGCACCACCCATAGCTACAACAGGCCATGCCGGTGCTGGAGTGCCTCAAGCTGGAGGAGGTACCGTGAATGTAGTAGCTGCAGAACTGACTGGATGTGCCTTAACCTGGACCATACTCTAGCAGGACAAATGGCAATCCCTCAGAATGTGACCCATAATACCACACCCATAGCATATGGGTAGGTCCATTTAGCAGGCCCCTAAATGCATCTTCCCATACCTAGGGCATGGGGGTCTCCGCTGCTGCCGAAATCTCCCACCAGGCCGACCCTGCTGGTTGGATCCCATGTTGCTCATACTGGGCCTCAAACGGCTCCAATGCTGCTGACCAGGCCCTGATGGTTGTGCACTAACTGAAGACTGAGCAAAGGACTAGGATGGCTCAGATGACCCTCCCCTAAAGGCTGAACTTCCATAAACACCACCACTTGAAAATCCACCAAAGTTGCCCGTGTACAGGGCCTTATTGCTACCCTCTCGCTCCATTATATTCTTCAATTTGCGGGTCTCTGTAGCTTAAGAAAATTCCACCATCTTCCCGTAGTTAATATCAAAATCCAAGGCACCCATAGCGGCATCATTAATAACCAAGAGACTGAGGCCCTGCACAAACCGACGCACTCTAGCCTCCATTGTGGCAACATGTAAATGGCATACTTGGACAGGCGTGTGAATCTCATATGGTACTCTCACACACTCATACTACCTTGTTTCGAGCTCTCAAACTCGCATGGGCTTCCTTAGTTTTGGTAGGAAAGAAATGATCAATAAAGCATCGGCAAACTCACTCCACCTTGCCGGAGGGCTCCCCCTTTTTCATGGGACTCCTCCCACAGCTCAAACCATGAACATGCCACCTCTTTCAGGTTGTGCCAGGCCAACTCCACTACTTCCATCTCAATAGCACGCATAACTCATAGAGTCTTGTGCATATCATCAATAATGTCCTGGGGGTCCTCCTCGGGATTAATACCCGAGAACACTAGAGGATCTAATTAAGAAAATTGTTCACCCTAGAACTAGCAAAATCACGTTGTTAGCTGGAAGAAGTAGGTGCAACATTCGATCACTGGGATTGGGAAGCACCTATTTGAGCCAACATCTATATGGCTCCCCTAAGGTCCATATCAGAAACACTGGGACTGGGAGTTGAGGTTGGACGTGGAACTGGAATATCAGTTGGAGGAGGAAGCATTTAACCCTCACTATGTGTAGCAATTGGTGCAGTCTGAGCAAGAGTTGTAAAATCATGCGGTGTTGTGGTTGGGGGAATATCCTCACCCCTAGGGTGCTCAACTGCCTCATCATGTATAGAATCAACTTCCACTCTTGATGTGGCATTAGCTCCATGGCAAGTTCTTGTTTTCTTTTATGCACCATATACTTAAATTAGAACAATGCACGAGTTAAAGAGGGAGCACTCTTATAATTAGCTCTATCGCACAATCTAGAACATCAAAGAAGAGTGACATTCCTTAATGCCCAAGTAGCCTCCTAATTATAGATGTGGTCGACAACACAACGATAAGAATGACTCTACTAGACACGGCTTCTGAGACATCCTAGGATACTTAAAAAACCTTAGGCTTTGATACCAAGCTTCTCATGCCCCGACCTTGGGGAGAGCGACCGGCGCTCAACCCAGATATCCCAGTTAAGTAAGCCTACCCAACCTTACCCATGAATAAAGTGAAGATGAACATCAGGAATTAGATAATACGAGGATGACATGTACAACACCAATTTTGTTACCAAAAGTTATTTCATTACAAATTCCCAAAATACTTTTCACATTCGTAGTTTTAGAAGTGGAAGCATGTGTTACAAGTAGAACATTTCAAGTTTGACTTACCCAAATCAAAATACAACCCACACTATGTCTACGGAGCCGCAAATTGATACAAAAGAGTAGTATGATGTTGCTGACAACAAGGCCCCGTCTATACCTCAAAACACTACACATAAGGAGCAAAAGACACAAAATCTCGATATGAAGTGGGGCTCACCAAGTCAGCTGAGAAGAGGGCGTTCCGCTATCACTGATCGATGTTGCCTATTATGAAACCACCCGCATCCATTAAAGATGCAGTGCCCCGGCAAAAGCGATGTTAGTAAATATGGAATAGTACTATTGTGTAAGACTAAACACCCTCTCAATGAATCGAGCAACAGTACAAGGAGAAAGAAACATGGAATCAATGGGAGCCTAAAACAATATTAAAGCGTCAAGTTAAGAGAAAGATAAATTTTCAAGTAAATGTCTATATTAAGTTGGGAAATCTTTAGTACCGATACACCATCGTGCTATTAGCACGGAGTTCGATCTCAACCCATTCGGCTAAGCTGTCTCGAAAGACATCTAATCACAATACCACCATGTGTGCGACATGGTGTCCGATCTCGGCCCGATCGGCTAAGCAGTCTCACCACAATGTCATGTGGGCCGACATCACCTTCCACTTGCAATCATCTCATCCCATTTAAGGGGAATAATCTCAACACATCAATACGGGGAGTCACCCCCCAATCACTACTACATTGGCACATGTAGTTTCAGAGTTTGGTTATTTCAACCTACCCTTCCACAGTGACTAACGATACTCCAAAACAATTTATTATATAAAGGAATTACAGCTCATTTCATAATCATTCACGCATTATTTCATTTTATTGGAACTATTGGCCACAAGTGTAATTTTTATTCTTGGCACGATGGCCACAATTTATCCCTAATACTCACTCCTTTCAGTTTCAAGCAATATCATAGGTTATCAACAACAAGAGCATTTAAAATCGAGAATTTAAATATGTATATGACCAATAGGAGTCTTAAGCACATTAGGTTTTTCTTTCACAATTAGGCATAATAAACTTGCCACTGAAACATGACTTTTAATCATAACATTTTTATATATTGGTCATATTTGAAAATATTTCCGAAGGAGAACATAATATGATAGGTATGTTGGCTAAACTTCTCTTGTAGAATCTAACTCAATGATGTTCTCGTAAGTTTCAAGTGCGATTGGCCCAAGTTCTTATTTCTCTTGTTCCGAGTCAGTCATAATAAATTCGACTATTCAACATAAGCTTTGTGTCGAAAGATATATATATATATATATATATATATATATATATATATATATATATATATATATATACACACACACAAAATGTATTGCTCTTATCTCATTATGTTCTCCTTTGGGAAAGTATTCAAATATGACCAATGTATCAAAATGTTATGATTTAAAATCATGTTTCAATTGCAAGTTTATTATGCCTAATTTTTGAAGAAAACTCAATGTGCCTAAGACTCCTACTGCTCTTCGTGCCAAGAATGAAAATTATACTTATGGACAATAGTGCCAATGGAATGAAAGGATGTGCGAAAGGTTATGCAATGAGTTTTAACTCCTTTATATAATAAAAGTTTGGGAGTATCGTTAGTCACTGAGGAAGGGTGGGTTGGAATAACCTTACCCCAAAACTACATGTGCCGGTGTAGGAGTGATTAAGGGGTAAATCCCCGTACTGATGTGTTGAGAATATTCTCCTTAATTGGGATGAGATTGATGTGTTGAGATTGTTCCACTTAATTGATATGAGATTGATGTGTTGAGATTATTCCCCTTGGTGATGTCGACCCACACGGCATTTTGGTGAAACCGCTTAGCCGATTGAGCTGAGATCGGATGCCATGCCGCGCACATGGTGGTGCTATGATTGGATGTCTTTGTTGAGACGGATTAGCCAACCGGCTCGAGATCGGACTCCATGCTAAAAGCACGGTGGTGTATCGGTACTAAATATCTCCCAACTTAAAAAATATTGAAATTAATCTCTCTCTTAACTTGACACTTTTATATTCTTCAAAACTCTCATTGATCCCGTGTTGTTTCTCCTTGTATTGTTACTCGATTCATCGAGAGGGTGTTTTGTCTTACATACTAGTACTATTCCATATGTACTAACGTCCGTTTTGCCAGGGTCGCTGCATCTTTAATGGATGCAGGTGGTTCCACAGCATGCGGCATCAATCAATGATAGAAGTACACCCTCTTCTCAGCTGACTTGGTGAGCCCCACTTCATATCGGAGGCTTGTGTCTTTTGTTCCTTATGTATAGTGTTTTGAGGTATAGCCGGGGCCTTGTCACCTAAACCATCATTTTACTCTTTTGTATCAATTAGAGGCTTCGTAGACATAGTGTGGGTAGTATTTTTTTTTTTGGGTAAGTTAAACTAGAAATGTTGTTCATGTAACACATGTTTCCACTTCTAAACTACGAATGTGAGAATGGAAAATCGTGAGTGAAGTTACAGATGGTAATGAAATTGGTGTTGTTCATGTGATCTTCTCATTGTCTAATTAATGGAATACATCTTCACTTTATTCATGGGTAAGGTCTGGTAGATGGCATCGAGTAGGCTTGCTTGACTGGGATATCTCGGTTGTGCGCCGGTCGCGCTCCCCAAGGTTAGGGCATGATAGATGGCCACAATTTATACCTCATACTCACTCCTTTCAGTTTCAAGCATCATCATATGTTATCAACAACAAGAACATTTGAAATCAAGAATTTAAATATGTATATGAAAAATATGAGTCTTAAGCACATTGGATTTTTTTTCCACAACTAGGCATAATAAACTTGCAACTGAAACATGACTTTAAATCATAACATTTTAACACATTGGTCATACTTGAATGCATTCCCCAAGGAGAACATAATATGATAGGGGCACTTGGAACACATTTTGAATATATATCTTTCGAGACAAAGATTATTTGGAATAATCGAATTTATTAGGAATGACTAGGAACATGAGGAATAAGAACTTGGGCCAATCATATTTGAAACTTATGAGCACATCATGAAATTCGATTCTACACGAGATGTTTAGCCAACATACCTTGCTTGAGCTTTTGTTAAATTACTACAACCTTCTGAAACCCCCTTGCATTAGAGACATGACAAAGTTGAACCATAATTAGGAAGAGATTGATGGGTTCAGCTCATTTAAGCATTTCATCAAACACTAAGTGTGCAAATTAGACTACAAGGTTCTCTTATAAGATTTCCTTCACACCACAACCCATAACAACCAACAATTCATCATGGGTAATCCAACAACCTCCAAGACCCCTCTATCGAAATATGCATACGATATCATCTACTCTCGATCCACTTAGACCCAAAACAAACTTGCATGGATGATGTAGGACAAGAAGTTACCCGGGTAGATGGTGGCCAAGTGAGTGATTCCCTTGAATAGTCAAGATTCGGGCAAGGATTGATAAGCAAAGAACTTGGGGATTCCTCCCCTCTCTCTCTCTAAAGCACTCCACTCTCTCTCTAAAACGGTCGTATAAACCAGCCAAAATAATCCCCAAAGTCGTTTTATAAAAATGGGTTTGGGTAAAAATTCAATCAAATTTAAGCCTCTGAAACGGGTCAACGATCACAGACCGGACCGCAAAAGAGATATGTGGTCCGTAAGGTGGACCGCAGAAATGGTCCTAAAAACTGGGCTGATTGGGTTAGGTCTGCGGTAGGTCTCCAATCCGCAGAGCTATTATGAGGCTGCAGAATAGACCGCGCAATCCCCCTCCGAACTTTTAAATTGCCAACTTTTGGAAAATAGTGCCAAAAATCCCTTAGAACTTCCAAATCCAAATCCAAACATACGCCTAAGTCCAAAATCATCATAAGAACTCATTGGAATCATCAAATCACCAATCCAAGGTCGTTTATACAAAGTCAGCTCGTGTTCAACTCTTATGACTTAAATAGCCAAAAAAGGAACTAAGGGTTCCAATTTAGTCCAAAACCATCTTGAATCCAAATCAACCATTTCCGCAAGTCACAAAACAACAACCAAGCTTAAAAGAAACATCAAATGTTGAAACGGGGCTCAAATACATGAAACAACATGCCGAATGATTACATTCTCTCCCTCTTAAATAAATATTCATCCTCAAACAGGTTTAGAATCATACTTGGAGTGCCAAAAAGGTGAGGATATCTGCTCGTCATATCATGATCGGTTTCCCAAGTCGCCTCCTCAATTGGCTGACCTCTCAACTAGACCTTTATTGATGCAATATCTTTTGACCTCAGCTTCTGAACCTACCTATCCAAAATGGCTACCGGCTTTTCCTCATAAGCATGATTCTATTCTAGCTGAACTATGCTAAAATCCAAGACATGTGACTTATTTTCATGATACTTCTGAATCATAGAAACATGGAATACAGGATGAACTACTGAAAGACTAGGAGATAAGGCAAATCTATAGGCAACCTCGCCACCCCTCTCCAATACCTCAAAAGGACCAATAAACCTCGGGGTCCACTTTTTCGTCTTCCCAAACCTTATCATTCCTTTCATAGGCTAAACTCCAAGAAGAACCTTCTCACCCTGCATGAATGCCACATCGTGGACTCTCTTATCAGCATAACTCTTCTTCCTGGACTGGGTATTGCGAAGCCTCTCCTGAATCAACTGCACCTTCTCCAAAGCATCACAAACCAGGTCTATGTCTAATAACCTAGCCTCACTAGGCTCAAACCAACCCACCAGAGAATGACATTGCCTCCCATATAAGGCCTCATATGGAGCCATCTGAACACTCGACTGATATCTGTCGTTGTAGGCAAATTATAGTAAAGGTAGAAACTAGTCCCACTATCCTACGAGATCAATAGTTCATGCCCTCAATATATCCTCCAAAATCTGAATGGTCCACACGGATTGCCCATCTATTTGAGGGTGGAATGCAATACTCAACTCAAACCTATGTGCCCAATTCATGCTGAACCGCCCTCCAAAAGTGCAATGTAAAATGACTATTGCAGTATGGGATGATAGAAACAGGTACACCGTGAAGGAAAACAATCTTCCTAATGTAGATCCTAACCAACTGCTCGGAAGTGGAGGAAGCCACGACCCATGAAATGTGCCGACTTGGTCAACCAATCCATAATGTCCCAAATGACATCAACCTTCATCAAGTTTCATGGAAATCCTACCACAAAGTCCATAGTAATGTGTTCCCACTTCTACTCCGGTATATCAATATTCTGAAGCAAACCACCCGGTGTTTTATGCTCAGACTTGACTTGTTTGCAATTCAAACACCGAGTAACATGCCCAAACATGCCCTTCTTTATCCTCCATCACTAATAATGTTATTTCAAATCCATACCGAGTAACATGCCCAAACATGTCCTTCTTTATCCTCCATCACTAATAATGTTATTTCAAATCCTGATACATCTTCATAGCACCTAGATGGATGGAATACTACGAACTATGAGCCTCCTTGAGAATCAACTCTCTCAAGACATCGATATTAGGAACACAAACTCGACCCTGGAGTCACAGTACACCATCATCACTAATAGTAATCTCCTTAGCATCACCGTGATACATAATATCCTTAAGGACAAGCAAGTGAGGATCATCATAATAGCGAGCCTTAATGTGCTCAAATGAGGATGACCCAGATACAACACAAATAAATACTTTGCTCGGGTCTGAAATATCCAATCTCACCAATCTATTTTCCAACGCCCGCACATCCATAGCTAAATGTCTCTCCACAGCTGGAATGAATGAAAACACCTACTGCTCTCCTCCTTCCTACTCAAGGCATTTACAACCATATTTGCCTTCCCCGAATGATAGAGAATAGATATTTCTTAATCCTTCAATAGCTCTAACCACCTCCGCTACCTCAAATTCAATTATTTATGTTTAAATAGATGCTGAACACTCTGATGATCTGTATACACCTCACAATATACGCCATATAAATAAAGCCTCAAAATCTTGAGCACAATTCCTAAGAGGTTACATTTAAGAGAAATATGATAAAGATGTTCCAAGAATGATGTATCTCGTTCAAAGGTATGTACGTGCAATGTTTTGTGACTCAATGTCATGTTAAGATCATGATTATATTATCTCTAAGGGAAGTTATATAGTGTTCATAATGACAATTTACTTTAGTATATCGAATCATGATTGGGGTGAGGAATGGCTACAGTACGTGTTTTGAGGAGTATAGGTCCAATAAAGGTCATGGTCAAGGATTTTATCTTATATTGGGTTGTTGTCACAATGTGTTGTGCCTCGTATGGTAGGAGAGGTAGATCTCCCATCAGATGGTCCGAAGTTGGTGTAATAAAGTTGATAGGGCTAGAGCTCATTCACTAAGCTATGGGGAAAGTCAAGATCGTAAAGGAATGGTTGTAGAAGGTTGAAGGTCGCCAAAGGTCCTATTCGGATGATCGACATAGATATTTGGAGTTTGAGAAAAATAAATGAGTGTTTCTCAAGATATTCTCCATGAGGACGTTATGTTATTTGTTAAGAAAGGTAGATTGAGTCCAATACACATTACTCCTTATAAAACCTTGATGTAAATAGGCCAAGTAACCTATGAATTTGAATTACCTCGAGAGTTATCCTCCATGCATCCCATGTTTCATGTGTCTATGTTAAAGCAAGTGATTAGGGATCTGTCACTCCTTGTCCCTGTGGAGAATGTTGAAATTAATGAAGGATTGACCTTGAGGTTCCTGTTTCCATCCTTAACAGACAAATTTGAAAGTTGAGAACCAAGAAAGTTGCTTCCGTCAAGATGTTATGGTAGAACCAACATGTGGAAGAAGCGATTTAGGAGGCGGAAGAAGATATGAAGAGGAGATATCCTCACTTATTTGAGAACAAGGTAATAGTATGTAAATGCTATTGGTAGCTCTTTTCTATCAAGTATTATGTTTTATGCTCATTTATATGCCCCTCCATGGCTTGGAGCAGTTACATATGTTTATAACAATGAAATGGTAAGAAATAGTGTGTTTGGTGCTACTTATACTTATGGTGCCTTGTATGGAATATGGATATGTTTCTTTGGTTAGTTTATGTGGCTCTCTAACAGGTGGATACCCTATATACAAAGGAGACTCTGCTGAAACCTTTAAAAATTTGGGTTTATGTGACTCTCTAACAGGGTTATGAATGCTCTCTAACAGGTGGATACCCTAATGCTTGAGGGTGAGTTATGAATGATTATGATAATGGTTTAAGGTTAAAGAGGATGACTTTGTACTTAGATAATACTTGTGGGGTCTTTGGGAAGTCGATTAGTGTTTGAGAACCTAAAGGAAATGAATAAGTTGCAAGAAAACTTAAGTACTCTCTCTAAAAAGGGAAAAGGCTAAGATCCAACATTTGAGGACCAATGTTCCCAAGTGGGGAAGAATGTAAATCTCGTGAAATTTCCTAATTATTTAAGACTTTAAAGTGCACCAATGATAAATGAAGATGACGTTGTGAGTGCCAAAGATCACCTATAGATTGGAAATACATAATTTAGTCATGGAAACGTATGAGGGAAGTGATTTGGAGCATGTTAATGAAGTTTAAAAGTGCAAAGGGTTTTAGTTGGAACAAGTTGGAAATGTTAAGTGGAGCGGGGTGTCCTAAGTCTTGCACTAGTTGACTTTGGACAAGTGTAACTCTCTCAATATAAAAGTATTTTCTAATGGATTTTCATTCTACCTTTTTTAAGGCCCTCAATATTTCCTATAAGTTTAAGGCCTTAAAGTGCGTCTCGAGATGTCCACTATTAATTTTGTGTGCCACGGATGGCCACGGACTAGTTTGTCATTATGCAAAATGTGGTTTCATACTTATATAAAGGTCTGGAAGTGAATTCGAGTCTATATCATAGCAAGGTATCGAAGGGGTTAAGTGGGGAAACAAGAAATGGAAAAGGGGAAACAACTGGGAGCGTGCCTAGGGTCCATGCATCATGCGGATTGTAGCATGCCAGCCCCCTCAGCAACTTTGAAAATCAATGAAGTATCGAGAATGGACGCGGGACCTGGCACACTACCCTGTGAAGCCATTAAGTACTCACTTTGGGGATTCATTTTCCCCACTTCACTTGGCCGGATTTTGGAGCTCTTCTCCACTGTCTCAAAACCACCAACTCCTCTAATCATCAAGGTAAGCAATCCATATTATCTTGGGGTGAAATCCTATCATTTCCACACTAGTATTGATGAAATATACGCATTAAATCCCTAGATTTTCAAGAAATTTATTCAAGAACTAAAGGAGCGTTTTGCAAGATTTCATCTAAAAGGTTTTTGGATTTATTATGAGTGTATGAGAATTAATTATAGACAAGACTAAGGAAGTCTAGAGTTGTGATTTCCCCTATTGTCGGAATCTTTTTCGCTACGTTTTCTACAAATTTGCATAAGTCTTCTCTATCGACCATGAGCACTCTAACTGTCGTAACTCTCTCCCGAGTAATTACCACAATTTACTAGACATATTCTCCCGAATTACGCTAGCTGGCATTAAGTACAGCTCACTCAGATCACACCAAGATTTCGTTATCCCTAATCCCACCTTTAAACCTCCGTATTGATCCCTCATATACGTTTAGGAGTGATGTTGTTCAACAACTATCTAAATATGCACTCTCTCCCGAGTAATACATACTAAATAGGCACAGCTAATTGAGAGCCCTTCAATCAACCACAAGAATAATATAGTTGAACAAATAGAGAAAATACTACGGCAAATCTATATTAACGTAATAAGAAAATTATCCTTCAATAGGTTCCATCAACACCCTAGATTAGGAAGTTAGCTACTCATACTCATAGTAACAATATCCCATAATTTTGCATAATTAAAATAGAGAGTAAAGATGAAAAGATGTAGAAATAATGATTCTAACTCCAAGGGGTGATTCCACCAGCTCTTCTTGCCTCTAGCTGCCCACAAAACCTTTGGCTGCTCCAAAAACCCCAAAAACGTGGCTGCTGATAGAACCCCCGTGCATGGATTTATTATGAGTGTATGAGAATTAATTAAGTGTTGGAACTTATGGAATAGTGATTGGAAGGCATATGTTTCCAAATTAAGTTCATAGCCATTGTAGAAATTGAGGGGTGGTTATTTGATGGAATTTGTTGGTTGACTGCGGATGGTCGGATTTGAATGTGATGTTGGAAGTTATAAATTGCTTAAGGATGATAGTGGGATGAATTTGTCCCGACCCAAATCGATGGGCCACAACGAGCACCCAGTGCCTTACTCAACCGAGTATCAATGTAACATATCTTTCTTATTATACCATCATAGGTAAGTGGGCCAGAAGGGCCGTCATGAGATAACCGGAATAAAACATAAGGTAATACTAGACATAGGACGACCCAACATAATATAAAAATTTATACATGTGACATACGGGCATATAAGGCCGACATGATCATTTGTACACTCAAAACATAGGCCGACAAGGCCAAACAAGTATCGATATACATGATATTTGTCTACAAGCCACTAAGAGTACATAAAAGTCATAAAGTTTGGGACAGGGACCCGCCATACCAATCAATACCTGTCCAAATCATACTGACCAATTAGGCAACTCCGGAGTATGTGGAGTGCACCAATACCTTCCGCTGCGCTGATAGCCTACTAGGAGGACTCTCAACCTCTCTATTGGGACATGCGGGCATGAAATGCAGCGTCCCTAGGCAAAAGGGACATCAGTACAAATAAAGTACCGAGTATGTAAGGCATGAAAGTAGTATATAAAAGATATGAAAGAAACATGGAGTAAAGAACTCAACCTCTAAGTCTGAATAGCTCTGTGAATCATGAAATATTTATAATGTCGGGCATATGCGTATAAATTTCACATCATGGATAGGTATATGCATACATAACATCATCAAGCCTCTGAGGGCATTCCATCATATCATCTCGGCCTCTATGGGAAAAATCATTACCGTATACCAGCTGATCAGGTGGGGGTGCGTATATAACGCCATTACCTTTTTCCATACCCCATTTATATATATAATATACGCGTATATAGCGTCATCTAGTCATGGGGTCAATGTACATGTATAAATGAATGCAATGCATAAGAAATAAGTCAATAAGATCTCTCGCAATGTCATAAGATAATTATGCCTTCGGTTAATATCACGAAATAATATTTATCAACTTAAATATTTATTGAGACCCATAAATAGACGATATGATAGTAGGACATATGGGAATCAAAAACATAGGCAACCCTAGTACTTCAAAGAATAGAATCATTTGTTAAAATTGCATGCTTGCTCGCTTCATTGTATCATATGGATTATGCCAAAAGGAAAGAAGGTATAGCCTTAACATACCTCAAGTCATCAATTCAAGTCAAGAACAAGCTTATGACAACTAGCGCGCCAACCCTATAACAAATAATGCATGTACAACTTAGATGGCGCTAGTATGCCACGTATCTCAAACGATAACTCGATTCTAAAATAAAACGGGCAGCATTTCCCCTGATCTTAATGCTCCCTCAAGCCTACTATAGGCGAGACAATAACAAAATACAACCAGTAACTCAAAAATAACCTAACTATAATTCGGGACCTTTAATACAACAAAAAGTCCAAATATCCCATAACACACCCAATTAACAAGTTATCAATTAGCCTAAAATTGCAACAAATAGCGACCGACCAACTACCCTACCACGTGTGGAGTTTCTCCACGCCCTTCATACTTCCAAACTGCATAAATCAGCAGCACAGTAGGCCAACATGAGTGGACTACAAAATAGTCCACTAAAATTGAAATAAATCAAACTCACGGCTTTCGATCACCGTCCCGTCAGTTCTAACTATTAGGAAATGAATTTATTAATTTTCCTTGATATTTAAAAGCTTAAACAAAAAGTATACATTTTATTATCTATGAAGTACCTTCAAAAACCCAAACTACAAAGAAAAAGAGAGGCGATATAGCGATACTTACTTCGTAAGAATTGTTCTAATGTTATCGCTTTGAAACCCTAGAATGGAGCTTAAGGATATGTTTATGGTTTTTTTATGGTCGTGTTATATGGAAAACTGAAGATAAAGATGACCTAAGACCTATATATATCAACTTTTGAAAAGTCAAAGAGGTGCTAGCTTGGCACCCTAGCATTGACCCATCTTCCGATGCTTATATCTTTTATATGGATGTCTTATGAACAAACGGTTAAGAGAGATGGAAACTACATTCCATGAACTTCAATTTGGTATATAATATGTCCCAAAAAGAACTCATATAACACACAAAATGTATTGCTCAAAAAGCTTCATTAAAAGGCAAATCCTTGGTCGGTTTTTCCGCAACTAAAATCCGATTTTTCCCAAACATTATATTTTATATCCAAACATCATATATAGTCATATTATGACTTTACACTCATTAAAATCATGATTAACAAGTCTCATATTCATTATACGTCACATTGGGATGCACAGGGTGTAACACTTGTGATGACCTTTGCTAACTTTTGTTCCACAACTCGCTTGACTTTAAAACGTAGCACACGACTATCATAAGCCTAAAATAAATCCTAACATAACCTCCTCATCATGTTAAGACCCTAGTATCACCCCAAATGTACATGTTATAACATTCCCAACTTGTCGACTTTTGACGAAACTTATTGTGTTCAATTCGTTTAGCTTCTAAGTCTTTTCACCCTATTGGTACTTTTTATCAATGATCTTAAAGATTCGTAACCGCCAAGGTAACGTGATTAACTTACTTTATGTACTTTCATATATGATCTCATTTATGAGCTTACATCAATTGACTTATGACATACTCTTACGTACGAAAATATGGGGTGTAACATCATTCCCCCTTTTGGAACATTCGTACTCGAATGTTGACCGATGTGCTTATCAGTCTCATAACCTATAGCTATTGCAAATACTTTAATATTGTCCTTGCCATCTAGGCAATTATTCTGTGAATAAATCCAAAGGCCGGGGCATTCCCCGCTTTAGGCCTCTTTCTCACACCACTACTTGTGATCAGAATTCTTCCAATCTAGTAACTGATGCCACCTTCTTTCATGCAGCATGTACAACTTTGTCCTTGTATGTGCACCTATGTGACTCTTCTCCCCTTTTCCCTCCAGCTTTTAGCCAATCTTAGGCCTCACTTTGTGAACATATAAAGAACTATGACAAGCTGCCCCTCTGGGAATATATAGGTGTACTGAAGTTCTTCGCTCGGTACTTTGTCTAACTTACGAATATTGCTATATCTTGCTTCATAGCCTCGGTTATCTATGCTTATGGATTTACTACAACTAGGTAGGTCATACTATACTATAACTCTTACTTCGGTTTATTATTATTGTAAGGTCCCGTAAAATTTTACCTAAGACCCGGGGTTTCGTGGTACCGAAGTAGATTTTTTGGGTTGAACAGTGCGTTGGGGACTTGAAGAACAATTTTGGAAATACAGGGCATTTTCTTCGGTCGTAGAACTGATCTGCACAATTTGTATGCGATGTTTTCGAAATGTGAATTTTGGCTTGAATCTGACACGTTCTTGGGTCATGTCGTCTCCAGAGAAGGAATAGAGGTGGGTCCTCAGAAGATTGTAGCTGTGAAGAATTGGCCTAGACCTACTACCCCAACAGATATTCACAGTTTCTTGGGCTTAGCTGGATATTACAGGAAGTTTGTGGAGGGGTTCTCTAGTATTGCCTCTCTATTGATTAAATTGACACAGAAGGCGGTTAAGTTCCAATGGTCAGATGCTTGTGAAAGAAGCTTCCAGGAGTTGAAATCAAGCTTGACTACGGCACCGGTATTGACCCTACCATAGGGTACATATGGCTTTGTGGTATATTGTGATGCTTCAAGAATCAGATTTGTGTGTGTATTAATGCAACATGGCAAGGTGATAGATTATGCTTCTAGGAAACTCTAGAATCATGAAAAGAAATATCCAACCCTTGACTTAGAGCTTGCAGTGGTGGTCTTTGCATTGAAGATTTGGCATCATTATTTGTATGGGGTCCACGTGGATATATTCACGGACCATAAGAGCCTTCAATATATTTTCAAACATAAGGAATTGAATCTGAGACAGAGAAGATGGCTTGAGTTACTCAAGGATTACGACATCGATATTCTGTATCATCCGAGGAAGGCTAATGTTGTGGCGGAATCTCTTAGCTAGAAATCCATGGGTAGTTTGGCTCAGTTGGAGGCATATCAAAGGTAGTTGGCCAAGGAGGTTCATCGGGTGGCTAGTTTGGGAGTTCGTCTTGCGGACTCTAGTGAAATAGGGGTGATTGTGCAAAATAGGGCTGAATCGTCGCTTGTGGTGGAAGTCAAGGAGAAGCAATACAATGATCCATTGTTGGTACATTTGAAGGAGGGAAATTTATAAACATTAGACCATAGCCTTTTCTCTTGGCGTGGATGATGGTACACTAAGGTACCAAGGGCGACTATGTGTTCCAAATGTGGATGGTCTCCGGGAAAGAAACATGACCGAGGCTCACACTTCTAGGTATTCTGGGCTCCTGGGCTCTACAAAGATGTATCATGATCTTAGGGAAGTCTACTAGTGGAATGATATGAAGATGAATGTAGCGGACTTTGTGGAAAGATGTCCACATTGTCAGCAAGTGAAGGCCGAACACGAAAGGCCCGGTAGGTTGGCATAGAATATAGAAATTCCGATGCGGAAATTGGAGATGATCAATATGGACTTTGTTGTAGGACTACCTCACACTCCTCACAAGTTCGACTCAATTTGGGTAATTGTGGACCGACTCACAAAATCATCACACTTCTTACCCGTTAAGGCTACCGACACAACTGAACAGTACGCTAAGTTGTATATCAAGTAAATGGTTAGGTTGCATGGCACTGCATTTTCTATTATCTTAGATCGAGGGGCACAATTCACGACTAAAATTTGGAAGACGTTTCAGCAAGGTTTGGGTACTCAAGTGAATCTTAGTGCACCCTTTCACCCGCATACTAACTGGCAGGCAGAGCGAAGTGTTGAGACACTCGAGGATATATTGTGTGCTTGTATTCATGACTTCAGGAGTAGCTGGGATGATCATTTGCCACTCATAGAGTTTGCCTACAACAACAGTTATCATGCTAGCATTCAGAAGGCACCGTTCGAGGCTTTATATACTAGGAGATGTAAATCTCACATTGGGTGGTTCGAGATTGGGGAAGCAGAGGTTATAGGGCCAGACCTCGTGCATTAGGCTATAAAGAAAGTTAAGATTATTACAGAACAGTTGAGAATTGCCCAGAGTCGTCAGAAGTCCTATTCGAATATACATCGTAGGGTTTTGGAGTTCCAAGAGGATGATTGGGTATTCTTGAAGGTTTCCCCCATGAAGGGGGTAATGCGGTTTGGTAAGAAGGGGAAATTGAGTTCAAGGTATGTCGGGCCGTACAAAATTATTCAGAGGATCGTTCATGTGGCTTATAGGCTAGAACTACCTCCAGAGATGTCTTTAGTGCACCTGGTGTTCCACGTATCCATGTTGAAAAAGGTGGTTAGGAATCCATCGCTTATTGTTCCGGTTGAGACTATCGAGGTTAATGAAGAATTGTCTTATGAAGAAATTCCAGTTGCCATTCTTGATAGGCAAGTTCGAAAGTTAAGGACTAAAGAGATTGCCTCCGTGAAAGTATTATGGCGAAACCAACAAGTCGAAGAGGGCACCTGGGAGGCCAAGGAAGAAATGAAGAAGAAATACTCTCATTTGTTTGAATAGTCATGTATTTATAAAGATGTGTTCTATGAAAATGTTAGGAGTTTACCTTCTATGAATTATGTATCATTTGTACAGTTGATGTTAAGGGTGTTCCCTTTTGGAGTTACAATGCTCGTAAGGCCATGTTTGCCATTATTTTTATGATATATTGCATCGTTGGTTCATGTATATGTTGTTAGGGTTTGTTTCTGGGATTATCTGACAGGTGGTTAGGCCCGGTTACAGGGGAAACTCTGGTAAATATTTTGTAAATTTCGATAGTTAGTCAAAAGTTGGAATTGTTGGTGTGTTATAGTAGCTGAGTTACATTGGTTTCTAATGGAAGATTTTGGCCCTCATTCGAGGACGAATGATCTAAAGTGGGGGAGGATGTAAGGCACCATAAAATTATACCTAAGAGTCGGGGTTTCGTGGTGCCGAAGTAGGCTTATGCTTTGACACCCTAGCATTGGCCCATCTTCTAATTCTTATATCTTTTATACGGATGTCTTATGCACAAACGGTTAAGAGCATTGGAAACTACATTCCAAGACCTTCAATTTTGTATATAATATGTCCCAAAAAGACCTCATATAACACACAAAATATATTGCTCAAAAAGCTTCATTAGAAGGCAAATCCTTAGTCGGTTTGACTGCAACTAAAATCCGATTTTTTCCAAACTTTATATTTTATATACAAACATCATATATATTCATATTATGACTTTGCACTCATTTAAATCATGATTAACAGATCTCATATTTATTATACATCACTTTGGGACATACAGGGTGTAACACTTGTGATGACCTTTGCCAACGTTTTTTCCACAACTCGCTTGACTTTAAAATATAGCACACGAATATCATAAGCCTAAAATAACTCATAACATAACCTCCTTATCATGTTAAGAACCCTAGTATCACCCCATAAATACATGTTATAACATTCCCAACTTGTCGACATTCCACGAAACTTATTTTCTTCAATTTGTTTAGCTTCTAAGCCTTTCCACCCTATTGGTACTTGTTATCAATGATCTTAAAGATTTTAACCTCCAAGGTAACATGATTAACTTTCTTTATGTACTTTCAAAGATGATCTAATTTATGAGCTTACATCAATTTACTTATGACGTACTCTTACGTATGAAAACATGGGGTGTAACATCATTCCCCCTTTGGAACATTCGTCCTCGAATGTTGACTGATGTGCTTATCAGTCTCATAACCTTTAGCTCTTTAGAATAATTTAAAATTGTCCTTGCCATCTAGGCAATTATTCTGTGAATAAATCCAAAGGCCATGGCATTCCCCACTTTAGGTCTCTTTCTCGAACTATGACTTGTGATCAGAATTCTTCCAATCTCGTAACTGTTGCTACCTTCTATCATGAAGCATGTACGACTTTTTCCATGTATGTGATCCTACATGACTCTTCTCCCCTATTTCCTCCAGCAATTAGCCAATCTCTAGGCCTCACTTTGTGAACATATACAGAACTATGACAAGCTACCCCTCTAGGAATCTATAGGTGTACTAAAGTTCTTCGCTCGGTACTTTGTCGAACTTACGAATATTGCTATATCTTGTTTCATAGCCTTGGTTATCTATGCTTATGGATTTACTACAACTAGGTAGGTCATACTATACCATAACTCTTACTTTGGTTTATTATTATTGTAAGGCCCCGTAAAAGTTTACCTAAGACCCGGGGTTTCGTGGTGCCGAAGTAGACATTTTGGGTAGAATAGTGTGTTGGAGAGTTGAAGAAAATTTTTGGAAATACAGGGCATTTTCTGCGGTCTATTCTGCGGTCGCAGAACTAATCTACGGACCTCATAGCTGCCGCAGACTGAGGAAGAAGTTTGGGAAAACATTTTGGGCCATTATGCGGCCGCATAATCATTTTTACGGGCCGCATAACCCCTTGCAGATTTAATACAAAATAATTCCAGAGGGACGTTCTGCGGCGCATTATGCTACTGCAGAACACGTCTGCGGACCGTAGACCATTCGTAGAGTGAGGCAGGGGTGCCCAGTTCTGGAGGGCCATTATGCGGTCCATTTTACGGACCACAGAAGCATTATGCGGTCGCATATGTGATCGCAGACCTGCATCGCGCTTCTTTTTTCTAATTTTTGAACTCGACCCCATTCTTATAAAATAACCTCGGGAATCATTTTAAAAGGAAAAACATATATTTCTAGAGAGAGGGAGTGCCATAGAGTGGGAGGGGATGTTCCAAAGCTCATCATCCATCAATTCCTGCTCAAAGTTGAAGAATTTGGACGAAGAATTCACTAGGTCTTCATTCTAGAGGTAAGGTTCTACTTCGTAACCCTCAATTTCGTGATTTTAATTGAAAATAGGTATTAACCCAAGTAATTCTTAGGTGTGGGAGTTGTTTATTTTGCATGCATGTACCATCTAGGGTAGTGGGAAGATTGTAGAGCTCTTTTGGGTGAACTTTGGGTAGTGGGGTGAAAGAATCTACCATAGGAGTAACTTGAAATCTTAATGCTCAATTAGTGTTTGATAAAATGATCGAGTGAGCTGGAACTATGAACTCCTTCCTAATTTGTGTTCAATTTTGCTATATCTCTAAATAGATCAAAGTGGCTATTATTTCCGGAACACTGTAGTAATTAATAAAGCTCGAGGCAAGGTATGTTGGCTAAACTTCCCTCCTAGAATTGAATTCCCACGATGTTCTTGTATGTCCGGAGTTGTCCATACTGAATTGACTTTTATGAATAAGTTCGGTGTTCAAAGATGTATTTATATGAATATGTTCAAAATGTGTTGTGGAATATTCTTACCATGTTATGTTATTCATCGGGAGTGTGTTCAAAGTATGAGTATGTATTAAAATGTTGTGACTTCAAGTCAAGCCCAAATGAAAGTTATCATATCAAATTGTGTAAGAAATCACATGTGTCTAGGACCCTAAATTGCTCAAATGTGTGCTTAAAGTCTTGAATAAAAATGCTTGTTGTTGACAATCCGTGTTAATGTTTGAAAGTGGAATAGTGAGCATGAATTCAGAAGTACGGCCAACGTGCCAAGAATGATATTGCGTTATGTCCAATGATGATAATAAAATGAATGAAATTTAAAAGAATTTGAATTGAGTGGTAAATAGTTTTAATAATAAATGCGTTGGGAGTATCGTTTAGCCACCGAGGTGGGGCAGGTCGGAACAACCTAACCCCAAACATGCTGGTGTAGGATTTATTGAGGGGTAAATCCCTGTGTTAATGTGATAAGATTGTTTCCCCTTATATGGGATGAGATTGGTGTGTTGAGATATTTCCCCTTAAATGGGATGAGATTATTGCTAGCGTGATGTGATGTGATGTAGATCCGCAAGGCATTGTGGTGAGATGGCTTAGCCGATTGGGCTGAGATCGGACGCGATACCGTGCACATGGTGGTACTGTGAGTGTATGTCTCGGGGTGAGACGGCTTAGCCGGTCGATCTGAGATCGGACTCTGTGCTAAGACATAGTGGTGTATCGGTGGCAAAGATCTCCCAACTTAAATTATTGAAACATACTTGAAAATTTACATTTCCCCTAACTTGAAACCCTAATACCGTATTGATTTCATGTTTTACTCTCCATTTACTGTTGCTCGTTCTATTGAGAGGGTGTTCAGTTTTACATACTAGTACTATTCCTTATGTACTAACGTCCCTTTTGCCGGGGTCCCTGCAACTTTAATTGATACGGGTGGTTCCATAGCAAGTGGTATTGATCAGTGATAGCAGCACACCCTCTCCTCAGCTGACTAAATGAGCCCCACTTCATTTCGGGGTCCTGTATCTCTTATCTTGTGTACATAGGATTTTGAGGTTTAGCCGGGGCCTTATTGCCGGCACTGTTATATCACACTTTTGTTCCTGTTAGAGGCTCCGTAGACATAGTGTGGGTTGTATCTATTCTTGGGAAGGTTAAACTAAAAATGCTATAATCGTATCATCTGTTCCAATTTAACTATTATTGTACAAGGTACTATTTTGGATACTTGTTAATGACGTATCTAATGGAAATGAACTAGTGTTTTCACATGACCTCTTACTGTCTCATTAATTAAATTTATTCTTCTCTTTATTTATGGGTGAGTTGGGTAGATGGCACTGTGAATGCTTTCTCGATCAGGGGTAACTCTGTTGAACGTCGGTCGTGCTTCCGGAGGTCGGGGTGTGACACTTATCGAGGTCTTCTACCCAACTCTAGGTTACTCTCTCGCTGCTTATCTATCTATATATATATATATATATATATATATATATATATATAGTCATTTAATACTTCCTCATTACTGTTCATCTTAATAGTGAAGGCCTAATCTCATCTCATACTTTGTAACTTTTATCCATCCATTGTTGATTCACCTTAATATTGATCCATACCACTGATAACTTGAAACCTCTTATGTAATAAAATTTCACTAGGACTCACGTTGCATCGAGGAACATTTGAAGTGATTTGCATGATCCAGCTAGGGACGATACTATACTTCATTAATCGTATTTCATAGCATCCGAATGTTATTCATCTTATGGGGTTATTCTAATCCCGTGCAATTCATGAAATTCCTTTTCTCAAAATCATTACTCAATCAAAGGCATAAACGTCATCCTCTTATCTATCACCATTACACCCTTATTCTACTACCAGGGCAACATTTCATCTCTTCTAATTGCTCCTAGTCTTAGACTCCTCTGAGTTCATTCAGGATATACTAAGCTTTCTATAACTTACGGAAACCATCAACTCTCTTGTTTTGATGGGCTTAATCCCGAAGCCTTACCTATTCTTGTCACCTTCTCACTCATCTTTTCTTATCCTTACTCCTATCTACCTAAAACCTTGTCGCTCTACGATACTTTAGCTTGCGACCTACACATATCAATTCATACTACTCACAACCTTCTTTTAACTTTGTAGCGCCATTGATTTCCTTTTGTGCCTTCTTAGTTGCCTTTAAACAGAATCAATTTCTTTTCCTGATCGTCCTGCCACTTGCTGCATAAATGCTTGGCTTATCTTAGTGCTCACGAATATTGGAATTTTTTGTAACTCATATGATATAAAATAACACTTTTTATTTTTATTTCCAATTCATTAGCCACGATAGGTGCCACTTTTTTATGGAGTGTGTCGCGCCCGTTCTTTCTCGCAAAATCGGGTTTCGACACGTGACAACTTTTTTAAAGGAAAGATGTTAAAATAGAGAGTCACCACCTAATGGGTTTGAGGTGCGATAGGGCACCTATTTGCAAATAACTCTGGTTTAACCAGTTTGCGTCACCAAAGATCGGGTAAGGGCTCAAATTACCTCGAGGAGAAGGTGTTAGGCATTCCTCGAGGTCCACAACTGTGTGTCCCGGCCGAACTCGAATTATATGAATTAGTCAAAAACAAGAGGGCAAGACAAGAAGTTTGGGCAATTATTATCAGAAGTCTACAAATAAACACAAATAATTGACTTTAAGACAAGATGGGGGGTCCGAAGTTTTTTAGCCTAAAGGATCAGCCCGTGCAACATAAATAATACTTCGTAATTCCCTCGAGGTGGGATGTTACTCGTATTATTCAGCGGGCATAGACTATCATCTCCTGCTACCCAATTACTATCTTTAAGTTTTTACCTAAATCGTACTAGTTGATTCTAAATCGTGCCTTATGCGTGCACTACCCGTCCCATGCCTATGGTCCAGGAGGCGTTTGGGCCTCTATTTTGGGTGGTTCTAGACTTAACTTAGGTTTCTCAGAATGATAAAAGTAAGCAACATACAAAACAAGTTGGACTTCATGTGAAGGCAATTAAGGGTCAAGTTAGCCTCCACACTTAGACAACAAATGCACGCAAACGAATTAGGCGTTTGACAGTTTCAGAATTGAGACAACTTAAAGCCATTAAGCCCTATAGACATGGTTTCTATGTGACCTTAGGATTCAAGCGTGCATGCAGTTTCAGAGCAAGATGCCATTTTAGAACGACTTCTAAGTGACTACGCAGTTGCCTACTGATTATAGGTTATACGAGGTTAACCTATAGTCATGATATCTAGGTGATCTATGCAATAACTAGCAATGATAATTGCAGGAGAATATTCAGAATTTATTAGTTGGATCCTATAGGGATGCTTTCTAATAGTGACAATGACACAATGTTGAAAATTCAATATTAACACATTAAGGTGAGTGGTATTACCCTATAGGCAGGATTTCTAACGATTAGCGATTGAAACTGATTTTTATACTTAACTACTATAGGCATGTCTCCTAAGTGAGCAATTATAACAACAACGAATTAGCCAATCACAGTCCTATAAGTATGATTTCTAGATGAATATTGGTATCTAATGAATATGCAAATTGGGAGATTTGTCATTTTATTTCTTATAGGCATCATATCTAACAAAACATATAGGAGCAGAATATGTTAGACGAATTAAGCACTCAGGTCCTATAGGCAGGTTATCTAGCAACACATAGGAGCAGAATATGTTTGAGCAAATTAACACCTACAGGCAGGATTTCTACCCGTTCATGCAAAAATTAGAGTAAACACATTTTCCCAATTTTACTAACACCCCAATTGTTATTACAACATTATTAGAAGCCCAATGAGTGAAATAAATTACAGAATTATAGAATAGCTATAGTGGGCCTACACCAGGCCCAAAATATAACCAACCTGGCCAGGCCTTCGTTCTCATGTACATACAGTTTCACAACAACCCAGAACCAATCTCCATTTTACACAGAACATACCACATCCAGCAACCATAGTTTGAACAAAAGGTCCAGAAGTATAACCGTTTACACAAATCAACTGGTTTAATCTTGTGGGTAAGAAGAGGGGCAGAGTTTGAGCAATTAGGAAAAAGTGGCAGAGAAACCTAGACCCTAGTGTGTCAGAGTTTCCAAGGGCTTCAAGAACCCAGGGCAGTGCTCATACTAGGGCGGTTGACAGAGGAGACTTAGGGAAGGTCTTTGGCTTTCAGCCAGCCACAAAATTAAACAAGAAACAACCTATAAAAAATAGTAGTAGGGTAATAGGTTTTGAAAGCTTTTGCTAGCTTGTAAGATGATCACATAATGAATTCCAAAGAAAAACAAATTAACACACTGGACAGGGTGGCTTATGACAAGGAACAAGGATACTGGGATGACAAGTTAACATGCAATGGCATTAGGCTATTGCGACTGAATTAAGACTACAGGGTCAGATCATGCTAACCTAGGTTTAAACAGTATTACACAAACATGATCATGTATCATAGAGTGTACTAAATCAAAGGAGATTAGTTTCAAAAGATCACCAGTCATTAAGGGTATAGGTTGGACATAGCAGAAGTTCATAGGGTGATAACCATAGTCATAGGAGCACACAACATTCAGATTAAAGGTATATTGAATAAGTTAGGGCATACTAATAATACCAATTGGTCGTTAGAAGTTCAGAATTAGGCAGGGAACATGGCTCAAACCATATAGTCAAACATATCATTCCAGTCATCATGAATTAAACTAAGCATGCTTCACTGTGTCTAAATTAATTAGGCTAAGTGCGGAACATCATTAAGCTAGTAAGCAGAATTAGGCAGAAAAGAGTCAAAGAGATGCATTGGATTATGCAGTTTTAGAGAACATGCTTAACATAATAGAGTAAACATTGAAAAGGTTTAGAAACTAACCAGTGATTATTCGATAAACAAGAAAATATTACAGTAAGGATCCTGAATCCTGAATGTGTCAAGTTCCAGGGGTTTCAAGAACCCAGGCAGTGCTCACACCCAAGAGACGTCAAAAGAATAGAAATCTGGTGGCCTTGGCTTTCAGCCGGCCAAGTGCCAAACATAATAGAATAGTGAACAAATATAGAGTAAAAAGCTTTAGTTTTTAGTGAGAAAATAGTGATTCCAAAATTCCCTCCGCAAAAAGGAAGGGGATAAGTTTATATAGTAGTAGAACAAGCACATAAATAAGGAAATATAAACAATCAGACCATAAAATGAAAGAAACACGTAAATTGATTAAAAAATAAATTAGGAGAGTAAATCGGTAAACCCTAATTTTAGGAAAAAAGACAAATATTAACAGAATATTCAAAAACGAAGTAGCACAAGATGAATAGAGACACAAATAGTACAAAAATCAGAGAATCAAACTAATTTAAGAAAAATCTGAAAACCCTAATTTTAGGGTAAGACAAATATTGACAGAAATGAAAATAGGCCATAGTAGAATATCGGGTGAATATGGACATAATAATACCTAAAATCAGAGGATCGAACCTATTTTGGTTCGATTAAAAGACATCTGAAAACCCTAATTTTTAGGGTAAGTAGGAATCAACAGAGATACACAGAGATTCATACCCATAATAGAACAAGAATGAACATAGACGGAATAACAGAAAGGTCAAGAAGTTGAACCGACTTTGGTTTGATTCTGATGAGATCCACTTGCCATGTTTAGGCAAGCGGTATAGAGAAGGATCCAGTACCAGGGAAGAGTCGTATATGGCAAGAAATAGCCGTATAATCCCATGTCTGGTGGGATTAGGAGAGATTTTAGGGGAGGCAGCGCTAGAGTTCTTAGGGGGGAGAAAGGAGGTGGTATTTGAGGGCGGCGGACGGTAGGAAGTGATTAGGGTTTGGTGGTAATTAAAAGGGAGGGTGTAATGTGGGCCGTTGATCTCAGAGATGAACAACCACGATTTAAAAGGGGTCTTGGGTCGGGTGGTTAAACGGGTCGCGACCGGGTTTAGGGGGTTGGGTTAATTTGGTTTGGGCTGGGGTATTTGGGCCAGTGTATTAGGTACTTTAGGCCATTGTTTGCTCCGAAAATAGGTTTAGTGTGAGGCTAGTTTTTAAATACACAATATTTTAGCAAAAAAAATTTATAAAAGTAATTAATAAATAACAAAAATATTATTTGTGTACTAAAAGATTAAAAATATTAACTTAACATTATAAAAATATAAAAGGTTATCTTTTGCATAAATAATGTAATTATATATGCATATAGCCTATTATTGCAAAATATGTAATTTAGCCTTAAAAATGCAAATGTAATTATAAGAAATGCACTGAAAATATTTAAAACCTCATATTTGTGTAAATGATAAGTTTAGATGATTAAATCATCATAAAAATAATTTGAAGGATAATTACTGGATATTTATATAATAAAGATGTAGAAATAAATCGATATAAAGCTTTTAAAAATTATGGAAAATTATGAAAGAATACTTGTATATGCTTATAAACTAATGATGATGCATATGCACTATTTTGAAAGTATATGTATATGTATATATATATATATATATATATATATATATATATATTTAAAATATGAGGGAAAAATTGAGTATCAACAGAGTGCATACAATTTTCTAGTAGGACTGTTGTTACAAGACCATTTCTTCTTTATGTCACTATGCTTACAATCGATTTATTTCTGCATCTTTATTATATAAATAGTGAAAGAGTTATCGGGTAAAGAAATGATGACCTATTTTGACCCAATGGGGTAATTTGAAAAAATATAAGCCGAACTCCGGTTTCTGATTTGCTTACATATCCTTGGTTTTATCGGGATAGGATGATATCGGGATTGTAAATGGATGTATCCGGGGGGTGGATATGGATATTTGAACGGTTATCAGATGGGAATGGGTAACGGATGGTGGTTGGTTGCATTTGAAATAATTGCAAGATATGAACGTTGAACGGAAACCGGAGCAAAGATTGCTCCCGTTAGGAGAATGGTTACTTCCTGGATTACCTGCAAAACTTAAAACACAATGCATGCAAGTATATATGGATTATTGCGAGAATTTAAACATTGATGTGAATTCCCTTTGGACCATGAAAGTTGTCTTTAGACGATGGGGATGATGTCCTTAGCCCATGATGTCTTGGGCCATGAATTGCGTGATAAGGGATTCGCAAGCCATGAAATAATGTTCTCGAGCCATGAAAATGGTGCCTCTGAACTCTGACGCCTTTGAATAATGATGTGCAATATTGAGAGATCCTCAGGCCATGACATGGTGTTTTTCGGCAATGAGGATGATGCCTTCGGACTATGACGCCTTTGGATAGAATGGCGATATTTCAGCCCATGAGATGCAAAGACATGATGTTTGGTCATATGCAAAGCAAAACAAGACAGAGCTTAGTCTTGTGTGAGATCGGGGGCAGAGCTTAGCCCCGAGAAAAATAGAAAATAATGCTAGATTTCAAGTAGCATAGCATTTGCTATTATGCAAGGAAAGGCAGAGCTTAGCCTTATGTAATTAAAGAGGGAATTCTTAGCCTCATGCGAAATGGGAGACAACGCTTAGTCTCATGCAAGGAGGAGGCACGACTTGGCCTTATGCAAGATGGGAGACAATGCTTAGTCTCATGCAAGAGGAGGCATGGCTTGGCCTTATGCAATTGAGGAGGAAGGGCTTAGCCTTATGCAACTGAGGAGGCAGGGCTTAACCTCATGCAAGCGAGAGACAATACTTAGTCTCATGCAGGGGAAGGCAATGCTTAGCCTTATGCAATTTAGGAGGCAGGGCTTAGCCTCATGCAAAGGTTGAGACAATGCTTAGTCTCATGTAGGGGAAAGCAGTGCTTAACCTTATGCAATTGAGGAGGCAACGCTTAGCCTCACACAAAATAGAGATAATGCTTAGTCTCATGCAGGGGAAGGCATTGCTTAGCCTTATGCAATTGAGGAGGCAGGGCTTAGCCTCCAGCAAAATATAGACAATGCTTAGTCTCATGCAATGAACAGATAATAAATAGTAGCAGAGTATTTCTTAGCTGGAAATGTGTTTGTGCTTGGTAGCTTTGTCGTTATGAAGATAGTGATTCTGAGGTGTGCCCGAATTTGAGAATATTTCTTGTTCTTGCATCCAAAGGACTATTGTGAGTTTTACGAGGGAAGGTTGGTTCGTGCCTCCGCATTCCTGCTTTGCTTTGCTATGTATCGAAGTCTTGCTTAAGTTACCACAGGTAGCATCTAGCTGTTTCATAAAAATAAATTTTTCAAAAATGTGCGTGCATACGATAAATGTAGTTATTTAAAATATATTAGTATGCAATATCGGATAAATTAGATGAACCAATGACTGTGACACTTTAGAGACATTGCGAATTCCTTAGAATTTTGAGGGTCCTCCTCAAAATTCTGCCCCAGTTTACTTAGGCGATTCTCTGACTGTTCTGCATATGATGACATTGGCTGGACTTGCTCCGGAATTTTGACGGTCCTCCTCAAAATTCCGCCCCAGTTTTTGTTTGTGGGGAAAATAAAAATATTATAGAATTGTGACCGAACCCACAGGGCTGCCTACGTATCCCCTCTTAAACATGAATCAGGTCGAGCGTAGTTCAATTACATCAGATGAAGAAATGCAAACATTCTAAACATAATATCTTTTGACTGCATCTGAGTTGATAGGCTTTGGCCAAATCTCTCCATCCATTTCTACGAGTATGAGTGCTTCTCCTCTTAGTACTCTATGAACCATGTAGGGCCCTTGCCAATTGGGTGATAATTTCCCTTTGGCTTCATCCTGATGCGGGAAGATCCGCTTCAGCACCAGCTGCCCTGGTGCGAATTGTCTAGGTTTGAGCCTTTTGTTGAAAGCTTTGGACATCCTATTCTGATAGAGTTGACCATCACACACTGCATTGATTCTTTTCCCATCAATGAGAGCTAATTGTTCAACCTCGGCAGGAATGACAGCTTCGGTACCGTAGACCAACAAATAGGGAGTTGCCACGGTTGATGTACGGACTGTGGTACGGTACCCCAATAAGGCAAATGGTAACTTCTCGTGCCATTGCTTGTGGTTTTCTACCATCATCCTCAGTATTTTCTTCATATTCTTGTTTGCGGCCTCCACGGCTCCATTAATTTGAGGCATGTATGCTGTGGAATTCTTGTGCTTGATTTTGAAGGTCCCACACATAGCGTTCATTAGGTCACTGTTGAGATTGGTGGCATTGTTGGTGATGATAGACTTTGGATCCCCCAATCGGCAATCAATATGATCTCTGACAAAATCTGCGATGACTTTCTTGGTTACAGCTTTGTAGGATGCAACTTCGACTCATTTTGTGAAGTATTCTATGGCCACTAAAATGAATATGTGCCCATTTGAAGTGGCAGGCTCGATTTGTCCCATGACGTCTATTCCCCAAGCGGCAAAAGGCCAAGGTGCACTCGTTGCATTGAGTTCATTTGGCGGCACCCGTATCATATCTGCGTGTATTTGGCACTGATGACATTTCTGGACATACCTGATGCAGTCTATTTCCATAGTCATCCAAAAATAACCTGCTCTAAGTATCTTCTTGGCTAAAACGAAACCATTCATGTGTGGTCCGCAAGTTCCAGAGTGTATCTCTTCGAGCAGTTTGGAAGCTTCCTTGGCGTCAACACACCGTAATAACCCTAAGTCTAGAGTCCTTTTGTACAAAATTCCTCCATTTTGGAAGAAATGGTTGGACAATCTTTGGAGCGTGCATTTTTTAGTATGATTTGCATGCTTCGGGTAATCTCCTTTTGCCAAGTACTCTTTGATATCATGGAACCATGGATTCTCGTCTACTTCTTCAACATGAGTGCAGTAAGCTGGCTGATTATGAATCCTTATCGGAATGGGGTCGATGCAACTCTTGTCCGGATGCTGTATCATGGAGGACAAAGTGGCCAATGCGTCTACGAACTCATTCTGGATTCTCGGGACATGTGTAAACTCTATCTTCGTAAACCTCTTCATCATTTCTTTCACATGATATAGATATGGTAATATCTTGGTATTCTTTATAGCCCAATCTCCCTTCACCTGATGTACCAGAAGATCTGAATCACCAATTACTAGTAATTCTTTGATATTCATGTCAACGGCCAAATTGAGCCCCAATATGCAAGCCTCATATTCTGCCATATTATTGGTGCACAAAAATTTGAGTTTCGGGGATGCCGAATAATGTTGACCTATTTCTGACACCAAAATGGCTCCAGTACCCACTCCTTTAAAGTTTGTGGCTCTATTGAAAAACATTCTCCATCTGTCGTAGGCTTAGGCGATATCTTCTCCTACGAATGATACTTCTTCATCAGGAAAATACATTTTTAGTGGTTCGTATTCTCCTCCTACAGGATTTTTCGGAAGATGATCCACTAATACTTGTCCCTTAACCACCTTCTTAGTCACATAGACGATGTCAAATTCACTCAACAATATCTGTCATTTTGTCAGCTTCCCTGTATGCATGGGTTTATGGAAGATGTACTTCAGAGGATCCATCCTTGATATGAGATATGTGATATAGGCATAGAAGTAGTGCCTCAATTTTTGGGCTATCCTGGTCAAAGCACAGCATGTATGTTCCAGCAAAGAATACCGTACTTTGTAGGGTGTGAACTTCTTTCTCAGATAGTATATGGCTTGTTGTTTCCTTCCCGTCTCATCGTGTTGTCCCATGACACAACCGAAAGCCCCATCTAATACGGAGAGATAGAGTAGCAGAGGTCTACTAGGTTCTGGCGGGACCAGGACTGGCGGTGTGGACAAATATTCTTTCATTCTGTCAAAAATATTTTGAAAATTGGCTCACAAATCATGGTTGATTGTGCTATAAAGTGGCTGATGTAATTAAGACGTCCCAAGAAGCTCATCACGTCTTTGTTGTTCTTTGGAGGTGGCATATCCTGGATAGCCTTGACCTTTGATGGGTCTAGCTCGATTCCTCGGTAGCTGACGATCAATCCTAATAACTTTCCTACAGGGACCCCGAAGGCAGATTTTGCAGGATTCAATTTCAAATTGTACCTCCGAAGCCGATCAAAGAATTTCCTTAAGTCTTCTATGTGATCTGTACTCTTCTTGGATTTGATGATAACGTCATCCACATATACCTCTATCTCCTTGTGTATCATGTTGTAGAAAATAGTTGTCATGGCCCTCATATTAGTGGCCCCAACATTCTTCAGACCAAACAACATCATTTTATAGTAGTACACCCCCACGGTGTAATAAAAGCTTTCTTTTCGGCATCCTCTCCATCCATCCAGATCTGATGATATCCCGCGAAGAAATCCATAAAGGATTGGAGTTCATACTTAGCGCAGTTATCGATCAGTATGTGTATGTTGGGTAACGGGAGATCATCTTTGGGACTTACTTTGTTTAAGTCCCGATAATCGACGCATACTCTGACTTTCCCATCCTTCTTCGGAGCTGGCACGATGTTAGCCAACCAAGTTGGATATTCAACCAGTCTGAGAACCTTAGCTTTGATCTGCTTGGTAAATTCTTTGTTGATTTTCAAACTCATATATGGCTTGAACTTTCTGAGCTTCTACTTTTCTGGCGGACACATTGGGTTGGTAGGTAGTTTATGAGCCACTATGGACGTGCTCAAACCGGTCGTATCATCATAAAACCATGCAAAAATATCCTCATATTCTTTCAGGAAACGGGTGTATTCTTCTTTTTCTGATGGTGACAAGTGAATGCTTATGCGAGTTTCTTTCACTGTTTCGGAATCTCCCAAGTTGACTATCTCAGTTTTGTCCAGGTTGGACTTAGGTGTGTTCTCAAAATCTTCAACTTCTCTAACAATTTCCTCAGGTATTATATCCTCTTCCTCTATTTATTTTGAGTCACTATCCTTATGTTGCGTTGTCTCACAGTTGTTGATTCATCACTATAAGAAATAGTAATGTTGTAGAGAGAAAAATGTAGAGAATAGTAATAAATAATAAAATAGCAAACCATTGATAATTATCAAGATGTCAAACAAAAGCGATTTTTAATGATTCAAGCAAATGTTTCAAAACAAAATACTGAAAATGTGTTTAAAATGCTCATAAGAATTGTTTTCAAAATAAATGACACTAGCAACCAGGCTACCTCGGAACTCGATGGGCCCTTGATGGTTGTGGCAGTCCAGTTCCTAGGAACAGCTCCCTTCTCCACTGTCTGCAGTCCATGTCATCATCTTCCATGAATAGATTCCTTAAACCAGCTAGCGCTTCATCTTCTTCGGAACCCCACATCATATCAGCCTGATAGATGGATTGGCTCAAATGTGGTATCGGCTGCTCGAGAGGGTAATAAGGACCACGCCATGAGGGTGACCAATTCTGATACTCGTGCCATGTGTATTGATATCCCAGTCCAAAGGTCATGCCATGACGTTTTAACTGTATTAATTTGGTTATCCCTTGGAGATTCTTGCCGAGACCCTTGCTGGGTTCATACTCTGTCCATGCCAATATGCTTTCTATTTTGCTACTTCACCATTTGTCCTTCTTGATCGCGTTAACACACTCAATGCGATGGTAAGTATCTCACCCTAACTTCCTTCTATTCTCCACAACCGGGACAGTCTGGTTTGTGTAAATAGGGTTACTCCCATCTCCATAAATGATCACCTCCTGATGATTCCATTCAAACTTCACAGCCAGATGCAAAGTAGACGTTACAGCCCCAACGGCATGTATCCAAGGTCGTCCCAATAATAGGTTGTAAGTAGCAGATATGTCTAACACTTGAAACTCAACATCAAACCAGGTTGGGCCCATCTGTAGGCTGAGGTTGGTTTCCCTAATTGTGGCCCTTTGAGACCCATCAAATGCTTCACATTCATACTTCCGTATATCGTGCAGGCCTTTACCCAATCTTTTCAGAGTAGTTAGTGGACATATGTTAAGACTCGAACCCCCATCTATCAGGACTCTGGTGATGAACTTATCCTCAAACTGCACTGTGATATGCAGTGCCCTGTTGTGACTTAGTCCTTCTAGTGGTGTCTCATCTTCATGAAAAGTGATCTTGTGGCTTTCCAGCACTTATCCTACCATATTGGCCATCTCCCTGCTGGTAATATTATTGGGTACATAGGATTCATTCAACACCTTCATCAGGGCATTCCTGTGTTCCTCAGAGCTTTGCAGTAGTGATAAAATTGATATCTGAGCAGGGGTTTTGTTCAAAAGATCAACCACGGAATACTCCCTTGCTTGCACCTTTCTCCAAAGATAATCCGGGTTGGTTTCAATGATGGGCTGCCTAGAAGCGGCTTCTTTACTTGTTCCCCCCAAATGCTCGGGCGTGTAAACCCAACTAGTTCTGGTCATACCTTGTGCTGCACCAGTTTCTTCCATTTTCCCCTTTTCTTTCCTTCTCGCTTCTGCAGTATAGTCCCAGGGCACAACATTGGAATTAAAGGATGGTGTGGGTGCTACCTTTACAGTGAATGGTGGGGTCACTTCTACTTCGAACGGATTTGGTGTGGCTGAGGGCGTTGTTACTTCAACCTCGAATGGAGTTGGTGCGGCTACCTCAACCTCAATCGGCGACTGTATCTATACCACAATAGGCGTGAGAGTGACTGGAAGCATTTTTGGATCATCCCCTTCTAGAATGAGCCCAATTGACCCCTCCGAGTCCCATTCTTTATCAGTTTCTATCAAAACTCGCCCCTGTGATCCGGGAGGGGATTGTTGCGGACGTTAGGTGCAGTCTCCTTTGCCTGTATAACTTTGGTATCAATCAGCGTCTGGATATTATCCTTCAGAGTGCGGCATTAATCAATATTATGACCCTTCATGCCCGAATGGTAGGCACATGTCTTTTTTGGATTGACCCATTGAGAGGAATTTTCAATGGCGACAGCAGGAATGAGAGTGACATAACCGACAGTATTCAATCTCTCATACAATTGGTCAATAGGTTCGGCAATAAGAGTGTATTGTTTGGGCGGCCTACGGTCGAAATTTGACCTGGGTTTTTGGTAATTTTGGTGGGCTGGTGGTAGGCGGTAGCGGGTTGTTGATATCTAGAAGGTGAAGGCTGATATGTGGATGAAGGTATTTGGTATGTGAGAGGAGACTTCGGACCTTGGGCTACCATCACTGCCCCTACTTCCTTCTTTTTAGATATACCGCCCGACTGCAAGGCTTTGTTCGTAGCCTGGAGTGCCTCGAAATTCATTACCATTCTGCTTTTAATTCCCTCTTCTATTCTTTCTCCCAATTTGATGATGTCGGAAAACTTAGGGTTTTCAATAACCATCAACCTCTCGTAATACTGCGGATCCTGAGATCGGACAAAGAACTTGTTCATTTGCTCTTGTTCCAGCGCTGGCCTTACTTTTGTAGCTTCAGACCTCCACCGAATAGCATACTCATGAAAAGTTTCCGTTGGCTTCTTCTTGTGATTTTGAATGTAGAAAATGTCTGGTACATTTTCTCTGTTCAGCCTAAACCGATCCATGAAATCTGATGCTATGCTTACCTAATTAACCCATTTCTTTAGGTTTTGACTGATGTACCAAGACAGGGCGTCTCCAGTGAGGCTTCTCATGAACAGCTTCATGCAGATTCTTTCATCCCTGCCAACTCCTACAAGCTGGTCACAATACTTTCTCAAGTGCACCTTCGGATCACCAGTTTCGTCGAATATTTCAAACTTAGGAGGTTTGTAACCCTCTGGCAGTTCTACATCTGGCTGAATACACAAATCTTCATAATTCAAACACTCAGTGCCTTTGCCCCCTTCAACACTTTGAACCCTGCCGGTAAGTTTCTTGAGTTCCATCTGCCATGTTCTTGATGAGCAGGTCCTTCTCGGTGGATTCGGGTATGTATAGGGTCTGTTCTGGGGTGTGGGGTAAGGTTTCCACATATATGGGATTGCTTTGGTAGACTCCGGAAATCTGGGTGTAATGGTGGTCATTGGTTGAGTTTTGTGGGTCAGGAGTAGGATGTGGTGCATTCTGAGGAGTGTGGTAGGTAGTAGTTTGTGGGTACTGTGTTGGATGATGTTTGTGCTGTGGAGGAGTTGGTACTGGTGAAGGATTAGGATTTTGGGGAGGCGTGGTGTATTGATGAGGTACGGAAGGATTTTAGGGGTGTTGGTTTTGTGTGTTTTGAGGAGGTGTTGGGTTTTGGGCGTTTTGTTGGTTGATGTCGGGGACATTCAGGGTGAGGGAAAGGTTTGTCAAGTTACGAGCCTGCTCAAGTTCCCCTTGTAACTCCAGTATCTTTTTCTCTAATCGCAAAACCAAGTCGTTCTGTGCCGGAGTACTCTGACCATCCGAAGTCTCAACACTCTCTGCATGTGTAGCGTTGTCTTTCCTCATACCGCTCAGATCATCCATCTTAGCCTTTCCTTTGTTCTTAGGATCACTTGGGGGAGGAGGAGGTGGAGGACCTCTAGATCTGGTATGATATGCCGATGATGCCAGTATGCACAAACCAACCTTAGGGGATTGGAATAAACAAATGAAAGAAGAAAAATAAAAGGTAAACAAGTCAGTAAGGAGTATTAATAGGATATTTATGATATTTAAACACGTATTGAGGAATTATAAATTCGCGTCCTAATTTGGGGCCCTCATCGTGCCCGAGGTAGGCCTAGCGACATATAGCTTTGGAGAAAACTCAATGCCGATAACTGCGTCATTTCATTAATATGATAAATAGACCAAATCTCTACTAAAACGACAATAATTATAAAGAGTCACTAGTGGCATTTGCCTTATTACAATAAAATTCTAAAACAAATCTAGAAAATATCATTCATAATCTACTCGGTCCTAGAGAGACCTTCTCCCAGCTTGGCCTTCTTAGCCCCGTCAATCAGATTCCCCAGGTCGTGCATGTCCAACAACAGATACACCCTTGCTAGATGTCCTCCTTCATTGCCCTATGCGTTCTGACAATCCAAGACCTTTTTCCTTATCTTTCCCTCAAGTTCCATCAAACCCTGCTCCAAATACTCCTACTTTTCTGTTGATTTAGTTGCGATTCCCCTCCATTCATTGATTGCTTCCATGTCCACTTTATGATGTTTCAAGTGCCTGACCTCATATTCAAAGACCATTTTGCGCAACTTCATGTATTTGACTTGTGCTTCAGCAGCGTCGTCTATGACCTTATTTCTCAAATTAACCCATGGCTTGACTTCTCCTGCTATATCATCAACCAACCATGATGGGTAGAAGTACACGTGGCCGGCATGATACCTGTCTGGCTTGATGGTATCTTTCTCCACAATAATATTTTGATGCCACATGTGATGTGCCTCGAACTTGAATGGAATGACATTCCCTTGGAATTATGCATTGTAATGAACCATTTTGGAAACTCGTGGTATAACTTGTTCTCTCCAAGCTTGCCTCATGACTCTGATAGGAGCATAATGATAGATTCCCCTTAATCCGATTAGCACTAAATGAGGAACATTTCTCGACCTGATGATGAATTCACTGCTAGGGAACCACTCAAACATCCAATATACCTTGTCATCAGTCAATTTGCTAAAGAAATGTACCCATCTCACAGCATTTCCCGGTTGTGCAAATATGTCTGGGATAAAAGTCATTCTCTTCGGATGGTGATAAGCTATGTGGTCTTTCCATGGTTGTTGCGGAAATTCTTGATGGTATTGTCCTCTCTGAAGGTGTTCCAACAACCATATTTGCAGCAACAGATTGCAACCCTCAAAATGCCTATATCCCTTTTTGCAACGGTCTAAGGCTCGGTATATCCTAGCCACAATCATTGGGACAATAGTGACCATAGCTATGCGAGTGTGGATCCTTTCTCCTTGTATCGGGAATATCAGCATCTCCAGAAAACAGACAATGAATACAAAAACCCAGCGGTGAGTCCAACCCAAGGAAGAGATGGCAAATTAATCATGGTAAAGACGATATGACTTGCTGTGACCATAACGCTCGTAAAGGAAGTCGAATGGTATGTAAGATTTCTTTAGACAGACTAACTCATCATTTTTCCTAAAACCCATCATTTTTAGGAAACCTCGAGAAGTACGGTTTTCTGGTACCAAAAAGCCATGGCTATCCCATGGGATCCCGGCAAAGTCTTCTATTTCCTCTAGAAGGGGAGTCATTTCTATATTACCAAAATGGAAGACGACCCTCTTCTCATCCCAGAACATGGTGGCAGCCTTAATTAACACATTGTTCGGCTGAATATCTAACAAAGAAAGTAAATTCACGAGAACTCTTTTCACATGGTTTTTGTCACTTGGCGAGAGATTTTCCCACCAATCTAGCAATAAAGGTGGGATACTTTGAACCATGCCAAACCTCGGGACTTCGTGCCTCATTTCTGCAAAACAAATAAAGTTAGCCCTTTTCCCCTCCGGATTCGACTATTTACACATTAATGATTAGCATATCGGCACGTAATTTACATATTAATGATTAGCATATCGGCACGTTTCTCCAAATAATGCATATATCATGATTGTACCCATTGGGATTTAAGGAAATCCCAGCGGGCTTTGGACAAGGCTTGCCTTAGAGAGTTATTACGCGGACAGTGTTCTAACCCATACTAGATTTAGACAAGATGCATGGACAATTAATATTAGAGTGGGGGTTTCTAGATGTCATGCCCCAACCTCGGGGAGCGCGACCGACGCTCAACCGAGTGAACCCGATCGATCAAGCCTAGTCAACCTTTCCTACCCGACTCATTCATGATCCAAAAAGGGAATGTGTCACCATTTGTAAAACAGGGGAGAGAACAGTTATATAAATATATAAACGTTGCTAGTTCATTTTTCATTATATGCATTATGCCATAGTTAAGTTTCCAAAATACAACTCGATCCAACGATCGCCCCAACATACATACATGACCCACAAAAACATCTATGGAGCCTCTAAGGATACAAAAGAGCAATATGACAATGCCGGCAACAAGGCCCTGGCTATACCTCAAAATGTGAAAACTTATACAAAAGGACTACATGACCCCTGGGAGAAATGGGGCTCACCAAAACTGCTGTGAGGAGAGAAAAAGAGCACCACTATCTACGATCGGCACTATCTGCGATGGAACCACGCCGTTAGTACTGTCGAATAGTACTAGTATGTAAGGCAAACACTAATCTTAGTAGAATGAACAGTGAAACAAATAGAAGACAGTCATAATAATCAATAAGTACTTCATAAAAATATAAAGAAAACACCAAGTAAGGATCACATAGTTTCCAATTCAATCTTTCCATCTTTTTAGATTAATAATCTTTAGTGCCAAGCCACAACTCACAATGCCACCGTGTTTTTACACGGAGTCCAGTCTCGGCCGGATCGGCTAAGCCATCTCAAGTTTGACATATCCATATCCACAATGTAATTCAATAGTTCCAATACAAATGCCACCATGTGTACAGCATGGCGTCCGATCTCGGCCCGATCGGCTAAGCCATCTCACTTGAGACATAACCTCTTTCAACTGCCCACTCAATTCACATCTCTTTCCCATCTTTCATTACATGGCACAAACAACCTCATTTATTAAATAGTTCTTGACACTTGGGAACATTTTACAATTCAAGGCTTTCCCTTTTTATTCGTTCAAATAACGTCATCATTCATGTCGATAAGCACCATCACATAAGGCATTGCACACATAAGGGAAGGAGCTTGAAAAAATCATAGTTACGTTCTCAAATAGCATGATGGCATGGTAAATATCTAAAACAATTAGGGAACATGAACCTTTCAACCCAACATACTAAGGCAATCAATTCTAGTAAGATCAAGTCGGAACTTACACCAATTATTCAGACAGCAGGAGTTCGATTCTAGGAAGAAAAAGGTTAGCCATACATACCTCAATTGAGCTTCTTTAGACTCTACAATTATCCGGAACCTTTAGCAACCTCAATCTATTTTAGCAATATACAAATTGAACCCAAAATTAGAAAAATGTTCATAGTTCTAGTTCACTCTTTATCACATGCATGCAAGATGAACCACTCTTATACCCATGAAGTATTGCCCTAGTACCCCATTATAGCTATGTTTGAAATTAAGAGCTGGGGGTGATGAAATCTTACCTTTTTGGATGAAGGAATTGGGTGCTCTACTTGAGTATTTCCAAGCTTTGAGCAATGGTTGAAGATTGATTGATGAAAATTAGGCCCTCCCTCTTGAACCCTCTCTCTCTCACTCTAGAAGTATCAGAAAAACGAGCTCAAAATAGACCTAAAGGGTGTTTTAACGGAATGGGGGTCGGGTTTTAAATTAAGAAAAATGGTGTCCCGACACAGGTCTGCGGTCGCATATGCGACCGCATAATGGTTATGCGATCCGCAAAGTGATCGCAGAAATGGCCCTCAGGGGCCTAAAATTTTGGCTCAGGTATGCGACCAGTATGCGGTCCGCATACTTATTCTGCAGTCGCATAATAAACCGCAGAACTCCCTTCGCAGAAACCCAAGAGTAATTATGCGACCGATATGCGGTCCGCATATCGATTATGCGGCCGCATAATCGACCGCAAAACTAACCTCAAATTGGCCAAACTTACTGCTTCACTCTGAGGCCATTATGCGGTCCGCAGAGTGATTATGCGGCCGCATAATGGGCCGCAGAAATGCCGTCTTCTGCGAAATGTTTTCCTCTCAGTCCGTAGGGTACTATTCAATCTAAAAAGTCCGAACCGCGACGATCTTGCGAGCCGTGAAGAATTTCTACTATAGTAACGCAGGAATCTAACTTGGCACCACGAAACCCTGAGTTTTTGGTTAAAAGTTTTACGGGTCCTTACACTAGAAGAGTCTAGACCGGTACCCTCAAGTGGACAACTTGAGAGGGAAGGCACGGAACCGTCGATTGCACCGTTGATCGACTAGTTTTACCGCAAATAAGCCTTTTCAAATTTAAATGGTGATTTAGGAAGAGCGCAGACACTCATCAAGTGCCGCTATGGTATTAGTTACGCACGAGTGGAATATGATGTGGAACATGCTTTATGTAAAGATAAAACAACACGTTGTCAAGTATTTTGCATGATGAAGATAGTAAATGCAGTATTAAATGAAACATAAAGGCATAAAAAGAAAGGAAAACAAGAAAGAAGTTAGTTCGTGCAATATGAAAGAATTGTTATTTAGAAAGCAAAGGGGGTAGGGGTAGGGGTAGGGGTAGGGTGAGACATGATGTAGCAAATTTAAAAATGATTCGGAGCAAGCGAACATGGCTAGAAAATAAAGGAAAACACACATTGTAACCAAATTAAGCAAAGATTTGCATATTAATACAAATTCAAAATAGAGGAAAATAGGGGAAAGGGTGTGCATGTAGTTATAAAAAGGGAAAATGGAAGCGGGATGTTCATGTAACGATAAAGAACAAGGAAACACATTCATCAAAGAAGACTAATTCATATAGACCAAGTTCACTATGGTAAGAGCCTAAAAATATCCCCAGCAGAGCCGCCATCGTGAAATCGGGTTTCGACACGCTACAACTCTTTTAAAGGAAGGGTGCTAAAAGAGAGAGTCGCCACCTAACGGGTTTGAGGTGGGTTAGGGCACCTATTTGCAAATAACTCTGGTTTAACCAGTTTTCGTCACCAAAGATCGGGTAAGGGCTCAAATTACCTCGAGAAGAAGGTGTTAGGCATTTCTCGAGGTCCACAACTATGGGTCCCAGCCGAACTCGAATTATATGAATTAGTCAATAACAAGAGGGCAAGACATGAAGTTTGGGCAATTATTATCAAAAGTCTACAAATAAACACAAATAATTGACTTTAAGACAAGATGGGGGGCCGAAGTTTTTTAACCTAAAGGATCACCCCGTGCAACATAAATAATACTTCGTAACTTCCTCGAGTTGGGGTGTTACTCGTATTATTTAGCAGGCACAGACTATCATCTCCTGCTACCCAACTACTATCTTTAAGTTTTTACCTAAAGCGCACTAGTTGATTCTAAACCGTGCCTTATGCGTGCACTACCCGTCCCATGCCTATGGTCCAGGAGGCGTTTGAACCTCTATTTTGGGTGGTTTTAGACTTAACTTAGGTTGCTCAGAATGATAAAAGTAGGCGACATACAAAACAAGGGCTCAAGTTAGCCTCCACACTTAGACAACAAATGCACGCAAACGAATTAGGCGTTTGAAAGTTTCAGAATTGAGACAAGTTAAAGCCATTAAGCCCTATAGACATGGATTTTATGTGACCTTGGGATTCAAGCGTGCAGGCAGTTTTAGAGCAATATGCAATTTTAGAACGACTTCTAAGTGGCTACGCAGTTGACTACTGATTATAGGTTATAAGAGGTTAACCTATATGCATGATATCTAGGTGATCTATGCAGTAATTAGCAATGATAATTGCAGGAGAATATTCAGAATGGCTTAGTTGGATCCTATAGGGATGTTTTTTTTAATAGTGACAATGACACAGTGTTGAAAGTTCAATATTAACACATTAAGGCTAGTGGTATTACCCTATAGGCAGGATTTCTAACGATTAGCGATTGAAACTGATTTTTATACTTAACTACTATAGGCATGTCTCCTAAGTGAGCAATTATAACAACAACGAATTAGCCAATCACAGTCCTATAAGTATGATTTCTAGATGAATATTGGTATCTAATGAATATGCAAATTGGGAGATTTTTCATTTTATTTCTTATAGGCATCATATCTAACAAAACATATAGGAGCAGAATATGTTAGACGAATTAAGCACTCAGGTCCTATAGGCAGGTTATCTAACAACACATAGGAGCAGAATATGTTTGAGCAAATTAACACCTACAGGCAGGATTTCTACCCGTTCATGCAAAAATTAGAGTAAACACATTTTCCCAATTTTACTAACACCCCAATTGTTATTACAACATTATTAGAAGCCTAATGAGTGAAATAAATTACAGAATTATAGAATAGCTATAGTGGGCCTACACCAGGCCCAAAATATAACCAACCTGGCCAGGCCTTCGTACTCATGTACATACAGTTTCACAATAACCCAGAACCAATCTCCATTTTACACAGAACATACCACATCCAGTAACCATAGTTTAAACAAAAGGTCCAGAAGTATAACCGTTTACACAAATCAACTAGTTTAATCCAGTGGGTAAGAAGAGGGGCAGAGTTTGAGCAATTAGGAAAAAGTGGCAGAGAAACCTAGACCCTAGTGTGTCAGAGTTTCCAAGGGCTTCAAGAACCCAAGGCAGTGCTCACACTAGGGAGGTTGACAGAGGAGACTTAGGGAAGGGCTTTAGCTTTCAACAGCCCCAGAATTAAACAAGAAACAACCCATAAAAAATAGTAGCAGGGTAATAGGTTTTGAAAGCATTTGCTAGCTTGTAAGATGATCAAATAATGAATTCCAAAGAAAAAACAAATTAACACACTGGACATGGTGGCTTATTACAAGGAACAAGGATCCTGGGATGACAAGTTAACATGCAATGGCATTAGGCTATTGCGACTGAATTAAGACTAAAGGGTTCAGATCATGCTAACCTAGGTTTAAACAGTATTACACAAACATGATCATGTATCAAGGAGGGTACTAACTCAAAGGAGATTAGTTTCAAAATATCACCATTCATTAAGGGTATAGGTTGGACATAGCAGAAGTCCATAGGGTGATAACCATAGTCATAGGAGCATACAACATTTAGATTAGGGGTATATTAAACAAGTTAGGGCATACTAATAATACCAATTGGTCATTAGAAGTTCAGAATTAGGCAGAAAACATGGCTCAAACCATATAGTCAAAGATATCATTCCAGTCATCATGAATTAAACTAAGCATGCTTCACTGTGTCTAAATTAATTAGGCTAAGTGCAGAACATCATTAAGCTAGTTAGAAAAATTAGGCAGAAAAGAGTCAAAGAGATGAATTGGATTATGCAGTTTCAGAGAACATGCTTAACATAATAGAGTAAACATTGCAAAGGTTTAGAAACTAACCAATGATTATTCGATAAACAAGAAAAGAATGCAGTAAGCACCCATAATCCTGAATGTGTCAAGTTCCAGGGGTTTCAAGAACCCAGGCAGTGCTCACACCCAAGAGACGTCAAAAGAATAGAAATCCGGTGGCCTTGGCTTTCAGCCGGCCAAGTGCCAAACATAATAGAATAGTGAACAAATATAGAGTAAAAAGCTTTAGTTTTTAGTGAGAAAATAGTGATTCCGAAATTCCCTCCGCAAAAGGGAAGGGGATAAGTTTATATAGCAGTAGAACAAGCACATAAATAAGGAAATATAAACAATTAGGCCATAAAATGAAAGAAACACGTAAATTGATTAAAAACTAAATTAGGAGAGTAAATCGGTAAACCCAAATTTGAGGAAAAAAGAAAAATATTAACAGAATATTCAAAAACGAAGTAGCACAAGATGAATAGAGACACAAATAGTACTAAAATCAGAGAATCAAACTAATTTAAGAAAAATCTGAAAACCCTAATTTTAGGGTAAGACGAATATTGACAGAGATGAAAATAGGCCATAGTAGAATATCGGGTGAATATGGACATAATAATACCTAAAATCAGAGGATCGAACCTATTTTGGTTCGATTAAAAGACATCTGAAAACCCTAATTTTTAGGGTAAGTAGGAATCAACAGAGATACACAGAGATTCATACCCATAATAGAATAAGAATGAACATAGACGGAATAACAGAAAGGTCAAGAAGTTGAACCGACTTTGGTTTGATTCTGATGAGATCCGCTTGCCATGTTTAGGCAAGCGGTATAGAGAAGGATCCAGTACCAGGGAAGAGTCGTATATGGCAAGAAATAGCCGTATAATCCCATGTCTGGTGGGATTATGAGAGATTTTAGGGGAGGCGGCACTAGAGTTCTTAGGAGGGAGAAGGGAGGTGGGATTTGAGGGCGGCGGACGGTAGGAAGTGATTAGGGTTTGGTGGTAATTAAAAGGGAGGGTGTAATGTGGATCGTTGATCTCAGAGATCAACAACCACGATTTAAAAGGGGTCTTGGGTCGGGTGGTTAATTTGGTTTGGGTTGGGGTATTTGGGCCAGTGTATTAGGTACTTTGGGCCATTGTTTGCTCCGAAAATAGGTTTAGTGTGAGGCTAGTTTTTAAATACCCAATATTTTAGCAAAAATAATTTATAAAAGTAATTAATAAATTACAAAAATATTATTTGTGTACTAAAAGATTAAAAATATTAACTTAACATTATAAAAATATAAAAGGTTATCTTTTGCAATGTAATTATATATGCATATGGGCTATTATTGCAAAATGTGTAATTTAGCCTTAAAAATACAAATGTAATTATAAGAAATGCACTAAAAATATTTAAAACCTCATATTTATATAATGATAAGGTTAGATGATTAAATCATCATAAAATAATTTGAAGGATAATTACTGGATATTTATATAATAAAGATGCAGAAATAAATCGATTTAAAGCTTTTAAAAATTATGGAAAATTATGAAAGAATACTTGTATATGCTTATAAACTAATGATGATGCATATGCACTATTTTGAAAGTATGTGTATATATATCATATGCACTATATATATATATATATATATATATATATATATATATATATATATATATATATATATATATATATATATATTTAAAATATGAGGGAAAAATTGGGTATCAACAGAGTGCATACAATTTTCTAGTAGGACTGTTGTTACAAGACCATTTCTTCATTATGTCACTATGCTTATATTGAAGCCTTCTTCCTTATATCCTCAGCTAGTCTTTCTTTGCTGTACTTAGAGGAGACCCTCTAACTCCTGTAAAGTTGCGAGCTTATTACATCGTATACCCAAAGGAATTTTTGATGTTCTTACTCGCCTATAAATATCCTTAGTTACTTACATCTGAGCCCTTGTGCTCGTAGGGTTGCTTCTGAACTGAAATTTTTGATTGTCTTCCCAGTGGCACCGTCTTCTGAACTGAATATTTCTCAGGGATTACGACGTTATATCAGCGGGATTGAATTCCCTATGTTGGGGTTCACTACATTTATCTTGCACAATCTATTGATTTGTCTGTATCCTCTTGCCTAGCCATAACTAGGTTCTTCCTGAATCAACTACTAACTACTCATTGGTCCATTCTTATATCTATATTCTGCGTAATCTCTATTGGGTTATTTCCTTTGTCTTAACTTACCCCTCACACTGGCTCCTTATGTATCAAGTGTCCATTCATACTTATTTATTAAAATAACATCCTGGCGGGAACCCTTACTGCCTCTCCCCAGCGTCGTGCTTAGATAATATTCTAGAATTGTAACATATATGTAGGATTTGAAGAAATGCAATCTCATTACTGTCACCTTTTTATCATATTCTTCCTTTACTGTTCTACAGTTACCTGAACCACAAAACTACTGCTTAATACCATATTACACCATCTTCCCCTTTTAAGGGAGTACTAACATTTAATGCTATGAATATTTACCTATAAATGTTTTACCTCTTCAACTTTGGCGTCTTTTCACCTCTTCAAGGACTCTTTCTTGCCTTGCGGTAACCATTCTGCACCAAGGATAACTGAATTTCTTACCCACGAAGGTGACACCTAGTGTTAGTTGCACACTTAGTCCCTTAAGCTTAACTCTCTCACAGTGCTTGCTTTAGGGAAGCGTCTTCCTGAATGACCTTTAAAGATTATTCTTTTGTTGTCCATTCTATTATTGCGGGAACGCGATCTCTAAAATTCTCGCGATGTCGAATATTATCAAATCCTTCGGTCCCTAATTCATGTTCAGTTTACCTTGTTCACTAGCCCACATTAATTTCTATTACTCCGGGGGTCTAACTTTTCCTTCTGGTAATCACGTACGAGTCACCAACTCATTTCATGAAATGAGGGTATGACTTTATGGCTTATACAGTTTTATTTTTTCAAGGCCCGTCACCTCTTGTCTTTTCCTTCACTTGACTATAGACTCTGTCAGTATGTCATATTATGATTTACCGTTATCACCCATTTATCACATCTTACTCGTAATTCTTCATTTACTCTCTTCTTATTCTGCGACTAACATTTATGTCTATCACTTTATTATGAAAACTTCAACAAAACATTCTTTCACTTTTAACTCCCCTTGCTTCATCTCGCTGGCTCTTCGGGTCACCTAACATTCTCTCTTTACTAGGGACGTGAGCCATACTATGGTAAATATTTATCCCTTCTAGGATTCCACTGCCTATCTTCTGAAATTTTTGAACATTCTATTATTCGTATCTGACTGTTATATTCTAGAGTGCACCATCTGGGTGTCTCACAAGAGGTCCTATTACCGTGTTTGCACTATCCTTCGGAAATGTCAGCTAATGTTAAAAATCCATCTTCTATTTTGGGTTAATCTAACCCCAGCTGGATCCTGATATCCCGTCCTTCTCTTAAACTATATATGTTAGATCCCATACGACATAACTGAGATGGATATGGCCAATTGTACATACCTCTGTAACTGTTGAAAGTAACTCAAAATGCTTATATTTCTCTGCTTGAATTGTAAATACTAGTAATCTTCACTAATTGGGTACCTCGTACCCTTCTTCACCTTGCTTCTTTTACTTGTTAAAACTTGTATCTACCTCCTCTCTTCTCTTGTAGCTTTTTACCATATGGGTGGATAGGTATTCCTGCCTTTGGGCTCCTTATCAAGAAGCTTACACGTCTTAGTACACATATGATCTGCTGAAAAACTCACTTTTACTCATCATACGCATGATACAAAATCGAGTTCCTCTGACTCAACTCTTCCACAACCACATTCAATCTCTTACCAACTGTCTTTCTGGATGCAGGTATCATTGTATTACAAATAATTTAGAATTTAGGAGATTGAATTTTTATAACTAAGATCTACCACACGATCTAGAGTAAGAAGAAAGAGTGACATTCCTAAATGCCCTGTAGCCTCCTTCTTATAAGCGTGCTGCACAACACACCCATAAACAAGACTATACTAGACCCGACTTGTAGACTCCCTAGGACAGAACTGCTCTGCTATCACTTTTGTCACGACCCAAATTGGAGGGCCACGACTATAACACCCCGGAAAATTTCAAAGTATTTAAGTGTAAAGCCCAAAAAAATTTCGCAAATTAATTCAAGGTTTCGTGGTGCCGAAGTAGGTTTACGTGTTTTAGGATTGTATAAAATCTTCGCGGCGAGCTTGTTCACCGCGGTGAGCACTTTTTGGGTTGAACAATGCACTGAGGGATAAATGAAATTTTTTGGCAAAGAAATGCATTTCTGCAGTCCATTATGCGACCACAAAATCACTCTGCGTACCGCATAATGGCCGCATAGTGACCGCAAACCAAGGCAGATTTTTCCCAGTTCTGGAGGCCAATTGGGCGGCCGATACGCTAACCGCATATCCTATACCGGAGCTTCATTTTTGGGTTTTTATAACCTAACCCTACTTCGTTAAATAGATGCAATGGACCATTTTTGAGCTAGAATCTGATATTTTTGAGAGAAGTGAGAGTGTTTAAGAGAGAAAGGAAACCCTAGGTAATTATTCATCAAGTCTTGCTCAAATCTATGAAGATTAACAAGGAAAACCCGCAAGGTCTTCATCCTCGAGGTGAGATTCTATACCCTAACCCTCAATTTTGAATTTTGTCTAGAATTGGGTAATTAGTAAGTTACCTTTTGGGAATGGGAGTTGTCCATCTTGCATGCATGTATTATCAAAGGGTGTAAGAAGATTGTTGAGCTAAGAATGGAAGATATTAGGTTAGGGATGATGGAATCCACCATAAAAGAACCTTGAAAACTCAATGCACACCTAGTGTTTGATAAAATGCTCAAATGAGCTAGAACCATTATCATCTTCCTAATTTTGGTTCAATTTGTTATATTTCTAAAATAGATTGAAGTTTCTAAGAATTCCGGAATATTTTATAGTTTAAAGAAGCTCCATTGAGGTATGTTGGCCAAACTTTCTCTTTTATAATTGAATTCCATGATGTTCCAATAAGTTCCAAGTATGGATGTCTCAAGTTCCTTATTATATGTGAACCTAAAGTTTTGATTTGGAAATTTCTTATTGTTGATAATCTTTAAAGATGGTTGGAAGTGAAATAAGTGAATTGGGGATATATAATGAGAGGATGTGATAAAGAATATGAAATGAGCCTCGACTCAATTGTTTAAAAATATTTTCGAAAATAGAATTGCCTAAAAGCTTTTGTACTCAATTCATGCCCATAAGTGGCTGCTTTAACTAATGCTTTGCTTTATAAATAAATCCAGTGTGAGTCGAGTTCTTACATACTCATGTGTTGAAATTGTATATTGTCATTTCTGGGGAAGAGTATTGCAAGCATAAGTGGTGTATTGATTGTTTATGATTTTGATGTGTGTTTCTATTGCTGGTTGGTATGCCCCATACATTGGGAAGAAACCATTTGTGTTTAAAATTCCCATTACAAATAGATTTGAAGTATATGAGTACACTTGTATTTATGTTACCTTTGTGTTCAAATCAAATCAAAAATATTTTTGGGAGCATCATTTGCAAAACCGAGGAAGGGTGGGTCATAAGGCCTAACCTGATACTCATGTTGGGCAGATTATGATTATTCCCCTTATTTGGGATGAAATTGAAATATTTGTGAAATTGTGATATTATTTTCCTTAGTTGGGATGAAACCGGTAACAATTGTAGATTGGAAAAGTCAACTCACACGGCATATGTGGGAAGGCGGCCTAGCTGATTGGGTGGAGATCGAACGCCATGTTGCGCACATGGTCGTACTACTCTTGGTAACAACTTTCTTTGCATCACATGACAAACCAAATTATTCATGGGGAGATGGCCTAGCCGATCGGGTGTGATCGGACTCCGTGCTAACAAAGACGGTGGTATATCGGTGCTAATGATCTCCCAACCAAAATTGTATATAAAGTTCGTATTTTGAAAATTATTAGGTTTTAACTGAACATTTGGATATTGTTGATTGTGACTTGGTATTTCTATGTGTTGCCTTTTCTTATATGGGAATTCTATTTTGAAAGAGAACTTTTAGATATACATACTAGTGCTATTCGACAGTACTAACGTCCCTTTTGCCGGGGGCGCTACATCTTTAATGGATGCAGGTGGTTCTACAGCAGGCGGCATTGATCAGTGATAGCAGTACACTCCTTTCAGATTATTTGGTGAGCCCTACTTCATTTCGGGGTCATGTATCTTTTATTTCTCATGTACAGTGTTTTGAGGTATAGCTGTGGCCTTGTTGCCGGCATTTCCATATTACTCTTCTATTGTACATAGAGGCTCCATAGACAGGTTGTGGGTTGTGGTTGATGTTGGGGAATTGAAATATAAATGTTGGTATTTGGAAATCATGTTTTTCATTAATTCTATAAACTCGAAATGTTTTGGAAATTATGAATGAAGCTGTTAATCGGAATGAAAAGGAAGTTGTTAATAAAATCTTTCCAGTGATTGATTAATTGAGTACATCTCCTATTTATTCATGGATGAGTTTGGGTATAAGGAAATCTAACAGGATTGCTCGGCCGGGTTCTCTCGGTTGAGCGCCGGTCGCGCTCCCTGAATTTGTGGCGTGCCATACTTGGTATCAGAGCCTAAAGTTTTAAAGTGTCCTAGGATGTCTCGAAGCCGTGTCTAGTAGAGTCCTTCTTATCGGTGTGTTGTCGACCACATCAATAATAAGGAGGCTACTCGGACATTTAGGAAATTTCACACTTCTTTGATATTCCATATCGTGCGATAGAGCCCAAGATAAGGATCTAATTTCCTCGCCATGTCTCATTTTCTAGATGAGTAATCCATGAGTTCAGAACAACGAGGAGGGAATGACCCCACCATTGAATCTGGGGGAAATTGCATAAGAGTTCGTTGGGAGAATGCGTCGAGCCGTGGAAGGGTTGGAAGAACTTGTTACTAGGGGAAGTTTCCTTGTTCCTACCAATGTCACCGCACCACCGGATCGTGTGATAAGAGAATCTAAGAAACGGAAGAGGGTTGTTGGTGCTAATGAACCAGATTGGGTGATTTGCAGCAACCGACACTTGGAAAGATGTTGGATGACCCTCGAAATATGTTATGGCTATTGAAAGAGGGGGCACAAGAAGAACAAATGCCCTAAGTTGGGTACACACATACCGTTTTGTCTGACATGCGGGATAGAACATTTGGTGTCATGTTGTGAGTATGCCCAGCAGCGCGTTAGGGGTGGTAGCTTTGGGCAATTCCAAAGGCCCACACAACAATCTGGTGCTGCAATTGTTACTCCCGCATTGGAAGCTTGGACGAAGGACAAGGGGGATGGTTATGGTGTATGCAAAAAGGGTAAATATCAGGTTCCTGGGATGACTCAGTTTAGTGGACCTCATCCCCGTTGTGTGAAGTGTGGGATATGTCATCCGAGAGTATGTCACTATGGTACCTATGTATGTTACAAGTGTGGTATGAGGGGTCGCATTCAGAGAGATTGTCATTCATCTCGCCAGAGCATGGGCGGGGGTGCGACACAACAATCCAGTTCTATAACTACTACATCCACAACGCCTCCCCCAGCTAGAGGCACTATACCGCCCGCAGGGCGTGGAGCATCTAGGGGTGGTATTCAGAGCTCGGGAGGGCCCAACAGGTTTTATGCTATGAGGAGAAGTCAAAAGTTTGAGGCTTCTCCAGATGTGGTTACAAGTATATTGACTGTCCAATCTCATGATGTGTATGCTCTTATTGATCCCGGTCACTCCTTATGCTACTATGAAAGTTGGGATAGAACCGGAACAACTTTATGAGTCGTTCTCTGTATCTACTTTTTGAACGAGACGCATCATTTGTGAAGCCACTATATCAAAAATTCTATTATTTACAACCTCTTGAGGAATTGAGCTCTATAATCATGTCCTTGAATTGAGTTATAACTCTAGGATTAATACTTCCCACTTGCTTCCCTAAATTCTAAACAAGGGACTATACCTGGTGAATTTCTTACAGAACCTTTTGATTCGAATGAATAACATCTGCTCACTTATGCCTATGCACGAACCATCATAATATTTACCTATGTGGTATCATATCTAATGTAAAGCACCTAGTGTTGAGATCCTTCTTGAGCCACTCTTTTCTCTCCGGTGTATGTGGCTCCTATTGTTGGAACAGTCACTTTACTCCTTTGTGAATATTATCATGAACCCGTTTCACCATTTAGTAACATAAGAGCATATCTCAGCACCTATCATATGTGTAGCTGTCATTTGAAAGGGGTCACTTGTACACATAAACGTTTCTGGGAAATTTGATATTTGCACAATTTCATCGTATCTCTAGTATTCTCATATAGGATCAACTACTGGTAAAGGTTAAGTTGTGAGAATGATAATAATCTCACAAGTGTTCAACTTCTTTGTCATCTCCATGGGCTTGTGACATAGATTCCTTGTGTCAGTTAATGTTAAGACCGTAATGCAATTTCATGCATTTTGAAACCCATATCACATTTGGGGTGCCAAAATATTCTCATTTCAAGTTGAACTAATTTTCTTTTCCCTACATCCCATGTGGCGACTAGTGTCACATACTTGGCTATCTCTCCTTGAGGCCTACTATTGACGAACAAGGAACATATGAAATGAAACAATTATTGTTGTACTTTTCATGACTCATTTCTTTTAAATCTCAGAATCATGAACATGGTCCCTACATCCCAAGAGGCGACTAGTGTCACATACTTGGCTATCTCTCTTTGATGTGTGTTTCTATTGCTGGTTGGTATGCCCCATTCATTGGGAGGAAATCATTTGTGTTTAAAATTTCCATTACAAATGGATTTGAAGTATATGATTTCTGAAATATTCTATATATTGATATTTGATGGTGATCTTTGAAATTTAAAGAGGTTGAGATGAGTACAATTGTATTTATGTTACCTTTGTGTTAAAATCAAATCAAAAATGTTTTTTGGGAGAATCATTAGAAAAACCGAGGAAGGGTGGGTCATAAAGGCCACAGCTGAAACTACACGTGCCGGTGTAGAGGCGGATTGTGATTATTCCCCTTATTTGGGATAAAATTGAAATATTAGTGAAATTGTGATATTATTCCCCTTAATTGGGATGAAACCGGTAACAATTTTGGATTGGAAAAGTCAACCCACACAGAATATGTGGTAAGGCAGCCTAGCTGATTGGGTGGAGATCGGATGCCATGTTGCGCACATGGTGGTACTACTCTTGATAACAACTTTCTTCGCATCACATGACAAACCAAATTATTCATGGGGAGATGGCCTAACCGATCGGGTGTGATCAGACTTTGTGCTAACAAAGACGGTGGTATATCGATGCTAATGATCTCCCAACCAAAATTGTTTATGAAATTCGTATTTTGAAAATTATTACGTTTTAACTGAACATTTGGATATTGTTGATTGTGACTTGCTGTTTCTATGTGTTGCCTTTTCTTATATGGCCATTCTATTTTGAAAGAGGACTTTTAGCTATACATACTAGTGCTATTCGACAGTACTATGTTCCAAGACATTAGGTATAGCCGGGGCCTTGTTTTGAGGTATAGCCAGGGCCTTGTTTCCGGCATTTCCATATTACTCTTCTATTGTACATAGAGGCTCCGTAGACAGGTTGTGGTTTGTGGTTGATGTTGGGGAATTGAAATAGAAATGTTGGTATTTGGAAATCATGTTTTTCATTAATTCTATAAACTCGAAATGTTTTGGAAATTATGAATGAAGTTGTTAATGGGAATGAAAAGGAAGTTGTTAATAAAATCTTTTCAGTGATTGATTAATTGAGTACATCTCCTCTTTATTCATGGATGAGTTTGGGTAGAAGGAAATCTAACAGGCTTGCTCGGTCGGGTTCTCTCGGTTGAGCGACGGTCGCGCTCCCCGAATTTGGGCCGTGACAACAACGAGCACCTGATGGCTTACTCAACCGAGTACCAATGTAACATATCTTTCTTATTATACCATCATGTGTAAGTGGGCCAAAAGAGCCGTCATGGGATAACCGGAATAAAATACAAGGGAATACTAGACATAGGACGACCCAACATGATATAGAAACTTATACATGTGACATACAGGCCTATAAGGCCGACGTGATCATTTGTACACTCAAAACATAGGCCGACAAGGCCATACAAGTATCCATATACATGACATCTGTCTACAAGCCTCTAAGAATACATAAACGTCATAAAGGCAGGGACAGGGCCCCACCATACCAAGCAATACATGTCCAAATCATACTGACCAAATTGGCAACTCCGAAGCAAGTGGAGTACACCAACACCTTCCCCTGAGCTGATAGCCTACTAGGAGGACTCTCAACTTGTCTATCGGGACCTGCGGGCATGAAATGCAGCGTCCCCAGGCAAAAGGGGCATCAATACAAATAAAGTACCGAATATGTAAGGCATGAAAGCAGTATATAAAAGATATGAAAGAAACATGGAGTAAAGAATTCAACTTGTAAGTCTGAATAGTTGTGTGAATCGTGAAAAAATAATAATATCATGCATATGTGTGTAAATGTCACATCATGCATAGGTATATGCGTACATAACATCATCAAGCCTCTGAGTGCATCCCATCATATCATCTCGTTCTCTGTGGGCGAAATCATTAATTTATACCAATTGATCAGGTGGTGGTGCGTATATAATGCCATTACCTTTCCCCATAACCCATATATATATATATATAATATACGCATATATAACGACATCTGGTCATGGGCCAGTGTACATGTATAAATGAATGCAATGCATAAGAAGTAAGTCAATAAGATCTCTTGGAACGTCATAAGATCAATATGCCTTCAGTTAATATCATGAAATAATCTTTATGAACTTAAAAATATTTTTTGAGACCCATAAACAGAGGATATGATAGTAGGACATATGGGAATCAATAACATAGGCAACCCTAGTACTTCTAAGAATAGAATCATTTGTGAAAGTTGCATGCTTGCTCGCTTCGTTGTATCATATGGATCATGCCAAAAGTAACAAAAGGGATAGCCTTAAAAGACCACAAGTCTTCAATTCAACTCAACATCAAGCTTATGACAACTAGCTCACCAACCTTATAACAAAGAAATACATGTACAACTTAGATGGCGGTAGTATACCACGTATCTCAAACGATAACTCGATTCTAAAATAAAACTGGTAGCATTTCCCCTGATTTTACTGCTCGCTCAAGCCTACTATAGGCGATACAACAACACAACACAACTAGTAACTCAAAAACAACCTAACTACAATTCAGGACCTTTAATACAACAAAAAATTTAAATATCCCATAACACACCCAATCAACAAGTTATCAATTAGCCTTAAATTGCAACGACGAGCGACCAACCTACTACCCTACCACATGTGGCATTTCTCCACGCCCTTCATCCTTCCAAACTCTTTAAATCTGCAGCACAATAGGCCAACATGAGTGGACTATAAAACAGTCCACTAAAAGTGAAATAAATCAAACACACGGCTTCCAATCGCCGTCCCGTGAGTTCTATCTATTAGGAAATGAATTTATCAACCTTTCTTGGTATTTAAAAGCTTAAATACAAAAAGTAGATGATTTATTAACTATGAAGTACCTTTCAAAACTCAAACTACAAAGAAAAAGAGAGGCGATATAGCAATACTTCGTGGGGATTATTCTAATATTATCACTTCTTGATTTCGTACCCAGGATGTTAATCTTCTTTGAAACCCTAAAAGAGAGCTAAAAGTTATGTTTATGGGTGTTCTCTGTTCGTGTTCTATGGAAAAAAGAAGATAAAGACGACCTAAGACCTATATATATCAACTTTTGAAAAGTCAAAGAGGTGCTAGCTTGGCACCCTAGCACTGACCCATCTTCCAATGCTTATATATTGTATACGGATGTCGTATGAACACATGGTTAATATCATTGGAAACTACATTCCATGACCTTCAATTTGGTATATAATATGTCCCCAAAATACCTCATATAACACACAAAATGAATTGCTCAAAAAGATTCATTAGAAGGCAAATCCTTAGTCGGTTTTTCCGCAACTAAAATCCAATTTTTTCCAAAGTTTATATTTTATATCCAAAGATCGTATATAGTAATATTATGACTTTACACTCATTTAAATTATAATCAATAAGTCTCATATTCATTATACGTCACCTTGGGACACACGGGGTGTAACACTTGTGATGACCTTTGCCAACTTTTGTTCCACAACTCGCTTGACTTTATAACATAGCACACGACTATCATAAGCCTAAAATAAATCATAACATGACCTCCTTATCACGTTAAGAACCCTATTATCACCCCAAAGTATATGTTATAACATTCCAACTTATCGACATTCGACAAAACTTATTGTTTTCAATTTGTTTAGCTTCTAAGCCTTTCCACCCTCTTGGTACATGTTATCAATGATCTTAAAGATTTGTAACCTACAAGGTAACATGATTAACTAAATTTATGTACTTTAAAAGATGATCTCATTTCTAAGCTAACATCAATTGACTTATGACGTACTCTTACGTACGAAAACATGGGGTGTAACAGAATTGTTGGTAAAAATGGTGGTATTTGGATGAACAAATTCTTTGGTTAAGAGTTGTAGAGATTTATGCCTACTAGGTGTTTGATAAAATTCCTAGATGACCTAAATTGTGGAATTTGCTTCTCATATTAGTCACGTTGGATGTTGTTATTATAGATTGAATCCGTTTAGTGTGATGGATCATCGTAGTATCATTATGGTGCAAATTTGAGGTATGTTTGCTAAACTCCCTCCGTAGAATCGGGTACTATGATCTCACAGTAAACGCCAAGTATGGTTGCCCAAAGTACCAATTCCTATCATTTTAGATTGCCTCAAACACATGATTTATCATATGCATATATGCTCAAGTCTTGTTTCAATTTCTATCCTTATGCTCTCCTACAAAGATACTTCAAATGAGGTTGATTTAACGAATATCTATGATTCAAATTTATGTTTCAAATGAAATGGATATATTTTCCTTGTTGAATTGTTCCAGGTGTTCTAAGCTCTTACTACTCATGTATTTGAAGAGATGATTTCCAATGATTTACATGTCATTGATATTTTATGATGACCCATGGCAAGTGAAAGTATGAAATATGAAATGTTGCCCTTTTGTGCCAAATGATAATGATGATGCATTTTCCTACAGGACAAATGAAAAGGAAAGGACTTTATGAAATGATTTTTATGAAATATTCTTGGGAGTATCGTTAGGTCACCAAGGAAGGGTGGGATATAAAGGCTTAAGCCCGAAACTACACGTGTCGGTATAGGAGTTGATTGAGAGGTAAATCCTTGTTATATTAAATTTAGATTATTCCCCTTGATTGGGATGAGTTGATAGCTAACAAAAACCATGTCGACCCACACGACATTATGGTGAGATGGCCTAGCCGATCGGGTGGAGATGGACGCCATTTCATGCACATGGTGTTGGTTTCATACTTCTATGTCAACCCACATATATTGGGGTGAGACGGCCTAGCCGTTCGGGCTGAGATCGAACTCCATACCACATGCATGATGTTGATCGGTATCTGATGATCTCCCAACTAAAATTGTTAATGCTTATTTGAAATCTAATATGTTCTAACTTGGCATTTAAATATTATTGATCTTTTTGTTGCTTCCATGTTTATCTCTTCTCGTATTGGAATTCGATTCCAGGTGAGGGTATTTAGCTTTACATACTTGTACAATTCCATATGTACTATCATCCCTTTTGCGAGGGACGATGCAAAGGTTCTTGATAGGTGTACCCTCTCATCAGCTGATTTGGTGAGCTCTACTCTATATCAGGGTCTCATGTTTTTATTGTCATTTGTATATCATTTTGAGGTATAGCCGGGGCCTTGTCACCATCATTTCCATACTAATCTCATGTTTATTTAGTGGCTCTGTAGACATACTGTAGGCCGTGTTTTGAATGGGGGAGAACAATAAGCATTGTTTTTGCCGGTTGGTTTCACTCGAAAACTATGAACTTGTATTATCTTGCCTTATATAAATGAAATCTTCTTTTCGTATTTATTCTTGAATGAATCATGGGATAGGTTGGTTTGTAGGCACCAGGTAGGGTTGCTTGACCTGGTTACCTCAATTGAGTGCCGGTCCCACTCCCCAAGGTCGGGGTGTGACAGTACCACTCTGTAACTGTGAAATCTAGAGGGGTAAACCTCAACTTAGGCCGACGAGGCCTACCTACAAGCTAAAAATACCAACCAAGGTTGACGAGACCATATTCTAAATCATCAAAAACTAACATCTATCTCATCTGAGAGATAAACATACTTAAACATCATATACATAACTTTGTAGGACGACAAGGCCGATATGAATGTCTACAACTAACAATACCAAACTGAACATGTACACAGAGCTGGCAAGACCACAATACAGACATACAAAATATACAAGACTCGACTACAAGCCTCTAGAGATAACAGAACTGTATCATAGAATGACATGGAGCGAATATGAATCCCTCTCACTAAGATACAATGAGAACATATGGGAAGATGTAACACTTATCATTAAGCTACGAAATATACAACTATCGCGCAATGAACGACAAGCTTATTTTATAGTAAAACGGGCGTCACCTCCCCTATAAACTTTACTTCCTCCCAATTCGAGATAACATCAACAACAACAAGAACAACAACAATAACAACATATATACATCATTTTTCCAAACTTATATACACCACAAAATAGCCAAACACACCCCAATTCCTTAAAACACAAAACAACAATCATATTAGTGTCAAACAAACTGTAAATGTAATGACGAATGACCAGCCCACCATCCTACCATTATGTGGTGTTTCTCTAAACCCATTATCCTTCCAAACTCCATAAAAACAATAGAAAAAGATACAACCCAACAATAACACTAAATAGCCCACAAAATAGTCTAAAATAGTCCATTACAAGTTGAACAACTCAAACTCGCGGCTTCTGATCACCGTCCCATAAGTTCTTTTTATTATGGACGAATTTCTCTACCTTTCCAGAAGAACAAAGGATGAAATAGGGAAGTATACTTTCCTTATTTGGTGAATATATCATCTCCTAACTTGGGTTCTTCAACTCTTAGGTTTTCCCCCAACTAGAACTAGAAAAGAAGAGAAAATAACTTAGAGTTTTGTGAAATTTTTTGGGAGACGTTTGTAGGGGTTTACTTTCTTATTTTAGGTTATAACATTAGTATAATAAATGAATTAAATCACCCCTTAAAAGGTCCCTTTGGCCGAGCCTAACTATCCTCTTTTTCGGGATTTATTTGGTCCTTTCATTTTAGCAAGTAGGTGACACAGCTACTTGTCACCTATGCAGTATGTGCAGTCTCGTGAAAATGCCAATATCTCTCTATTCCAATTTAATGTGTTGGAAACTAGACTCATATAGCTGCAATTTGATTGGTGGATCACTCCGTAACTCCAAGTATATTGGGAGAAAAGCTCGGTGACATTAGACCCAAATTTCAGTAAAATTATGAATGTAACTTGCAATAACTTTTGCCGACTTTTGTTTTACAGCTCGTTTGACTTCAAAACTTAACATATGAATATTATATGATTCAATTACCTTAAACATGACCTCCTTAGAATATTAAGCACTCCTAGTTTTACCCCAAAAGTATGAGTTATAAAATCTTTGATTCGTTTAGCCTCCAACCCTCACGATACTTCCTCAACACTTGTTTTAACCCATCTTTATATTTGTAAAGGTCCTTAAACTCACCGGCTCATATTGATTAACTTAAGACGCATTCTGACATGAATGTATGGGGTGTAACATCCTTCCCCCTTTAGGAATATTTGTCAATATTAACTCTTAAAGACTTGCAAAACTTTTTCCATAGTCTCCTCTGTACACTGGACCAAAACCAACTTGTGCGCATCCTGAAAACACATTATTAATGACACACAAGGCCAATATTATAAAGATAAATATGTGGCCTCACACAACCATCAATGATAAGTATTGCAAGTCAAAATAAGAGTTCACCTCATGACCTACTTGTTTGAACCGGGATGTGCTGTAATATCTATCTCGAGCCATATCTTCAGTTTGAAATAGGCGGGGGTATTGAAATAGGTGAGGGTATTTAGGTGTTGTAATAAGTACATTTGGAATACAAATTGAACGCATATATCTCTTATCACAAGGCTTATTTGGAATAATCAATTTATAATGAGTAACACGGGACTTGCAGGGCCATTGTGGGGTTCAATTCTAAAAGAGGAGTTTAGCCAACATACCTATATGGAGCTCTTTAGTGATACTAAAACCTTCCACTACTCTTACAACTTCAATCTACATCAATATAATTCAATTGGACCAATATTAGTAAAATATCAAGGTTTTTGGTCATTTTGGCATTTTATCAAGCACCTAGAGTGCATAGCATTCAACTACCTCTAGTAATGGTGTTTCTTCATCCAACAATCCCTCCTTCCCACCAACAAGAGATACTACAACATCATTTTACCACTTACAACATTTTTAGAACCATCATAATCATCAATGAACTAACATCCACCAAATTTTACTAATTAACACAATACAAAATATCTACAACACCCAATAATCTAGTTTAAGTATTTATAGCTTCCAAGCACCATCCAATAAGTGCTAATACTTATTTCTTGCTCATATATTCACTAATAATACAATCATGTAGGTTTAAGCGTGAAAGATTACCTCTTGAAAGTCAACTTTTAGGGTGTTCTTGAGGTTTTGAAGAAATCCTATGGAATCCAATACAAAACCTTATTGTAACTAGAGATTGAGAAGTGGAATCATCATAAAATTAAAAACTCACCTAAAGTGTGTATTGAAAGCCTTGGTAGGATGGGAGATGGAGAGAAATTCCCTAGCCTTAAAATCCTTTTGTTTTTCTCTCCCCACTCATGTATATTTATATTGCAGAGGACCTCGCGGTGGGTGCGCGGCGCACGCGTAACTTGAGCTATTACTACTCGGGAACATTTCCTAGCGCGCGTTGAGCACGCGTTATAGACTATATGCACTGGTTTGTTCCTTGCAACCTTGTTTTCCTTTCGTGCGTTGAGCGCGTGTTATGGCCTAAATGCGTTGGTTTTGCCAATTTCAACCAACTTTTCAAGCCTAATGTTTTTACTTCCTTTTGATATTTTGACACTCCCAACCACCTCAACTTGAACTATACATACATTACCATGTTCCGATCACCACCATCCCCTAGTGTGGGTCCGCACGAACTCCGAGATTGACGTTATTACCCTCCTAATCTTATATAAATATCCAGAGTCAACTACAAAAAATTACGGAGCTTTACATTCTCCCCCGCTTAGGATCATTCATCCTCGAATGAGGGTCAAAAGTCTTCTATAGACACCCATAGTGGCTCAACTCTTCACTCAGACCACAAATATTCCAAATTTGACTAACTCCTTAAATTTTCAAAAAATTTTGCAGAGTCTCCCCTGTATTTGGGCCTATCCACCTGCCAGAAAATCCCAGAAGCCAGCCTTAACAACACATCCACAACTTGACAAAGCATCACAATATACCAATAACACAAATTTCAACATAACTGACATGACTTTATAAAATGTGATATCTGGACATGACCTACATATATTTAAATCATAACACATAGAAAGTACCTTTCAATCCACAATCATTTGACTATACAATCAAATGAGAACATTTTCTTTCCTTAACACTTTCGGCCTTTGAGGTGGCCTCCTCGACTCACAAACATCACCATAACACTCGACGGAGGCAATCTCAACTTCCAGACTTATCTAACAATGATGATAATTAAGTACCTCTCACTGGCCAATTATCCAATAACTTTACCTTCACTAGTTTTCACCGGAATGATAGACAAAGGATTTCCAACTACCTTATTAGGCATAGACACATGAAACACCGGGTACATCGAGAACAATGATGGGGAAAATCATACTCATAGTTCGGCATATTTCATTCAAGATTTCATAAAGCCTAATGTGACTACACATACTTTACCTTTATTAGCAATTCACATAATATCTTCATGGAAAAAATCCTGAGTATAACCTGTTCACTTTCTTCAACTCTAAATCTCTACTGCAAACACCCAAACTAAACCTTTGGTGACCTTCAACAATTACTGTAAGATGTTCTAGCATGAATATGACCATAAACTTTCCTACCCAATATGTTTGATCATGGGATGAAGCTTCTTCTTTGACATGTATGAACCTTCAACCCCCATATGTTTACTATTAATAGGAACAACGAGGTTTCAAGTTTGAGCTAAAATTATTCAAGAATCCATCAAGGTGCTGAGCAGGGCATTTCAGGAGGTTATATCTTAAGAGACATGAAGGTTACTACCAATAGCGCTGACATGATTAATCATTGTGATGACATAATCAATTTGACAAATGAGGTATAGAGTTGTTCTAAGACCCCGTAAAATTTTACCTAAAACCCCGGGTTTTGTGGTGCCGAAGTAGACTTATGTTTTGGGTTTAACAGTGCGTTGGGAAGTTGAAGAATTTTTTTGAAAGTGCAGGGCATTTTCTGCGGCCCATTATGCGGTTGCAGAACTGATCTGCGGATCACAGATCTGCCGCACATAGAGACAGAAATCTGGGCAATATTTTGGACCATTATGCGGTCCATTATGTGGCTGTTCTGCGGCGCATTATGCGATCGCATAATAGGTCTGCGGACTGTAGACCGATCGCAGACTGAGGCAGAGATGCCCAGTTCTGGAGGGCCATTATGTGGCCGATATTGCCGAACGCAGAAGAGTTATGCGGTCGCATATGTGGCCGTAGATCTGTGTCAGGGCTTCATTTTTATAATTTAATAACCCAATCCCATTTCGTTTTATCTAGCCATAGGGGTCTTTTTTGAGGGGTTATATCATATTTTAGAGAGAGGAGAGAGCTATCCTAGAGTGAGAAAGGGGAAGATTCAGGGATTTCACTACTCCACTTGGATCAAGCCTTGGAATTTCATCAAGAGGAACTTGCTAGGGTTTCTAAAAGGTAAGAATTTCTTCCCCCAATTCTCCAATTTCGAATGTGGGTAGAAGATGGGTAAAAGGGGATTGTGGTTCTTAGGTGTGAGAGTATTATTTATACATGCATCTACCAATAAGTTTGGTGGAAAGGTTGTTGAGCTAAAATAGGTAAATATTGGGTTGTGGAGTGAAGGAAATCTTGTGGAAGAACCTGGTAATCATATTTCACATCTAGTGTTTGATAAAATGCTCAAATGAGCTGAAACTATGAATATCTTTCTAATTTGTATTTAATTTTGCTATATCTCTAAATAGATCAAAGTTACTAGGATCAAAGTCTATTTCGCGACCTCAAAACCATTTTGCGGGCCGCACAATCATTGCGGAGTTGAGCAGAATTTTTTTGAATTTTGAAGGTCATTTTGCGGTCCATTCTGCGATCGCATATCCATTTCGCGGTCCGCACACCCATTGCAGATTTTGTATGAAGAATTTTGTTGGGTGATTATGCGGACCATTCTGCGGCTGCATTCTCAGACTTGTCCAGACCATCCCCATTTTTGGGTATCACTTTTGCGGTCCATTTTGCGGACCGCATATCTGTTCTGCAGTCAATTCTGCAACCGCAAACCTGAGTTCGAATGGTCCATTTTTTTATTTTTATAATCCGACTCCATTTTGATAAATAGCCTTTGGGCTTATTTTGGGACGATTACCGGATGATTTTAGAGAGAGGTAAGATCGTTTTTGAAAGAGAAGGAGGAAACCTAACACTCTAATCATCCAAACTTGCACCAACCTTCAAGAATTAACGAAACAATTCACTAGATTATCATCTATCCGGGTAAGTCCTGCTCCTAAGCTTTCATTTAAGAGGTTATGTGTTCTAGTATATTGTGGGGGGTGGAAATAGGCCATGCATGTGACAATAGGTTGTAGTATTTGGGATTAATGAACCATTTTGGTTAGTTTCTTGTTGAAATTGGTTGAGGTAGGAAGGGATTACTATTGTAAAACTTCATAGTCTATTTTGTATGCTAGGTGTTTGACAAAATTCCTAAGAGAGTTACTCCATGAGAATCCTTCTTATTATTATCCGATTTTCACTATCTTCCTATAGATTGTTATTGCTAGAAGAGTTGGGACGTTGTAGTAACTTAAGGAAAGCTAAACAGTGTATGTTGGCTAAACTCCTCCTTTAGAATTGAATTCCCTCAATGGCCTTGTAAGTCCCGTATTGCTCATTATAAATTGATTATTCCGAATAAGCCTTGTGCAAAAAGATATATGCGTTCAATTTGTATTCCAAACATTCTTGTTATATTGAGTTACTATTTGAGAAGATGATTAAGCATGGGTTGTGTGTTAATATGTTATGATTTAAAAACATGTTTCTAATGAAAACTAGCATGTTGAATTGTGTAAGAAATCACATGTGCCTAAGAACCTTAATTTGGTTAGTTGCTTAAATGTGTGTTTAAATTCTTGAATAAAAATGCCTTATTATTGATAATATATAAGGATGCTTGAAAGTGAAATAGGTGGGTTGGAGATATAAAGTGTGGCCAACGTGCCAAGAATGAAAGTTGTACGCGTGGCCAATGGTGCTGAGGAAATGAAATGATGTGAGAAAGGTTATGAAATAGGCCTTGATTAAACTGTTCCAAATTGACTTCGAAAATAGATTTTCCTAAATGCTTATGTACCCAAGCTATGCCCAAATGTGGTTGTTTTAACTAAAGTTATGCTTTGTGAGTATTGTCAATGTGTTTTAAGCTGTTATATATTCATGAGTTGAAATTGTGTATTGCCCTTTTGGGGAAAAGTATTTCAAGAATAAATTATATGTTACTCGTTTATGACTTTAACATGGGCTTCGGTTGCCAATTATTCTACTCCATTTCTTGGAAAGAAATCCATTGTATTTAAAGACTTCGTTAATAATAAATCTAACATTGTGATTTCCAGAATATTCTATTTGTTGATATTTATGATGATGATCCATAAGAGTTAAGAAATGAAAGTGTGGAATTTGAGATACAACCACCATGCCATGAATGAAAAATCATAAGTATGTCCAAGAGAGCCAAGGAAATAAGGATGTTGTGAATGGTTGAAAGTATTAATGAAGGTATTTATAGTGTGAAAGATAATGAGGTGAATATAACATATGTTTGTACTTTTGTTTTCCTTCTGTGCAAAACAAAAATGTTTTTGGGAGTATCATTAGCAAACCGAGGAAGGGTGGGTCATAAGTCTCACACCCGAAACTACACGTGCCGGTGTAGGAGTGGATTGTCATTATTCCCCTTATTTGGGATGAGATTGAAATATTGATGTGATTGTGATTAATCTCCTTAATTGGGATGAGATTTATGATAGCCCTAGATTTAATGTCGACTCATACGGCATATGTGGGGAGACGACCTAGCCGGTCGGGTGGTGATCGGATGCCATGTTGCGCGTATGGTGGTACTACTCTTGGTAACACCCTTTTTTTGCATCACATGTCAAACCACATTGTTCATGGGGAGATGGACTAGCTGATCGGGCGTGATCGGACTTCGTGCTAAAAATACGGTGGTATATCGGTGCGAATGATCTCCCAACCAAAAATATATATTATTTTTGTATTTTGAAAATTGTTATGTTTTAACACGGAATTCGGATATTGTTGATTATGACTTGTTGTTTCTATGGTTTTCCCTTTTCTTATATTGACATTCCATTTTGAAATAGGACATTTAGCTTACATACTAGTACTATTCCATATGTACTAACGTCCTTTTTACCAGGGGTGCTGCATCTTCAATGGATGCAGGTGGATTCGTCAATGGGCAGTTTTGATCCTCATGAGCAGTTACTCTCTATTCAGCAGATTTTTGGTGAGCCCTACTCTGTTTCGGGCTTCATGTCATTTGACGTTGTACTTTATGTTTTGAGGTATAGCCGGGGCCTTGTCGCCGACACTTCCATTCTTCTCTTCTGTTGTACTTAGAGGCTCCGTAGACAGGTTGTGGGTGGTGTTTGATGTTGGGAATTAAACTAGTAAGTGTTGGTATTTGGACAAACATATTTTCATCATATCTATAAACTTGTAATATTTTGGAATTCATAAATGAATATCCTTTAGTAATGAAAAAAGATTGTGGAAAAACACTTGACTCTTCTCATGTCTATCACATGTACTGATTCTTATATTATTAATAGGCAAGGTTTAGTAGAAGGCACATAGTAGGCTAGCTTAACCGGGATATCTCGGTTGAGCACCGGTCGCGCTCCCTGAGGTCGGGGCATGACAAACTTGGTATCAAAGCCTAAGGTTTTAAAATGTCCTAAGATGTATCAGAGCCGTGTCTAGTTGAGTCCTTCTTATCGTTTTGTTGTCGACCACATCTATAATGAGGAGGCTACTTGGACATTTAGGAATTTCACCCTTCTTTGATTCTCCAGATCGTGCGATAGAGCTCAAGATAGGAAGCTAATTTCTTCGTCATATGTCATTTTCCAAATGAGTAATCCATGAGCTCAAAGCAGCAATGAGGGAATGACCCCACCATTGAATTTGGGGGAGATTGCACAAGAGTTCGTTGGGAGAATGTGTCGAGCCGTGGTGGAATTGGAAGAACTTGTTGCTAGGGGAAGTGTCCTTGTTCCTATCAATGTCACCGCATCACCAGATTATGTGGTGAGAGCACCTAAGAAACGAAAGAGGGATGTTGGTTCTAATGAACCAGATTGTTTGATTTGTAAGAAGTGTCACTTGGCGAGATGTTGGATGACTCTTGAAATATGCTACGGTTGTGGAAAGAGGGGGCACAAGAAAAATAAATGCCCTATGTTGGGTGCACCTAGCCCGGTTTACCCGATATGCGGGCGGGAACATTTGGCATCGTGTTGTGAGTATGATCACCAGCGTGTTAGGGGTGGTAGATTTGGGCAATCCCAAAGGCCTGCACAACAAGCCGGTACAGAGATTGTTACTCCCGTCAAGAAGGTCTGGAGGAAGGATAAGGGGGATGCTTATGAAGTTTGCAAAAGGGGTAAATATCAGGTCAGTGGGGCGAATCAGTTTAGCGGACCTCATCCTTGTTGTGTGAAGTGTGGGAGATGTCATTCGGGAGTATGTCACTATGGTAACAATGTATGCTACGAGTGTGGTGTGAGGGGTCACATTCAGAGAGATTGTCACTCGTCTCGCCAGAGCATGGGCGGGGGTGCGGCACAGCCAGCCAGTTCTGGAGCTACTACATCCACAGTGCCTCCCCCATCTTGAAGCATTATAGCGCCCTCAGGGCGTGGATCAGCTAGGGGTGGTATCAAGAGTTCGGGAGGGCCCAACAAGTTTTATGTGACGAGGAGGCGTCAAAAGTCAGAGGCTTCTCCAGATGTGGTTACAGGTATATCGACTGTCCAATCTCATGATGTATATGCCCTTATTGATCTCGGTTCCACTTTGTCATATGTCATTCCTTATGTTGCTATGGGAATTGGGATAGAATCGGGACAACTTTATGAGCCATCCTCTGTATCTACTCTTTGAACAAGACCTATCATTTGTGAAGCCTATTTATCACGATTCCTTATATATAAAACCTCTTGAGAAATTGAGTTCTATAATGATTTCCTTGCATTGGGTTATAACCCTATGCTAATACTTCTCACTTGCTTCCCTAATATTCTCAACAAGGGACTATAAATGATGAATATTTTATAGAACCTTCTAATTCAAATGGATAACACATTCTCACTTGTACTTGTGCACGCACTACCATAATGTTTATCTACAGGGTATCGAATCTAATGTAAGGCAGCCTAGTGCCGAGATCTTTCTTGAGCCAGTCTCTTTCTCCTATGCACGTGACTCATATGGTTTGTGCAGACACTTTACTCCCTTTTGTGATCACTATCATAAACCCTTTCCATTGTCTAGTAACATAAGAGCATATCTCAGCACCTACCATATGTGTACATGTCAATTGATATGGTCACTCATCCGCATAAAGTTTCTCAAAAATTTGGGATATCTCACAAATTCAACATAGGAACAAATATTATTCTCCCATCTCAGTATGACTTTTATGTCCACTTAGATCATTCCGCAGTAAGTAGCTCACTTTGTTCCTAGTATTATAGTTGCCCAAGACGTGGCCTTATACTGCAGTTTGGAAGTTAATATAGCAGAAACATATCCAGCTCATAACAAATGTTCATTTTCTCCTTACAACTCCAAACATGTATTAACTGTGTTCCTTTGTTAGTGAATTCATTGTGCTAGTTTCCTGACATTTGTTGGATAAGCATGAGAGATAGGACCCTTACATATGTTGCTGTAACACTTCCTTTCTCATAAGGACCCTTAATAGGCCCTCCGTCAAGACCAAATGCACCTTTGGGGTTATCATAGAATCACGTCTGCTTCTCATGTTTTCCTATCTTTCATTAGCATCTGGGTACTTTTCAAGTCATAAAATCCATGGCGAACTCATTATGAACATCTGCAAACCTTCGATGATTATTTTATAGTGTCTCCATGGGTTCCGTTATCCTTACGCACTAGGCTTTTAGAATCATTGACTATGTCATTGTCATGTGCAGAGAGTTTACTATTCTTAATGTTCCACATCCCTGGGTGGATAGGAGTTATTTGTCTTTCTCCCCGGAGCATCATATCACCTATTAGAACCTTTCTAAACAATGATGTCATTATGATGATTAACCATATCAGTGCTATTGGTAGTAACCTTCATGTCTCTTAGGATATATCTCCTGAAATGCCCTTCTCAGTACATTGATGGATTCTTGAATTATTCCAGCCCAATCTCGAACCTCGTTGTTCCTATTTGTAGTAAATCTATCGAGAGTTATAGGTTCAAACATGTCAAATAAGAAACATCGTCCATGATCAAACTTATTGGGTAAGAACTTTATTGTCATATTCATTTTACCACATCATAAAATAATGGTTGAAGGACGTCAAGGGTTTAATTTGGGTGTCTGACGTAGAGATTTAGAGTTGAAGAGAGTGAATGGATTATTCTCCAGACTTTCTCCATGAAGATACTATGTGAATTGTTAATAAAGGTAAGATAGGTATAGTTTACATTTGGGCCTTATAGAATCTTGAAAGAAATAGGCCGAGCTATGAGTATGATGTGTCCACCATCATTGTTCTCCATGCACCTAATGTTTCATATGTCTATGCCCGAAAGGGTAGTTGGGAATCCTTTGTCTATCGTTCCGGTGGAAGTTATGAAAGGTAAAGTTAATGGGTAATTGGCTTATGAGCGGTACCAAATTATCATCCTTGTTAGATATGTCCGGAAGTTGAGATTGCCTCTATCAAGTGCTATGGCTAAGTCTGTGAGTCGAAGAGGTTGCCTCGATGGCCGAAAGTGTTGTGGAAAGAAAATATTCTTACTTGTTTGTAGAGCCAAATGGTTGTGGTTCAAAAGGTACTATCTATGTGTTATGATTTAAAGGTGTACAGTTCATGTCAAGATACCACTTCTGTTAATGTAGTGCCCTTGATGTTGAGGTCGGTGTTATTAAAATATATGGTGATGCTTTGCTGAGTTGTGGATGTATTGTTAGGAGTTGTTTTGGTGGTTCTATGGCAGGTGGATAGGCCCAATTACAGGGGAGACTCTACCGAAATTTCTAAAAAATTTGGGAGTTAGTGAAATTTGGGGGCTTGTGATGTGTGAAAGGAGAAATGAATTATGTTGGGTGTTCTGGGCGGACTCTACTGCTCATTCGAGGATGAATGATCCTAAGTGGGGGAGGATGTAAGGCCCCATAAAATTTTGCCAAGGAATTCCAGTTTTGTGGTGCCGAGGTCGGGTAATGAGTACGGATTAAAGAATGCATCGAGGTGTTGGATGGAAATTTTTGGCAGAAGAAGGCAATTATTCGGTCTGTTTCGCGATCGCAAAACTCTTTTGCGGGGTCCATAATCATCGCGGAGTTGAGCAGAAAATTGTTGAATTTAGAAGGTCAATTTGCGGTCCATTCTGTGGCTGCATAAGTGGTCTACATACCACAGACCGGTCGCAGACCATCCCAAGTTTTGGGCATCACTTTCGCGGTCCATTTTGCGGACCGCATATCTGTTCTGCGGTCAATTCTGCGACCGCGGACTTGAGTTTGGATGGTCCATTTTCCTTTTTTTATAACCCGACCCCATTTTGATAAATAGCCTTTGGGGCTTATTTTCGTACGATTACGTGATGATTTTAGAGAGAGATAAGAGCATTTTAGAGAGAGAAGGAGGAAACCTAACACTCTAATCTTCCAAACTTGCACCAACCTTCAAGAATCAAGGAAACCAGTCACTAGATTATGATCTATCCGGGTAAGTCCTACTCCTAAGCTTTCATGAAAGAGGTTATGAGTTCTAGTATATTGTGGGGGTCGGAAATATGCCATGCATGTGACAATAGGTTGTAGTATCTGGGATTAATAAACCATTTTGGTTAGTTTCTTGTTGAAATTGGTTGAGGGAGGAAGGGATTTCCATTGTAGAGCTTCATAGTCTATTTTGCATGCTAGGTGTTTGACAAAATTCCTAAGAGAGTTACACCATGAGAATCCTTCAAATTATTATCCGATTTTCGCTATCTTTCTATAGATTGTTATTGCTAGAAGGGTTGGGATGTTGGATTAACTCAAGGAAAGCTCAAACAGGCTATGTTGGCTAAACTCCTCCTTTAGAATTTAAATCCCTCAATGGCCTAGTAATCTCGTGTTACTCATTATAAATTGATTATTTCGAATAAGTCTTGTGTAACAAGATATATATATGCGTTCAATTTGTATTCCAAACATTTTTGTTATGTTGAGTTACTATTTGAGAAGATGATTAATCATGGGTTGTGTGTTAATATGTTATAATTTAAAAACGTGTTTCTAATGAAAACTAGCATGTCGAATTGTGTAAGAAATCAAATGTGCCTAAGACCCTTAATTTCGTTAGTTGCTCAAACATGTATTTAATGTTTTGAGTAAAAATGCCTTGCTGTTGGTAATATATAAGGATGCTTGAAAGTGAAAGAGGTGGGTTGGAGATATAAAGTGTGGCCAACGTGCCAATAATAAAAGTTATACTTATGGCCAATGGTGGCGAGGAAATGAAATGATGTGAGAAAGATTATGAAATAGGCCTTGATTCAACTGTTCCAAATTGACTTCGAAAATAGATTTTCCTAAAAGCTTATGTACCTAAGCTATGCCCAAATGTGTCAGTTTTAACTAATGTTATGCTTTGTGAGTATTGTCAATGTCTATTAAGCTCTTATATATTCATGAGTTAAAATTGTGTATTTCCCTTTTGGGGAAAAGTATTTGAAGAATAAATTACGTGTTACTCATTTATGATTTTAACTTGTGCTTCGATTGACAATTATTCTACTCCATTTCTTGGAAAGAAATCCATTGTGTTTAAAGTCTTCGTTAATAATAAACCTAACGTTGTAATTTCCAGAATATTCTATTTGTTGATATTTATGATGATGATCCATAAGAGTTAAGAAATAAAAGTGTGGAATTTGAGATACAACCACCGTGCCATGAATAAAAAATCATATGTAAGGCCAAGAGAGCCAAGGAAATAACGATGTTGTGAATGGTTGAAAGTACTAATGAAGGTATTTATAGTGTGAAAGATAATGAGGTGAATATAACATATGTTTGTAATTTTGTTTCCATTGTGTGCAAAACAAAAATATTTTTTGGAGTATCATTAGCAAACCGAGGAAGGGTGGGTCGTAAGGCCAACACCCGAAACTACACGTTACGGTGCAGGAGTGGATTGTGATTATTCCCCTTATTTGGGATGATATTGAAATACTGATGTGATTGTGATTATTCCCCTCAATTGGGATGAGATTGTTGATAGCCCTGGATTTAAATTCGACTCACATGGCATATGTGGAGAGATGACCTAGCCTGTCGGGTGGTGATCGGACGCCATGTTGGGCGCATGGTAGTACTACTCTTGGTAATACCCTTTTTTGTATCACATGTCAAACCACACTGTTCGTGGGGAGATGGCCTAGCCGATCGGGCGTGATCGGACTCCGTGCTAAAAACACAATTCTATATCGGTGCTAATGATCTCCCAACCAAAAATATATATTATTTTCATATTTTAAAAATTGTTATGTTTATTGGGCATTTGGATATTGTTGATTTTGACTTGTCGTTTCTATGGTTTTCCCTTTTCTTATATTGGCAGTCCATTTTGAAATAGGACACTTAGCTTACATACTAGTACTATTTCATATGTACTAACGTCCCTTTTGCCGGGGGTACTGCATCTTCATTGGATGCAGGTGGATTCGTCAGCGGGCAGTTTTGATCCTCATTAGCAGTTACTCTCTATTCAGCAGATTTTTGGTGAGCCCGACTCTGTTCCGGGATTCATGTCATTTGACGTTGTACTTTATGTTTTGAGGTATAGCAGGGGCCTTACCACCGGCACTTCCATTCTTCTCGTTTGTTTTACTTAGAGGCTCCGTAGACAGGTTGTGGGTTGTGTTTGATATTGGGAATTAAACTAGTAACTGTTGGTATTTGGGGAAACATGTTTTCATCATATCTATAAACTTGTAATATTATTGAAATAATAAATGAATATCATTTAGTAATGGAAAACGATTGTGGAACACTTAACTTTTCTCATGTCTATCATTTGTAATGATTCTTATATTGTTAATGGGCAAGGTTGGGTAGAAGCCATCTAGTGGGCTTGCTTCACCGGGGTATCTCGGTTGAGTGCCGGTCACGCTCCCCGAGGTCAGGTCATGACAGTTATACCCTCTTTTGGGAGAAGATCTTGTATGAAATCAATGTGATTAAACACTTATTTCTCATACGACGAGACCTTATGAACTTACACTTATTTTGGGAATCCAAGATGTGGCACTGTAAATACACTGCCACCCGCATATATTAGGGTGAGGCGGCAGGGCCGCTTTCTGAATAATTGTGGTATTGTGAATACACCTCCACCCGCATACATCGGGGTGAAGTGGCGGGGCCGCTTTGTGTAGAGTTTGTGGCATTGTGAATACACCTCCACCAGTATACATTAGGGTGAGGCGGCTGGGCCGCTTTGTGTAGAGTTTTTGGTATTGTGATTGCACCTCCACCCGCATACGTTGGGGTGAGGCGGCATGGCCACTTTGTGTAAAGGTAGTTGTAGAGGATCCCCGACTTATGAATTTATAAATGTTATGGAAAGCTCATAATAAATTTGCTATGGATTTAACAACTAACTAAGCCTTTTATTGTTACCTTGATTCATCATACTCATGTTGTATATCCAAGTCCTTACATAGGTGTTTAGTTTTTGTACTAGTACTATTCGACATGTACTAACGCCCCTTTTGTCGGGGGCACTACATTTTTAATGGATGCAGGTGGTTCTATAGCAGGCGGTATTGATCAGTGATAGCAACACACCCTCTCCTCAGCTGACTTGGTGAGCCCTACTTCATTCTATGGTCATGTATCTCTTGTTCCATGTACATAGTGTTTTGAGGTATAGCCGGGGCCTTATGGCCGGCACTGTCATAGCACTCTTTTGTTTCTGTTAGAGGCTCTGTAGACATAGTATGGGTTATATCTATTTTTGGGAAGGTTAAACTAAAAATGTTGTAATCGTATCATCTGTTCCACTTTAACTATGATTGTACAATGTACTGTTTTGGAGACTTGTTAATGACATAACTAATGGAAATGAATTGGTGTTGTTCACATTACCTCTTACTGTCTAATTAATGAAATGATTTCTTCTCTTTATTCATAGGTGAGTTGGGTAGAAGGTATTGTATAGGCTTGCTCGACCGGGTATCTCTATTGAGCACCGGTCGTGCTCCCCGAGGTCGGGGCATGTCAAACGTGGTATCAGAGCCTAAGGTTTTATAGTGTCCTAGGATGTCTCGGATCCGTGTCAAGTAGAGTCCTTCTTATCGCTGTGTTGTCAACCACATCTATAATTAGGAGGATATTTGGGCATTTAGGAACAATACCCTTCTTTGATGTTCTCGATCGTGTGATAAAGCTGATTTTAATATTGTTCCTCCTTTAACTTGTGCTTTCCTCTAACTCTCAGTACATGGTGCCTAGAAAGAAAGCAAGAACTGGCCAAGGAGTCAATGTCACCCCAGGAGTGGCAGTTGATTCTATATTTAATGATGCGGGTCAGCACTCGAGGGGTGAGGATATTCCCCCAATTACTACGCCGCCTGAATCTACTATTCCTTCTTAGACTGCACCAGGTCCTGCACCTACTGAAGGTGCAACGGTCCCTCCAACTGATATTCCAGTTCGACCTCCAGCTCCATCTTTCGGTCCCGGTGTTTTTGATGGGGATCTTAGGGGAGCCATACAGATGTTGGCTCAGATAGTGGCATCCCAGGCCCAGAGATCAAATGTTGCACCCACTTCTTCTAGTCAGCCAGGGGATTCCGCTAGTTCCAGGGTGAACAGGTTTCTCCAGTTGCATCCTCAAGTTTTCACAGGTATTGATCCTAAGGAGGACCCCCAGGACTACATTGATGAGATGCATAAAACTCTCCGAGTTATGCGTGCTACTGAGACGGAGGGAGTGGAGTTGGCCTCCTACCGCCTGAAAGGGGTGGCCTATTTTTAGTTTGAGATGTGGGAGGAGTCCCGTGAGGAGGGGAGCCCTCCATCGAGGTGGAGTGAGTTCATCGATGCCTTTATGGATCATTTCTTGCCTGCCGAGACTAAAACGGCATGTGCCGCTAAGTTTAAGAGCCTGAAGCAGGGTAGCATAAATGTGTGGGAGTACCATATGGAGTTCACACACCTTTCCAAGTATGCTATTCACATGTTGCCCACTATGGAGACTAGAGTGCGCCATTTTGTGCAGGGCCTTAGCCCCTTGGTTATTAATGAGGCCGCTACAACTGCCTTGAATTATGTTATGAACTATGGGAAGATGGTGGCGTTAGCTCAAGCTACAGAGGACCGTAAATGGAAAAATAGAAGTGAGCGTGAGGGTAGCAGCAAGGCCCGGACCGCGGGCAACTTGGGTGGTTCTTCTGGTGGTGGTAGGTTAGTAATTAGAGAAGGGTCATCAGGGCCATCTTAGTCATTCGCCCAGTCTTCGATGAGTGCACAACTATCCGGGCCCAGTCAGGGCAACAGGGGACCCCACCAGCAGGGTCGGCCTGGAGGGAGATTTCAACAGCAGCGGAGGCCCTCATGCCCTAAGTGTGGCAGGATGCACTTTAGGGCCTTCTTCATGGATCTGACTAGGCATATTTAGAGGGATTGTTGCTCGTCTCGCCGGATCATGGGTAGAGGTGCGGCGTAGCCAGCTAGTTCCACAGCTACTACATCCACAACACCTCCTCCAGCTCGAGCAGCCCAGCACCCGCAGGGAGTGGTACAGCTGGGATGGTGCATAGAGTTCGGGAGGACCCAGCAAATTTTATGTTATGCGGAGACGTCGGAATTCAGAGGCTTCTCTAGATGTTGTCACAGGTATATTAACTATCCAATCCCATGATGTACATGCTCTTATTGATCCCGGTTCCACTTTGTCATATGTTACTCCCTATGTTGCTATAGAATTTTGGATAGAACCGGAACAGGTCCATGAGCTGTTCTCTGTATCTACTCCGATTGGTCAGTATATTATGGCCGCATGGGTTTATAGGGATTGTGTAGTCACGGTGCATGGTCAGGACACCATGGCCGATCCCATTGAATTGGGGATGGTTGATTTTAATGTAATAATGAGGATGGATTGGCTTTATTCATGTTTTGTTAAGCTTGGTTGTCAAACCAGAACCGTTAGGTTTGAATTTTCAAATTAGTGAGTGATTGAATGGAAGGGGGATGATGTGGCGTTAAAGGGTAGGTTTATTTCTTACCTTAAGGCCAGATTAACAAGGGGTATCTACTACTTGGTCTGGGTTATGGACACCGATGCTGAGACACCTACACTTGAGTCCGTGCCTCTTTTGAATGAATTTCCGGAGGTCCTTCCAGATGAGCTCCCTGGAATCCCGCCAGACAGGGAAATTTATTTTGGGTTTGATGTGATTCCAGACACACAACCTATATCTATTTCGCCCTACAGAATGGCACCGATAGAATTGAAGGAGCTAAAGGAACAATTGAAGGAAATGTTAGAGAAGGGTTTCATCCGGCCGAGTGTGTCACCTTAGGGCGCACCGCTCCTTTTTGTAAGGAAGAACGATGGGTTACTGAGAATGTGTATTGACTATCGGTAGATCAACGAGGTCACGATAAAGAATTAATACCCACTGCCAAGGATAGATGATTTGTTTGACCAATTGCAGGGTGCTAAGTATTTCTCTAAGATTGATTTAAGATCTGGGTATCACCAATTGAGGATCAGGGAGCAGGATATTCCGAGAATAGCTTCCATGGATCTTATGAACCGAGTTTCAATCTATTCCTCGACTCTTTTGTAATAGTGTTTATTGATGATATCCTTGTATATTTGCGAAGTCGAGAGGACCATGCCGATCATGTCAGGGCAATTCTGCAGACTCTACATCAGCACAAGTTGTATGCGAAGTTTTCGAAATATGAATTTTGGCTTGAATCTCTCATGTTCTTGGGTCATGTCGTCTCCAGAGAAGGAATTGAGGTTGATCCTTAGAAGATGGCAGCTGTGAAGAATTGGCCTAGACCTACTACCCCAATAGCGATTCGCAGTTTCTTTGGCTTAGCTGGATATTACAAGAAGTTTGTGGAGGGATTCTCTACTCTTGCCTCTCCATTGACTAAATTGACGTAGAAGGCGGTTAAGTTCCAATGGTTAGATGCTTGTGAAAGGAGCTTCTAAGAGTTGAAATCAAGATTAACTACGGCACCGGTGTTGACCCTATTAGAGGGTATAGGTGGGTTTGTTGTATATTGTGATGCTTCAAGAATCGGACTTGGGTGTGTATTAATGCAACATGGCAAGGTTATAGCGTATGCTTCTAGGAAACTCAAGAATCATGAAAAGAACTATCCAATAGATGACTTAGAGCTTGCGGGGGTGGTATTTGTATTGAAGATTTGGCGTCATTATCTATATGGGGTCCATGTGGATATATTAACGGACCATAAGAGTCTTCAAAAAAATTTCAAACAGAAGGAATTGAACCTGAGGCAGAGAAGATGGCAAGAGTTAATCAAGGATTACGACATCGATATTCTATATAATCTGGGGAAGGCTAATGTTGTAGAGGATGCTCTTAGCCGAAAATCTATGGGCAGTTTGGCTCACTTGGAGGCATATCAAAGGCCGATGTACAAGGAGGTACATCGATTGGCTTAGTTTGGGAGTTCGTCTTGAGGATTCTAGTGAAGGAGGAGTGATTGTGCAAAATGGAGCTGAATCATCGCTTGTTGTGGAAGTCAAGGAAAAGCAATACAACCACCCATTCTTGTTACAATTGAAGGAGGGGATTCATAAACATAAGACCATGGCCTTCTCTCTTGGCATGGATGATGGAACACTAAGGTACCTAGAGCGACTATGTGTTCCAAATATGGATGGTCTCCGAGAAAGAATTTTGACCGAGGCTCACACTTCTAGGTACTCAGTGCACCTTGGCTCTACAAAGATGTATCATGATCCTAAGGAAGTCTACTAGCGGAATAATATGGAGAGAAGTGTAGCGGACTTTGTGGTGAGATGCCCAAATTGTCAACAAGTAAAGGCCGGACAGCAACGGCCCGGTGGGTTGGCACAAAACATAGAAATTCCAATATGGAAGTGGGAAATGATCAATATGGACTTTGTGGTGGGACTACCTCGCACGCCTCGTAAGTATGACTCGATTTGGGTGATTGTGGATCGACTCACAAAATTAGCTCACTTCTTACCTGTTAAGGCTACCGACACAGCGGAACAATATGCTCAGTTGTACATCAAGGAAATAGTCAGGTTGCATGGCACTCCAGTTTCTATTATCTCAGATCGGGGGCACAATTCACGGCTAATTTTTGGAAGAAGTTTCAGCAAGGTTTGGGTACTCAAGTGAATCTTAGTGAAGCCTTTCACCCGCAGACTGACTAGCAGGCAGAGCGGATTATTCAGACGCTCGAGGATATGTTGCGAGCTTGTGTTCTTCACTTCAGGGGTAGCTGGGATGATTGATCATTTTCCGCTCATAGAATTTGCCTACAACAACAGTTATCATGCTAGTATCCAGATGGCACCGTTTGAGGCTTTATGTTGTAGGAGATGTAGATCTCCTATTAGGTGGTTCGAGATTGGAGAAGTGGAGTTGCTAGGGCCAGACCTCGTGCATCAAGCAATGGAAAAGGTTAAGACCATTACATAATGGTTGAAAACTACTCAGAGTCGTCAGAAATCCTATTCAGATGTTCGTCGTAGGGATTTGGAGTTCAAAGAAAATGATTGGGTATTCTTGAAGGTTTCCCCTATGAAGGGTATAATGCGGTTCGGTAAGAAAGGAAAATTGAGTCCGAGGTATGTCGGACCATACGAAATCACTCAGAGGAATGTCAAGTGGCTTACAGGCTAGAACTACCTCCAGAGATGTCTTTAGTGCACCCGGTGTTCCATGTATCCATGTTGAAGAAGGTGGTTGGAGATCTGTCACTTATTATTCCGGTTGAGACTATTGAAGTTAATGAAGAATTGTCTTTGAAGAAATTTCAGTTGCCATTCTTGATAGGCAAGTCTGTAAGCTGAAAAATAAAGAAATTGCCTCTGTGAAAGTGCTATGGTGGAACCAGCAGGTTGAAGAGGCCACCTGGGAGGCTGAGTAAGAAATGAAGAAGAATTAGCCTCATTTGTTTGAATAGTCATGTATTTATAAATTTGTGATCTATGAAAGTGTTAAGAGTTTACCTTCTATGAATTATGTATCATTTGTACAGTTGATGTTAAGGGTGTTCCTTTTTTTGTATATACTGCTCGTGAGGCCACGGTTGCCATTGTTTTTATGTTATGCTACGTCATTGGTTCATGTACATGTTGTTATGATTGGCTTTTGGGATTCTATGATGGGTGGATAGGCCCAGTTACAGGGGAAACTCTTGCAAAAAATTTGGAAATTTGGGGAGTTAGTCAAAAATTGAAATTGATGGTGTGTGTTATAGCAGCTGAGTCACGATGGGTACTAATGGTGGATTTCGACCCTCATTCAAGGACGAATTATCCTAAGTGGGGGAGGATGTAAGGTCCCTTAAAAGTTTACCTAAAATCTGGGGTTTCGTGGTGCCGAAGTGAGAACATTTTCTTTCCTTAACACTTTCGGCCTTCGAGGTGGCCTCCTCGACTCACAAACTTCGCCATAACACTCGACAGAGGCAATCTCAACTTCCAGACTTATCTAATAGTGATGACAATTAATTACCTCTCATTGGCCAATTATCCAATAACTTCACCTTCACTAGCTTTCACCGGAATGATAGATAAAGGATTTCCAACTACCTTCTTAGGCATAGACACATGAAACACCGGGTGCATGGAGGACAATGATGGGGAAACATCATACTCATAGTTCGGCATATATCCTTCAAGATTTCATAAGGCCTAATATGAATACACATACTTTACCTTTATTAGCAATTCACATAATATCTTCATGAAGAAAATCCTGAGAATAAGCTGTTCACTTTCTTCAACTCTAAATCTCTATTGCGAACACCCAAACTAAACCTTTGGCGACCTTCAACAATTACTCTAAGATGTGCTAGCATGAATATGACGATAAACTTTCCTACCCAATATGTTTGATCATGGGATGATGCTTCTTCTTTGACATGTATAAACCTTCAACCCACATAGGTTTACTATAAATAGGAACAACGAGGTTACGAGTTTGAGATGAAATTATTCAAGAATCCATCAAGGTCCTAAGTAGGGCATTTCAGGAGGTTATATCCTAAGAGACACGAGGGTTACTGCCAATAGCGCTGACATTATTAATCATTGTGATGACATAATCAATTCGACAAATGAGGCATAAAGTTGTTGTAAGGCCCCATAAATTTTTACCTAAAACCCCGGGTTTCGTGGTGCAAAAGTATACTTATGTTTTGGGTTGAACAGTGCGTTGGGGAGTTGAAGCTAGTTTTTAGAAATGCAGGGCATTTTCTGCGGCCCATTCTGAGATCGCAGAACTGATTTGCGGACCGCAGATCTGCCGTAGACAGAGGCAGAAATCTGGGCAATTTTTTGGACCATTATGCGGTCCATTATGCGGCGGTATAATCATTTTGCGGGCCGCATAACCCATCGCAGAACCAACAAAAAGGTATCTGGAGGGCAGTTCTGCTACGCATTATGCGATCGCAAAATAGGTCTGCGGACCACAGATCGGTCGCAGAGTGAGGCAGGGGTGCCTAGTGCTGGAAGGCTATTATGCGGCCCATATTGCGGACCGCAGAAGCGTTATGCGGTCGCATATACGACCGTGGATCTGTGTCGGGGCTTCATTTTTCTAATTTAATAATCCGACCCCATTTCGTTTTATCTAGCCATAGGGGTCATTTATGAGGGGTTATATGATATTTTAGAGAGAGGAGAGAGTTATCCTAGAGTGAGAAAGGTGAGGATTCAAGGATTTTACTACTCAACTTGGATCAAGCCTTGGAATTTCATCAAGAGGAACTTGCTAGTGTTTCTAAAAGGTAAGAATTTCTTCCCCCAATTCTCCAATTTCGAATTTGGATAGAAGATGGGTAAATGGGGAGTGTGATTCTTAGGTGTGAGAGTATTATTTATACATACATGTACCAATAAGGTTTGTGGGAAGATTTTTGAGCTCAAATGGTTAAAGATTGGGTTGTGGAGTGAAGGAAATCTCGTGGAAGAACCTTGTAATCACATTTGCACATCTTGTGTTTGATAAAATGCTCAAATGTGCTAAAACCATGAATATCTTCCTAATTTGTGTTTAATTTTCCTATATCTCTAAATAGATCAAAGTTGCTAGGATTCCGGAATAGAGTAGTGAATTAAGCAAAGCGCAAAGCGAGGTATGAAGGCTAAACTCTTCTTCTAGTATCAAAATTCCCGAATCTTTGTAAAATTCTATCATATGTGGTCGAACTTGAAAGGCTATTGATGTGGGGTATTCAAACTATTAAAATTGATTCCCGATTGGCATACGTGTTAGAACCCTCATGTGTTAATGATTCTCTATTATTTACTTAATTATGCTATACCCCCATTTGGGAGAAGATCTTGTATGAAATCAATGTGATTAAACACTTATTTATCATATGATGAGACATTGTGAACATACACTTGCTAAGGCCAACGGTGCCAAATGGTTGATTTAAAAGGGTATTCTTTTGTACAAACTATTATCGTTTAGAGAATCTGAGATGTGGCATTGTGAATACACCTCCACCCGCCTATATTGGGGTGAGGCAGCGAGGTCACTTTGTATAGAGTTGTGGTGTTGTGAATACACCTCCACCCGCATACATCAGGGTGAGGCGACGGGGCCACTTTGTATTGCGTTTGTGGCATTGTGAATACACCTCCACCCGCATATATTGGTGTGAGGCGGTAGCACCGCTTTGTGTAGAGTTTCTGGTATTGTGATTATACCTCCACCCGCATAGATTAGGGTGAGGCGGCATGACCGCTTTGTGAAAAGGTAGTTGTAGAGTATCCCCAACTTATGAATTTATAAATGGTATGGAAAGCTCTTAATAAATTTGCTATGGCTTTAACGGCTAACTAAGCCTTTTATTGTTACCTTGATTCATCATATTCATGTTGTATTTCCAAGTCCTTGCATAGGTGGTTCCATAGCATGCGGTATTAATCAGTGATAGCAACACACCCTCTCCTCAGCTGACTTGGTGAGCCCCACTTCATTCTGTGGTCCTGTATCTCTTATTCTATGTACATAGTGTTTTGAGGTATAGCCGGGGTCTTGTTGCCGGCACGGTCATAGTACTCTTTTATTTCTATTAGAGGCTCGGTAGACATAGTGTGGGTTGTATCTGTTTTTGGGAAGGTTAAACTAAAAATATTGTAATCGTATCATCTGTTCCACTTTAACTATGATTGTACAGTGTACTGTTTTGGAGACTTGTTAATGACGTAACTAATGGAAATTAACTGGTGTTGTTCACATGACCTCTTATCCAGGAGGCGGCTAATGTCACGTACTTGGCAATTCCTCCTTGAGGCTTACTATGGTCGAACAAGGCACGTATAGAATAAAGCAATTTTTACTGTCCTTCTCATAACTCATAGTCTTCTAAGAATAACTGATGCTAATGTCTTTATCCTCCCAATCATGTCTCCCATATGTCAAATGTTTAAAATGACTCTGTTCTTTTACATCTCTAGATCATGTACATGTTCCCACGTTATCCATGTGTACTAGGCAACTGTCACAGCCCGACCTTGGGGAGTGCCACCGGCGCTCAACCGAGATACCCCGGTCGAGCAAGCCTGTACAATACCTTCTACCCAACTCACCCATGAATAAAGAGAAGAACTCATTTCATTAATTAGACATGTTTATGCCATAACAACTCTCATGCTGCAACACAGGCCACTTCATGGGAATCTACAATACTAGGAACAAAGTGAGTTACTCATTGAGGCATGATCTAGGTGGACATAAAAGTCATACTGAGATGGGCGAACAAAAAGATCTTACTGTGATGAATTTGTGAAAATATCAAATTTCCCAGAAACTTTATGCGGACAATTGGCCCCTTTCAATTGAAAGGGACATATATGAAAGGTGCTGAGATATGATTTGATGTTACTAGACAGTGAAAAGGATTCATGATAATATTCACAAAGGAGTAAAGTGATTGTTCCAACCATAGGAGCCACATACATCGGAGAGAGAAAGAGTGGCTCAAGAAGAATCTCAACACTAGGCTGCTTTACATTAAATTTGATACCACATAGGTGAATATTATGATGGTGCATGCATAGGCACAAGTGAAAAAATGTTGTCCATTGAAATCAAAAGGTTCTATAAGAAATTCATCTGGTATAGTCCCTTGTTGAGAATTTAGTGAAGCAAGTGGGAAGTACTAGCCTAGGGTTATAACTCAATTCAAGGAAATAATTATAGAGCTCAATTCCACAAAAGGTTGTAAATAAGAGAATTTGTGATAGAGTGGCTTCATGAAAAATACGTCTCATTACGAAAGTAAGTACATGCAATGTTTTGTGATTCAACGTCTTGTTAAGACCATGTTTATGAAGGCTCTTCAATATGGATCTTCATATACTACAAGGAAAATAATGCGGTGTTCATAATGATCTAGTAAGGAGTGACTTACATGGTGATTTTAGATTGACATGGCAATACCATAATTGATGCCCATTGACTCCACGTCCATAACATACATTGGTACCGTAGTGACATACCCCTAAATGATATCTCCTATACTTCACGCAATGGGGATGAGGTCGACTAAACTGACTCGCCCCACTGACCTGATAATTACCTTTTTGCATCCATCAAAAACATTCCCCCCATCATTCCTCCAAGCCTTCATGGCGGGAGTAACAATCTCTAAACCGGTTTGTTGTGTGGGCCTTTGAAATTTCCCAAGCATACCACCCCTAACACACTCTTGAGCATACTCACAACACGACGCAAAATGTTCCCGCCCATATATCGGGCAAACTGGGCTAGGTGTACCCAACCTAGGGAATTTGTTCTACTTGTGCCCCCTCTTTCCACAATCATAATATATTTTAAGCGCCATCCAACACCTCCCCAAGTGGCACTTCTTACAAATCAAACATTCCAGCTTATTGGTACAAACAACCCTCTTTCGCTTCTTAGGTGCTCTCACCACATGATTTGGTGGCGTGGTGACATTAATAGGAACAAGAACACTCCCCCTAGCAATTGGTTCTTTCATTCCCTCCTCACTGCCTCGAACCCGTGGGTTACTTATATGGAAAATGATATATGACGAGGAAATTAGCTTCCTATATTGAGCTCTATCGCACGATTTGGAGTACCAAAAAAGGGTATTATTGCCAAATGCCCAAGTAGCCTCCCCATTATAGATGTGGTCGACAACACAACGATAAGAAGGACTCTACTAGACATGACTCCGAGACTTCCTTGGACACTTTAAAACCTTAGGCTCTAATACCAAGTTTGTCATGCCCCAACCTCGAGGAACGTGATCGGCGCTCAACCGATATACCCCGATTAAGTAATCCAATTAGATGCCTTCTACCCAACCTTGCCCATTAACAATATAAGAACAAGTACAAGTGATAGACATGAGAAGAGTCAAGTGTTCCACATTCTTTTTTCATTACTAAAGGATATTCATTTATGATTTCAAAAAATATTACAAGTTTTTAGATATGATGAGATATATGTTTGCCCAAATACCAACACCATCAACATTCATAGTTGTAAGGCCCTGTAAAATTTCACCTAAGACCTGGAGTTTTGTGGTGCTGAGGTGGGCTGATGCATTTGAAGTTGTACAGAGCGTTGGGGAGTTAAAGATAAATTGTTGCAGAACAGGGAATTCCTGCGGTCTATTATTCGACCGCAGAACTAATCTATGAACTATATAACTAATATACGGACCGCAGATCAGCCGCAAAGTGAAGTAGAGAAATGGGCAAATTTTGGAGGCTGTTTTGCGTTCAATTATGCAACCACATAACCGTTTTGCAGGCCACACATCCATCGCAGAATCCAGCTTCAAAAATTTCATAAGGAGGTTCTGCGATCCTTTATACGACCACATAATTGGTCTGCGGACCGCAAACCTATCGCATACCTACACAAAAATGCCCAATTCTGAATGGACATTATACAATCCATTTTGTGGATGCGGTCGCATATGCGACTGCAGATCTGCATCGGGGCTTCATTTTTTCTTATTTCATAACCCAACCCTATTCGATATATAGCCATTAGGGACCATTTGTAAAGAGAAAGTCTGATATTTCTGGAGAGAAGAAGTGCCACAGAGTAAGAGGTGAAGTCCCTAAGCTAATTGCTCATCAATCCTTGCTCAAAGGTTGGAGGATTCACAAAGAAAATTCACAAGGTCTTCGTCCAAGAGGTAAGATTCTAGCCCTAGCCTTCAATTTCGAAATTTGGGTTGGGAACAGGTAATGGGGGAAGAAGGTTTTGAGGATAAGAGTTGTTATTTATGCATTCATGTGTTAATAAAAGTGGTAGGGAGGTTGTGGAATAATTATGGGTGGCCTATTAAAGTGGGTATTGATTGTGGGGTAAAGGAACTCACCATAGGAGAACCTTGAAACCTTAATGCACACCTACTACTTGATAAAATGCTCAAATGAGCTGAAACCCCGAGTATATATCTTCCTAATTATAGTTGAATTTTGTCGTTTCTTTAATTAGATTGAAGTCGCTAGGAGTTTCGGAACCTTGTAGTAATTCAAGAAATCTCAAGCAAGATATGTTGGCTAAACTCCTCTTGTAAAATTGATTTCCATGGCATCCTCGTAAGTTGCAATTATGGTTGGCTCCATTTGTTATGTCTCATGTCCCGAGTACTTCCCAAGAGATTTGATAATTCTAAAATAAGTGTTGTGTTGAAAGATGTATGTACCCAAAATGTGTCCCAAATATTACTATAATATCATGATTCCCTCCGAGGATATAATCTAATATGATCAATGTACCAAAGGTATTGTGCTTTAAAAATCATGTTTCAATTGTCAGCTAGTATGCCTAATTGTGGAAGAGAAACTCAATGTGCCTAAGACTCTTGTTTGCTCATATGTGTGCTTATATTCTTGATTTTAAATTCTCTTATTGATTATAATCCATGGTAACTATTGAAAGTTATAGGGTGCATATGGAATGTGAAATACGGCCGACGTGTCGAGAATGACATTAAACCTATGGTCACTAGTGCCAATGAAAATGGAAAGATGTGTGAAAGATTATGAAATGAGTGTAAACCCTTTATATAATAAATACTTTGGGAGTATTGTTTAGTCACCGAGGAAGGGTATGTTGAAATAACCTAACCCCGAAACTACACGTGCCGGTGTAGGAATGAGTGAGCGGTAAAATCCCCGTGTGAGGTGGTGAGAGTTTTTCCCCGAATACGGGATGAGATTGATGTGTTGAGATAATTCCCCTTAAATGGGATACGATGATTGCTAGCAAAAATGTGAGGTGATGTCGACCCACACGACATTGTGGTGAGACGGCTTAGCCGATCGGGCTGAGATCGGATGCCATGTCGCGCACATGGTGGTATTGTGAGTGGACATCTCGGGGTGAGACGTCTTAGTTGATCAGGCTGAGATCGGACTCCGTGCTAAAAGCACGGTGGTGTATCGGTACTAAGGATCTCCCAACTTAAAATGTTGAAACTTGTTTAAAATTTAACCTTTCTCCTAATTTGATACTTTAATATTGTTTGTGGCCCTCAATAATTTGATTTTTCTTTCTTAACGTACTATTACTCATTCTATTGAGGGGGTGTTTACTTTTTCATACTAGTACTATTCGATATCTACTAACGTCCCTTTTGCCGGGGGCGCTGCATCTTTAATGGATACATGTGTGTAAGGCCCCGTAAAAATTTCGTAAAGGAATTTATGTTTTCGTGGTGCCGAAGTATGCTTACGTGTTTGGGGATTGTAATAATTCTTCGCGGCTCGGACTTTTTGGGTTGAACAATGCACTGGGAGTAAAGGAAAATTTTCAGCAGAAGAGGGCATTTCTGTGGCCCACTATGCGCTCGCAGAATCACTTAGCGGACCACATAATGGTCGCAGAGTGAAGCAGATGCGGGGCAAGATTTGGAGGAAGTGGTATTCAGGTCTGCGGGCCACATAATCACCGCTGACCAAGGCAGGCGAACCCCACTTTAGGGCACCAATTGTGCGACCGATATGCGGACTGCATATCAATTCTGTGATCACATATGCGACTGCAGATCCTGTTCCGGAGCTTCATATTTTTGGTTTTTAAAACCCGACCCTACTTCGATTAAATAGACGCGATGAACCATTTTTGACATAAAACCTGATATTTTAAGAGTGAGAGAGTGCCCTAGAGTGGGAGAATGATCTTCAACAAATTGTCCTTCGATTCTTGCCAAAATATTTGAAGATTAACAAGGAAAACTCACTAGGTCTTCATCCTAGAGGTAAGATTCTACACCCCAGCTCTTAATTTCGAAATTTATCTAAGAATTGGTAATTACCAAGACAATTCTTGGGTATGAGAGTTATTTATTTTGTATGTATGTGTTATCAAAGGGTGTTGGAAGATTTGTGAGCTAAAAATGATAAAGAATGGGTTGTGGGATGATGGAATCCTCCATAAAAGGACCTTGAAACCTTAATGCACACCTAGTGTTTGATAAAATGCTCAAATGAGCTAGAACCATGATCATCTTCCTAATTTAGGTTCAACTTGTTATATTTCTAAAATAGATTGAAGTTGCTAAGAATTCCGGAACATTTTAAAGTTAAGGAAGCTCAATTGAGGTATGTTGGCTAAACTCTTATTTAAGAATTGGAACCCCCATTACCCTTGTAAGTTCCTAGATGTTTATTACAAATCAAGGATTCCGAATAAGTTTTGTGACAAAGATATATGTTCAATTCGTGTTTCAAATGCTCTTATCATGTTGTATTATAAATTGAGGATGTGTTCCAATCTATGGATTGTGTATCTACTTATTATAATTCCAAACCGTGATTTATGTGAAAACTATTATGCTAAATATTGTAGAGATTGTGGTTGGGATTACACCTCCCCCCGACATTTGGGGTGAGGCAGCAAGGCCGCTTTGTGTACGATTGTGGTATTGCTGTTGCACCACCACCCACACACACACACACACACACACACACACACACACATACATATATATATATATATATATATATATATATATATATATATATATATATATATATTGGGGTGAGGCGGCATGGCTGCTTTGTGTAGGTATTGGTATCATTGATGCATTTCCACCGCATATATTGGGGTGAGGCATCATGGCCGCTTAGTGTAGGTTTTTGGTACTGTGGTTATACCTCCACCTGCATACATTGGGGTGAGGCGGCAGGGCCGCTTGAGTAGAGTTTTGGTATTGTGCTTACACCTCCACCTGCATACATTTGGGGTGAGGCGGCATGGCCGCTTTGTCTGAAAATGATTACAGAGGATCTCATCTTAAATTCTATAAATGTTAATGACAACTCTTGATAAGCTTGCTTTGGTTTAAATGGCTATATATACTATTCTATTGTCACCCGGGTTCATCATATTCATATTGTATTTCCAAGATCTTAAATTGTATTTGGTTTTCATACTAGTACTATCTGACATTTATTAACATCCATTTTGCTGGGGGTGCTGCGTCTTTAATGGATGCAGATGGTTCCACAGTAGAGGATATTGACCAGTGATTGCGGTGCTCATTCTTCCCAGCTGACTTGGTAAGCCCCATCTCATTCTGGGGTTGTGCATCTTTTGTTTCGTATGTGTTATCGTATTTTGAGATATAGTCGGAGCCTTGTTGCAGGCACTATCATTGTACTTTTTGGTATCTTTAGATGCTCTATAAACTTAGTGTGGGTTGTATATGGGTGCTGGGAATGATAAACAAGTTGTGTTGTGATTAAATCACTTGTTCCACTTTGAACCATGAAGGTGTGTGTGTGTTTTGAGACTTATTAAATGAAGTATCTAATGGTAATGAACTGGTATTGTAGACATTATTACCATATTGTCTAATTAAATAAATTATGTATTCTCTTTATTCATGGATGAGTTTGGATAGAAGGAAATCTAATAGGATTGCTCGACCGAGTTCACTAGGTTGAGCGCCGGTCGCGCTCCCCGAGTTTGGGGCGTGACAAACTTGGTATCAGAGCCTAAAGTTTTAAAGTATCCAAGGATGTCTCGGAGCCGTCTCTAGTATAGTCTTTCATATCAGTGTGTTGTCGACCACATTTATAATTAGGATGCTACTTGGGCATTTAGGAATAATATCCTTCTTTCATGTTCTCGATCGTGCGATAAAGCTGATTGTTACATTGTTCCTCCTTTAAATCATGCGTTACTCTAATTTTCAGTACATGGCACATAAGAAGATGGCAAGAACTAGCCAAAGAGCCAACGTCGCCCAGAGAGTGGCAGTTGATCCTATATTTGATGATGCGGGTGAGCACCCGAGGGGTGAGGATATTCACACAGTTACTACACTGCCTGATTCGACCACAACTGATCAGACTGCACCTATCCCTACACCTACTGAAGGTGCGACGGTCCCTCCAACAGATATTCTAGTTCCACCTCCAGCTCCAGCTTCCGATTCTGGTGTTTCTGATGTTGATCTTAGGGGAGCAATACAGATATTGGAATAGATAGTGGCTTTTAAGGCCCGGAGATCGAGTGTTGGGCCTACCTCTTCCAGTTATCCAGGGGAATCTACTAGTTCCATGGTGACCAAGTTTCTTTAGTTAGATCCTCCAGTGTTTACGGGTACTAATCTCGAGGAGGACCCCCAGGACTTCCTTGATGAGATGCACAAGACTCTTCGGGTTATGCATGCTACAGAGACGGAGGGAGTGGAGTTGGCCTCCTACCGCCTGAAAGGGGTGGCCTATTCTTGGTTTGAGTTATGGGAAGAATCCCGTGGGGAGGGGAGCCCTCCGGCAAAGTGGGGTGAGTTCACAGATGCCTTTATGGATCATTTCTTGCCTGCCGAAACTAAGGCAGCCCATGTCACTGAGTTTGAAAGCCTGAAGTAGGGTAGTATGAATGTGTGGGAGTACCATATGGAGTTTGCGCGCCTGTCCAAGTATGTTATTCACATGTTGCCCACTATGGAGGCTAGAGTGCGCCGGTCAGTACAGGTCCTTAGCCCCTTGGTTATTAATGAGGCCGCTATAGCTGCCTTGAATTCCTATATGACCTATGGTAAGATGGTGGCATTTGCTCAAGCCACATAGGCCCGAAAATTAAAGAATAAAATGGAGCGTCAGAGTAGCAGCAAGGCCTGGTCCGCGGGCAACCATGGTGGTTCTTCCCGTGGTGGTGGTGGTAGGTCGGCATTCAGGGGAGGGTCAACAGGACCATCTCAATCATTCTCTCAGTCTTCGATTAGTGCACAGTCATCTGTACCCAGTCAGGGCAACATGGGACCCCACCCGTAGGGTCGGCCCGAAGGAAGGTTTCAGCAGTGGAGACTCCCATGCCCTAAGAGTGGGAGGATGCACTTTGGGGCCTTCTTCATGGACCTAGCTATATGCTATGGGTGTGGTGTGAGGGGTCACATTCAGAGGAATTGCCGCTCGGCCCGCTGAAACATGGAAATAGGTATGGCGCATCCAACTAATTTTGTAGCTACTATATCCACAGCACCTCCAGCTCAAGGCACCCCAGCACCCGCAGGGCATGGTGCAGCTAGGGGTGGTGCACAGAATTCGGGAGGACCGAGCAGTTTTTATGCTAGGCGGAGGCGTCAGGATTCAGAGACTTCTCCAGATGTTGTCACATGTATCTTGACTGTCCAATCTTATGATGTGTATGCTCTTATTGATCCAGGTTCCACTTTGTCATATGTCACTCCTTATGTTGCTATGGAATTTGGGATAGAATCGGAACAGCTTCATGATCCACTCTCTGTATCTACTCCAGTTGGTGAGTCTATTTTGGCTGCTGGGGTTTATAGGGATTGTGTTGTCACGCTGCGTGGTCGGAACACCATGGACGATCTCATTGAATTAGGGATGGTCGACTTTGATGTAATAATGGGGATAGACTGGCTTTATTCTTGTTTTGCCAAGCTTGATTGCAGAACCAGGACTGTTAGGTTCAAATTTCAAAATGAGCCAGTTATTGAGTGGAAGAGTGATGATGTAGTGCCGAAGGGTAGGTTTATTTCTTACCGTAAGTCCACGAAGAGGATCAACAAGGGGTGTATTTACCATTTGTTCCGGGTTACCGACACCGACGCTGAGGAACCTACACTTGAGTCTGCGCCTATCATGAATGAATTTTTGGGAGTCTTTCCAGATGAACTCCCTGGGATCCCACTAGACAGGGAGATTGATTTTGGGATTGATGTGATGCCAGACACGCATCCTATATCTATTCCACCCTACAGAATGGCACCGACGGAATTGAAGGAACTAAAGGAGCAGCTAAAGGACTTGTTAGAAAAGGGTTTCCTCCGGCCGAGTGTATTGCCTTGGGGCTCACCAGTGCTTTTTGTAAGGAAGAAAGATGGGTCACTGAGAATGTGTATTGACTATCGGCAGCTCAACAAGGTCACGATCAATAATAAGTACCCACTGCCAAGGATAGATGACTTGTGTTGACCTATTTCAAGGTGCTAAGTACTTCTCCAAAATTGATTTATGATGCGGGTATCACCAATTGAAGATTATGGAGCAGGATGTTCCGAAAACAACTTTTAGAACCCGATATAGGTACTTTAAATTTTTGGTGATGTCTTATGGGCTAACAAATGCCCCAGCAGCTTTCATGGATCTTATGGATCGAGTCTTCAAGCCTTATCATGACTCCTTTGTGATAGTGTTCATTGACGATATTCTTGTATATTCACGAAGTCGAGAGGGCCATGCTGATCATCTCAGGGTAGTTCTGCAAACCCTATACCAGCACCAGTTATATGCAAAGTTTTCAAAGTGTGAATTTTGGCTTGAATCGGTCACATTTTTTGGCCATGTCGTCTCTAGTGAGGGAACTAAGGTTGATCCTCAAAAAATTATAGCTGTGAAGAATTGGTCGAGGCCAACAACTCCAATAGAGATTCGCAATTTCATAGGATTAGCTGGGTATTACAGATAATTTATGGAGGGGTTTTCTACCCTTTCCTCTCCATTGACTAAATTGACTCAGAAAGCAGTTAAGTTCCAATGGTCAGATACTTGTGAAAGGAGTTTCCAGGAGCTAAAATCAAGATTGACTACGGCACCGGTGTTGACCTGACCAGAGGGTGGAAATGGATTTGTGGTATATTGTGATGCTTCGAGGATTGGGCTTGGGTGTGTATTAATGCAACATGGCAATGTGATAGCTTATGCTTCTAGGCAACTCAAGAATCATGAAAAGAACTATCCAACACATGACTTAGAACTTGCATTGTTGGTATTTGCATTGAAGATTTGGCGTCATTACCTTTATGGGGTCCATGTGGATATATTCACGGACCATAAGAGACTTCAATATATTTTTAAACAAAAGGAGCAGAATCTGAGGCAGAGAAGATTGCTTGAGTTACTCAAAGATTACGACATCGATATCCTGTATCACCCGGGAAAGGCCAATGTTGTGGCGGATGATCTTAGCCACATATCTATGGGTAGTTTAGCTCACATGGAGTCATATCAAAGCCCATTGGCCAAGGAAGTTCACTGATTGGCTAGTTTGGGAGTTCGTCTTGCAGACTCTAGTGAAGGAGGGGTAATTGTGCAAAATAAGGCAGAATGTTGTGGAAGTCAAGGAGAAGCAATACAACGATTCATTGTTGGCACAGTTGAAAGAGGAGATTAATAAACATAAGACCATGGTCTTTTCTCTCGGCTTGGACGATGGTACGCTAAGGTACCAAGGGCGGTTATGTGTTCCAAATGTGGATGGTCTCCGGGAAAGAATCATGACTGAGGCTCACACTTCTAGGTATTCCGTGCACCCTGGATCTTCAAAAATGAATCATGATCTTAAGGAAGTCTATTGGGGGAATGATATGAAGAGAAATGTAGCAGACTTTGTGGCGAGATGTCCAAATTGTCAACAAGTGAAGGCCGAACACCAAAGGCCCGGTGGGTTGGCACAGAACATAAAAATTCCAATGTGAATGTGGGAAATGATTAATATGGACATTGTGGTAGGACTACCTCGCACTCCTCGTAAGTTTGACTCGATTTGGGTGATTGTGGATCGACTCACAAAATCAGCCCAGTTTTTGCCGGTTAAGGCTACCGATATAGCAGAACATTATGCGCAGCTGTATATCAATGAAATAGTCAGGTTGCATGGCACTCCAGTTTCTATCATTTCTGATCGTGGGGCACAGTTCACGGCTAAATTTTGGAAGACATTTCAGCAAGGTTTGGGTACTCAGGTGAATCTCAGTACAACCTTTCACCCGCAGACGGACGGTCAAGTAGAGCGGACTATTTAGACGCTCAAGGATATGTTGTCCACTTGTGTTCTAGACTTTAAAGGTAGCTGGGATGATCATTAGCCACTCATAGGATTTTCCTACAAAAATAGTTATCATGCTAGTAGTCTTATGGCACAGTTCGAGGCTTTATATGGTAGGAGATGTAGATCTCCCATTGGGTGGTTCGAGATTGAAGACGCAGAGTTGATAGGGCCATACCTCGTACATCAGGCTATGAAAAAAGTTAAAATTATTAAGGAGCAGTTGAAGACTGCTCAGAGTCGACAGAAGTCCTATTCAGATGTTCGTCGTAGGGATTAGAGTTCAAAGAAGATGATTGGGTATTCTTAAAGGTTTTCCTCATGAAAGGTGTAATGCGATTTGGTAAGAAAGGGAAATTGAGTCCGAGGTTTATCGGACCGTACAGAATCATTCAGAGGATCGGTGAGGTGGCGTACTAGCTTGAGCTATCACCTGAGATGTCATTAGTGCACCCGGTGTTTCATGTGTCTATGTTGAAGAAAATAGTTGGAGACCCGACACTCATTGTTCCGGTTAAGACTATTGAGGTTAATGAGGAATTGATTTATGAAGAGATTCCAGTTTCTATTATTGACAGGGAAGTCCGAAAGTTGAGAAATAAAGAAATTTCATCCGTGAAGTTCTATGGCGAAACTAATAGGTTGAAGAGGCTACTTGGGAGGCCGAGGAAGAAATAAAGAAAATGTATCCTTATTTCTTTGAATAGCCATTTATTTATAAAGTTGTGATTTATGAAAATTCTAAGAGTTACTTTCTATGAATTATGTATAATTTGTACCGTTGATGTTAAGGGCGTTCCTTTTCTGGTAATATATATTGCTTATGAGGCCGCGGTTGGTGTTGTTCTTGTGTTATAGTGTATTGTAGGTTATGTATATGTGGTTAGGATTGGTTTATGGGATTCTCTGATAGGTGGATAGGCCCAGTTATAGGGGAGACTCTGGCGAAAGTTTTGGAAATTTAGGGAGTTAGCCAAATTTTGAAACTACGGGTGTGTGTGAATTAACAGTTAGGCCACATTGAATGCTATGACAGATTTTGACCTTTATTCGTGGACGAATGATCCTAAGTTGGGGAGAATGTAAGGACCCATAAAATTTTCGTAAAGGAATTTATGTTTTCGTGATGCCGAAGTAGACTTACGTGTTTGGGGATTGTAGAAATTTATCGCGGCTCGGACTTTTTCGGTTGAACAATGCACTGGGGAGTAAAGGAAAATTTTCGGCAGAATAGGGCATTCCTGCGGCCCACTATGCGGTTGCAGAATCACTCTGCGGACCGCATAATGGTCGCAGAGTGAAGCAAATACGGGGCAAGATTTGGAGGAAGTCTGTGGTACATTATGCGACCGCAGACCAGATCTACGGTGCATTATGCGATCGCAGAACAGGTTTGCGGGCCGCATAATCACCACAGACTCAGGCAGGCGACCCCCAGTTTTGGGCACTAATTGTGCGGCCGATATGCGCACCGCATATTAATTCTACAATCGCATATGCGACCGCAGATCCTGTTCCGGAGCTTCATTTTTTTGCTTTTTAAAACCCGACCCTACTTCGATTAAATAGACGCAATGGACCATTTTTGAGCTAAAACCTGATATTTTGACAGTGAGAGAGTGCCCTAGAGTGGGAGAGTGATATTCAACAAATTGTCCTTCGATTCTTTCCCAAATCATTGAAGATTAACTAGGAAAACTCACTTGGTCTTCATCCTAGAGGTAAGATTCTACACCCTAGCTCTTAATTTCGAAAATTTTCTAAGAATGGGTAATTAGTAAGATAATTCTTGTGTATGAGAGTTGTTTATTTTGCATGCATGTGCTATCAAAGGGTGTAGGAAGATTGTCAGCTAAAAATGGTAAATAATGGTTGTGGGATGATGAAATCCTCCATAAAAGGACCTAGAAACCTTAATGCACACCTAGTGTTTGATTAAATGCTCAAATGAGCTAGAACCATGATCATCTTCCTAATTTTGGTTCAACTTGTTATGTTTCTAAAATAGATTAAAGTGGCTACAAATTCCGGAACATTTTAGAGTTAAGGAAGCTCAATTGAGATATATTGGCTAAACTCATCTTTAAGAATTGGAACACCCATTACCCTTGTAAGTTCCTAGATGTTTATTAAAAATCGAGGATTCCGAATAAGTTTTGTGAAAAAGATATATGTTCAATTCGTGTTTCAAATGCTCTTATCATGCTGTATTATATATTGAGGATGTGTTCCAATCTATGGATTGTGTATCTACATCTTATAATTCCAAGCTGTGATTTATTTGAAAACTATTATGCTAAATTGTGTAAAGATTGTGATTGGGATTACACCTCCACCCGACATTTGGGGTTAGGCGGCAAGGCCGCTTTGTGTACGATTGTGGTATTGTTGTTGCACCACCACCCACACATATATATATTGGGGTGAGGCGGCATGGACGCTTTATGTAGGTATTGGTATCATTGATGCATTTCCTCTAACATATATTGGGGATCGATTAGAAGTTGGGAGGAAATGACCAGAAAGTTGTTTTGCTAAATATTTCTCCTCAGCTAAAATAGGCAAGTTTAGAAGAGAAATCCATAACTTCTGCAAGAGTGAGACTGAAACTGTGTTTGAAGCTTAGGAGAGGTTTAAGGAGATAGTGCGAAAGTGTCAACATAGAGAAATTGAACTCTAGATGCAACTCCAGGACTTTAGGGATGGATTGACACCGACCTCATGGAGAACATTTAGTAATGCAGCTGGAGGACTATTGATGAAAAAGACTCCAGAGGAGATAGTCACTATTCTTGAAGAGTTGTCTGAAGATGCAAATTAGTGACCCTCTAAAATTGCTAAAAGAAGAAGATCAACTGGTGTTCACCAGGTTGATGCTAACACATCTGTGCAGGTATAGCTTGATGCCATGGTAAAAGAAATAAGGAAGCTGACCTTAGCTTTGATACATAATGAGCCTCATGCAGCATGTGACATATGTGGAAGAGGACACATTACTCATGAGTGTCAAGCCTCAACTCAGGAAGTTAATGATGTGGGTAACTATAACTTAAATGCAATGGATCAGAAGCCCCCCAGTTTTTCATGGAGTTCACCTGGGGGTACAGCAAATGCATGGCAACAAAATATCTCCAGATTTCAAGAAGCTCTTGGTTTTGTGAATCAACCGAGGCCGCAGTTTCAGCCTCAACAGCAAATTCAGTCTGGGTTTGAAGATCTAATAAAGTCATTCATTGTCAAGACTAATGAAAGATTAGATGCTCATGGCGCAGCTATCAAAGAACTTGGACAGGTTTGCGTAACTTGGAGAGACAAGTGGGACAAATTACAACTATATTATCTAAGAGAATCCCAGGTACTCCGCCAGCTGATACTGAAAGAAACCCTAAAGAAACGGTAAATGTTGTAACCTTGGGAAGCGGGAAAGTATTGAAAGGTCCCACTCCAGTACAAAAAGAGGTGGTGCCTGAAAAAGTAGTTGAGGAGCTGCTGAAAAATGAAGTTGATAAGAAGAAGAAAGGTACGAAAGGAGCTGAGAAAAAGAAGAAGGATGAAACTTCAAGAAGGGAAGAATCTAATGAGAGCGAGCATATGCCTGCTCTTCCTTTTCCCCAAAAGTTGTATAGAGAAAAGCTGGACAAACAGTTTGAGAGATTCTTAGAGATTCAAAGAAAGGTTAATGTAAACTTGCCATTCACAAAAGTTCTCTCACAAATGGCAGCTTATGCCAAAGTCTTGAAGGAAATCCTGACAAAGAAGAGAAAGAAGAGACATCAGTAGTCAAACTCACAGAGCATTGCAGCGCAATCTTGCAAAACAAACTCCAACAAAAGTGTGGAGTTCCAGGGAGTTTTACTATACCTTGCTCGTTAAGCACTCTAATGTTCAAGTGAGTCTCTCGAATTCACTCAATTATTAGTTCAAACGTTTAGTAGAAACTCCTCTCTCGATTAAGTCTCAACCTCACAATGTGAACCAATTTAATCTCGATGAAGATATGCAAGAATTCGTAGTGGATTGGTCTTTAGGAGAACCTCTCTCGATTATCCTCCTAACTAGGTCTAAACAAGAATTCAACTAGCCTCTTTCGATTACTAAGAAGAATTAATGAAATCAACCAACAAGATAATGCAAAGATATCACAAGCATGCCTCTCTCAATTACATGAACATATGAATATAGATGCGACAATTAAAACACCCAAAAAGATTCAATGCATAAAAACTAGAGTTATAATCCACAAACAAATATCAAAACACCAAATCCATCAAACCCTAAAGAGAACTACTCCATAGATATGGAGTAATTCATCAATATTCAGTGATATTGACATGTCGTTGGGTCCTCTCAATGGCTATAGAACTATCCTAAAATTATGTGTGTGCTTCTTCTTACTATGAGAAGTACATATCACGACCCAAATCCCATAATAGGTCGTGATGGAGCACAACGATATTGTTAGACAAGTCAACGAGTGAACCTCCACTTAATTATCCATTTTAACTTTTAAAATAAATAATTTCATTAAATAAATGGAATTAAATCTAGAACTCGTGGAAATATACATTCTTCTTTACCAAATTACTGAGTATGAATAATACATAAAGTGAAGTAATAATAATAACCGGTACAACTATGAACATCCACTAGACACCCCCAAAACCCGTGTCACAAGTACATGAGCATCTACTAGGGAGTACAATATTAATACAACATCTGTCTAGAATATAAAATCGACAGTAAAATAAATGAATATGATGAAAACTCTGTGTGTTGCGTATTATAACATGGAATGCATCTCACCATAAAGTCCCCTCAACAGCTGCGCTTATGCTCCAAGATGACCACCAAATGAACCTGTCTCAAGACCTGCACAATTAGTGCAGAAGTGTAATATGAGTACGTAAATCAACGCATACCCAGTAAGTATCTAGCCTAACCCCGAAGAAGTAGTGACGAGGGGTCGACATCGACATTCACTAGTGGTCCAATAAATCAAGTACAATAAAAGTAGACAGGTATGAAGCATGGCAAGTAAAACACAAAAAAACATATATAGGTACTTAATATGATCCTCAACTGAGGAGTAAACACGAAGTCCTCAAATACCGGATAATTCCTCAATGGAATACATAATGGTCCACACCAAATAAACGATCAAATATCAAGTCAGGAAGTCTTATAAGTACGTTGACTCTTTATCAAATATTTTGCACGATTCTACTGAGGCAAATGGCCCGATCCCATAAGAGTAATGGCACGGTTTCTTGTGGTGGCGTATGGCCCGATCCCATAATATGCGTGTACTTAACTCAGAGTCGACCGGCCCAAACCATAGATGCATCTCATAACACTGTCGGGGTCATATGGTCTAATCCATAATAGTACTGCTGAGGCATTCGGCCCGATCCCATAGGAATAGTAAAACTTGATGGGTCACTGGCCCCACTCACGAATATATGTGTGAGATATGAAATTTAAGAAATTTTTCGGACAATTTCGTACAATGAGGGAGAAATCCGTAAAAGGAAGTACAATTTCTAATGCCAATCAAGTAGATCGCCAAGTATTTAAGATAGTAAGGTTCGATTCTCTACACAAGTCCAATCTCAGACTAAATATGATAATTAAGGCATATACGTGCGTAGCTCCCATAACATGTAGTACATAACCAATATAACACATACGGGGAAAATTCTCCCTCACAAAGTTAGACAGGAGGCTTACCTCGCTCTGAAATCCGATAACCGACTTCAACGCCTCTCTAACATCTCAAACTAATTCCAAAGGTTCTAAAACTAGTCAAAGAACATGCAAACCAATCAAAATATACTCAAAGACTCAGAATTTAATCAATTAGAAATAATTCTCATCTTTACACGAAGAGTCAACAAAGTCAACTCCCAGGACCACGTGCCTGGATTCTGAAAATTTTCAAAGATAAACATTTCCCATACTACCACGAACTCAAATATATAATTTATTCCCAATTCCATGTCCAATTTTGTGGTCAAAATCCAAAAAAAACATTTCTAGGTTTTCTTCCAAAATTCCACAATTTCTACTAATTTTCATGATAAAATCCATATATTTAACTCATAATGGATAGGAATCACTTACCTTGTGATAGATGATGAAAATGCCCCTTAAAAATTGCCCCAAAATCAGCTCCAAATGAGAAAATGAGATGAAAATAAGCAATAACCAAATTTGTTAACTTATACACTGACCAGGCATTTCCCTCTATGGTCGTGGTCTAAAGCCTCGCGATCGCGGAGCAAAATTACCTCTGCCGCCGAAGAAGTCCTATGCGATCGCATCTGACACCTTACGATCACGAAGAACGAATAGTCCACCCACCGCGAACGCCGGACACCTTCGCGTTTGCAAAGACCAACTCACCACAGCCCAGCTTTAACCGCTATGCGAACGTGGGACTACGTTCGAGAACGCAAAGTCCCAGCCCAGGACACTAAACGAACGTGAAGAACAACCACCCCATCTCTAGATTACCCTTCACGATCGCAAACCTTCTTCTGCGATCGTGGTGCCTACCAAAGTCCACTATGCCATAGTTACACCCACTATGAAATCAGTTAGTCCTCCAGAGTCCACACTCGTCCACCAGCTATAAGAATCTGTTCGTTCCATTAACATCAACTGAAGGTCCAACAATCTATTTAAAACTCAAAATTATATTGCATCCCCAAAACGACAATCAAGCATTCCCATCCTTGTATATTCTAAGAAAACTCTTTTCATCACATTCAAACTTCCTAAGTACAGAAGCCAACACCTCAAATGAAATACACAGACTTAGTCATTCATCCACCATGACCCAAATCACAATAAGCTTTCTCAAAGCATGTGACTATCCTGCTACAAAATCCATACATTACGCTACCACTCCCACTCTGGTTAATCCATCTTCCTAAGTAGACTACTTGATCTCTGCTACTCATACTTGATCTGCTAACAATTCAATCACCGCAAGACATATCCTACCATGTCCTTTCTTATCATCTACCACCAATCATGCCGCCCCAAATCACGGTCCATCTCCATAGCACCCGAACCAATAGATTGCCATCAACTCTAAGCCTCCTTAAGGATCATCTACCTCGAACCATCAATATGGGAAATGCCGATTCGACCCCAAAGTCGCAACACAGCGTCATCTCTGATACCTTCATCTTAGGCACTACTTTATAACATCGTGCCCCCAAAGGCAAACAAATAAATGTCCTCATACTGACAAGCCTTAAGGCATTCGACGATGACGATGACACAAAAACACAAACAAGAATTCCACCAAGTTCGAAATATCCAATCTCACAACTCCATCAGCCAACGCTTGAACATCCATAGTCCAATTGCCTCTCCTCCGCTGGGACTAAATGTTGAATCTCTCAATCATGAACCGAATAATCCTCCTCCCAAATCATTCACTGCCGTGACACATAAGTAAGAACCCTACCATTTACATTAGCATTGCACGATAACATCGTATGAACATCACAATAAATTGTAAATAGCCCCAAAACAACGGGCAACACTACCACTAGGATGAAATGACAAAACACCCCTTCACAAACCAATGATAATAGTCTACCCACATAAGCAAGGAAAAACATCATGCACCATATCTGTAGCATCTCCACAACACGTCAGTGCACAGGTAATATCGAATGCTTGATATCGCATATGAATGAATATGAAGGAAATAAAGACATAGGCTTCAATCGAAATCACTTTGCACGACAAGGAATCAAGAAAGGGAAGTTCTCCTAACAGCCCTGTAGCCTCTCGAAGATAACTACGGATGACTCCATACCAATCAACAAGACTCTACTAGACTTGCTCATGACTCGTGAAACCTAAATGAACCTAGTGCTCTAATACAAAACTTTCACGACCCAAATCCCATAATACGTCGTGATGGCGCCTAACGATACTATTAGGCAAGCTAACACGTGAACCTTCACTTAATTATCCATTTTAACTTTTAAAATCAAGATTTTTATTAAATAAATGGAATTAAATCTAGAACTCATTGAAACATACGTTCTACTTTACCAAATTATCGAGTATGAATAATATATAAAGCGAAGTAATAATAATAACAGGTACAACTGTGAACATCCAATAGAAACCCCCAAAAAATGATGTCAAAAGTGCATGAGCATCTACTAGGGAGTACAATATTAATTCAACATCTGTCTGGAATATAAAATAGACAGGACATAATAAATAAATATGATGGAGACTCTGTATGCTATAGATTGTAACATGTAATAAAGCTTGCCATAAAGTCCCCTCGGCAGTTGCGCTTATGCGCCAAGATGACCACCAAATGAACCTGTATAATTGGTTTAGAAGTATAGTATGAGTACGTAAATCAACGTGTACCCAGTAAGTATCTAGCCTAACCCCGAAGAAGTAGTGACGAGGGGTCGACATCGACACTCACTAGTGGTCCAATAAATCAAGTACAATAAAAGTAGACAGGTATGAAGCATGACAAGTAAAATTGTAAGGCCCCGTAATTTCGCCAAGGGATTCAAGTTTTGTGGTGCCAAGGTAGGGTGATGTGTACGTATGTATTAGTTAATCTCCGTGGTAAGCTTGCGAGCCGGTGTAGACTTTTTGGGTTGAAGAATGCACTGAGGAGTTGATGGAAATCTTTGGCAGAAGAAGGCGATTATGCGGTAAGTTTCAAGATCGCAGAACAACTCCGCGGGCCGCATACACGTCGCAGGGTTGAGCAGAAAAATGGTTGAATTTTGAAGGTCGTTTTGTGGCCCATTCTGCGATTGCATATCCATTTCGCGGTCCGCATATCCATCGCAGATTTAGTATGAAGATTTTTTTGGGTGTTATGCGGTCCATTCTATAGCCGCATAAGTGGTCTGTGAGCCACAGACCGGTCGCAGACCTGTCCAGACCATTCCAGTTTTTTGGCATCACTTTCGCAATTCAATTTGCGAGCCACATATCTGTTCTGCGGTCAATTCTACGAACGCGCACCTGAGTTCGGAGGGTCCATTTTTTTATTTTTATAACCCGACCCCATTTTAATAAATAGCCTTTGGGGCTTATTTTGGAACGATTTTCTGATGATTTTAGAGAGAGGTAAGAGCATTTCCGAGAGAGAAAGGAGAAACCTAGCATTATAATCATCCAATCTTACACCAACCTTCAAGAATCAATGATGTCAATCACTAGATTATCATCTATCCGGGTAAGTCCTACTCTTAAGCTTGCATGCAAGAGGTTATGAGTTCTAGTGTATTGTGTGCTTGGAAATAGGCCATGCATATGACAATAGGTTGTAGTATGTGGGGTTAATGAACTAGTTTGGTTAGTTTCTTGTTGAAATTAGTTTAGGGGGGAAGGGATTACCATTGTAGAGCTTTGTAGTCCATTTTGCATACTGGGTGTTTGACAAAATTCCTAATAGAGTTACACCATGTGAATCCTTCTAGTTATTATCCGATTTTTGCTATCTTACTATATATTGTTATTGCTAGAAGTTTTGGGACGTTTTAGTAACTTAAGGAAAGCTTAAACAAGGTATGTTGGCTAAACTACTCTCTTAGAATTGAATTCTATAATGTTCCCGTAAGTTTCAAGTATGGTTGGTTCAAGTTCCTTATTTCCATGTTCCGAGTTGTTCCCAATAAATTCGATTTCCCGAGTAAGCAAGTGTTGAGAATTATGTATTCAAAATATGTTCCGAATAATCCTATCACATTATGTTATCCTTCGGGAATGTGTTCAAAAATGATATGTGTATTAAAATGTTATGGCTTGAGTCGTGCTTCAAATGAAAGTCCGTTATGCTTAACTTGGAAAGAATACTCCATGCATCTAAAACTCTAATTGCTTATATGTGTACCTAAAGTCTTGATTTGAAATGCCTTGTTGTTGATAATCTATAAGGTTGCTTGAAAGTGAAAGAAGTGGGTTGGAGATATAAAGTGTGGCCAACGTGCCAAGAATGAAAGTTATACTTATGCTCAATGGTGCCGAAGAAATGAAATAATGTGAGAAACATTATGAAATAGGCCTTGATTCAAATGTTCCAAACTGACTTCGAAAATAGATTTGCGTAAAAGCTTATGTACCTAAGTCATGCCCAAATGTGGCTGTTTTAACTAATGCTATGTTTTGTAAGCATTTCCAATGTGTTTTGAGCTCTTATATCTTCATGAGTTGAAATTGTGTATTGCCCTTTTTGTAAGGCCCCGCAAAATTTTTCCTAAAAACTCAGGGTTTCATGGTGCCGAAGTAGGCATATGAGTTGACGAATGTAGAGATTCTTCGCGGCTCGCAAGCTCGCCGCGGTACGGACTTTTTGTATTCCCTAGTGCACTGTGGAATTGAAGGAAAATATTTTGCAGAAATAGGCATTTCTGCGGCCCATTATGTGGCCGCATAATCACTATGTGGGCCGCAGAATAGCCGCATAGTGAAGCAGCTACTTGGGCCATTTTTTATGTCAATTTCATGGCTAATTATGCGACCGCATAACCATTTTACGGGCTGCACTTTTGTCGCACAATCAACCTTAGGATTTTTGCGGAGGGAGGTTCTACAGAGCATTATGCGACCGGAGAACATGTCTGCGGACCGCATAACTACCGCAGACCCAGGCAGATTGTTTCCAGGTTTTGGCACCAAATAGTGCGGTCGATATGCGGACCGCATATCCATTCTGCGGTTGCATATGCGACCACAGATCCAGTCCCGGGGCTTCATTTTTGGGATTTTTAAACCCGACCCTATTTCGTTAAAACATATGCCATAGTCCATTTTTTAGCATATTTCTAATATTTTTAGAGTGAGAAAGAGTTCTTAGAGTGGGGAAGTAACCTTCAACCTAATATCCACCAATTCTTGCTCAATCCTTGAAGATTATCAAGAAAGTCCTCATCTTAAAGGTAAGAATCTATGTCCTAGTTCTTAATTTCAAAAATCTACTAAAAAGGGGATAATTAGAAAGACAATTATTGGGTGTGGGGGTTGTTATCTTGCATGCATGTATTCTTGAAGTATATGGGAAGGTTGTGAGCTAAAAGAAGGTAGCGAATGGGTTGAGGAATGATAAAATCTTTCCTAAAAGGGCCTTAAAAACATTAATGCACACCTAGTGTTTGATAATGTGCTCAAATGAGCTAGAATCAAGACCATCTTCCTAATTTTGGTCCAACTTGTTATATTTCTAAAATAGATCGAAGTGCTAAGAATTACGGAACATTTTAAAGTTTAAATGAAGCTCAATTGAGGTATGTTGGCTAAACCCCCTTCTTCTTAGAATCGAATCCCACAGTGTTCATGTAATTGGTGTAAGTCCCAAATTGATCATTATAGAATTGGCTATTCCTAATGTGTTTGTGTTGAAGGATGTATGTTTAATATTTATTCTAAATGCTTCATCATGTCATTTTGCCATTTGAGGATGTGTTCAAAATGTGGAATATGTGTTAGAAATGTTAAGACTTCATGTGGAGATCGAATAAAGGTTGTTATGCCAAATTGTATGAGAAGCCTCTATGTGCTTAGGATTCCCAAATTGCTCATATGTGTACGAATGCCTTAAATGGTAGGCCTTATTATTGTTGATGATAATAATGATGTTTGAATGTGGAAAGGGAAAACTGGAATTATGAAATACGACAAAGTGCCAAGAATGACTTTCTAATTGATGCCACTCGTGCCAATGAATTGAAAAGGTATGAAAGAAGTATGAAGTGAAATGATTGATTGAACAGGTAATGTCTCGGGTAAGACGGACTAGCCGATCGGACCGTGATCGGACGCCATGCCACACACATGGTGGTGACTGTGCTGGAAATGATAATTGAAATTGTGGTTATGGTTGATGTCTCAAATGAGACGACCTAGCTGATCGGGTCGTGATCAGACTCCGTGTAAGAATACAATGGTATTGTGAATTATGGTATATCGGCTCTAAAGATCACCCAACCGAATAATATGGAAATTGACTTGAGAAGTTATCTGATCCTTACTTGATGTTTTAGTAGTGTTCGAAGCTCTTATTGAACTCATGACTGTTTCCCACTTGTATTATTATTCATTCTATTGAGATGGTGTTTAGTTTTACATACTAGTACTATTCGACGGTACTAACATCCCTTTTGTCGGGGGCGCTGCATCTTTAAATGGATGCAGGTGGTTCCATGCCTAGTAGTGTTGATCAGCGATAGTGGTACATCCTTTCCCAACAGACTTGCTGAGCCTCACTTCATCCCGGGGTCATGTGTTGTATCTTTTGTTCATATTATTATCACATTTTGAGGTATAGCCGGGGCCTTGTTGCCGGCAATATCATAACACTCTTTTGTATCTTTTAGAGGTTCCATAGACACTATGTGGGTTGTACATGGGTGCTAGAAAAGTCAAACAGATTATGTTCTGTTTTGATCTCTTGTTCCACTCGAATCATAAGAATATGTGTATCTTGAAACTTAAGAATGATGTAACCAATGAGATGATTTAGTATTGTATATATGATCTTCCTACTATCTAATTAGTGAAATCATGTCTTCTTTTGATCATGGGTGAGTTGAGTAGAAAGTATCTAATAGGCTTGCTCGACCGGGGTCACTCGGTTGAGCGTCGGTCGCGCTCCCCGAGGTTGGGCCGTGACAAACTTGGTATCAGAGCCTAAGGTTTTAAAGTGTCCTAGGATGTCTCGGAGCCGTGTCTAGTAGAGTCCTCCTTATCGGTATATTGTCGACCACATCTATAAGTTGGAGTCTACTTGGACATTTAGGAATAATACCCTTCTTTGGTATTTTGGATCGTGCGACGAAACTAATTGTGAAACTATTCCTCCTCAAATTCGTGCATTCCTTTAACTTAAGTACATGGAACCTAAGAAGAGAGAAAGAATTGGCCAAGGAGTCAATGCCACCTTAGGAGTGGCAGTTGACCCTTTATTTGATAATGCGGGTGAATACCCGAGGGGCAAGGATAATCCCCCGACTGTTACACTACCTGATTCCACTACACCGGACCAGGCCACACCAGTTCCTGCACCTACTAAGGGTGCAACGGTTCCTCCAACTGATATTTCGGTTCCACCTCCAGCCCCAGCTTCTGATTCTGGTATTTTCGATGGGGATCTTCGGGGAGCTATCTAGATGCTGACACATATAGTGGCTTCTCAGGCCCAGAGATCAAATGTTGCACCCACTTCTTCTAGCAAATAAGGGGATTCAATTGGTTCTAGGGTAAACAGGTTTCTTCAGTTAGATCCTCCGGTGTTCACAGGTGCTAATCTGGAAGAGGACCCACAGGACTTCATTGATGAGATACATAAGACTCTTCGGGTTATACACGCTACTGAGACAGAGGGAGTGGAGTTGGATTCCTACCGCCTAAAAGGGGTGGCCTATTCTTGGTTTGAGCTGTGGGAGGACTCTCGAGAGGAGGGGAGCCCTCCAGCGAGGTGGAGTGAGTTTGCTGACGCTTTCATGGACCATTTCTTGCCTGTCGAGACTAGGGCAGCCCGTTCCATAGATTTTGAGAACCTTAAACAAGGTAGTAAGAGTGTGTGGGAGTATCACATGGAGTTCGCACGCCTGTCAAAATATGCCATTCTCATGTTGCCTACTATGGAGACTAGAGTGCACCGGTTTGTGCAGGGCCTTAGTCCCTTGGTTATCAATGAGGCCGCTACAGCTACCTTGAATTCAGATATGAACTACAGGAAGATGGTAGCATTTGCTCAAGCTACACATAACCGTAAGTTGAAGAACATAATGGAGCAAGAGGGCACCAACAAGGTCCGGTCCATGGGCAACTTTGGGAAGTCATTTGGTAGGGGAAGATCAGCTTTTAGGGCAGGGTCATTAGGGCCATCCCAGTCTTTTGCTCAGTCTTCAGCCAGTGCACCGCCAGTAGGGCCTAGTTAGCAGCATGTGAGTCATTTCAGGCCCAATCAGGGCAGCAAGGCACCCTGCCAGCAGGGCCGATCAGGAGGGAGATTCCAGCAGCAGCAGAGGCCTCCATGCCCAAGGTGTGGTTAGATACACTTGGGGATCAGCAACATGGACCTACCTATATGTTACGGGTACTGATTGAGGGGTCATATTTAGAGGGAGTGTCGTTCATCCCGCCAGGGTGCGGGTAGGGGCATAGCACATCCATCCAGTTCTGCAGCTGCTACATCTTCAACACCCCCTCCAACTCCAGTCACTCTAGCACCAGCAGGGCGTGGTGTAGCTAGGGTTGGTGCGCAGAGTTCAGGAGGACCCAGCCATTTCTATGCTATGAGTGGTTGCTAGAGTGCAGAGGCTTCTCCAGATGTTGTCATATGTATATTGATTTTCCGATCTCATGATGATATGGTCTTATTGATCCCGGTTCCACCTTGTCCTATGTTACCCCTTATGTTGCTATGGAATTTGGGATAGAACCAAAATAGCTTCCTGAGTCGTTCTCTGTATCTACTCCGGTTGGCGAGTCTATTGTGGCTGCATGGGTTTATAGGGGTTTTGTTGCCACGGTACGTGGTTAGGACACCGTGGCCGATCTCATTGAATTGGGGATGGTCAATTTTGATGTAATTATGGGAATGGATTGCTTTATTCATGCTTTTCGAAGCCCGATTGCCGAACTAGAACTGTGAGGTTTGAATTTCCAAATGAGCCAGTTGTTGAATGGAAGGGGGATAATGTGATGCCAAAAGGTAGGTTTATTTCTTACCTTAAGGCCATGAAGATGATTAATAAGGGGTGTATCTATCATTTGGTCCGGCTTACGGACATCGATGCTGAGGCACCTACACTCGAGTCTGTGCCAGTTGTGAATGAATTTCCAGAGGTATTCCCTGATGAACTCCCTGGGATTCCGCCATATAGGGAGATTGATTTTGGGATTGATGTGATGTCAGGCATGCAGCCTATATTTATTCTGCCCTACAGGATGGCACCAGCTGAATTAAAGGAACTAAAGGAACAATTGAAGGATTTGTTAGAGATGGGTTTTATCCGACCGAGTGTGTCACCATTGAGCGTACCGGTTCTCTTTGTGAGGAAGAAAGATGGATCATTGATGATGTGTATTGACTACCAGCAGCTCAACAAAGTCACAATAAAAACAATTACCCATTACCAATAATAGATGATTTGTTTGATCAGTTACAGGGTGCTAGGTACTTCTCCAAAATTGATTTACGGTCCGGGTACTACCAATTAAAGATCAGGGAGCAGGATATTCTGAAAATGGCTTTCAGGACCCAGTATGGGCACTTTGAATTTCTGGTAATGTCTTTTGGGCTAACAAATGCCCCGGCAGCTTTCATGGATCTTATGAATCGGCTTTTCAAGCCTTTTCTCGATTCCTTTGTGATAATGTTCATTAACGATATTCTTGTGTATTCACAAGGTCGAGAGGACCATGCCGATCATCTCAAGGCAGTTTTGTAGACTCTTCATCAGCACCAATTGTACGCGAAATTTTCAAAATGTAAATTTTGGCTCGAATCTGTCACATTCTTGGGTTATGTTGTCTCGAGAGAAGGAATTAAGGTTGATCCTCAAAAGATTGCAGCTGTGAAGAATTGGCCTAGACCTACAACACCAACCAAGATTCGCAGTTTCTTAGGCTTAGCTGGGCATTACAGGAAGTTTGTGGGGTGGGGGGGTTCTCTACTCTTGCCTCTCTGTTGACTAAATTGACTCAGAAAGTGATTAAGTTCCAATGGTCTGATGCTTGTGAAAGGAGCTTCCAGGAGTTGAAATCAAGATTTACTACGGCGCCGATTTTGAGCCTGCCAAAGGGTATGTAGGGGTTTGTGGTATATTGCGATGCTTCAAGGATCGGGCTTGGGTGTGTATTAATGCAACACAGCAAGGTTATAGCGTATGCTTCTAGGCAACTCAAGAATCATGAAAAGAACTATCCAACACATGACTAAGAACTTGCGGCAGTGGTTTTTGCATTGATGATTTGGCATCATTATTTGTATGGGTTCCACGTGGATGTATTCATGGACCACAAGACCCTTCAATATATTTTTAAATAGAAGGGGCTGAACCTGAGGTAGAGAAGATGGCTTGAGTTACTCAAGGATTACGACATAGATATCCTATATCACCCGGAGAAAGCCAATGTGGTGGCAGATTCTCTTAGCCGGAATTCTATGGGTAGTTTGGCTCACTTGGAGGCATGTCACAGGCCGTTGGCCAGGGAGGTTCACCAGTTAGCTAGTTTGGGAGTTCGTCTTGCGGGCTCTAGTGAAGGAGGGGTAATTGTGAAAAATAGGGCTGAATCATTATTTGTTGTGGAAGTCAATGAGAAGCAATACGATGATCCATTGTTGATACAATTGAAGGAGGGGATTCACAAACATAAAACTATGTCTTTTACTCTTGGTACGGATGATGGTACACTAAGGTACCAAGGACGGCTATGTGTTCCAAATATGGATGGTCTCCGGGAAAGAATCATGACCGAGGCTCACACTTCTAGGTATTCCGTACACCCAGGTTCTACAAAAATATATCATGATCTTAAAGAAGTCTATTGGTGGAATGATATGAAGAGAAATGTGGTGGACTTTGTGGAAAGATGTCCGAATTGTCAGCAAGTGAAGGACGAACACCAACGGCCTGGTGGGTTGGCACATAACATAGAATTCCAATGTGGAAGTGGGAAATTATTAATATGGATTTTGTGGTAGGATTACCACGCACTCCGCGCAAGTTTGATTCAATTTGGGTGATTGTGGATCGGCTCACGAAATCAGCACACTTCTTGCCAGTTAAATCTACCAACACAGTGGAACAATATGCTCAGTTGTATATCAAGTAAATAGTGAGGCTGCATGGCACTCCAGTTTCTATCATTCCCGATGTTTGGAAGACATTTCATCCCAGTTTGGAAGACAATATACTCCAGTTTCAAGGAAATAGTGAGGCTCAGTTCACGGCCAATGTTTGGAAGATATTTCAGCAAGGTTTGGATACTCAGGTGAATCTTAGTATAGCCTTCCATCCACAGACTGACGGGCAAGCAAAGCGGACTATTCAAGCACTTGAGGACATGTTGCGTGCTTGTGTTCTCGACTTCAAGGGTAGCTGGGATGATCATTTGCCACTCATAGAATTTGCCTACAACAATAGATATCATGTTAGCATACAGATGGCACCGTTCGCGGCTTTATATGGTAGGAGATGTAGATCTCCCATTGGGTTGTTCGAGATTGGAGAAGCAGAGTTGATAGGTCCAAACCTCGTACATCATGCTATGGAAATAGTTTAAGTCATCAAAGAGCGGTTGAAGACTGCTCAGAGTCGTTAGAAGTCCTATTCAAATGTTCGTCGTAGGGATTTAGAGTTCAAAGAAGATGATTGGGTATTCTTGAAAGTTTCCCCCATGAAAGGTGTAATGCGATTTTGTAAGAAAGGGAAATTGAGTCTGAGGTATGTCGGACCGTACAGAATCATTCAAAGGATCGGTAAGGTGGCGTACAAGCTTAAGCTACCACCTTAGATGTCATTAATGCAACCAGTGTTCCATGTGTCTATGTTGAAGAAGGTATTTGGAGATCCGTCAACTATTGTACCGGTTGAGACCATTGAAGTTAATAAAGAACTGTCATATGAAAAAATTCCAGTTTCTATTATTGATCGGCAAGTCTGAAAGTTTAGAAATAAAGAAATTGCATCCGTGAAAGTGCTATGGCGAAACCAACAGGTTGAAGAGGCTACTTGGTTAGCCGAGGAAGAAATGAAGAGAAAGTATCCTTATTTTTTTGAATAGCCATGTATTTATAAAGTTGTAATTTATGAAAATTCTAAGAGTTACTTTCTATGAATTATGCATCATTTGTACAGTTGATGTTAAAGGTGTTCCTTCCCTGGTAATATATTTCTTGTGAGGCCACAATTGGCGTTGTTATGGGTTATGTTATATCAGTGGTTTGTGTATATGTTTTAAGGATATGTTTATGGGGCTCTCTGACTTCTGGATAGTCCTAGTAACAGGGGAAACTCTGGCAAAAATTTTGAAAATTTAGGAAATTAGTCAAGTTTGGGGCTGCTGGTGTGTGGTATGAAAACTGAGTTGCATAAGATGCTAATAGTGAACGTTGATCCTCATTCGAGGATGAATGATCTTAAGTGGGGGAGGATGTAAGGCCCCGTAAAATATTTCCTAAAATCGCGGGTAAGCGTAGAGGTTAATCATAGTAGAAATTCTTCGGACTTTTTCTAAAAACTGGGTTTCGGACTTTTTGGATTGAGCAGTGTGCTGGGGAGTTGAAGGAAAATATTTTGCAGAAATAGGCATTTCTGCGGCCCATTATGCGGCCGCATAATCACTCTACGGGCCGCAGAATGGCCGTAGAGTGAAACAGCTACTTGGGTCATTTTTTATGTCAATTTCGCGGCCAATTATGCGATTGCATAATAATTTTGCGGGCCGCACTTTTGTCGTACAATCAGCCTTAGGAGTTTTGCGGAGGGAGGTGTTGTGGTGCATTATGCAACCACAGAACAGGTCTACAGGCCGCATAACTACCGCACACCCAAGCAGATTTTTTTAAGTTTTTGGCACAAAATTGTGCGGCCGATATGTGGACCGCATATCCATTCTGCGGTCGCATATGCGACTGCAGATCCTGTCCCGGGTCTTCGTTTTTGGAGTTTTTAAACCCGACCCTATTTCATTAAAACATATGCCATAGTTCATTTTTGAGCATATTTCTAATATTTTTAGAGTGAGAAAGAGTTCTTAGAGTGGGGAAGTAACCTTCAACCTAATATCCAACAATTCTTGCTCAATCCTTGAAGATTATCAATAAAGTCCTCATCTTAAAGGTAAGAATCTATGCCCTAGATCTTAATTTCAAAAATCTACTAAAAAGGGGATAATTAGAAAGATAATTATTTGGTGTGGGGGTTGTTATCTTGCATGCATGTATTTTTGAAGTATGTGGGAAAGTTGTGAGTTAAAAAAATGGTAGAGAATGGGTTGAGGAATGATAGAATCTTTCCTAAAAGGGCCTTAAAAACATTAATGCACACCTAGTATTTGATAATGTGCTCTAATGAGCTAGAATCATGAGCATCTTCCTAATTTTGGTCCAACTTGTTATATTTCTAAAATAGATCGAAGTGCTAAGAATTTCGGACGTTTTAAAGTTAAAAGAAAGCTCAATTGAGGTATGTTGGCTAAACCCCCTTCTTCTTAGAATGGAATCCCACGGTGTTCATGTAATTGGTGTAAGCCCCAAATTGATCATTATAGAATTGGCTATTCCCAATGTATTTAATTTGAAGGATGTATGCTCAATATTTATTCTAAATGCTTCATCATGTCATCTTGCCATTTGAGGATGTGCACAAAATGTGGAATATGTGTTAGAAATGTTAAGATTTCATGTCAAGATGGAATAAAGGTTGTTATGCCTAATTGTATGAAAAGCCTCTATGTGCTTAGGATTCCCAAATTGCTCATATGTGTGCTAATGCCTTAAATGGTAGGCCTTATTGTTGTTGATGATAATAATGATTTTTGAATGTGGAAAGGGGAAACTGGAATTGCCAGGAATGACTTTCTAATTGAGGCCACTCGTGCCAATGAATTGAAAAATGTGTAAGAAGTATGAAGTGAAATGATTGATTGAAAAGGTAATGTCTCGGGTGAGAAGGACTAGCCGATCAGCCCGTGATCGGACGCCATGCCGCACAAATGGTGGTGACTATGCTGGAAATGATAATTGAAATTGTAGTTATGGTTGATGTCTCAGATGAGACGACTTAGCCGATCACGTCGTGATCGGACTCCGTGTAAGAATACGGTGGTATTGTGAATTATGGTATATCGTCTCTAAAGATCACCCAACCTAATAACATGGAAATTGACTTGAGAAGTTATGTGACCCTTACTTGATGTTTTAGTATTGTTCAAAGCTCTTAATGAACCCATGACTGTTTCCCCCTTGTATTATTATTCATTATATTGAGATGGTGTTTAGTTTTATGTACTAGTACTATTCGACGGTACTAACGTCCCTTTTGTTGGGGGCGCTACATCTTTAAATGGATGCAGGTGGTTCCATAGCAGGCAGTGTTGATAAGCGATAGTGGTACATACTCTTCCCAACTGACTTGGTGATCCCCACTTCATCCCGGGGTCATGTATTGTATCTTTTGTTCATATTATTATCACATTTTGAGGTATAGCCGGGGGCCTTGTTGCCGGTACTATCATAACACTCTTTTATATCTTTTAGAGGCTCCGTAAACACTATGTGGGTTGTACATGGGTGCTTGAAAAGTCAAACAGATTATGTTGTGTTTTGATCTGTTGTTCCACTTGAATCATAAGAATGTGTGTATCTTAAAACTTAAAAATGATGTAACCAAAGAGACGATTTAGTATTGTATATATGATCTTCCTACTGTCTTTTTAATGTAATCATGTCTTCTCTTGATCATGGGTGAGTTGGTTAGAAAGTATCTAACAGGCTTGCTCGACCGGGTTCACTCGGTTGAGCATCGGTCGAGCGCTCCGAGGTTGGGGCGTGACAAATATGCGGCCGCAGAATCACACTGCGGGGAGCTGAATGGTTGTAGAGTGAAGCAGAAAACTGGGCAAGTTTGGATGATATTGTTCGGTCCACTATGCGATCGCAAAATTATTTTGCGGGCCGCTGATGACGTCCAAATCCACTACTAAAAAGTAAATGGACACGGTCATATGCAATATAATTTACCCAACTATGAGTCGAGGTCGAATCCCACAGAGAACAATATGTAGGCAATTAGGCGTGTAAGAGAATTATCACTTATTATGCTAAGCCAAACACTTTGAAATGGTTGAGAATATATTTATAACTAATTGCGAAAGTGTAAACTAACCTAGAAAGCGAGTAAAATGATCAATGGCTACAAGCATGTATGCATGGGGAATTACACTCAAGTAACGATCCAATGTATTTCACAATTTTACAAATATGTGCGAGTTTATGTTAATTATCCTCGGGTAATAATTCTATATTAGCTTCTTCCAAAGACTTACAAGACTTCCTAATTGAATTATCCCTAAAACAATTAAGAGATTAAGCACATCCGAATATGGTTACAAGTAGTTCAATCCTATCCCTAGGGAGAATCTATAAAATGAGGGTTAAAGACTCAAGTTCTTGTTAATTAATCTTTGCCAACCCCAAATTATCTTTCCCAAAATTAATTCGAGTCTTAGGGTTAGCTAATCCCTTTGGAAACATTAAAGAACAAGAATAATTAAAGAAACAATAACTCACTTCATAATAAATAAAAATCGTTCAATACATAAGCACAACAAAATATTTAATCCACACTTTAAATATGAATATTTCCATAAAGAAGATTCAAGTGTTGAAACAAAATACTACATACTTAAATATACAATACAAAGCAAGGAAATGGAGAAATGAACATAAATGGGTAAGAAATTCTCAACCAAAAGCTTCAAATCTTCAAGACCCAAGTGTGTGTGCAAGAAGCCTAGCTCCAAAACTTGTCTTCTCTAGTCAAGAAACTGAAAAATAAGCCAAAGATGTATTTCCAATAAGCTAGGTCGTGTATTTGTGGGTTTGGAGTTAAGAAAATGTGAATTGTCAATCATGTCCAGGTTTGAAGCCCGTTGACTACACCTGCGGAAGTATCCTCGCAGGTGCGGCTCCGCAGATGCGGATAGCCTATCGCATAAGCAAACTTTGAAGGGAACACTGACTCCGTAGAAGCGGTCTTGCACGCGCAGATGCAAAAATTGAGAGCAGATGCGGTGAATCAATCTCAGAAGCGGTTTCTGCCTTCCAGGCCTTCTTCCGCACATGTGGCCATTTCCTCGCGGATGCGAGATCGCAAAAGCGACCAGTGTTCCGTAGATGCGGAATCACTAAAGAATTTTGCATTGTTTCAACTCTTTTTTGCACAATTCCATTTCAATTGAATTCAACTCTCTTCATGGCATCATTTACCTAAAAATCTAGCAATACACACCATAAACAACCTCATATTATAATTAAAGGATGCAAAATCTAAAGAAAAAAGACTAAAATAAGTGGTAAAATCACCACTCATCAACACCCCTAACATAAAGCTTTTGCTTGTCCTCAAGCGAATCAAAACTAACAATTCAATGAGGTTCTACCATTTAAAGCACAAGTAGTATTGCTATCATTTACAAATCACATTCTCCAATTAAGCACCATACTTATGGATTTGGTTGGTACTAATAATTAGGCTCAAGCATGTGAATCTTAACCAAATAACTCCCTCATTTAGAAACATCTTCAAGAAATGCAAAGGAGTTTCAAAATAATCAAGTGACAACAAAAAGACTCAAGAAGTGACTCAAAAGCACTAGTCTACTACATATGCTCAATTTACTCAATTCGGGATACATCAATGTCACCAATCCATCCTAATTTATGTGCCCTCACAAGAAAGAAAATGCCAAAATCACCATATTTACAATAACAACACAAGGGACAAATGCACAAAGACACTCACTCTCAACAAAGAATTTCAAGTGTTACAAAATATCATGCCATAAGCTTGCCCTTATTTTAATTCGCCGCCTATTCAAGAACATTCGGTTGGAGATCCTATAAGGACTTTTTAAGCTTATAATGTAGGTTTAGAGAAGGGTCGGATAAGTATTTGGGATACAAGTGACTACACCCTCCTTGAACACTACTCACATTTGTCTTTCTTTTTGCACTTTGCTTCTTTTTAAATACATAGCCCTTATTGACATCTAGCTACCAACATAGAACCACCTTAAAGTACCTTTCTAATTTTCTCATAACTCCATATATATATATATATATATATATATATATATATATATATATTACACACTTATTTTCTTTTGGAGCTTGAGTATTTTCATATAAGCAACTTTGAGGTATATGTTTCTACACCCAATGTACAACCTTACCAATTTCCAACTTGACACCAACACCCCCAACTTAGGCTTTTAGCCTCATTCTCAATATTCAAGGAGGGACGGGTTCAAAAGAGGGAATTATTTCACAAAGGGGCAAAGGTTTGTAATGAGGTGGCCAAAGAAAATATTAAAGGCTCAAATGGGGTAAACTAGTGATACTATTTATGCAATGGTGGCTTGAAAGGCTAAAGAGGCTTTTTCAAATATCACAAAGAATGCCTAAGGTCATCCCTCCAACCAAACATAATTAACATTAGCATTGAAAGACTAACCGGGCAAGTTCTAGTTGATAGAAGTAAACACAAAAATTATTTTTAACAAAGACTAACACACATGGCACATGAACTAATCAAGACGGTTCAATTTCACATCTTCATAAGAGCATTTAGAGCGATATCATGCCAACTAGTGGGTCAAGAGTCACCAAATGAGCCAAGAAGTTGTCACAAAAATTATTCTTCCCCATGCAACTTACTTTTACAATTTAAAACAAAAATTTGGAGGGGTATTCTTAATTCACACTTCACATAAAAGAGACTAATTTTATTAATACCAAACAATCCCAAAGTCTCCACATAACAAAACAAGACTAATTCCCTTAAGAAAGTCGTCACGCCATCCATCATAGGGAAAGGTCACCCGGTTCGACACAAAAATATTCCTCGGGAAAGATCCGTAGCATAAAGAAAACCCAAGGAAATACTACTAAAGAAATAAAAATAATATAAACTAAAACTACTAAAGAAGATAAAATAAACACTAAAGACATAAACATAAAATCACAAAAACAACTAAAGAAAATAAAATAACAAAAGCAACTAATACTAAAGGAATAAAAATAACATAAACTAAAAACTACTAAGGAAAAAAAATAAAGAAAAAAAATAAAATAGAATAACAAAAGTGACTAATCCGCAAATATATCATTAATCACAAATTACGCTCGGCAAGAGCACATGATAAGAAATACTAAAACAAGCCCGGCAAGGGCACACAATATCCATACCACATCATAAACACGGCAAGGGCACAAATTAAGCATCAATGTACGAATAAAAGATACTCCCTAAAGCCACCCCCAACTAAAAACATTGTTGTGTCCTCACTGCACAATATCAAAATGAAATAAGAGTAGTTTGAGGGTCTCCCGAGGTCTGCATCAGACTAGAAGAATGCGGGAGAAAGGCTAATCACTGCCGTGTAGAACTCCCGACCTCATCATCATCAGTGTCACCAGCATCATCACCAGCATCACTTGACATGAAGGAGTACTCTTCGCTATCATCGTCGTCCTCAACAGGTATCTTCCTATTCGGCTTCCCCCATTTGAAGAAGGCCTTGATGCCTATCCACATCTTGATCATAAACCTGCCCCTTCTTCTTATTTCTCGCTTTCTCCTTTTGGAAGTCCGATTGAAGATCTACATGTGCTTTGGCCAAGTTGCCATAAGCTGCCTCGAGTCTGTCAAGAGTAGCTGCCATATTCTCAAGAGACTCTACTTGCTTTTTCTATGAATCTAGGTACGTCTTCATGTCTTCCCGTGTAAACTACTCGGTCCTAGGCTGGGGTTGTGAGGGTCCATTGAGGAGCTGTGACACTAAGTCACGGATGACGCCTAGCTGCGAAACATCCCAAATGGTCCCTCGGGCAATGCTGCATGTGAGGATGACTCTGGTCCGCCAACAGTGGTGACTTTCCTCTTCTTGCTCTTTACTGCACTACCCTCGCCCGTTACTCTCAATGTATGAAAGGGTTTGTCGACTGGTAACCAATGATCGGTGCTACGCACCTCAACCTCTGCCTACCTACAGAACTCTATGATCAGTGAAGGAAATATCAACCCTGGGTGTCAACTAGCAAGTACTCTCTCAGCTCCCGAAGTATATAGTGGCCGCCATTCACAGGAATGCCGTCAAGAATGCATGCAATGATCAAGGCTCTGGTGTATGAGACGTCTGAAACATTTCCATAGGGTGATACCCTATTGCAGAGGATGTAGAGCCACATTTTGTCTTCTGCTGTGAAGTCGATCGACTTCAAACCCCTTCTCTTGTTGGCCCATTTTACTCTCATGCTTGCAAGATAGAGTTTAGAAACAAGCCATTCTCCGTTGTTGCAATGATCATTTTCTTGCACTGGCTCCAGTGGATGGTCAGGAAGCTCGAGAATGTCATTAATCTGCTCAGTCCCAAACCTCACTTTTTACCCCTTATGGTGAGTTATAGGTCGTCAAAGTTTGCATGCTTAATATTAGCATAAAATTCACGAACCCACTCCTCATTGGATTTTCACGGAGTAGGCCTGAACCACGACCAGCCGGAGGCTTGTAGATGGCCATAGAATTCTGGAAGTAGCTCGGCCAATTTCTCCTCGGTGATCCCCTTTTCAAGCACGATCTTTTTTGTGAGAAGGTTTTCATAATACCGTCGATAACAGTCAGTTAACATGAAGCGTGAGTTATCAAATTGTTCCTCCACAGCCAAGCAGAGCATTTTCGTTCATGTTCGAGTCCATTTTAGCTCAAAGTACCTTCAAAAATTCAAAACAATGTTAGTCGGGTAGTAGAATCATGTTAAGCAATTCAAAACAATGCAATTAGGCCAAAGAATCAAGTCGAACGGGCCCCGGAAGCTCCAGTTGCGAAGCTACTAGTTTTGGCAAAACTGCCCAGTTTCCGCACCTGCGAAAAAGCCATCGTAGGTGCGGTCCCGCTTCTGCGGGTTTCCTATCGCTTCTGCGGTTTTGCCCAGCTGACCAGTAATTGCACCTGCGAAACTTTCAATGCAGGTGCGAGGCCGCATCTGCGGCACTTTTATCGCTTCTGCGATGTACATCAGGGGTTTCACAAACTCAGAATTTTCGACTCTTTTCACTTCTTAAACATGATTTTAGCACATAATTTATATTCAAGAATTCTAAATTAGTGCACTACATGAACCTACGACTCTTTTAAGGCTGATTTTGTTGTATTTAGCTTTAATCTTTCTTCTGGGAAATTTGTTGAACACATTGCAAGCAGTGAGAATGTTATACTACTTGAAACAAATAGGGTACACAGAATTCCCTCGATTTTAATCATCAACAACACACACAAGTATACTCTCAACCAATATCCCCCACTCCTAAAACTAAAATTGATAAAACAATATGGGAAAAACAGGATTATGGGAAAACAAACAGCGGTGGAGATGAAGAAGAAGAAACAGAGATGAAGAAGAGGAAAAATAAAAAAGAAATAAAAGAGAGGAGTAGATGAGGGGACTAAGAACCATACATGTGTTGTCCTTTGCGTGAGATCTTGAGTGTGACAGCAGATTGTGTGAGAAATGAGAGGAGTTTGAGTTTGGGGGAAAAATGTTAGAGTATACCTGATGAAATGAGAGCTTGGTTCATTAAACATGCCCGACTTATGCACCTGCAGCAAAAGAGGCGCTTCTACGAAGCCGCTTCTACGGTTAAGTCATCACACCTGCGTGGTTTGCGCATCTACGCCAAGTGTCTCGCTTTTGCTGAAGCGCACCTGCGTGATTGTGTCCACAGGTGCGGTTGCACCAGACTTCAGCTGGACAGATCTGGGCAGCCACTGTTTTGGATTGTTCTAACACTTCAAACCCCTTAATTCAACTCAAAAAAATCTGAAACTTTGCAAAATTAGTCAAAAATAACATAATAAACTATTCTAAAAAAAGAAAATTTCAAAAATGACCAAACCTTTTGAAAATGATGGGTTGCCTCCCACCAAGCGCCGCATTTAATGTCGTGGCACGACGCAAATTAACTTTACCACTTTTCTTGCCACTTGGACGATATGAATTGGGCCCCTAACTTGGAATCAAGGTTTTGACCTCGAGCGGTGGGGGGTGGTAGATAGATAATCAAGCCAAATTTTAATTTCTTTATTTTGCATTTCTTGGCTTTCATATGAAGAATGTCATTTTGCCTTCTTGTTCCCTCAAATTGTAAGATGCATGGCCTTTGCCTTTCCTCCTCACAATCCCTCATTGACTCGTGTAGTTCAATTCCCAAATCACCACACCATTCCAATGTTGAAAAATGCTTGGAATGTGACATCAAACCTCCAAATTGCAATCCTTCCCGGATTTTGACATCCTCTTTTTCCCCCGGACTAGAGTCAATCTCAACCATAATTTCAATTATACCGGTTGACTCTAATTCCATATTTTTCTTGGAATCACTAACAAGCATGGAGTCGGTTGGCGGATGTTCAATTCTTGATTCCTTAAAATAAAGCTCACTTTCTTCCTCGATGTCGGACTCTTCTTGATCTCTTTCCACACTCTCAAGTTGGTGGGCATAGTGACCCTCAACCAATATTTTCATTTTCTTTTCCAAGGTGCGGATATCATCATCATTTTGAGTTAGTGCTTGTTTTAAATCCTCTAGTGCCAAGTTGTGTTTCTCCTCATTTTCAAGAATGGCCTCCAACATGAGCATCATCCTCTCATTTTGTGCATTTGAGAGTTCTTCTTGGTTTTGATCAAGTGCCAAGGAAGGATTTTCGGCTTCAACCTCTAAGGAAAGTTCTTGGATATCATTCACTTCCGAGGCTTTTCGGACCTCTAAAGCTTCAAGCATTTCTCCCATTTGTAAGTTCAACCTTTCAAGCGCCAAGTCATTTTGGAGACTATTTTCCAAACGCTCCTCCAAGGCATTTTGCTCTTTGTTTCCTTCTTCAAGTAGGCATTATAGCATGAGCTTGAACTCTCCATTTTGACCGTGCTCAATTTATTTCACTTCCATATCCCTATAATTTTCATCACAAAAAGTAGAATCATCATAGCAGGGGACTGGGGAAGGGAAGGGCAAATAAGCACAATAATCCCAATGACCATTTTGACGATCACACTTATCACAAATACTCCACTCATGGGTTTGAGATTGTGCGCACAATCCCCCCCCCAGGAGAATTTAAATAATTTTGCCACGAGTGTGGTCCTCCACAATAAGGACAAGGGTCATCAAAGTATGAACAACTACCATCCAACCAATTTTCATTACATGATACCATTTTTGCAAAACTAAAAAAATAAACAAGAAACAAATAAGATGATAAACAAAGATAAGAAAATAATTACAAAAATATTCATAAGTTTGGACCAAAGCACGTATGCTTATTTCTCAAACAACCTAAATACGCCAAATTATTCCCCGGCAACGGCGCCAATTTTGATAACGAGCAAATCCACTACTACAAAGTAAATGGACACAGTCGCATGCAATATAATTTACCCAACTACGAGTCGGGGTCGAATCCCACAAAGAACAATATGTAGGCGATTAGGCTTGTAAGAGAATTATCACTTATTATGCTAAGCCAAACACTTAGAAATGGTTGAAAAAATATTTATAACTAATTGTGAAAATATAAACTAACCTAGAAAGCGAGTAATATGATCAATGGCTACAAGCATGTATGCATAGGGAATTACACTCAAGTAACGATTCAATGTATTTTACGATTTTACAAATATGAGTGAGTTTATGTTAATTATCCTCGGGTAATAATTCTATATTAGCTTCTTCCAAAGACTAACAAGACTTCCTAATTGAATTATCCCTAAAAAAAATTAAGAGATTAAACACACCCAAATATGGCTACAAGTAGTTCAATCCTATCCCAAGGTAGAATCTATAAAGTGAGGGTTAAAGCCTCAAGTTCTTGTAAATTAATCTTTCCCAACCCCAAATTATCTTTCCCAAAATTAAGTCGAAGTAAATAGGCGAGTCCTAAGGTTAGCTAATCCCTTTGGAAACATTAAAGAACAAGAATAATTAAAGAAACAATAACTCACTTCATAATAAACAAAAATCGTTCAATACATAAACGCAACAAGATATTTAATCCACACTTTAAATATGAATATTTCCATAAACAAGATTCAAGTGTTGAAAAAAATACTACACACTTAAATATATAATACAAAGCAAGGAAATGAAGAAATGAACATAAATGGGTAAGAAATTCTCAACCAAAAGATTCAAATCTTCAAGACCCAAGTGTGTGTGCAAGAACCCTAGCTCCAAAACATGTCTTCTCTAGTCAAGAGACTGAAAAATAAGCCAAAGATGAGTTTCCAATAATCTAGGTCGTGTATTTGTGGGTTTGGAGTTGAGAAAATATGAATTGTCAATCCTGTCCAGGTCTAAAGCCCGTTGACCGCACCTGCAGAAGTATCCTTGCAGGTGCGCCTCCACGGATGCGGATAGCCAATCGCAGAAGCGAACTTTGAAGGGAACACTGACTCCGCCGAAGCGAACTTGCACGCACAGATGCGCAATCGCATATGCAAACTTTAAGCGCATATGTAGTAAATCGATCGCAGAAGCGGTTTCTGCCTTCCAGGCCTTCTCTCGCACATGCGGCCTTTTCCTCGCGGATGCGAGGTTGCAAACGCGACCAGTGTTCCACAGATGCAAAATCACTAAAGAATTTTGCATTGTTTCAACTCTTTTTTGGTCAATTCCACTTTAATTAAATTCAACTCTCTTCATGGCATCATTTACCTGAAAATATAGCAATACACACAATAAAAAACCTCATATTATCATTAAAGGACGCAAAATCTAAAGAAAAGAGACTAAAATAAGTGGTAAAATCACAACTCATCAGCCACACATCGACCACGGATCCAGCATAAACATTTCCGGTGGGAAGTTCTGCGGTGCATTATGCGACCGCATACTGGTCGCAGAGTGGGGTAGCCTTGCTCAGTTCCACAGGGCCAATTGTGCAGCTGATTTATGGACCGCATATCCATTCCGCGGTCACTCTACGACCGCATATTGTGTTTTGGAGCTTCATTTTTTTGGTTTTATAAACTCGATCCCATTCTTATAAAACATTGTAAAGGGTCATTTTAGAAGGTTCAAACTTACATTTTAGAGAGAGAGGAAGGTTGTCTAGAGTGAGAAGAGGAGTTCTAAGTCATTTTTTCATTAAACTTTGTTCAAACCTTGAAGATTTCTCTAGGGTAACTCACAAGGTCTTCAACCAAAAGGTAAGATTCTACACCCTAAACCTTAATTTCAAAATTTAACTAAAAATGGGCAATTAGTAAAGCAATTTTTGGATGTGGGAGTTATTTATTTTACATGCATGTACCATCTAGGGTAGTGGGAGGATTATTGGGATATTATGGGGGAACTTTGGGTAGTGGGGTGAATGAATCCACCATAGGAGGACCTTAAAACCTTAATGCACACCTAGTGTTTGATAAAATGCTCAAGTGAGCTGGAACTATGAACTCCTTCCTAATTTGTGTTCAATATTGCTATATCTTTAAATAGATCGAAGTGGCTAGGATTTCTGGAACATTGTAATAAATTAACAAGCTCGGGGCAAGGTATGTTGGCTAAACGCCTCTCTTAGAATTGAATTCCCACGATGATCTTGTAAGTCCCGAGTTTTCCATTATGAATTAACTTTCCTGAATACGTTTTGCGTCGGATGATGTATGTGTGTGTGTGTGTGTGTATATATATATATATATATATATATATATATATATATATATATATATATATATATATATAAGAATATGTTGAAAATGTGTTCCGGAATATTCTTATCATATTGTGCTATTCTTCGGGAGAGTATTTGAAGTATGAGTATGTATTAAAATGTTGTGACTTCAAGTCATGTCTAAATGAAAGTGATCACATCAAATTGTATAAGACATCATATGTGCCTAAGACCCTAATTTGCTCAAGTATGTGTTTAATGTCTTAATTGGAAAGGCCTTGTTGTTGATTATCCATGATAATAGTTGAAAGTGGAATTGTGAGCATGAATTATGAAGTACGACCAATGCGCCAAGAATGTTATTGCGTTATGGCTAATGATGCCAATAAAATAAATGACTTGTAAAAGAATATGAACTGAGTGGTAAATTCTCTTAATAATAAATGCCTTGGGAGTAACAATTAGCCACTGAGGAAGGGTAGGTCGGAATAACCTAACCCCAAAACTGCACGTGCCTGTGTAGGAGTGACTGAGGGGTAAATCCTCGTGTTATGTGTTGAGACTGTTTCCCCTTATATGGGATGAGATTGGTTTGTTGAGTTGTTTTCCCCTTAAATGGGATGAGATTATTGCTAGCGAGATGTGATGTGATGTCGATCCACAGGGCATTGTGGTGAGACGGCTTAGCCGATCGAACTGAGATCGGATGCCATATCGCGCACATGGTTGTATTGTGAGTGTACGTCTCGGGTGTGAGATGGCTTAGTCGGTTGGGCTGAGATCGGACTCCGTGCTAAAACACAGTGGTGTATCGGTGCTAAAGATCTCCCAACTTATATTACCGAATCCTATTTGAAATTTACCTTTCCCCTTGACTTGACACCTTGATATTGTTTGAGTCTCTTATTGATTTCATGTTTTATTCTCCGTTTACTGTTGCTCGTTCTATTGAGAGGGTGTTTAGTTTTACATTCTAGTACTATTCAATATGTACTAACGTCCATTTTGCCGGGGGCGCTGCATCTTTAATGGATGCATGTGGTTCCATAGCAGGTAGCATTAACCAGTGATAGCAATATACTCTCTCCTATGCTGATTTGGTGAGCCCCACTTCATCTCGGGGTCCAATGTCTTTTTATCCTTTGTACATAGCATTTTGAGGTATAACCGGGGCCTTGTTGCCGGCACTGTCATAGCACTCTTTTGTTCCTATTAGAGGCTCCGTAGACATAGCGTGGGCTGTGTCTATTTTTGGGAAGGTTAAACTAAAAAGGGTGTACACATATCACATGTTCCAATTTAGCTATGATTGTACAATGTACTATTTATTTTTAGACTTGTTAATGACGTGACTAATGGAAAAAGGACCGATGTTGCTCACATGACTTCTTACTGATTTATTAATGAAATGTATCCTTCTCTTTATTCATGGGTGAGTTGGGTAAATGGCACTGTGCAGGCTTGCTCGACCGAGGTAACTCTGTTTATCGCCGGTCGCGCTCCCAGAGGTCGGGGCGTGACTCATTTTGGGAAAAGTATTTCAAGAATAAATGATGTGTTACTCGCCTATGGTTTTTAACTCGTGCTTCAATTGCCAATTATTTTACTCCATTTTTTGGAAAGAAATCCATTGTGTTTAAAGTCTTCGTTACTAATAAACCTAAAGTTATGATTTCTAGAATATTCTATTTGTTGATATTTATGATGATGATCCATGAAAGTAAAGAATGAAAATGTGGAATATGAAATACGGCCAACGTGCCATGGATGAAGAATCATAAGTAAGGCCAAGAGAGCCAAAGAAATAATGATGTTGTGAATGGTTGAAAGTACTAACGAAGCTATATATATAGGGTGAAAGGTTAAGGGGTGAATATAAGATATATTTGTACTTTGTGTTCCTTGCTTGCAAAAACAAAATGTTTTTGGGAGTATCATTAGCAAACCAAGGAAGTATGGGTCATAAGGCCCACACTCAAAACTACACGTGGCGGTGTAGGGGTGGATTGTGATTATTACCCTTATTTTGGATGAGATTGAAATATTGAGGTGAATATGAGTATAGCCAGGGCCTTGTCGCTGGCACTTCCATACTACTCTTCTATTGTACTTAGAGGCCTCGTAGACAGGTTGTGGGTGGTGTATGATGTTGATAATTAAACTGGTAAGTGTTGGTATTTGGGAAAATATGTTTTTCATCATATCTATAAACTTGTAATATTTTGTAATATTTTGGAAATCATAAATGAATATCCCCAATTGCAGGGGAGACTCTGCCAAAATTTCTGAAAAATTTGGGAGTTAGTCAAATTGGGGGCTTATGATGTGTGAAAGGAGAAATGAATTATGCTGAGTGTTCTGGGCGGACTCTACTCCTCTTTCGAGGACGAATGATCCTAAGTGGGGGAGGATGTAAGGCCCCGTAAAATTTAGCTAAGGGATTCACGTTTTGTGGTGTCGAGGTAGGGTGATGTGTATGGATATAGTAGTTAATCTTCGCGACGAGCTTGCGAGCCGGTATGGACTTTTTGGGTTGAAGAATGCACAAAGGATTTGATGGAAATATTTGGCAGAAGAGGCGATTATGCGGTAAGTTTTGCGACCGCAGAACAACTCCGCGGGCCACATACCCATCGCAGGGTTGAGCAGAAAGATGGTTGAAATTTGAAGTTCATTTTGCGGCCATTCTACGATTGCATATCCATTTCGCGGTCCACACATCCATCGCAGATTTTGTATGAAGAATTTTTTGGGTGATTATGCGGTTCGTTCTGCGGCCGCATAAGTGGTCTGCGAACGGCAGACCGGTCACAGACCTGTCTAGACCATTCCAGTTTTTGGGCATCACTTTCGCGGTCCATTTTACGGACCGCATATCTGTTATGCGTTCAATTCTGCGACCGCAGAGTTGAGTTCGGAGGGTCCATTTTTCTATTTTATAACCCAACCCCATTTTAATAAATAGCCTTTGGGGCTTATTCTAGAATGATTTTCTAACGATTTTAGAGAGAGGTAAGAGCATTTTAGAGAGAGAAGGGGGAAACCTAGCATTCTAATCATCCAATCTTGCACCAACCTTCAAGAATCAAGAAAGTCAATCACTAGATTATCATCTATCCGGGTACGTCCTACTCCTAACCTTCCATGCATGTGATAATAGGTTGTAGTATGTGGGGTTAATGAACTAGTTTGGGTAGTTTCTTGTTAAAATTGGTGGAGGGAGGAAGTGATTACCATTCTAGAGGTTTGTAGTCCATTTTGCATAATAGGTGTTTGACAAAAAACCTAATAGAGTTACACAATGAGAATCCTTCTAATTATTATTTGGTTTTCGCTATCTTCCTATAGATTATTATTGCTAGAAATGTTTGGGCGTTGTAGTAACATAAGGAAAGCTCAAACAAGGTATGTTGGCTAAACTACTGTGATGACCCAAAAGGTCATCTTATGTTTTAGAACTCGATTCTGCCCTCTTAAGCCCTATCAATCTCATTTTTACCCTCCTCGATTTGCGTGCGCAGTCCGGGCGTTTTTCCGAAAAACCTTTATGTTGAAAATTAATGAAAATAAGAATTTTTTCCTTAAAAGTTAATTTTAGTTGATTTCGGTCAACATTTTTGGTAAACGGGTCCGAACCAGTGTTTTGACGGTCCCGGTGGGTCCGTATCGAATTATGGGACCTGGGCGTATGCCTAGAATCAAATTCAGAGATCCCTAGCTCGAGTTATGAATTTTTGATAAAAATTAAAAATCGGAAAATTAATTATTTTTAAGAATTGATTGATGTTTGGCATTTTTAGTATCGGGTCCGTATTTTAGTTTTGGAGCCCGGTACAGGTTCATTATAATATTTAAGACTTGTCTGTGAAATTTGGTGAGAAACGGAGTTGATTTAACGTGATTCGGAAGTCCAGTTGAGAATATAGGGATTTTAAAGTGTTCTTGAGAATTTCATTTGATTTGGTGCTAAATTCGTAGTTCTAGGTGTTATTTTGGCAATTTGATCATGCGAGCAAACTCACCCGGGGGATCGGGTGAGTTTCGGATAGACCACAGGATGTTTGGACTTTGGAAAATCTGGTATTTTTCTGCAACAGGTGTGCTGGCATGTCCTTCTTTGCGGTCGCAAAGGTACTCTCGCGAACGTGAAGAGTAAACTGGTCAGCTGGAATTTTCTTCTTCGCGAACGCGAAGGTTTGGTCGCGAACGCGAAGCGATGGGAGCGTTACCCTTTGCGAACGCGACTAGCTCCTCGCGAATGCGTAGTGTTAGGCACACCTGGGGGAGAGTCAGTGATCCTTCATAGCGAACGCGAGCATGGTCTCGCGAACGCGAAGGCCAGAGGGGTAACCATCACGTACGCAAGCAAGGTCTCGCGAACATGAAGGCTTAGCAGCCGATACTCTTCGCGAACGCGATAATGGCCTCGCGAACGCGATTCAAACTATCCCCCAGTGCATAAAACAGAATCAAGAACGGGAATAAGCCATTTTTCCAACTTTCATAAAACTAAACGGGCTAGAGGAGATTTTCAAGTTGCCTTCGGAGCGAGGTAAGTGTTGTGTCTAACTTTAACTTGAGGGAATTAGGAACCTCAGACTATTTGTTATGTGAAATTCATGTGAGCGGCGTATATGTGAGGTGACGAGTACTTATGCGCCTCCAATTTACCTGTTTTCCCTGTTTCTCTCATTTTTATTATATTGTCTCTTTCCTATGCCTAATTACTATGTGTTTATACTAGTGTTGTTAAATTGATCATTCTTATCATGTTTACGGATTTTTTTGGTGATGACTGAGTATTTATTTCAAAGTTGAGATTGATATTGTGGAACCAAATGTTGAAGTAAGGCTTGTACTTGTTATTCTATCTCCATGTTGTTATTTATTCATTGCATTATGGTAAGGGAGAGTGTTAATGCATGAAGGGCTATGCCGTGCCATACTGATGTCGTGCCATATTGTGAGTGTTAATGCACGAAGGGTGATGTCGTGCCATGATATGAGAGTTAATGCACGAACGGCGATGCCGTGCTGTTTCTATTATTTTTATGGTGAGATTGAGAGTAAAATCATGAAGGGTGATGCCGTGCATTTTTCCTTTACTGTATTCGTTGTTTCTGTTGATTCATAGTATATTGGTTGTTCCAGTTATCATTCTGCTATAGTTCCATATCTTGTATTTCCCCCAGCATGTTTCCCCCTCCCGATATATCCTGTCTAGCTCTTCATTACTATTATTTGTTAATACACTGTTAAATTGTACGGGTTGATTTGTAGGTGCCTTGCCTTAGCCTCGTCACTACTTCGTCGAGGTTAGGCTCGACACTTACAAGTACATGGGATCGGTTGTACTGATACTACACTCTGCACTTTCTGTGCAGATTTTGGTACCGGCTCGGGTTGATCGAGATTTTGCTAATGGACCGCTATCTGGAGACTCAAGGTAGATCTGTCGGCATTCACAGACCTTGAAGTCCATGTCTATCTTTTCTGTTCTACTCATTCTTTCATTCAGACAGCTGTATTTCTTTCAGACTATTACTTATAGTGAATTCTAGAATGCTCATAAATTGTGACTCCAAATCCGGGTGGTAGTAATTAATACAGTTTTTATATTATTCCGCACTTATTATATTTCATCTTAGCTAATCATTGTCATTTACTGAATGGAAATAAGGATTGGGTTTAATAATTCCCTAACGTTGGCTTGCCTAGCAAGTGAAATGTTAGGCGCCATCATGGTCCCGATAGTGGGAATTCCGGTTCATGACAAGTTGGTATCATAGCTCTAGGTTGCCTAGGTCTCATGATTCATGAACAAGCTTAGTAGAGTCTGGAGGATCGGTACGGAGACGTATGTGCTTATCTTCCAGAGACTATGAAGTTTAGGAACAAATTTCACTTTTATTCTCCTCTGTCGTGCAATTTTGTTTTCTCAATACTGATTGAACTCTTCTACTCTTATTATCTCGCAGATGGCGAGAACACGTACTGCTTCCTCAGATGAGAAGTAACCTGAGCCTCCAGTGGCAGCTCCTACGAGGGACAGAGGTCGAAGCCGAGGTCATGCCAGAGGCCGAGGCAGGGCTCAGAATAGAGCCCGAGCAGCAGCCCCTGCAGTCGAACCGCAAATAGATCTTGATGAGGAGGTTCCAGCCCAAACTGTTCCTATCGGGCGAGCTCAGGTTCCAGAGGGGTTCATTTCCACCCCAGTACTTCAGGACGCTTTGGTCCGTTTGGTGGGCCTTATGGAGAGTGTGGCCCAGACTGGCATATTTCCCATGGCACCAGCCTTGTCTCAGGCTAGAGAAGGAGCCCAGACTCCCACTACTCCCGCTCCGGAGCAGATAGCTCCCTAGCATCAGGCTCCAGCATCTCAACCAGTCAGAGTAGTTCAGCCGGATGTTACGGCACAAGCCGAAGATGGGCCAGCTATGTCTTCTGAAGTTTTGTGGAGATTGGACATGTTTTACCAAGCTCTTCCCAGTTCACTTCAATGGTGCTACTTCAGAGGATCCTCAGGAGTATTTTGGCAGCTGTCACGAGGTTCTATGGAACATGGGTGTAGTGGAGACCAATGGGGTCATTTTTTTGCATTTCAGATGACTGGTTCCGCCAAGAAATTGTGGAGAGATTATTTGTTGACCAGACCAGCTGGGTCGCCTGCTCTTACTTAGGACCAGTTCTCTCAGCTCTTCCTAGAGAAGTTTTTGCCTATCACATTGAGAGAGGAGCGTCGCCATCAGTGAGCGTCTCCAGCAAGGCAGTATGACTGTTACTCAGTATGCTTTGCAAGAATAAATGATGTGTTACTCGCCTATGATTTTTAACTCGTGCTTCGATTGCCAATTATTTTGCTCCATTTCTTGGAAAGAAATCCATTGTGTTTAAAGTTTTCGTTACTAATAAACCTAAAGTTATGATTTTCGGAATATTCTATTTGTTGATATTTATGATGATGATCCACGAAAGTAAAGAATAAAAATGTGGAATATGAAATACGGCCAACGTGCTATGGATGAAGAATCATAAGTATGGCCAAGAGAACCAAGGAAATAATGATGTTGCGAATGGTTGAAAGTACTAACAAAGCTATATATATAGGGTGAAAGGTTAAGGGGTGAATATAAGATATATTTTTACTTTGTATTCCTTGCGTGCAAAAACAAAATATTTTTGGGAATATCATTAGAAAACCGAGGAAGAGTGGGTCATAAGGCCCACACTCAAAACTACACGTGTCGGTGTATGGGTGGATTGTGATTATTCCCATTATTTGGGATGAGATTGAAATATTGAGGTGATTGTGATTATTCTCCTTCATTGGGATGAGATGATATTAGTTGTGAATTGGAAAGTCCACCCACATGGCATATGTGGGAAGGCGGCCTAGCCGATCGGGTGGAGATCGGACGCCATGTTGCGCACATGGTGGTACTACTCTTGGCAATACTTTTTTTTCACATCACATGTCAAACCACATTGTTCATGGGGAGATGGCCTAGACGATCGGGCGTGATCGGACTCTGTGCCAAAAACACTGTGGTATATCGGTGTTAATGATCTCCCAACCAAAAATATATATTATTTTTGTATTTTGACAATTGTTATGTTTTAATTGGGCATTTGGATATTGTTGATTGTGACTTGCTGTTTCTATGGTTTTTCCTTTCTTATATTGGCATTCTATTTTGAAAGAGGACATTTAGCTTTACATATTAGTACTATTCCATATGTACTAACGTCCCTTTTGCCGGGGGCGCTACATCGTCAATGGATGCAGATGGTTTGTTAGCGGGTAGTTTTGATCCTCGTTAGCAGTTACTCTCTATTTAGTAGATTTTGGTGAGCCCTACTCTGTTCTGGGCTTCATGTCATTTGACGTTGTCCTTTATGTTTTGAGGTATAGCCGGGGCCTTGTCGCCGGCACTTCCATACTACTCTTTTGTTGTACTTAGAGGCTCCGTAGACAGGTTGTGGGTGGTGTATGATGTTGGGAATTAAACTAGTAAGTGTTGGTATTTGGGAAAACATGTTTTCATCATATATATAAACTTGTAATAATTTGGAAATCATAAATGAATATCCTTTAGTAAAGGAAATGATTGTGGAACACTTGACTCTTCTCATGTCAATCACTTGTACTGGTTCTTATATTGTTAATGGGCAAGGTTGGGTAGAAGGCATCTAACAGGCTTGCTTAACCGGGGTATCTCGGTTGAGCATCGATCCTGCTCCCTGAGGTCGGGGCATGACAAAAATAGTGAAAATAGATATAAGTACATAATACGATCCTCAACTGAAGAGTAAACACGAGGTCCTCAAATACCGGATACTTCCTCAATGCAATACATAATGGTCCACACCAAATAAATGGTCACATCTCATGTCAGGAAGACTCAAAAGTACGCTGACTCCTTATCAAATCTTTCGCATGATTCTACCAAGGAGAACGTCCCGATCCCATAAGAGCAATGGCATGATTTCATGTTGTGGCATACGACTCGATCCCATAATAATCTTGTACATTATCGAGGGTCGACCGGCCCGAATCATAGATGCATCTCATAATACTGTAGAGGTCATATAGCCCGATCCATAATAGTACTGGTGAGGCATTCAGCTCAATCACATAGGAATAGTGAAACTTGATAGGTCACTGGCTCCACTCATGAATATATGTGTGAGTTATGAAATTTAAGAAACTTTTCGGGAAATTTCGTACAACACAGAAGAAATCCGTAAAAGGAAGAATAATTTCTACTGCTGAGCAAGTAGCTCGCCAAGTATTTAGGATAGCAAGGTTCGATACTCTACACAAGTCCAATATCAGACTAAATATGATAATTAAGGCATGTAAACAGACAAGAATAACTCAAATAACACAATTAAAGCATGGCGTGAGTCTAAGTACACCTGAACTTAATCAGCAATTCTAGCATACGCATGGACACTCGCCACCTCATACGTGCGTATCTCCCACCACTTGTAGCACATAACCAATATAAAACCTACAGGGTAAATTTTTCCTCACAGGGTTATACAGGAGACTTACCTCGCTCCGAAATTCGATAACCAGCTCACGCACCTCTCTAAAGCCTCAAAGCAATGCCAAACGTTCTTAAACTAGTCAAATAACGTGCAAACCAATAAAAATATACTCAAAGACTCATAATTTAATTAAATAAAAATAATTCCCATCTCTACATGAAGAGTCAACAAAATCAACCCCCAGGCTCACATGCTCAGATTCTAAATAATCTCGAAGATAAACCTTACCCAAAGCACCACGAACTCAAATATATAGTTTATTCCCAATTTCATGTCAAATTTCATGTTCAAAATCCAAAAATACCATTTATAGGTTTTCTTCCAAAATTTCATAATTTCTACCAATTTTCATGATAAAATCCATATATAATCTATGTATGTAACTCACAACGGGTAGGAATCACTTACCTCGTGATAGATGATGAAAATGCCCCTTCAAAATCACCCCAAAATTGGCTCCAAATGATAAAATGAGATGAAAATGAGCAAGAACATAATTTGTTAACTTATACACTGCCCAGCATTGCCCTTCGTGATTGCGGTCTAAAGCCTTGCGATCACGAAGCAAAATTACTGTTACACCCCATATTTTCATACGTGGAAGTACGCCATAAGTAAATTGATATAAGCTCGAAAATGAGATGTTACATTTCGCATTTTTGTACATTAAAGTTCCGTCGTAAGCTAATCGATGTAAGTTCGGGAATGAGATTATTTTGAGATTATAAACATTATGCTATTTTAAACAAGTGATGAGTAAATTCGTGAATTTGAGAGGGTAAGAAAATCAAAGAAAATGAATTTTCGTTGAAGTTTGATATTTTCCGATAAAATACGGCCCGAGCTAAAATATCCGGTATTTATGAACTAGTACCATACAAGGTACCACATGACCATGAGAGTAAGGTGTATAAAGTATGTAAAAAGTGAGTAATATTTTAAGTAATTTGAGATAATTCCTAATTATGTGGATAATTAATTAATGGGAGATTAACAAGTTGATTAAGGAATTGTGGATAATTAACTAAGGTCTTTGGATGAGCATAAAGATGCTCCAACATGGCAGCCCATGAGATTGGATAAAGAATCAATTTGTGACTCTTAAGTATATGGTAAGGTGGTACATTTTGGAAGATTTTTAGTGGCTTAGTCATCCCCTAAAGTGGGGCCCACAACCAAGAGTCTTAAAGACATCTCCCTACATTATTATTTCATATATCATTGTTGTGGAGATGTATGTGTTACTAACGGAGGAATTCTTAAAAATGAATTAATATGAATTTCATAACGCTACAACAGTGTGAGACGCAATTCGGAGAGAGCACAGTACAATCTTTCTCAGGAATATCATACGGAGTTTTTCCTACTTCGATCCGCCGTTACGTGTGATCGCAATAGACGTGTGTTAGAGGAATTGTCAAGAGAATCGGTCCATGTATGTTAAGGCTATCCCTTCTCTCTTTTTGGCAAGATCAATACGATACAAACGAAACGAGCAAATGCACAATTTTCATAACTGACTCTATTCATAGAAGTACTAGGGGTGTCTATATTCTTGATTCCCCATGTGAATTATTATTATATCTTTTGTTCATGGGTCTCAGAAAAATACGTATTTGAAAAAGTTTATCCGAAAGGCATATTGATTTTTATGACATTCCGAGAAATCTTATTAATGTATTTCTTATGCATTTCATGCATTTATATATGTACATTGATCCATGACCAGATGGCATTATATACGCGTATATTATATGTATATGGAATATGGGAAAAGATTGCGGCGTTATATACGCACCACCACCTGATCAGCTGGTATATGTTGACGATTTGCCCACAATGGTCGAGATGATATGATGGGATACTCTCAGAGGCTTGATAATATTATGAACACATATACCTAAGCATGGTATGATATTTCTACGCATATGCATGACATTGTAAATATTAATGATTCACAGAGTTATTCAGACATACATGTCGAGTCTTTTACTCCATGTTTTTCTCATGTCTATTGTTTACTGATTTTCATTCCTTATATACTCGGTACATTATTTGTACTGACGTCCCTTTTTCCTGGGGATGCTGTGTTTTATGCCCGTAGGTCCCGATAGACAGGTCGAGAGTCCTCCAAGTAGGCTATCAGCTCAGCGGAAGATGTTGGTGCGCTCCATTTGCTCCGGAGTTGCTATTGGTCAGTATGATTAGGACATGTGTTGATTGGTATGGCGGGGCTCTGTCCCGACCTTTATGACATGTATGTATCCTTAGAGGTTTGTAGACATGTGTCGTGTACGTGAAAGATTGTACGGCCTTGTCGGCCTATGTTCAGTGTAATTTTGGTCTTATAGGCCCTATGTCACATGTATAAGTTTTTACATCAGATTGGGTCGTCTTATCTTGAGTATTCCCTTATGTTTATTCTGCTTAACCCATGACGGCCCGTTTGGCCCATTTTCCAATGACAGTACGATAAGAATGATATGTAACTTTGGTACTCGGTTGAGTAAGGTGCTAGGTGCCCGTCGCAGCCCGTCGGTTTGGGTCGTGACAAAAGTGGTATCAGAGCAGTTCTGTCATAGGGAGTCTACAAGCCATGTATGGTAGAGTCTTGTTTATGGGTGTGTTGTGCACCACACTTATAAGCAGGAGGCTACAGGGCATTTAGGACTGTCACTTCTTTCTTCTTACTCTAGATCGTGTGGTAGAGCTCAGTTATAAGAACTCAATTTCCTAAACTCTATCTTATTCATAATACGACGATGCATGCATCCAGGAAGACGGTTGGTAAGAGATATAGTTGTGGAAGATTTGAGTCAGAGGAACTCGATTTTTGCATCATGCTTGCGATGGATAAATATGAGGTACTCAGCAGATCATGTGTGTACTAAGACGTGTAAGCTTTTTGATAAGGATCCCTAAGGCAAGAATGTCTATACACTCTTACGGTTAAAAGGAATAAGAGAATCAGAAGGTAGACACAAGTTTCAATAGCTAAAAGAAGCAAGGTGAAGAAGGGTACTAGGTACCCAGTTAATGAAGATTAACAGTATTTATAATTCAAGCAGAGAAATATGAGCATTTTTAAGTTAACTTCAATTGTAACAGAGGTATGTACAATTAGTCATACCCATCTCAGTTATGCTCCATGGGAGCCAAGAGATATAGTTTAAGAGAAGGACGGAATATCAGGATCCAACTGGGGTTAAAGTAACCCAAAATGTTGGATGGATTATTAGCGTTAGCTGACATTCCGAAGGATATTGCAAATGTGCTAATAGATCTCCTTGTGAGACACCCAGATGGTGCACTCTAAAATAGTACAGCTAGATATGATTATTACAAAGATAGGCATTGGAAGCCTAGAAGGGATAAATATTACCTTAGCATGGCTCCCGTCCCTAGTAGAGAAAGAATGTTAGGCAACCCAAAGAGCCAGTGGATGGAGCATAGGGGAGCTAAAAGCAAAAGAATGTCTTGTTGAAGTTTTCAGGATAAAGTGATAAACATAAATATTAGCGGGAAATAAGATGAGAGGTAATGAAGAATTATGAGTAAGATGTGATACATGGATGGCAACGGTAGATCAAATAGAAAAATGATGACAGTATTACAGAGTCTATAGTCAAGTAAAGGAAAGGACGAGAGGTGACAGGCCTTGAGACAACAAAAGAGTATAGGCCATAAAGTCATATCCTCATTTTGAGAAATAAGTTTGTGACTCTAACGTGATTACCAAAAGGAAATATTAGACCCCAGAGTAATAAGAAATCGGCATGGATTGATGAACAAGATAAACTAAACATGAACTAGAGACTGAGTAATAGTCGTCATCATGAGAATTTTAGATATTACATCCTAGCGATAATAGAATGGACGACAGAAGAATACCCTTTAAAGGTCATTCAGGAAGACGCTTCCCTAAAGCAAGCAAGGTAAGTGAAGTTAAGCTTAAGGGACTGTATGTGTCAATTACACTAAGTGTCACCCTCGTGAGTAAGGAATTTTTTATCCTTGTTACAAAAGGATTATCGTCAGGCAAGTAAGGATCATCGATGATATGCAAAGACGCCTAAGAGGAAGAGATAAAACATCCATAGGTAGATCATCATAATGCTAAATCTTAATACTCCCCTAAAGGGGGGAATATGGAGTAATGTGACATTAAGTCAGAATTAAGTAGTTTTAATAACTATGGAGTGGTAAAGAACGAATGCGATAAAAATGAGAAAGGGATGAGATGGAACTCGTTCAAATCCTACAAATACCTACGATTCCAGAACATTTTGCGAACACGGCGTCAAGTAGAGGAAGTAAGGGTTCCTGCCCAAGATGTTATTAATAGATAAGGAGCCAATGTGAGACGTAAGTTAAGACAAAGAAAATAACCCAAGAAAGATTACGCGAAATATTGATATGAGAATGGGCCAAAGAGTAGTTAGTAGTTGATTCAGGAAGAGCCTAGTTATGGCTAGACAAGAGGATATAGATGAATCAATAGATCGTGCAAGATAAACATAGTGAACCCCAACATGGGGAATTCAGTCTCGCAGATATGATATCGTGATCCTTGATAAATATTCATAGAGGAGTTGGGGTAGCTTAAGGTACCGTGTGAATGTTACAGAAATAAAAGAGAGTCTCACTGGGAAGACAGTCAAAACTTCAGTTCAGAAGCAACTATACAAGCACATGAGCGTGGAAGTAAGTAACTAAGATTAATTATGGGTGAGTACGAACATAAAAAAATTCCATCAATTATCCGATGTGATAAGCTTGTAACTTTACAAGAGCCAGAAGGTCTCCCTAAATGCTACAACAAAAGACTAGCTGAGGAAATAAGGAAGAAGGCTTCAACCTAAGCACAGTGACCAAAAGAGGAAATGGTCTTGTAACAACAGTCTCAAAACAACATTGTATGCACTCCATAAGGAAGTGGCACCTAGCGTGGCTAATGAGCGGGAAATGAAACCAAAAGTAATATTCGAGACCATATGCATTGCACAAAATTCTGACATGCATGGGAACTAAGATAAGCTAAGTATGCACGCAACAAGGGGACAAAAAGACCAGGAAAAGTAATTTCTTACGTTTAAAGAAAGTTGAGATGGAACGAAAGGAATTATTCAATCAATGATCCAGAGTTAGTTACGTTATGAACGCACTCAAGATTTCGGAGTATTATCCATGCAGCATGTATGTTGACAATCATACAGCTGTAGAAGACTCTGGTATAAGTTAAAAGAAAGAATTGAGTCCAGGTCATAGACAAGGGATTGAATTGTTAGATGATGGTATCACGGATATTCCATAGCGTCTATGAAAGGCTAAAGTAATAACTAATACCATGATCCACAGATCGGAAGATAGCTTAAGCCTACATAAAGGCTGATCATAAAGAAGAGGAAACTAAAGAGTTACAATAATGAAGTTAATTAGGAGTCTGATTATTGGACCCAGAAAATTATAGAAATCATGATTGAGAACATGCAGAATCACTCTTAACATCAGAGATGCAAGAGAGATAGTGCAATAACCATATTCAATAATGGCTCTACAAGAAATCCAGTTAGAAGAGTACCAGCCTCATAAAAAGTCAGTATGGAGCTATCACCAGATTGTGTATGCATCAGAGGTGCAAGTATTATAAGAGAGCTTCAAGTTGTGGATGTGAATTATACCTATGTGGACGGGGGTTATGAAAGAGATAGAAGATATGATGTGAGACTTTAAGATAAGTAAGGTAAATGTGGACAACGTACGAGATACTCAAATGCAGAAGGTTGCGAAGAATCCATACTATATATAGAAGGTTAGAAGCATTGGGATTCAGTATCCATGAATGTAGCGGCATCGTCAGTGGCATATCTTCCAACCTATGGTTTCTAAGTATCGATAGGTCTAATTAAGAAAGTAAAGAAGAGCTAGAGACGATATGATGTCTCGCTTGATATTCCACGATGACATAAGGAAACCTATGATGCAAGCAAGCTGAAGGAAGGTTGCGAGTAGTATAAATAGATATGTGTAGGTCGCAAGCTAGGAAGACATGAGTAAGGATAAGAAAGGGCGAGTGAGAAGGTGACGAGAATGGATAAGTCCTCGCGATTAAGCCCATGAAAACAATAAGAGCTGATGGTTTCTCTAAGTTATACAAAGCTCAGTATAGCCTGAATAAACTCAAAGGAGTCTAAGACTAATGGCATTTAGAAGAGATGGAATGCTGCCATGATAGTATAATGAGGGTGTAATTATGATAGATAAAGGATGACGACCGGGCCTTCGATTGAGTAATTATTTGAAGAGGATTTCATGAATTGTACTGGATTAAAATACCCACGTAAGTGAATCACATTGGGATGCTATAAAATACGGTTATTGAAGTACAGTATTGCCGGTAAGTGGATCAGGAAAATCACTTCAAATATTCCTCGATGCAACGTAAGCCCTAGTGGCAAGGTATTACGCAAGAAGTTTCAAGTTATCAGTGGTATATTGTAGATCAATATTTAGGTGAATTAACAATGGATGGACAAAAGTCACAAAGTATGAGATGAGATTAGGCTGTCATTCTTAAGATGAACAGTAATGAGGAAGCATTAAAGGACTTAGAATTATAAATATGGGATAAGCAACGAAAGTAACCTGAATTTAGGTAGCAGACCTCAGTAACGATAAATATAAGTAAGAGTTATGGTATAGTATAACCTACCTAGATGCATTAAAGTCATACTAATGGATAACCGGGTCTATAAAATAAGATATAGCAATATTTGTAAGTTCAACAAAGTACCAAGCAAAGAACTTCAAGTATACCTATAGATGCCCAGAGGGACATCTTATCAAGCTCTGTATATGTTTACAAATTGAGGCCTAGATATTGGCTAAAAGCTGGAGGGAAAAAAGAGAGAAGAGTCGCATAGGCGCACTTACAAGGTCAGAGTCATACAGACTGCAGGGCAGAAGATAGAAAGAGTTACTAGATTGGAAGAATTCCGACCATAGATTGTGGTGTGAGAAAGAGGCCTAAAGGAGGGAATGCCCTGACCTTTGGATTTATTCAAAGAATAGTTGCCTAAATGGAAAAAAGAGTATTAAAGTATTCGCAAGAGCTATGGGTTATGAGAATGATAAGTGCATTAGTCAACATTCGAGGACGAATGATCCAAAGGGGGAATGATGTTACACCCCATGTTTTCGTACATGGAAGCACGCCATAAGTAAATTGATATAAGCTCCGAAATGAGATATTACATTCCGCCTTTTCGTACGTTAAAGTTTTGTCGTAAGCTAATCAACGTAAGTTCGGGAATGAGATTATTATGAGATTATAAGCATTATGCTATTTCAAACAAATGATGAGTAAATTCGTGAAGATGAGAGGGTAACCAAATCAAAAAAAAAATGAATTTTTGTCAAAGTTTGATATTTTGGGATAAAATATGGCCCGAGCTAAAATACACAGTATTTATGGACTAGTACCATACAAGGTACCACATGACCATGAGAGTAAGGTGTATAAAGTATGTTAAAAGTAAGTAATATTTTAAGTAATTTGAGATAATTCCTAATTATATAGGTAATTGGATAATTATTAGTTAATGGGAGATTAACAAGTTGATTAAAGAATTGTGGATAATTAACTAAGGTCTTTGGATGAGCATAAAGAGGCTCCAACGTGGCAGCCTATAAGATTGGATAAATAATCAATTTGTGACTGTTAAGTATATGGTAAGGTGGCACATTTTGGAAGATTTTTAGTGGCTTAGTCATCCCCTAAAGTGGGGCCCACAACCAAGAGTCTTAAAGACATCTCCCTACATTATTATTTCATATATCATTGTTGTGGAGATGTATGTGTTACTAATGGAGGAATTCTTAAAAATGAATTCATATGAATTTCATAACACTACAGCAGTGTGGGACGCAATTCGGAGAGAGCACGGTATAATCTTTCTCAAGAATATCATACAGATTTTTTCCTACTTCGATTCGCCGTTACATGTTGTTTCAATAGACGTGTGTTAGAGGAATTGTCAGGAGAATCGGTCCAAGTATGTTAAGGCTATCCCTTTTTTCTTTTTGGAATGATCAATACGATACAAACGAAACGAGCAAATGCACAATTTTCATAACTGACTCTATTCATAGAAGTACTAGGGGTGTCTATATTCTTGATTCCGCATGTGAATTATTATTATATCTTTTTTTCATGGGTCTCAGAAAAATACGTATTTGATAAAGTTTATCCGAAAGGCATATTGATTTTTATGACATTCCGAGAAATCTTATTAATGTATTTCTTATGCATTTCATGCATGTATACATGTACATTGACCCAAGACCGGATGGCGTCATATACGCGTATATTATATGTATATAGGATATGGGAAAAGGTTACAGCGTCATATACGCACCACCACCTGATCAACTGGTATACGTTGATGATTTGCCCACAGTGGCCGAGATGATATGATGGGATACCCTCAGAGGCTTGATAATGTTACGAACACATATACCTAAGCATGGTATGATATTTCTATGCATATGCATGACATTGTAAATATTAATGATTTACATAATTATTCAGACATACATGTCGAGTCTTTTACTCCATGTTTTTCTCATGTCTATTGTTTACTGATTTTCATTCCTTATATACTCGGTACATTATTTGTACTGACGTCCCTTTTTCCTAGAGATGCTGCGTTTCATGCCCGCAGGTCTCGATAGATAGGTCGAGAGTCCTCCAAGTAGGCTATCAGCTCAGCGGAAGATGTTGGTGCGCTCCATTTGCTCCGGAGTTGCTATTGGTCAGTATGATTAGGACATGTGTTGATTGGTATGGCGGGGCTCTGTCCCGACCTTTATGACATGTATGTATCCTTAGAGGTTTGTAGACATGTGTCATGTACGTGAAAGATTGTACGGCCTTGTCGGCCTATGTTAAGTGTAATTTTGGTCTTATAGGCCCTATGTCACATGTATAAGTTTTTATATTAGATTGGGTCGTCTTATATTGAGTATTCCCTTATGTTTATTCTGGTTAACCCATGACGGCCCGTTTGGCCCATTTTCTAATGAAAGTACGATAAGAATGATATGTAACGTTTGTACTCGGTTGAGTAAGGTGTCGGGTACCCGTCGCAACCCATCGGTTTAGGTCGTGACAATTACCTCGGCAGCCAAAAAGGCCTGTGCGATCGCGTCTGACACCTCACGATCATGAAGCACGAACAGTCCATCCACTGCGAACGTGGGACTCCTTCGTGTACGTTAAGACCAACTCACCCCAGTCCAGCTTCCACCGCTATGCAAACGCGGGGCTCCACTTAGAAACCAACAGTTGTAAAACAAGGGAAATAGTCTGAAACTATCCTGAAACACACTCGAGGCCCCCGAGACCCCCTCCAATCATTCCAACCAATCATAATACCTTATTCAAACATATCCAAAGGCTTGAAACGCCACGAATAACATCAAAACCATGAATCGACGATCAAAATCCTTCTTTTAACTTCCAACCCTTCAAACTTTGTTGAACGCGTCTGAATCACACTTAGACATTTCGGATCATGACCAAACTTCACGCACAAGTTCCAATCAATAAAATGAACCTATCCAAGGTCCCGGAGCACCGCTCGGAGTCTTATAACACCAAAGTACTCTCTAAATCAAACTTAGCAAATTTTAAAACCTTCAAAATTCAAGTTTCCAATAATAAGCATTGAATCGCTCCCGTACCATCCGATACTCAACACGAACATAAGCCCAAGTCCGAAATCACCTTAAAACCTATAGGCTCTTTCAAATCCCGATCACAGTTCGTGTAAGGACCCGTAAAAATTTTAACCAAAAACTCGGGGTTTCGTGGTGCCAAGTTAGATTCCTACATTATTATAGTAAAACTTCTTTGGACTTTTTGGATTGAACAGTACCCTACGGACTGAGAGGAAAATATTTTGCAGAATAACGCATTTCTGCGGCCCATTACGCGGCCGCATAATCACTCTGCGGACCGCATAATGGTAGAAAGTTTGGCCAATTTGAGGTCAATTTTGCGGTCGATTATGCGACCGCATAATCGATATGCGGACCACATATCGGGGATAATTCCTCTTGGGTTTCTGCAGAGGGAGTTCTGCGGTGCATTATGCGACTGCAGAACAAGTATGCGGACCGCATACTGGTCGCATACCTGAGCCGAAAGTTTAGGTCCCTGAGGGCCATTTCTACGGTCACTTTGCGGACCGCATAACCATTATGCGGTCGCATATGCGACCGCAGACCTGTATCGGGGCACCATTTTTCTTAATTTAAAACCCGACCCCCATTCCTTTAAAACACCCCTTAGGTCTACTTTGAGCTCATTTTTTGATACTTCTAGAGTGAGAGAGAGAGGGTTCAAGAGGGAGGGCCTAATTTTCATCAATCAATCTTCAACCATCACTCAAAGCTTGGAAATACTCAAGTAGAGCACCCAATTTATTCATCCAAAAAGGTAAGATTTCATCACCCCACCTCTTAATTTCAAACATAGCTATAATGGGGTACTAGGGTAATACTTCATGGGTATGAGAGTGATTCATCCTGCATGCATGTGATAAAGAGTGTGGGAAAAATAAAAAGTGAACTAGAACTATGAACATTTTCCTAATTTTGGGTTCAATTTGTATATTACAAAAATAGATTGAGGTTGCTAAGAGTTACGGATAATTGTAGAGTCTAAAGAAGCGCAATTGAGGTATGTATGGCTAACTCTCTTCTTCTTAGAATGGAACTCCTGGTGTCCGAATAATTGGTGTAAGTTCAAACTTGATTATACTAGAATTGTTTGCCTTAGTGTGTTTGATTGAAAGATTCATGTTCTACTCATTGTTTTAGATGGTTACCATGTCATCATGCTATTTGAGAACGTAATTATGATTTTCCAAGCTCCTTCCCTTATGTGTGAAATGCCTTATGTGATGGTACTTATCGACATAAATAATGATGTTATTTGAACAAATAAAAAGGGATAGACTTGAATTGTAAAATGTGCCCAAGTGCCAAGAACTACTTAATAAATGAGGTTGTCTGTGCCATGTAATGGAGATGGGAAAGAAATGTGAATTGAGTGGACAGTTGAAAGAGGTTATGTCTCAAGTGAGATGGCTTAGCCGATCGGGCCGAGATCGGACGCCATGATGTACACATGGTAGCATTTGTATTGGAATTATTGAATTCCATTGTGGATATGGATATGTCTCACTTGAGATGGCTTAGCCGGTCGGGCCGAGACCGGACTCCGTGTAAAAATACGGTGGCATTGTGAGTTGTGGCTTGGCACTAAAGATTATTAATCTAAAAAGATGGAAAGATTGAATTGGAAACTATGTGATCCTTACTTGGTGTTTTCTTTGTATTTCTATGAAGTACTTATTGATCATTATGACTGCCTTCTCTATGTTTCACTGTTCATTCTATTAAGATTAGTGTTTGCCTTACATACTAGTACTATTCGACAGTACTAACGTCCCTTTTTGCCGGGGGCACTACATCTTTGAATGGATGTAGGTGGTTCCATCGCAGATAGTTCCGATCGCAGATAGTGGTGTTCTCTTTCTCTCCTCACAGCAGTTTTGGTGAGCCCCATTTCTCCCAAGGGTCATGTAGTCCTTCTTTTGTATAAGTTTTCACATTTTGAGGTATAGCCGGGGCTTTGTTGCCGGCATTGTCATGTTGCTCTTTTGTATCCTTAGAGGCTCCGTAGACGTTTTTGTGAGTCATGTATGTATGTTGGGGCGATCGTTTGATCGAGTTGTATTTTGGAAACTCAACTATGGCATAATGCATATAATGAAAAATGAACTAGCAACGTTTATATATTTATATAACTGATCTCTCCCCTGTTTTACAAATGGTGACGCATTCCCTTTTTGGATCATGAAGGAGTCGGGTAGGAAAGGTTTACTAGGCTTGCTCGACCGGGTTCACTCGGTTGAGCGCCGGTCGCACTCCCCGAGGTTGGGGCGTGACATGTCGTTTACTCAAAAGTCAAACCTTGGTCAACTCTTCCAACTTAAATCTTCTAAATAGAGAGTTATTCTTCCAAATCAACTCTGAATTACTAGTAAATCAAACCGACTACATGCGCAAGTCATAATACATTAAGCGAAGCTACTCAAGGTCTCAAACCGCCGAAAGACATGCTAGAGCTCAACACGACCGTTCGGGTCATTACAGTATACTGTAATGTCACCAGTATGCATAATCACACAATGATCCATGTAAGGTTTAAACACTCGATTCATAACGTCCATAAAAACTCTCAAAGCATTTGTCAACCCAAATTACATAATAAGGAACTAGTAATTCCATGATTTTCACCAAGCCCAACTTGTCTAACATCAATGCTCAACTGTATGGGACCATCTTTCTTGTTAACATACAAGCCTAGACCACCTCAAAATTCTCAAGTTAATCCCCAACTACTCTATCCAATTTTTCAACTCTACAGAAGTCATGGCAACTGTGATATAGAAGTACGCTGAGTCCATGACAATGAACCAATCCCAAAAATCCACTTCACAAACAACGAAACACCTGTTCCTTAAGTAACGCACCTTGATCTTATTAACCACTACCTTTGCAAGCGTCGATGACTATACTAGTGTCCTAAAGAACAACAAAATATGTCGAACACCCTTTGAGCTACTTACACGTAACCTCCATAAAAGAAGTATCTTGTCCTTAGGCAACTAAGTTAATTGTTTCCATTCAGCTCTTTGCCCATTAAGAATGACAAGTCTGAGCCATCTAAAAATCATTGCATATCGACCCAGCATAGGACGTTATGAATCATGCCAATCCAGGTAAAATAATACCTCGATGTCACACTTCTCAAATAATACCTAACCTACAAGCGTACCTCAATCCCTAGACAGTAACAACACATACCCATAGAATATGGTCGTTAATGATAGACTCTTCACTTTGTGTAAAATCATAACAGCTCATCTTAAGAACTTAAGACTACTTATTCTCACTCAACTACCATATCATCATACTGGTGCTCAATATTACCATCTTATGAGCTCATATGATAATAAGTATAACACATCTTGGGACATCCGTGAGATGAACACTTTATCTGATAATAGTTGTGTCACCTTACTCGAAATATTCAAACTTTCTCTATAGCACATCCATTTTGCTGAATAGAAAAAAACTCTTCATAAAAAGTTGTACAACCTCGAACCTTATCACAAGAGGTAACCTTACCTTTCTTTGTCCTTATCCCAATGTCTCACGGTAACCATATCATATCTACTATTCTGAAATATGTTCAATTGATCTTCCTGAGTTTATAGCCAATTTTTCTAGTTATGGATAGCTCATTTCATCATCTGCTTGTGATCTAATAACATAATAGAAAAGGTGTTGTGTACCTTGTTCCTCTCAGATTAGGATGGAACTTAAAGCCCCTCTCTGAAACAGTCAAGTGTATGTAGAGTATCTCTCCAACTTTTGGTATTGAGAGTAAAGGCGAACTAGCTATGTACTGCTTCAATTATTGCTGGGTCTTCTGATATTCGTCCGTCCACTGAAAATCTATAATGTTTTTAAGGATGCTAATGAATGCATGATATTTATTGTCACGAATCCAAAATCCTACCAAGTCATGATGGCACCTAACCCAACCCTCTAGGTTGTAATGCCTCGTAAAAAAAATATTGCCGAGAAATTTAAGGTTTTTTGGTGCCGCGGTAGACTAACGTGTTGGAAGCCGCGCTACAGATTTTTGGGTTGTGCGATGCGTTGTGGAGTTGGTGGAAAAAATTTTGCAGGACTATTCTGCGGACATCAGAATCATCGCGCCGCACACATGATAGTGATGTGTTTCTATGTCCAACCTCATACTTTGGGGTGAGACGGCTTAGTCGATCGGGTAGAGATCGGACTCCATGCCACAAGCATGGTGGTCTATCGGTATCAAAGATCTCCCAACCTAAAATATTGATATTTACTTGAACATTTGCCTCAATCTTGACTTGGTATTTTAAAATTATTTGGTTTTCTCGTTTATCTCATGTTTCTCTCCCTTTTGTGTTTCTATTCGATTCATTGAGAGGGTATTTAGCTTTACATACTAGTATTATTCTATATGTACTAACATCCTTTTTGTCGGGGATGCTGCATCTTTAATGGATGCAAGTGGTTCCACAGCAAGCAGCATCGATCATTGCTAGCGGTACACCCTCTTCTCAGCTGACTTGGTGAGCCTCACTTCCTCTCGGGGCCTTGTGTCTTTTGATCCTTTTACATAGTATTTTGAGGTATAGCCGGGGCCTTGTCACCGGTATTTTTATATTGCTCTTTTGTTCCATTAGAGGTTCCGTAGACATAGTGTGGGTAATGTTTTGATTTGGGAAAAATGACTCCAAATGTTGTGGTTACCGGATGTTCCACTTTTAATATGAACGTGTAATCTTTTGAAAATTGTAAATGAAGCCCCCTTTAAGTAATGAAAGATGATGTTGCATACTTTATCCTCTTCACATGTCTATCCTCTGTTATTGATTCTTAAACTGTTCACAAGTAAGGTTGGGTAGGAGGCACTAGGCAGGCTTGCTTGACTGGGATATCTCGGTTAAGCGTCGGTCGCACTTTGCAAGGTCAGGGCGTGACATAGGTAAGCTAAACAGTATTAGTTAAAACTATAACGAGATATCATCAATAAATAATAAAGCAGACTGCAAAAATCAATACAATTATCCCAAGTACTGGTAATACAAGTCACGAGCGACTAAGAATAAGAGTACAACTCTGATTTAAGGAAAGATACATCATCTGTTTCAAATTTACATTAATAGAAATATAAGTCCTAAAATACTACGAACAGATGGTAGCTTGTATCTAGAATGTTGGTACGTATTTAATGCTAGACCTTCAAACTTCGCAACCGCTCATTTTTAAATATTTGCATTCAAGGTGCAGAAGTGTAGTATGAGTACAATCGACCCCATGTAATTAGTAAGTATCTTGACTAACCTCGGTGAAGTAGTGATGAGATTTTTAAGTTAAAAAATACTCACTTGATATACCCGTGCAGTTCATAAGCAAGAGAAATAATAAGGAGGAAGACAAGTAATAATGTAAAGATCGAATAAAAGAAATAATAAGGATGTTTTACAAATATAACAACCAAAACTCTCCACTAAATCAAGTCTGTGAGGAAGAAACAATATACGTGAACCAATATAAGCCATAACTGCAAACCCGTATAATAAAAGGGGGTATGTTCAAGATATCAAATCAAATGGAAAGGCAACACTCTTCAAGCATTTATCTCATCCTCACTAAACAAATTTATTTATGTCAAATCAAATGGTACGGCAACACCCTTCGTCCATTTATCTCATCCTCGCCAAACACGAAAATACCCTGCGTGCAATACCACTCTTTTCTCCAATCACATGTATAACAGCATCAAACCAGGTATAAGGCATATAGCTAACAGTAACAATAAGGTCGAAGGCATAGATGTAACAATAGCAACTAAGGTAGTAAACACAAATGTAACAACAACAAGCAAGGTAGAAGGCAAGTAGATTTTAGTAAAAAATAAGGTAGAGGCATGTAGATGGTACTAACAAGCAAGATAGAAGGTATAGATAATAGTAACAAACAAGGTAGAGGCATGTAGATAGCAGTAACAAGCAAGATATAAGGTATAGATGTAACAACAACAAGTCAAAGAAGAATGCATATATGCGACAATACAAGATAGAAGGCATATATGGAATAATAGCAAATATGGTAGAAAGCATAGACGTAACATCAACAAACAAGATAGAAAGCATAGTTACAACAATAACAAATCAATAAAAAGGCATAAATGTTCATGTGAGGGAAAGATAGCATGATATAATGCATGTATCTTGTCCTCGCCTGCACGGAAACACGCTTTGTGCCATGAACTCGCATCCTCACGTGCACGGAAACACCCTTCGTGGTAATATCATATCACTCTTCCTCACCAAGTACGGAAATACCCTTTGTGCAATAATAATAATATCAAGAAGCATGGAAACACCCTTCGTGCATAAATACACTTCCTCAGAAGCAGGGAAATACCCTTCATGCAATTCACTCTTCCTCACCAAGCATATATACCACAATATCAAGCAAGGTTGGAAGCATAAAAACATCAAGAAGAGCGATTAAACATAATACTCCATGTGAGAGTAAATCATAATCTTTGCACCTATAGGCAAGCCAATATTTCAAGAACCATAATGTTTAAGTATCTCAACAACACTTAAACATTATTTTCAACATAAATATGGAACTCAAGTATCAAAAAAATAACAAATATATATGTGTTCATGATATAGGTATTTCTATGGATGAATTAAGTACACCAACAATCTCAAAATAGTCCATCTTGTTTAATTAAGTTTCAATAATCTAGAAATATGATCTCTAGCATGAATGTTTGTAGTCATGTTATCATAAAAATCAAGTAAGACATAAGTCAAGAAAATCACAAAGTTCAACAAGGCATAAATAAGCATATAATCTATCTCGAATATGGATAACCTTGGAACATGCATATACGCTCGTCACCTCGCATATGCATCACCCACGCATGCAGCAAATAATATCATTCATTAGAAGAAATTCTCTCAACAACGCTAGGCAAGACACTTACCTCGGTTCAGAACAAATTCTGCAATCAATACCGTCTTCCTTATAAATATCAAAAATGATCAAACCTAGTACAATATAATCTAAGAAAGTTAAATAATACTAAAAGAAAAACCCCCAATCAATAAAGGTTATGGCACGCCCCAAACCTGAGGAGGTGTGGCCGGCACCAGATGCCTTACTCGGCCCGAGCGTACCACTTTGTAACCGTGAATTGTGGAGGGGTATCCCTCAACTTAGGCCGATGAGGCCTATCTGCAAGCTCACAACACCAATCAAGGCCAATGGGGCCATATTCTGAATCATCTGAAAATAATGTCTCTCTCATCTGAGGGTAAACATACCCAAAAGCTCATATACATAACTGTGCAGGCTGACGAGGTTGCCATGAACGTCTACGACCAGCAATACCACACTGAACATGTACATAGGGTTGTCAAGTCCATAATACTAACATACAAAATACACAGGACTCGTCTATAAGCCTCTAGAGATAACTGAACTGTATCATGGTTAGGACAAGGTCTCTACCTACCCATCAAACCTGTATATATATATATATATATATATATATATATATATATATATATATATATATATATATATATATATATATATATATATATATATATATATATATATAATGATCTGGTAACTCTGAGGAATTGGAGCTTACCGACTAAGCTAATGTTTGACTCTGTCTACTAGAAGATCAATTCAGTTATCTATCAGGACCTACAGGCATGAAATGCAGCGTCCCCAGCAAAAGGGACGTTAGTACAAAATGATGTACTGAGTATGTAAGGCAACAGAATAACTAAAAGCTGAAACTGAACTGATAATATAATAACTGAAAGTAATTGGGAGTCAAAGATGATCTGAAGGTATGCTTACATGCTGATACTGACTCAACTCTCTTAATATAGTAAGTAAAATAGATGTCCAACCCTCTAAGGCTCGGTACATATAACTGCTCTACCATAGTAGGCTCGCTCACAGGTTCTCGTCCATACTAGGCTCTGTATCTCGGCCATTCTGGGCTCGCTCATAGGCACTCAGCCATAGTAGGCTCGGTATATAACATAACATCTGATCAGAGGTTGCCCAATAGGGACCTGCCCACCGATTATATCTTGATGGTGGTGAAAATATTGTAGAACTGCCCAATAGGGGCATGCCCACCGATTACAACTCGATGGTGGTGAAAATACTGCAATATTGTTTGTATATATATATATATATATATATATATATATATATATATATATGTATGTATAGACCCTCTGCTCTCTTGACTGGAAGAAGACAATACTTAATTGAATATAAAGTCCCGATAAGCGAGAATACTATAACTTATAAGACTAGGATAATGTACATAAGTTCAGGAGTACAAACGTCTCTTTATGTCTCATTATCAAACGCATGTAGTTACGGGATCATGCCAAAATGAAGAGAAGGTTTAGCCTTAACATACCTTAACCCCGTTGAGTCCTTAATACCTTCCAAGCAACTCTTCAAACAACTCCACATAATCTACCATAGCATAAGGAGATTCAAAATTAGTGATGAGTAAAGGCTAAGTCCGTAACTTAAGCTAGTAGCTCGTTTATGTAAATTCGGCAGCATCTTATAAGGCCCCGTAAAATTTTGCCAACGAATTTAAGGTTTTGTGGTACCAAGGTAGAAAAATGTTGGTGGAAAGTTTGGCAGAAGAAGGCAATTATACGGTTAATTTCTCGATCTCGGATCTGTTCCATGGGCCGCATATCCATCGCGGAGTTGAGCAGAAAATTTGTTGAAATTTGAAGGTCATTTTGTGGTACATTATGCGGTGGCATACATATTTCGCAGTCCGCACTTCCATCACAAATTTGGCATGAAGAATTTTGGAGGGGAATTCTGCGGTCCATTTTGCGGCCGCAGAACTAGTCTGTGGACCACAGAACTGGTCTACGGATCGCAGACATATCCAGACCAGCCCAGTTTTTGGGATTGTTCTTGTGGTCCATTTTGCGAGCTGCATATCTGATCTGCAGTCCACTCTACGACCATAGAGTTGAATTCAGAGGGTTCATTTTCTATTTTTATAACCCGACCCCATTTTGATTAATAGCCTTTGGGGCTCATTTTTGGAGCATATATCTGATGTTTTAGAGAGAAGTGAGAGTATCTTAGAGAGAGAGGGAGAAGTCCTAGCATTCTAATCATCCACTCTTGCCCCAATCTTCAAGAATCATGAAAGCCACTCACTATTCCATCATCTATCCGGGTAAGTCGTTCTCCTAAGCTTTCATACAAGAGGTTATGGGTTTAAGTATGTTGTGGGGTTGGAGATAGACCATGCATGTGCCAATAGGAGGTAGTATGTGGGGTTGTTGAACTATTTGGGGTGATTTCTTGTTGAAATTGGTTGAGGGAGGAAGAGATTACCATTGTAGAGCTTTGTAGTCAATTTTGCATAATAGGTGTTTGACAAAATTCTTAAGAGAGTCACACCATGATAATACTTCTAATTATTATCCGATTTTCATTATCTTTCTATAGATTGATATTGCTAGAAGTGTTGGGACATTGTAGTAAATTAAGGAAATCTCAAACAAGGTATGTTGGCTAAACTTCTCTCTTTGAATCGAATTCCATGATGTTCCAGTAAGTTTCAAGTATGGTTGGTCCAGGTTCCTAATTCCCATGTTCCGAGTTGTTCCTAATTAAATCGATTATCCCAAGTAAGTGTTGTGCTGAAGGATGCATATACTCCAAACGGGTTCCAATTGTTCCTCTCCTATTATGACCTTTTCAAATATGTGTTAAAGTATGGTTTATGTATTTAAATATTATGACATCAATTAGTGTTCCAAATAAAAGTCCATTATGCTTAACTTGGAAAGAAAACCCAACGTGCTTAAGACTCATATTACTCATATGCATATTTGAGGTCTTGATTCCAAATTCCCTTAATTGTTGGTAACCTATGATGATGTGTGGAAGTGAAAGAAGTGAGAGTGAGATGTAAAACGTAGACATGGTTGTTGTAACTAGTGCATTTGATTTGTATTTGTGTTTCAATCGTAAATCACCATGCTCTCCTTTATAAATATTTCCAATGTGATTTGAGTTTTTTCATACACATGAGTTGCAATTGTGTATTGTCCTTTTGGAAAAAAGTATTTCAAGAATAAGTGGTATGTCATTCGTTTATGATTTTAACTCGTGATTCAATTGCTAGTCATTTTGCTCTATTCTTTGGAAAGGAATCTATTGTGTTTAACGCCTTCATTACTAATGAACCTAAAAACTGAGATTTTCGGAATATTCTATATGTTGATGTCTATGATGATGATCTTTGAAAGTAAAGAAATGAAAGTGTGGAATATGAAATACAGCCAACGTGTCATAAATGAAGAATCATATGTATGGCCAAGAGAGCCAAGGAAATAATAATGTTGTGAATGGTTGAAAGTACTAATAAAGCTATATGTATGGTGTAGTGAAAGGTTATGAGGTGTATGTATTTGTACTTCTGTTTCTCTTGTGTGCAAACAAAAATATTTTTGGGAGTATCATTAGCGAACCGAGGAAGGGTGGGTCGAAACGGCCCACACCTGAAACTACACATGTCGGTGTAGGAGTGGATTGTGATTATTCCCCTTATTTGGGATGAGATTAAAATATTGGTGTGATGAGATTATTTCTCTTAATTGGTATGAGATTGATGATAGCTGTGAATTAGAAATGATGAAGTCCACCCACACGGCATATGTGGGAAGGCGGCCTAGCCGATAGGGTGGAGATCGGATGTCGTGTCGCGCGCATGGTGGTTCCTACACTTGGTAACACCTTTCTTTTGAATCACATGTCAATCCACATTGTTCGTGGAGAGATGGCCTAGCCGATCGAGCATGATCGGACTCCGTTCTAAACACATAGTGGTATATCGGTGCTAATGTTCTGCCAACCAAAAATAATATTATTTTCGTATTTTGAAAATTATTACGTTTTAACTTGGCATTTGGATGTCATTGATTGTTACTTGTTGCTTCTATGGTTTTCCCCTTCTTATATTGGCATTCTATTCTGAAAGAGGACATTTAGCTTCACATACTAGTACTATTCCGCATGTACTAAAATCCATTTTGTTGGGGGCGCTGCATCTTCAATGGATGCAGGTGGTTCATCAGCGGGCAGCTTTGATCTTCGTTTATAGTTACTCTCTATTCAACAGGTTTTGGTGAGCCCTACTCTATTCTGGGCCTTATGTCACTAGACGTTGTACTTTATGTTTTGAGGTATAGCCGGGGCCTTATCGCCGGCACTTCCATACTACTCTATTGTTGTACTTGGAGACTCCGTAGACATGTTGTGGGTGGTGTTCGATGTTTGGTTATGAACTAGAAGTGTTGGTATTTAGCAAACATGTTTTCCCTCGTAATTATGAACTTGTAATATTTTGAAAATTGTAAAATGAATATCCTTTGAGTAATGAAAAAGATGTGGAACACTTTATTCTTCTAACGTATATCTCTTGTTATTGATTCTTATATTGATCATGGGTAAGGTTGGGTAGAAGGCATCAAGTAAGCTTGCTTGACCGCGTATCTCGGTTAAGCGCCGGTCGCGCTCTCCGAGGTCGAGGCGTGATACATCTCTCCTGCAATAAGGGCCTCCTCCAATACCATATACCAACAACAACCAGAGAAATCTATCAATATATAAATACCAATAACAAGACACCATATAACAACAACATGTCACAACTACTTCACGACGAGCGGCAAACTCTGATTGGAATCCGTACACCCCATATCACCCCTTATAGACTTCTTACTTTAACTTAACAGTATAATTCACATGATAATGAAGTCATTCATCAATGATTCCAGCCTTATATCATATATTTATAACAAAGGAAACAATCCACAACTCCAATTATCCTCAATTAGCAACTTTATTCACATAGTTCATGTCTAGTCCATCCATTTAACTTAATTAACATTAAGATAACCTTAAGAACATGCAATAACACAGTATACATACCTCCTACAGTAGTTTCAAGTCGAAATACAAGTTATATTTAGCTTACAACAGCCCTCAATGACAATACAACACCACAGAAGTGACTTAAGTTAATCTTCGCTTCCAATCTAAAGTTTGATATGTTTCTTTCATCAATTAGCTTGATAAACATATAGACATGCATAAAAATAGAAACAATATCATAATCAAGTTATTTTATCCAATTTACAGCCATAGCAACATATATATATATATATATATATATATATATATATATATATATATATATATAGCTTTAAAACAACCCAACAAAAGATAACAACATCTCTTCCCCTTTCAAGTGCTATCTTATAATCTTTCACTCTAACACCACAACCAACATGTAACTAACCTTAAACAAAATCAAAGGGATGTTAAACATACCTTAGGAAGTAGATAAAAGTTAAATACTAAGCTTAACTTAGCTCATCATCATCCTTATTCACGTCACAACACCATAGAGGGGTTATTCTTCACCTTTGGCTAACTTTGATGTTGGATTATGGTGTATTTTTTTGGAATTTGTTTGGAGCCTTGTGAGAACTGTTTGGGAGGGTTTGAATAGTTTGAGGATGGAAGGAGGTCGAAAAATGAGCAAATCTCATCCCAAAAACGAGATACAAATAGTTGAAGGTCGGCCACCGACCAAGTGGGTCCCCATAGGGGTTGCCTGCGCGGTCTCGCAAAAATACGAATACCTCTCTACTACAATATCATATTGACAAATGGTTTAATATGTTAGAAACTATACTCATATATATTTAATTTGGTAGGTGTATCATCCCATAACTCCACGGATAATGGGATAAAAGCTCATCTACATTTGACCTAATGTTCAGCACATTTACGAATGTAACTTGTGATGACCTTTTCCAACTTTTGTTCCACAACTCGTTTGACTTCAAAACATAACACACGACTATGATACAACCAAAATAACTCATAAAATAACCTCCTTATCATGTTAAGCATCCTAGTCTCACCCCCAAAGTACATGTTATAATATTCCTAACTTGTCGACTTTCGACGAAACTTATTTTCTTCAATTCGTTTAGCTTCTAACCCTTCCAAACCTCTTGGTACTTGTTATTCATGATCTTAAATATTTGTAACCACCAAGGTAACATGATTAACTTACTTTATGTAATTTCAAAGATGATCACATTTCTGAGCTTACATTAATTGACTTACAATGTACTCTCACGTATGAAAACATGGGGTGTAAGAAGTTCAATCTTTGATAAAATTCTAAACTCAACAAAAAGTCGATCCGGGTTCACATGGTCTATATTTGAAATCGAGAACAAATCCCAAAAACCCATAACCCCACGAGTCCAAATATATAATTAGTTTCAAGATTCAACCTCAAATTGAGGTCCAAATTCCCAAATTTAGCTCTCATAAGTTTTACCCCAAAATTCAAATTTCTACACTATGAAAACTTGGATTTAAGAGTAAAAATCTATGGAAAATCATGAAATTTAATCAACAATAAGTGAAAATTCCTAACGAAGTCTAGGTCTCAAAAATATAATAAATCTCGGAACCTTTCCCTTATAACCCAGATGTAGATGTCGCAAATACGACCAAGTGATCGCAAATGCGAACTCCTATGAGCTTGCCCAATCACAAATGCCAAAACAAACTCTCAAATATAAAGTCCGCAAATGCGACCAACTAATCGCAAATGCGACTCCACCTGAGCACTCAACCTTCGCAAATGCGACTCATGCTTCACAAATGTGAAGCTCGCAAATGCTATCCCTAGTAACGTGAATGCGACACTGCCCTTCCGCTCCCTTCTCTCACAAATTGGAGGTGACATCCGCAAATTCAACCTCCGCATTTGTGAACCTGTCATCGCAAATGCAATAACAACAATACCAACAATGGACAACTTCCCAAAAATTATCCGAAACTATCCCTAAACTTACCTAAGCCCCTCGGTACCGTGTTGAATCATCTGAACAAATATATAAACGTAGCACAAACTCGCTTGTAAGCTAAAAACATCAAAACAACATCAAAATTAAGAACCAAGCATCAAAACTCAAGAATTTCAAATGTTCATAACTCAAATTTCTAACTTTCGAATAGAAGTGATGAAATGACCTCGGGTCACCCAAACCAAACATATGTTTAAGTCCAAAATCATCATCCGAATCTAACAGAACCATTAAATCACCAATTCGGAGTTGTTTAGACAAACGTCAACCATTGGTCAACTCCAACAACTTAAAGCTTCTAAAATGAGAATTCTTCTTCCACACTTTCCCAAACCTCTCAAAATCCACAACCAACGACGCACGCAAGTCATAAAATATCTAATGAACCTATTAGAAGCCTTGAATCTCAAAATAGAGTGCTAGAAATCAAAACGACCAGTTGAATCGTTACATTTATCATAATAGCGTGGATAAATTATCTTAGGGCTGCTATCCTCTCATTGAGTTTTTGAGCGTCCTTTACAAATGAAGGAGATAAAATGTTTTGTGTAGCCCTAATTTGATCAAGGTTAGCTTCTATGCCTCTTTTAGTAACAAGGAATCTTCTTGAGGATATCTTAAAGGCATATTTTTCTTGGTTTAGCTTCACGTTATATTATTGTAAGACAATGAATACTTGATCTAAGTGTTCTAGATGTTTCTCAACCTTTAGGTATTCAATTAGCGTGTCATATGTAACGAAACGACAAGTCGTTTTGAGTATTTCATCCATGTTTCCCTTATTTAATGCTTTACATATGTGTATATGTTATTATGTGACTTGAGGGGATGGATGGTTTGGTTCCGGGGAAGTTTTGGATTGAATTGGGACACTTAGTCCCTTGGTTGGAGGCTTAAGTGGTAAGAGTTGACCAGAGTTTAAGTTTTGTGTAGACGACCCCGGAATGGTATTTTAATGATTCTGATAGGTCCGTATGGTGATTTTGGACTTAGGCGTATATCCATATTTGGATTCGGAGGTTCCTAGGTTGATTTGGTTCTATCTGGCAAAAGTTGGAAAGTTGAAGTTATGAAAAGTTCACAGGTATGACCGGGAGTTGACTTTGATGATATCAGGTTTGGATTGTGGTTTCAAGGGCTGGAATAGGTCAGTTTTGGCATTTGGGACTTGTATGCAAAATTTAAGGTCATTCTGAGTTGTTTAGGCATGTTCGGCATAAATTTTAAATTTGAAAATTTGAATTAGTTACTCAGGCTTGAATTGAGGTGTGATTCATGGTTTTGATGTTGTTTGTTGTGATTTAAGGCCTCAAATAAGTATGTGTTATGTTTTTGGGATTGGTTGGTGTGATTGGACAGGGTCCCAGGGGCCTCGGGCGTGTTACGGACCATTTTTCTTTGTTTTGGAACTGCTGGTTTTCTGATGTTCTGGTATGCTTCGCGATTGCGGATGGTGTGTCGCAATCGCGGAGAGTATTTTGGTTGTGGATGAAGTTTTTTCTTTGCGTTAATGATGGGGTGGTCAGGTTGGCGGAGCATGAGGGGCAACGGACTTTGCGTTCACGACCTGGGAGTCGCGTTCGCATAGAAGGGGAGGTCGGTTGGGTGCGTCAGGCTTTTAGCCTTTGCGTTCGCGTGTGAAGGACCACATTTGCGAGGCTCAACAATGGTAAGCATCACGCTCGCATCTTTGACCCCGTGTTCGCGTAGTAGAGGCAAAAGCTGGGCATGGTACTGGTCTTCGCGATCGTGACGTAAGTCCCTCGAGCGTGAAGTGTATAACTAGGCAGAATCACTCAAGTACTCTATTCCGAGGATTTTGGTTATTTTATCACATTTTGACATCTAGAGCCCGAATTTGGGCAATTTTGGAGGGTATTTTCACAATTTAGATTGGGGTAAGTATTTTTTACTCAAATTTGTTTATTATTCATGATTTCAACCTTGATTTTAGTGTTTGATTGTGAATCTAAGTGAGGAAAACTGTGAATTTTGGCAAAACGTTTCTAAAGTAAAAACTGATGATTTATTAGTCGATTTGAGGTTGGTTGGGATAAAACACATATATTTGGACTCGTATTGGAATGGGTGTTCGGAATTTGTGCGTATTGACAGGTTCTGAGGTGCGAGCCTGGGGTTGACCTTTTGGGTTGACTTTACATATTTAAATCAAGATCATAGATTTATTGTTTGGGGTAGTTTCCTAAGTCTTTTATTGATATTATTAAGTTTTTTTGACTAGATTAGAGTCGTTTGGAGGTTGATTCACGCGGGAAGTATTCCTAGAGTACTTATTTAGCTTGCTTGAGATAAGCATCTTACCTAAACTTGGTTGAGGCACTAGTTACCTAAGTTATTTTTGATGACTATGTGCTATGGGTGGCGCACATTTGAGGGTTTCAGCCCATGTGCGTATACCGAGGTACTATTCATGCTTGGGGTAGTGCTTAGGCTATGACATGCCTGAAATTTATTGCTAAGCTTCATGTTGTGTTTCTTATGTTTGTACCCATTTGTGAGCTATTTGAACCATGTTTGAGGTTACATAGAGGTTAATCTTCTGATTGAACCTCATAATTGCTACTTCGTGATGTAATTGCCTGATTGAACTATGGTAGTACACTACGTACATGCATACACTTTAGTATGTCACTTATACCAGTCCTTGAGTAGGAAATTTAATATCCATTGTTCATGTACATGTAAACTTGTATATCTGCATTCTGTGCGATATGGATTGGACTGGTAGCACGTGAGTTGTTCGAGCGATGGTGATTATTAGCACGTGAGTTGTAAGGCCCTGTAAAATTTTACTAAAACCCGGGGTTTTGTGGTGCCGAGGTAGGCTAATGTGTTTGATGATCGTCAATCTTGCCGCGGTACGGACTTTTTGGGTTGTACAGTACATCAGGGAGTTGACGGAAAATTGTTGGAGAACATGGCATTTATGCGGTCAATTATATGACCGCTGAACTACTACGTGGACCGCAGATCTACCGCGGAGTGTAGCAGAAAAATGGGCCAATTTTGGAGGTCGTTTTGCGGTCAACTATGCGACTGCATAATCGTTTTCCGGGCCACACATCCGTCGCAGAACCAGCATGAGAAAACTTGGAGGAAGATGCGGCGCACTATGCGACCACATAACTGATCTGCAGACCGCAGATCTGCCGCAAACTGGACTAGGCCAGCCCAGTTTTGGATGACCATTTTGCGGTCCACTTTGTGGGCCACAAACCTGATCTGCGGTGCACTCTATGACTACAGAGTTGAGTTTGGAGGTCCATTTTCTGATTTTATAACCCGACCCCATTTTTATAAAACAACCTTGGGGGTTATTTTAGAAGGTTCAAACTGCTATTTTAGAGAGAGGAAAGTGCTCTAGAGTTGGAAAAGGAATCCCTTAGCTATTTGTTCATCAATACTTGCTCCAGTCTTGGAGGATTCACAAGGAAACCATGCTAGTTTTCTTCTAAAGAGGTAAGGTTCTAGCCCTAGCTTTCCATAATTTGGTGTAGAAGATGGGTAATGGGGAGTGTGATTCTTGGGTATGAGAGTGTTATTTATGCATGCATGTACCATCAAAGTTTGTGGGAAGGTTGTTGAGCTCAAATGGGTAAATATTGGGTTGTGGGATGAAGGAATCCACCATAGAAGAACCTTGAAATCATAATGCACACCTAGTGTTTGATAAAATGCGTAAATGAGCTAAACCCCCGAATATCTTCCAAATTATGGTTCAATTTTATCATGTCTCTAAATAGATTGAAGTTGCTAGGATTTCTGAAATATTGTATTAATTTAAGGAAAGCTCAAAGCGAGGTATGTTGGCTAAACTTCTCTCGTATAATGGAATCCCACAATGTTCTCGTAAGTCTTAAGTATGATGGGCCAAATTCTTATTTCTCATGTTCCGAGTTATTCATTATAAATTTGAATAGTATGAATAAATTTTGTGTCGAAAGATATATGTTCGGAATGTGTTCTGAATGCTCTTATCATATTATGTTATCCTTTGGGAATGTGTTCAAAGTATGAGTTGTGTATTAAAATGTTATGAATTCGAGTCGTGTTTCAAATGAAAGTTAGTATGCCAAATTGTGGAAGAAGACTCAATGTACCTATGACTCTTATTTGCTCATATGTATACTTAAAGTCTTGATTAGAAATACCCACACTATGTCTACGGAGCCTCTAACCGGTACAAAAGAGTACTAGGATAGTGCCGGCAACAAGGCACGGACTATACCTCAAAACACAATACATGAGAAACAAAAAATACATGACCCCGATATGAAGTGGGCTTCACCAAGTCAGCTGAGAGGAGAATGTACTGTTATCACTAATCGATGACGCCTGTTATGGAACCATCTACATCCATTAAAAGATGTAGTGCCTCCGGCAAAAGGGACGTGAGTACATGTGGAATAGTAATCATATGTAAGGCAGACAGAACAGCATATGGAAATACGGTAACTCAAATAAGAGGCAAATAAATTACGTCATGAAACTACGAAATGACCCATAGCATCACATGTCAAGTCTTATTATACTTACATCATTCTGAACTTCTTTTGGGATCAAAGGTGCCCTATGAACTATGCGTGGGATACAAAATATAATGTAAAAGTACCAACATGTACAAACAATGGCAATGGAAGTGGCACATTTTGTTTGTGTTGCCTATGCGTCTCACCAGACTGCCCATAGCCCTCTCTTATTATGCACTTATGCATTTCATAGACCGCCTATAGTGTTCACATATTATATTATACACCTATGTGTTTCATAGACTGTCCATAGGGTTCACATATTATATTATACACCTATGTGTTTCATAGACCGTCCATAGGGTTCACATATTATATTATACACCTATGCGTTTCATAGACCGTCCATAGGATTCACATATTATATTATACACCTATGTATTTCATAGACCGTCCATAGGGTTCACATATTATGTTATACACTTATGTGTTTCATACACCGTCCATAAGGATTCATTCATATTATACATCGATGTGTTCCATAGACCGTCCATAGGATTCACATATTAAACCATCATGCACACGACCATATATACACTCAAGCGACATGATTAACATTACCATTAAGGTCGTAAGTTCCCAAATCATTGGAATACTTCATGTTCATACTCATCACGGAGAAACACAGCTTATTACATTAACACATGCATGGCAAATCAATAAGTAGATTTCAATGGTGCATGGAACCAATTCCTTTTCTTAAGGTTCATCATCATTTAGCATAGGACGTCTCGTTTCCACCTTATTATATACCTCCTTGTCATCTTAAGGTCACTAGCTAAGTTCATGATTCTTGGTGACTTAACATCGAAGTCATTTATATTTATTATTTTAGAAGCATACAAACTATAATTGAAACCATTGGAACATACAATGCCTCATGATTCTCATTTTGGGAAGCAGCCACAGTTCATGCTCATACTATCACTTACTTGTACTTGCCATGGGTGATCATAGGACATTAATAACATTATTATATAAAGGAGTCAAAACTCATTTCATAATCTTTCACACATTCTTTCATTTCATTGGCACTATTGCCCATAAATGAAATTCTCATTCTTGGCATGATGGCCACATTTCTACATCTCCTACTTGCTTCTTTCACTTTCAAGCAGCATCATAGGTTATCGATAATAAGGGCATTGAGTTTCCTTTCCAATTTTAAGCATAATAACATTCATTAAAACATGAATTGAAGTCATAACATTTTGATACATAAACCACACTTGAACACATTTTCGAGGAGAGCATAATGTGATAGGGGCAATTGAATCACATTTTGAGCATATAATTTCCGACACAATGCTCACTTGGAATAACTGAATATATTAGGAATGACCCAAATCATGAGAAAATAAGAACTTGGGCCAACCACGCTTGAAACATATGAGGACATCGTGAAATTTGACTCAACTGAGGAAGTTTAGCTAACATACCTCGAAAGAGCTTTCCGTGGTGTAACAATAACGTCCCGACACTCCTAACGATGTCAATCTATTGAAGGGGAGAGAATTACAAGTATTATTAGAGGAATTGGTATGGCAAGAGCTACTACAATGATGGCCCAACCTTTCCCTCAACCAATTCAACAGTAAAACTACCCAAGATTGCCCAACAACCTCTCCACAATCCCTATTATCTCATCCATGTGATAAATCTACTATCCTCACCCATAATAACCCCAAATCTGAAATTAGAGAATCGGGGGAAGAAATTCTTACCTTTTAGAAACCTTAGTAAGTTCCTTTTGATAAAATGCCAAGTCTTGAGCAAGATCTTGATGAACAAAGAACTTGGGGCTTTCTTCTCTCTCTAGAATAGCTCTCCCCTCTCTCTAAAATAATAAATAATCCCTCAAAAATGACCCATATGGCTAGATAAAATGAAATGGGGTCGGGTTATAAAATTAGAAAAATGAAGTCCTGATGCAGATCTGCGATCAAATAACACTTCTGCAGTTCGCATAATGGCCGTCCGGAACTGGGCACTTCTGTGCAGGTCTGCGACAGATCTACGGTCGCATAATGGACCATAAAACCTCCTTCCAAAATTTCTCATGCTGGTTCTGTGATGGATGTGCGGCCCGAGAAAAGCTTATGCGATCGCATAACTGACCACAAACTAACCTCCAAAATTGGCTCATTTCTCTGCTTCACTGTACGACAAATCTGCGGCCCACATAATGGTTCTACAGTCGCATAATTGACCGCAAAAATGCCATATTCTGCAAAATCATTTCTTCAAATCCCAAACGTACTGTACACCCCAAAAGGTCTGTACCGCTACATCCGTACAGATTACCCTAACTCGGCACCACAAAACTTGAATCACTTGGAAAAGTTTTACGAGGCCTTACAGTTTGAGGTTTCCATTGCCCTTATAATTGTTTCTCCTTGTATTATTACTCATTCTATTGAGAGGGTGTTTAGTCTTACATACTAGTACTATTCCATATGTACTAACGTCCTTTTTGTCGGGGGCACTGCATCTTTAATGGATGCATGTGGTTCCACAGCAGGCGGCATTGATCAGTGATAGCGGTACACCCTTTTCCCAGCTGACTTGGTGAGCCCCACTTTATTTCGGGGTCGTGTATCTTTTGTTCCTTGTGTTTGTACCCACTTCTTGCCGGCACTATCATAGTACTCTTTTGTATCCGTTCGAGGCTCCGTAGATATAGTGTGGGTTGTATATTGGTGTTGGGATAGTCAAACTAAAGATGTTGTAATTGTATCATGTGTTTCCACTTCAAAACTATGAATGTGTAATGTAATATTTTGGAGACTTATAAATGACGTAACTAATGGTAATGAATTGGTGTTGATCATATGATCTTCTCATGGTCTAATTGATAAATTATATCTTCTCTTTATTCATAGGTAAGTTCAGGTAGAAAGTATCTAGCATGCTTGCTTGACCAGGTTATCTCGGTTGAGCACTGGTCGTGCTCCCCGAGGTCGAGGTGTGACATGAGTTATTTGTGCGGTTGTGATTATTGGCAAGTGAGTTGTCCGTACGGTTGTGATTATTGGCATGTGAGTTGTCCGTACGATTGAGATATTATTGGCATGTGAGTTGTCCGTGCGGTTGAGATATGATAGCATGTGAGTTGTCAGTGCGGATCCGAGATATTATTATTATTAGCACGTGAGTTGTCTGTGTGATTGATATTATTGGCATGTGATTTGTCTGTACAGCACGTGAGTTATCCGTGCAGCATGTTGATAAGGATTCATCCCCTTAGGGTCACCCTCTAATGTTTCTCTCTTGATGGTGTACACATGGTATGAGGAAAACTGGCCAGTGTTTGATTTGGTTATTACATTTTTTTACTTGTAATTTCCTTGGTTATTTACCTGTTTTATTCGCATATCTTCTTTATATGCTAGATCAGGAAAGTGTACATGTCTTGTTTTGCATATCTTCTCTATATGCTGGATTGTTAACTGAGTAGAGTATGTCACGTTATCTTGTGCACCAAGGTGGCTTTATCTGTAATTCATGACTTGATCATATTATTGCTATGTACTTGTGAGATTTATGAGCAGAAGAGGTTATAATCGAATTCCATTGATAATTCTTGTCTATATTGCCTCACCGAGGTTAGTTATGATACTTGCTGAGTACATGGGGTCGGTTGTACTCATACTACACTCTGCACTTAATTATGCAGATCCATATGTTGGACCAAGCCATGAGCAGGTGTGATTCATTTCTGGGGATTTGCAAAGAGCCGAGGTAGATCTTCATTTCGACGGCAGTCTTTGGCATCTCTTTTCATTTATGTGTTGTTGCTTTCATTCAGACAGTATTTTACTTTATATTTTAGAGTGAATTCGTCCCATTTCAGTAGTTCTACTCCTACTGGCCTTCCTATCAATACAATTGCATACCATGTGTTAGCTATATACTCTAGTTTGTATGATGCTAGCTCCACGACTCTCTAACTAGAACATCCTAGAGCACGTAATGCCTTGAGTGTTCCATCCAAGAAACTTTGAGGATCTGCCGAATTATCAGAACCTGTGAATTTTGGTGATTTCAATTTCAGGAACTCTTGTAGGGATACTTCCTTATTCCCGAAAGTCTGAGTCTATACATGTGCTTGTGTCTATAAAGTAGCCTGAGGAGCTGAACTTCCACCCTGAGTAGGAACCAATGCCTCTAACACATTCCATAACCTTGCCACTGCGTCTGCAAGTAAGGCAACAGTAGGTACAACAGTTGGCATTGGTGGTAGAGCGTCCTGAACTCCCTGCCCTTGCACTTGATCTCGCATAACAACTTGGGGTTGACCCATGTTCCCAACTTTAGGTTGAGGAGCAGTCTGTCATCTAGTTTGATGAACCCCAACTTGACCGCCACCCCGGGTAGTACCACGTCCAGCATCATGTCCAGCAGATGAGGGTGTGCGTGTCCTAGCTATTTGTGAAAGAAATACTCCAAAGTCAATCTCAAGTTATCTCAACGCACGATCAAAGAATGAAAGAAGGGAAAACATTCCTAGATGTTCAATAGCCTTAAGATCATAAGTATGGGCGCCTACATAACCATGAACAAGACTCTACTAAACATTGCTCCATGACTCGGGACTTAAAGCCTAAGCTCTGATACCAACTTTGTCACGACCCAATTTAGGATCATGACCGGCACTTAGGAGCAAGTGCCCCCAAGTAAGCCTCATCGATATTTTACAGAAAATTTGACAGAGTTTCCCCTATTTTTGGACTATCCCAAAAACTTCCCTGTCTCAAATCAACAACCAAACATCCTAATATCAATTCAAACGACAATGACTTTATCAATTAACCAAAACAAATATCTACCATTAATAGTCCACCCACTAACAACTAGAAATACTACTTTATCTCCAACTTTGATAAGAATGAGCGATACTCAACATAAGTCTATAATAACAAAAGAATACTCAAGACTCTAAAAGAATGACTATGGAGCGACTCTAAGAGTTCAAAGAAAAGACCATAACAATAAATAAAATTTCCACCCACGCGAACAAGTGCGAGGCTCACCAAGAACTATCAACATGTGCGCTCTAATTAACGAAATCCTCGCCCACGTCAACTGATATCTCTGTAAAAAACATTAGCAGGGAATGAGTCGCTAGCTCAGTGAGTAATAACTCTTAACCACAACCGTTATTTTTATTGGGGACAAGTTAGAAAATATGCTAGTATATTAAACAGAAAATCTCATAAAAATGCCCTTTCAGAAATAATAAAAAAATTTCAGTCTCATCATGTTTTTCTTGTAGTATAATACAATTAACAATTCAATAATAAGATCGGTAGCCATTGTATAATATCAATATTCACATTTGGGAGTTTCAATGAACGGATCATGTAATCGGTATAACTGTGGACTTCTTCACAAGAAGTCAAATATAACGGTAGTCCCTACTCGAGGAAAATTGGTAATGGTATGCTAGTTCTACCTTCCCACTAGCGAGGGCTATAACGGTAATCAGTAATTACAAGGTGCACCAGGTCTAACGAACCCGTCGTTAGCTACGGGATCATTCAATGTCTACTCCCATTTATACTTGTCTCTGTAATCCGTATATACTCGTAGAAAATATTTTAAAACAACATAGAGCATTTCGGTTCTTATCAAATCATAAAATTTCATTTTGATAACAGTAAATTCAAGTAACGATAAAATAGATCTAGTGACAACGTAAATATTTAAAACAACGGTAATCATCTCAAATAACTATTTCGGTATCATATCGAGTAAAAGACTTGTCCCACATGCAACTCAAAATAATCGGTAACATATTCATATTAAAAATCATGTGTAAATCATGCAAGTTATGAAAATATAAATTGCGGTAAGATTACTACTCACAGTACTCGTGCCGAAATACAAAATGCTTCATCTCGAGCAATTTTTACAAATTCCTCCAATCAATCTACAATTACATAATATTGATCTCATGTTAATTTCCTTGTTTAGGCTAATTCATAGCTAATTTAGAATACCCAATCATCGGGGTTCACGTTTGAGTCTTAATTTGTGGATTTATATTCTCATAGAACTAGTCCAAAATCTATAAATTTCAAACTATTTAGTATGCTTTATTCCTCCAAAATTAGACCTATCAGTACTTAAACCAAACCTTTATAGCCTTACTGTCCATAGTAATTATTTATTTATTTATTAACAAAAAAACTGAGATTGAATTCTTTTGTACTACATGAAATAGCGTAAATGCAGTGAAATAATTCAACTGATAAGAAGGGTAATCTCTTGAGTCGGAGGAGAGCTTTATACTTTCAATTTCAACCCCCAGTTTTTCTTAAAGCCTTTGTCCAAAGCTTTCTTATTCTTCCTCTCTTTTCTTCTTTTCTCTTTCTTTCCTTCTTTGCTTTTGTTTTCTTCGTTTCCTGAAGCAGAATGCTTCGTTCCCCTTTCCCCTGACCCTTTCCTGTTTTGCCGTCACTTTAGAATGGGATTTTGCCCATTTAATTGGCTAGGTTTTTTATTTTTCTTTTTTTGTTTAAGTAATATTAAATGACAAAAATACCCTAACTTGAATGTGAAGTATTACAAAACAATATCGGCATAATGCCTAAACATGATATCTAGCATGATTGACAGCTTAACTACTTTATCACATGGTGAAAACACGGATATTAACAAAGTAGGACCACTATACAGTGCCATGGAAACAACAGAGACCCAATTCACATGGTACATGACCACACGCCCGTCACCTAGCATGTGCATCACCTCAATACCAATCACATAACATGTATTTCGGGGATTCATACCCTCAGCACTAAGATTAGAAGAGTTACTTACCTCGAACAAGCCAATACCTATACCGAGCAAGCCAAGCGATGCTCCAAAGATGCCATCCCGCGTGTTCCGACCTCCGAACGGCTCGAAACTAACCAAAAACAACTCAAATACATTAAACAATGCTAAAGTAACTAATCTCGACCGAAAAAGATCAAATCTTGAATCAAAAGCCCAAAATCCCAACCTAGGCCCGCACTTCAGAACCCGACAAAATTTACAAAATCCAACAACCATTCAATTACGAGTCCAACCATACTAGTTTCACTCAAATTTGACCCCAATTCGATGTTCAAAACTCAAAAATTCATATTATGAAACTTTGGGCCAAAACCCCCCAATTTCCTCTTTCAAATTCATCAACCAAAAGCTAAAATCGAAGATAGATTCATGAAATATAACCAAAATCGATTAGAGAACACTTACCCTAATTCATATGGTGAAATTTGTGCCAAATATTTCCTCAATCCGATCTTGAAAAAGTAAAAATGAAGCCAAAGTCGCGAACCCTTGTATATAACATTCTGCCTAGCACTTCCGCATTTGCGGACAAATAGTCGCATCTACGACAACCGCATCTGCGGTAACTGTTTCGCTTTTGTGACCACAACTAACCAGCTGGCCCTTCGCACCTGCAAAACAATTTCTGTTTCTGCGCACTCGCAGGTGCGACTCTTGCTCCGCATCTGCGATGACCTCCAGCCGAGCCTGCTACGTTTCTGCAGCCAATTGTCCGCATCTGTGGACTCTCATCTGTGCCCATTCTTCCGCAGATGCGGAAACACCAGAACCAAAAATCTTCAGCAAGGCAACATGAAATGAAAGTGATCTGAACCTCGTCCGAAATGCATCTGAGCCCCTTGGGACCCCGTCTGAATATACCAACAAGTTTCATAACACAGTACAGACCTACTCGAGGCCTCAAAACACACATAACAATATCAAAATGACGAATCACACCTCAAATCGAAATCTATGAACTTTGAACTTTCAAATTCAATAACTCATGCCGAAACATAGCAAACCAATCTGGAATGACTTCAAATTTTGCACACCAGACACATTTGACATTATGGAGCTATTTCAATTTCCAGAATCGGATTCCGACCCTAATATCAAAAAGTCAACCCCCCGGTCAAACATCCCAAAAATTCTACTTTCGTCATTTCAATCCAAATTCCACTGCGAACCTCCGAATCACAATCCGGACGCGCTCCAAAGTCCAAAATCACTCAACGGAGCTAACGGAACCATCAAAACTTCGTTCCGAGGTCAAATTCACAAAAAGTCAAACTTGGTTAACCCTCCCAATTTAAAGCTTCGACAATGAAATCTATTCTTCCAATTCGATTTCGAATAACCTGAAAACCAAAACCGACGATTAACATAAGTCAGAATACATCATACGGAGCTACTCATACCCGTAAACTACCAAGCGAAGTGCAAATGCTTAAAATGATCGGTTGGGTCATTACATCCTCTCCCACTTAAACATACGTTCATCCTCAAACGCGCCAAGAGTTGTTTCCAAGCCACCAAATCACTATTCCATCTTACCACGCACGAATGTGGGTGATCCCATGTCACCCTATTCCATATAGGCCCAACAACATAACATAACTGAAGATCTTTACTCCAACCTTAGCCCATTAGCCTTAGAATCTAATTTCCAACATCCGAAATTTCTTATAAGATTAGAAGCCCGCAACCTACACAATGTATAAGTCTGAACAAGCTGTACCAAAAGCCGTAACCATAACTTAAATACTCAAAACTCAAATACCACATAGCTCAAATGCTCGAAGCAATGATTTCTAATCACAATAGCTGCTCAAAACAACCCAATACCAGTAGTAAACCTCATATCAAACAAGACTCTATTCTAAAACTTGCGTACATTGCCAATGATGAAAGAAACATGCAGAACTCATAACCATTCATCAGATCAACCAGTCATGGAATTCCCTCTCATTTGACAAGAACTATAGCAAATTTCTAAGCCGACTTTCGATATTATCCTTCCAAATATACCACAATCAAATCTGATAGCACATATCCTAGATCCGGCGACTTCCCCTTATCAAATACCGGCTACTCTACTGACATGCCACACCAATACTATCTAAAGACACCACCCGTGCAATCTGTGCACCAATAAGCTGTAACGACCCAGTCGTTCGTTCGGAGAGTTATAGCCTCATTTTCCCCATCTATGCTTATTTATGTGTTGTTCAGCTGTGTTTAGTTATATCGATTTGGTAGATTTGGGTTCGGAGTAGTTTTGGAGTGAAATGAATACTTAGTCTCTTAGTTAGAAAGCTAAGTTAGAAAGGTCAACCGGAAGTTGACTTATGAGTAAACGAATTCGAATTTAGATTTTTATGATTCGATTAGCTTCGTTGGGTGATTTTAGACTTAGGAGTGTGTCCGGAATGTAATTTAGAGGTCTGTGGTAGAATTAGTCTTCAATTGGCGAAAGTTGAAAGTTTAAAAGTTCTTAGGCTTAAATCCGAGGTTGATTTGGTGTTTTGGTGTTGTTTTGGGTGTTCTGAAGGTTCGACTAAGTTCGGGTAGTGATATATAACTTGTTGGAATTATTGGTTGAGGTCCCGAGGGCCTCAGGTGAGTTTCGGATAGGTTTGGGTTGTGTTGCGCTAGTTTTTCTTATGTTTCGACGTCATTTCTTCAAGCATAAATGATATCATATTGAACAAATGAGCTCCGATTTCTTTTTTGATTGAAGTATTAGATCTGTATCGTAATTACGGACCTGTAGCAAAAAGACTCGTCGAATTTGGACATCGTATGAGGATTTTATGGTCATTTTACAAAGAATTAGGTTGCTAGATTTTTCAAATTATTTACGAAATTGCCACTAACGGCGTATTTAAAAATCTGCACTATTGTCAAATATTGAAACCAACATATCTCCTTCATTATAAGGTCAGATGGGGTGATTCAAAAACCTAACTTGACTAGCATTTCACAAGGAATCCATTGAAGGAATAAAAAGCGAGTTTCGGGGTCGTTTGGCATGAGAAACAGGGTAGAATAATTGGCAGAAAAATATATAAAATAAGGGTTTGTTCATTCGGTCATATTTTGAGTTGGGGAGCTCGGATGGAGGCGATTTTCACCATAGGGATTGGGGTAAGTGTTCTATACTCAGTTTTAGTTATATTTCATGAATCCATCTTCGTTTTGGGATTTGATTGATGATTTCAAAATAAAATTGAGGGAGTTAGGGTTTGAGTTTTGGAGAGTTTAAGTGAGGATTTGAGGGACCAAACGGAGTCCGATTTTGATGAATTTTATATGGTTAGACTCGGGAGAGGACGAGGGTTTTGATTCTGCCATTTTTGACTAGTTTCGAGATGTGGGCCCGAGGGCCTGGTTTTGGCCAATTTCAGATTTTTGGCATATTTTATAGTTTTTATTGTGGAATTCGATTCTTTAGCACATGTTGATAGTAGTATTCTAATTTTGGTTAGATTCAAAACTTTTGGGGACCAAATCCAGAGACGAGGGCATCCCGGAGTAAGATTTTACGATGTTGAGGTAAGTAACAGTTTTAACTCTGTCTTTGAGGGTATAAACCCGGAGAATTTGATATCGTGTGATTGTTTGGAGGTGATACCCATGCTAGGTAACGGGACTGTGGGTGTATACCTCGAGGGATTGAGACTTCGTCCGTCCCGTGAGGCCTCATGGCTATCATTTGTATTTACGTAGTTACTTGTTGTTGAACTTATCTGCCTTCATGTTAGAGATCATGCTTAGACTTTATTCATGCTCACATTATATTTACTCAGTCATAGAAATTATTGTACATGTTTACCTCAGTCACTATTATTTGCTAATATGCTGTGATACTTGATGTGGGTTGTGTTCCCTTATATGTTGATGATGGTGAAGCTAGTGAGGTACATGACTGAGTGAGGCCGAGGGCCTGGTTGTGAGGATATTAATACCACAGTGCGTGAGTTTTCCGCATAGCACGTGAGTTGATCGTGCGGGTCCAGGTATTGATACCATAGCACGTGAGTTATCCGCGTAGCACGTGAGTTGACCATGTGGATCCAGGTATTGATATGATGGCATGTGAGTTGACCGTGCTTAGCGCTTCGTCTTTGGGAGCCCCTCCGGAGTCTCTACACACCCCCATTGAGCATAGAGTGTTGAGCGTTGAGTGCTGAGTGCGAGTGCTGAGTGATGGAGTGACATTGCTGTGAGGTTGCATTTACTTTTGTTGTTGCTGTATTTACCTGTTAATTTTCCTTGTAGTCTTACTGATTTATGAAATTACATGTCTACTCCTGTTTGTACTTAATTGTGAAAATAATAATTGGATTATTCTGCTTAGCTCGTCACTACTGCTCAGTTCCTTAGTTATTTCTGTTACTAATGAGTCGGTTGTACTCATACTACACCCTGCACTTTATGTGAAGATCCAGGTGAGTTAGAGCGCGGCGATCGTTGAGTTCAGGCTGGCTATCTGTGGAGATTGCAAGGTAGCTGCTAGCATCCGCAGGACCTTGTTACTCCTCTTGTCATTTCTTCTTTTGGATAGTTACACAGTTTATATATCTTAGTTCATAGTTTAAGATGCTCATGACTTAGTGACACCCCGATGTTTGGGGCTCGTTTCCGTATTTTCTATAATTACATTTAGAGTTGATTTAGTTTATGAAAAAGTCAAATGTTGGAAATGTTTTATTAAATTCTTATAATCCATTTATTAGTAATATTTTGGGAAATAGGCTTGCCTTGTAACACGATAGGCGCCATCACGACCATGGTTAGATTTTGGGTCGTGACAAGTTGGTATCAAACCTCTAGGTTACATAGGTCTCACGGGTCATGAGCGGGTTTAGTAGAGTCTTTCGTATCGATATAGAGACATCTGTACTTATCTTCAAGAGGTTGCAGAACCCTTAGGAAAATTTCACTTTCTTGTATTCTATCGTGCGGAATTGATTTAGCTTGGAACATAACTCCTTGAATTTCTTCCACGCATTCGTATGCGCACATGAGCGCTCGGTATTAGTTGTGTCTAGACGGCTTGTGATTCCTTAGATGAGGTGCGAGATATGATTTCTGTGTGTTGATGTTGGGCCAGTCTGGAGGACTCTAGGCCGGGATTTGATAATAGCTTGAGCACTGAGGTGTTGATTGTGTGAGCTCGTGCTTGTGGTACTTTTGGGGATATTTAAGAGAGTATTCAACGGCTTATGAGCCTTAGGGCGGTGTAGTTTTATGCTTGGGTCTCGTGTGGTGAGTCTGGGTTGAGGATTGTGGTGTTATGGCGGGGCGAAGTATCAATTTGAAGGTAATTCAGAAGGGACTCGGATAGATAGGACATCTTGGTAGTAGGTTGGATCGGCATGGTAATGGGTATGATTAGTTCTTTGGGTGTGTATGAGGTAATGAGTTCTATAGTATGTAGGTTGCAGGATTAAGATTCTTTATAAGAAATTTTAGATGAGTAAAAAAACAAAAATTGATTCCAAGGCTGGTGGGTTTGGTTAAATACAGAAATTTCACTTATGTTGTGTTATCGGACCTACATTGGATAGGGGTGGCATGGGATCACCCCCGGGTATGTCCAAGGTAAGGTTATGTGGTGGTTTGATGGTTTTGAGAACAACTCTTAGCTCGTTCGTGGACGAACGTTTGTTTAAGACGGGGAGGATGTAACGACCCGGTCATTCGTTCTGAGAGTTATAGCCCCCTTTCCCCCATCTATGCTTATTTATGTGTTGTTCAGCTGTGTTGAGTTGTATTGAGTCGGTAGACTTGGGTTCGAAGTAGTTTTGGAGTGAAATGAACACTTAGTCTCTTAGTTAGAAAGCTAAGTTAGAAAAGGCAACCGGAAGTTGACTTATGAGTAAATGAATTCGGATTTGGATTTTTATGATTCGATTAGCTTCGTTGGGTGATTTTAGACTTAGGAGTGTGTCCAGAATGTAATTTGGAGGTCTGTGGTAGAATTATGCTTCAATTGGCGAAAGTTGGAAGTTTAAAAGTTCTTAGGCTTGAATCCGAGGTTGATTTGGTGTTTTGTTGTTGTTTTGGGTGTTCTAAAGGTTCGACTATATTCGGGTAGTGATATATGACCTTTTGGAATTATTGGTTGAGGTCCCGAGGGCCTCGGGTGAGTTTCGGATAGGTTTGGGTTGTGTGTTGCGCTAGTTTTTCTTATGTTTCGACGTCGTTTCTTCAAGCATAAATGATATCATATTGAACAAATTAGCTCTGATTTCTTTTTTGATTGAAGCATTAGATCCATATCATAATTACGGACCCGTAGAAAAAAGAATCGTCGAATTTGGACATCGTATGAGGATTTTATGGTCATTTTACTAAGAATTAGGTTACCAGATGTTTTAGATTATTTACGAAATTGCCATTGCCGGCGTATTTAAAAATCTACACTATTTGCAAATATTGAAACCAACATATCTCCTTTATTATAAGGTCAAATTGAGTGATTCAAAAGCCTAACTTGACTAGAATTTCACAATGAATCCATTGGAGGCATAAAAAGCGAGTTTCGGGGTTGTTTAGCATGAGAAACAAGGCAGAATATTTGGCAGAAAAATATATAAAATAAGGGTTTGTTCATTCGTAGTGTTCTATTCTCGGTTTTGGTTATATTTCATAAATCCATCTTCGTTTTTGGGATTTGATTGATGATTTCAAAGTAAAATTGAGGGAGTTAGGAATTGAGTTTTGGAGAGCTTAAGTGAGGATTTGAGGGACCAAACGGAGTCCGATTTTGATGAATTTTATATGGTTAGACTCGGGAGAGGACAAGGGTTTTGATTCTTCCATTTTTGAGTAGTTCTGAGATGTGGGCTCAGGGTCCGGGTTTTGGACGATTTCAGATTCTTTTAATATTTTATAGTTTTTATTGTGGAATTTGATTCTTTAGCACATGTTGATAGTAGTATTCTGATTTTGGTTAGATTTGAAACTTTTGGAGACTAAGTCCAGAGACGAGGGCATCCCGGAGTAAGATTTTACGATGTTGAGGTAAGTAACAGTTTTAACTCTGGCTTTGAGGGTATAAACCCAGAGAATTTGATATCGTGTGACTGTTTGGAGGTGATACCCATGCTAGGTAACGGGACTGTGGGTGTATACCTCGAGGGATTGAGACTTGGTCCATCCCGTGAGGCCTCATGGCCATCATCGGTGTTTACGTAGTTATTTGTTGTTGAACTTCTCTGCCTTCATGTTAGAGATCATGCTTAGGCTTTATTCATGCTGACATTATTTTTACTCAGTCATAGAAATTATTGTACATGTTTACCTGAGTCACTATTATTTGCTAATATGCTGTGATACTTGATGTGGGTTGTGTTCCCTTATTTGTTGATGATGGTGAGGCTAGTGAGGTACATGACTGAGTGAGGCCAAGGGCCTGGTTGTGAGGATATTAATACCATAGCGTGTGAGTTTTTCGCATAGCACGTGAGTTAATCGTGCGGGTCCAGGTATTGATACCATAGCGCGTGAGTTATCCGCGTAGCATGTGAGTTGACGGTGCGGATCTAGGTATTGATATGATGGCACGTGAGTTATCCGTGCTTAGCGCTTGGGCTTTGGGAGCCTCTCTGGAGTCTGTACACACCCCCATTAAGCGTTGAGCGCTGAGTAAGAGTGTTGAGTGATGGAGTGACATTGCTGTGAGGTTGCATTTACTTTTGCTGTTGCTGTATTTACCTGTTAATTTTCCTTGTAGTCTTACTGATTTATGAAATTACCTGTCTACTCTTGTTTGTACTTAATTGTGGAAATAATAATTGGATTATTCTGCTTAGCTCGTCACTACTGCTCAGTTCCTTAGTTATTTCTGTTACTACTCAGTCGGTTGTACTCATACTATACCATGCACTTTATGTGCAGATCCAGGTGAGTTAGAGCGCGGCGATCGTTGAGTTCAGGCCGGCTATCTGTGGAGATTGCAAGGTAGCTGCTAGCGTCCGCAGGATCTTGTTACTCCTCTTGTCATTTCTTCTTTTGGACAGTTATACAGTTTATATATCTTAGTTCATAGTTTAAGATGCTCATGATTTAGTGACACCCCGATGTTTGGGGCTCATTTCCGTATTTTCTATAATTACATTTAGAGTTGATTTAGTTTATGAAAAAGTTAAACGTTGGAAATGTTTTATTAAATTCTTATAATCCATTTAGTAGTAATATTTTGGGAAATAGTCTTGCCTTGAAACACGATAGGCGCCATCACGACCATGGTTAGATTTTGGGTCGTGATAAGTTGGTATTAGAGCTCTAGGTTACATAGGTCTCACGAGTCATGAGCGGGTTTAGTAGAGTCTTTCGGATCGGTACGGAGACACCTGTACTTATCATCAAGAGGCTGCAAAACCCTTAGGAAAATTTCACTTTCTTGTATTCTATCATGCGGAATTGATTCAGCTTGGGACATAACTCCTTTAATTTCTTCCACGCATTCGTATGCGCACATGAGCGCTCGGGATCAGTTGTGTCTAGATGGCTTGTGATTCCCTAGATGAGGTGCGAGATGTGATATCTGTGTGTTGATGTTGGGCCAGTCTGGAGGACTCTAGGCCGGGATTTGATTATAGCTTGAGCACTGAGGTGTTGATTGTGTGAGAGCGTGCTTGTTGTACTTTTGGGGATATTTAAGAGAGTATTCAACGGCTTATGAGCCTTAGGGCGGTGTGGTTTTATGCTTGGGTCTCGTGTGGTGAGTCTAGGTTAAGGATTGTGGTGTTATGGCGGGGAGAAGTATCAATTTGAAGGTAATTCAGAAGGGACTCGGATAGATAGGAAATCTTGGTAGCAGGTTAGATCGGCATGGTAATGGGTATGATTAGTTCTTTGGGTGTGTATGAGGTAATGAGTTCTATAGTGTATAGGTTGCAGGATTCAGATTCTTTATAAGAAATTTAAGATGAGTAAAAAAAATTGATTCCAAGGCTAGTGGGTTTGGTTGAATTCAGAAATTTCACTTATGTTGTGTTATCGGACCTACATTGGATTGGGGTGGCATGGGATCACCCCCGGGTATGCGTAAGATAAGGTTATGCGGTGGTTTGATGGTTTTGAGAACAACTCTTAGCTCGTTCGTGGACGAACGTTTGTTTAAGACGGGGAAGATGTAACGACCCGGTCGTTCGTTCTGAGAGTCTCCCCCATCTATGCTTATTTATATGTTGTTCAGCTGTGTTGAGTTGTATCGAGTCAGTAGATTTGGGTTTAGAGTAGTTTTTGCATGAAATGAACACTTAGTCTCTTAGTTAGAAAGCTAAGTTAGAAAAGTCAACCGAAAGTTAAATTATGAGTAACGAATTTGGATTGGGATTTTTATGATTCGATTAGCTTCGTTGGGTGATTTTAGACTTAGGAGTGTGTCCAGAATGTAATTTGGAGGTCCGTGGTAGAATTAGGCTTCAATTGGCGAAAGTTGGAAGTTTAGAAGTTCTTAGGCTTGAATCAGAGGTTGATTTGGTGTTTTGGTGTTGTTTTAGGTGTTCTGAAGTTTTGACTAAGTTCGGGTAGTGATATATGACTTGTTGGAATTACTGGTTGAGGTCCCGAGGGCCTCGGGTGAGTTTCGGATAGGTTTGGGTTGTGTTGCGCTAGTTTTTCTTATGTTTCGACGCGGTTTCTTCAAGCATAAATGATATCATATTGAACAAATGAGCTCTGATTTCTTTATTGATTGAAGCATTAGATCGTATCGTAATTATGGACCCGTAGCAAAAATAATTGTCGAATTTGGATATCGTATGAGGATTTTATGGTCATTTTACTAAGAATTAGGTTGCAAGGTGTTTCAAATTATTTACGAAATTGCCACTGACGGCGTATTTAAAAATCTACACTAGTTGCAAATATTGAAACCAACATATCTCCTTCATTATAAGGTCTAATGGAGTGATTCAAAGGCCTAACTTGACTAGAATGTTACAAAGAATCCATTGGAGGCATAAAAAGCGAGTTGTGGGGTCGTTTGGCATGAGAAACGAGGCAGAATAATTGGCAGAAAAATATATAAAATAAGGGTTTGTTCATTCGGTCATATTTTGAGTTGGGGAGCTCGGATGGAGGCGATTTTCACCATAGGAATTGGGGTAAGTGTTCTATACTCGGTTTTGGTTATATTTCATGAATCCATCTTCATTTTTTGGATTTGATTGATGATTTCAAAATAATATTAAGGGAGTTAGGGTTTGAGTTTTGGAGAGTTTAAGTGAGGATTTGAGGGACCAAACGGAGTCCGATTTTGATGAATTTTATATGGTTAGACTCGGTAGAGGACGAGGGTTTTGATTCTTCCATTTTTGACTAGTTTCGAGATGTGGGCCCAGGGGCCGGGTTTTGGCCGATTTTGGATTTTTGGCATATTTTGTAGTTTTTATTGTGGAATTCGATTCTTTAGCACATGTTGATAGTAGTATTCTGATTTTGATTAGATTCGGAAATTTTGGAGACCGAGTCCAGAGACGAGGGCATCCTGGAGTAGGATTTTACGATGTTGAGGTAAGTAACAATTTTAACTCTGGTTTTGAGGGTATAAACCCAGAGAATTTGATATCGTGTGACTGTTTGGTGGTGATACCCACGCTAGGTGACGGGAGAGTGGGTGTATACCTCGAGGGATTGAGACTTCGTCCGTCCCGTGAGACCTCATAGCCATCATCTGTGTTTAAGTAGTTACTTGTTGTTGAACTTATCTGCCATCATGTTAGAGATCATACTTAGGATTTATTCATGCTCACATTATTTATACTCAGTCATAGAAATTATTATACATGTTTACCTCAGTCTCTATTATTTGCTAATATGCTTTGATACTTGATGTGGGTTGTGTTCCCTTATTTGTTGATGATGGTGTGGCTAGTGAGGTACATGATTGAGTGAGGCCGAGGGCCTAGTTGTGAGGATATTAATACCATAGCGCGTGAGTTGTCCGCATAGCTCGTGAGTTGACCGTGTGGATCCAGGTATTGATACCATAGCGCGTGAGTTGTCCACATAGCACATGAGTTGACCGTGCGGATCCAGGTATTAATATGATGGAACGTGAGTTGTCCGTGCTTAGCGCTTGGGCTTTGGGAGCCCCTCCGGAGTCTATACACACCCCCCAGTGAGCGCAGAGTGTTGAGCGTTGAGTGCTGAGTACGAGTGCTGAGTGATGGAGTGACATTGCTGTGAGGTTGCATTTACTTTTGCTGTTGCTGCATTTACCTGTTAATTTTCCTTGTAGTCTTACTGATTTATGAACTTACCTGTCTACTTCTGTTTGTATTTAATTGTGGAAATAATAATTGGATTATTCTGCTTAGCTCGTCACTACTGCTCAGTTCCTTAGTTATTTCTGTTACTACTGAGTGGGTTGTACTCATATTACACCCTGCACTTTATGTGCTAGTCCAGGTGAGTTAGAGCGTGGCGATCATTGAGTTCAGGCCGGCTATCTGTGGAGATTGCAAGGTAGCTGCTAGCGTCTGCATGACCCTGTTACTCCTCTTGTCATTTCTTCTTTTGGACAGTTAGACAGCTTGTATATCTTAGTTCATAGTTTTAGATGCTCATGACTTAGTGACACCCCGATGTTTGGGGCTCGTTTTCATATTTTCTATAATTATATTTAGAGTTGATTTAGTTTATGAAAAATTCAAATGTTGGAAATGTTTTATTAAATTCTTATAATCGATTTAGTAGTAATATTTTGAGAAATAGGCTTGCCTTGTAACACGATAGGCGCCATCACGACCATGGTTAGATTTTGGGTCGTGACATAAGCAACATTCCAAATGTACTCAATCACAAACATGACTCAAATAAGAGAACCGTCTCGCAAGCTCGACGGGTGCCACCCCAACACAATGCTAAAAACCCATCACACCGTAGAACCATAACATATGAATCTAACACAAAGGATCATATCTCAACATAACTCTGCCGCCATGCGCGACCCTATCCAAATACTGGTCCATATGAAATACCACAAGCCACCCTACTAAAAATCAACAACCATGCGCAATTTGACATCAAGTACTCAAAGTGCATTACCATGACCATGGAGAAGAAAATGACACAATGCCACACAAAACCCGAAAGAACATAACCAATACTCCATCAATCAAGCAATACCCAATACTCTTCTCGCTCAAATTTTGCTATAAGGCCCCAATAGAACCGCACCATATGTGCATATAACCAATGAATCACAACTCCTCGTAGCATAGAAGAATAACTCACAGATCATCTTAGAATCCGAATAAGCTCAACAACAACCGAATGACACATCCCTCAACAACAGCAGTATGGAGCCAACCAATCTGGCTCGATATAGAATTCACATCCTAATTGGGCCTTCCAATGGACCCCCAAATCAGCTCTAGTCACCCACAGATAGATAAATAACCTCTGAAAGTCCACAATGAATGAATCATAACACATACTAACATTTGGCTAGCTTCGGCCACAACTTCATAGTCCACAACCATGAAACAACCTGCTCCTGAGAACTCCCAATCTCCAAATCCATAGAACACACGAATCACCATATTTGATCCCAACTCCACCGCCTGAATGTCTAACATATCTCCCATACACGATCATCCCAGGAGGAATACTTCTATAATTCTCCCGTGCCACAAAGAAAAATTTGAATATCAGTAATCGATCAACTAGGAAAGTGCTGCATTACCAATGAAGTATCCATAAATCAAAACATACTGCCCCTTTTGAAATGTATACTCTCATCAAGCCATACCGATTAGTAACATCAGTTACCTAGTCATCTGAAATCGTCCATGCTGCCTACAATCTATGCCCTTCCCTTCCAAACTGACCTGTGACCCTGCACATGCAAATCTCAATCCCACACAACACCGTATCTACCATGCCATCCTGTGAAGAGTACAAGAATCTCATAATCATTTCTGAGCCCCAAGCAGAATACATACCTGATCAGTCAGAAACCTTCCATTTGATCTCACCCCGGAGAAAATCCCAATATGCAACATATCCCTCACGCCGGTAGGAAATATACTCCTCGAACCGTGGTAAAAATTATTGAGAACTCTTTGAAACCCATTTGCACACAACCAAGCTATCAGAACCGAATCTCTCTAACTCAGCCCAGCCACGCAGGTCGCCAAAACCCAAGAGCATTTCCACGAAACACCTGTGGAGACTAGCCACATCATAAGTACCCAAAGAACCGATTACACCCATTACTGTGCTGATCCAACCTACCACCACGCTGTCCTATTTCTCCAAGTCCCTTCCAAATTGCCTTCAAATTGATACTTCTCCTTGCTATAACACCACGATCCTTAACCAAAATTCACCATGCAAGGGACCCTAGTATAAAACCACAATGCCATAAGGCCCATAAGCCGCTGACTTCCCTCTTAAGCACCCCAAGGCACCACAACCGAGACACCCACTCTAAAGAGACCTTATATGAACCTAAAACTGTTTCCTTCACCTTCTTGATACTAAAATGCATAATCCACAATGGTATAAAAATGCCACAAGTCTCGACACTATCCAATGTAACTCTCAGTTTCTAGCCATATACAATTCTTGAAAATTCCAAATCGCTACATATTCTTGAATCCATTAGAACCATTCTCGAGAGTCACCCACTCTACTCAAATCTCAATTAAACCGACCAAACGGACCGAACGACCTGTGCTCCATTAGCACAACAACACCCAAAGAAGTAACGGCCTTAATACCACCGATCAAATTCATACTTTGTGTACACTACATCCTTCGCGAATAACCACTCAATTATTTTATGATTCCCATGATTTTCATATACTCCTAAAGTGCCATAACCTGTATCCAGAAATTTCCTTACTCGAGTCATGCTCGACTCAACCTCTGCAAGTCATAACTAATCCACAAGTATGCAAACTCCCCCACTTGGCTCAAAGCCATAAATTTAAACACTCGATAACTCACAATATCCATACTCTATTACTGCCAAAATCCCGCACTAAAATTCAACTAAATCTTTTGTAAGCTCATGTAACACAAACCATATAGTACCTCAAATCGTCTGCAACTATCGCATTCATCCTCGTGATAGTTAGGTTAATTGTTATAACTGATCCAAACTCAAATTGCACAAATATACCCACTGGTAGAAAAGAAAGCCTCTACACAACATTATAAAAAAATCACACATCCGTAGATTACCTTGCAGGTTATAACCCACATGCTTAGCCTCAAACTGACATCTCTTTATACCCCTTTCACAGCCAGAACTACTAAGCAATCACTTAATCTCCTCGATTCCGAAATCATCAACAAGACATGAGAATCTATTTCACCCTACGACTAAACAACATGAGAGATCCTTTACTACACCCATAACTCGAGACCATATGCCAAATCAAGACAGAAATCAGGCACCCCATAGTCCTTGCTACACCTCAAGGAAACACTTCTCATCGCATTTAAATCGTCTTAACACAAATACATCCCGCAGTCACATCATTCTCATCACAAAGCCATTCTACCACTCATCTAGCCACAAACTCCACTCGCATGGACATTAAATCATTACCGTACATATGAGCCTCATTATACAAGTTACCACTGAAGCTACCAAGCTCAAACTACGGTCTAATCATGGCCTCAAGTCCTCCAAACTGGTCCTTCACCAAAACACAAAATACACATCTCGAACCTCGTTCATAGAATCACAAGCCACCGGCGCATAATTGATACCGAGCGCTCACATGCGCATACGAATGCGTGGAAGGAATTCAATGAGTTACGCTTCAAGATGAATAAATGTCGCACGATAAGGAAAGAAAGATGTGAAGTATATCTTAAATGCCCTCTAGCCTCTCGAAGATAGGTATGGACGTCATCATACCGATCCGCAAGACTCTACTAGACACTTGCTCATGACTTGTAGAACCTATGAACCTAGAGCTCTGATACCACCTTGTCACGACCCTAAATCCACTAGTCGTGATGGCACATAACCCAACCTGCTAGGTAAGCCAATTAATCACTAACCAATTTCCAATAACAATTAATAAAGCAATTAAGTAAAGAAACATCTGAATCTAATACATTTCCCAAGAACTGGTAGTACAAATCATGAGCTTCTAAAAATAGAGTTTACATAGCGAAAATGAAATAAATACATCGTCTGTTTGAAAAGCACATAAACAGAGTTTTATAGATCTAAGGCTACCACGAACAAGAGGCAGCTACAACCGGGATGCAGGTACATCTTCAAATCTAGCTCCCATCGAACACAGCAACATCAGCAGCCAACATCTGAATGCAAGGTGTAGAAGCATAGTATGAGTACAACCGACCCCATGTACTCAATAAGTAACAAACCTAACCTTAGGTTGAAAGTAGTGACGAGCTAACAAAAAGGTCGGGTCCAACACCAATATTCCACAACAATTCATAACAGCATAGTACAATAACAAAAGAAGAATCTCAGAAATAAAAAGCTCATTTCGTTCACAGTTCCAGAAAAATAGGCATTTCTTTTCAAGTATCTTAGTGAAAATCCAAACCTTTTACCGAAAAGCCAATATACAAGTAAGTTTGAAAACTGTAATTTTTTCCAAAACTCCTTTCAACAAATAGTAAGGTGTTTTATTTTCAGATAGCATGAGGAAGGTACTTCTCTATGCCTACATGTCAAGATACAGGTAAAATCATCAATGTACCCAAAATTGGGTAGTAGAAGGAAATGCACCTCTATGCATATATCTCAAGTACGCATGTCAAATGCAATGCACCTCGATGATGAGCTCATGTACTCACGCTCTCAGAGTACTCAATCTCACTGTCTCGCATTCTCTCTTACTATGCTCAGCACACTCAATCACTCAGCACTGTAAAATACTCGATGCGGCGTGCAGCCCGATCCCTCTTTATAGTCGACTGCGCTCACTGAGGGGTGTGCAGACTCGGGAGGGTCTCCTTTCAGCCCAAGCGCTATAATCCGCACGGACAACTCACGTGCTATAGTGAAAACATCCTCACAAACTACCTGGAATCGCACGGACAACTCACGTGCTATAATATCAATATCTGGAATCGCACGGACAACTCACGTGCTATAATATCAACATCTGGAATCGCACGGACAACTCACGTGCTGCACGGACAACTCACATGCTATAGTGAGAACATCCTCACAAACAGGCCCCCAACCTCACTCAGTCATCAGTCTCTCCAGTCTCACTCACGGGCTCACAATGTCATGAAACTAAACCGACAACAATGATATGATGTATTAATAAATAACTGAGACTGAGATATGATATGAATGCATGAATATGACTGAGTACAAAATATCAATGAAATCAGTGAGATGACAGTATGAGACGACCACTATGGGTCCAAAAAATATCGGCATAATGCCTAAACATGATATCAAGCATGATTGACAGCATAACTACTTTATCACATGGTGAAAACACGGATATCAACAAAGTAAGACCACTATACAGTGCCATGGAAATAATAGAGTCCCAATTCATATGGTGCACGCCCACATGCTCGTCACCTAGCATGTGCGTCACCTCAATACCAATCACATAACACGTATTTCGGGGTTTCATACCCTCATCATTAAGATTAGAAGAGTTACTTACCTCGAACAAGCCAATAACAATGCCGAGCAAGCCAAGCGATGCTCCAAAGATGCCATCCTATGCGTTCCGACCTCCGAACGGCTCGAAACTAACCAAAAATAACTCAAATACATCAAATAATGCTAAAGAAATCAATCCCGATCGAAAAGGATCAAATCTTGAATCAAAATCCCAAAATCAGCAAAAAGCCCAATCCGGACCCGCACCTCGGAACCCGATAAAATTTATAAAATCCAATAACTCATTCAATTACGAGTCCAACCAAACTAGTTTCACTCAAATCCGACCCCAATTCGATGTTCAAAACTCAAATATTCATATTATGAAACTTTAGGCCAAAACCCCTCAATTTCCTCTTGACAATTCATCAACCAAAAGGTAAAATCGAAGATAGATTCATGAAATATAACCAAAATCGAGTAGAGAACACTTACCCCAATTCATATGGCGAAATTTGCTCTAAAAATCGCCTCAATCCGATCTTGAAAATGTAAAAATGAAGCCAAAGTCGCGAACCCTTGTATATAACATTCTGCCCAGCACTTCCGCATTTGCGGAAAAATAGTCGCATCTGCGACAACCGCATTTATGGTAACTTTTTCGATTCTGCGACCATAACTAACCAGCTGGCCCCTTGCACCTGCGGAATAATTTCCGCTTCTACGCACTCACAGGTGCGACTCCTTCTTCGCATCTGCGATGACCTCCAGCCAAGCCTGCTACGCTTCTGCGGCCAATTATCCGTATTTGTGGACTCGCATCTGCGCCCATTCTTCCGCAGATGCGGAAACACCAGAACCAAAAATCTTTAGCAATGCAACATGAAATGAAAGTGATCTGAAACCCTGTTCGAAACTCACCCGAGTCCCTCGGGACCCCGTCCGAATATACCAACAAGTTCCATAACCCAGTACGGACCTACTCAAGGCCTCAAAACACATATAACAATATCAAAACGATGAATCACACCTCAAATCGAAATCTATGAACTTTGAACTTTCAAATTCAATAACTAGTGCCGAAACATAGCAAACCCATCTGGAATGACTTCAAATTTTGCACCAGTCACATTTGACATTACGGAGCTATTTCAATTTCCATAATCGGATTCCGACTACGATATTAAAAAGTTAATCCCCCAATTAAACTTCCCAAAAATTTAACTTTCGTCATTTCAAGCCAAATCTACTACGGATCTCCAAATCACAATTCGGACGCGCTCCTAAGTCCAAAATCACCCAACGGAGCTAACTGAACCATCAAAACTCCATTCCGGGGACAAATTCATAAAAAGTCAAACTTGGTCAACTCTCCTAATTTAAAGCTTCGGCAATAAAATTCATTCTTCCAATTCGATTCTGAGTAACCTAAAAATCAAAATCGACGATTCACATAAGTCAGAATATATCATACGGAGCTACTCATGCCCGTAAACTACCGAGCGAAGTACAAATGCTTAAAATGACCGGTTGGGTCGTTATAAAATTAAGCATCAAAATATTTTGGTTCCTATGATTTTGTGTCTTTGTCATTCAATTGAGGCTACAAGTCTACTGGACTATTCTTGCAAAAAGAAAAAAGAAAAATTTATTTGTGCATGTATGACTAAATGGGAAAAATGACCCTAAGTTAGTTTGGGAGGTTTACATATTCCTGCATTGATGTTTCTTATGAACAAAAGGAGAGCTATAGAGTTTCCTTGGCGATATTTGTAGTGCTTCATTCAACTGTTCCCTTTCACATGCCCTACTGGATAACATAATTAGTTTTATTTCATTTGATTTGGTGTAAGACTGGGGAATGATATGGTAAAGGTGGATGAGCTGTATGGATGTACCTACAAAAAAAGGTGGATAAGCTGTATAAGATGTTGTCTTCCTTATGCTCATTTCACCATCAAGCTTTTATTGTTCTATTTAGTAATTGTTAGTATTTGAATTTATTTTTGTGATGATTTGTTCGCTAGGCCTTTTATTTGTATTTGCACATTTTATGTGTTTGACCCTATACATTTGCTAGTTGTGTGGTACTAGTTTTGGAAGGACAACTTTGGAGTAAAAGTCTGAATCCCGGCAGAAGGTGTCGTATGAATTCGTCCAATCTCCCTAAACTTGATGGGTACACAGTACCTAACTGGTGGGTGGTAACCTATATCTGTAAATTAGTCAAGCTGCACACGAGCTGACTCGAACACCAAGTTTTTCTGCACTTCATGTGTCACGATCTTTCTGATTACTTTGTGTTCTCTTCCCTTCCATTTTTACGCAACTTCTTCACAGTAGCCTTAATAAAGAATAACAAAGGATAGAAACGTGATATATCTCATCTCAGTGTCCTTTTTGTATTTGAATTATTTTTAATCTGTATCCTCTAGGTGTTAGAAAAGTGATATGTCATCTCTGTATCATTTTTTTAAAATTTTTATTATTTTTAATCTGTATCCTGTAGGTGTTATTTCTATCTATCTAGACACCGGGTTATAAACTCAAGAACAAGTAGAAGTTCTGTCTTGAAGTAATCTCCTCACTGTGGGCAATCTCTTCTAGAGTTTAGGCACTTAATTCTTTAAATATATAGACTACAATGAGCCGAGTCAGTTATCAGTTTGATACTTCAAGGGATATTTTGAACACCCCACGCTACCACTTCAACCAGAATGTTGCACATATTATCAGTTGCCAATATATTCTCTGTGTCACTCGCTTCCATTACCTTATTATATTACTGTTGTTATTGCTTATTGCTTTATTTTTACCGTTCCTTAAGCCGAGGGTCTATCGGAAACAGCCTCTCTGCCTTTATAGAATAGAGGTAAGGATGCGTACACACTACCCTCTCCAGACCCTACGTATAGGATTAAGCTGGGTTTGTTGTTGTTGTTGTTGTTGTTGTTGTTGTTGTTGTTGTTGTTGTTGTTGTTATTGTTAATAACATACTCTCTGTAAATTACTGGTATTCCAATTCATCGGTAGCTAATAATACTGATTCATATTTTTTTATTATTCATATAGTGAAACTACTGCAACTTTGAGGAAACTGCAGGATTCTTCTATAATTTTTTTTCTTATTTTAATCGAAAAGTGTGTCTGGTTATACCATGAAATATGGAGATACTACAGCTAGATGGGAACAAGCACTATGCTAGATATATTAGCAGAGCTGTCTTTATATTAGTTTCATCATCTAAGGTCATGAGTGCAATTAGATTTTGACATCCTCGTTTATTTATTTATTTTCTGGAATGAGTCCCCTATCCTCCTCCACTTTGTGCATTTTTACGTATATTCATTATGAGTACTTTTTTTACATGAAAAATATATCCATTTGCAGATGCATGATTCGTCTATCGTTAATTAGCTACCACAGTACATGCTTTTACATCTTTTTTTGTTGAAACATCAAGTTGCTGTAACCCTTAGCCTCACATTCTCCTCACTCTTCTCCCAGACATAACTATAGTTCTCTCTCTCGGTCTCTAACTTTAACAGAGAATAAACAAATCTTGCTGGCATGTCAAATTTGGTATTCATGTTCCCAATTTGAAACCGTCTTCCTCTTCAAGAGGAGATCTATAAATATGTCAACGATGTTTAGGCTAAGGTAACGAACACATTGCTGTTACTGGAGAAATTCGTACAGCAGTTTGATTCATGACCCATAATGATCTTTCAGTTCCACTTTAAATTTTAGTTTTTTTTAACCAGCTGTTGAGATCCAATTAACTTTGACTATTCCTTTTGGAGGTGGAAAAGAGCACTTGTAATCGTAGTTGTTTGTTACAGAACGTACATAGACACAAATTGATATAGTATACATAGCACAATCATAGGTAGAGATATTTAGGAATTTTCTGACTTTGTTTCCTTAGATGGATTTACTTGTACACCGACAAATTGATATAATATACATAGCACAATCTTGGAATAATACTACAATGAGATTGCTCCATTGTCTTTGTATTTAACATTGTTCAACCAGCATCTATCATTTATCATTTATCAGTAAAACTGGATAGTTCACGTAATTGAAATATTTCATTTTTGCGTGATGTGGGTTCATCATCTCTTTGTGGATGGTACTGACATGACCTGTCCGGAGTCTGGCCTTTTTTTAGAAGGCTATTAATGCTTTGAAATTTACTTGTCTTTGCAGTATGGGGGGCTTACAACCACGCATTTCATCTTCATTGTATCTTGAAGTGGGTGAATTCTCAATCTGCTCAAGCACATTGTCCCATGTGCCGTCGTAAATGGCAGTTTAAAGAATGAAAAGATTATGTGCATCTTTTGCTCATGAATAGAAGGAATGAATCAGAATTTTCCACCACTAGGATTCTCTGCTTCATTCCTCTTGAGAAGGGGTAAAAGTATGAATCTATTTATTAAAATTTTTGATTCTTTTTTAAATGACTATATTATTTATAAAATATTATTAACGGTTTCGATAATAGTTGTTTAAATGGAAAGAAGTTTTTAAACTTAAAGTTGATACAATATTCCTTTAAATCAATAGTGTTTCAAGAGAGATTAAACGGGTTGACTATATTATCAACTAGGGAAAAAACTCTTTCTAGAAATCAATTACAAAATATTATTAGTAGCAATAATTTTGCATCTCAAAATATATATGATATTTCTTCTAAGAAAATTTAAGACCTCTCTCTAAAGTTTGGCTTTAGGCCATTGAGCCGCCCCCGATTGTTACTGAAAAGTATTGCGGGAGAAATGGCCTGGTTTCAAATACCAAATGGACAAAGCAAAAAATAAGGATTAATTAGAGGATAAAGACCCATTATGAATTAAATCTGTTACAGAAAATAACAAGGATTAAAAATAGGCAAAAAGGAAAAAACCCAAAAATAAACTCCATGCAGAAGGAATCACATAACATGAAAAATAAATCTAAGGAAAGAAAGCATTAGGCCACACACTAGTGTTGTGGTTATCACTAAAATTAGGCATAATCATCTCATCTCCATATCCGAATCCAATCTGCTGTTCACTTGTGTTGTTATTCATCCAATCATTAAACCACTATGTTTGTGTCCTCTGCATCCCCTCCAACCCTAATTCCACCACTGGCTTTTGCTCCACTAGTGGAGGAGCAGCAGCCTGTGAAACAGCAGCAAAAGAAGAAGAAGTGGAAGTTCCTTTTCTAAATGCTTCAATTCTCTTATTAATCTCCTTCAAATTCTGATCAACAACCCAACCAAGATCATTCAAATCCCCCAAGTTCAAATTTTGCAGCCATTTTTCAGCCAAACACTGGTACATAACTTCAGTCATCTCCTTCTCTCTGTTCTCTTTGCTTTGTTTTTTCAGCTGCTCGCTCGCTTTTGCAATCCTTTGTCTGATAAAACTCTCTTGATTCACCATTTTCTTGCTTTGTTCCATCTCTGGCATTCTCTTGAACTCCGCGAGTACGCGTTGAGCTCCCATGGTATTTGGCCATACCTCAGGTTGGTTTTCATAAGGGCTATAAAAAATAGCACAAGCATCAATTCCACAAAGGGTGCTCAATTCACTCACCTTCTTCATTAGACCCTTCTTCCTTTTCTTAAATGTTGCTTTTCTTGCCGAGTCATTAGTTATGAAAGCTAACTTTACCTTCTTCCTTGTCATTTTTTTCCCTCAACAAATTTGCAAACAAGGTGGAAGTATTTGGTAGATATATGCTTTTTGTTGCTTGGAATGGCAATGTTATATACAAAAGTGAAGATGTTCTCTAATTAATATGGAAGATATTGCATTTGTTTGCATAGCTGGAAGGAGACATTGATGACCCAAGATATTTGGAAAGAATTTAGTACTACCAAATATTTACATTAATTACATTTCATTTACTAGAGCAATGCAATTTTGTTTTTCCTGACTACTACTCATATATTTGTTTTCAAGAAGAAAAAGATTAAACTTATAAATAAATAATATTGGTAAGAAGTTTTCTGTAATCATATATGATATTTTATCAACCAAGTCGTAATATTATAAGCTAGCTAAGTTTGTACAGAAACATAAAAGATTGAGTAACTTAGGGCTTTGTTGAACTACTGACTACTGTAATACTTTGTATCAGAATTTGATTAATCTTTTTTTGGGGGGGTTAAAAAGAGCTAGTACTATATTATATCATATCATCATATTATACTAAAAGTGGGAAGACATTAATGGTAAAGTTGAATTACCAAAATGTACATCAAAAATTAAACGACACTATTACCCCTCATCTGAATACTATTCCTATAATAATTTTTGGTACTAAATAGTAAATTATCCTTCAATAAATGATAAGTGAAATAATTAAATGGAAAGTTAATCACATATTAATCAATTCATTGTGTTCAAAAAATTAAAAAGTCGAAAACAAATCTTAACATATATTCAATTCTTCTGATCTATCTAATGACCATTTATCATTTATATAGTAACTGATGCATTTAAGAAGAAACCCATAAGTTAGAAACATGTAGAATTTATAATATATACGAATTGAGTTTAAATTAGTGTAACGATCCGACTTGTCATTTTGAGAATTAGCGTTCCGTTCGGTGGCTTAAGGTCTCGAGCAGCTTTGAAATTTGTATTATGACTTGTGAGGGTGGTCAAGTTTGGTTTTTCCGAATGATTCAGGATTTAATTGAAAGAACAACTCTTGTTTTGGAAACTTAAGTTGAAATAATTGACCGGATGATGAATTATGTGAAAACGACCCCGTAATGGAGTTTTGATGATTCCAATAGCTCCGTATGGTGATTTTAGACTTAAGAGCGTATCCGAAATATTTTTTGGAAGTCCGTAGTGGAATTTGGCTTGAAATGATAAATTTTGAATTTTGGAAAGTTTGACCGGGGAGTTAACTTTTTGATATCGCAGTCGGAATCCAGTTCTGAAAATTTTTATAGCTCCGTTATGTCATTTATGACTTGTGTACAAAATTTGAGGTCAATCGGACGTGATTTGATAGGTTTCGGCATTTAAAGTAAAAGTTGGAATTTTTTAGTATCATTAATCTTGAATTGCGGTATGATTCGTGGTTCTAGCATTGTTTGATGTAATATGAAGATTCGACTAAATTCGTATGATATTTTAGGACTTGTTGGTATAAATTGACGGGTCCCGAAGGGCTTGGTTGAATTTTTTGATCATTGGTTGAGAGACTAGTAAAATTAAGAAATTTGGGAGCTTGACCATAGTCAATATCGGGTCAAGACAATCTCTCTTCAGTATTTTGAGTTCGCGAGCAGGTTCGTAGCATGTTTTATGATTGAAATTCATATATGGTTTGTGTCCGGAAGGTTCCGGATGAGTTTCAGGGTGGTTTCGGATCATTTCGGAGAAGTTTGAGTTTGCTGGTGAGGTACTGTTCATTCGCAATTGTGAACCATTTATCGCAATTGTGTGGTTCGCAATTGTGAAAATACTGTTCATTCGCAATTGCGAATCATTTATCGCAATTGCGAAAACACTGTTCATTCGCAATTGCGAACCATTTATCGCAATTGCGAAAATACTGTTAACTCGCAATTGCGAAAACACTGTTCATGGGAGGTACTGTTCATTCGTAAATGCGAAGTTTTTGTTCGCAAATGCGAACCTGGACAGAATGTTTAAGATCTGAAAATAATGGAGTAAGTATTCTTAACTCAATATTGGTTAAATTACCTGAATCCATGGTTGTTTTTAACATTTAATGGGTGAATTAAGTTGGAAAATTTAGAAAACCCTCTTAGTTTAAATTAAAGATTTGAGGTCGAGTTGAGGTCGGATTTTGGTAAAATTAGTATGGGTAGACTCGTGGTTGAATGGGCTTTCAGATTTTGTAACTTTTGTCGGGTTCTGAGACGTGGGCCCCACGAGCGATTTTTGAGCTAAATTTTGGATTTTGTTGGAAAATTTATGTTTTCTTATGGAATTAATTTCAATATTTTTTATTGATTGAATCAAATTATTTGTGACTAGATACGAGGTTTTCGGAGACCAATTCTCGAGGTAGGGGCATAACAGAGTGAGAAATTATACGATTTGAGGTAAGTAACACTTCTAAAATTGGTTCTGAGGTACGAATCCCCGAATTGATGTTATATAAATTATTTGGAGGTGACACATATGATAGTTGACGAGCGTGTGGACGTGCACCATATAAATTGACTTGAATAAATCCTTTGAAGTTGCAAAGTTAAAGAATCATGTTATTATCTGAACATGCTACACGTGTTAGAGGAATTGAGCTAAGGCTCGTAATAAAGATCATGTTTAGGCTATGTGCCGATATTTTGGGACCCATAGGGTCGTGTTGTTGTTGAATTAATTATTTTAAAAATGTACACTTCATACTCAGTCATGCTCATCCATTGTGAGAGTATTTATTGAATCAGGGCTGCCCGTCTGCAGGAGGTCATATCGGCTTTTTATATATTATTATTATTATTATAGGATCGGGCTGCACGCCGCAGCAAGCCTTATAGGCTTTATTATTATTATGGGATCGGACTGCATGCCGCAGTAGGCCATATCGGCTTTATATAGCGCTTGGGCTGAAGGAACCCCTCCGAGAGTCTACACACACCCTCAGTGAGCGCGGTTGATTTATAGCGCTTGGGCTGAAGGAGCCCCTCCGGAGTCTGCACGCACCCCCAGTGAGAGCGGTTGATTTATATTGAGGGATGGATCTTCCCTGGGTTTGAATCTTGCCCGAAGCATTTATATTGAGGGATGGATCTTCCCTGGGCATGGATCTTGCCGAAGTATTTATATTGAGGGACGGATCTTCCCTGGGCATGGATCTTGTCCGAAGCATTTATATTGAGGGATGAATCTTCCCTGGGCATGGATCTTGCCCAAAGTATTTATATTGAGAGATGAATTTTTTATGGACATGGATCTTGTCCGAACCCTTGATATTTGGGGATGGATCTTTCCCTGGGCTGGATTGGCCCTATACGGTACTGAGTGACTAACTATCAGTTGATGGATATAAATATATATTTGGATGGATCTTCCCTATGGTGGATTGGCCATATACAGTACTGAGTAATTGAGTATTTTAGATTGTGAGTACATGGAGTTTTCACTAAGGTGTATCACATACAGTATGTACATTGGCATGTAGATACAGAGATGTCATATTCCTCGTATTGTTCAGAATTGATCTATTTTACTTGTACTGAGTTTTACTGTTGGACTTGAAAGTATGCCTACGTTTCTGTACCATTATTTATACTGGACTATACCTGCGGAGCTCGTCACTACTTTCAGCCCAGAGGTTAGTCTTGTTACTTATTGAGTTAGTTGTACTCATATTACACTCTGCACCTCGTGTGCAGATCCAGGTGCTCCCGGATACGGCGGCTGCTAGATTTCGAAGTTAATTCTGTTGGGGACTACCAAGGTAGTTGCTTGACGTCCGTAGACTCGATTCCTTTCCTGTTTAATTATTGTACTGTTTTATATTTTTAGACATTGATTTTTATCCGTCAGACTTTGTATTTATATTAAATACTCATGTACTCAGTAACACCGGGTTTTGGGAGTGTTATATTTGAAATTGTGAGTTTCTTCCGCTGAATTTAATTATTATGTTTTCAAATTTTAAAAAATATGGTAGTTTATTGAGATTGTCGGCTTGCCTAGTATTGAGATAGGCGCCATCACGCCAGGTGAGATTTTGGGTTGTGACAATTAGTTGAAGACACCTCTTTCAAAATGGAAACATCTAAAATAAAATGTTGAAAGATTAAAATATCATATAAAGTTGAGCACATTTTTATCTTTATAAACGGATAACACTCAATAAATAACGCTATAACATATTTTGTGGTATGTATACCAAAACGTAAGAGCACTCATAATTATGATAAGGCTGTTGAGTTTTTTCCAGTTGTACCAATATGAACCGATCACCTTTTATTTGGTTCATCTGTAAATGTAATTTTTTAATCCTTTAAGGGATTTAATTCACACGGAACGTGCTATTAAATTAAAGCGTTACATAGTATATACTTGGGAATCCAAACTAAATAATAGAGTATGAATGGTCTTTAATAAAGTGTTTTTGTCATTTTTTACTATAGCTTTATGTAGGTGATTATTTTGCTGCAAGTCTTTTGCAATATCTGCAGCATCCATCAAATTTGTCTCACATCAACTGTTTAGGGTTGTGCATTTGGATCAGATATTTGAGAATCCGAACCGATCAGCTCAATTCAGATTTTCAAATTTCAGATTTCGGATATTTGGATCGGATATGGATTATATTTTTTAAAATTTTGAATATCCGGATCGAATTTGAATTGATATAATTTTAACCCGATCCAATCCGAAATTCAAAATTATTTGGACATGTATAAATTTAGGGTTAGGTCTTATTTCATCGAGCCTCTCTATCTCTAAGCTCTCTTTAGAGAGACTGCTGCTCTATTCGTCTTCTTTGTGTTCTGACTATCGGCGGCGACCGGACGATGCCTCTTCCTTTGTCGACTCGAATAATCCTATGAATTCAGCTTGCCTAACCTTCCAGCAGAGATCTTTTGGTATGAAACGATCTAAAGTTGTTACTGAATGAAGATCTAAATCATGCTTGCATTTTATGCATTATAAGATCATTAATTGCCTTTTATGTTGCTAAGGTGTGTGTTGAAAAATTTTGTTCTGTTGTTGGTGCAGAATGGATGAAATGGTGCATGGTCAGGGAGGATGGAGGGAGTTGACTGTGTTACGCGATAGATTAGCAATAGCCTTACTAACACGTACAATCCTATCCGACAATCCGAAATATTTATCGGATCCAAACTTTAAAATCTGATCCGATCCGATGTTAATTCGGATCAGATTCGAATTGTATTTTGTAGAATCCGAAATATGAAATTTCAATCCAAAATGTGCTAAATCCGATCCAATCCATACACAACCCTAGCACCAACAACTATAGTTAGAGGTATTCTTTAAATTTTCTATTAGAATAATAATTTTATATGTTGATTAAATATATTTCGTTTGTCAATGTTTACTTCTAAACAAATACTCCATTTTATAATTATTGATTATTAATTATTTTCAATTGGAAAACAAGTTCTTGAAGTGCTTTGAATTAGAGAATTTCCTCTTACAAATTCTTAGAGAATGTAAGATAAGCATGCGAGTAGATGTATGTTTTATTTTTATTTTTCCTTTGCAAAAAATACTTTTTTATTATAAAACACAGACCGTAAAGTAAAGACAAGTATAGAGAGAAACTGGTATATTATTCAAACTTCAAACTTATGTACATAATGAACTAAAAACTCCTCTATTTATAGAAGAAAGGAAGCAGCTGCGAGGCTTTTCTTTAGCTGCTTGTAAGCTGTCTGCATGAGCTGCTTGCAACCTGTTTAATAAGAAGCTGTTGCAAATCATTTCATTAAGCTGCTTGCAACCTGTCTGCATCAGCTGCTTGTAGATAAACTTCAACAGAGTACTAAATGGATAATCTTCTTCAGGAAGATTATCTATAGCGGAGTAATAAATAGACATCCACAATATAATTATTTTCATAACACTCCCCCTTGGATGTTCATTAAAAGGTATTGTGCCTCGTTAAAACCTTACTAGGAAAAACCCAGTGAAAAAAATCCTAGTGAAGGAAAAAGAGTACACATATTTAGTAATACACATTTCTAGCTGCCTCATTAAAAACCTTATAAGGAAAATCCTGTGGGACAAAATCTTAGTAAAAAAAAAAAGAGTACATCGCATATTTTACTCCCCCTGATGAAAATCTTGTTTCAAATATTTGAGTCTCCGCATTCCAATCTTGTATACCATCTTCTCAAAAGTTGAAGTTGGCAAAGATTTAGTGAATAAATCTGCCGGATTGTCACTTGAACTGATTTGTTGCACATCAATGTCACCATTTTTCTGAAGATCGTGTGTGTAGATTAATTTTGGTGAAATATGCTTCGTTCTATCTCCTTTTATAAATCCTCCCTTCAATTGGGTTATGCATGCAGCATTGTCTTCGTATAAAATTGTGGGTCTTTTTTCACATTTCAAACCACATTTTTCTCGAATAAAATGAATTATTGATCTCAATCATACGCATTTCGTACTTGCTTCATGAATAGCTATTATTTGAGCATGATTTGAAGAAGTAGCAACAATAGATTGCTTTGTGGAGCGCCATGATATGATAATACCTCCACATGTAAACACGTACCAGGTTTGAGATCTAGCTTTATGGGGATCAGATAAATAACATGCATCTGCATAACCAACAAGATCTGCACTATCTTTGTTAGCATAAAACAAACCCATATCAAGAGTTCTCTTTAAATATCGCAATATATGCTTAATCCCGTTCCAATGTCTCCGTGTAGGAGAAGAACTATATCTTGCTAGTAAATTAACAGAAAATGCTATGTCAGGCCTTGTAGCATTATCAAGATACATTAGTGCACCAATTGCACTAAGATAGGGTACTTCGGGACCAAGGAGTTCCTCATCCTCTTCTGGAGGTCGGAACAAATCTTTGTTCACTTCAAATGATCGAACAACCATTGGTGTACTCAATGGGTGCGCTTTGTCCATGAAAAAACGTTTTAAGACCCTTTCTGTATAGACAGATTGATGCATAAAGATCTCGTGTGCTAAATATTCAATTTGCAGACCAAGACAAAGTTTTTTCTTTCCAAGATCTTTCATCTCAAATTCTTTCTTAAGATATTCAATTTCCTTTTGGAGCTCATCTGGAGTTCCAACAAGATTTATGTCATCAACATAAACAGCAAATATAACAAATTCTTAAGCCATTTTCTTTATAAAAATACATGGACAAATAACATCATTTATATAACCCTCTTTCAGAAAATATTCACTGAGGCGATTATACCACATGCGCCTAGATTGCTTTAAACAGTACAAAGATCTTTGTAATCTGATTGAGTACATTTCCCGAGATTTTGAATATGCTTCAGGCATTTTAAATCCTTCGGGGATTTTCATGTGAATTTCATTATCAAGTGACCCGCATAGATAAGTTGTAATCACATCCATTGGATGTATTTCAAGCCTTTCACGTAAGGCTAAACTGATGAGATATCAAAATGTTATGGCATCCATAACGGGTGAATATGTTTCTTCATAATCGACTCCAGGTCGTTGTGAGAATCCTTGTGCAACAAGGCGAGCCTTGTATCTTTCAACTTCATTTTTATCATTCCTTTTTCGCACAAAAACTCATTTATGACCAACTGACTTTATACCAGCAGGTGTTTGGGCTACTGGTCCAAAGACCTCTCTTTTAGCAAATGACTTCAATTCCGATTGAATTGACTCTTGCCATTTTGGCCAATCAGATCTTTGTCGATATTCTTCGACAGATCGGGGTTCAAGATTCTCACTATCTTGCATAATGTTAAGTGCAATATTATATGCAAAAATATTATCCACCACTATTTTAGATCGATTTAAATTAATCCCATCACCAGTAGAACTTATTAAAAGCTCCTCACTCACTTGAGTCTCGGGTTCATTGATTTTTTCAAGAATCAACTAATCAGATCTTGGGTCTCTTCAGGAGATCCCTTCATAATATCATTTTGATCATTTGTCGATTTTCTTTTTCTAGGATTTCGATCCTTAGAACCCAAAGGCCTACCACGCTTCAGGCGTGCTTTAGGTTCACCAGTTCTTATGCTAGTAGATGGTCCTGTTGGGACATCAATTCAGATAGGCACATTCTCTGCAGGTATATGTGACTTAGATATCCTTTTCAAATCAGTAAATGCGTCTGGCATTTGATTTGCTATATTCTGTAAATGGATGATCTTCTGGACCTCCTGATTACATATAGGGGTACGTGGATCAAAGTGAAATAATGATGAAACTTTCCGCACAATTTCTCTTTTGATTTCCTTTTTCTCTCCCCCTAATTGTGGAAAATTTATTTCATCAAATCGACAATCTGCAAATCGAGCAGTAAATAAATCTCCCGTCAATGGTTCAAGATAGCGAAAAATAGAGGGTGATTCAAACCCAACATATATTCCTAACCTTCTCTGCGGGACCATCTTACTGCATTGTGGTGGTGCTACTGGCACATATACAACACATCCAAAAATTCGTAGATGGGCAATATTTGGTTCATGACCAAAAACTAATTGTGACGGAGAATATTTATTATAATGTGTCGGTCTGAGACGGATAAGTGATGTTGCATGCAAGATAGCATCGCCCCAAACAGTGGTGGGCAATTTTGTTTTCATAAGTAGTGGTCTTGCTATCAACTGTAGGTGTTTAATAAATGACTCTGTAAGGCCATTTTGAGTATGAACATAAGTTACAGGATGTTTAACTTTTATCCCAACTGATAGACTGTAATCATCAAAAGCTTGAGATGAGAATCCTCCAGCATTATCAAGGCGAATAGCCTTTATAGGATAATCTGGGAATTGTGCCCTTAATCGAATTATTTGGGCTAATAACTTTGCAAATGCCAGGTTGCGAGATAATAGTAGGCACACATGAGACCATCTTGAAGATGCGTCTATTAGGACCATAAAATATCTGAACAACCCACTTGGTGGGTAAATAGATCCACATATATCCTCATGTATACGCTCTAAAAAGGCAAGGGACTCAATGCCAACCTTCATTGGTGATGGTCTAGTGATCATTTTTCCTTGATAACAATCATCACAAGAAAATTCATCATTTGTAAGAATCTTCAGGTTCTTTAATGGATGCCCACTCAAATTTTCAGTAATTCGTCTCATCATTATTGATCCAGGATGGCCCCAACGGCCATGCCAAAGCACAAAAGTATTTGAATCAGTAAACTTCCGGTTTACGATGGAGTGTGCTTCAACTGTACTAATCTTTGAATAGTATAAGCCAGAAGATAAAGTTGATAACTTTTCTAAAATGCACTTCTGGCCAGAAACATTCTTTGTAATACAAAGATATTCCATATTCATTTCATCTATTGTCTCAACATGATACCCATTTCGGCGGATATCCATAAAACTCAACAAGTTTCTTCGGGACTTGGAGGAGAATAATGCATTGTCTATAATATGTTTTGTTTCCTTAGACAGAAATACAATAGCTCTTCCGGAGCCTTCAATCAAACTTATATTACCAGAAATTGTAGAAACATTTGCTTTTTCCTTATGCAAATAAGAAAAGTATTTCTGATCTTTGAATATGGCATGAGTTGTTCCACTATCAGTTACACAAATATCTTCATGATTGGTCTTTTATTCAAACATAATTTGAGAATTATCCATATTCTTCAAAATGACATAAACAAAATAAATATGCTAGTAAACATTATTATCAAAGCATAACTTTTATTTATGTACAACTATTACCTAACCATACTATCTACTACAAACAACAAAAATTAAAATATTTACATCTCTACAGATTCATCACCAATCACATGACTTGTTTCTCCTTCCGGGAGTGCAAAGTAATCAGCTACATCCAAATGCATGAAGTCTAAATTATCTTCAAAAATAAAATTTGCTTCAACATTTTTCTCATTCTTCTTCAGGGAGGCTTGATACAACTCAACCAGGTGTTTTGGCGTACGAAATATACGTGACCAGTGCCCTTTTCCTCCACATCTATAGCATGCATTTTCTGCGTTTGCTGCTTGCACCGCTTCATGCTTTTGTTCCTTCTTTTTCCACTACTGGTGGTGAGGATAGTTCTTTGGTGCATTATTATTACCATGATTAGTGTTTCTTCTCCGACCACGGCCATGACCACGACTGGGGCCACGTCCTCTTCCACGCTTAGCTTGGTGGAAGTTCGTCTCATTCATTTCAGGGAATGGACAAGAACCAGTAGGTCGGCTTTCATGGTTTTTCATTAATAGACCATTATGTTGCTCGGCTACAAGAAGATGTGAGATAAGTTCTGAATACTTTTTGAATCCCATCTCTCGATATTGCTGCTGCAGGAGCATGTTCGAGGCATGAAAAGTGGTGAAAGTTTTTTCCAATATATCATGATCAGTAATATTATCACCACATAATTTTAATTAGGAAATAATTCTGAACATAGCAGAATTATACTCACTGATAGATTTAAAATTTTGTAGCCTTAAATGAGTCCAATCATATCGTGCATGTAGAAGAACGACCATCTTCAGGTGGTCATATCTATATTTCAAATTATCCCACAGTATGACTGGATCTTTAACAGTAAGATATTCCATTTTTAGGCCATCATCAAGGTGATGGCGTAGGAATATTATTGCTTTGGCACAGTCTTGGTTTGATGCCTGATTTTTGTCCTTGATGGTGTCTGCCAGACCCATTGCATCAAGATGAATTTCGGCATCAAGCACCCAAGACATGTAGCTTTTGCCCGATATATCCAGGGCTATAAATTCAAGTTTATAAAGATTTGACATTATTTAGAAAAGGAAAGTTCGTACCTGTGATACTTTCAAAGTATTTGCTCGAGATGGCAGAGTTTCGTGCTGATAACGTATTATAAAATAAAGACTGTAACGTAAATACAAGTATAGAGAGAAACTGGTATATTATTCAAACTTATGTACATAATGAACTGAAAACTCCTCTATTTATAGAAGAAAGGAAGCAGCTGCGAGGCTTTTCAGGAAGCAGCTGCAAGGCTTTTCTTTAGCTGCTTGTAAGTTGTCTGCATGAGCTGCTTGCAACCTGTCTGTTTAATAAGAAGCTGCTGCAAATCATTTCATTGAGCTGCTTGCAACCTGCCTGTATCAGCTGCTTGTAGATAAACTTCAACAGAGTACTAAATGGATAATTTTCTTCAGGAAAATATTTTTTCCAGAAAATTATTTTTTCCGACAAACAATTTTTCCGAAATTTCTTTTACTTTTTTCGGTATAAGTGTTGATTTTGTATTTTTTTTTAAAATTCGAAAAAATAATTTTTCCGAAAAAATAATTTTGCCATGCTGGGTTGCTTAGGTGGATGGCCATGTAAGCAAATCTAACCAGTTGAACTGTCATGTCACCTTCAATGGCAAGACTAACGGTTTAAGGGCATTTGTGATCCAAAACATAGACGGCAGGGATATTTTTGGTACCAAAAACAAACTGAGGGCATTTTTGAGCTATTTTAAATAGTTCAAGTGCATTTTTGGCCATTTTCCGTAAATTATAATTAATGTGCAAACTAACCGAGACATACATGAATCACATGCTGAAAATTGATTAAAACGTAAAATATGGAAAAACTTAAATACTACTACTAAGTACTCACCCGTTCCAATTTATATAATACTTCTTGCGTTTTTAGTTCTTCAAAATATTTGACACCATTCTATTTCTACTCAACTTTCACAAATGTCAATAATTTAAATTTATTAACTTATTTACAATTTAACTATATGATGTGAGCATTTCTCTCTTTTCAACTGCCACTTTTTTTTACTATTATTGGTGCATACTAAAAGTGTAACACCCCGGAAAAATTCTAAGTGTTTTAAGATAATTAAGAAGATTAGCGGGTGCTAATTATATTAATTCGGGTATGAACAAGACTGATAATTTGAATGATATCAATTGATCATGATAATATATGTATAAGGTGCATTAAGAATGGTTTATGGTCTAAGAAGAGCCCTAAGGCTAAGTCAAGTTGAAAATTATATGATGGGATAAAGTTTTAAGTGAATTCGCACAAGATATAACTTCAAACAAGCATAACTCTCACGTTATGAAGAGTTATATGGTGTATAACCTATCAAATTAAATCTCTTTGAGTCTAGTTTCCAACGCATCAAACCATTCATTATTTAGATATGTATACAGAGAGTTATGGTCATTTTACTGGACCTATGTCATATGCGCGCACGTAGGAGCTCATTTAATACCCCCAAGGCCGGGTAGAGAGAGGGGTTAAGTCATTTTTGAGCTAAATTGTTACGACCCAATTTATCCCTCCGTGAATTATCGTGACGGCACATAGTCTCTATGACTAGGTAAGCCTAACATTTTGCAGAAATGAGATAAAACTTGAAGATAAACTACTAACAGTAACAAATATTTAATAAGCAACTGAATGACACTCGGCATATGCAATTATCACCTTTGAAATGTACCAAACAATTCCCCAAACCCGGAAACCCGCAAGTCACAAGCTACTAAGAAGTCTTAACTGTTCTATACATTATTTCTACAGAAAGAGGGAAAAATGAACATAGGGGGATAGAGGGGGACTATGAGGATCTGCGGGCGCGAGCAGATGTACCTTGAAGTCTCCAATAAGCAACAGCGACTGCAACTAGTGATGAGGCTGGTAAGATGAACCTGGATCTGCACACGAAAAAACATGTGCAGGAAAGGGCGTGAGTACACCACGACGGTACCCAGTAAGTGCCAAGCCTAACCTCGGTCGAGTAGTGACGAGATCAGGTCAGGGCCATACTTGTATAAATATAATGAAATAAGATAGAATGAAATATCACAGTAAAAATAAATACGGAAATCTAACAGGAATAGAATCAATGAAAGACAACAGCTCAGAACACAGTGATAACAACAGGGGATCTCCCGAGATACCGTCTCGTAGTCCCAAACGTAAATGTGCAGGGGGATCTCCCGGAATACCTTTCCGTAGTCCCAAAATAATATGCAGTACCAGGGGATCTCCCGGAATACCGTTCCGTAGTCCCAAAGTAAATACGCAGTACAGGGGGATCTCCAAGAATACCGTTCCGTAGTGCCAAAGTAAATATGCAGTACATGGTGATCTCCCGGAATACCGTTCCGTAGTCCCAAAGTAAATATGCAGCGCAACCCACCGAAATAATAGTTACAGCAAGAAATCCTACAGTTTAGACTAAGTTCAAGTCAAGGAAAAGCAGGTAATTTTACTAAACATGCTGCACAGATTTCAAATAGGCAGTTAAACAAGTAGGCATGCTATTCTAGTCTAAACAAGATATTTACATATGCTAGTATGTTTCAATTAAGGAGAAAACAAGTTATGACTTAGTGAAAAATGGAGTTTTACAACAATAGCCCATGTACGTACTCATCACCTCACGTACACTATGCTCACATATCAAATAGTACCAAATCCTAAGGGGAGTTCTCCCACACAAGGTTAGGCAAGCCACTTACTGTAACAACCCGGCCGGTCGTTTCAAGAGTTATAGCCCTGTTCCCCCCATTTTTGCTTCTTTTTATGTAATTCGGCTATATTGTGTTATACCGGGTTAGTTGATTTGGGGTCCGGAGTGGTTTCGGAGTGAATTGAGACACTTGGTGTCTTTGGGATAAACTTAAGTTGGAAAAGTCAATCGGATGTTGACTTATGTGTAAACGGTCTCGGATCCGAATTTTGATGATTCTGTTAGCTCCGTTAGGTGATTTTGGACTTAGGAGCACGTTCAGAATGTGATTTGGAGGTCCGTAGTAGAATTAGGCTTGAATTGGCGAAAGTTGGAAATTTGGCGATTTTGGTCGGTAGTGAAAAATTTGATATCGGGGTCGAAATGGAATTCCGGAAGTTGGAGTAGGTTTGTAGTGTCATTTTTAATGTGTGTGCAAAATTTGAGGTCATTCGGATGTGGTTTGGTAGGTTTCGGCGTCGTTTGCGGAATTTGGAAGTTTAGAAGTTCTTAGGCTTGAATCCGAGGGTAATTTGGCATTTTGATGTTGTTTTGAGTGTTTCAAAGGTTTGACTAAGTTCGTATGTTGATATATGACTTGTTGGTATGGTTGGTTGAGGTCCCGAGGGGTCGGGTGTGTTTCGGGTGGTTAACAGATCAATTATTGGTGTTGGGAGATAGCTGGTTTGCTGGTTTCTAAAGTTGCTGGTGTTATCCGCACCTGCGGAAGGGGAGCCGCAGGTGCGAGGTCGCAGGAGCGCATGGGAGTTTGCAGGTGTGGACAATATTGAGGTAGGCTGGGTCCGCAGGTGTAGGTGCCCGCAGAAGCGGAAGTGAGGAGGTCAGGTAGTGGCCGCAGGTGCGAGGTCTTTTCCGCACCTACGTGGTCGCAGATGCGGATATGGAACGCAAGAGCGAAGTTGGGGGTTTTAATGATTTTTCGCAGGTGCGGAGGTTCTTGCGCAGATGCGGCACCGCAAGTGCGCATATTTAGCCGCAGGTGTGAAAGACCTGGGTAGAAACTATTAATAGAACACTTCGCGAATTTTGGGTCATTTCCGCCATTTTCAAGTCGGGTTTTGGAGCTTATGGAGTGATTTTGAAGGGAGATTCAAGGGTTTTCAGTGAGGTAAGTTGCTTGGGCTCTAATACTCCTATCTATGGTATTTTCCATTGTGTTATCATCTAATTAGTGGAATTTAGGGGGTGAAAATAGGGGGTTAGGGCTTGGGATTTTGGAGAGTTTAATTTAAGGATTTGAGGGACCAAATGATGTCGGATTTTGATAAATTTTTTATGTATGGACTCGTGAGTGAATGGGCTTTCTAGTTTTGTAAATTTTGTCGGTTTCCAGACGTGGGCCCGGGGGCCGGGTTTGAACCAATTTCGGGTTCCTAGTCTAATTTGGTAGTTTTTCTTGTGGAATTCATTCCTTTAGCGTATATTGATGGTATTGTACTGGTTGTGAATAGATTCGGAGCATTTGGAGGCCGAATCGAGGGGCAAGAGCATAGCGGAATAGAGATTTGCTAGGTTTGAGGTATGTAACGGTCTTAAATCTGGTCTTGAGGGCATGAAACCCCGAGAAATTCATATGATGTTGATATTTAGAGGTGACGCACACGTTGGGTGACGGGCGTGTGAGCATGCACCGAGTGGGATTGAGACTTGGTCCGTCCCGGTAGACTGTAAAGTCAAATACACCTTTGTTATTACCTGTTCACTCTTGTTTTCTAGTTATTGACTGTCTTACATGTTAGAAACCATGCTTAGGTTATATGGAAACCCTGTTGTGACCCGTAGTGGTCGTGAACCTGTTGTATTGACTGTTAAATTATTGTCTCGTACTCAGTCATTGTTTGCTTATGCATTTTGTCCTAGCTCTCTCCCATGATTTGATTTGTACTTGTTATAGTCTTTGTTTTGGCTGTTGTTGTGATAATTGTGAGGCTAGAAAGGCTAGTGATTGATATAGGGCCTAAGTGCCGGGTTGAGAGTTGTGTGACATATGTTGGATCGGACTGTGCACCGTAGTAAATTTTGGATCGAGTTACACGTCGTAACAAGCCTTCGGGCCATGATATTGGATCAGGCTGCACGCCGCAGTAGTACTTGGATCGGGCTGCACGCCGCAGCAATATATGGATCGGGATGCACGCCAAAGCAGTATTGAGTCAGGCTACACGCCGCAGCAATATAAGGCTTGGGCTGTGGGAGCCCCTCCGGAGTCTGTACACCCCAGAAAGCGCAGGTACCTATTGAAAGTGTGTTGAGAGCTGAGAGCCGGGAGTATGAGCTGTTGATATAAGCTGAGTGAATGCTGCCTTGAGAGGCTGTACTTGCTTTTATTCGTTGATGCACTTATGTTGTTATCTGTTGTTGTTGTGAAATTTCTAGAAGATTCATATCTGTGTTACTTGAGCTCGAACTAATTAGACTTATACCACCGGATTTGAAAGCATGTTCATTCTTTACTGAAAACTTTTGAAATGATGTGTATTTTCTTTAGCTCGTCACTGCTTCTCAGTTCCTTATTTAATTTTGTTACTTGCTGAGTTGGTTGTACTCATGCTGCACCCTGCACTTCATGTGCAGATCCAGGTGTGTACGGTTCTGACAGTCGCTGAGTTCGTGAGTGCACAGATTATCGGAGACAACTAGGTAGTTGTCGGCGTCCGCAGTCCTTGTTTCTATGTTCTTATTATCCTTTCTCTCTTGTATTGGCATTTGGCACAGACTATAGTAGATGATGTTTCTAGATTGGTTATTAGATGCTCATGACTTAGTGACACTGTCGGGCTATTTTTCCGCACTTGTGTTTTATTTGGATTATACCCGTATTTATGAGAAACTCTGGTTATTTTTAATGTCTTAATTCATTTATGTTAAATTCTGAAAGTGTTTTGGAAAGGTCGGCTTGCCTAGCACTACGATAGGCGCCATCACGACGAGTTAGGTTTTGGGTCGTGACAAGTTGGTATCATAGCCTAGGTTACATAGGTCTCACGAGTCACGAGCGGGTTTAGTAGAGTCTTGCGGATCGGTATAGAGACGTCTGTACTTAGCTTCGAGAGGTTACAGAACCTTTAGGAAACTCCACATTCTTGAATTCTTATCGTGCAAATCTATTGATTCTAGTAACTAAACATATGTTGTTTCATTCTCTCACAGATGGTGAGGACTCGTACTACCAGTCAGGAGGGCCAGCCACCAGTACCACCAACCAGGGCCGCGAGAGGCCGAGGCCACGGTAGAGGTCATGGTAGGGGTAGAGGTGCAGCCCGCACAATAGTTGGAGCAGTACCTGCATATCCACCAGTTGCCCCAGATCAGGACCAGATTCCAGTTGTTGATGTACCACCTCAGGCACCAACTGTGCCTATTGTGATTCCAAGCCTTAGCTCAGATTCTGACCGCGTGTACCAGCCTTGCTCAGGAGGTCTCTGTTCCGGCCACAGCAGCCACTTCTCAGGCCGGGGGAGGTGCTCAAACTCCCGCTGCCCGCACACCAGAGTAGGTGGTATAGGGATTCCAGACACCCGGGGCACCACCAGCCCAGCCGATTGAAGCTGTTCAGGACTATGTGGTTCCTACTATGCCTGAGGATGAGCAACATAGATTGGAGAGGTTTGGGAGACTCCAGCCTCCATCTTTTAGTGGTGCAGAGGGAGAGGATGCACATGGTTTCTTGGATAGGTGTCAGAGGATACTCCGTACAACAGGTATTCTGGAGACCAGTGGGATCGCGTTCACTACCTTTCAGTTCTCTGGGGCTGCATTCAGTTGGTGGGAGGCTTACGAGAGGCGTAGGCCGGTCGGCGCAGCGCCCCTTACCTGGCAGCAGTTCTCCGTTATCTTTCTAGAGAAGTCCGTGCCTCAGTCCCGCAGAGAGGAGCTGCGTAGACAGTTTGAGCTGCTTCATCAGGGTGATATGTCTATGACGCAGTATGAGATGTGATTCTCGAAGTTGGCCCGTCATGCTATCTGGTTGGTTCCCACAGACAGGGAGAGGATTAGGAGGTTTATAAATGGCCTCACTTATCAGATGCGATTGCTTATGACCAGAGAGAGAGTGTCTGGTGCTACTTTTGATGAGGTTGTCGACATTGCTCGGCAGATTGAGATGGTTCGCGGTCAGGAGAGGGTTGAGAGGGAGGCCAAGAGGCCTCGTGGATAGGGTGGATTCAGTGGTGCTCCTTCTAGGGGTCAGTTCCAGTACGGCAGAGGCCGTCTATTCAAGCATGCTCAGACAGCTCGCCCAATTCACCGTGGTGCATCAACTGGCCATGGTTCTCACAGTTATCAGCAGGGTCATTCATCTCTTGGTGCCCTCCCAGCGCAGAGTTCTTCTCGTGCTCCATCAGGTCAGGGTTCGTCTATGCCGGGCCCTTCTCCTAGTTATCCCGGTGGTCGGGGCTCCTTTCAGTCCCCAACACCAGCACCGGGGTGTTGCTATTAGTTTGGTCACATGAGGAGAGAGTGTCCCCATCTAGTGGGATGTTCCGCTCCGCAAAGGAGTCAGTCTATGTCATCAGCATCAGTTCCTCTACCATTCGCTCAGTCAGCTAGGGGTCGCCCGAGAGGGGGAGGCAGATTAGGAGGTGGCCAGGCCTGTTTCTATGCTCTTCCTGCCAGACCGGATGTTATTGCTTTGGATGCTGTGATTACAGGTATTGTCTCAGTTTGCCACAGAGATGCCTCTGTATTATTTGACCCTGGTTCCACTTATTCATATGTTTCCTTGTATTTCGCTCATTTTCGGGATATGCCCCATGAGTCTTTAGTTTCATCTGTTCATGCATCTACTCTTGTGGGTGATACTATTGTTGTGGACCGCATATATTGGTCATGTGTGGTGACTATTGGGGGCCTGGAGACTAGAGTAGATCTCTTGTTGCTTAGTATGGTCGATTTTGATGTGATATTGGGTATGGATTGGTTGTCTCAATGTCATGTTGTTCAAGATTGTCACGCTAAGACCATGACGTTGGCGATGCCGGGGTTGCCGAGGGTTGAGTGGAGTGGTTCTATAGACTATGTTCCCAGTAGAGTGATTTCATACTTGAAGGCTCAGTAGATGGTTGAGAAGGGTTTTCTATCCTATTTTTCTTTTGTGAGAGATGTTAGTGCAGAGACTCCTACCATTGATTCTATTCCGGTGGTACGTGATCTTTCGGATGTGTTTCCTGCGGACCTGTCGGGCATGCCGCCTGACCGGGATATTGACTTTGGTATTGATTTGGTGATGGGCACTCAGCCCATTTCTATCCCACCGTATCGTATGGCACCGGCGGAGTTGAAGGACTTGAAAGAACAGCTTTAGGAACTCCTTGATAAGTGGTTTATTCGGCCTAGTGTGTCACCTTAAGGTGCACCGGTGCTATTTGTAAAGAAGAAGGATGATTCCATGAGGATGTGCATTGATTACAGGCAGTTGAACAAGGTCACAGTCAAGAACAAGTATCGTTTGCCTCGTATTGATGATTTATTTGACAAGCTTCAGGGGGTGAGGGTGTTCTCCAAGATTGATTTGAGGTCAGGGTATCACCAGCTGAAGATTCGGGATTCGGATATTCTTAAGACAGCGTTTAGGACCTAATATGGCCATTATGAGTTTTTAGTGATGTCTTTTGGGCTGACCAATGCCCCAGCAGCATTCATGCATTTGATAAACAGTGTATTCCAGCCCTATTTAGACTCATTCGTTATTGTATTCATTGATGACATCCTGATGTACTTTCGTATCCAGGAGGATCATGCTCAGCATCTGAGGATTTTGTTACAGAGATTGAGGGAGAAGAAGCTTTATGCAAAGTTCTACAAGTGTGAGTTTTGGCTCGGTTCAGTAGCGTTCTTGGGGCACGTGGTGTCCAGTGAGGGTATACAGGTGGATCCGAAGAAGATAGAGGCGGTGCAGAGTTGGCCTACACCATCCTCAGCCACGGAGATTAGGAGCTTTCTTGGTTTAGCAGGCTATTACCGTCGCTTTGTGGAGGGATTTTCATCTATTACATCGCCCTTGACCAAATTGACCCAAAAGGGTGCTCCATTCAGGTGGCGGGATGAGTGTGAGGAGAGCTTTTAGAAGCTCAAGACTGCTTTGACCACAACTCCAATGTTAGTTCTGCCATCAGCTTCAGGTTCTTACACCGTGTATTGTGATGCCTCGAGGGTACGTATTGGATGTGTTCTGATGCAGGAGGGTAGGGTGATTGCCTATGCCTCGCACCAGTTGAAGACCCATGAGAAGAACTATCTTATCAATGATCTTGAGTTAGCAGCCATTGTTCATGCCTTGAAGATTTGGCATCATTATTTGTATGGGGTTCATTATGAGACCTATACTGATCACCGGAGTCTGCAGCATATATTTAAGAAGAAAGATCTTAATTTGTGTCAGCGGAGATGGTTGGAGCTTCTTAAGAACTATGATATCACTATTTTATACCATCTGGGCAAGGCCAATGTGGTGGTCGATGCATTGAGTCCCCGGGCAGAGAGTTTGGGGAGTTTAGCATATCTTCCGGCAACAGAGAGACCTTTGGCATTGGATGTTCAGGCCTTAGCGGGCCAGTTTGTGAGATTGGATATTTCGGAGCCGAGTCGGGTGTTGGCTGGCATGGTCTCCAGGTCTTCTCTTTATGACCGTATTAGGGACGTCTGTATGATGACCCCCACTTGTTTGTTCTTAAGGACAAGGTTCAGAGAGGTGATGATAGGGATGTGACTAATAGTGATGAGGGCGTATTGAGGATGCAGTGCCGGATATGTGTGCCTAATGTAGATGGGCTTCAGGAGTTGATTCTTGAGGAGGCCCACAGCTCGCGGTATTCCATCCATCCGGGTGCCGCGAAGATGTACCAGGATTTGAGACAGCACTATTGGTGGAGGCGGATGAAGAAGGATATAGTTGGGTTTGTAGCTCGGTGTCTCAGCTGTCAGGAGGTTAAGTATGAACATCAGAGACCGGGTGGCTTGCTTCAGAGATTAGAGATCCCAGAGTGGAAGTGGGAGCGGATCACCATGGACTTTGTAGTTGGGCTCCCACGGACTCCGAGGAAGTTCGATATTGTTTGGGTTATTGTGGATCAGCTGACCAAGTCCGCACACTTCATTCTTGTTGGTACTACTTACACTTCAGAGCGGTTGGCTGAGATTTATATTCGCGAGACTGTTCGCCTACATGGTGTCCAGTTTCCATCATTTCGGATAGAAGTACTCAGTTCACGTCACAGTTTTGGAAGGTCGTGCAGCGAGAGTTGGGTACTCAAGTTGAGTTGAGCAAAGCTTTTCACCCTCAGATGGACGGACAGTCCGAGCATACTATTCAGATATTGGAGGACATGTTGCGTGCTTGTGTCATCGATTTTGGGGGTTCATGGGACCAGTTTCTTCCGCTCGCGGAGTTTGCATATAATAACAGTTATCAGTCGAGTATTCAGATGGCTCCGTACGAGACTTTATATAGGAGGAGGTGTAGATCTCCGGTAGGATGGTTTGATCTGGGTGAGGCTAGGCTCTTGGGTACAGACTTGGTCCAGGACGCATTAGATAAGGTGAGATTGACTCAGGAGCAGCTTCGCACGGCGCAGTCTAGGCAGAAGAGCTATGCGGACAGAAAGGTCCGTGATGTGTCTTTTATGGTTGGGGATAAGGTTTTGCTGAAGGTATCACCCATGAAGGGTGTTATGAGGTTTGGGAAGAGGGGCAAGTTGAGCCCCCGGTTCATTGGGCCTTTTGAGGTGCTTCAGAGGATAGGAGGGGTGGCTTATAAGCTTGCCTTTCCACCCAGCTTGTCGAGTGAGCACTCAGTGTTTCATGTTTCCATGCTCCGGAAGTATATTGGAGATCCCTCCCATGTTTTGGATTTCAGCACGGTTCAGTTGGAGAGTGATATGACTTATGATGTGGAGCCGGTGGCCATTTTGGATCGGCAGGTTCGAAAGTTAAGTCAAAGGACATAGCTTCAGTGAAGGTGTAGTGGAGAGGTTAGCCTGTGAAGGAGGCCACTCGGGAGACCGAGCGGGAGATGCGGAGCAGATATCCACACCTATTTGAGACTCCGGGTTTGTTTCTAGACCCGTTTGAGGATGAACGTTTGTTTAAGAGGGGGAGGATGTAACGACTCGATCGATCGTTTAGAGAGTTATATCCTCATTTCCCCTATTTCTGCTTCTTTTTATGTAATTCATCTATATTGTGTTATACCGGGTTAGTTGGTTCGGGTGCGGAGTGGTTTCGGAGTGAATTGAAACACTTGGTCTCTTTGGGATAAGCTTAAGTTGGAAAAAACAATCGGATGTTGACTTATGTGTAAATGGTATCGAATTCGAATTTTGATGATTGCGTTAGCTCCGTTAGGTGATTTTGGACCTCGGAGCGCGTCCGGAATGTGATTTGGAGGTCCGTAGTAGAATTAGGCTTGAATTGGCGAAAGTTATAAATTTGGCGATTTTGGTCGGCAGTGGAAAATTTGATATCGGGGTTAAAATGGAATTCCGGAAGTTGGAGTAGGTTCGTAGTGTCATTTGTGATGTGTGTGCAAAATTTGAGGTCATTCGGATGTGGTTTGGTAGGTTTCGGCGTCGTTTGCAAAATTTGAAAGTTTAGAAGTTCTTAGGCTTGAATCCGAGGGTAATTTGGTGTTTTGATGTTGTTTTGAATGTTTTGAAGGTTCGCCTAAGTTTGTATGTTGATATATGACTTGTTGGTATGGTTGGTTGAGGTCCCGAGGGCCTCGGGTGTGTTTCGGGTGGTTAACGGATCAATTATTGGTGTTGGGAGATAGCTGATTTGCTAGTTTCTGAAGCTGCTGATATTTTCCGCACCTGCGGAAGGGGAGCCGTAGGTGCAAGGTCACAAGCGCGCGTGGGAGTTCGCAGGTGCGGACAGTGTTGAGGTAGGCTGGGTCCGCAGGTGCATAGAAGAGGCCGCAGATGCGGATAGGTGCCCGCAGAAGCTCAAGTGAGGAGATCAGGCAGTGGCCGAAGGTGCGAGGTCTTTTCCGCACCTGCGTGGTCGCAAATGCGGATATGGAGTACAGGTGCAAAGTTGGGGGTTTTAATGCTTTTCCGCAGGTGCGGAGGTTCTTGCGCAGATGCGGCACCGCAGGTGCGCATATTTAGCTGCAGGTGCGAAAGACCTGGGCAGACACTATAAATAGAACACTTCGCGAATTTTGGTTCATTTCCACCATTTTCAAGTCGGTTTTTTGAGCTTTTGGAGTGATTTTGAAGGGAGATTCAAGGGTTTTCAGTGAGGTAAGTTGCTTGGGCTCTAATACTCCTATCTATGGTGTTTTCCATTGTATTATCATCTAATTAGTGGAATTTAGGGGTGAAAATAGGGGGTTAGGGCTGTGGATTTTGGAGAGTTTAATTTAAGGATTTGAGGGACCAAATGATGTCGGATTTTGATAAATTTTGTATGTATGGACTCGTGAGTGAATAGGCTTTCTAGTTTTGTAAATTTTGTCGGTTTCCAGACGTGGGCTGGGTTTGAACCAATTTTGGGTTCCTAGTCTAATTTGGTAGTTTTTCTTGTGGAATTCATTCCTTTAGTGTATATTGATGGTATTGTACTGGTTGTGAATAGATTCGGAGCATTTGGAGGCCGAATCGAGGGGCAAGAGCATAGCGGAATAGAGATTTGCTAAGTTTGAGGTAAGTAACGGTCTTAAATCTGGTCTTGAGGGTATGAAACCCTAAGAAATTCATATGATGTTGATATTTAGAGTCGATGCACACGTTGGGTGACAGACATGTGAGCGTGCGCCGTGTGGGATTGAGACTTGGTCTGTCCCGGTAGACTGTAAAGTCAAATACACCTTTGTTATTACCTGTTCACTCTTGTTTTCGAGTTATTGACTGTCTTACATGTTAGAAACCATGCTTAGGTTATATGGAAACCCTGTTGGGACCCGCATTGGTCGTGAACCTGTTGTATTGACTGTTAAATTGTTGTCATGTACTCAGTCATTGTTTGCTTATGCATTTTGTCCCAGCTCTCTCCCATGATTTGATTTGTACTTGTTATAGTCTTTGTTTGGGCTGTTGTTGTGATAATTGTGAGGCTGGAAAGGCTAGTGACTGATATAGGGCCTGAGTGTCGGGTTGAGAACTGTGTGAGATATGTTGGATCGGACTGCGCGCTGTAGTAAATGTTGGATCGGGTTGCACGCCGCAACAAGCCTTCGGGCCATGATATTGGATCGGGTTGCACGCCGCAGCAGTACTTGGATCGGATTGCACGCCGCAGGAATATATGGATTGGGCTGCACGCCGCAGCAGTATTGGGTCGGGCTACACGCTGCAACAATATAGTGTTTGGGCTGTAGGAGCCCCTCCGGAGTCTGTACACCCCTAGTGAGCGCGGGTACCTAGTGAGAGTGAGTTGAGGGCCGAGAGCCGAGAGTATGAGCTGTTGAGATGAGCTGAGTGAATGCTGCCTTAAGAGGTTGTACTTGCTTTTATTCGTTGATGCACTTATGTTGTTATCTGTTGTTGTTGTGAAATTTCTGTAAGATTCATATCTGTGTTACTTGAGCTCGAACTGATTAGACTTATACCACCGAATTTGAAAGCATGTTCATTCTTTACTGAAAACATTTAAAATGATTTGTATTTTCTTTAGCTCGTCACTGCTTCTCAGTTCCTTATTTAATTCTGTTACTTGCTGAGTTGGTTGTACTCATGCTACACCCTACACTTCATGTGCAGATCCAGGTGTGTATGGTTCTGACAGTCGCTGAGTTTGTGCGCGGACTGATTATCGGAGACTTATGAGGTAGCTGCCGGCGTCCGCAGTTCTTCTTTCTCCTTTCTTATTATCCTTTCTCTCTTGTATTAGCATTTGGCACAGACTGTAGTAGACGTTGTTTCTAGATTGGTTATTAGATGCTCATGACTTAGTGACACCCCGATGTCGGGCTATTTTTCCGCACTTGTGTTTTATTTGGATTTTACCCCATATTTATGAGAAACTCCAGTTATTTTAAATGTCTTAATTCATTTATGTTAAATTCTGAAAGTGTTTTGGAAAGGTCGGCTTGCCTAGTACTACGATAGGCTCCATCACGACGGGTTAGGTTTTGGGTCGTGACACTTACCTCGGACCAAGCTCAAATCAATCCATCACAATACTCTTTCCACGAATATCCGACTCTGAATGGCTCAAATCTAGCCAAAACCAATTGCATAACATAAATATATCTACAAGAAACTAATCTAGCTAACGAAATCAAAGATAAGGCAAGAAATTAGAAAAAAGCCCAAAAAATGGTCTCCCCGGGCCCACGTCTCGGAATCGGGTAAAGGTTACCAAATATGAACACCCATTCACTCACGAGATCACTCGTACCAAAATTATCCAAATCCGATGTCTAAATCCCACTCAAAACTCAGAAATTCGGTTATGGAACTTTTCCCCCATTCTCCTAACTTTCTCACTCAAATTCCTTAATTAAATGAAGAAAACAACAATAGATTAATGAAATATGATCAAAATCAAGTTAGGAATTGTTACCCCAAAGCTCTCTCTGAAAATCCCTCAAAGAATCGCCAATTGCCGAGCTCCCAAGTCCAAAAATGGAGAAATGAATCAAACGGTCGAATTTTTCCCTTTTCTGCCCAGCAAATTCGCTCCTGCGACCTATTCATCGCACCTACGGAACCGCACCTGCGGAAATTCCATCGCAGGTGTGAAAATGACTTAAGGTACCTGGGACCGCTTCTACGAGAAAGTGGCCGCACCTGCGCGTGCACACCTACAGAAACTGGTCCGCTTCTGCGGTCTCTCTTCGCACCTACGCTCTAGGGTCGCATCTGCGGGCATCGCAGATACAGAATATTACCTCGCACCTGCGATCCCTGAGCTCCTCCTTCCAAACAACTTTTGCGCCTGATCTTTCGCACGTGCGAGTCCGCACCTGCGGTTCCCCAACCACATATGCGAAAACACCAGCAACCAGAAATCTTCAGCAATTGCATAAGTCCAAATTTCAACCCGTTGAATATCTGAAACACACCCGAGGCCCCCGGGACCTCAACCAAAGAAGTCACATGCATGCACAAAGTACCATAGGCTTGCCCATTATGTAAACCTCCACTAATGTAGGCTTGCTCGATCTAAAATCAGTTAGGACTTTTTTATGATTATATTATGGGCTAAGGGACGGGTAGGATAAATTTAGGAATAGTGATTAACCCTTCTAAGCACTTTAGCACATCACAAAATTAACTTTAAGCGCATTTTTCTTCAATACATCTTCCACAAACAATATCATCCCCAAAAAATATTTCCTCTTTCTTTAAGCACTACTTTGATTCATACCCACTAGCAAAGACAATATATGCTTATTTTTCTTTACTATATATGTTTTTTATCTTTTCTTTTCTCAACTATGTATTTTTTCTCTTTTCTAATTTTTCTCTTCTTTACAATTTTTTTGCTAGTAGTGTATTCTTTTACAAAATACGGGCACCTTTTCTCTTTCAGTGCTTCCACTCCAAAGCCACCCAAGTTCCCTCCTTACTTCTTCTAGCGCTCATTTTACAATTAAAGTGATTTAAGAGGTACAAGGATCAAAACAATGACAATTCAGAACAAAGGGGTATAGGCTTGTAATGTGGTTGACAAATAAAAGCTTATAGGCTCAAAAGGGTTGACTAGGGATAATTTTATTTGTGGTACGCATTAAGCTCAAAAAGATCAAACAAAGCCTAAAATCATTTTTCAAACCGAGGAAATCCTAACATTTTGCTTAAACTCACATGCCAGACATTTTGCTTTGCATCTTTCTTCTGTATTTCATGGTGTTCCTATTTTTTCTATGATTATTGTGGTGATACTAATGTTGTCTCCTCTTGTCGTTTTGTCTTTTTATTTTCTTGAGCCGAGGGTCTTTCGAAAACAACCTCTCTACTCCTTTGGGGTAGGGGTAAGGTCTGCGTACACTACCCTCCCCAGACCCCATTAGTGGGATTCTACTGGGTTGTTGTTGTTGTTGTCACATGCCAGACAAGTTCTAGACTCAAATGCAATAACATGGACTACATAAATTCTCACCATACATGGCACATGACTCACTAAGGACGGTTCCATTCTGACTTTCAAACAATTGCAAGTATTCACAGAGCTGCAAAATATTAAGCATTAAGCACAAAGTAAACACAAGCTAAGAAAACGATACATAGGTGTCAATAGACATGTTATCTAACTCAATAAGGCATCATAAGCAACTTCAAATCATAGGGAAAGTAATACATATGCTAGAGCCTACATATGCTACACAACTAAAATAACATAGAAAGTCACCCAGACAATCTCCTCACCCCACACTTAAAATTGTGCATTATTCCCAGTGCACACCATAACTAATAAGAGGGTAAAAGAAACTCCTTAGAAGGCCAACGGCCGAAGCACTAGCAGCTCATGGGGTATTCAGATTTCTCTTGGGCATTTTCCTTTGTACGAGCACCCCACACTTAGTTCTAACCATCTGGCTTGCTGTTGCATCCTTCCAATAGCTTTGCTTTCTATGCTCCTACAAAATAAAAAAACGACACTACAAAAATAATACAATAAAAAAACTAATATAAAAAAAACTAAAAATAAAAGAAAGCAGTAAAGTTGGGTTGCCTCCCAACAAGCGCCTGATTTAACGTCGCGACATGACGCGAATCACTTTCTACCTCCACCTCGAGCTTATGAATTGAACCCCAAGTTTTGATTAAAGCTTATGATTATGCTATTGGGGCGGTACAAATTCTTGCGAGCCATAAATTAAATAAATTCTCATGCACGTTTTTGGCTCTTAACCGAGGAGTGTCACCTTTGCCTAGACGACCTTCAAAATTTTAAAATATATGGCTTGTCTACCTCTTACCTTGTCTCATTTATACGCTTGTAAGGATCCATTCTTATTTCACCATCCGAACACAATGTAGAGAAGTGCTTGGAATGACGTTAACCACGCTCAAATACATGAACTTCGAGATGTTCAACACCCTCTACACCAATGACACTAGATTCAACTAAATATTCTTCCTCAATGTCCTCGGTTGATTCTAGTATTACTTCTTCAATATCGGTATCCTCAAATTCTAGTTGGATAGATTGTTGGTGTTCTACTCTTACCTCCTCCGTTAGCATCTCAATTTCGGTCTCTAATGCACACTGCTTCTGACTACTATCCATAATATTAGCTTGATGAGCACTAAAAGTTTCAACTAATTGAGCCACTTGAGCCTCCAAGTTGCCAATAGTTGCCTCTTGCCTTTGTATTTGCAATTCTTTCTCATTATTTCGTTCCAAGAGGTACATCAACATATCCTTGATCTCTTTTAGGTCAACATCCCCAGGTTCTTTGTTCCTATTAACTTCATAAGAAAATGTAGAACCATCATAATAAGGGGTTGGGGGAGGATAAGAAGTATAAACATAGTCATAAAAGTGACCATCTTAACCACCACACACATCACATATATTCCACATATAAGATTGTGTTGGTGCACATAACTCACTCTCCAGAATATTTTGACAATTTTGCCACAGGTGGTTTTCACCACAATAAGCACAAGGAATATTAACAGTAGAATTACCAATATCGAAACTCTCATAATTCCAAGATGCCATATTTCTCAAATCAACAAGTAAACTAAAATAAATAAAAATCAAATACTAAAAACAAATAAAAATTCAAACTTTAAACCTAGCAATATGTACACCTACAACAACACCGTTAGTTCCCCGGCAACGATTAATAAGTGGGGATTTTGACTGCTTATTAGCACCTTTTAATTTTTATTTTAGTCCGAAAGTATTGAATTGTGTTCCCGAAACTAATGAAATTGTACAAATTGTAGGAATGTTGGAAGTTTGGTTTCCCATGATGAAATCCGACTAAAAAAGGAGTGTTCCGAAGCACAAGGCAATAAAGGGCGCAGAAGCAAAGATTTGCGGTCCGCAGAAGGAATTCTGCGGCCGCAGAAGAAATTACGAACCGCAAAATTCCATCTGCGGCCGCAACTCAAGTAGAAGAACCCAACAGGCTTTTCAGCAATATGCGGACCACACATGAATTGTGGGGCTGCATAACTGGGCTTTCACTGGCAAAGATTCAAAGTTCAGAGAATATGAGAGAAGACCAAGTCCTGAAGCCTTTGTGAAGTGCATACCACACAAGAAATGTGCGGTCGTAGTCCAGAAATATGCTACCGCAGAATCTTCCATACTGCCAACTGAAGAAATCTGCGGACCGCACATGGAATTGTGCGGCCGCAGAACCTCCGAGGGACATTTTTGTCCGCGATTTTTGGCCTTGTACAAATAGACGAGTTTCACAAAATTAGGTCAAGTTTGAACATTAAAAGCTGTTGTAGCCATTTTCTTTTACTACTTTAGGAAGTTTTACATTATTTTGGTGTTTAAATACTAGATTTCATCATATTAATCTTTCATTATGGGTTTAATTAGCTTTTCTTCTTTATTTACTTCAAATTTCATTATGAGTAGCTAAATTTTTACTAGGGTTGTGACTAAAGGTGACAGGGGGCCGGTCCGGTCCGGTCCGAGTTACTGTAAAAGTTGATCGGTCGGTCATCGAACCGGGCCGGTTACCGATTTTTCTATACCGGGTTTACCGGGTCCAAGTCCATCCGAATATTTAATGAATCGGAACGGTTCCGGGTCGGGCCAATTTTTTTTTGTATTTTGTATAACTACCGTAATTTATATTAAGATAAAATAAAAATATTAAACAAAAAAATAATTTTATAAAAAGAATGTTTGAATAAAGGATGCAAATGCTTTAAAATCCTTATATTTGAATATTTTATTAAAAAATTAATATAATAAAATACAATGAAGAAGGATAAAAATTGCACTTATAATTTGCAATTTTTTTTTATTTCAAACTTGCAAATTAAAGTTTACATTGAACAACAACTAAATTAACGAAAAAAGAGTAAATTCAAAGTTTAATTATTAAATATAAATCCAGAACTTCAAAGGTTTTGCATTGCCTTAGTAAGTTCTTCATAATCAATTGAACTTCTTGGCCATCTTCTGGAGTGTTAAATTCCGATGGGTAACCATGTGTTAATATGTCTCCAAGTTCCTCATCTTTTGGTTTATCAACATCTTCACGTCCCTGATTTCTTCGTTCCGATCTAATCCAATCTTTGAAACATACTAAAACTTCCAAAGCATTGCTTCCCAATGAGTGACGGGTGTCTCCTAGTTGTTGTCTTGCTTGACTAAATGCACTCTCTGATACAACAGTAGAAATTGACACATTCAGCACGTCCCGAGCCATAGCGGATAGAATAGGAAATTGCTTTTCATTCTCATGCCGCCATCCCAACGATGAAAATTTCTTTGTGCGAGGCTTTGATTGCTTTTGCAAGTAGAATTGAAGTTCATCAATGTTCCTGCTACTGGTTTGATTGGAAGGAAATGTAGACCAAATATTATAACCATCAAGACCTTCATCTTCATCCATAGTGGGATTAACATTGCCTACATTAATAGTAGCATCATCAATTATATTTGCATAATAATTATATAATTGTTGTAAATAATCATTTAGCTTGTTCATACAACAATATATATATGGGGTTTCAGTTGGTCCAATCTCCATATAAGTATATAAAGCATTGATTAATTGGTGACAATTAGACATCTTAATAGAAGGATTTAAAATAACACCAATTAAGTAAATCGCAGGAATTGGAAAGAAATATTTTTTGAATTTTTCTTGCATTTTTTCAACAGCATCCACTACTAGAAATCCGGTAAAAATCGACCAAAAAAACTGACCAACGTTGGTCGGTAATGGCCAAAAACCGACCAAAACGCGACCATTTACGTGTGGACGGTATTTTTATGGTCGGAAAGGCATACCGACCAAAGTTGGTCGGAAATTACCGACCAACTTTGGGAATCGAACCGGGGTCTGTACTGTGGCAGGATACTATTCTACCACTAGACCATTGGTACATTTTATTTTAAGACTGTCTTTTATTTGATTTATACTCTTTAATTGTATTTTCGCACGAAAATAACCGACCAAAGTTGGTCGGTTTTATTAAAAAGTAAAATTACCGACCAAAGTTGGTCGGTTTTTTTAAATGACAGGCCGAATTAACAGACCAATTTTGGTCGATTTTTTTAATATTAATTTTTTTTATTTTAATTGAAAAACCGACCAAAGTTGGTCGGTTTCTTGAAACATAAATTTCGCGGGACTCAAAAATAGTTTCCCGCATTTTTGCGCCAAAGAAAACCGACCAAAGTTGGTCGGTTTCGTAAAAAAAATATTTTAAAAAAAATATTTTGAAAAACCGACCAACTTTGGTCGGTCGATTTTTGCCGAATTTCTAGTAGTGATCCTTATATTTTTCTTTCTTCTTAAATTCAAAGAGTAGAAAATAAATTTCAGCTACATGTACTAAAGCCATAGTAATTACTAAAATTCCAATGTTACCATGAAGAAACGTCAATTTTTCAAAATTCAAACTTTAAATAATACCATAAATTAAATAATATAGGTGTACAAACTATGCGTTTCAAAGAAAGCTAATAATGCAAAGTATAGTGGTTACAAGTGCTTAGACAAAGAAAGTAAAGTTGCAAGACTTGATTTTGAATGTTGTTGAGTAATAATGGAATTGCCTTGAAGCTTATGATTTCTTTGGTATTTAAAGTAGTCCGGGTGCTTGGACTCCATGGTTGACTTGTAGGACTTCGGTTAGTCCGTTGAGTTAACTTGACCGCTGGAGCCGATATTCCCTCCATTAATCTTCGCAGGGATGTTGTTGAAGTTATTAGACGTGCATATTATTCCTTTAGACTCAATGAGAGGGAGTTGGAGTGGATCGTGGCAAGGCTCGCAAGGCGGAGGCAAGGCCCGCGGAGGTTGGTATGCAAAGGCATGACCCATGTATCACACAGCCTTGGCTCTGAAGCCTTGACTCAGTTGGAGCAAGTTAAGTTATAGTTAGGGTCGTAGGACGGGAGTCGTCTTGTGTAAGTTGTATGTATTAGGTGTTGGACCGTTGTACGAATTAGGTCCTGGGACCGTGTGTCCAGGCACGGTCCCAGGACACGCTTTGAACATGTGTAATTTTTTACCACAACAACTACAACTTCATAATTAGTCCAATTCTCATAAGTTATGCTCTTGGCCATTTGGCTAGGCTTTGTACAAGTTGTGCTAGGGTGATGTCCAAGTATCTTAACGTCTCTACTACTTTGGTGTGGGCTCGCATGTACCCCAAGGCTTTAGATTAAACTCTTAAGCTCGTCTTAAGCTCATTTTAATTAGAAATATTTCTGGAGCTTTACACTAAGTGGCCAAGGTTACTTTATAAATTCTAATTATTCTTTAAATAGGGATTCTCCAAGCGGCTAATTATGCACTCGCCCGAGGTTCTTTACCTCTAGTAAAGAGACTAGATGAGCTTATTGCACCTTATATACTCCAAAATACAAATAGCCAACGAAATCAAATAGAGTAATCTAACTCAGTTGTGTTGGATTTGATTAGATAATTGGAAATCAAACATGAACAAGAGAGAACAGAAGGTTCGATAGAATGCTGCTTATCATGTTCTTAAGTATGTTAGAGGCACATTGGGTCAAGGACTTTTCATGAATGTTGATTCTGATATTTCTCTCCAAGCCTACTGTGACTTGGATTGGGCTGCTTGTCCGAGTTCTAGAAAGTCTGTGAGTGGTTATTTGGTATTACTCGGTGGCTCTCTTCTTACCTGGAAGTTGAAAAAACAGCATATTGTTGCTTTATCTTCGGCTGAGGCTGAATACCGATCCATGAGAAGAGTGGTAGCTGAACTTACCTGGCTTACCAGGCTACTTCATAAACTTTCTATCACTTCTATTGTTCCAGTTTCTGTTCATTGTGACAGTCAGTCTGCCATTTATATTGCTCGGAATCCTGTCTTCCGTGAGCTTACCAAACATATCGAGCTAAATTGTCATTTCGTCCGTGAAAAACTTCATGATGGGCTAATCTCACTGTTCTATGTTCCCAGCAAGTTGCAATTGGCAGATATGCTTACCAAGCCCCTATTTGGTGTGACTCACAAGTTTATTCTGGGCAAGTTGGGTGTGGCCAACCACCCTCCAACTTGAGGGGGGTGTTGGACTTGTATTGAGCCATGTATTTAAATTATTTGTAGTGTTATGATGTATGTTTAGTTTCAGTTTTGTATTTTTTATTTGGGTTGACCCGGTTGTACATGGATTGTATATAAATGACATGTAGTTCCACTTTGGAACTAAGATACCCATTTCATCAAAATATCTGGCAGCTCCCAGATAGATGAGCGGAGGTGGGAGCATGCATGAATTGACTAAGGTATTGAACAGGAAAGCCAAATCAGGTCTTGTAAGCTCAGTTAAGGTTCGTTCTCCACGGAGGCAGCATTGTACTACTACCGGAGTGGGACAATATCAATAACAATATGCTCTCTTCTCTCCCTAATTTAATTTATCAATCATTTCAATATTGTTCATCTTTACATTTCGTGCATCGTCATTCGCCTCATTTCATAATTGACCATAAAGAAGATTTTAGCGTCTACAGTTTGGCGCCCTAGTAGCTAGTACTATTAATCAGCAAATGGAGCCTTACCCATCTTTGTATGGGTGAAGGGAAGCAACCTACACGAAAGCTAAGCAACAACTATCTGATTCCCCCTAGTAGCTCGTACTATTAATTGTGTCATTATAGAATCAGAAGTAAGCGGGATAACCTATTTTATCATCCACAGACATGCGTGAGAGGCTTGATTGTTGCAGCCTCTAACCAACAAGAAGCGGGAAAGTTCTCTGGTGGACGAAATCACCTTCTAAAATAAGAAAGCTGAAGGAATACCCAATCCACATCATGATGCATTGTTAATCAATTTACATATTGTCAATTATGCTATTATATGTATTCTCGTGGATCCAGCTAGTTCAGTCAATATTATCCTGAAGTATATTATTGAGGAAATAGGGCTAGCATCGTAAATAGTTCGCAGTTCTATGCCCTGGTATGATTCAACGAATCGAGAAACTACCCGCTCGATGAAATATTTCTCGTCGCATATGCAGCAGGAGTAAACCTTTTAATAGCATACCAAGTGATGGACTAGCCATCGACCTACAATGCCATCATCATAAGGCCATATATCTATGACATACAAGAAGTTCCCTCGACCTATCATCAAGTGATTAGTTCAATACCCCTTAGGGAGTTGGAGAGATTCGAGGCGAGCAACATGCCGCCCGTGAATGTTGCCCAGTGACCCTCAAGCTATGTAACATCAGAAATGCTATCGAATAGCAATTACAAATGTCCGACGCATCCTAATTGGACAAACTGGATGAAGATGACCTCCAGCTAATCAACTTGGATCTAGACGATCCAAAGAAGAAAGTCTACAAAGGGAAAGATCTCCACAAAGACTTTCAAGATAAGCTAATTCAATTCCTAACATATTGTATCTATTGTTACACTTGGTCTAATACAGATATGGTCGGGGTAGATATATCATAACACATAAGTTGAACGTCGCCCCAGCCTACCTTCCAGTCCAACAAAAATGGAGAAGGATGGCTCTTCGAGGAATCAAATTATGAACGAGAAGGTCCAGAAGCTTATTGATAATGGGTCTGTCTAAGAGGTACACTATCCTAATTGGCTAGATAATGTAGTTGTGATTCATAAAAAGAATGAAAAATGGTGAGTATGTATAGATTTACTGCTGTAAACAAAGCCTGACCTAAAGACCCATTTCTCCTATTGCACATCGACTAAATGGTGGACTCTATAGCCGGGTATGAAGTACGTGCTTTATGGACGCTTCTCCGAATATAATCAAATACTAATTAATATTTGGCTTAAAGTATGTATATTTATATGCATATTACCTCGCATTTTACTCATGTTTCGTAGATTTTGGATGTGTAATGTAATGATTTGTGCTAATTCATGATATTTTTATGTATAGGAATCATTCAGAGGCAATGTGGGACGAAGGTGCGTGATTTGAAGCAAGAAGGGAACGAAAAGGAAAAATGCCACAGTGTAGCGCCCAAGCTAGCGTGGGGCACTACCTGTGCCGCAGAAATCAGAAGCAAAAAATACCCCGTAAAATTTTGCCAAGTTAAGGTTCCGTGGTGCCTATGTAGGCCAATGTATTGTATTTTCGGGCTTTTTGGGTTGAAGAATGCACTGAAGTATTGATGAAAATTTTCGGCAGAAGAAGGCAATTCTGTGGTCAATTTTGCGATCGTAGAACTGTTCCGCGGACCACATAAGCATCGTAGAGTGGAACAAAAAAAGGGCAAAATTTGAAAAATAATTATGCTGGCCGCAAAATGATTTTGCGGGCCGCATAATCATTCTGCTGGCCACATAATCGATTCTGCTGCCCACATAACGATTCTGCTGCCCACATAATTGCACCACATAATTGACTTCGGGATCATTTTTGAAAATTTTCTTATCCAGTCATATTTTGATATAAGGTCATAGGGGGTCATTTTAGAAGGAAAGATCTTATATTTTAAAGAGAGGAGAGAGCTATTCTAGAGAGAAAAGGGAGGGCACCAACATCTTCATGCTTCAAATTCTTGCTCAAGCTTTGGAGATTCATGGGAGAAATCCACAAGATCATCTAATAGGTAAGGTTCTACTCCCAAGCCCTAAATTTTGTGATTTGGACTGAAAGTAGGTAATGAGAAATGTAATTCTTGGGAATGAGAGTTATTATTTATGTATGCATGTAGCTATAAGGATGGTGGGAAGGTAATTGAGCTAATATGAGTAAACTCTTGGTATTGAATGGGTTATGGAGTGAAGGAAATCTTGTAAAAGAACCTTGCACACCTAGTGTTTGATAAAAAGCTCAAATGAGCCGAAACGGTGAATATCTTCCTAATATGTGTTTAATTTTGTTATGTTTCTAAATAAATCGAAGTTGCTAAGATTTCGGGAACATTATAGTAATTTAAGGAATCCACAAAGGAAGGTATGTTGGATAAACTTCTCTCTTAGAATCGAATTCCATAATGTCCCTGTAAACTTCAAGTATGGTTGGTTCAAGTTCCTAATTCCCATGTTCTGAGTTGTTCCTAATAAATTCAATTATCCCGAGTAAACAAAGTGCTTAACACAATATTATCTTCGTATTTTGAAAATTTTTATGTTTTAACTTGGCATTTGGATATCATTGATCATTGCTTGCCGTTTCCATGGTTTTCCTTTCTTATATTGGCATTCTATTTTGAAAGAGGACATTTAGCTTTACATACTAGTACTATTCCATATGTACTAACGTCCCTTTTGCCGGGGGCGCTGCATCTTCAATGGATGTAGGTGGTTCATCAGAGGGCATCTTTGGATCGCATTAGCAGTTATTCCCTATTCAGTAGGTTTTGGTGAGCCCTACTCTATTCCGGGCCTGATGTCATTTGATGTTGTACGTTATGTTATGAGGTATAGCCGGGGCCTTATTTCCGGCACTTCCATACTACTCTTCTGTTGTACTTAGAGGCTCCATAGACAGGTTGTGGGTGGTGTTTAATGTTGGGAATTGAACTAGAAGTGTTGGTATTTGGCAAACATGTTTTTTTTCATTATATATGTAAACTCGTAATATTTTAGAAATCGTAAATGAATTTCTTTTGAGAAATGGGAAAAGAATGGGGAACATTTCACTCTCCTCATGTATATCTCTTGATATTGATTTTATATTGTTCATGGGTAAGATTGGATAGACGGCATCAAGTAGGCTTGCTCGACCGGGTTATCTCGGTTGAGCGCCGGTCGCGCTCCCCGAGGTCGGGGCGTGACAAACTTGGTATCAGAGCCTAAGGTTTTAAAGTGTCCTACGATGTCTCGGAGCCGTGTCTAGTAGAGTCCTTCTTATCGGTATATTGTCGACCACATCTATAAGTAGGAGGCTACTTGGGCACTTAGGAATGTCACCCTTATTTTGTACTCTAGATCGTGCGATAGAGCTCAAGATAGGAAGCTAATTTCCTCGTCGTGTCTCATTTTTCATATGAGTAACCCACGAGTTCGAGGCAGCGATGAGGTATTGAAAGAACCAGTTGCTAGGGGAAGTGTCCTTGTTCCTATTAATGTTATCGCGCCACCGGATTATGTGGTGAGAGCACCTAAGAAATGAAAGAGGATTATTAGCATCAATAAGCCGGAATGTTTGATATGAAAGAAGAGCTACTCTGGTTTATGTTGGATGATTCTTGAAATATGTTATGGTTGTGGAAAGAGGGGGCACAAGAAGAACAAATGCCCTTAGGTTAGGTACACCCATCCCGGTCTGCCCGATATGCGGGCGAGAACATTTTGCATCGTGTTATGAGTATGCTCAAGAGCGTGTTAGGGGTGGTAGATTTGGGCAATTCAAAAAGCCCATACAACGAGCTGGTGTAGAGATTGTTAATCTCGTCACGGGATCCTGGAGGAAGGATAGGGGAAATGCTTATGATGTATGCAAAAAGGGTAAATATCAGGTCGGTGGGGCGAGTCAGTTTAACGGACCTCATCCTCGTTGTGTGAAGTGTAGGAGATGTCATTCAGGGGTATGTCGTTATGGTACCAATGTATGTTACGTATGTGGAGTCGAGGGGCATAAGTTAAGGCACTGCCCCGTCAATCTAAAGTTACCAAGTAAGTCACTCCTTAGTATATCATTCTGAACACCACATGCTTTTCCTTGTTGTATATGTACATCTATATCGAGAGCCTTCATAAACATGGTCTTAACAAGACGCTGAATCACAAAACATTGCATGTACTTACTTTCTGAACGAGACGCATTATTCGAGAAGTCTCTTTATCACAATTATCTTACTTGCAATCTCTTGAGGAATTGAGTTCTATAATGATTTCCTTGAATTGAGTTACAACCCTAGGCTAATACTTCCCACTTGCTTCCCTAATATTCTCAACAAGGGACTATATCTGATGAATTTCTTATAGAACCTTCTGATTCGAATGGATAACATATGCTCACTTGTACCTGCGCACACACCATCATAATATTTACCTACATGGCATCGAATCCAATGTAAAGCAGCCTAGTGTTGAGATCCTTCTTGAGCCACTCTTTCTCTCTTCGGTGTATATGGCTCCTATTGTTTGAACAGTCGCTATATTCCTTTGTGGATATTATCATGAAACCTTTTCACTGTCTAGTAATATGAGAGCATATCTTAGCACCTATCACATGTGTACTTGTTAATTGAAAGTGGTCACTTGTCCGCATAAAGTTCCTCTGAAACTTGGGATCCTCACAAATTCGTAAGAGGAATATCTATTGTTCGCTCATCTTAGTATAACTTTCATGTCCACCTAGATCATGCCTCAGTGAGTAACTCACTTTGTTCATAGTATTGTAGTTGCCCATGACGTGGCCTGGTATTGCCGCTTTAGAGTTATTATAGCAGAAACGTGTCCAGCTCATAACAAATGTTCATTTTCTTTTTGCACCTCTACAACGTGTTCTGACTGTGTTCCTTAGTTATTAAATTCATTGTGCTAGTTTTCCGACACTTGTTAGATAACCATAAGAGATCATATCCTTCCATATGTTGTTGTAACACTTCCTTTCACATAAGGATCCTTAATAGGCTCTCCGTCAAGACCGAATGCATGATTTCATCCCAATATTAAGATGTCGTAGCTACATGGTTTCACTCGTGTTTGGTTGAAAGTTACGTAGACTTATCGCGACCTTTCCCTCCCCACTTTAGGTGGATGTTCCAGATTCTGACACATATCGTGAGCATATTGATTTGAAAGATAAGTTTGTCGTATCTCTAGTCCTCTCATATAGGATCAACCATCAAGAAAGGTTAAGCTATCAAAATGATAATAATCTCACAGGTACACCTACTCAGACCACTTGTAATACTTCAGGTGCTACAGGTACAGGAAATAGAGGTCGAGGTATTGGAGATAGTGCTACTGTGAATCAAGGATAAGGGAATTCTAGTAGAGGTCAGGCGAGAGTTTTTGCATTTACTAGACAGGATGCTCAGGCCTCGAATGATGTGGTTACAAGTATTCTATTTGTCTGTTCATTTGATGCACTTGTGTTGATTGATCCGGGATCTACTCACTCCTATGTGTCCTCGTACTTTGCTTTGAGGTTTAGTAGACAACCTGAGCTATTGAATGATCATTTTCTAGTTGCTACTCCTGTTGGAGAGTCTCTATTAGCTGAATACGTGTATCGTGCTTGCCAGATTTGGGTTGGGGGTAGAGATACTCTAGCTGACCTTATTGTACTTGATATGATTGACTTTGACATGCTGATGGGAATGGATTGGTTATCTTCTTGCTATGCAATTGTCGATTGTCATGCAAAGATAGTCAAGTTTGAGATACCAAACGAACCTAGTTTTGTTCTAAAAAGGGGTCAGGTTCCAGAGATTTGCAAAGTTGTATGTTTTATAAAAGCTCAACGACTTCAGAAGAAAGGTTGCTTGGGTCTCTTAGCTATTGTGAATGACACAAGAAAGGAAACAGTTAGTATATAAAATGTACCAGTAGTGAGAGAATTTTCTGATGTATTTCCTGAGGATTTACCAGGATTGCCTCCAGTACGAGAAATAGATTTTGGTATTGATTTGCCACCTGACACACAACCCATATCAATACCGCCATATCGGATGGCACCAGCAGAGTTGAAGAAGCTAAAACAACAATTGCAGGATTTGTTAGATAAGGGTTTTATCAGACCGAGTATATCTCTATGGGGTGCACCAATACTGTTCATAAAGAAGAAAGACGGATCCCTAAGAATGTGCTTTGACTACAGGCAGTTGAACAAGATAACAATACGCAATAAATATCCTTTGCCTCATATAGATGATATGTTTGATCAGTTACAAGGAGCTGCCCACTTTTCAAAGATAGACCTCCGTTCTGGTTATCATCAACTTAGAATCAAAGATGAAGATATTTTTAAGACTGCTTTCAGAACTCGATACGGGCACTATGAGTTTCTTGTGATGCCTTTCGAACTGACTAATGCTCCAGCTGCATTCATGGATTTAATGAATAGGGTGTTCAAGCTGTTTCTGGATAGATTTGTAATAGTATTTATTGATGATATCCTGATATATTCTTATAGCCAAGGAGAACACGAGAATCATCTCAGGACTATGTTGCAGACATTGCGAGAACATCGGCTTTATGTTAAGTTCTCGAAGTATGAATTTTGGCTAGACTCGGTAGCATTTCTGGGGCATGTTGTATCCAAAGATGGAATTATGGTAGATCCTAAGAAGACAGAAGCTGTGCAAAAATGGCCCAGGCCTACATCTCCTACAGAGATTTGCAGCTTTTTAGGCTTAACAGGCTATTGCAGGCGTTTTGTGCACGATTTCTCTAGAATAACAGCGCCACTGACTAAGCTAACACAAAAAAATGCAAAGTTTCAGTGGACGGAGGAATGTGAGCAGCGCTTTCAGAAACTCAAAATGTGTCTGACAACTGCACCAATATTAGCCTTACCATCAGGTTCTGGAGGATTTACAGTATTCTGTGATGCCTCGAGGGTGGGATTAGGATGTGTTCTCATGCAAAATGGTCGTGTTATAACTTATGCTTCGAGACAATTGAAAAAGCACAAGCAAAATATCCTACACATGATTTGGAGATGGTTGCAGTGGTATTTGCTCTAAAGATTTGGAGCCATTACCTATAAGGCGAAACTTGTGAGATTTATACTGACCATAAAAGTTTGAGGTATATCTTTCAGCAGAGAGATCTAAATCTTCGGCAGCATCGGTGGATGGAACTGCTCAAGGACTATGACTGTTCTATTTTGTATCATCCTGAAAAATCCAATGTGGTGGTTGATGCATTGAGTAGAAAATCTATGGGGAGTTTGGCATATATAGCTCATACAAAGAGACTTTTGGCCAAGGATATTCAGAGACTAGAAGGTACAGGTATCGGATTTAGTGTCGGAAATTTAGAGGCATTGTTGGCTTGTGCTCACTCTAAATCTTCATTAGTTGAGCGCATTAAGGCCACCCAATATGAGGATGAGCGATTTTGCAAATACAGAGATGAGGCCTTAGCTGAAAAAAGCAAGGATATGATTGTTGAAAGTGATGGTGTTCTTCGAATGGGTGATAGGCTATGTGTAGCAAACGTAGATGGGTTGAGGCATGTTATTCTTGAAGAAGCTCACAACTCTAGATACACTATACATCTTGGATCCACAAAAATGTATCATGACCTAAAGCAATTTTATTGGTGGGAAGGTATGAAGAAGGATGTTGCTAACTTTGTTTCTAGTTGTTTGACTTGCCAGCAGGTCAAGGCTGAGCATCAGCGACCCGCAGGTCTACTACAACAAATTGAGATTCCAGAGTGGAAATGGGAAAGAATTACCATGGATTTTGTGACTGGCCTACCCCGTACTCTTAGAGGTTATTATTAGTAATTGTAGATCGACTGACAAAATCAGCACACTTTTTGCCTGTGAAGACTAAATATGGTGGAGTGAGGTATGCACAGATATTTATGAACGAAATTGTCCGACTTCACGGAGTTCCAATATCCATCATCTCTAATAGAGGATCACAATTTACCTCACACTTTTGGAAATCTTTTCAAGAAGCATTGGGTACACGAGTAGATCTTAGTACTGCATTTCATCCACAGACAGACGGGCGGTCTGAATGTACTATACAGATCTTGGAGGATATGTTGAGAGCTTGCATTCTTGAGTTTGGAGGTAGTTGGGACGCTTATCTACCTTTAGTTGAATTTGCTTATAACAATAGCTTACAGTCCAGTATTCAAATGGCACCATATGAAGCATTGGATGGTAGAAGATGTCGTTCTCCTATCGGATGGTTTGAAGCTGGTGAGACTAACTTATTGGACCCGACCTAGTACAAGAAGCTATGGATAAGGTCCAGTTGATCAGACAGAGATTGCTTACAGCTCAAAGTAGACAAAAGTCTTATGCTGATAAGAGAATAAGAGATTTAGTGTTCACAATTGGGGACAAAGTGTTCCTACGAGTCTCCCCTATGAAAGGTGTGATGCGGTTTGGGAAAAGAGGCAAGTTGAGCCCCAGGTTTATAGGATCGTATGAGATACTAGACCGAGTGGGAGCTGAGGCTTATCGTTTGGCACTCCCTCCTGAGTTATCCTTTATTCATCCAGTATTTCATGTCTCAATGCTAAGGATATGTATGTTAGACTCATCTCAGGTGCTTGAAGCACCTACTATACCGCTTGATGAGAAGTTGTCTTACAAGGAGGAACGGATGGCTATTGTTGATAGGCAAGTAAGAAAGCTACGGTCAAAAGAAATTGAGTTCGTAAAAGTCTTATGGCAAAATCATACATTTGAAGAAGCTACTTGGGAAATAGAAGATGCCATGCGAGTCAAGTACCCCCATTTGTTTTAGTCTACAGGTATGCACTTGTTATAAATATAGGGACCGAATTTCATAAGGTGGGGTGAATGTAATACTCACATTCAAGTTGGGTTTTTTTGTCATTTAATATTACTTAAAAAAAAAACTAGCCAATTAAATGGGCAAAATCCCATTGTAAAGTGACGGCAAAACAGAAAAGGGTCAGGGGAAAGGGGAACGAAGCATTCTGCTTCAGGAAATGAAGAAAACAAAAGCAGAGAAGGAAAGAAAGAGAAAAGAAGAAAAGAGAGGAAGAAGAAGAAAGCTTTGAACAAAGGCTTTAAGAAGAACTGGGGTTGAAATTGAAAGTATAAAGTTCTCCTTCGACTCAAGAGGTTACCCTTCTTCTTATCAGTTGAATTATTTCACTGCATTTACGCGATTTCATATAGTATAAAAGAATTCAATATCAGTTTTATTTTATGTTAATAAATAAATAAATAATTGCTATGGACAGTAAGGCTATAAAGGTTTGGTTTAAGTACTGATAGGTCTAATTTTGGAGGAATAAAGTATACTAAATAGTTTGAAATTTATAGATTTTGGACTAGTTCTATGAGAATATAAATCCACAAATTAAGACTCAAATGTGAACCCCGATGATTGGGTATTCTAAATTAGTTATAAATTAGCCTAAACGGGAAAATTAACATGAGATCGATATTACGTAATTATAGATTGATTGGAGGAATTTGTGCGAATTGCTCGAGGTGAAGCATTTGGTATTTCGGCACGAGTACTGTGAGTAGTAATCTTACCGCAATTTTTGTTTTCATAACTTGCATGATTTACACATGATTTTTAATATGAATATGTTACCGATTATTTTGAGTTGCATGTGCGACAAGTCTTTTACTCGATATGATACCGAAATAGTTATTTGAGATGATTACCGTTGTTTTAAATATTGTCGTTGTCATTAGATATATTTTACAGTTACTTGAATTTACTGTTATCAAAATAAAATTTTATAATTTGATAAGAACCGAAATGCCCTATATTATTTTAAAATATTTTCTACGAGTATATACAGATTACAGAGACAAGCATAAATGGGAGTAGACATTGAAGGATCCCGTAGCTAACGACGAGTTCGTTAGACCTGGTGCACCTTGTAATTACCGACTACCGTTATAGCCCTCTCTAGTGGGAAGGTAGAACTAGCATACCGTTACCAATTTCCCTCGAGTAGGGACTACCGTTATATTTGACTTCTGGCGAAGAAGTCCACAGTTATACCAATTACATGATCCGTTCATTGAAACCTCCCAAATGTGAATATTGATATTATACAATGGTTACCGAGCTTATTATTGAATTTTTAATTATATTATACTACTAGAAAAACATTATGAGACTGTAAATTTTTTATTGTTTCTGAAAAGGCATTTTTATGAAATTTTTTGTTTAATATACTAGCATGTTTTCTGACTTGTCCCCAATAAAATAAACGGTTGTGGTTAAGTGTTATTACTCACTGAGCTAGCGACTCATTCCCTGCTAATTTATTTTATAGAGACAACAATTGACGTGGGCGAGGATTTCATTAATTAGAGCGTACAGGTTGATAGTTCTTGGTGAGCCTCGCACTTATTTGCGTGAGCGGAGATTTTATTTATTGTTATGGTCTTTTCTTTGAACTCTTAGAGTCACTCCATAGTCATTCTTTTAGAGTCTTGAGTATTCTTTTGTTATTATAGACTTATGTTGAGTATCGCTCATTCTTATCAAAGTTGGAGATAAAGTAGTATTTTTAGTTGTTAGTGGGTGGACTATTAATGGTAGATATTTATTTTGGTTAATTGATAAAGTCGTTGTCATTTGAATTGATATTAGGATGTTTAGTTGTTGATTTGAGATAGGAAAATTTTTGGGATAGTCCAAAAACAGGAAAAACTCTGTCCAATTTTCTGTAAAATATCGATGAGGCTTACTTGGGGGCATTTGCTCCTAAGTTTCGGTCATGATCCTAAATTGGGTCGTGACATGTTTGGACCTATAGTGGTCGTCTCTTACTGTCATCTCACTGATTTCATTGATATTTCGTACTCAATCATATTCATGCATTCATATCATATCTCAATCTCAGTTATTTATTGATACATCATATCATTGTTGTCGGGCTAGTTTCATGACATTGTGAGCCCGTGAGTGAGACTGGAGAGATTGATGACTGAGTGAGGCCGGGGGCCTGTTTGTGAGGATGTTGTCACTATAGCACATGAGTTATCCGTGTAGCATGTGAGTTGTCCGTGCGATTCCAGATATTGATATTATAGCACGTGAGTTGTCCGTGCGGCACGTGAGTTGTCCGTGCAATTCCAGGTAGTTTGTGAGGATGTTGTCACTATAGCACGTGAGTTATCCGTGCAGCACGTGAGTTGTCCGTGCGGATTATAGCGTTTGGACTGAAAGGATCCCCTTCGGAGTCTGCACACCCCCAGTGAGCACAGTCGACTATAAACAGGGATCGGGCTGCACGCCGCAGCGGGTATTGTACAACGCTGAGTGATTGAGTGTGCTGAGCATAGTGAGAGAGAATGTGAGACAGTGAGATTGAGTACTCTGAGAGCATGAGTGCATGAGCTCATCATCGAGGTGCATTGCATTTGACATGCGTACCTGAAATACATGCATAGAGGTGCATTTCCTTCTGCTACCCAGTTTTGGGGATATTGATGATTTTACCTGTATCTTGACATGTAGGTATAGAGAAGTACTTTCCTCATGCTATCTGAAAATGAAACACCTTACTATTTGTTGAAAGGAGTTTTGAAAAAAATCACAGTTTTCAAACTTACTCGTATATTGATTTTTCGGTAAAAGATTTGGATTTTCACTATGATACTTGAAAAGAAATGCCTATTTTTCTGGAACTGTGAACGAAATGAGCCTTTTATTTCTGAGATTCTTCTTTTGTTATTGTACTATGCTGTTATGAACTGTTGTGGAATATTGGTGTTGGACCCGACCTTTTTGTTAGCTCGTCACTACTTTCAACCTAAGGTTAGGTTTGTTACTTATTGAGTACATGGGTCGGTTGTACTCATACTACACTTCTGCACCTTGCGTGCAGATGTTGGCTGTTGATGTTGTTGTGTTCGATGGGAGCTGGATTTGAAGATGTATCTGTGTTCCGGTTGTAGCTGCCTCTTGTTCGTGGTAGCCTTAGATCTATAAAACTCTATTTATGTACTTTTCAAACAGACGATGTATTTATTTTATTTCCGCTTTGTAAACTCTATTCTTAGAAGCTCGTGATTTGTACTACAAGTTCTTGGGGAATGTATTAGATTCAGATGTTTCTTTACTTAATTGCTTTATTAATTGTTATTAAAAATTGGTTAGTGATTAATTGGCTTACCTAGCGGGTTGGGTTAGGTGCTATCACGACTAGTGAATTTAGGGTCGTGACAAATATATTTCACCAATTGCATTAGCAATGTATCTCAAAGTTGTAAGTACAATATTTACAATGCACATACAAATAAAAGAACTACCAATATGAAATCCAAAACATAGAATGTTTTATCCATGTAAATAAATTTGAATTGGGTAACTCGTAGAATATGCAGATCCAGGCACGAGAATTGCAATTCAGTAGCTTAAATGCCCGAGAAAAATATCAAGTAGAGATTAACAGACTTACTTAGAGGACAATCATCACCAGGGAGTTTGCAATCAGGACAACAACCATCAAAAGCCATCCTACATATCCCACAAGTTTCATCCTGAGTGTCTCATGTCCACGAAGCAACTGCAAGCCATCTGCAATACACAAGTAACAAAAAGTAATATAAAGTAAGCACATCATGCAGTCTTAAGTACGAAAACTATTAATATCACATGCCATGAAGAGGACATACTCTATTAACGATTCGAGCAAAACGTCCAACAGAACAGGTTAAGGGAAATTTATGATGTAGTCCATCACAAAGAAATATGCCAATAACGCATCTAATGAACTCGCAATATAAAGCTACCCTCATAAAAATGTGAAATATTTGACAGAATTTAAATTGAAGTAGATTTTCAGAGCAAAACACTAAAGGACTAGTAAAAATGCTTCTTTGTAATTTAGAAGAGAAATCAACCTTTTCCGAAGATAAAATTGATGCGTTAATCTATGATTTCTGTGTGAATTTTGAACTGAAATGGTTCTCTTTTTAGGGCTTTATACGAACTTTTTGAAAGTGGCGAAAAAATTATTGAAAAATATGTTTTGGTCCTACCTTGGAAGCAATAGGTTTCTTGGGCTAAGTTGTTGTCACATGGCCCGTAATCCAACGAGGGAGTCTGCCCCAGTCTATGTATGGCTAAAATAGTTCACAGAAAGATAGCCAAGACTGAACTAGCCCATGTCGCTGTTGTCACTTGGCCAGTAAATGATTTTAGAGAAATTTTCAGAAACCATTCGTGTTTAGTGGCTATTAACTTTCTATAGCTACTATATACATAATTACTTCCTATAGCTACTATTCAATTGTTACGGTAGTGTATTCGCGCTGTTGTATTCATGAATACAGCAGTAAAAAGCACCTAAAATCAGCGCAGTTGTACGCGCATGTATTCACATGTATTCGCGCCATGTATTCATGAATACAGCAGCAAAAAGCGTCTAAAATCAGGGCAGTCCAGCTGTACGCGCATGTATTCACATGTATTCGTGTTGCTGCATTCATGAATACAGCAATAAAAAGCGCCTAAAATCAGGGCAGTCTGTCACGCCCCAAACTCAGGGAGCGCGACCGGTGCTCAACCGAGAGAACCCGGCCGAGCAAGCCTATTAGACTTCCTTCTACCCAAACTCATCCATGAATAAAGAGGAGATGTACTCCATTAATCAATCACTGAAAAGATTTTATTAACAACTTTCTTTTCATTCCCATTAGTAGCTTCATTTATAATTTCCAAAATATTACGAGTTTATAGAATTAATGAAAAATATAATTTCCAAGTACCAACATTTCTAGTTCAATTCCCAACATCAACCATAACCCACAACCTATCTACGGAGCCTCTAAGTACAACTGAAGAGTAATATAGAAATACCGGCAACAAGGCCCCGGCTATACCTCCACCACAAAGTACATGAGAAACAAAAGATACATGACCCCGAAATGAAGTGGGGCTCACCAAATCGGCTGAAAGGAGTGTACTGCTATCACTGATCAATGCCACCTACTGTAGAACCACCTGCATCCATTAAAGATGCAGCGCCCCTGGGAAAAAGGGACGTTAGTACTGTCGAATAGCACTAGTATGTATAGCTAGAAATCCTCTTTCAAAATAGAATACCCATATGATCTATACGTAGAACACATAATATAATGTAATTGAAACAACCTGTACAAACAAGGACAACAAAAGGGACACCTATTGTCTGCATTAATAATGTGTCTCATTAGACCGTCCTTAGTGTTCACATATCATATTATACAATTATGCGTTTCATAGACCGTCCATAGTGTTTATTCATACCGTACATCTATACCTCTTATACACAATGCACCTATGCATTTCATAGACCGTCCACAGGATTTCATATCATAATGGATTTCATAACACAATGTACCTATGCGTTCATAGACCGTCCATAGGGTTTCATATCGCAGTGTACCTATGCGTTCATAGACCGTCCACAGGATTTCATAACATAATGTACCTATGCGTTTCATAGACCGTCCACAGGATTTCATAACACAATATACCTATGCGTTTCATAGACCGTCCATAGGGTTTCATAACACAATATACATATGTGTTTCATAGACCATCCATAGGGTTTCATAACACAATATACCTATGCGTTTCATAGACCGTCCATAGGGTTTCATAACACAATATACCTATGCGTTTCATAGACCGTCCATAGGGTTTCATAACACATTGAAAACAAAAGTACAAATGCGTACATCTCATAACCTTTCAAACCACATATCACCTAATCCGTACTTTCAACCACTAACAACATTATTATTTCATTGGCTCTCTTGGCCATACATATGATTCTTTATTCATGGCGCAATGGCCGTATTTCATATTCCACACTTTCATTTCTTCCCTTTCATAGATCATCAACATAATTATCAACAAGTAGAATATTCCGGAAATCACAACTTTAAATTCGTTAGTAATAAAGGCTTTAAACACAATCGATTTCTTTCCAATAAATGGAGTAAAATGATTGGCAATCGAAGGACAAGTTAAAATCATACACAGTTTCCACTAACGAATATGTAAGAACGCAACACACATTAAAAATTACTTACAAAGCATAGCATTAGCTAAAGCTGCCACATATGGGTATCACTTGAGTTCATAAACTTTTAGCTGATTATATTGTCGAAGTCAATTTTCGAATAGTTGAGTCAAAGCTCATTTCATAATCTTTCTCATATTATTTTATTTCATTGGCATCATTGGTCACAAGTATAACTTTCACTATTGGCACGTTGGCCACACTTTATATTCCTAATTTACTGATTTCACTTCCAACCATCTTTATAAGTTATCAACAATAAGACATTCCAAATCAAGACTTTAGGTACACATATGAGCAATTAAAAGTCTTAAGAATATTGAGATTTTCTCATACAATTTGGCATACTAGCTTTCATTTGAAATACGATTCGAGCCACCACATTTTAATAAGCAACCCATACTTTGAAACTCACGGAAACATTGTGGAATTCAATTCCAAGATAGAAAGTTTAGCCAACATACCTCAATTAAGCTTTCCTTAAATTACTACAACATTCCGGAAATTCTAGCAATCCCAATCTATTTTGAGACATAACAAAATTTAACAACAATTAGGAAGATATTCATGGTCTCGGCTCATTTGAGCATTTTATCAGACACTAGGTGTGCAATTTTAACCACAAGGTTCTCCTACAAGATTTTCTTCACTCCACAACCCAATCCTTACTTATTTCAGCTCAACAATCTTCCCACAATTCTTATTGGTACATGCATGTATAAATAATAATCTCATACCCATGAATCATACTCCTAATCAACCATCTTCTACCCAAATTCGAAATTGAAAACTAGGGTATGGAACCTTACCTCTTAGATGAAGAACTTGTGGGTTTTCCTTATTAATCTTCCAAGATTTGAGCAAGACTTGATGAATAATTAGCCTAGGGTTTTCCTCTCTCTAAAACACTCTCCCTTCTCTCTAAAACATTAGAGTTTTGCTCAAAAATGACCCAAAGCGTGTATTTAACGAAGTAGGGTCGGGTTTTAAAAACTCAAAAATGGAGCTCCGGAACAGGTTCTGCGGTTGCATATGCGACCGCATAATGGATATGAGGACCGCATATTGGTCGCATAATTACAGACCAAAACGATCAAAAATCTGCCTGTGTATGCGGTCACTATGCGGTCCGCATAACTGTTATGCGATCGCATAATGCACCGCATAACAGTTATGCGGTCGCATAGCCGACCGCATAATTGCCCCCAGACTGGCCCTTCTCCTTCTTATTTCTGCGTCCATTATGCGCCCCGCAGAGTGATTATGCGGTCGCATAATGGACCGCATAAACGCGCTTTTCTGCCAAAAATTTTCCTTTATTTTTCGGTACATTCTTCAACCTAAAAAGTCTGAACCGTGGTTCGCAAGCTCGCCGCGAAGATTTTATACCATCCTCAAACACGTAAGCCTACTCCGGCACCACGAAACCTTGAATTCACTTGCGAAATTTACGGGGCTTTACACTGAAATACTTCAAAATTTTCGGAGGTATTACATTCTCCCCCGCTTAGAATCATTCGTCCTCGAATGTGGGTCAAAATCCGTCATTAGCATTCAATGTGGTTCAACTGTTGGTTCACACACACCAGTAGTTTCAAAATTTGGCTAACTCCCTAAATTTCCAAAATTTTTGCCAGAGTCTCCCCTGTAACTGTGCCTATCCACCTACCAGAGTAACACCAAAACAATTCCTAACAACACATCCACAACTTGACAAAACATCACCATGTATAACAACGTCACTAATCTCATCATTACAGGCATTATACTATCAAGAGTGGTATGTGGATATAAGCTGCACATATTTAAATCATAACACACATAAGTACCTTTCAAATCACAATCATTTAACTATACACTCAAGTGGAAACATTTTATTTCCTTAACACTTTTGCCCCTCCATGTGGTCTCCTCGACTTACAGACTTTGCCATAACACGTTAACAGAGACAATCTCAACTCCCGGACTTTTCTAACAAGGATAGCAAATAGTTGCTCCTCACAATCCCATTATTCCTTATCTTCACTTTATTAGACATAGACACATGAAATATCGGGTACACGGAGAACAATAATAGGGAAACATCGTATTCATAGTTTAGCCTATTTCCTTTCAAAATTCCATAAGACCTAGTGTGACTTCACATACTTTACCTTTATTAACACTTCACATAGCATCCTCATGCAGAAAATATTGAGAATAACCCATTCACTTTCTTCAACTCTAAATCTCCACGCCGAACACCCAAACTAAACCTTTGGCAACCTCCAATAATTTCGCTAAGATGTGCTAGCTTGACTATGACCATAAAATTTCCTATCCCATATATTTGATCACGGGATGATGCTTCTTGTTTGACATGCCTGAACCTACAATACTCGATAGATTTGCTACAACCAGGAACAACGAGGTTCGAGATTTTGCTGGAAATAATCAAGAATCCATCAACGTGCTGAGCACGGCATTTCAGGAGGTTATATCCTAAGAGACATGAAGGTTACTACCAATAGTGCTGACATTGTTAATCATTGTGATGACATCATTGATTCGACACATGAGGCATAGAGTTGCCTAGTAGGCATTGATAATGCAGGTACCATGTTCATGATTCTGAGATTTAAATAAATGAGTCATTTAGACATGTGGCATATGGGAGGTATAATCGGAAGGATAAAGACATTAGCGTCAGTTATTCTTGGAAAGCTATGAGTCATGAAGAGGACAACGACAATTATTTCATTCCATACGTGCCTTGTTTGGCAATAGTAGGCCTCAAAGATAGATAACACGTATGTGATACCAGTCGCCTCCTGGAGTGTAGGGAAAAATTAGTTTAACTCGAAATGAGAATATTCTAACACCCTGAATGTGATATGGGTTTCAAAATACATGAAGTTGCATTATGCTCTTAACAGTAACTAGCAAAAATGAATCTCTGCCACAAGCCTACGAGGATGCAAAAGAAGTTGAGCACTTGTGATATTATTATCATTCTGACAGCTTAACCCTTCACAATAGTTGATCCTATATGAGAGGACTAGAGATACAACGAATCTACCTTTCAATTCAACATGCTCATGATATGTGTTAGAATCTGAAACATTCACGAGTGAAACCACATAGCTAGGATATCCTAATATTGGGGTTGAGTGACTTACTTGTTGTCCCTTGACTGTTGGGGCAGTGCCTTAGCTGGTGGCCCTAGACTCCGCACCCGAAACATTCATCCGTGCCACGTCGGCACACCCCCAAATGACGCCTCCCACACTTGGGACATGGGGACCTTTGCTGCAGCTGAGAATCCCCATTTGAATGTACCTGCTGATTAGACCCATGGTTGCTTTGCTTACTATGGCCCCACCACTGCTAATCAGGCCCTGATGGTAGTGCTCTATCTGAAGACTGAGCAATTGACTGCACGGGTCTGGATGACATTCTCCTATGTAATGCCTTTCCACCATTACCCCTATTGTATGAGCCAATAAGATTGCCCGTGGATCGGGTCTTTTTGTTATTATCTAGCTCTCTCTTTCTTTTTAACTTTCGATCCTCTGTAGCTTGAGCAAACGCCACCATTTTTCCATAATTCATATCATAATTCAAGGCAGCCGTAGCGGCCTCATTAATTACCAAGGGACTAAGTCCTTGCACAAGCCGGCGCACTCTAGCCTCCATAGTGGGCAACATGTAAATAGCATACTTGGACAGGTGTGCAAATTTCATATGGTACTCCCATACACTCAGGCTACCTTGCCTTAGGCTCTCAAACTCAGCGACACGGGCCGCCAGAGTTTCAGCAGGCAAGAAGTGGTCAATGAAAGCATCGGTAAACTCACTCCACCTTGCCGGAGGGCTCCCTTCTTCACGGGACTTCTCCCATAGTTCAAACCAAGAATACACCACCTCTTTCAGGCGGTAGGAGGCCAATTCCACTGCCTCTGTTTCAGTAGCACGCATAACTCTGAGAGTCTTGTGCATCTCATCAATGAAATCCTGGGGATCTTCCCCAGTATTAGTACCCGTAAACACTAGAGGATCTAACTGAAGAAACTTGTTCACTCTGGAACTTGCAGATTCCCCTGATTGACTAGAAGAAGTAGGCCCAACACTCAATCTCTGGGCCTGAGAAGCCACTATCTGTGCCAACATCTGTATGGCTCCCCTAACATCAACATCAGAAACACCAGAATCGAAAGCTGGAGCTGGATGTGGAACTGGAATACCAGTCGGAGGGACCATTGCACCCTCAGTAGGTGTAGGGACAGGTGCAGTCTGATCGATTATGGTATAATCAGGGAGTGTAGTAACTGGAGGAATATCCTCACTCCTTGGGTGCTCACCCGCATCATTGAATATAGAATCAGCTCCCACTCCTGGGGTGACATTGGCCATTTGGCCAGTTCTTGCATTCTTCTTAGGCGCCATATACTGAAAGTTAGAGTAAAGCACCAGTTAACGGAGGAACAATCTTACAATCAGCTTTATCGCACGATCAAGGACATGAAAGAAGGGTAGCACTATTGGTAGTAACCTTCATGTCTCTTAAGATATAACCTCCTGAAATGCCCTACTCAGCACATTGATGGATTCTTGAAAACTTTCAGCCCAATCTCGGACCTCGTTGTTCCTATTTATAGTAACCTATGGGGGTTGAAGGTTCAAACATGTCAAAGAAGAAGCGCCATCCAATGAACAAACATATTGGATAGGAAGTTTTATGGTAATATTAAAGCTAGCACGTCTTAGAGTAATTGTTGGAGGTCGCCAAAGGGTTTAGTTTGGGTGTTCAACGTAGTGATTTAGAGTTGAAGAAAGTGAACGGGTTATTCTCAAGATTTTCTCTAGGAATATATTGGGTGAATTGTTAAGGAAGGTAAAGTATGTGTAGTCACATTAGGCCTTATGGAATATTGAAGGAAATAGGTCAAACTAAGAGTATGATGATTTCCCATTGTTGTCCTCCATGCATCCGATGCATCATGTATCTAGGTTCCAGAAGGTTGTTGGAAATCCTTTGCCTATCGTTCCGGTGGAAACTATTGAAGGTGAAGTTAATGGGTAATTTACTTATAAGAGGTACCTAGTTGTCATCCTTGTTATATAAGTTCGAAAATTCTGATCTGCCTTTGTCAAAGTAAAGGAAGTATTCTCACATGCTTGTATAACCGTATGGTTGTGATTCAAAAGGGTACTTGTTATATATTATAATTTAAATATGTGCAACTCATGTCTAGATACCACTTCTGTTAATGTAATGCCCTTAATGTTGAGATCAGTGTTGTTGAAATATGCTGTGATGCTTTGTTGAGTTATGGATATGTTGTTAGGGTGGTTTTGGTGATTCTCTGGCAGGTGGTTAGGCCTAATTACAGGGGAGACTCTGCCGAAATTTCTGAAAAGTTTTAGAGTTAGTCAAATTTGGGGGATTGAAATTTTTGAAAGAAGAGTCGAGTTATGTAAGTGCTTGGGGCCGGACATTACTCCTCATTCAAGAACGAATAATCTTAAGTCGGGGAGAATGTAAGGCCCCGTAAAAAATTTCTAATGATTTAACATTTTAAAGTGCGCCAATAGTATTTGGGAATAACGTATTTAAGTATTAAAGGAGACCTATAGGATAGATCCAGATCATGTTGAATTGATAATGTATGTTTAAGGTATGTTGGAACATACTAAGGGGTTTCGGAATTGGCAAGAACTTGTGTGGAACAAGTTGGACATATTAAGAGGAAAGGATGTTTCATTTGGCGCAAGACCCAATTTCAAATGCATAGAACTCCCTCAATATAATGACTTAGGTGGTGATCTACCTATCAAATTCAATCGCATTGAACCTAGTTTCCAACGCATGAAACCGTTTGTCATTTGGATATGTATACAGAAAGTTATGGCCATTTTAATGGACCTGTGTCATATGCGCGCCTAGATGCGCGGCCGTGCATATTTGAGAGTTTCTGCCTCAGGTGCATGCCCAATGCGCGGCCGCGCACGTAGGAACTCATTATATAACCTCGAGGACGGGTATAGAGAGAGAGGCTAAGTCATTTCTTCAAGACTAAGGCTTTTGTCTCCACCACCCATCCGGCCAAGGCTTCAAATACACATCTAAGGTGAGTTTTTATGTGTGTTTTTATGATGATTTCACTTCTTAATCACTAGTTACAACAAGGTTTTGTATTGGATTCCATAGGATTTCTTCAAAATCTCAAGAACACCCCAAAAGTTGACTTTCAAGATTTGGTCTACAAAAGGTAATCTTTCACCCTTAAAGCTACATGCATGGATTGCGAGTGAATAAATGAGCAAGGAATAAGTACTAGCACTTATGAGATGGTGATTGGAAGCCATAAATACTTAAACTAGATTATTGGGTGTGGTAGAGATTTTGTAATGAGTTAATTAGTAAAATTTGGTAGACGTGAGTTCATTGATGATTATAATGGTACTAAGAAGGAAGTTAGTGGACAAAGGATGTTGTAGTATCTCTTGTTGGTGGTAAGGAGGTATTGTTAGAGGAAGAAACACCATTACTAGAGGTAGTTGAATGCTATGCACTCTAGGTGTTTGATAAAATGCCAAAATGACCAAAAACCTAGAAATATTTACTAATATTGGTCCAATTGAATTATGTTGATGTAGATTAAAGTTGTAAGAGTAGTTGTTGGTTTTAATATCGCTAAAGAGCTTCATCAAGGTATGTTGGCTAAACTTTCTCTCTTACAATCGAATTCCATAATGTTTCCTTAAGATCAAGTATGATTGGCTCAAGATTCCCAACTTCTATATTCTGGGTTATTCCCTATAAGATTGTTTATTCCAAATGAGCCTTATATCGAAAGATAGATGTTCAAAGTATGGTTGGCATATTAAAATATTGTGTCTTTGAGTCGTGTTTTAAATGAGAACTAGTATACCAATTGGGTGAGAAAAACTCGATATGTTTAAGACTCATAATTGGTCATATGTATACCTAAAGACTTGATTGGAAGCTTCTTGTTTTTGATAATCTTTAAAGATGCTTGAAAATGAAATAAGCGGATTGAAGAAATAGAGTGTGGCCAACTTGCCAAGAATTTAAGTTATGATTGTGGCTAGTAGTGCAAATGATTTGAGAGGATGCGATAAAGAATATGAAATGAGCCTCGACTCCATTATTTTAAAAGTTATATGGAAAATAGAATTTGCCTAAGAGCTTTTATACTCAATTCATGCCCATCAGTGGCTGCTTTAACTAATGCTTTGCTTTATAAATATATCCAGTGTGATTCGAGTTCTATATACTCGTGTGTTGAAATTGTACATTGTCATTTATGGGGAAGAGTATTGAAAGAGTAAATAGTGTATTGATTGTTTATGATTTTTCATGTGTGTTTCTATTGTTGGTTGGTATGCCTCATTCTTTGGGAAGAAATCATTTTTGTTTGAACTTCCCATTACAAATGGATTTGAAGTATATGATTTCTGAAATTTTCTATATGTTGATATTTGATGGTGATATTTGAAATTGAAACAGATGAAAGTGTGGCATATGAAATACGGCCATCGTGCCAGGAATAAAGAATCTTGTGAATGGCCAACTGAGCCAGGAAAATATTGTCGTTATGAATTACAGGAAATACTAATGAAAATTTATACAATGTGAAAGATGTTGAGGTGAGTACAATTGTAATTATCTTACCTCTATGTGAAAATCAAAAATAAAATATTTTTTGGAGCATCATTAGTAAAACCGAGGAAGGGTGGGTCATAAGGCCTATACCTGAAACTACACGTGCCGGTGTAGGGGTGGATTGTGGTTATCCCCCTTATTTGGGATGAAATTTTGATATTAGTCCCCTTAATTGGGATGAACTGGTAATAATTAGGGAATGGAAAAGTCAACCCACACGGCATATGTGGGAAGACGGCCTAGCTGATCGGGTGGAGATCGGACTCCATGTTGCGCACCTGGTGGTACTACTCTTGGTAACAAGTTTCTTTCGTATCACCTATCAAACCACATAGTCCGCGGGGAGATGGCCTAGCCGATCGGGCATGATCAGACTCCGTGCTAACAAAAACGGTGGAATATCAGTGCTAATGATCTCCCAACCAAAATTTGTATATAAAGTTCATATTTTGAAAATTATTATGTTTTAACTGGACATTTGGATATTGTTGATTGTGACTTGCTATCTCTATGTGTTACCTTTTCTTATATGGGCATTCTATTTTGAAAGAGGACTTTTATCTATACATACTAGTGTTATTCGACATTACTAACGTCCCTTTTGCCCGGGGAGCTGCATCTTTAATGGATGCAGGTGGTTCTACAGCAGGCGGCATTGATCCGTGATAGCAGTACATTCTTTTCAGCTGATTTGGTGAGCCCCACTTCATTTCGGGGTCATGTATCTTTTGTTTCTCATGTACTGTGTTTTGAGGTATAGCTGGAGCTTTGTTGCCGGCATTTCCATATTACTTTTCTATTATACTTAGAGGCTCCGTAGACAGGTTGTGAGTTGTGGTTGATGTTGGGAATTGAACTAGAAATGTTAGTATTTGGAAATCATGTTTTTCATTAATTCTATAAACTCGTAATATTTTAGAAATTATGAATAAAGCTACTAATGGGAATGAAATGAGAGTTATTAATGAAATCTTTTGAAAGTTTGATTAATGGAGTACATCTCCTCTTTATTCGTGGAGGAGTTTGGGTAGAAGAAAATCTAACAGGCTTTCTCAGCCGGGTTCACTCGGTTGAGCGCCGGTCGCGCTCCCCGAGTTTGGGGCGTGACATCGGCGGGATCAATTTCTTCCATTAGCGCAAATTGCATATAACATGAGCTATTAGTTGAGCATTCAGATGGATCTGTATGAGTCCTTATATGGGAGGCAATGTCATTCTATGGTTGGATGGTTTGAGCCAGGTGAGGCTAGATTGTTGGTCATAGATTTGGTTCGAGATGCTTTGGAGATGCTGAAATTGATGCAGGAGTGGCTTCGTATAATATAGTCCAAGCAAAAGAGTTATGGTGATAGAAGGTTTGTGATGTAGCTTTCATGGAGGGTGAGAAGGTTCTTCTTTGAGTTTCACCTATGAAGGGCATGATGTGATTTGGGAAGAAGGGCAAGTTAAGCCCTCGATATATTGGCCCTTTCGAGGTGTTGGAGAGAGTTGGTGAGGTGGCCTACAAACTTGTGTTGCCACCTAGCTTATCGGGATTTATCCAGTATTTCATGTTTTCATACTTTAGAAGTACTATGAGGATCCGTCCCATTCGTTGGATTTCAGTTTAGTGCAGTTGGATGAGAATCTAGCCTATGAGGAGGAACTAGTTTCCACTTTGGATAGGCATGTTCGGAAGCTGAGGTCTAAGAATATTGCATAAGTAAAGGTTCACTAGAGAGGTCAGCCAGTCAAGGAGGTGAATTGGAAGGCCGATCATGATATGCAGAGCAGATATCCTCATCTTTTTATATCCCACGTATGATTCTAAACTCGTTCGAGGACGAACGTTTGTTTAAGAGAGGGAGAATTATCGACCCGATTGGTCGTTTTGTGTATTTGAGCCCCCATTCCCCTATTTGATGCTTCTCGTGTGCTTCTTTGTTGTTTTATGACTTGCGGGGATGGTTGGTTTTATTTCGGAGAAGTTTTGGTGTAAATTGGACTACTTATATCCAAGGTTGGAAGATTAAGTTATAAACGTTTACCGAGGTTTAACTTTTGTGTAAACAACTTTGGGATTGTGCTTTGATAGTTCCAATAGGTTCGGATAGTGATTTTGGAATTAGGCATATGTCTGGATTTGGATTTGGAGGTTTCTAGGTTGATTTGGCTCTATTTGACGAAAGTTGAAAATTTGAAGGTTTGGAAGGTTCATAGGTTTGACTGGGAGTAGACTTTGATGTTATCGGGTTTGGATTATTTTTACGGGAGTTGGAATAGGTTCGTTACGTTATTTTGGACTTGTTTGCAAAATTTGGGATTATTCTGAGTTGGTTAGGCATGGTTCGCCATGAGTTTTGAACGTTGGAAGTTGATTAGCTCAGTAAACTTGAATTGGGGTGTGATTTATAGTTTTGATGTTAATTTGTGTGATTTGGCACCTCGAGTTGGTCTGTGTTATGTTTTGGGACTTGTTGGTTTGTTTGTTCGGGGTCTCGAGGGGGTCGGGAGTGTTTCGAATGGATTTTAGATCATTTTGAGCTTCTTGAACTGCTGAAGATTGCTACTGTCTGGTGTGCTTCGCGATCGTGGAGCAGGTCTCGCGATCGGGAATGATTATTTTGGGGTTGCAATGTTTTGTTCTTCGCGTTCGTGGAAAGGGCATCGCATTCGCGAAGAGGGCATTGCGTTCGTGATGTATTGGAACAGTTAGTCTTCGCGTTCATGGACGAAGGGCTCGCATTCACGTAGAGGAGAGCTTGGTTGGGAGCTGTTAGGGCTAAGCCTTCACATTCGCAATGGGTTAATCGCGTTCACGTAGGCCAGTACATTTTGAGCATCATTGGGTGGAATAAAAAGCTGTCTAATTTCGGGACTTAGACCCATTATTTCATATTTTCAGCCCTAAACATGGAGAGAGGCAAATTGTGAAGGGTATTTTCACACAAGGCAAGAGGGTAAGTAATTTCTACTTGATTTTAACATTATATCTTGATTACCCATGGATTATTACAAATAGATTATGGGGTTTTAAGGAGAAATTTTAGGATTTTGACTATGGTTTTGGAGAGTGAAAAAAGGAGATTTTTATCTCGATTCAGAGTCAAATTTGGATGAAACTTGTATATTTGGACTCGTATTCAAACGGGTAATCGGGATTTGTGACTTTTGTTGGGATTCAGCAGGCAAGCCCGGGTGGACTTTTTGGTTGACATTATGATATTTGATAAAGATTGGAACTTTATTACTTGGAATCAATTTTTATAGCCATGTTTGATGTTGTTGAGTTGTTTTTGGACTAGATTCGATCTATTTGGAAGTCAATTCGTGCGGGAAGGGCTTTTTGTAGTATTCATTCTCGCACTTTGAGGTAGGTATCTTGACTAGGCTTGGCTTGAGAGTATTTTCCCTGTAGGTTTCGATGCTTGCTATGTGTTGGGGGTGATGCACGTATGTGGTGGCGAGCGTATTTGCGTACACTATGGTTATTCATGACCTAGGTAGACCTTAGGCTATTATGTGCTTTGATTTTCTATCATGCCTTCGTGTTACCGTGTTTTCTTTACTTGTACGACTACTTGGACTATTGTTCATGCTAGAAATCATGTCTAGGCTATGTGCTTATCTATTTTAGAAATGATAGTACCATGTTGCTATGTTGAGTTGTTTGCCTTGATTGTAGTCATACTTTCTTCAGTCATGATATTATATCTGCGTGTTATATCATCAGTTTTTGTACTTCTTACATGTTATATCATGTGGCGCTTGCATAATTTGTGTGGTTTATTGATTTTTGATGCTTTGATATATTGGTATATTATATTTGAGCAGATTAATGACTGAACTGGGCCATAGAGTCGTAATGATATTGATATTGAGGTGATGCGTATGCTAGGCCCCCCATTAGGCTGAGTGATGCTGATATTCAGGTGACGCGTGGGTCATTTGGGCTGCGTTATGATGCTCGTTGACTTTTGATCCAATTGGCTCTTCGGCTAAGATCCGACCCTCCGGAGTCAGGTGATAACCCATGGTCTTTGGGCCATGTGAGTGCAGGCACTTGGTACGTGATGATAGAGGAGCTTTATGCCATGCATTCGTACAATGTGAGAGTGTGCTTATTTGATGATTTCACTGTGAATTCGTTGATTTTGGCATTGTTACTTGTCATATAGGCAAAGAGATATATCTTTCTCATGCTAATTGAAATTCTATATCTTGAAATTGATGACCTAACTGATTTGATTGGAAAGCATGCCTATTTCCTATTAATGTGAATAAGTTGAACTTGTTATTCTTGAGCTATTTTCCTTTATTATTACTATGTTGTTTTTGTCATTGTTGACTGTTGAAAAGTTGTAATCATACTACACTCTGCACTTTATATGCAGATCCAGGTGTTGCCGATAGAGCTGATTGTTAGAGAGTTGCACCGGTTCCGTTGGCTATTTCAAGGTTGCACTGTTGTTTACGTCTGCATGCCTTGGAGTTACATCCTTTACCTTTGTTATTATTGTTTATATACTTCAGACAGTGTCGATTATTTATTTCATAGATCACATGTACTCGTTGACACCAGGTTCTTGGATGGTATTTCAGTTGTATCACTATATTGCTTCAGTTATATATCTTATACCGCTATTGTGGCTATTTCTTATTATTGCTAGAGTTTATTTCTGTAAATTTGATGTTGTCTTGCCTAGTAAGCAGTGTTAGGCGTAGTCACCGCTTTGGTGGGATTTGGGATCGCGACAGTCGTACCTGCGGAAGTTTGGTGTCACGACCCGAAATCCCACCAAAGTTCATGATGGTCCCTAACTAGCTCGCTAGGTAAGCCAACACTATAACAATCATAACTCTAAAGAAGATTAATCAAATCTTAATAAAATTCTCAATATGATAAGAAACATGAATAATCTCAACAGATATCATAGATAAAACCACCTGAGGTGGGGCCTAAACATAGCACAACTGCCTATACAGCCCAATACCCGGTTGTCACAATCATCATAAGAAACTAACAAGTGTATGTAGAATCAAAAGAGTACACTATTTGTTTGAAAGAGATAGATAGATGTCACGACCCAAAACTACCACCGGTCGTGATGGTGCCTAATCACTTGCTAGAAAGACAATCATAAATAGTAACAAAACATGATAACAAGTTACAGAATTGATAAGACGAATACTTGTTCTTGTGTTATGCCGTGATTGGGACGTGTGCACTCTGTGATACATATGTGATTATTTGTATGACTACTTGAACTTGATTTTTACAATTGATTTAGTCATAGTCATGATTCTTATGTTAAACACTCATCTGTATTTGTTTATTGTCTTGTCCTTGTGCACCTTGTTGACAAGTTATGAGCATATGTCTTTGATGGTAATTTTGCATATTGCATTGTTTTGATTATGATAGATGTGGACATATTGGGTGGATTGATTGAGTGTTGGCACGAGGTCTTTACCGTGTGATTGTGATGATATTATGGCACAGGGTCTTTGACATGCAGTTGTGATGATATTGTGGCATGAGGTCTTTGCCGTGCGATTGTGATTATTATTGCGCATTGGGCAAATTAAGGGTAGCATGTTTCAGTTTTGCCCATGTGGCTAAATAAGGGTGGTGATATGTGAATATGTGAAATAAGGGTGTAATTTATTGATATTTTGCATGTGACGAAATAAGGGTGGCATTGTTGATGATGTTATGTGATGGTTTGGGGGTAATTTTGTTGATTATGTTTATATGGTGGTACAAGTATGACATTCTTGAATGTGAATGTGACTTCATTATGTTTGTCATGCATTTTTACATTGTTTTTGTATTGCATATAACATGATAATCTATGCCTATGTTAATATTTGATGATTTGGTTGTCAAGATGGATTTACCTATGTGGAGTTGATATTTCATATTTGTTGAGTTGTTGGTAGCATATCGGATTGATATGATAAGGAAGTTGTCATCATGCATTGATATATTTGATTCTTGAAAGGTTCTCTTGAACGTGTTATTTGGCAATTGATACAGAATCAGAACATGTTGGGCACAAGTTTATAGCTATGTATGAGTATACATGATATTGAGCTGCACAAGTTTTGCAAAGTGAGTATCTTTTAACTTTAAAATCTCGTCACTCCTTCTCTAAGGCTAGTCAAAATACTTACTGAGTACATAGGGTCGGTTGTTCTCATATTATGCTTCTGTACCTTGCGTGCAGATTCTGGAGCGGAGTAGCTGTGGAAGACAAAGTCTTGCATTGGAATGTACCAGCGTACCAGATTTATGCAACTTTTGGTTCATGGTAATCTAGGATTTCCTTTCTGTTTATGTAAACTTCAAATAGATCTTGTAAACATTCTTCATAACCACTTTGTAAATCTTATCTTAGTGGATCATGACTTGTACTACCAGTCCTTGGGATAGCTGTATTGACTTCTCTTGCAAAGTAATAGTGTGTAATTGGGATTTCAAGACAAGTTCAGGGTGATACTTGTGCCTTCTCCCATACAGTACACCAACAATATTGTAAATACTATTTAACATACATTCACAGTATTCATGGTATCTAAATAGTATACCAATATATCAATGGTGTATTGTGAATATCATTTAATGTACCAGTAATTATAGTATTTCATTATTTGTTAATTTGGACTTTTTTCTCTATATATTTTATAATTACAACAATAACAACAAACCTAGTGTAATCCCACAGGTAGGGTCTTAGGAGGGTAATGTGTATGCAGTCCTTAACCCTACTTGTGAAGTTAGAGAGGACGTTTTCGATAGAGTCTCGGCTCAAGGAATAGTTAAAATTAAGTAACAAATGGTAGCAACAACAATGTAATAGGAGCAAATGGCATAACATGTAATAATAAAGAACCAGGAATAAGAAAATACAAAAATAGTACTAGTACTACTGGTAAGACTAAGAGACTATAATGATTACCTGTCAACCTTCCACCCTAATTCTCGACCTCCACCCTTTCCTATCGAGGGTCCTGTTCTTGGTAAGCTAGAGCAATGACATATCCTGCCTAATCACCTCACCACAATAATATTTTGGCCTATCTCTACCCTTCCTAAGACCCGCCATTGTTAGCCTCTCACATTTTCTGACCGGAGCATCTATGTCTCTCCTTTGCACGTGCCCGAACTATCTTAGCCTCAATTCCTGCAATTTGTCCTCCACCGAGGCCGCTCCCACCTTGTCCCTAATAACTTTGTTCCTAATCTTGTCTTTCCTGGTATGCCCAAACATCTATCTCAACGTCCTCATTTCAGCTACCTTCACCTTCTTGACATGGGACTTCTTGACGGGCCAACACTCCGCCACATACAACATAGTTAGTCTAACTACCACTCTATAGAACTTGCCCTTAAGTCCAGGTGACACATTCTTATCACACAGAACCCCATAAGCGAGCCTCCATTTCATTCACCTTGCTCTAATTCTATGAGTAACATCCTCATGAGACTCCTCGTTGCCTTAGATTACAGACCCAAGATACTTGAAACTATCCCTTTTGGGGATGACTTGTGTATCAATCTTCACTTCCACTTCTGCTTCAAGCATCCCATCATTGAGCTTGCACTCCAAGTACTCTATTTTTGACATGCTCAACTTGAAATCTTTAGACTCCAACGTCTGTCTCCAAACATCAAACATAGCGTTAACCCCGCTTTGCGTCTGGTCAATCAGTACTATGTCATCAACAAATATCATACACCAAGGCACCTCCCTTATATGTTTCGTGTCAGCACATCCAATGCCAGGGAAAATAAAAATGGGCTAAGAGACGATCCCTAATGTAACCCCATCTTTACTAGGAAATATTCCGAGTCACCACCCGCAGTCCTCACCCGAGTCATAGCTCGCTCGTACTTGTCCTTAATCATCCTCATGTACACTACCAAAACACTTCTAAACTCTAAAATCTCCATAGAACCTCCCTTAGGACTTTGTCGTAGGATTGTTCTAGGTTAATGAACACCATATACAAGTCTCTTTTCCTTAATTGATACTGCTCTACCAATCTCCGCATAAGGTGAATAGCTTCGGTAGTTGACCTCCCTAGCATAAATCCGAACTGATTCTCAGAAATAGACATACTTCTCCTCACCCTTCTCTCCACCACCCTCTCCCAAACATTCATAGTGTGACTCAGCAGCTTGATACCCTTATAGTTACTGTAATTCTGGATATCATCTTTGTTTTTATGCAATAGAATCATGAAACTCCACTGCCAATCTTCGGGCATCTTTTTTGTCCTGAAAATGATATTAAACAAACCAGTAAGCCACTCCAAGCCTGCTCGACCCGTGCCTTTCTAAAATTCAATCGGCATCTCATCAGGTTTAGTCGCGTTACCCCTGCTCATCTTCCACATTGACCCCTCAACCTTAATACACCTACAAAACCCAAAATCACTCTGACTCTCTAAGTTCTCCAACTCACCGAGCACGATGTTCATGTCCCCTTCCTCGTTCAAGAGTTTATGAAAGATCGTTTATCATATATGCCTAATACATGCCTCTTCTACCAATATCTTGCCATCATCATCTTTGATGCACCTCACTTGGTCCAGGTACAGAGCCTTCCTCTCTCTAATCTTGGCTAACTTGTATAGCTTCCTGTCCCCACCTTTTCCCCCAAGATCCTCATAAAATCATTCAAATGTTATAGTCTTAGTTGTTGTGACCGCTAACTTTGCCTCTCTCCTAGACTTCTTATAACACTCCCTAAATGTCCTCTTCTCCTCCTCGTCGATGGTTTCTACTAGCTTCATATATGTCATTTCTTGGCTTCCACTTTTCCTTGGACTTCCCCATTCCACCACCAATCCCCTTCGTGGCCTCCCGAGTATCCCTTTGTGACCCCTAACACCACTCTAGTAGTTTCCCTAATGCAGTTCACAGTTGTGGTCCACATACTACTCACGTCCCCATTACTCCTCTAGGCCCCTATAACCAATGGCTCCCCCCCCCCCCCAACTCCTAAGCTTTGTCCTTAGTCAAGGTTCCCCATTTGATCTTGGGTTGACCATACACCGCTCTCTTTTTCATTGCTCCATTGATCTCCAAGTCCATTACTAAGAGCCTATGTTATGCTGATTGACACTCACTTGGGATAACCTTGTAATCAATACAAAGACCTCTATCACACCTCCTGAAGAGAAGATAATCAATCTGAGTCTTGTCCATCTTACTCCGAGAAGTGACCAAGTGGTCCTCCCTCTTCTGAAAACATGTGTTAGCTACCACCAAGTCAAAAGTTCCGGCAAAATTTAACAGTGAGGTTCCTCCCTCGTTCCTATCTCCAAAACCAAACCTGCCATGCACCCCATCATAACCCCTAGCATTCTCCCCAACATGGCCATTAACATCACCTCATATGAAAAACTTCTCGATATGTGTAATACCACACACAATCTCGTCCAATTCTTTCAAGAAGCTCATTTTGACCTCCTCGTCCAGGATCACTTGAGGCGCGTGAGCAGAAATCACGTTTAAAGTGAACCCACCAACTACTAGCATAATACTCATCAACCTATCATTCACCCTCCTAACATACACCACTAGCTCCCTAAGATCCCTATCAACTAAAATACCTACCATGTTCTTGTCCTTAGCACCACCTGAATACCACAGTTTGAACCCGTTAACATCCTGGACCTTCGTACCTACCCATCTAGTCTACTGGACACACACTATATTAATCTCTCTCTTTTGAAGAATCTTTCCTAACTCTATAGACTTACCCATCAATGTCCCTATGTTCCAGGACCCCATCTCCAGCCTAGCTTATCTCCTACCCTTACCCTGCCCCCCGTCCCACCTGAGGATTTGACCTTACTCTACCATCGCTCAATGTAGCCATTACACAAGCAAAGAACTATGCTAAAGAGTATAAACTAAACTACACCTACTATAAATGCAAACAAGGAATCAGAGTTTATGTATAGACTAAAAACTTTTAAACACGCAAGAGATACAAATGACTCATCTAATGATAGATAAAATGTAAGAAAGTAAAAGTAAATACAATAGTCAAGGATAAAAGGCAGCCAAACAAATACTAACAAGTGAATAAACAAATTTCAAAGCCAGAACAATAGAACCTGGAGTGAAACCGGGGTGTCAAGGAAGATGTTGCCACTCTTTAGGGAGCGAATATGGGGATGGATGGGTCTCGAATCTAGTCGAGGACGCCTAGACAATGCAACAGGACCAACAAAAACAAAATTCTAGAAGTTCCCATGCACCACGTGCCACCTCTTTCTGCCCGCGTGTGAGCTTCATGCGCCTCTCATGGGTCGCCGGAAAAGGACCTTTGTATAGATCCTCTGATGTTGCTACTAGGGCTAGAACTCTTATGAACAATGCAAAAGAAAAGGGGTGGGAGAGAAAATAGAGGGTGCCGCCCTCTTTTGCCACTGCTACTAGGGCAGCGAGACACGGCAAAGAAAAAGGAGATGGGGGTAGAAGAGAAGAGGGATAAGAGAGGAGGAAGAAAGGGAAAGTAGAAGAAGGGAAGAGATAGCGAGACAGGAAGTAGGGGGAGAATAGATCAGAAGAGACGAAGAAGAACACATGAGAGAGAAGAGGGGAGGAAAGAAGAAAAACAAGGGGGGGCTTACATGTTCTCTGCTATGGTGGGTCGCCGGTTGGGAGTCGGCGGTAGTAGCGAAAGGGGGTGGGGGTTGCGTATCAGAGAGAGAGACGTTAGAGAGGTAGAGAGATGTTAGAGAGAGAGAGAGAGAGAGAGAGAGAGAGAGAGAGAGAGAGAGACGTTACTAACCATTTTCATGCTTTCTTCTAAGTATTGTATAATTATTTTATATGTTATTTGTTAAATATGCACAATATTTACCAAATCCAAAGGTATACTAAATATGTTGATTTAGACAATTTTAGACAAAGGTATTCATATATATACTTTTAGACAATTTTAGAAAAATTATGTAGATTTAACTAAATAAAACTTTGGTGTGATATTTTTAATTATTTTTGTGTACAAATAAATGACTATCAAATAGAATATTGAAATGGATACTTGGAAAAACATTCACTAGCTAATTTTCAAGTAATAATAGGAATGGAAAATATTATATTCACATTAGAAATTATGTTCACGTTTGAAAGAAAAAGGTTAATGTTGTTGACAAATTCAGGACGGAATAAGAGGTTTAAAACTATAGTTGTTTAGTCACAAACCGAGCTTGTCACTCGTCGGGATTGTTAAACTATTTTGAAAGACTTATTATGAGTATTGTTGATGTTGTTTGGGCTATTGTTAGTTGTTGTAACTTGTGGAAAGTCATATAAATAGGGGAGGTGTTGTCCGTTTGATCGTAGAATAAAGTGTGTCGTTCAAATGTGATAAGTTATGGAATTATTATTGTGACGAAAGTATTGTTCATTGCTTGTAGACACAGGAGTTGCAGGTTAAGTTAGCTTTAGGATTGGACGGGATATTTTGAGGTATGTAAGGTCTTACTTTCTTTTCATTGGCATGATTCTGTAAGTTATGTTGTCCTTATAAGGAATAGGGTACTAGGCTTGGTATACGTACTATACCGACGATTAAGGTTCGTTCATGAGTATAGTCACATGAATGTTGAAATGGATTGTGTTGGTCACAGTTTCATGTATTCTTAAGGAGTAAATGGAGTCTTCCAAAAGGTCCATGTCTTTTATATGTAACAAGATGTCTAGATGTTAATTAAACATTACATATGAATGGTCTAATGAATCAGAAGTAATATAGTGTCTGTATAATGAGGGATAGTTATACACGAATTGGTCAACAAGGTAGCATAATGTATAGTTTGCAGCATGATAAGAATATTTCGACCTAAAGAATGGCACAACTTCCAATACTTACATGTTTGTGTTCACGAAACTGATAAAGACCCACGAAGACAAATACGTTTCTCTCAAGTTAAATAAGGTTGATTATATATGAGGGTAATGTTAAGAGACGATATACATTACCTATGGAGTCATAAATTATAGAACATGATAAGTTTAGCAATAAGAATATAAGTTGATAGAGCATAAATCGCGCAACATTTGCTACATATTGATGAATGGATATATATATGAGTAGCCTCACATGCTAAGAATATTACATAGCTATAAGTAGAAAGAATCATGTGATCCTCAGAAATGAGCCGTGATGTAATATAAGGATGGAAGTGCGATTTTAAAATAGTTACAACATTCTTTATGGCTAAAAAAATATAGAATACAAAGGATGACGTAGCAAGTGGCTAAGGAATAAGGAATGGTTATTGTAACAAGTTACTCACAAACTTATATGTTATGAATACGAGTTTATCTATTGAAGATTGAATGAAGTCTGCATGATTGATATGAAATGAATTTGTATAAGATATGATCCCTACGGACGGTCTATGAATGTGTAGGTGTACAGTGAAGCCCTATGGACAGTCTATGAACGCATAGGTGCATAATGAAGGTTGGTTATGGACGGCCTCGGTTGCACGCATAGCCAAAACTTAGTATTATGAGTCGTACAGACGGTCTACTATGTTACGCGTACGAGCTACTATTATTTATGTTTATGAGTGAGCCTTACGGAAGGTCTCTTATGAAATGCGTAAGTGTCACTTTTATGTTTCAATGTAGCCCTAGAGATGTTTGATCTGTCTTAGGTAAGTATTCAGATATAAGGTATGATGGCTAGAAGAATGTGATAGATGAAGCTTCATAATATGATGGTTTCCAGTACAGTTAACATATGGGAACAAGTTCAGGTATATCATGACATGAATAAGATGTATATACGACAGCCACGACATCAGATGTTCTCGGCCAACAGAGCCTTCCTTTTTTAGTCTACATCCTTTAGAAGGTAAGTTCGATAATTCAATACTTATATATGTTACGAGTCATAATAAGGTAAGTATGATTCCCGGATCTCATTGACCCTCTAGATTTCTTTCAGTATATCATATATACATGTCAGTTCAGTTTCTATTAAGTTATCCATATGTTATCTGCCTTACATGCTTAATACATTTCTTTGTACTAATGTCCCATCGTTGGGGCACTGCATTTATGCCTCTCTAATCATAGACGGAGTTGATATCTAGCTGAGGATTGGCAAATCTCCATTTCATCCGGAGTACATCCGAGTCTAGAGGTTATCAGACTATCCTATTTATATGTATATATACACACACACACATACTCATGGGTAGGTCAGTGTCCTGTCCTGACCATATTTTGATGTCATATACTCTTAGAGGCTTTGTAGACACAGGTTTAGTATGTATAACATATCAGAGGACTTGACGGCCCGTGTGTATCCATGTTTTGAGTATGATGGCTCACATATACAACATTTTCCCACTTATAGTTAGACAATACAAGTTGTGGCTATTTTGGCCCATGATAGTTTCAGAAAGAATCAATTCAGCCAAGTCGGCCTATGTGTGTTCTAGTTTTTGTCTAATGATCATGAGTTTCAAAGTGGTTTGCTCGGGCCAGTACGGCACCGAGTGCCAGCCACGCCTCCCCTGGTTTGGGGTATGACAAGGTGGTATTAGAGCCGTCATATCCTAGGGAGTCTACAAAGTCGTGTCTAGTAGAGTCTCACTTATGGGTGTGTTTCACACCACACTTGTAATTGAGAGGCTTCAGCGCATTTAGGAAATGTTACCCTTCTTTCGTTTCCAAATCGTGCCATAGAAATGAGTCATAAGAAGTTAGTATGAAGCTTATGTCATATTGTGTATGCACTAGAGGTGCAAGTATTATAGTAGAGCTTTAAGGGGTGGATGTAAATTCCACCTATGAGGAAGGAAGGTTATGAAAGCGACAAAAGATGCGATGCAAGATTTAAAGGTAAGTAAGTAAAGGTGAAGAGAGTACGAGATACTCAAGTACGAAAGGTTGTGGATAGTCCAGACTTCAAATATAGGGCTAGAAGCACTGTGATTTAGTATCCAGAACTGATATTGGTGTTGACAGTAGCATATCTTCCAGCCTATGGTTTCCAGGCACCCAGAGGTCTAGTTACGAGATTAAAAAAGAATTAGAGGCAAAGTGATGTCTCGCTTGAGGTTCCAAAATAGCATAAGGAATTCTATGATATTAGCAAGTAAAATGAAGGTTGCGAGTAGTATTGATAGATACATGTAGGTCGCAAGCTACATTATGGTAGAGCGATAAAGTTTTTGGTAGACAGGAGTAAGGATAAGAAAAGATGAGTAAGAAGGTGACGAGAATAGGTAAGACCTCAGGATTAAGCCTATCAAAACAAGAGAGTTGATGGTTTTCGTAAGTTATAGAAAGCTCAGTATAGCTTGAATGAACTCAGAGGAGATTAAGACTAGGAGCATTTACAAGATATGGAATGCTACCCTTGAAGTAGAATAGGAGTGTAAGTGTGATAAACCATAAGAGGATGATATTTAGGAATATAACTTTTAATTGAAGTAATGATTCAATGATATGGGATTTTATGACTTGCACGGGATTAGAATACCTCCCATAAGATGAATCACATTGAGATGCTATGAAATACGATTATTGAATTATAGTATCATCCCTAAGGTGGATCAAGCACATAACTTCAAACGTTAGCCGACGAGACGTGAGCCCTAGTGAAAATGTATTAAGTAAGGAGTTTCAAGTTATCACTAGTGGATTATAGTCAACATTAAGGTGAATCAACAATAGATGGATAAACGTTCCAAAGTATGAGATGAGATTAGGCTACCATTATTAAGATGAACTGTAATGAAGAAGCATTAAAGGACATATATTTATACATATAGGATAAACAGTGAGAGAGTAACCTGTAGTTGGGTAGCAGACCTCAGTAATAATAAACCGGAGTAAGTCTTATGGTATAGTATGAACTACCTAGATACAGTAAAACCATAAGGATATATAACCGAAGCTATGAAACAGAATATAGCAATAGTCGTAAGTTCGACAAAGTACCAAGCGAAGAACTTCAGTATACCTATGGATGCCTAGAAGAACATCTTGTCATTGTTTTGTATATGTTCGCAAAATGAGGCCTAGAGAAAGGCTAGAAGCTGGAGGAAAAAGAAAAGAAGAGTCACGTAGGCATGCGTACAAGGGCAGAGTCGTATAGCCTACATGACGGAAGGTAGCAACAATTACGAGATTGGAAAAATTCCGACCACAGGTTGTGGTTTGAGAAAGAGGCCTAAAGGAGGGGGAGAATGCCTTGGCCTTTAGATTTATTCACAAAATAGTTGCCTAGATGGAACGGAAAGTATTAAAGTATTCGTAAGAGTTGTAGGCTGTGATACTTATAAGAACATCAGCCAACATTCGAGGACGAATGTTCCAAAGGGAGGAATAATGTTACACCCTATGTTATCGTACGTAAGAGTACATCGCAAGTCAATTGATGTAAACTTAGAAATGAGATCATATTTGAAAATACATAAAGTAAGTTAATCATGTTACCATGGAGGTTACAAATATTAAATATCACGAATAACAATTACCAAGATGTTTAGAAGGCTTAGAAGCTAAACGAATTGAAAAAAATAAGTTTCGTTGAAAGTCGACAAGTTGGGAATGTTATAACATGTACTTTTGGGGTTAGACTAAGGTTTTTAACATGATAAGGAGGTTATGTATGAGTTATTTTAGTCGTATGATAGTCGTGTTTATGTTTTGAATTCAAGCAAGTTGTGGAACAAAAGTTGGCCAAGGTCATCACAAGTTATATTCATAAATGTGCTGAAAATTAGGTCACATGTAGATGAGCTTTTCTCCCAATATACTTGGAATTACGGGATGATCCACCTACCAAATTGAATATCTACGAGTCTATTTTCCAATGCATTAAGATTTTTCATCAATACGACATTGGAGTAGAAAGATATTGTGAGACCGCGCAGACTGGTAGGTGACAAGTAGGTACATCACCTACTTGCTTAAATGAAGGGACAAAATAAATCCCCAAAAGGGGCAGATTGAGGGCGCCCAAGGGGCCCTTTATATGGGGTAATTATATCACATTTTCAACATAATAGCATGAGCAAAATACAAGAGAAACCCCCTGCAGCTCCTCCCCCAAAAATCCCATCAAGTGATACGAAGCGATTCTAGTGCTGAAAACCCCGGACAACTTGCTAATTTCCCTTTCTCCTTATTGTAGTTGCGTTGGGGGACTGGTTTTGGATGAAGAGGGACTAGGTTTCGTGGGTTATACTCAGTCCAAGGTAAGTTTATGCTTCTCTTTCCCTTATCTAAGCTTCTACGAGTTGTAGCTGGATCGTAAAGACTAGAACTTGCGAGTTTCGAAAGAGTAGTATGTTGTTTGTTGTGGCATCACTGTTGGCTGGTTGTGAACTTAATTTTAATTTGAATTTATGGCTGCTTTATATGAGAAGAGGCTTAATTATGTTTTTTTGGTTGTGTTTCTCGATTTGAAATAAAAGATAAGTCGCAAACATGTTTTAGTAATCTGAAAAATAATGTTTGAGTTGCTGAAGTTGTGGGACTATTATGGGGTCATTTTAAAGTTGTATTGTGGCTGAAAATTAGTATGGATAATTGAATATGTGTCGGTTAATGTTGTTGATAAATTCTGGAAGGAATAAGGGGATAAACTATAGTTGTTTAGTCACAAACCAAGCTTGCCGCTCATCGGGATTGTTAAACTATTTTGAAAGGCTTATTATGAGTATTGTTGATGTTGTTTGGGATGTTGTTGGTTGTTGTAACTTGTGGGAAGTCATATAAACAGGGGAGGTGCTCTCCGTTTTATCGTAGAATAAAGTGTGTCATTCAAATGCGATAAGTTATTGCATTCTTATTGTGACGAAAGTATTGTTCATTGCTTGTAGACACATGAGCTACAGGTTAAGTTAGCTTGAGGATTGGACAGGATATTTTGAGGTATGTAAGGTATTCCTTTCTTTTCTTTGGCATCATTCCGTAAGTTATGTTGCCCATATAAGGAATAGGGGACGAGTCTTTATATACGTACTATACTGATGATTAAGGTCCGTTCACGAGTATATTCATATGAATGTTGAAATGGATTGTGTTGGTCGTAGTTTCATGTATTCCTAAGGAGTAAATAGAGTCTTCTGTAAGGTCCTTGTCTTTTATATATACCAAGACATTTAGATGTTAATTAAACATTACATACGAATGGTCTGATGAATCAAAAGCAATATAGTGTATGTATAATGAGGGATAGTTATATATGAATTGTTCAAATGAATTCTTTGACCTAAAGAATGGCACAATTCCAATACTTATATGTTTGTGTTCATGAAACTGATAAAGACCCACGAAGACAGTTACGTTGCTCTCAAGTAAGGTTGATTATACATAAGGGTGATGTTAAGAGACGATATACATTACCTATGTCATAAATAGTAGAACATGATAAGTTTAGCAATAAGAATATAAGTTAATAGAGCATAAATCGTGCAACTCTTGTTATGTATTGATGAATGGATATATATATATATATATATATATATATATATATATATATATATATATATATATATATATATATATATATATATATATGTGTGTGTGTGTGTGTGTGTGTGTGTGTGTGTATGTATAACGAGTGGCCTCACATGCTAAGAATATTACATAGTTATAAATAGAAAGAATCATGTAATCCTCATAAATGAGTCGTGATGTGAAATAAGGATAGAAGTGCGATTTCAAAATAGTTACAACGTTCTTTATGGCTAAATAATATAGAATACAAAGGATGACGTAGCAAGTGGCTAAGGAATAAGAGTTGATTATTGTAACAAGTTACTCACAAACTTATATGTTATGAATACGAGTTTATCTATTGAAGATTGAATGAAGTCTGCATGAGTGATATGAAATCAATATGTATAAGACATGATCCCTACGGACGGTCTATGAACGCGTAGGTGTATAGTGAAGCACTATGGATGGTCTATGAACGCATAGGTGCATAATGAAGATTGGTTATGGGCGGCCTCAGTTGCATGCATAGCCAGACCTTAGTATTATGAGTCATACGGACGGTCTACTATGTTACGCATACGAGCCACTGTTATTCATGTTTATGAGTGAGCCTTACGGACGGTCTCTTATGAAACGCGTAGATGCCACTTTTATGTTTCAGTGTAACCCTAGAGATGTTTGATCTGTCTTAGGTAAGTATTCAGATATAAGGTATGATGGCTAGAAGAATGTTACAGTTCCAGTTCCATAATATGATGGTTTTCAGTACAGATAGCATATGGGAACAAGTTCAGGTATATCATGACACGAATTAGATGTATATACGGCAGTCGCGACATTAGATGTTATCGGCCAACGGAGCCTTCCCTTTTCAGTCTACATCGTTTGTAAGGTAAGTTAGATAATTCAATACTTAGATATGTTACGAGTTAGAATAAGGTAAGTATGATTCCCGGATCTCATTGACCCTCCAGATTTCTTTCAGTATATCATATATACATGTCAGTTCAATTTTAATTTAGTTATTCATATGTTATCTGCCTTACATACTTAGTACATTTCTTTGTACTAATGTCCCATCATCGAGGCACTGCATTTATGCCTGCATTTATTTGCCCACTTATAGTTACACAGTACGAGTTGTGGTTAACTTGGCCTATGATAGTTAAATAAAGAATCAGTTCAGCCAAGTCGGCCTATGTATGCTCTAGTTTTTGTCGAATGATCATGAGTTTCAGAGTGGTTCGCTTGGGCTAGTACGGCACCAAATGCCAGCCACACCTCCACAGGTTTGGGGCGTGACACAAACTTTTGAAGTCTAAAACCCATTTTCATAAATAACTTGTTAGAATATTTGATAAATATTTATTATTTTGATTTTGATGGGTGATGAAACGATAGGTGGAGGAATGTTGAGGAATGATTAGTTTTGGAGAAGAATGGGTCAGATCTTTTTTAGTCTGGTTGGTACCTTGTTCTGATGATTTGACTGTGGTTTGTTTTCAGGTTAGAGATGGCTACTGGTTGGTGGTGGTATACAATGGCTGTTATGGTGTCCAAGAGGTGGAAAAAGTGAACGAAACTTATTTAATATAGATTGATTTTCGGCCTACTGGTGGAAAAGATCTGCTTTCTTTTGGTAGAGGGTTGGCACCATGGTAGACTTTGCTTGGCCTCAGTGAGGAGAGGTAGAATGATGGCTACAGAAGAGATCAGTGAAGATGGAGAAGATGAATGGTTGAGTAGCATTGGTGGATTTTGCTAGTGAAGATGGAGGGAGAATGGGTAAAATTGAGATTTTCTTTTTTAAATATTTTTCCTGCAAAGAGATAGAAAAATAATGTATGTAAAAATAAATTTTGATGTGTCAAATTCTATGGATATCAATATCAGTGAGTTTGAAAGACACGCAGGGTCGGAGGGATTTAATATAGTGTGTATCAATAAGTATAAGTATCCACTTGACAAATTATTACTACATCGACTGGAATGACAAACGCGGACAAGTACAAAGATCTACTAGACTATTCTGCCTAAAATATATATATTAAAAAATAAATTTAATGGATCCCAAGGAAAAAAGACTGAACATACTGGAGGTATAGGGTTAGAGAATATTGGGGGGGGGGGGTAGGTTACGATAATACATATGTACTTTTTACCTAACAACTTGGCAGCCCAACAGCTTTTGCACCTATTTTAAAGCACAAAGACATCAATTAGAGTCCGGAACCAAAATGTGGTTCTTTTGGACTCAAACGACCGAAATGTGCGGAAAAAAGAGATGGTAACCAAAATATGTATAACGCCCTTTTAAAGGGTGCTATACCTTAACGGCCGTTTGCCCGTTAAGGTATAGCGCCCTTTAAAAGGGCATTATACATGAATTTAAAAAGACGGGGTATAGTGCCTTTTATTACCGCGCTATAGTATAGCGCCTTAATAAACGGCGCTATACCCACATAAAAAAATGGCCCCTTCCCTTCCTCACCAAAACAGAACTCCCCCCTCCCCCTCCCCCTCCCCTCCCCCCATTAAAACAAAAAAATTACAACGGTCCCCCCTCCCCCATTGTCAACGAAAAAAGCTCGAGTGGAGCCCACCCCACCCGTCCCAAAAAAAATAAAGATTCTCGGTCCCACATCCTAGCTAAGGTGTTATCTCGTAGTGGGTTGCTCGTTTCAGCTCCAAATCACCAAATCTTCAACTTTCCAAAAATCTTAAATCGAGGTATTCCGACTTAGTTTTTGTTAAAACTCGTATAAAAAATACATATTAGTTGTTTTTAATGTGTTCTATGTTGTTTTGTGATTGTTTTGCGATTTAACTAATTTGTTATTTTTATCCGGACTATGATATTAGTGTGCTAAAATAATTAGTAAAAATTGAGAAATTATTATTAGTCATTAAAAAAAATGTTAATTCGTTACCTTTTACTGTGATATATGTATTTTCGTGAATGTTTTGTGATTAAATTTATTTGTTGTTTTTAGCCGGTTTAGATTATTTATTTGCTTAAAGACTAGTAAATAGATAAATTGTTACTTTAGTTTCCTCTAGTGGTAAGTCCTTGCTATACACCATTTTAAATGGTTCCGGCGGCCAATAATGCTCAGCACCCACTGGCTGCAACTGCCCACTATAGGTGTTTAAGTATGCAGCAACACTATATTCTTTATCAACGTAGTTGGTTGGCCCTAAACCTGTATATTGAAAGCACTTGATGGCATGTGAGCACAACATGTGGTAGATGGACCATTTCCCACAAGATCATAACTTTCTAGCTTCATTTATATTGTGTGTATTATTCCCCCGATTTTGATGGATAGCGGTGCGAACTTCAAAAATATTTCGCTCATTGCAATATTGTAAATATGAATGCCAATGTGCTCGCTGCTTGTATTTCTCAAATATTTTCATTGGTATTGGCATAAATTCAACACCCCTTTCCATCAATGACGGTGCACCTATAGCCCTTTCAACAAACCTCTCCGCCATCTGCTTGAATGACAATCGTACCATGGCAGTGACAGGCAATCCACGTGCAGACTTCAATAACCTATTGAAAGACTCTGACACATTTGTAGTCAGAATTCCCTATCTTCTACCACCATCCGCATGCAAAGTCCACTTGTCAAGCTCATGTCGCATCAACCAACGATAGGCTACCTCATCTTCCTGCCTGATAGATTCCATGCGCCTCCTGAATTTACACTCTTTGTGATCTGTTGCAGCCATCCACATTAAATCATGCAAATCCTTGTTGGGATATGCCTTCTGGAAATTGGCCTTCAGGTGCCTCACACAATAACGGTGGTAGGCATACGGTTCCTTCCATGCACAGAAATTCTGCACTGAACTTAAAATACCACCACGCCGATCAGATATTAGACAAATACCTGAACGTTGTTTGATAACATGCTCTTTCAAGTGGTTCAAAAATAGTGTCCACGACTCTTGGCTTTCATTGGCACAAATAGCAAAAGCTAAGGGAAATATACTTTCATTAGCATCTACTGCAACAGCGATCAACAACTTAATATCATACTTTCCATAGACATGAGTGTCATCTATGGATATTACCGGCCGGCAATGCAGAAAACCATCAATTGCTAGTTTAAAAGCCCAGAACACATATTTGAATATATGTTCTGGTATTCCCGGACTCCGCTCAAGCTTCTATTGAACAACAGTCCTGGGGTTAGAGTGTTGCAATGCAGCCATGTACCTGGGTAGAGATGCAAAGGACTTATCCCAGTTACCATAAACAATTTCAAACACACATTTGCGCCCGAGAAATGCCTTTCTTTTGGTAATGGTGCACCCATATTCCTGGTGGACGGATGTTATACACTCTTTGATCTTGTACCTTATGGACGCTTCAATGTGTGGAATCAAGACAAGAGAAATCAAGTCAGCATTCAAGGTAAAATAATTCCCACTGAATGTGTCCATTTCACAATTGTGGATGCCAATGTATTTACCCACAACCCACATATTTGTTTTCTTCTTCCTCGCACGCAGTATCTAATTACAACCCATAAACCATCTACGGCAGACTACCTTGTATACATCTGGAGATGACTCACGTACCGTGATCTAATGATACTCTTTTACGCTATACATTAGTACCGCCCTGGTTAGGTGCTGTCACGACCCAAAATCCAACTAGTCGTGATGGCACCTAACCCAACCTGCTAGGTAAGCCAACTTTCAATTATCCAATTCCAATAATAATTATCAAAGCAATTTAAGTGAATAAAGATTTAAATCTTATACAATCCCCAAGAACTTGTAGCACAAATCATGAGCTTCTAAGAATAGAGTATACAAAGTGGAAATGAAATAATTACATAGTCTGTTTGAATAATACATAAACAGAGCTTTTATAAATCTAAGGCTACCCTGAACAAGAGGCAGCTACAACAGGAACGCAGTTACATCTTCAAGTCCCGCAACCATCGAGCACAGCAACAACAACAACAAACATTGCACGTAATGTGCAGAAGTGTAGTATCAGTACAACCGACCCCATGTACTAAGTAAGTAACAAACCTAGTCGTAGGTTGAAAGTAGTGACGAGATCCTACCAAGGTCGGGTCCATAACCAATAGTCCACAACAGTTTATAACAACATAAAGCAAATAATACTAGAAGTAACTCAGAGATAAAATGCTCAGCCAAATCATGATTTCAAAAATAATAGTTCTTCCTTTGAAATACATCAGCAAAAACCCAAATCATTTGCCGAAGCTGCCAAAAATATGAATAGTTTGAAAACAATAAATTTCTCCCAAGATCTTTTCAATAATAAATAAGATGTTTTCTTTCCCTTCCGGATAACCCGTGTAAAACAAAAGCATCACTATGTCCATCTCTCAAAATGTTTGAGAAATTATGAATGATGTGATATTGTACAGCATGAGAAAAATACATCTCTATGCCTATATGTCATGTGTGCATGCCAATGCGATGCAACTCAGTGATAAAATCATAAGCAGCTCCTCGGACAGAACATCACTCATATACAGCCCCTCGGGCAAACCTCACAGTCACCTATGCCTCTCGGGCATACCTCGCAGTCACTCATGTCACTCGGGCATACCTCACAATCACTCATGATACTCGGGCATACCTCACAATCACTCATGCCTCCCAGTCACTCAGCACTCGGCACTCGTGCTCAGTAGGTACCTGCGCTCACTGAGGGTGTGTACAGACACCGGAGGGGTTCCTTCAGCCCAAGCGCTATAATCTGCACGGACAACTCACATGCTGCACAGACAACTCACGTGCTGCACGGACAACTCACGTGCTATAAAAATAAAGTATATAAAGCATGTTGCAGGCGGGCAGCCTCGATCCACACAATAATCCTCACAATCACGCCCTCGGCCTCACTCAGTCATCAATCTCTCCAGTGTCTCGGGCTCACAATGTCATGAAAATAGCCTAAAAATGATGATATGATGTATCAATAAATAACGACAGAGAATGAGATATGATATGCAATGAAATGAATATGAATGAGTATAAATTTTCAATTTAAAACAAATAATTCACAGCAATATGACCTCTGTGGGTCCCAATAATACTGGAACATAGCCTCAACATGATTTTTAATATGCTTTTCAGCTCAATTTCTTTAACTCATAAAACCGCATGGAAAATGCCAAGATCATTTAACTACAAAATTTCATAGAAACAATTATGTCACAATTTTTATAGTGCACGCCCACACGCCCGTCACCTAGCATGTGCGTCACCTCCCAACAATTCACGAAATACATATATTCAAGGTGCATACCCTCAACTCGGAGATTAGAAGAGTTACTTACCTCGAACAAGACGAATCCAATTTATGAGCGTATCAACTCCCGAACGGCTAGAATCTACCACAATTAATTTGATTCAGTCCACACAATTTATAGGAATTAATTTCATATCAAAATGCTAATATTTTCCACAAAATCCCAAATTATGCCCCCCAAAAATACCCGTGGGGCCCACGTCTCGGAATCCGACGAAACTTACAAAATACGACAATCCATCCAATTACAAGTTCAACCATACTAATTTCACTCAAATCTGACTCCAAATTGGTATTCAAACTTGAAAATTTTATTTTGTGACATTATAGAAATTTCCTTCTATTTCTCTTGAAGATTCAATAATCTTACACCACAAATGAAGATTAATTCATGTAATATAATCACAAGGGAGTTAAGAATACTTACCCCTAGTTGTGTGGAAACTTTCCTCTCCAAAATCGCCCAATCCGAGCTCCAAAATACGAAAATTGGTGAAAATGTCGAACCCTCGAATTTAAGGTCTTGTCCCAGCGATTTCCGCATCTGCGGACAAGGGGTCGCATCTGCGACTTTCGCTTCTGCGGGAAAAATCTCGCTTATGCGAGAACAACTTGGCCAGAGATAATTGCTTCTGCGATGCCAAGGACCGCACCTGCGGTCGCGCTTCTGCACTCAAAGGTTCGCATCTACGGACTTGCCTCTCCCTCAACTCCGCATCTGCGGAGCCTCGCTCGCACCTGCGGGCTCGCATATGCGGTTAACTCCTTCGCATATGCGCCCTGCCCAGGCTAGCGCAGCTATGCTTCTGCATAAAAAGGGCTGCATCTGCGGCACCGCACCTGCGGCCAATTCCTCGCAGGTGCGATCACACCAGAAGACAAAAACATTTCAGATTTCTTCTAAGTCTGGATTTGATCCGTTAACCATCCGAAATTCACCCGAGCCCCCTCAGGACCCCGTTCGAACATACCAACAAGTTCCATAACATATCACGGACTTACTCAAGGACTAAAATCATATCAACCAACATCAAAATGACGAATCGCACCTCAAATCAAAATCATGAACTTTGAACTTTCAAATTCTACGTCTTATGCCAAAACACATCAAATCAATCCGGAATGACTTCAAATTTTTCACACAAGTCACATTTCATATTACGGACCTATTCCAATTTCCAGAATCGGATTCTGACCCCGATATCAAAAAGTCAACCCCCCGGTCAAACCTCCAGAAACTTCATCTTTCGGCATTTCAAGCCTAATTCCACTACGGACCTCCAAATAATTTTCCAGACATGCTCCTAAGTCCAAAATCACCATACGGAGCTATTGGAATTGTCAGAATTCGAATCTGAGGTCTTTTACACATGTCCACATCCGGTCACTATTTTAACTTAAGCTTTAAACCTTGGAACTAAGTGTTCCAATTCATTCCAAAACCTCATCGGACCCGAACCAATTACCCCAGAAATTCACACAACAACTGTAAAGTACAATTTGAGCAGTAAATGGGGAAATGGGGTTGTAATACTCAAAATGACAGGCCGGGTCGTTACATTTTCCCCCACTTAAATATGCGTTCGTCCTCGAACGTGCCAAGAGTTGTTTCCAAACCATCTAATCATTGTTCCATCTTACCACACACGTACCCGGGGGTGAACCCACGTCACCCTATTCCACATAGGCTTGACTACACAATACAACTAAAAATTATTAATTTAACCTTAGCCCATAAACCTTGGAGTTTAATTTCCAACCTTTAGAATTTCTTTTAAGACACAAATCTTACATTTACACAGCGTATAAGTCCGAACAAGTTGCATCGAGCTATAACTATAACCACGGATATAATCAACCAACATATTACACAACTCGCATGCTCTTAGCACCATTCCTGATTGCAGTGACTACTCCAAAACCAACCACATACTAGTATTAAACCCATATCGAACCAAACCTCATCCCAAAACCTTCGTACACTGTTGATAATAAAAGAAACACACGAAATTTCATGACCACTCACTAGATCAACAAGTCACGGAGCTCTCTCGCCCCAACCAGAACCGTAATCACTTTCTGAGCCGACTTTCAATATTATACTCCCGAATATACCAAAATTAAACCTGATAGTACCCATTCTAGGTCCAATGACCTTATATTACTAAACACAATTATTCCACAGACATGTCGCACCAATATAACTTAGAGCCATAACTCGTGACATCCGTGCACCAATACACAACAATTCAGATGTACTCAGTCATGAAAAAAAAATGACTCAAATGAGAGAACTACCCCGCCAGATTAACAAGTACCGCCACAATGAAATGCTGAAAATTCATCACACACCGTAGAACCATCACCCGATCCTAACACAAGGTTCATACCTTAACATAACTCTGCTGCAGTGCATGACCCCATCCAAATATTGGTCCATATTACCTACCTTGAGTCACCCTGCTCAAAAATCAATAACGACGGAGAGGCAAATGACCAAAATGCCACATAAAACCTGAAAGAACATAACCATTACGCAATCGATCATGCAATACCCAAATACTCATCACGCTCGAATTCCGCTATAAGGCTCAAATAGAACCGCACCATCTGTGCACATAACCAATGAATCACAACTCCTCATAGCATAAAGGAGTAACTCACAGATCATTTCAGAACACGAATAAGTTCAACATCAACCGAATGACACATCCTTCAATAATAGCAGTATGGAGCCAACCATTCCGGCTCAGTATAGAATACACATCTTAATTGGGCCTACCTATAGACCCCCAAATCAGCTCGGGTTACCCACAAATAGATAAAAACAATCCCTCCAAAAATCCATAATGACTGAATCATAACACATTTTAACATCTGGCTAGCTCCGGCCAGAACTTCATAGTGCACAACCATGAAACAATCTGCTCCTGAGAACTCCCAATCTCCAAATCCATAGAACAAGCGAATCACCATATTTGATTGCATCTCCACCGCCCGAATGCCTAACACCTCTCTCATACACGATCATCCCACGAGAAATACTTTAAAATTTCTTCCGTGCCACTTGGCAAAATTTGAATATCAGCAGTCGATCAACCAGGAAAAATGCCGCAATACCTATGAGATATCCATAATTCAAAACATAGTGCGCCTTCTGAAATGTACACTCTACTCACGCAATACCAAATAGTTATAGCATTCATCTAAAAATCGAAAACTGTTCATGACCTCTAAGAATTTATGACCTCCCTTTCAAAGCTAAACCATGACCTTACACACGCCAACCTTAATCCCACACAACACACCGCATCTATCATGCCATCATTTGAAAAATACGAGAACCTCATAATCATTCTGAGTCATAAGTAAAATGCATATCTGATCAGCCAAAAGCGTTACATTTGATCCCATCCAGTATAAAATCACAATACTCAACATACTCCTCAAGCCGGTAGGAAAATACCCATCTCAAACCGTGGTAGAAAACCTCGAGAATGCTTTGGAATCCATTTGCACATAATCCGGCCATCAGAGTTGAATCTCTCTAAATCAACCAAGTCACGTAGGTCGCCAAGCCCAGGAGTATTGCCACAAAGCACATGTAGAAAACCCCCACATCATAAGCACCCAAATAACCGATCATATCCATTACCATACTAATCCAACCTACTACCCGTTTGTCTTATTTTCTTCGAGTTTCTTCTGAATCTGTCTTCGGATTAATACTTCTCCTTGCTAAAATGCCACGATCTTTAGCCACAGCTCACCCCACAAACCTAGCATAGAATCACAATGCCCTACGACCTATAAGCAATTGTATTCTTCTTAAGAACCTTCAAAAATACCACAACTATAACACTTACTCTGAGAATACCTTATGTGAATTTGAAATTGTTCTTCTTACCTTCCTTATACAAGAATGTAGAATCCATAGTCATATAGAATTTCCACAAGTCCAGGCACCATCAAACACAAATCTCGGATTTTATCCATACACAAGTCCGAAAACATTCTCAATTGCTATATATAATTCTCAAATCCACTGGAATTTTCTCGGGAGTCACCCACTTTGCTCAAATCTAATTGCACCGCCCAAATGGGCCAAAATACACGTGCCTCATTAGCACCACAACACTCAAAGAAGTAACTCTACTTTAACACCACATATCAAATTCATACTTCGTGCGCACTACATCATTCACCAATAACCACTCACTCATCACACAAATTTCATATACTCATACATGCAATATAATCCTTAACCAGGAATTTCCTTATTCGAGTCATCCTTGATCTCAACTTCTGTAAGTCATAGCTAACCCACAAGTATGCCTCAGACCAAAATTAAAATTTAACACCTAACCATGAAATCAAATTGTCAATAGCAGACTCCCCTACTTGGCTCAAAGCCATAGATTAAAACATTCCATAACTCACAATACCAATACTCTCTTACTGCCATAATGCCATAGTCAGTCCAACGAAACTTCTTCCCAAGCTCATACAACGCCAACCATTAAAATACCTCAATCATCCACTAAGCTCGTATTCATCCTCTTAACACACAAGTCAACTTCCTCAACCAAATTCAGATTCAAATCTCCACCCATACACCCATCGACAGAAAAGAAACTCTCTACTCACATCATAAGGAATACACCTACATAGATTACTCTGCATGGGATAACCCACATGCTTAGCCTCAAACTGGTATCTTGTTATACCCTTTCGCAGTCACAATTAGTATGCAATCACTTAGTCTATCTGAGTCCAAACTCACTAACCAGACATGAGAGTTTGGTCTATCCCAAAATTTAACAATGTGAGAGATCCTTCAAAATATTCATTACTCGAGACTGTTAGTCACATCAAATCTAAAATCAAGCACCCAATGGCTTTTCCTTTACATTTCAAGGAAACACTTCTCGTCATATTCCAATCATCTTAACACATCCCGTGATTACATCATACCCATCACACCATCATTTGGCTCATCGAGCCATAAATTCCATTGTAGGGTCATTACCGTACATATAAGTCTAATTGTACGAGTTACAACTGAAGCTACCGAGCTTAAGCTGCGATCTAAATCTGGCCTCAAGTCCTCCAGACTGGCCCATCACCAAAACATAGAATGCTCATCTCAAACTTCGTTCATGGAATCACAAGCCGGCGATGCACAACTGATACCGAGCGCTCATGTGCGCATACGTATACGTAGAAGGAATTCAAAGAGTTTATATCTCAAGCTGAATCAATCTCGCACGATAAGGAAAGAAAGTTGGGAAGAATATATCCTAAATGCCCTGTAGCCTCTCGAAGATAAGAATGGACGTTATCATACCGATCCGCAAGACTCTACTAGACACTTGCTCATGACTTGTAGAACCTATGAACCTAGAGCTATGATACCACCTTGTCACGACCCAAAATCTAACCAGTCGTGATGGCACCTAACCCAACCCACTAGGTAAGCCAACTTTCAATTATCCAATTCTAATAATAATTATCAAATTAATTTAAGTGAATAAAGATCTAAATCTTATACAATCCCCAAGAACTGGTAGTACAAATCATGAGCTTCTAAGAATAAAGTATACAAAGTGGAAATAAAATAATTACATAGTCTGTTTGAATAATACATAAACAGAGCTTTTATAAATGTAAGGCTACCCTGAACAAGAGGCAGCTACAATAGGAATGTAGGTACATCTTCAAGTCCCGCAACCATCGAGCACAGCAACAACATGAGCCAACATCTGTACGCAATGTGCATAAGTGTAGTATCAGTACAACCGACCCCAAGTACTGAGTAAGTAACAAACCTAGCCGTAGGTTGAAAGTAGTGACGAGCTCCTATCAAGGTCGGGTCCATAACCAATAGTCCACAACAGTCCATAACACCATAAAGCAAATAATACCAGAAGTAACTCAGAGATAAAATGCTCAGCCAAATCATGATTTCAAAATTAATAGTTCTTCCTTTCAAATACATCAGTGAAAACCCAAATCATTTGCCGAAGTTGCCAAAAATATGAATAGTTTGAAAACAATAAATTTCTCCCAAAATCTTTTCAATAATAAATAAGATGTTTCATTTTCCTTCCGGATAACCCGTGTAAAACAAATGCATCACTATGCCCATATGTCAAAATGTGTGAGAAATCATGAATGATGTGATGTTGTACAGCATGAGAAAAATATATCTCTATGCCTATATGTCATGTGTGCATGCCAATGCGATGCAACTCGGTGATAAAATCATAAACAGCCCCTCGGGCAGAACATCACTCATATACAGCCCCTCGGGCAAACCTCAAAGTCACTCGTGCCTCTCGGGCATACCTCACAGTCACTCATGCCACTCGGGTATACCTCACAATCACTCATGCCACTCGGGCATACCTCACAATCACTCATGCCTCCTAGACACTCAGCACTCGGCACTCGCACTCAGTAGGTACCTGCGCTCATTGGGGGTGTGTACAAACTTCGGAGGGGCTCCTTCAGCCGAAGTGCTATAATCTGCACGGACAACTCACGTGCTGCACGGACAACTCACGTGCTATAAAAATAAAGTATATAAAGCATGTTGCAGGCGGGCAGCCCCGATCCACACAATAATCCTCACAATCACGCCCTCGGCCTCACTCAGTCATCAATCTCTCCGGTCTCTCAGGCTCAGAATGTCATGAAAATAGCCTAAAAATGATGATATGATGTATCAATAAATAACAACAGAGACTGAGATATGATATGCAATGAAATGAATATGAATGAGTATGAATTTTCAATTTAAAACAAATAATTAACAGCAATATGACCTCTGTGGGTCCCAATAATACTGGAACATAGCCTCAACATGATTTTTAATATGCTTTTCAGCTCAATTTCTTTAACTCATAAAACCGCATGGAAAATGCCAAGATCATTTAACTACAAAATTCTATAGAAACAATTATGTCACAATTTCTATAGTGCACGCCCACACGCCTGTCACTTAGCATGTGCGTCACCTCCCAACAATTCACGAAATACATATATTCAGGGTTCATACCCTCAACTCTAAGATTAGAAGAGTTACTTACCTCAAACAAGTCGAATCCAATGTCGTACAAGCTAAACAATGCTCCAGAAATCACATTATGTGCGTATCAACTCCCGAACGACTCAAATCTACCACAATTAATTTGATTCAGTCCACACAATTTATAAAAATTAATTTCATATCAAAATGCTAATATTTTTCACAAAAATCCGAAATTACGCCCCCAAAAATTGCCCGTGGGGCCCACGTCTCGAAATCCGACGAAACTCACAAAATACGACAACCCATCCAATTACAAGTTCAACTATACTAATTTCACTCAAATCTGACTCCAAATCGGTATTCAAACTTGAAAATTTTGTTTTGTTATTTTCCTTCTATTTCTCTTGAAGATTCAATAATCTTACACCAAAAATTAAGATTAATTCATGGAATATAATCACAAGAGAGTTAAGAGCACTTACCCCAAGTTGTGTGGAAAATTTCCTCTCCAAAATCGCCCAACCCGAGCTCCAAAATCCGTGAAATCTCGCTTATGCGAGAACAACTTGGCCAGCCATAATCGCTTCTGCGATGCCAAGGACCACACCTGCGGTCGCGCTTCTGCGCTCAAAGGTTCGCACCTGCGGACTTGCCTCTCCCTCAACTCCTTATCTGCGGAGCCTCGCTCGCACCTGCGGGCTCGCAGATGCAGTTAACTCCTTCGCATCTGCGCCCTGCCCAGGCTAAACCAGCTCCTCTTCTGTGTAAAAAGGGCCGCATCTGCGACACCACACCTGCGGCCAATTCCTCGCAGGTGCGATCACACTAGAAGACAGAAATTTTCCAGATTTCTTCTAAGTCCGAATTTAATCCGTTAACCATCTGAAACTCACCCGAGCCCCCTCGGGACCCCATCCGAACATACCAACAAGTTCCATAACATAACACAGACCTATTCGAGGCCTCAAATCATATCAACCAATATCCAAACGACGAATCGCACCTCAAATCAAAATCTATGAACTTTGAACTTTCAAATTCTACGTCTTGTGCCAAAACACATCAAATCAATCCAGAATGACTTCATATTTTGCACACAGGTCACATTTCATATTACAGACCTATTTCAATTTTCAGAATCGGATTTCGACCTTGATATCAAAAAGTCAATCCCCCGGTCAAACTTCCCAAAAATTTATCTTTCGGCATTTCAAGCCTAATTCCACTACGGACCTCCAAATAATTTTTCGGACATGCTCCTAAGTCCAAAATCACCATACGGAACTATTGGAATTGTGAGAATTCGAATCCGAGGTCATTTACATATAAGTCTACATCCGGTCACTATTTTAACTTAAGCTTTAAACCTTAGAACTAAATGTTTCAATTCATTCCAAAACCTCACCGGACCCAAACCAATTACCCCGGCAATTCACACAACAACTGTAAAGTACAATTTGAGCAGTAAATGGGGAAACGGGATTGTAATACTTAAAACGACCGGCCGAGTCGTTACAAGCGCTCTTTATCGGGAAAAAGAATGCCCTTTGACAGCACCGTTGCTCTATATTCATCCCACATTGCTGTTCGAATTTCGTCATTATCCCTTGTGAGGGAATCCACATCCGGCATACTTGGCAAATGATCAAGGTAGGGAATCTCCCTTGAAGGAAACGGCACGTGGAACTCGTACACTCTTGGTCTAACGGGGGGGAGGGGGTAGGGGGGTGGAGTATGCTCCCTCGTCAAATCAGGTCCAGCATTCTCTTCCTCCTCATCATCACCCTCATCAGGGAAGGGTGTGTCATCTCCAGACTCATCGGCATTGTTGTCATAATCACTATTCTCTTTCTGACTCTGTGTATCTGCCAGATCCCGATTAAATATGTCGTCTTCGGACAATTGAGTAAGGACAGGACCTTCAGGATGCTCGTTTTCACTGCACAACCAACAAAATAATGAGTTACTCAAATTGATAAATACTTTACATATAGCTATATCACTTCACTTACAAATCGTAATGTGTTGATATCCCATGATGGACATTATCCTGTTGGTGATGACTCCCGGATGGACCACCATGATCCAACACACCAGAACTAGGCATATTCTAACTGGGCGTTGGTTCATAACTTGTAAAATTCATATCTGGACGGTACCCCCGTGAAATATATGAGTGTTAATACAAATTCAAGATAGAAAAAATAAACATCGTAACACAAAGAAAAATTGAAGTTTACCACTCGTATTGTGGATTATGTAAACAAGGAGAGAAATTATTTCCTCGCTCCTCATTCTTCCGTGGAGATAAGTTTAAATCAGGTCAAACTCTTTCAGCCGGAACCTGTTCGGCTAAAACTGCTCCAAAATAACCACCCGATGACTAAGAGATATCCCTGCTTTGCACAACCTCATTATTGCGAACGTCTTCAACCTTGACGTACATTTTCAATATTTTTATCACAAGAAATTCTCGGTATTCATCCGGAGTCCTTTAAAATTCTTTCAGAGTTTCATCGTACTCGATATTAAACTCAACATAACAAGCAACCCCTTGCGGAGTAACAGAATACGGATATCTTCCGGTTACTTAAAGGTTCACCGAACGTTTGCTCACACTCATTTTTTTACATAACAACGATACCAATTTATCGTACTCCATTGTAAGTGGCAACTTAACATGACATTGTGGAGATAAACTATAGGTTACTGAGTTATTCGCCATCACAACCTCATCTCCCCCCCTCCCCCCTCCCCCCTCCCCCCCCCAATATAATGAAACCCTTACTTTTCACTCTTCAGACATTATGACAAAATACAAAACAACTTAAAGAAGAAATATTTCAGAAGAGTTGAGAATATTTATGAATGGATTCTTAAAAAATTATTAACCTCCTTAAATAGGGCAAAAATCAGTCCGGGGGTATAAGTTTTTTTAGGTATAGCGCCTTAAATAAGGGCTTTATATCCAGTTGAATTATTGTAATGTAAGTTAAGCCCAGAAGAACTATTTGTGGGCCCACAAAATATGTATAGCACGGTAATAAAAGGCGCTATACCTCCCGTCTTTTCAAATTCACGTATAAACGCAATTTTAAAGGGCACTATACCTTAACTGGCAAACGGCCGTTAAGGTATAGCGCCCTTTAAAAGGGCGTTATACATATTTTGGTTATCATCTTTTTTTTTTCACATATTTCGATCGTTTGAGTTCAAAAGAACCATATTTTGGTTCCGGACTCCATCAATTACGTATTTGTCGTAAAGATTTTAGGGGTAGCGAATGTCAATATAGATTACTGAGTTATTCGCCATCACAACCTCATCTCCCCCCCTCCCCCCCCCCCAATATAATGAAACCCTTACTTTTCACTCTTCAGACATTATGACAAAATACAAAACAACTTAAAGAAGAAATATTTCAGAAGAGTTGAGAATATTTATGAATGGATTCTTAAAAAATTATTAACCTCCTTAAATAGGGCAAAAATCAGTCCGGGGGTATAAGTTTTTTTAGGTATAGCGCCTTAAATAAGGGCTTTATATCCAGTTGAATTATTGTAATGTAAGTTAAGCCCAGAAGAACTATTTGTGGGCCCACAAAATATGTATAGCACGGTAATAAAAGGCGCTATACCTCCCGTCTTTTCAAATTCACGTATAACGCATTTTTAAAGGGCACTATACCTTAACTGGCAAACGGCCGTTAAGGTATAGCGCCCTTTAAAAGGGCGTTATACATATTTTGGTTATCATCTTTTTTTTTCCACATATTTCGATCGTTTGAGTTCAAAAGAACCATATTTTGGTTCCGGACTCCATCAATTACGTATTTGTCGTAAAGATTTTAGGGGTAGCGAATGTCAATATAGAGTTTGGAGGCAGCAATCTGGAATTATTTTGTACTACATATGCATTTTTGCCCTTTTTTCCAAAAAGAATTACAAAGAAAAAGAAGGTATCGAATAGAGTTAATAAAATAAAATAGGAGAAAGATTAGGATTATTAAATAATAAAGAAATTATGGAGAAGAAAAATAAATAACGATACGATCATACCAAATTGGTTATTGCTTAAAGTATCTTTTCTCGTTGTTACGTAATAACGGATTTAACAATATAATATAATATAATTGAAGTAATAGTTCAAATAAATATTATATTTAAACAAGGGATTTTTTCTTTCATATACACTATACGAAACCTTATTACTAAAATTGTCCCAGTTTTGAAAATTATCCGCCCTAAATAATGTTTGCTTACAATTTATATACAATCCATTATTAGTGCCTTAAATTAGGGGATTAAATTACGCCATTTTCCTTTTTTCTCTCCTCTTCTCTTTCCCTATTTTCTGTCGTCTCTCTCCATGTACTATCTATTATTAGTGCCTTAAATTAAGGGATTTAGTTATATCATTTTCCTATTTTGTCTCCTCTCCTGTCCTCTTTCTATAAGAGTAAAAGGTTAAAAAAAAAAAAAAACGTTACCATATATACAAATACAAGAGAGATTGAAAACCTCTAGGTTTTGAATAGCAGATTCATTCTTGGCCAATTCACTTTATTCGCCCAACAAATCACTTTAACTCCTGCAGCATAGAGATGGCAATAATGGCCAAGAAAAAGAAAGCTTAATCTCTCAAATTAATTCTTTTTATCACTATTAATTAGGGTGACAATAACTGATTATTTTAAGTATTGGGACTTTTAACTAGTACTATTAAGTAGGAGTATTAACAAGGTGCTCGTAAATTTAATTCTTTCGGTGAAAGAATTAAATTTCGTACAAAGTTGATACATCTACAAATTAAAAAATAAATTTTGTACAAATTTTGATACATCTACAACAATATATAAAGTAAAAATAAATTTTATACAATTAATTATATAGTATACAACATATTTATAACTTATCTACAATTTTCATACATTATTTTTACCCAGTTAAATACATCTACAACATCATACAACTTAAATACAATTTTCATAGAAATTTTATATAATATGTCTTTTGTATATATTTGGCATCTGATTTGTATATATTTTGTATGTGGTGTGTTCTTCTTTCTCTCTAAAATTTCAATCAAAACTTTCTCTCTTAATACAATTTTGATACATATCAACAACTTTATGTAAAGAGATAGTATTTATAACTTAAATACAAATTTCTTACAACGATTCATACATTATACAATTATTTTTCAACTTTCATACAACATTCAAATAAACAAATATATAACTACAACATAATACAACTTAAATACAATTTACATACAACTATAATACAACTTTAATACAATTTCGCAGGTATATTGTATGCCATGAGTTCTTCTACTTCTTCTTCTTCGATTTTCAATCTGAAATTCAGCCAAAATCAAGTCTAATCTTCACCAAACACCTTCAAAATTGAGATATAAACTCCAAAGAATATTCTCAATTGTTTGCAGCAACACCCAATCCAAACAAGTAATCGTTTTTGAAAATCCAAATTCGAATTCAAAGCTTCGAAACTTTTTAATGGTTGTCAATGGTAGAGAATCAAACAACTTCAAAATTTATTGATTGACAATGTCAATTCGAACATCAATTGTGCAACATGAAAGGAAATTGCTAAGTCAAAACTCAATAGTAAAACGATTGAAATCCATTGATGAATTCCATTAAAACTCTATACAACTAGAAACTATAAAAAAAATAAAGAACATCAAATAAAGAAAAATTGGGGAAAAAACAGAGAAGGAGAGATAGAGAGACGAATAGAGAGAGAGAGAGAGACGGAGCTAGAGAGGGGCAAGTATAAAGGGATGTGGGAAATAACTGATATTTCTTATTCAATTCCTAATATAAAGGGATAATTATTTAAAATTTATTTGTATATAATTGATAAATTATATATGACTATGTAATTAAGTTAAAACTTGATTATAGAGGGTAATAAAGATTCATATGTAATATAGGAAGGTAAAAAGCGGTTTAAACAATACAAGAAAATATAATGAATAAAAACCATCCAAATAAGTTGTTCCACTGTCAATGCAATTTAACTGGCTGCAATAACTTGACTGGTATTTACTTGCTATGACAAATTACCTAATATTGTAAGTCACTTTAACTTGTTAGTATAAAATTTTTATACCCTTTCAAAAACTTCTTTATACAGTAGGTGGATATAAGTTAATTCTTTTCATATCAATCGAACTATGGTGTAACGTGAAGAAAAAGAGCGGGGCATTAGGCATATAAAAGAGAGGGGGCAATGTGATATTTCTCTGAAGTTGATGGGAGATATTAAAATATCTACAAAGAATAATCTGATCAAGTAGGGAGTATATAAGAATCAGAAAAATCTGAGAAGAAGATAGATCTGTTCAACTCCATTGACAGGAACCATGAACGTTGAAGAAGAGGTTGAACGACTCAAAGAAGAGATCAAGCGACTCGGCATAGCCCAAGATGATGGCTCTTACAAGGTACCTACTTGCACTACTTCCTATATCTTCCCCAAATCATAAATTCTTAGGAGAAAGAAACAATTTTTACAATTTTAGCAAATTAAAAAAAATATAAAAGAAATAAACTCCTGGTGATAAATTGTTCAATACCCAATTCAATTGGATGTAGTTAATTATAGGATCTGTAATGATTTTCTTTAATTACAGAGGCGGATCCAACATATATAAGCAGTGACCATTGCCTTGAGCTCGAACTACATAAAGAAAGTTTCACAACAACCAACTTTTACAACGTTGATTTAGTCGAAAAATGGGGAAGGGGTATGCTTTTTTCATTACCCAATTCAAGTAGATGGAGTTATAGGATCTGTAATGCAATTTAGTCGGCGGATCCAGCATATAAGTAGTGGTTTATATGTATATAGTAAAAAGTTTAAAAAAATCTAAAATGTGTATAATATATGAAGTGATGCATGGAATATAGTGAGGATACATATCACTAACCCAACTAGCTTGGAATCGAGGCATAGTTACTTCATTGATCATTTGATTTTTAAGGCATGCACCTACTGTCTTCGAATTCTAGATTCCACTCTGATTTTCTGGTCTTGTATCTTATTTACTTTCTTCATTGTCCATGTGATAATCTTTGGATTGCATTTATAATGGGTGAATTATTCCATTCCTTTTCCCCTTATTGATTACTTTAGGAGAGTGAGATATTCTGGTGCAATCAGATAAAACTATTCTTTGTCATTGCAATGGAGGAGACCTATAAACTTATGTCTGGGATACATAAACCATTCTTGGTCTAAGTGTGCACTTTTGTGTTTATCACTAGCATTCGGATTATGCACAAGTTGGGATCTGAACAGTTTTTAGACTTCAACTTGCAGAATTGTTTAATGGGGTTAGTGGAAGAATCTCGCTGCATAAACATGGTGTGGCAGAGAATCATTATGTGTTCTGTATTATTAATCTCACCAGTTAGTTGAAACATTGTTGGCGCCACTGTTAAGATCTGATAGCACAAACTGCCGACTGTGAAACTTTTATTCCAATGGTTCATGAAAGTGAATTGTTTGAGTAGAGAAAATGGAACGGCCGAATATCATTTATTAGTTAACTACTCCATATGTTTTATACTTACACAAGTTAATGTTACTTGGAAGCAAGATTGTGATAAATGGTTGTTATTAGTGTACTTGAACCGCCAAGTGTCTCTTATTCAGCAGAGCTTTAAATTTACTTTGTCAAAGAAAAAAAACTTAGCGAAGGCCTAAACAGGGTCTGTATTGCGTTGCCTGTATTCATTCTTGCTTCTACTTAGTGAATGGCTGATATATCATATAAAGATCCTTGAAATCTATGTGATGCTTGTAACTCCGACGAGAATAAAGATGAATCATACAAAGTTCCCGGGCATATGATATTAATTTCCTGTACCGTGTAGAAACCTTTTCTCATCTCTTGGATAGAACTAGTTTAAACTCCAAACTTTTTGGTTGAAAGAGCGTGCAAAATCAGTACATTTAGAAAAATTACTAGGTACTCTATTCCTGTCTCAGGAAACAAATCACTAGGATTAAGGTAGATAATTAAAGCACCTATTGCTGGTTGGTATCTGAATATCTGACCTTTTGAAATCACAAAATTGATAGGCTTGTTTCATCCCTTTTTATCGACTTTTATTGAAATCTATAGCTTTGTTGTTCAGGAACTAAAAACTATTTTTTTTTCCTTTTCTGTCTAATTTTCCCTTTTTAGTTGGACCAGCTTTGGAGGTGATTCTCTGGTGTAGTTGTTTGTTTTTCCTACTATCACTAGTAAGTCAGTCAATTAAGAAATAGTGGCGACATAGGACTATGAATCAACTAAACAATAATAGAGTGCAAGTATTATAAAAGATTTGAGCTCGAGCCAGTCTCTCCCATATGAGAAGCCTTGCTTGATTGGAAGCTGGGTTTGTCTTTGTTTATGGTTAATATTTGAAAATTCTTTCTGAGAGAAGTTGGTCAAATTGTATTAAGTTTCCATAATACGTATATTGAAATCCTGAATACTTTCCTGAAAGGAAAAATTACCTGTTCAGACAGTTTTCTGGATATGTATTTTTTATAAAACAATACAGGGTGGACTGATTTTGTTTGTCTTGTGAAGGTAACATTTGGTGTGCTGTTTCATGATGATAGATGTGCCAACATCTTTGAGGCGCTCGTTGGGACATTAAGAGCTGCAAAGAAAAGGAAAATACTTACATACGATGGTGAGCTCCTCCTGCAAGGGGTTCATGAAAATGTGGAAATCATTCTCAAACCGCCATCGGTGACTTCTGGTGCTACTGCAGTTACGACTTCATAAATGCTTTTTAATGCTCTCTACCTTGTTTCAGTATTCTACTTTTGATACAAATTTCTGGACATGGCGAATATGTTTTATTACTTTACCTGGAATGGGGCGTGTGAAAGATGAGAATGCTGTACTTCCATTCTTTTGTTATGAAGATATTTTTGCCTAATTTCTTTTTTATTCACATCTCCAGATTTTGACAATTCGTGTTAGATATTATATATATTCCCTTTCAATTTCTGTAGCAGAATGGAATTAGTTTACTGGACTAGTTAGATCCATCCACTGAGAGGGTCTCAGACTCACGCGTGCTACAATAACAATATAGGTCATTTTCTTTCGATCATAATCTTATTTCTCTAAAGAAAATTTACAGAAACATAATTATTTGATCCCCGATTGCCATAGGCAAAACATCAAAGTCAAAAGTTTAAACTTTAAAGTGTTGCCAATGGGGCAACAATACTTGTTAAACTTGAAAAGTTCTTTCCATGGGGTAAGTATGTACAAAAATTCATCCACTTTGAAGGTTATTTGTGTACTTCATTTGAGGAGCGGCAATGACGTTGAGTATCTTTTATCAGTACTTCGTTTTAAGCTGTAAAAAGAACAAACTAGAAGGTTTTTCTTTTAATGACTGGAAGGTTAATAACCAACATAATGATTTGACTGTAATTCTCGAGTATAGTGGTGCTTCTGTTTACCCAAAAAACGGATAGAGTTGAATTTATACGCAGTTCTCAGGATACGTGGTATAATTCGGTACAAATCGAAAAAGTAAGTGAAAATATATCGAATGTTGATTGTAAAAAAGGAATGAAATACAAACCAAACAGAATAGGAAACGATTTATGAACAAGCAAGATGAATCAATATATTAGGCTCACAAAAGGATAATCTCTACTATATCTCTATATGAATATCAATAATCTCTTCAATATGGGAGTGTGTAGATGCCTTAATCTTTTTTTTTTTTTTACAGAAATAGTAGCCACTCTTTTATAGTGGAGGGATACTACTTTGGATATAATAAAAAATACATAGTGGGGATCCCATGATAGATTAGTTAATTTAGCTTTTCCTTAACTCCTGCCGAGATTCTCTCCCGAAGTGCGGCTACAACGGCTCTTGTTTCTTAGCTCGATCTTGGTCGGACTTGATATTGGTCGATCTCTAGATTTCGAGCTCAATACTGACTCAATCTCGATGTTGACTCGGGCTCGGTATTGACTCGGCCTCGGGTCTTGAGTTCGATGACGCCACTTCACATCATAGTTCGATTTGGACTCGAGCTCGATAATGATTTCGAGCCCGGTATTAATCGGCCCCTGAATCTTGAGCTTGGTAACCTGGCTTCGGATCTCATCTCGGTATTATAAAAATAACCCTCGGTCCATCATGTTCCAATCTTGACTAATCACATGAAGGGCAAAATCGATTTTCACCGTATACAGATAGTCTTCTCGTTTCTCGGGAAGAATGTGGTGAGAAACGACATGATTTCCCAATGATACAACTAGATATACACTGATGTTTGCATCGAGCTCGACCATGACGTATGTGATAACTGTCCTGTCGGTCCAGTTACCAAGGCATTAAATGTGTGTCAGACGATGGTCGGCCACTGCTGATATTGAACCGTCATTGCCAACTCTATAAATAGTCCCTCTCTTTACCATTCTTTACTTTAAGATCTCCAATCTCTAAATCTTCTAAGTTCTTTTTCGCATCTTCTGAGTTCTTCATCTATAAATCTGTGATTTTCACTGTAAATTTCTTTCCCAAAACACCCAAATACTTCTAATCTTTGTTCACAGAAATTTAGATGGCCAAAACGTCAAAAACTATTCCTCAAAAAGAGAACGTCTCTTCATCGCGGCCTGCCGGCGACAAAACACTGGTGGAGCCAAGACCTGAGGAGTGTGTTCCCGGGGTGTGTGTTCTCACTTCTAATTTTAAGACCAATAAAGCCTCGTTGGTTCCCGGTCAATGTGAGCCAGTATCGAGGTATATATGCTCGATAACTGAGGGATACCTCAAAAAGGTAAAGAAAGATTGCAACTGGGAGACCAAAGAAGTGATAATCCCGGCTCCCGAAGAAGATATTACTACTCATGTGAAAGGGTTTTTAAGTGTTTATACTTACCTTTTTACGTTGGGCCCCCTCGACCCTGTTGTCATCGATTTTTACCGCCAATACCGTATAATCCTAGGCCAAATCCATCCTTCTTTTTGGCGAATCGTTATTCTGATCCGCTTCTTTGTAAACAAAATCGAGGGGATGCCTTTTACCCTCGACCACCTCATCAGGTTGTACAGCCCCCGTCTCTATCGAGGTGGGTTAATAAAACTTCAGCGCCGGGCTACCAAAATGCTGTTCTCGAGCATAGACGAGGACAAGGATCGAGGTTGGATGGGCCGGTTCGTCCGAGTGAAGACTTCCGACCTAATCCTGGCCGAGAAGATGCCATTTTCCGAGGAATGGAATATGAAGTGTAAGTACAATCCTACTGTTAGCTCCTATTGTTTTGCTCCTTTATTTCTTTCTTACTGATATCCTTTTCCGTGATGTAGTGGTTGCTTGGATTCCCGGTGCAATTCCTAACCTTAAGAGCTGGGTATGGGACCTGACCTCGACCTCTACATATGCTGAGCGCTCGTGGTGCAATTTATCAAAGGGCCGATGGGAGGCCAAAACACATGGTAAGCTTCTTTCCTCCGTCTTTGTTGACTTCGTAAAGCGTTTCTTATTTTCTTTTTATACAGACCTTGGCAAAGATGCCGTTATGAGGCCCTTATCTGGTGAGGAGGAGACTTCGATCCCGACACCGAAACCGGCGAAGGACAAAAAGAGGAAAAAGATCTCGACCTCCGAGGATCCGGAACCTAAGAAGAAGGCGGATCGTAAGCCGAGGAAGAATATCATCCTTCTGACCGAAAACTCTGTTCGGCATCTTAGGGATGAAGATGAAGAAGAGGAAGATGATGACTCCGGGCTGGTGGCCCGAGTAAATGAGCACCAAGGCCCCAAAGGCTACTGAATCAGTAAAGGCAGCAAAGATTCTATCTCGTGATGATGGAATCTTGGAAAGAGAATTGATCGAAGTCCCCGAGTCGTCGAGGATCGAGGCTACCTCCCACCATAATGAGCCAATGGAGGGTACGGCTGCAGGGGCTGATCTCGAGGCCCCTTGAGATGGAGAGAACGCCCCAAGTGATTCACTTGGGGCAATAGAAATTGGAGGCTCCTCGCTTCTCCCCTCGTTTTTCGAGGAGATGATTCGAGAGGCTCCGGCCTTGAAGACCCTTCCCATCGAAGGAGGCCACGGAAGGGAAGATCCCTTATGTGATTATTTAACTGGGGTCGAAGATGCTACCGATGTGAGTGACTTGGAGGTCTCGAGGAAGGACTCGGGTGAGGCATCGAGCCTTTTCAACGAAGTGCAGTGAGCTTTGAATCGGGTAAGCCTTAACTCCCCTTGTTGGTATTACCCTTGTGTTTGTTTTTCTTTCCTAACTTCTTTTCTTCTTTCTGCATAGGCCTCAGCACTTCATCAGGAAGCATTTTCCCGGTCTCGAGCTGAGCAAAGTCGGTATGAGGCTAACCTTTGAGGGCTCACGGCGGAGAGAAATGCCCTTAAACTCTTCTGCGGGCAAAGAGAAGAGGAAATCAAGGACCTCCAAGCCGAGTTGGCCAAGGCTCACCAAGATCAGTCTGACGTGATCGAGCAGGTAATGAAAATTTTAAAAGCTCACGGGCTCGATTCGGGAACGGTGGCTAACATTTCAATCTCACAGCTTCATCAGATGATCGAGGTGATCGGGAAGCTCCGCAGGGAGGTCGATACGATGAAGGCGGGGACCTTGGGTTGGAAAGAAGGCATGGACCGCTTTGCTACAGAAAAAGAGACTACCTTATCCCAATTGTCATCGGCCGAAAGTCAGCATCGAGGCATGAAAGAGAAGAGCTCGGCTCAGGAAAAGAAAATAGTAGAGCTCGAAGCTCGGTTGGCTTCCGAACTTGAAAAGGCCAAATCTGAACCTGAAAAGGCTAAAGCCGAGGCAGATGCGATCGTGGCCGTATACCGAGCCGATGCCAAAGCTGCTCAAGTTTAAGCGAGAGAGGCAGTCGAGAACGCTTAAACTCGAGCATATTGGGTTGTTGAACTCGCCAAGTGCCAATCTCGGAGGGAAACCCTCGAGGAGATCCATGCTCGAGGTTTCAATCTTATCGAAGAGATAATAAAGGCTAAAGAGCTTGAAGCCGAAGCTGGAGCCCTGGCTTCTGATGATGATGATGAGAGCAAGAGCGGGTCCGAGAGCGGGGAGGACCTTGATGGAGAAGAAGCTGCCCCCTAAATTGTTTTTTTCTTTTTTTAATCTTTTTGTGTAGGGTCCTGATTGGACCTTGTAAATGTTCTCATATATATAAAGATCTCTTTTTCCGACGTCTTCATTTCAATTTCTTTCCTTGTGAAAATTTTGTTTCATTCATTCCTTATGAAAGTTTTGTTCAAAAGTTCGAGGCTCTAGGCAATTTGATTGAAGTCGGACCTTGTAGTCTTTATAACAGAGTGAGCGTTTACCCGAACTCGCATTAAGAGTTGTCCTTGGGCTTAATAGTCGAGTGAGTGTTTGCTCAAACTCGAAGTAATGTAGCCCGTAGGCTTTATGGTCGAGTGAGTGTTTGCTCGAGCTTGACGTAAGAGTATCCCTTAGTATTAATGGTTGAGTGAGCATTTTCTCGAACTCGAAGTAAGAGTAGCCCGTTAGCTTTATGATCGAGTGAGTGTTTGCTCGAACTCGAAGTGAAAACATCCTTTAGGCTTTACAGTCGAGTGAGGATTTGCTCGAACTCGAATTAATGTAGCCCTTAGGCTTTATGGTCTAGTGAGGATTTTCTCGAACTCGAAATAATGTAGCCCTTAGGCTTTATGGTCGAGTGAGGATTTGCTCAAACTCGAAATAAGAATAGCCCTTAGGTGATAGATAGTCCTCGAGTGAGAATGGTTACTCAAACTCGAGTTAGGATAGCCCTTAGGATTTATAGTCGAGCGGGGATTTTCTCGAACTCGAAGTAAAAATAGCCCTTAGGCTTTATGGTCGAGTGAGGATTTGCTCGAACTCGAACTAATATAGCACTTAGGCTTTATGGTCGAATAAGTATTTGCTCGAACTCGAATTAAGGTAGCTCATAGGCTATATGGTCGAGTGAGGATTTGCTCGAACTCGAACTAAGAATAGCCCTTAGGCTTAGTGGTCGAGTGAGTGTTTGCTCGAACTCGAATTAAGAGTAGCCCTTAGGCTTAATAGTCGAGTGAGGATTTGCTCGAACTCGAAGTGAAAACAGCCCTTAGGCTTTATGGTCGAGTGAGTGTTTGCTTGAACTCGAACTAATGTAGCCCTTAGGCTTATGTGGGGCTTGATCTCGTTGATTTTTCGGTTGGAAGCCCCCGATTTATGGGATAATGGTCGGCCCTTAAGCCTGTTTGCATAATAGATCACAAAATAGAGGAATTTTTCTGAGATATGAGATGTCGGTAAAGAAGAAATTTTTCTTTATAAGTCATTATACATGTGTTCATGTTTTGTGTCAGGGCTCGAGCAAAATACACGAGCATGGTTCGTTTTGACCATTTGGCCCTTACAATTTTTCCTATCGAAACCTGTCGTCATGAAGTAACTTTCTTGCATCGAACTTGATATATTCGAGGGTAATGCCCCCCAGTATTTGAGGTTTATTGTAAAGAGGCCTCAGATACTATCGAATTGTTCTAAGTTAGCACGATCAATAGTTTTCTCATTAAAAACCTTGCCGAAAAACCCATTTGGTACAAAACCGTTCCAAGGGAAAAAGAGTGCAACGCGTGCTTTCAGGCCTAAAGGCTCCGAGTTGAATAATCCATCCCTGTTTCTGGTCGAACACCTGTAAGGGTTAGTTTTGAAATATAGATGAACATAGGAGGATCGTACCTTAACAGTAGTATCATTTTAGGTGCGACACGTTCCAATTGCTTGGTAGTTGTTTGCCATTTATCACACCGAGCTTGTAGGATCCTTTTCCGGTAATATTGAGAACCGGATACGGTCCTTCCCAATTCGGACCCAGTTTCACTTCATTAGGATTTCGGGTGTTGAGGGTGACTTTCCTTAGTATCAAATCCCCAATTTTAAAATGTTGAAGGTTGGTTCTTCGATTATAGAACCTTTCGATTCGCTATTTTTGGGCGGCCAGTCGGATGAGAGCGGCTTCTCATTTTTCATCCAATAATTCTAGGCTCGTGTTCATGGTTTCGTTATTCAACTCATTTGCCGCATATCGAAACCTGAGGCTAGGTTCTCCGACCTCAATCGGGATAAGAGCTTCGGCGCCATAAACCAACGAGAATGGTGTTGCCCCGGTACTGGATTTTGATGTTGTGCGGTATGCCTATAGGACTTCGGGTAGTATTTCTCTCCATTTTCCTTTAGCGTTGGTTAATCTTTTCTTAAGATTTTGGATGATGTTTTTGTTGGTCGATTCGGATTGTCCATTCCCGCTGGGATGATAAGGTGTTGATAGGATCCTTTTAATTTTGTGATCCTTGAGAAATGTAGTTACTTTGCTGCCGATGAATTGCTTTCCATTATCACATACAATCTTGGATGGCATCCCCAATCGACATATGATGTGATGACAAATGAAGTCTATCACTTCTTTTTCTCTGATTTTCTCGAAAGCCTGTGCTTCAACCCATTTAAAGAAATAATTAGTCATAAACAAAATAAACCGAGCTTTACCTGGGGCCGATGGGAGGGGGCTGACGATGTCCATTCCCCATTTCACGAAAGGCCATGGAGATAGGACCGAGTGGAGCAGCTCCCCGAGTTGATAAATCATGGGCGCATGTCTTTGGCATTTGTCGCATTTTCGAATGAACTCCCTTGCATCTTTGCCCATATCGGTTCAGTAATACCCCACTCTGATTGCTTTCTGGACCAGTGAATCGGCATCGGAATGGTTTCCACAAGTGCCTTCGTGAATTTCCCGTAGGATGTAATCGGTATCTCCTGGTCCCAAACATATTGCCAATGGTCCATCGAACGTCTTTCTATATAGTGTTCCTTCCTCGGACAGGCTGAACCGTGCTGCCTTTACGCGCAAAGCTCTCGATTCCTTTGGATCTGATGGAAGCTTCCCGTTCTTGAAGTACTCTATATATTTATTTCTCCAATCCCAGGTTAGACTTGTGGAGTTTATCTCGGCGTGACCTTCTTCGACCACCGATCTTATGAGTTGTACGATAGTCCCCGAGTTAAGTTCATCATCCTCAACCGATGAACCTAAGTTTGCAAGAGCGTCGGCCTCGCTGTTCTGCTCTTGAAGTACATGTTGCAAAGTCCATTCATTAAATCGATGTAGAGTAACTTGTAGTTTATCCAAGTACCTCTTCATTCGATCTTCTCGGAATTAAAAAGTCCCGTTGACTTGATTTACCATGAGGAGGGAATCACATTTAGCCTCTATGACCTCAGCTCCCAAGCTTCTAGCTAGTTCGAGACCTGCAATCACTGCCTCATACTCGGCCTCATTATTAATCAATTTTGTAGTTCTAATAGACTACCTTACTACATTACCTATGGGTGATTTTAGTACGATGCCCAGTCCGGACCCTTTTGCGTTTGAGGCACCATCCTTAAAGAGGGTCCAGACTCCCGAAGAGGTACCCGATTTTATCAATAATCCCTTTTCAATCTCGGGTACGAAGGCCGACATAAAGTCAGCCACGAAGTTTTCTAAGATTTGGGATTTGATAGCGGTTCGAGGTCGATACTCGATGTCATACCCGCCGATCTCTATGGCCCATTTGGCCAATCGACCTAAAAGTTTAGTTTTGTGCAAAATATTTCGAAGAGGATAAGTTATTACAACATGTATCGGATGGCACTGGAAATATGGTTTTAGTTTCTTAGAGGCACTTATCAAAGCAAGTGCTAATTTTTCTAAGTGTGGATATCTAGTTTCGGCCTCGCCTAAAGTTCGACTGACATAATAAATAGGGAATTGCGTACCTCGTTCTTCTCGAATCAGGACTCCACTTACCGCAATCTCCGAGACAACTAAATACAGATAAAGTTGTTCGTCTGCCTTTGGGGTATGAAGCAACGACGGGCTCGATAACTATCGTTTTAGCTCCTCCAAAGCATGCTGACATTTCGGAGTTCATGCAAAATTGCTTTTCTTCTTAAGCAGAGAGAAAAATCAGTGGTTCCTATACGAGGATCTTGAAATGAATCGTCCTAGGGCAGCTATCCGTCCCTCTAGTCTCTGTACGACCTTTACATTATCTACAACTGTGATTTCCTCGATAGCTTTGATCTTATCAGGGTTAAACTCGATTCCTCGATTGGACACCATGAAACCGAGAAACTTGCCTGAGCCGACCCCGAATGCACATTTTTCGGGGTTGAGCTTCATATTGTATTCCCTCAGTATGTCGAAAGTTTCCTGCAAATGCTTTAAATGTTCTCTACTCGCAGGGATTTAACTAACATGTCATCAATATAAACTTCCATTGATTTTCCTATTTGCTTTTTGAACATTCGGTTTACTAGGCGTTGATAAGTTGCACCAGCATTTTTTAGACCGAATGGCATTACATTATAACAGTAGGTACCGTACTTAGTGATAAATGAGGTCTTTTCTTGATCCTCCGGGTTCATCTGTATTTGGTTGTACCCAGAATAGGCATCGAGAAAACTGAGAATCTCGTGGTCGACCGTGGCATCGATCATACGATCGATATTAGGCAAAGGAAAAGAATCCTTAGGGCATGCTTTATTCAGGTCTTTATAATCTATGCACATTCTATGTTTGTTCCCCTTTTTAGGGACTACCACCACATTTGCTAGCCATTCGGGTTATTTTACTTCCCGAATGGATCCTATTTTAAGAATTTTGGTTACCTCGTCTTTGATGAATGCATGTTTGACCTCGGACTTGGGCCTCCTTTTGTGTTTTACCGAGTGGAATTTTGGGTCCAAGCTTAGCCTATGAGTGGTGATTCCCGGTGGGATCCCTGTCATGTCAAGATGGGACCAAGAAAAATAGTTCATGTTAGCTATAAGAAATTGAATAAGCTTTTTCCTGAGCTCGGGATCTAACCCCGTGCCCAGGTATACCTTTCATTCGGGCAGATGTTCGATTAGCGTGATTTGCTCCAGTTCTTCGACCGTTGATTGGGTAGCGTCGGAATAATCGAGGACCACGAAGGATGGAGGGACCCCATGTTCATTATCTTCGTCAGTCTTCTGATTCTCTAGTTGGGTCGAAGATGATGTTTGTGATTGCTATTTGGTATTCCGTTCCCCCTTCGAATCCGATCCTTTTGTCGACGATAGTGAAGATATCAGAATTACTTCATCGATGGAAAACATCTTTTTCGCGACCGGTTGCTCTCCATAGACCGTTTTGACTCCCTCTGATGTTGGGAATTTCAGAACCTGGTGGAGGGTCGAGGGTACAGCTCTCATATTGTGGATCCACGGTCTTCCAAAAAGGGCGTTATACCTCATGTCGCCTTCGATTACGTGAAACTTCATTTCTTGGATGGTTTCGGCCACATTTATTGGCAGAATTATCTCGCCCTTAGTTGTTTCACATGCCATATTGAATCCGTTTAGAACCAGGGTTGCGTGCACTACCTGATCCTGTAGACCGAGTTGCTCTACGACCTTAGATCTAATAATGTTGGCCGAACTACCTAGATCAATTAACAAATATTTAACTTGAGTTTTATTCATAAGGACAGATATTACCAGTGCATCGTTGTGGGGTTGCATGACTCCTTCTGTACCTTCATCATTAAAGGACAAGGTTCCTATGGGTGCGTAATCCTGAGCCCGGGATCGCTTCTCTCTTAATGGACATCTTAGTGCATTTAAGCACGGCCCGGGGGGAGGGGGGTATCGATCCCACCAATGATCATGTGGATGATGTGTTGTGGCTCTTCTTGTTCGTTTTATCTACTGAAATCCCTGTTTTTGAAATGGTTTTTGGCCCGGTCACTTAAACATTCTCGAAGGTCCCCTTTATAGAATAACTGGGCTACCTCCTCTCTCAGTTGCCTGCAATCTTCCGTTCTGTGGCCATAAGTTCCATGATATTCGCACATTTGATAGGGATTCCTCCGGGAAAGATCGGTCTGTAGAGGTTGAGGCCATTTAGTATCTTTGATGTGTCCGATAGCCGACACGATGGCGGATTCATCGACGTTGAAGTTATATTCCGATAATCGTGGTGCTTCCTTAGGTCCGGTATGCCTGTCGAACCCGTTCCTATTCACCAGCCCCCAAGACCCTTGGCCTCGATGACCTCTTTTATCACTTTGTACGGGGTTACGTCTTGGTTTGTTACCCCTATGATCTCCATTATACAGCTGGTATCGGTCCCTGATCGGCCTTGATTCTCGGTTGATATCCCTTTTAATAACGGACCCAGAACCCAACTGGTCGTCTTCAACTCTGATCTTCGATTGATACCGATTGTGTACATCGGCCCAGGTAATAGTTGGGTACTCTATCAGGTTATGCTTCAACTGCCGTGAAGCCACCAAGCTTCGTTCGTTTAGACCTTGAGTGAAAGCTTGAACAGCCTAATCGTCTGTGACTGGCGGTAGATCCATTCGTTCAATTTGGAAACGAGATACGAATTCCCTTAGCATCTCGTTATCTTTTTGTCTTACCTTGAAAAGGTCCGACTTCCTGGTCTCGACCTTTATGGCTCCAGCTGTGCTTTTACGAAAGAATCTGCAAGCATAGCAAAAGAATCGATAGAGTTAGATGGTAAATTATGATACCATATCATTGCTCCCTTTGACAGGGTTTCACCGAATTTTTTGAATAATACAGATTCGATCTCATCGTCTTCTAGGTCGTTACTTTTAATGGCACATGTGTAAGAGGTAGCGTGTTCGTTGGGGTCGGTCGTTCCATTATATTTAGGAATTTCGGGCATGCAGAACTTTTTGGGGATCGGTTTCGGGGCTGCGCTCAGGGGGAAGGGCTTTTGTACGAATTTTTTGGAATCCAAGCCTTTCAATATTGGTGGTGCCCCCGGGATCTGATCAACCCTGGAGTTATACGTTTTCACTTTTTTATCATTTGTTTCAATCCTCCTTTCTCCCGACTCTATTCGTTTTGTTAGTTCCTCGAGTATCTTAACAATTTCGAGATTAGTCTACGATTCTTGCTCATTTGACCTTACTATAGCTGACCCCGTTTTGTGGGTGACTTCTTGGGGTGGACTGGGCTCGAGCCTGGTCGGTGCCTGGGTTTGGCTTTGCAACTGGGCTATTGCTACTTGTTGAGCTTACAACATTTCAAAAATCATACACAAGCTGATTCCGTTTTCCTCAGCATTTTGGGTATTTCGAGCTGCAGATCGAGTTCTACTATGAATGTTATTTTCAGGGTCGGAACATTGGTTTGCCTCGACGGCCACATGTGAATTAACGTCTGTTGGTTCTTCGATCCGAGCTCCAATGAGATCGACTGGTGGCCTTTCCCCGGTTGTCAGGTTGTTGTTCTCGTCTTGAAGGCCAGCTTTGTTGTCGATAGGTAGGGCCATTAATTGAGAATTCGTCGTTTTTAAAGATACTTCCAAGAGCAAGTGTAAAATGGTGTGTTTTGCAGAGATTCGTACCAAACGACCACTGTTATCCTTAGCCCCATAGTGGGCGCAAAATTGTTTACCCGAAAAATGGATAGAGTTGAATTTATACGCAGTTCTCAGGATACGTGGTATAATTCGGTACAAATCGGAAAAGTAAGTAGAAATATATCGAATATTGACTGTAAAAAATGAATGAAATACAAACTAAACTGAATAGGAAACGATTTATGAATAAGCAAGATGAATTAATGTATTAGGCTCAAAAAAGGATAATCTCTACTATATCTCTATGTGAATATCAATAATCTCTTCAAGATGGGAGTGTGTAGATGCCTTAATCTTTTTTCTTTTTTTACAGAAATGATAGCCACTCTTTTATAGTGGAGGGATCCTACTTTGGATATAATAAAAAATAAATAGTGGAGATCCCATGATAGATAAGTTAATTTAGCTTTTCCTTAATTCCTGTCGAGATTCTCTCACCAAGTGCGGCTACAACGGCTCTTGTCTCTTAGCTCGATTTTGGTCGGACTTGATATTGGTCGATCTCCAGATTTCGAGCTCGATACTAACTCGATCTCGATGTTGACTCGGGCTCGGTATTGACTTGGGCTCGGGTCTTGAGTTCGATGACGCCACTTCACATCATAGTTCGATTTGAACTCGAGCTCGATAATGACTTCTAGCTCGGTATTGATCGGCCCCTGGATCTTGAGCTTGATAACCTGGTTTCGGATCTCATCTCGGTATTATAAAAATGATTCTCGGTCCATCATATTCCAATCTTGACTAATCACCAAAGATAAAAACCGATTTTGACCGTAAACAGCTTCAATTCAACATACACGCAAAATTGAGAGAATTAATTAGTGATCGACAAAAGTATCGGAAAGCGCTATAGTTGCTGCCGAAGCTTTACACATAACTATATATCTAGTAAACTCTAGAGAGGAAGTACAAAGCTAATTTTGTCTTATCTAAAATATAAATTTGAAATTTTGATCAACTAAAATGACAATTAGTTTAAAATTGAAATAATACTTGGTGAGAATATATTATTTTGTTTGTTTCAAATATAATGCCTGTCTTAATTTAACTTTCCTCTGTTAGAAAAAAAAACTAAAACTAAATACGACATAATATTCATCAAGATACAATGTTAGATCATATATGGACCTTTATTTTTGTAAAACAGAATGAAAATTGGATGGAAAAGGTAAAAGATAATGTTATATATACTTTTCCATGGGTATTGTATATTTTAAGCTTTTTCTTTTTGTTGGAAAAGATATTATTCGGGAATATAAAAACATAAATTAGGTAAGTACATCATTTAGGTAGGTTGGTTTCCTTGTTCTTCATTGTCAGGCCTTGCTTTCTCGCTTAATCGTTATTTCTATTTTTGACATAGTTTATAAAAAGAATTAGAGAAGTTCACTGAGTAGCAGTAGTCAAGTGAAATTTTGGTTCAAATTTGTGGACTCCAAGCCTGATAATGTTTTCTGGTTTTAATGATTGATATTACCCAGTAAAATATGCTGCAGCTGTGCCACTTTAATTTAATTTATAAATTTTGATTAACCAGGAGAACAAACCACCAAGATACTAACTTGAATTCGAACTGTAACACTACTGTTTCATGTGTAGTTTCATGGCTATTGAGCTGTTCCATGGCGACTAGAACTTATTTTAGTGACAACATATACTAGTTATTAGCGAGTTGACACTAAAAAAGGCAATCATATCCTCTTGATAGTAAGATCAGTTACTGCACAAATAGCATCAAGAATCCACACACAAATCTGCAGAAACCCTTAGGAAAAGAAATATAAATGGACCAAGTGTTTACCCGTAAAACGGTACAGTTGAATTTATACGCGATTTCTAAATAAGTGAACTAATTTGATGCTGAAATAATATAATAATCGAAGAAATACGCAGTACTTAGCCTTGAAATGTAAATGAAATAGCAAAGATAGTGATTCCGTGAACACGATTTCCGAACACAGCAATAATGAGATCAAAAAGCAAGAGAGTGATATTGTATAAAGTTTTGTATAGAATATAGTATATGTTCTAGCCAGAAATTTCGTGTCCATTACAATAGTAACTGAACTCACTATTTATAGCCATGCCTAGGTAAAAAGGTCCTAGGATCATGCCCTCATTTAATGCCAATTATGAGAGTCATTGATGAAGATGTAACGTTGAACGTAAATGCCAAATTCTTTGTAACGGACCGTCGCTCTTAATGCTGTAGAATATTCCTTTGTCAATGCTACCGGGTGCAGAGCATTTAATATACTGTTATGAACGTTATCCGTTCCGGTGACAAGCATAGTGGCTGCGTTCGGTCCTCAGCCATTCCATCTTAGATTCCACGTGTCCTCCTTTTAGTTAGCCACATGTCATATCATATTTTACCCTATACACATAGTCCCCCTACTTTCCGGTGACATAATTTTATGTTACCGGAAAGTTGGTAGAAATATCTCTTTGGCGGGAATTACTATAATTCCCTATGAAGGTCTCTGACAGTTGATTAGACGCATGTCTCTCTGCATTTAATGCCCCGAACACGCGTCATCCCATAATTCAACACAACTTTTGTCGATTATCGAGGTAATCATGGCCATGAATTTAGCCGCCAAAATTTTACTTATACACAACTTTCTTTTCCTTTGCGTTTCACAATTGCTTGAGCTTCTGATTTGCATCCTTGTTTTCCATCCTTTTTCTAATTTTTTTCAAAACCAAACTCTTTACCTTATTCTTTTCAAATGGCTTCTTCCTCCAAATGTGGTGGTTCTACAAAGAATAAGAACAAAACCGAGGATTTCATTCCTCCAACAGTGGATTCCATCATTCCAAGAAGGCTTAGTACTTCGAAGGATTTTGAAGAGAAATTTCCTACTGCTAACCCTCGTACATGGGCTGTTAGTAGGTATCCTTCTTCCATTCATCCTTCCAGTATTCCTGCTGTGAAGGAAGATTGCTGCTGCAATGAGTTGGAAATTATCGCTCCTGATCTATCGGAGCGAGTGACCCTTCCCAAGGAAGGTTTTATATCTTTTTCACGTATCCCATAACTTTGGATGCGTTTTCTTTGAGCGGAGAGCTTGGTTCCGTGGTTGCAATATTTTGCCTTCGCTACCAGGTATGTTTGGCGCATGTAAGTCCTTCAGTGTGGAGGACGATCGCTTACCTCCAAAGCTTGTGCCAAGAAACTGGGGAGGAGCTAACCTTAGCTCATGTGATGAACCTCTCTTCCCCCAAAACCTTCCGCGGGGGAGTGATAACCCTTTGCAAGCGTGTCCACCATGCTTTGTTGTCTAGCATGGATGATCACAACGATCGTGGGTGGGTGGCGGTTCGTTGCATTTTTCACGAATGACATCATTCCGACAACGACTTCATCCTTTCCGGTAGCTTGGAACCGCACTAGTAAGTTCTTGGTATAATATTCCTCTTACTAGATATTCTCCTATGGCAATATCATCTCTTTTCCATTCGTATATTTCAGCAACTCGATGGCTCCCACCGGTGGTGGAAGGTTTGAACCTGTGGGTTCAGAAGATTTTGGACGTCACAACGCCCGAAACTCGTTCGTGGAAAGAACTAGCCCTTAAATACGGGTGGAAGGTCAAAAATCATGGTAACTCTAATTTACCTTGCTTCCATCTTTGTATATGAAAAACTTGGTAGAACCCTTCTGACTTTGTTCATGGAATTAGGTCTGCCTGCGGGCTCTGTTGCTGTCCCCGAGGAGGACGTTTTGGCTGATCCTGCTGATGCAGCGAGGCTGCTTTAAGAAGAACTTACTCGAACAGGTATCTCCGAGCCTATTTCGGGTGCAAATATTGCTTTATGGAGTCCCCGGCCGGAGGATAAACAAACAAAGAGAAGATGCTCCTCCGCGGCTGGGGGAAAGAATTAAAGGGCAAAGGTTGATGCCCCCGAATCATCTCCGATGGCGATGATGACTGGTCCTCCTTCTGGGCCGGTCGTAGACACCGTTATGATTGATGATGATGAAGAAGCTATTGATGAGTGAGCTTCTTTACACAAAACACGATGATCCTTATCATCTCAATAGGATGCTCAACCTGTTGAGATAGTTACACCAACTGAAGAAGATGTCTCGACACTTTGGGGAGAATCTGATTTGGTAGAATATGCCAACTCCCGTTTTCGAGCCCCAATGGCTGCAACCGGTGCTGTGGGGCTGAGTACCAGGACCTTGCCATCTTTGGTTGGCGAGCATCAAACAACCAGCACTACATTTGATGCAGCTGCTTCTCACTTTTCAAGTCCATCAGCTTCATCTCCACCTTCACTAATACCAGCAACTGCTATATCATTTCCATCTTCGTCTACTCTTCCACCAGCGGTTGCTACACCATCTGCATCGGCCGCACCTGACCATGAAGAAGGTGTTCCTCTTCCACAATCCCCAGTTCATGGGAAGTTGGGGCAGAATGATGTTGATCCTTCTGAAGATCCACAAAGGAGGAGGAATATCACTCTTTCGGTCTCTACCGGGTCCAACCTGCTATCGCGGCTGGTGGAGCTTGCTAATTGCCTGAAGCCTTTGGCTTTAGAAAAAGACTGGGAAAAGATTTAGACACTCTCAGGAGAGTGTTTGTTGAACAATGCTATGCATAATGCCACAGCGGTACGTTCATTCCTTCCTTTATTATTTCTTTTACTTTGAACGAATATATTCTAAATTTTACCTCTTCTTATTTTATAGGCCAACTTTCTTGCTTCTGAGGGCTTTCAAAGTTTGATTTGTGAGAAGGACGAACTTACTTCTAAACGGGATCAACTTTTGGTGGAACGAGACCAGACTGTTCACCGCCTCTCGGAATTGGAAACTAGAGCTGCTGAGGCCATTGTTTTGGAGGCTCGCTTGCAGCAAAGCAAGCAAGAAGTGGTAACCCTTAGCCAAGAAATTGGGCCGCTGAGGGTTAGATTTAATGAGGCCAAGGCCAAATGGGCAGAAGTCCAGAATGTCATTCTTACTACAGCCGGCCGTGAGGCTGCCTCCGATGAAAGAGTGATAAACTTGGAGGCAGCCTTGAACTCCAAAAGTGAAGAGCTTGCTGCCGTGGAGGTGAAACATGACCAGCTAGAAGAGAAGTACAAGAAAACTATTGAGCATAATAGGCTCTTTAGTTCAACTGTCCGCGAGCTCGACGTCAGCCTCAAATCTGCTAGATCCGCCCGAGAAAACCTTTCCGCTGAGGTTACTCAACTCAAAGAAGTACTTAAGCGCCGAGCGGCTTCCCTAATTATTGAAAAAACGTATTCCATGTATAGTACGAGGAGAAAAATCTTGGAAGAGGCCAAAGCTGGTATCATTGATGTTGATGCTGAAATTTCTAAGGCCCGAAAGCTTGAGTTTGCTGAAAAAAAATAGACTCCCGGCGTAGTCTGATGATCCAGGTTCTTCTGATTTCGGTTTCAAATTTTTGAAAACTGAAGAGGGATCGAAAGGCGATGAGGCCGAAGACCAAACTAGGGAAAGCGTTGAGCCATCGGCGGAACCACCTACTCTTCCCGACAATGTGGATACTTCTCTTCCTCCTAGTCCAGGAGGCGCTGCAGTTTAGCTTTTCCTTTCTTTTCTCATTTTGTATTTATAACGTTTTGGCCCACTATTGTGAATAAAGTCATACTTTTTGTTCAAATATCGTTTGAGTCTTACTTTCGTTTGAATATCCATGCAAGCTTTTAACTTTTGTACTTGCTCAAGCATTCCGTGTATGTTGTTAAATTTGCACTTTATTATGTGTAGTCTCGGATGCCTTTTCTTCGAAGCATTTTGGTTTCGAGTATTATCCCTTTTACATGAGGGTTTTTATGAATTTTTGTGCAAGTTTGCTTTTTGCGTCCTTTTCATATGTGGGTTCGGGTGTATTTTTTTTCGATGGCATTTTGGATTACGGGCGTTGATTCTTCCGGAACCAACCCTTTAACGTGAGGGTTTTTGTAAGAGAGGTCCTTCTTATGTTTACGGTGCTCTTGAAAAGGACATCTCCTGTTCATTACGGCACTAATATTTGAAGTACTTGTTTAACTTTCAAATGACAAAATCAGCTCATCGCTCAGACTGGAAACAAGATAAAAGCAAAAAGATTTCATTTTATTCCTTCTATTTTCAGAAATTACATAAGCATTTTGCCATGCAGAAAAGAAATTGCCATTACTTATGGCTATCTTGTACAACTTGTTTCTACGGGGCTGGCTGCACAGTCCCCGATCTCGATGATGCATTTTATTTTCGGATTTTCGTTCCCGGTTGACGTGGTAGTCATTGTTGCCGTATCATCATATCATTCCCGCCCAGTGTTTGAATGCGAAGAATGTGAATTGGAACACTGGAAGTCTTGTATCTTCGAAGGTCCCACCAATGAATTGGTAGGTAATCCTTCACTTGGCAACATATCTTGTTTCCCCTTAGGAATCCATGCTATCGAACGAAAGAATACCTAATAGTCCTCTGGTGGTTTGTGCCCGTGAACGGTTGGGTAACCTCTGTTCGGTAAACAACTTAACTTCCCAGTGGGAATTTTCTATTGAACCAAAGATTACCTAATCATCCCCGATTGGGAGCTTGTTCGTTTGCCTTGCTATCAAAGGTCTTATTGGTCCTTTCTCTATAGTATGCTTTCTGTCGCTATCTCGTTAAAAACCTTGCTAGAAAAACCCAATTGGGACAAAAACTGAACGAAGGGAAAAAGAGTGCAGCACATACTTTCTGTTTGAGTGTTGTTCATCAGCAATAATATCTTTTGAGGTATGCCACATTCCAGTTACTGGGCAACTTGTCCCCATTCTGGTTCTCCAGCTCGTATGATCCTTTCCCAGTGACAGCTGAAATCCGGTAAGGACCTTTCCACATTGGACCTAGCTTTCCCGTGTTGAGCTCCTGGGTATTTTGTGTTACTTTCCTTAGAACCAATCTCCTACTTTGAAAAAATGGAAATTGTCTCTTCGATTGTAATATCACTCCATCCTCTGCTTTTGAGCTGTCATTCTTTCATGCGCCAAGTCCCTGCGTCCCTCGAGCAGTTCCAAGTTGACTAGCATTGCTTCATTGTTCGATCCTTCATTTGTCTGAGAATATCTCAAATTGGGTTCGCCCACTTCAACTGGGATTAGGGCTTCAGCACCGTACACGAGGGAAAAAAGAGTTTTTCCTGTACTTGATTTGGCCGTTGTTCGGTAGGCCTATAGAACTCCGAAAAACTCTTTGGGCCATTTGCCTTTTGCTGCTTCCAACCTTTACTTGAGGTTTTGAATGATCACTTTGTTAGTTGACTCCGCTTGACCATTTGCGCTTGGATGATAAGGCGAGGATGTGTTTGTCTTTATTTTTAGGTCTTCGTAGAACTTTGTAACTTTTGCACAGATAAACTATGGCCCATTGTCGCATGATATCTCTTTTGGTATTCTGAACCTGCAAATTATATTTTTCCATAGGAAATCGACCACTCCGCGTTCTCCGATCTTCTGATAAGAACCTGCTTCCACCCATTTAGAAAAATAATCAGTCAAAATTAAAAGAAAACTTACCTTTTCGGGAGCCGGTGGTAGCGGTCCGACGATGTCCATTCCCCATTTGAAGAACGGCCATGGGGATAGAACCGAATGTAAGGGTTCTACCGGTTGATGTACTAGTGATGCGTAGCGTTGGCACTTATCACATTTTTGTACAAAATCTTTGGCGTCTTGTTCCAAGTGAAGCCAAAAATATCCTGCCCGTACCAATTTCAGCACCAAAAACTCTACGCCTGAGTGATTGCTGCATATCCCTTCGTGGATTTTTCTCATGATATAATGAGATTCTGATGCTCCTAAAATCCGGGTTAGCGGGCCTTGGAAAGATTTTTTATACAATTGGCCTTTCCTGAAGCTATAACGTGTAACTTTGGTGCGTAATGCTCGTGATGCTTTGGGATCGTCGGGGAACTTTCCATGCTCAAGGTAGTTAATTATTTCGTTTCTCCAGTCCCAGACCAGACTAGCCGAATTGACTTCATAGTAACCATCCATATCAAGGACTGAACTCATCAGTTGTACCACCGTTCTGGACTCCGATCCCTTTATTTCCATCGATGAACCTAAGTTTGCTAATGCATCTGCTTCTACATTATCCTCTCTCGGGATATGAGTGATTGACCACTCACGGAATCATGCCAAAAGAGCCTGGACCTTTATCATGTATTGCTACATACGTTCTTCTTTAGTGTCAAAGATCCCGTAAACCTGATTTACCTCCATCTATGAGTCAAATTTGATTTCGATAACCTCGGAATCAAGTCCCCAGGCCAATTCGTGCCCTGCAATCAAAGCTTCATACTCTGCTTCATTGTTAGTTAAAGGAATTGTTCTGATAGCTTGCCTTAAGGTTTCCCCCGAAGGCGTGATTAAACCTATTCCGAGCCCGGATCCTTTTACGTTCGAGGATCCATCCGTAAATAAGGTCCAAAGCCTTGATGTTAATTCCGACACCATGACTGCCTCCTTGGTTGCCAAAGGTAGCAGTCCCGGACTAAAATCGGCCACGAAGTCAGCCAAGACTTGCAACTTAATATCAGTCCTCGGTTTATATTCTATGTCGAATTCACTCACTTCGACGGTGTATTTGGCCAATCTGCCCGAGAGTTCGGATTTATGAAGGATGTTCCGTAAAGGGAAAGTAGTCACCACAACTATTGGGTGGCATTTAAAATAGGGCCTCAGCTTCCGAGCGGCGACTACGAGATCTAAGGCCAGTTTTTCCAAATGTGGGTAGCGCGTTTCTGCTCCCGTTAAAATTTTTCTAACGTAGTAAATAGGAAACTGCGTACCTTCATCCTCCCGGACAAAAACTGCACTTACCGCAACTTCTGAAACCGCGAGGTAGACTAGCAATGTTTCGCCTTCTTTTGGTTTCGAGAGAAATGGAGGGCTTTATAAGTACTTCTTCCGGTCCCTCAAAGCCTGGTGGCACTCCGGCATCAATTCGAAATTGTTCTTCTTTTTGAGTAATGTAAAGAAGCGATGACACTTTTCTGACAACCGAGAAATAAACCTGGTCAAAGAAGCTAACCTTCCTGTGAGTGTTTGGACTTCCTCCACGTTTGATAATTGATCCAGGATATTGTCTATGGCCTTGATTTTGTCGGGGTTTAACTCAATTTCCCTTTGTGAGACCAGAAACTCCATGAACTTACCGGAGCTGACCCCGAACGCGTACTCTTCGAGGGTTAAGTTTCATGTTATGCTTCCTCAGGATATTTAATGTTTCTTCCAAATGCTTAAGCTGGTCACCTGCATTCAAAGACTTAATGAGCATATCGTCTATACAAACTTCCATGGTTTTTCCTATTTGCTTTTCAAACATCTTATTTACGAGCCGTTGATTAGTGGCTCCAGTGTTTTTAACCCGAAAGGCATTACATTGTAACAATATGTACCAAAATTTGTTATAAATAAAGTCTTTTCCTGATTTTTCGGGTTCATCTTAATTTGGTTAAAGGAAACTCATCAAATCGTGCCCATCCATGGCATCAATCATTTGATCGATATTTGGCAGAGGAAACAAATCTTTCGGGCATGCCTTATTAAGATCTTTATAGTCTACACACATATGAAATTTAATGTTCTTCTTAGGAACTACTACTACATTGGCTAGCCAGTCTGGATATCTTACCTCTCTAACCGAATCGATTTTAAACAAGCGGGTTACCTCTTCTTTGACGAATTTATTCCTGGCCTAGGCAATAGGACGCTTCTCAGCTTGTGCACGCTCGGGATACCTGTCATATCCTCGTGTGACCATGCAAAATAATCAACGTTAATTTTAAGGAATTCAATAAAGCCAGACCTGAGCTCCGGGTACAGTCCTGTTCCCAAGAGAAATTTTCTTTTTAAAAATTCTTCGAATAATGACACTTGCTCTAGTTCCTCTGCCGTGGATTTTGTTGCGTCCGTTTCTTCCGGAACTTGGAAATATCTTGGCATATGATATTGTTCTCACGATTCTGCCCCTAGAATAACCTCTTCTAACTTGGGAGTAGGCGCCGGTTCCTGTAATTGCTATGTCGTGCGCTCCTTCCCTTTGCTACTGGAAACTAAGATTGCATTCATCTCCCTCGCTGCCGGTTGGTCACCTCTTATCTGCTTGATTTCTTCGGGCGTCAGAAACTTTAGCAATTGGTGATATGTCTAAGTACATCTTTCATCTCGTGTAACCATGGCCATCATAAGATGATGTTGTATCCTATATAACCATCCATTACTTCGAAGAGAGTTGTTTTTATTACTCCTTCAGCATTCGTGAGCAGCAAGATCTCTCCCCATGTCATCATGCTCGAAAGGTTGAATCCAGTGAGGAGTTTTGTCACCGGAATAATGCTTCCAGTGAGTTTAGCTTGTTCCAATACACTCTATTGTATAATATTAGCCGAACTTCATGGATCCACTAGAACATGCTTAATTTTAAAATCTAACACATTTAAAGAGATTACCAGTGCATCATTGTGTGGTAACAACAATCTGTATGCATCTTCCTCCGTGAAAGTGATATTGTCCTCCCGGAGTCTTTTGCTGTGAGTTATCGATACTTTAGTCTTCTATGTCGCCGAAAAAGTGACCCCGTTAATCTTTTTCTCCCCAAAGATCATGTTGATTGTTTGGCGTGGGGTTTCTTCTCCTGCTTTCTAGGATTCTGTGTTGTCTCTGTTGTGACTGTAACTGTTCTTAGATCGATCACTCAAGAATTCTCGGAGATGACCATTCTTCAATAGCGTTGCCACTTCCTCACAAAGATGTCGGCAGTCCCCTGTCCGGTGACTGTTCCTCCCGTGGTATTCGCACTATAAATTGGGATCCCTCTAGCTGGAATCAGACCTCATAGGTCTCGGGAATCGGGCTTCTTTAATTTTCCTCATGGCTGACACAAGTTCCACTACACTGACGTTGAAGTTATATTCTGATAACCTGGGGTAAGAAAGATCTCGAGACCCCGACGTTTGTTTATCTTAAAGTGATCTATTACTTCGACCATAATCAGTCCCTCCCTCAACGGTGAACTTGTTTGCTGCTCGGAAATTTCTTCCATGACCTTCGGTACGCTCGTAGGGCAAAATCTGACCCATCAAAGTCCGCCTATCCGCATCGTAGTAATCCTTTGATTTTTCTCTATTCTTCTCCCGTCCTTTGACCGATGATGTAGAACCAACCTGGTCATCTTCGATCCTTATTTTCGACTCGTACCGGTTGTGAACATCTGCCCAGGTTGTTGCTCGAAACTCAAGCAGGCTCTCCTTCAGCTTCCAAGAAGCGTCTGAACTTCTCAGATTCAATCATTTGGTGAATTCTTTAGCTGCCCATTCATCTGGGATGACCGGGAGTAACATTCTTTCTTTCTTAAATCGTGTAACAAACTATCATAATGATTCTGATTCTCCTTGTGCGATTCTGAATATGTGTAGCAATATTTGTCGGCCTTCCCGGCGTGACCTTTAATGAAAGAATCTGCGAGCATCTCAAAGGAATCTATGGAATGCTCGGGCAGTAATGAATACCACATTACGGCTCCCCTCGTGAGAGTTTCACCGAATTTCTTTAGAAACACAGATTCAATTTCGTGAGGAGCTAGATCATTTCCTTTCACTGTCGTTGTATAGGTGGTAATATGTTCCTGTAGGTCTGAAGTTCCATCATACTTTGGAACTTCAGGCATTTTAAAGTGCTTCGGGATTAGTACTGGTGCTGTACTTGGCTTGTACGGTAATTGAACATACTTCATCGAGTTCGGGCCTTTCAATACTGGTGGTGCACTGGGGATTTGATCCATGCGGGTGCTTACTTCCCTTATGAACAGTAAAAGTTTATGTTAGAATGAATCGTTCTCGTTGTTTAGACCTGATCTGCTCCCCCCCAACCCCATCGAAGCCAACTTCACCCTTGGGAGTGTTGTTGTTGACTCTCTGTATTGTTTGGTCTACAAGAACAACAGTAGGAATTGGATCGCACCTGTTTGCATTATTTGAAGCACCTGATAGCGCCTGCTTCAGTTCTGTCATAACCTGATCTTGCCGCGTGAGATGGCCTAGGATGATTACCTGTTGCTCTTGCAGGATCCTCACAACATCTGCTACTTGTTCCTCGTCAGCATCATCGGGAGTTGTCTCCTGAACCTATCGAGGGTACCGTCTGTCATGCACCAGCGTGGCGTCATTACTCTCATTGTGGGTGTCACTGGTTGAGTCCTCGAAATTAGGCTGATCCTCTCGAATTTCAGGGTTGTGTGCATCGTTAACAATGTTATCTGCCATTTTTGCAATTTTTCCTAAGACAAAATACTCAAAACACGATAGTAAAAAAGGCAAGGATCAATTTAATTACACGGCTGTCTGGGCCCCACGGTGGGCACCAAATTGTTTACCCGTAAAATGGTACAGCTAAATTTATACGTGGTTTCTAGACAAGTGAACTAATTTGATCCTGAAATAATATAATAATCGAAGAAATACGCAATACTTAGCCTTGGAATGTAGATGAAATAGCAAAGATAGTGATTCTGTGAACATGGTTTCCGAACACAGCAATGATGAGATCAAAAAGCAAGAGAGTGATATTGTATAACGCTTTTTATAGAATACAGTATATGTTCTAGCCAGAAATTTTGTGTCCTTTACAATGGTAAATGAGCTCACTATTTATAGTTATGCCTAGGAAAAAAGGTCCTAGGATCATGCCCTCCTTTAATGCCAATTATGAGGGTCATTAATGAAGATGTAACATTGAGTATAAATGCCAAATTCTTTGTAACAAACCTTTGCTATTAATTCTGTAGAATATTCTTTAGTAAATGCTACCGGGCGCAGAGAATTTAATACACTTTTATGAACGTTATCCATTACGGTGACAAGCGCAGTGGCTGCATTCGGTCCTCAGCCATTCCATCTTGGATTCCATGTGTCCTCCTTTTAGTCAGTCACGTGTCATATCATATTTTATCTTATACACCAAGATTTGGAGATAGTATGTAATACATACAACAAGGACTTGAATCCAAGTTCAACAAAATCTTTCTTGTTGAGGGACGGGCATATAACATCCTATTATGATTCTATCTTTATTTTATCACTAAACAATTGAGTTGAGAAAATTTTATCCCATATGGCTAATACTTGCAGTATATGATGTGGTCATAATGAACTTATTCTTCAGCACTAGCGCTCGTGGCCCTCGGGTCCACAGACAGATCAACTGCCTAAACCAATAAAAAAAAGAAATTGTAAGAATAGATATGATAAAATAAGCCTATGGTTCTATATATAAAAAGTAAATGAATAGAATTACATAAAGGGGTTCTAGAAACAAAGAAGTGGAGTCTAAACAAGTTTATATGAAACAAATACCGCCTCCATTTCATTTTTAATGGCGGTGCTTGACTGAGCATGAAATTTAAAAAGGAAAGAAGATTTTTGGCACATACCAGAACTGTTTAATAGGACTTGTGATCTTAAAATTTTCATGACATTTCTATGGCTATAAGAGTACATCATTAAGGGCGAAGTTGGAAAGTGAGTCTCTAGTTACAGGAAGTGTCATCTTTTAGAACAGACTAAAAAGAAAAGAGAATAGAAAGAATAATTTTCAAGTCAAGTCAAACACAAAATGTGGCTCTTTCAGTGTTACGACCCGAAATTCTAACATCGGGGCTGGGATGGTGCCTAACACCGCTTTCTAGGAAAGCCAACACAACAAAATAATACTGAAGAAAAAGCAGTAAATATCAAATAACTGAATAGTAACATAACATCAACCACCCCAAGATTTGGTGTCACAGGTACATGAGCGTCTAAATCTAGCTAAATACATGGATTGAAAGAACTACATTACTGTCCGAAATAAAATGAAAACAGTACAGGATATATGAAAGTGCCTCCAAGGTCTGCGAACGAAATGCATCTCTACCTCGAATCACTAACTGGTATCCACTAAGTGCCTCTCGGGACTCCGCTAGTACCAACATCAAAATCTGCACAGAAGTGCAGAAGTGTAGTATGAGTACAACTGACCCAATGTACTTAGTAAGTGTCTAGCTTAACCCCGACGAGGTAGTAACGGGGCTAAGACAAGACACCTATGATAAATATGTGCATATATATATATATATATATATATATATATATATATATATAAGTAAATCACTAGATGTAATAATGGGGGTGGGTGGGCATACAAAATAGAACAACAACCAAAACAATAAGTACAGAATCACCAAGTAAGTCTCTTTCCAAAATAAGCAATGAAACCGCCAAGTTAAATTCACAATCCAAGTATCAAGTAAAGGCAATAAAATCATCAAATTGCACAGCATCAACCTTCGTGTTTTTACTCTCGTCCTCACCATATAATATAAATGCAATTGCACAACATCACCCTGCATGCTTTTACTCTCATCCTCACCATAGAATATAAATAAAATATGTGCACGTGCATTATCCTTCGTGCTTTTACTCTCATCCTCACATGATAATGATAGTAGAGAAAATCAAGTGTACACCCTTCATGCTTTTACTTTCATCCTCACATGATAATGATAATAGAGAAAATCAAGTGTACGATATCACCCTTCATGATTTAATCCTCACATTCACTCATTCAATGATAACAATATGCAAATATGACACGGTAACACCCTTCGTGCTTTTCATTCATCCTCGCCAAGCAACAATAATAACCCAAAATATCAAGCAAGGTAGGAAGCAAATTTTAACTTCAACCATGGTGTTAGAATAAGCAAATTCAGCTTTCAATATCACAACAACCTCAACATGAACAATAAAATCGAAAGTGAACAGTTAAAAAATAAAGAATCAAGTTACAACATGGAAGGCATAGTAAATGAAACAATATGGTACTAATAAGACAAATTCTACCCATATGCTTTAACCCATGACCACATATATATACTCATCACCTTGTATATATGTCATTCCCACACATAGTTCATGAATAAATTAGACCAAACAAGTCTTAAATTCCTCAAGTCAAAGTTAACTACGATACTTACCTCTTTTCGCACCTCAATCAACAATCAATAATGGCCTTGCCTTTCGAACAAGCCTCCAAACCAAACGAATCTAGTTAATTATCAATTAAATAATCCAAATTAAGCTTTATAAACTACCCACGAATTAATAACATTGTTATTCTTTCAAAACTTTCTCTCTCTAGACATGAGCTCTCCTCTCAGCAAAGCTGATTATGGTGAGGAAGGCAAAATCTGGAGGAGGAGGGAGTATCGTACAACATACCACAACAGGAAGAGACCCCCAAAAAGTTCCACAATCATCGGAGGCGAAGAAATTTCGAAATGTCAATGCAATACAAGGTATCGCTCCATTAGATTTAGATGACTTTGACAAGAATGGTGGTGGAGGACACGTCGACAACAAAATCATGGGCAGATCTAATGGAGGAAGAAGAAAGCGAGTCAGAATCAGTAGGAAAAAAAGCCATGCAAAAGCACAAACAGAAAGGGAGAATTGGAGTCGAATTGTAGGAAACGATGAGCAAAGTGAAGGGTATGACCTAACCATGAAAAAATGGGAGCAATTGAGAGGTAATGTTAAAATTACAATGGAAGACATAAAAGATGAGATAGTTTACTGGAAATCTATTGTAATCTGCTATGTGTTAGGCTTAAATCCACCACAAACAGTTATGGAGGGATATTTCAAAAGAGTATGGGGAACACTGGGAATAGATAAATAGCTCAGGTGAACAAGGGAGTGTTCATAGTAAGATTTCACTTAATGGAGAACAAGGAAAAGGTGGTGGAGGAAGGAATCAAAATGTTTGACAAAAAACCAATGGTTGTTAAACCATGGAGATCTGATATTGGACTTGACAAGTAGGTGGTTGATAAAATTCCTGTGTGGATCAGATTGATGAACTTGGATATCAAATACTGGGGACAAAATGCTCAAACAAAAATAGCATGGATGATTGGTAATCCACTGAAAGCGGACAGAGCAACAACACAAAATAAGAGATTGCAATATGCAAGAATTTTAGTTGAAGTAACACCAAATCAGATATATCCAGATATGGTAATGTTCGAGAATGAATATAGAGTGATCATTGAGCAAGAGGTTAGCTATGAATGGAACCAGTCTTTTGTAAACTAGATTGTATGAAGCAATTAAGGCAGAACCAAGTGGTAGAGGAAACTAACAGGGAACCAGACAATAGGAGGAATATAAATAATCACAAATAGGTGGAGAAACCTGTTGAGCAACAGTAGAACACTGAAGCATGTATCATCACTCCAACTGAAAATGGGAGTAACAAAGATAAGCAGCAGGGGACACAGGGAAAGCAGAACCAAGCAGTAAATAATAAAAGAGATCAGAAAACATGGCAAGTGGTACAGGGAAAAAAAGCATGAAAGGGTCGTGGAAATAATCAAAATACTTATGCTGTAGTAACACAGCTGAACAAGAGGAATAATGAGAGGAATGAAGGAGAGGCGAATACTAATGGAAAAGAGATGGAATCACAAGAGAATGTTAATAAATCAGGGAAGGATGGGGGACCTAACCCCCACCTCCCTAATAGATAGCATTAGATTTTGGAACACCAGGGGCCTAAACAGGACAACCAAGCATAAGGAAGTGAACCTTTTTCTACAAAGACAACAAGTTGGACTCTTAGAAACAAAGACTAAAAGGGCTAAGGCAAATCAAGCTTCTCTTAATCTTTGTACAATGTGGTCTTATACTACAAATTACTCTAAGCATAATGCAGGTAGAATCTGGTTATTGTGGAAGCCACAAACCTTTACTATAATGGTGGAAAGGGTTACAAAACAACTAATACATAATATGATTACTCACAGTAGCACATGAAAGGTGATTAATATGACTATGGTGAATGGGTTCAATGATCCAGCACTAAGGTCCGAATTTGGAGAGACATAAGGATTATAGGAAATCAAATGGTAGGGTCATGGGCAATCATGGGAGATTTCAACTTTATACTCAATCAAGAGGATAATGGGAAGTAAGGTTAGTTATGCTGAAATTAAAGAAGTTAAGGAATGTGTTGAACAATGTGGACTAAAAGAACTGAAGTCATCTAGTTGCTTTTATACATGGAGCAATTAACAAGATGGAAAAGATAGAGTACTAAGTAGGATTGACAGTGTGCTCACCAATGCTGATTGGGTAAACAGACTGCCAGCATATGAGGTTCATTACATGCCTGCAGGAGTATATGATCATAGTCATGCAATAATCAAATGGGATAGAACTGGCACACCTAAGATGAGGATTTCATATACTACAACATATGGAGTATGGATAAATCATACATGGCACGAGTGGAGAGCAGCTGGAGAAAATCAATAAAGGGAACAAACATGTTCAAAATTGTGGGGAAATTGAGCAGACTTAAAAAGGTTATGCTAAAGTTAAACAAAGACAAGTTTAGAGAAGTGGAGGAACAGGAAGAGGAAAGCATGAAAAAGCTGGTAGAGTGTCAAGAGAAGATCCAAAAGGATCCCAGGAATGAACTGTTAGTTAGAGAGGAGAAAGACTTGACACAGCAATGCATATATTGGAAGAAAGCAAAAACAAAATATTTTCAGAAAAAGAGTAAAGTGTAGTGGATCAAATATGGAGATATGAATACAAGCTATTTTCCCTCTGTGATTAAGGTTAAGAGAGCAACCAGCAGGATATTTACAATTTAGAACATGCAAGGAGAAACAATTCATTCAATAGAGGCAGTAGCTGATGCTTTCATTGAGTTCTATACAAGCCTATTGGGAACTGATCAACAGAGCAGGGATCATGTGGCAAGCCATATAGTCAAAGAGGGGCAGATTATTTCAGAAGAACAAAGGGCCCAACTGGTAAAAGATTTTCCACAAAAGGAAGTTAAAGAACCACTATGGGACATATAAGGGACAAAGGCACCAAGCCATGATGGGTATTTCAGCCAATTTTTCAAGGACAACTGGACCATTGTAGGCGAGGATGTCACTGCGACTATGCTGGAATTTTTTCGATTTGGGAAAATGCTCAAAGCACTCAACAGTACAGTTATCACCCTCATACCAAAATCCACCCATGTGAAACAGTAGGAGATTATAGACCTATAGCATGCTGTAATGTGGTGTACAAGATTATTTCAAAGATGCTAAGTAATTGATTAAAGCTGGTGTTGCCAGACATCATATCACCAAATTAGAGTGCTTTTATGGCTGGGAGAACAATAGTACAGAATATTTTGATTTGTCAAGACCTGGTCAGATTATACAATAGGAAACAAACCACTAAGAGCTGCTTAATCAAGGTGTATTTGAATAAGTCATATGATTCCATTGAATGGATGTTTGTGGAGGAAATGTTGCGTGTATTAAACTTCCCTGGGTTCCTCATAAGGTGGATTATGGCATGTATCACCTCAACTAGCTACAACATAAACTTAAATGGAGTGTGCTATGGCAAAATACAGGGGAAGAGAGGCTTGAGACAAGGAGATCCAATCTCTCCTTTACTGTTTGTCAATTGTATGGAATATTTCACGCAAATTATGGTGCATGTGGCTAGGCAAGAGGAATTTGCTTTTCATACAAAATGCAAAGGATTGAAGCTTACACACCTTTATTTTACTAATGACATGATATTATTCAGTAAATGAGATTATCCTTAAGTAATGCTCATGCTAAGAGGGCTCAAATCATTCTTCCAAGCATTTGGTATGATTGTTAATGCAAATAAATCGAATATATTCTGTGCTAATATGACTGGAAGGGAGATAGAAGACATATGTGAGCTATCAGGGTATAAGAGAGGCAAACTTCCATTCAAATATCTTGGGGTGCCTATATCCTCAAAGAAGCTAAGTTTTGTAGACTATGAAATGTTAATAGACAAGGTCTTGGTGAAGATAAAAGGGTGGGGATCCAGGAACCTATCGTAAGCAGGGAGAACCCAACTGGTAAATACCGTGTTGCTGCATTTACATTCATATTGGGCATCAATCTTCTTGTTACCAAAATGGGTCATGAAGGACATTGTAGCTATATGTAGGAACTACTTATGGGATGGGAAAAGTGTCACAAATAAAGCCCCATTGGTAGCATGGGACCTGGTCTACCGAACTAAAGAAGAGGGTGGATTAGGCATACAAGACTACTTAGTGTGGAATGAAGCAGCATTGGCAAAATATGTATGGAACATAGAGCAAAAGAGTGATTCTTTATGTGTGAAATAGGTAGATCATATATATATAAAGAGCAAGGACCAGTGGCAACACAAACCACCACAGGATAATGCAATGTGTTGGAAGAAAATATGTGATATCAAAACAGTGTTTGCTACAGGGTTTGAACAAAAAGGATGGAAGGGGCAGACAAATGTGTACACATTGAAAGAAGGATACCAATGGAGAAGAGGAGCAATACCTATATGGCCATATGCAAGATGGATTTTGAATAGACTAAATGTTCCAAAACACTGCTTTATTAGCTGGTTAATCATGAGATAGAGATTACTTACAAGAGACAGATTACATATAATGGGAATAAGCCAGGAAAGAACATGTTTACTCTGTGGAATGCAGGATGAAATAATCCATCATCTGTACTTTGAGTGTCAATTCTCAAAACTGTGCATTGAAGAACTCTGCAACTGGCTGGGAATAAAGCTGAAGCAAATAGACATGCAACATTTTGAGGAAAATGGGAAGATGTATTAAACGGAGAGTATACCGAGGGTTCATGACCTCAATCATCATAGATGTAATGTATGGGATATGGCGAGCAAGAAATGAAGCACTATAGAATCAGAAAGTACCATGGCAAAAAATGATGTGGAAGAGAATAAAGAGGATAGCAAATATAGACTACAACTGATAGAAGCCAACAGGAAGAATAGAAAAGAAATAGAGTGGATAAGTCAATTGTATGGATAGGAAAACAACAAAGACATTTCGAATAGTTTATGACCAACTTCCAACTAGGTAGATCTACCTAGTAGGGATGCTTAAGGAGGAAGAGAATAAATGGTTATAGCTTTTGACATAGATCTAGATAGGGAAATATTATGGATTGTAAAAAACACTTGTAAGTAATTTTTGTCTGGTGGGGATCAAATTCTGATTACCCATTCACTCATGATCTCAGATATGTGATTTATTTCAAAATTCGACCTCAATTTGAGGTCTAAATCTAAAATTTTTAAAATCCCTAAATTCTAACCAAAACCCCTAATTTCTACCATAAAATTCTTAGATTTGATGTTAAACTTTTATGAAATCTTTTTGAAATTGATTGAAAAGTAGTTAGAGATGCTTACTAATAAATTTGGGGAGAAAGAGTTCTTCAAAAATCGCCTCTAGAGAGCTTAGGGTTGAAAAATGGTATAAAATGAACTAAGTTCCGATTTTTCAATCTTTTACCCAGTTGCAGACATCGTAATTGCGATGTCCGTAGATGCAACACACTGATCACAATTGCGATTAGTGCATCAGACATTCAGACGTCACAAATGCGACAAAAATCTCGCAAATGCGAGCCGAGCTTCACATTTGGGCAGATGCCAACCCCCAGCTCCAAGTCGCAAATGCGACTCCAATGTCGCAAATGTGACCACCCACAGTCCGCAAATGCAATCATATCTTTGCATTTACAAAGTCAACAGCCCTTCCCAGATATCGTATTTGTGAGTCCGACTATGCAAAAGCGGGATTCGCAATTGCGAATAGGTCATCGCAAATGTGAGACCTGCAGACCTGAACCACCAGCAACAAGCATCAACACTCCCAAACCATTCCACAATGCACCCAAAACTCATCCGAGCCCCTCGGGCTTCAAACCTAACATGCACACAAGTGTAATAACATTATACAAACTCTCTCGGTACCTCAAATCATCAAAATAACACCAAATAACAAGAATCGATCATCAAAACTCAAGGATTTAAACTAAAAACATAATTTTCACAATCTTTCACCAAATGCGCCGAAATGCGTTTGGGTCACCTAATACCCAACCAAACGTGGGTACAAATTCAAAAATATCATACGAACTTACCGGAATCTTGAAAATACCGATCCGGGGCATTTACCAAAATTATTGGCCGTGGTAAACTCTAGCATCATTTTATGTCAAAATCTTATTTTTGTCAAAACTTTACGTAAAAGATTTTATGAAAAATAACATAGACCATGCACGCAAGTCAATAAACATAAGACGAAGCTATGAGAGGTCTCGTAACACAGAAATTAAGGCTAGTACTCAAAATTACCTATCGAGTCATCACATTCTCCCACTCTAAAAGAAATGTGTGTCCTCCAACGGACATAGAAAAGTACTTGAACTGGTAAAAAGATAGGGGTATCTACTCCGCATATCAGACTCGGACTCCCATATAGCCTCCTCAAGAGGTTGACCTCTCTATTGCACTTTCACAGAAGGAAAACTCTTAGATCTCAACTTACAAACCTACTGGTCTAGAATAGCCACTGCCTCTTACTCATATGTCACATTTTCATCATGCTACACCATGATAAAGTCCAAAACATGCGATCTATCCTCTTGGTACTTCCAAAGCATGAAAATTTGAAATAGTAGATGTACCTCTGCAAGGCTAGGATGCAATGCAAACCTATAAGCAACCTCCCCAACTCTCTCCAAGATCTCGAATGGGTTAATAAACGTCGGGCTCAACCTGCCCTTCTTCCCAATCCACATCACGCCCTTCATAGGTGACACGCAGAGAAGAACTTTCTCACCCACCATGAAAGCTACATCTCGAATCTTCCGGTCCGGATAACTCTTTAGCCTAGACTGAGTTGTATGAAGTCGCTCCTGAATCACCTTAACCTTTTCCAAAGCATCACAAACAAAATTAGTGCCCAACAATATAGCCTCACCGGGCACAAACCAACCAATCGTCAAATGACATCGCCTCCCTTATAAAGCCTCTACAGAGTAATCTGGATGCTCGACTGATAGCTATTGTCGTAGGCGAACTCTGCTAGAGGTAAAAACTGGTCCCACTGACCCCCAAAATCCATAGAGCATGTCCGCAACATATCCTCCAATATCTGAATAGTGTGCTCGGATTATCCATCTGTCTAAGGATGAAATAAGGTACCCATCTCGACTCGCGTTCCCACTCAGACTGCATGGCTCTCCAAAAATGTGATGTGAAATGCGTGCCTCAGTCAGAAATTATGGAAATGTGTACACCGTGCAAGCGAATAATCTCCTAGATGTAAATCTGAGCCAACTCCTATAAAAATAGAAAGTCATCACCGAAATTAAGTGTGGGGACTTAGTCAACTAGTCCATAATAACCCAGATTGCATCATATTTTCAAGGTCCGTGGTAAGCCTACCTCAAAATCCATGGTGATGCGCTCCCACTTCCACTTTGGTATCTCCAATCTCTGAATCAACCCATCCGAATTTTGATGCTCGTACTTCACCTGTTGACAATTCAAACATCGAGAGACACAAGCATCACTATCTTTCTTCATTCTCCGCCACCAATAGTGCTGTTTCAAGTCACGGTACATCTTCGTGTCTCCTGGGTGAATGGAATAGTGTGAACTGTGAGCCTCTTCAAGGATGAACTCTCTCAACCCATCAATAATTGGAACACAAATCTAGCCTTGAAGACGCATAACACCATCATCTCCAATCACAACCTCCTTGGCACAACCCCGCTGCACCGTGTTATTCAGTACCAACAAGTGAGGATCATCAAAATGGCCAGCCTTGATACGCTCCAACAACGAAGACTGTGCCACAACACAATCAAGAACCCGAATAGGCTCCGAAACATCCAATCCTAGGAATCGATTTGCCAAATCTTGAACATCCATAGCTAGTGGCCTCTCCACTACTAGCAAATATGCCAAACTGCCCATGCTCTAAGCCTTCCTACTCAATGTATCGTCCATTATATTGGCATTCCCCGGATGATATAATATGGTGATATCATAGTCTTTCAGCAACGCCAACCATCTCCGCTGCCACAAATTAAGGTCCTTTTGCTTGAACATGTGCTGGAGACTACGATGGTTGGTACAGACCTTATATGGAATGCCACATAGATAGTTCTTCCAAATCTTCAGTGCGTGAACAATGGATGCCAACTGTAAATCATGCACAAGGTAATTCTTCTGATGAACCTTCAACTGTCGAGATGCAATCACCCTACCATCCTGCATCAACACTTCACCAAGCCCAATATGCGATGCATCACAATACACGGTGTATGATCCCAAACCTATAGGCAACACCAACACTGGGGATGTAGTCAATGCAGTCTTGAGCTTCTGAAAGCGCATCTCACACTCGTCGGACCATCTGCAAAGAGCACCCTTCTGGGTCAACTTAGTCAATATGGTTGAGATAGATGAAAAATCCTCCACGAACCGGCGATAATAACCCGCCAAACCCAATAAACTCCGAATGTCTGTAGTTGAAGTAGGTCTAGGCCAGTTCTGATCTGCCTCAATCTTCTTAAGATCCACCTTAATTCCCTTGGAAGATGCAACATGGCCCAAAAAGGCAACTGAGTCAAACCAAAACTCATACTTTGAAAACTTGGCATATAATTGGCAATCCCTCAAAGTCTGAAGAACGATTTGGAGATGCTGCTCATGCTCCTCTCAACTGTAGGAGTAAACCAAAATATCATCAAGTAAGACAATCACAAAGGAATCCAGATAAGGCTTGAACAGTTGATTCATCAAATCCATAAAGGCTGCTGGGGCATTAGCCAAGCCACATGACATCACTAAGACCTTGTAGTGTCCATATAGAGTCCTAAAAGCTGTCTTAGGTACATCGGATGCCCTAATTTTCACCTGATGGTATACAAATCTCAAATCAATATTGAAAAACACCTTGGCATCCTGAAGCAGGTCAAATAAGTCATCAATCTTTGGCAACAGATACTTGTTCTTAATAGTGACTTTGTTCAACTACCGATAATCGATGCACATCCTCGTCGATCCATCCTTATTATTCGCAAACAACATTGGTGCACCCCAAGGCGAGACACTCCGTCTAATGAATCCCCTATCCAGCAAATCTTGCAATTGCTCCTTCAATTCTTTCAACTCAAATGGGCCCATACAGTATGGTGGAATAGAAATGGGTTGAGTGTTCAGAACCAAGTAAATGTAGAAGTCGATATCTCTGTCGGGTGGCATGCCCTTCAAGTCTCTAGGAAACACCTCTGGAACTCACACACAACTAGAACCTAATCCATTGAAGGAACCTACACACTGGAATCACGGATATATGCCAAATATGCCAAAAAATCCTTCTCGACCATACGTTGAGCCTTCACGTATGAAATGACACTGCTAGTGGAATGACAAGGAGTCCCTCTCCACTCCAATCAAGGCAACCCCAACATGGATAACGTCACAGTCCTGGCTTGACTATCTATGATAGCGTGGTATGATGATAGCCAATCCATGCCCACAATCACATAAAATCCACCATATCAAGTAATAGATGGTCAACCTTAGTCTCATAGCTACCGATGGTGACCAAACAAGCATGATAAACCCTTTCCACCACCATAAAACCCCCAATAGGCGTAGACACACAAAAAAGAGCACTCAAAGAATCACGAGGCGTATCCATATATGAAGCAAAATAGGATGACACATATAAATAAGTGGAACCCGAATAAAATAAAACTGATGCATCTCTATGGAAAATTGGAACAATACCTGTAATGACTGCATTAGACAACTCTGACTTGGGTATAGCTAGGAATGCATAGCAACGGGGCTGAGCCCCACCAATCTAACCTCCGCCTCTCGGACAACCTCTAACTGGTTGGCCATTACCTCTAATGGCCTGTCTACCACCTTAGGCTATCTGACCCCCACCCATAGCTGGCCTGAGCGGGTGGTGGAGCAAACGGTGTCAGAACCATGGCACGAGTACCTTGCTGTGGCGTGCCTCTCTGTAACCTAGGGCTAAACCTTGTGACGTGCCTTGTATCCCCACAAGTATAACAAGCCCTCGATTGCTATGACTGCTGACCATGGAACTGACCCCGTCGACCTGAATAACAACCTTGATAGCTCTGAATCGGAGGTGCACTGACCGGCGATGAAAGTCTGTTGTATGCCAGCTGCTCAGGATGAGACCCATAAGAACCACGACTACCCAAAGCATCGCGTGATGCTTGAATGGCTAACTGAATCAACATGGTGGGATGGTCTCTACCAAATGAACCCCTACCTCCAGACGAGGCACCACTAAACAAACCAAAATGATGAGGCCTCTTCTCCGATGCCGCCTCTCTACCCTGACTATGAATCCTCTCGATCCGCCTAGCGATCTCCACAACTTGAGTGAATGAAATATTCTCGTCAGTCTCTCTGGTCATCTAAAGTAGGGTACCATATGTAAGTCCATCAATTAATCTCCTCACCCTCTCCCTCTTAGTGGGAATCAAGACAAATAAATGGCGAGATAAATCCACGAATCTAGTCTCGTACTGGGTAACAATTATGCTACCCCACTGGAGGCGCTCAAACTAGCTGACGATAGTCCTCTATCAAAGTGAAGGGGATGAACTTCTCCAAGAATAGCTATCAGAATTGATCCCAAGTGAGTGGAGGTGAACCTGCTGGTCTACCTTGAATGTACTTCTACCACCACCTATTGGCGAAGCCATGCATTTGAAACACTGCGAAGTCAACTCCATTGGACTCCACTATACCCATGTTGTGCAACACCTCATGGCAACGGTCCAAGAAATCCCGTGGGTCCTCAAAAAATATACCACTAAAATGAATAGGAAATAGCTTGGTGAACTTGACCAACTTCATCAGTCCGTCTGATGACTTCGCAGGACCCTCCCCGGACTGTGTAGCAATAACAGGCTGAACTGCTTAACCTTCTGAACTATCAAAGTCTAATATTTGTGAGCCATATGCTCTGGAGTATGGGTAGCGGGAGTCTAGTCTCCTCCCCTAGCCTGATGGCTGGAACACACCAGCCGGGGCCGCAATCTCTATAAGGACTACTAGACGGACTAGAGCGCCCTGAAGTACAAAGGCGGCAATGAACCCCTCTAGGACCTGAGCCGGTCCAACTGGAACAGTCTGAAAAGGGACCTCCTCCTCTTACTCGATCTGAGACTCTGCCATAGGTGTTGCTGTATATGCTCTAGGCTGAGATCTGCCTCTGCCTGTGGCTTTGCCTCAGCCCCAGCCTCTATCCCTGGTAGTGGCAGCAACCTGGGACTCCGGCTTCTAACCAGTTGTGGATGGTGAGCGCGTCCTCACCATTTGTGAGAGAACAAGAATAGAAGGATTCAAACTGAATAATAGAGTAAAATCGCATGATAGAGACAGAAAGAAAGTTAAATTTCCTAAAGTCCTATAGCCTCTAGGAGATAAGTACAGACATCCCCGTACCGATCCTCCAGACTCTACTAAGCTTGCTCATGACTCGTGAGACCTAGGAAACCTAGTGCTCTGATACCAACTTATCACAATCCGAAATCCCAACCTCGGGGTCATGATGGCGCCTAACACCAATTGCTAGGCAAGCCAACACAACAAAATAATATGGAAGGAAAAAGCAATAAATATCAAATAACTGAACAGTAACAAAACATCAACAACCTCAATATTTGGTGTCACAAGTACATGGGCGACTGAATCCAGGTAAATACATAGTGTGAAAGAAGTACATCATTGTCCAAAATAAAATAGAAACAATACAAGATATAGGAAAGTGACTCCAAGGTCTGCGAACGGAATGCAACTCTACCTCAAATCACTGAGTGGTATCCGCTAAGTGCCTCTTAGGACTCCGGTGGTACCAACGTCAAAATCTTCATAAAAAGTGCAGAAGTGTAGTATGAGTACAACCGACCTAATGTACTCAATAAGTGTCAAACCTAACCCCGATAAGGTAGTGACGAGGCCAAGACAAGAAACTTACTATAAACCTGTGCAGATATATCTAAAGCAGCAGAAATAACAAGTAAAGCGCTAGATGTAATAACAGGGGTGGGTGCATATAAAAGGGAGCAACAATCGAAACAATAAGTATAGATTCACCAAGTAAAGTCTTTTTGAAATAAGCAATGAAATTTCCAACTTAAATTCACAATCCAAGAATCAAGTAAAAGCGATGAAATCATCAAATTGCACGGCGTCACCTTTCGTTCTTTTACTCTCGTCCTCACCATGTAATATTAATGTAATTGCATGGTATCACCCTTTGTGCTTTTACTCTCATCCTCATATGATAATGATAATAGAGCAAATCAAGTGCACGATGTCACCCTTCGTGCTTTAATCCTCACATTCACTTATTCAATGATAACAATATGCAAATATGGCACGACAACTTTTCACTCTTCCTCACCAAGCAACAATATTAACCCAAAGTATCAATCAAGGTAGGAAGCAAATTTCAACTTCAACCATGGTTCTAGAATAAGCAAATTCAGCCTTCAATATCACAACAATCTCAGCATGAACAATAAACTCGAAAGTGAACAGTTAAACAATAAACAATCTAGCTATGACATGGAAGTCATAGTAAATGAAACAACATGGTACAAATAAGACAAATTCCACCCGCATGCTTTAACCCAAGGCCACGTATATATACTCGTCACCTTGCCTATACGTCGTCCCCACACATAGTTCATGTAGCAATTAGACCAAATAGTTCTTAATTCCCTCAAGTCAAAGTTAACCACGATACTTACCTCTTTCCGCAACTCAATCAACAATCATTAACGGACTTGCCTTTCGAATAAGCCTCCAAACCAATCAAATCTAGTCATTTATCAATCAAACAATCCAAACTAAGCTTTAGAAATAACCCACGAATGAAAAAGGTTCAATGTTTATCATTTTTGAAAAAGTCAACAAAAGTTAACCGTGGGCCCTCTTGATCGAAATTCGAGATTCGGACAAAAACCTAATTACCCATTCACCCTTGAGCCCGGAAATGTGATTTATTTCCAAATCCCATCTCAATTTGAGGTCTAAATCTCAATTTTTCAAAATTCATAAATTTTACCCAAAACCCTAATTTCTACCATGAAATTCTTATATTTGATGCTAAAAATTCTTGAAAAGTAATTGAATCGCCTCTAGAGAGTGTAGGGTTAAAAATGGTATAAAATGAGCTAAGTCCCGATTTTCCAATCTTTTACCCAGCTTCATATGTCGCAATTGCGAACTGTTGTTCGCAATTACAATGTCCGCAAATGCGTGACACTGATCGCAAATGCGATCAGTACATCAGACAGTCAGACATTGCAAATGCGATAAAAATCTCTCAAATGCGATTAGCCCCTTCATCGCAAATGCGAGCCGAGCTTCACATTTGTGAAGCTACCAGCCACTAGCTCCAAGTCGCAAAGCGACTCCAAGGTCGCAAATATGACCACCCACAGTCCACAAATGCGATCATATATTCTTATTTTCAAAGTCAATAGCTCTTCCCTGATATCGTATTTGTGAGTCCGACTTCGCAAAAGAAGGACTCACAGTAGCGAACAGGTCTTCGCAAATGCGAGACCTGCAGACCTAAAACACCAGCAAACTGGTATCAACTCTCCCAAACCATTCCGCAATGCACCCGAAACTCACCCGAGCCCCTCGAGCTCCAAACTAAACATGCATATAAGTGTAATAACATCATACAAACTTGATCGCTACATCAAATAACAATAATTGATCATCAAAACTCAAGAATTTCAACTAATAACTCAATTTTTACAATCTTTCACCAAATGTGCCGAAATGCATTCGGCTCACCCCTTACCCCAACCAAACATGCGTACAAGTCCAAAAATATCATACGAACCTACCAGAATCATCCAAATGCCAATCCGGGGTGTTTACCAAAAATATTGACCGTGGTCAACCCTAGCATTATTTTAAGTCAAATTCTCATTTTCGTCAAAATTTTACGTAAAAGCTTTTCAAAAAACAACATGACCACACACACAAGATAATTAACATGAAACGAAGCTATGAGAGGTATTAGAACACAAAAATTAAGGCTAGTACTCAAAACAACTTATCGGGTCGTCAGATTTAGATAGTTGAAGAGCAAGTCTTAACATCATTTTCCAATGATATATGCGTGTATATGTTCACTAGAAAAAAGATTAATTATCGCATGTTTGCCAGTTAACCAAATCCAAACTATAAGTTATCTTCTTTTAATGACTCGATCGGTCATTTTGAGCGTTAGCATTCCATTAAGCGGTTTGAGGTCTTAAGTAGATTCAGAAGATATATTACGACTTGCGTGTATGGTTAGATTCGATGTTAGGTTAGAGAATGATTTGGAAGAGAGTTTTTTATTTTTTGAGGCTTTAAGTTGAAAAATTGACCAAGGTTTGACTTTTATGTAAACGATCTCGTATTCATATTGTGATGGTACCACTAGGTTCGTATGGTGAGTATGGACTTAGGCGTATGCTCGAATTTGAATTCGGATGTTCCTAGAAAACTTTGGTTTTATTTGGCGAAAGTTGGCAATATGAATGTTTAGAAGTTCATATGTTTGACCGGGAGTTGACTTTGATGATGTTGGGTTTGAATCATTGTTTTGAAAGTTGAAATTATTTTGTTTTTTCATTTGGAACTTGTGTGCAAATTTTGCTTTCATTCCGAGTTGATTTGGATAGATTCGGATGCGTTCGAAGTTTGAAAGTTAAGAGAACGATCTTGGTCTTTGATTCTTGATTTTGATGTTATTTATGATGTTTCGAGCTGTTGAATAAGTTTTTATAATGCATTTTGAATTGTTTGGACAGGGTTCTGGGGGCCTCAGATGTGATTCGGGGTGGTTTCAGACTATTTTAGAGGTGTTTGGCATTGCTGGTTTTTGGTGCATCTGATGTGTTTTGTGATCGCGGTGAACCTTTGTGATCGCATAGAAGGTTGTTAGGTAGCTGTTGATTTGTAAATTGCGTTCGCAGATATGGTTTGCTTTCGCGTAAGGTGGTGAAGCTGGCTATTGTATTCGCGTTCATCAGTTTGCGATCGTGGAGTGTGCTGGAGGCAGGTTGGCTTATTGGCTTTCACATTCGCATGAGTGGCTAGCGTTCACGCTTCTGAGTTTTGTTGGTTTTCGTGATCACGCGGCTGAGACACGATTGCATAGAGCATATTCCTGGGCAGTGTTACTTTGTTCTTCGCGATCGCAAAGGCTATTTCGCGATCGCGGTGTGCAAAACTGGGTAGTGTTATAAGATATCATTTTCGGGACATTAAGCTTTATCATATTTTGAGATTAGGAGCTCGGATTGAGGCAATTTTCACCACTTGAATTGGGGTAAGTATTCTTGATTCGGATTTGATTATTATTTATGATACCATTCTTAATTTTAGCATTTGATTGGTGAATATAAGAAGGAAAAATTTGGTGTTTATAGAAAAACGTTACGAAAGTGAATAATTGAATTTTAAACATCGATACAGAGTCAGAATTTGATGAAACTTGTAAGGCTGGAGTCATATTTGAATGGATTGTCTGAATTTGTGACTTGGGCTGAGTTTTGAAAAGCGATCACGAGTTAACGTTTTGGTTGACTTTGAGTATTTAATTAAATATTCGACTTTTATTGTTTGGGTTTGATTGCTACGCCATTGTTTGATGTTATTGAGTTGTTTTTGGCTAGATTCGAGCTATTCGGAGATCGATTCACACGAGAAGGTATTTTTAGAGTATTTTGGCTTGTTTGAGGTAAGTGTGTTGCCTAACTTCTGTTGAGGGAATTTTTTCTTATAATATATATTGGTTGCTACATACGGGGGTGATATATATATGAGGTGACAAGCGTATATTCATATGCCATGTGTATTCCTGCTCGGGGGTAAATTCTAGCTTACTCTATGCTTTGTTTGGTTGTGTGTTCTACTTGATTCTATGTATTATTCAATTAATTGACTATGTGAGCACAATAAACCATGCTAGAGAAATGGTGAGACTATTGGTACCTTATTTTGATCATGTTGAGAAAATCTTGAGTCTTATGCTATACCTGCCTCGGAGGTATATGTTATGAGCACACATCCATACTTGTTCTTGTGTTATGCTTTGATTGGGGCGTGTACACTCTGTGATACATATGTGATCCTTTGTATGACTACTTGAATTTGGTTGCTATAATTTATTTAGCCAAATGACTTATCTGTATTTTTATTGTTATTATGTCCTTGTACGCTTTATTGCTGAGTTATGAGGATATGCCTCTTGATTATAATTTGTGATCTTGAATTGTTGTGATTATGTCACTTGAGGAGATGTTGAGCGGATTGATTTTGATTATATTATGGCTCAAGGTCTTTGCCGTACTATCGTGATGATATTGTGGCATGAGGTCTTTGCCGTGCGATTGTGATGATACTGTGGCATGAGGTATTTGTCGTGCGATTGTGATTGGGGGTGGAAGCACAAGGTATTTATTATGCGATTGTGTTTATTGTTGTGTGGGTGGGGCGAAATAAGGGTGACGTTTTTCTTGGGTTTCCCACGTGTCAAAATAAGGGTGGTGATGTACGCATGTGGCGAAATAAGGATGGTCTTTATTGATATTTCACATGCGACAAAATAAGGGTGGCATTGTGGAGATGTTATGTGATGGCCTCAGGGCGATTTTAATGTTTATGTTTATGTGGTGGTACGAAAATGACATTCTTGAATGTACATGTGACTTCTTTATCTGTGTCATGCATTTTTACATTTGTTTTACGTTTCATCTAACATGGTAATCTATGCCTTTGTTATTACTTGATGATTTGGTTGTCAAGATGGATTTACCTACATGGAGTTGAAATCTCATATTTTGTTGAGTAATTGGTAGCATATCGGATTGACGTGATAAGGAAGTTGTCATCATGCTTTGATATATTTGATTTTTGAAAGGTTCTCTTGAATGTGTTATTTTGTATTTGATAAGGAATCGGTTCATGTTCAGCCCAGATTTACAGTCATATATGGGTATTGGGCACATATATTTTATGGTGCATACCTCTTTGTGAGCAGAGTTGGCGCAAGTTGTATTTGTTGAACAGGTCTAATTGGTAGAGTTTGTTTATTAGCATATTCTAGTTGTGAAACTTCACTGTTGATGTTCTATATTCTGTAATCGTCCTTCTAGAATATGTTTTCTATATTATACATGTTATTAAGCTGCACAAGTTCTGCAAAGTAAGTATATTTTGACTTAAACCTCTTCACTACTTCTCTGAAGTTAGTCAAGATGCTTATTGAGTACATGAGGTCGGTTGTACTCATACTACACTTCTGCACCCTGCGTGTAGATTCGGGAGCTGAGTAGCTGTGGAAGACGAAGCCTTGCATTAGATACGTACCAACGTTCCAGATTCAAGCTACTTTTTGTTCATGGTAGTTTAGGATTTCATTTCTATTTATGTAAACTTAAAACAAATATTGTATTTATTTCTCACATCAATTTTATAAATCTGAATCATAGTGGCTCATGGCTTGTACTACCAATCCTTGGTTTAGTTGTATCAAATTATTTTGCAGTTTTATATATAATATTGATAATTACTGATTGTAGTAGTAACTTATACTGTTTATGTTTACCTAGCAGGTTAGGTTAGGCACAATCACAACTTTGCGAGGTTTTGGGTCGTGACAAGTAGGTATCAGAGCTATAGGTTTATATGTTCTACGAGTCAAGAGCAAGTGTCTAGTAGAGTCTTGCGGATTGGTATGGTGACGTCCATACCTCTTTTCGAGAGGCTACAGGGCATCTAGCAAACTTTCCTTCTTTCTCTCCTTATCGTGCGACCTTGTTTCAGAAGCATGTATCTTCGATTTCTTCCCATTCACTTGTATGTGATGTTGCACACTAGGTATCACTTTGCACCAACGACTTGTGATGTTGTGGATGGACTACGAGGGCTATGAATGCTTGATCATAATCTCGATGTGTTGTCTAGGCTTAGATGCTGATGTGTTGGTGTCACGCCCCGACCTCAGGGAGCGTGACCGGCGCTCAACCGAGATACCTCGATTAAGCAAGCCTACTAGATGCTTTCTATCCAACCTTGCCCATTAATAATATAAGAATCAGTATAAGTGATAGACATGAGAAGAGTCAAGTGTTCCACAATCTTTTTCCATTATTAAAGGATATTCATTTATGATTTCCAAAATATTACAAGTTTATAGATATGATGAAAACATGTTTTCCCAAACACCAACACTTACTAGTTTAATTCCCAACATCAAACACCACCCACAACCTGTCTACGGAGCCTCTAAGTACAACAAAAGAGAAGAATGGATGTGCCGGCGACAAGGCCCCGGCTATACCTTCAAGCATAAAGTACAACGTCAAATGACATGAAGCCCGAAACAGAGTAGGGCTCACCAAAAATCTATTGAATAGAGAGTAACTGCTAACGAGGACCAAAACTGCCCGCTGATGAATCCACCTGCATCCATTAAAGATGCAGCGCCCCCGGCAAAAAGGGACGTTAGTACATATGGAATAGTCCTAGTATGTAAGCTAAATATCCTCTTTTAGAATGGAATGCCAATATAAGAAAAGGAAAAACCATAGAAACAACAAGTCACAATAAACAATATCCAAATGCCCAGTTAAAACATAACAATTTTCAAAATACGAAAATAATATTTATTTTTCGTTGGGAGATCATTAGAACCGATATACCACCGTGTTTTTAGCACGGAGTCCGATCATGCCCGATCGGCTAGGCCATCTCCCCACGAATAATGTGGTTTGTCATGTGATGCAAACAAAGGGTATTACCAAGAGTAGTACCACCATGTGCTCAATATGGCGTCCGATCACCACCCGACCAGATAAGTCGTCTCCCCACATATGTCGTGTGAGTCGACATTAAATCCAGGGCTATCAACAATCTCATCCCAATTAAGGGGAATAATAACAATCACATAAATACAATCTCATCCCAAATAAGGGGAATAATCACAATCCACTCCTACACCTGCACGTGTATTTTCGGGTGTGGGCCTTACGACTCACCCTTCCTCGGTTTGCTAATGATACTCCCAAAAACATTTATTGTTTTGCACATAAGGGAAACAAATGTACAAACATATGTTATATTCACCATATTATCTTTCACACTATAAATACCTTCATTAGTACTTTCAACCATTCAGAACATCGTTATTTCCATAGCTCTCTTGGCCATACTTATGATTTTTCACTCATGGCACGTTGGCCGTATCTCATATTCCACACTTTCATTTCTTAATTTTCATGGATCATCATCATAAGTATCAAAAAATACAATATTCTGGAAATCATAACGTTAGGTTAAGTATTAAGGAAGACTTTAAACATAATGGATTTCTTTCCAAGAAATGGAGTAGAATAATTGGCAATCGAAGCACAAGTTAATATCATAAACGAGTAACACATAATTTATTCTTGAAATGCTTTTTCCCAAAAGGGCAATACACAATTTCAACTCATGAATATATAAGAGCTTAAAACACACTGACAATACTCACAAAGCATAACATTAGTTAAAACAACCACATTTGGGCATAGCTTGGGTACATAAGCTTTTAGGAAAATCTATTTTCGAAGTCAATTTGAAACAGTTGAATCAAGGCCTATTTCATAACCTTTCTCACATCATTTTATTTTCTCGGCACCATTGGCCACAAGTATAACTTTCATTCTTGGCACGTTGGCCACCCTTTATATCTCCAACCCACCTCTTTCACTTTCAAGCATCCTTATAGATTATCAACAACAAGGCATTTCTACTCAAGACATTAAATACACATTTGAGCAACAAACCAAATTAAGGGTCTTAGGCACATGTGATTTCTTACACAATTTGACATGCTAGTTTTTATTAGAAACACATTTTCAAATCATAACATATTAACACACAACCCATGCTTAATCACCTTCTCAAATAGTAACTCAACATAACAAGAACATTTGGAATACAAATTGAACGCATATATCTTTTTACACAAGGCTTATTCGGAAAAATCAATTTATAATGAGCAATACGGGACTTATAAGGCCATTTAGGGAATTCAATTCTAAAGGAGGAGTTTAGCCAACAGACCTTGTTTGAGTTTTTCTTAAGTTACTACAACGTCCCAAAACTTCTAGCAATAACAATCTATAGGAAGATAGCAAAAATCGGATAATAATTAGAAGGATTCTCATAGTGTAAATCTCTTAGGAATTTTGTCAAACACTTAGCATGCAAAATAGACTATGAAGCTCTACAATGGTAATCCCTTCCTCCCTCAACCAATTTCAACAATAAACTAACCAAAATGGTTCATTAATCCCACATACTACAACTTATTGTCACATGCATGGCCTATTTACAACCCCCACAATATACTAGAACTCATAACCTCTTGCATGAAAGCTTAGGATTAGGACTTTCTCGGATAGATAATAATCCACTGATTGGTTTCCTTGATTCTTGAAGGTTGGTGCAAGATTGTATGATTAAAGTGTTAGGTTTCCTCCTTCTCTCTCTAAAATGCTCTTACCTCTCTAAAATCATTAAGTAATCATCCCAAAATAAGCCCCAAAGGCTATTTATCAAAATGAGTCGGGTTATAAAAATAGGAAAATGGACCCTCTGAACTCAGGTCTGCGGTCGCAGAATTGACCGTAGAACAGATATGCGGTCCGCAAAATGGATCGCGAAAGTGATGCCCAAAAACTGGGATGGTCTGGATAGGTGTACGACCGGTCCGCGGTCCGCAAACCACTTATGCGGCCGCAAAATGGACCGCATAATCACCCAACAAAATTCTTCATACAAAATTTGCGATGGATGTGCAGACCGCGAAATGGATATGCGATCGCATAATGGACTACAAAATGACCTTCTAAATTCAGCAATTTTCTGCTCAACTCTGCGATGATTATGCGGCCCGCAAAAAAGGTTCAGCGGTCGCGAAACATACCGCATAATTTCATTTTTCTGCCAAAAATTTCTATCCAACACCTCGATGTATTCTTCAACACAAAAAGTTTGTACTTCGGTCTGTACTCATTACCCGACCTCAGAACCACAAAACTAGAATTCCTTGGCAAAATTTTATGGGGCCTTACAGTTGGTAGATGTTTCAGTTGTTTATTTGCGAGATGAGGCGTATTACTGTATATCTTGTTGGCGAGTACGGACTCAGGAGGATCGAATGCATAGTGGTTGTGACTGTAGTTAGGCCATACAGAGGTGTTAGCCAGATGCTAACAAGTGGGTTATCTCCTGCAAGAAGATTTAAGGTTGTGTGGTTTGTATGAGGCTTATATTCAGCGGAATGCATACGCTAACATTTTAGAAGGCTTGAGGAAGTTCGCATGACTGTCACAAGGATGAGTATGCACTTGGCAGAGTCTTTGGAGTGTTTTAGGGTATTGTGGGTTACAAATGATATGTTCTACAACTCCGAGCCAAGTGGGGAGTTTGTTATTGACAATCAGATCGCATACTCATGTGTTATATCAGTTTCTGGACTAAGGGACATTTGTAGATTAGCCATGACTTGGAAAAGGTTGACTTCGAGGATGATTCGAGCAAGGGATGGTTTGGAAGCATGGTGTACTATATTTTGTGGGTATAAGAAAATCTTGGCATGATTCGAGTTTCATATTTGTTGAGGATGTAGTGTGCAAGGAAAATGAATCGCTTGGTTGCTTCCTTTGGATATTCATATGTTAGTGTAGCACAGGTTGTTCGGTGCGTATTGGCAGCGCATCGGAGATTGGATTAGAGTAGATGACTATCAAGAAGGTTCTAATGGGTTCAAGATTCATATGTAGTATTTAAGGATTTTTAGATTTTTGTATGGCTAGGACTTGAGATCTGTATTCGATGGTGTCTTCATTTGCGGTACTTCTATATCATTATTGTCTCTACATGGCAGTATTAGAGAGATGCAAGAAATGACTTCGGATTCGTAGAAGGTCCCTTCAGAGTGAGCATTTCGAATTGAGTTACTTTTGGGTTTGGCAGTCTGCGTGATTTGGTTAAGTTATAGGGAAATCAGGTATGATGAATTGATTATGTGAAAATGGGTTCCAAAATGTTTGCGATGGTTTGGACACGACTTACATTTGATGTACTCTACAGGCATGGGGAGTTCATTACATGTTGTGATTTTGTCTTCCGGGATTGAGTTAAGTGGAAGGTCCTTGGTTAATGTAGTGTCTATTCTACTTATGATTCAGAGTTGATTGTGAGATTTTTGTATTTTCACAGGTTAGCATTGATAGTTGCGGTGCACCGTGTGGGATTTAGGTTTCATGGGCAAGGTTACGATTTATTTATGGAAGAAGGTCATGAGTTTTAGTAAGCACGAGAGATTTCATATGTTTAGAGGATGCTAGAACTATCTAGTGTCGCCTGAGAAGAGTGTGTGTTGTAGAAGACTCATTGTGTAATGACTTGTGGATGCTCAACCAATATTACAATAATTGCCTGGTTATTGGCTGCTGAGGTTCAGGTTTGCTACATGGCGCAGGAGATTTATGTGAGTATTTTTCTATGAGATGATTATGTATGAGTGACATGTCCGTCATTGAGCGGTGGAGTTGGGATCAGATGTGGAGATTTTTGTATTCTTGAGGTTTAGAGACTGGATGTTCTCAAAGGTAGACTATTCCTTGATTGCGGACTGTGAAGATGCGTTAAGAGTTAGAAACCTGATTGTATATGTTATAGGTAGGTCATTGTGGACTTTTGGAAGGTTATTTACTTATTTTATGATGATTGGGATTCATTTGGGGGCCATTGGTAGGCCTAATGAGAATATGTATCCTACATCGGATCGTATTTTCTCACTCTTACGCATCATTTACTGAGGATATTATCTGTGCCCTGATTGTGTTTCATATGTTGCTCTCATCTACTATGGTGGGTTGTGAGATTTGCTTAGCTATTCACGCATACAATGTGGTCCTGTTTAAGCCTTGTGGTGAGATTCGAGCGAGATGGCTCTTGGGGTGTTGAACTTTTTATTGCGCATTGGTTATGGTTTTCCTATCTATGGTATACTGTGCTGTCCATTTCTCTATGGTTATGGTCATGTATTTTGCGTGTTTGTTGTTGATACACATGTGGTTGTTGATGGTGATATTTATGGTTTGCAAGTTATTCCATGTGGGTCAGTATATTTAAACCGGGCTACGTGCTGGAACAAGGTTATGTTATGATGAGATTCTTTGTGGTCATTTTGTGTATTTTGCTTCTCCCTTGTGGAATAGATTCATAGTATGGTGTCGTTGAGATTTTACCCTATTGAACTTGTCGGATAGTTCTCTCATTCGATTCTCCTTCTATCCTCAGTTATATTTGAATTGTTGCTTGTTGGGTGTGGATTGCATTATATGTGGATCTAGGTGGCATTGGGTATGTCATGTCAGTAGAGCAGCTTGTACCTAGTGAGATAAGGTTATTGGACCTAGAATTAGAGCAATTGAATTTGGATAAGGTATGTTTGGAAGAATAAAGTCATTAGTCTGCTCAGAGTGTGGCAACGGTCCTTGTCGGGCGAGAGAGTTCCACAACTTGTTGATTTCTTGGGTGGTCAAGAGTTTCTACATGTTTCTTTTATCATTAGTAGTGTTCTGGAGGTTTGGAACAATGTTCTATTTGAAATGAGGCATATTACCGGTACCATATTTGGTAATGAACAGTTATTGTGGTCGAAAGTTATTACTATGAGTACATGAGTTGTGTGGTACGCCATGCAATTATATCTTGGAATATGGTTATGGCTTGATGCATATTGTTTGGATATACACAGTGTATGTATGCGAGAATCGGGTCTTACAAGGACTTCCGAATGTCGGGATTGGGTTCTAAGTTTATGGGCTATGGTTGAAGAAAGAGTCTTCAGTTAGGTTGTGTTTACAGTCTTATATAGTATGAGGTGACAAGGGATTACCCATGGGTATGTGTATGGTGAGTTTATACAGTGATTTGATGGCTTTGGAACGACTCTTGGCACGTTCTAGGATGGACGTATGTTTAAGTGGGGGAGAATGTAATGACCCGACTAGTCATTTTGAGCGTATGAATTCCATTCAGGGGTTTGAGATCTTGAGTAGCTTCAAATGATATATTAGGACTTGTGTGTATGGTTGGTTTTGGTGTTCGAGAGGTTCGGGAATGATTTGGAAATTAAATTTTTATTTTTGGAGGCTTAAAGTTGAAGAGTTGACCAAGGTTTGAATTTTATGTAAACGGTCTCGGATTCGTATTTTGATGGTCCCCATGACTGCGTATGGAGTTTTGGACATAAGCGTATGTTAGAATTTGAATTCGGATGTTCCTAGAAGATTTTGGCTTTATTTGATAAAAGTTGGCAAAATGAAAGTTTAGAAGTTCATATGTTTGACCGGGAGTTGACTTTGATGACATCGGGTTTGGATTGTTGTTTCGGAAGTTGCAATAGTTTTGTTATGTCATTTCAAACTTGTGTACAGATTTTGGTTTCATTCCGAGTTGATTTGGATGGATTCGGATGCGTTCAATGAAGTTTGAAGGTTTAAAAGTTAATATAACGATCTTGTCTTTGATTCTTGGTATTGATGTTATTTATGATATTTCGAGCTTTTGGATAAGTTTGGATAATGTATTTGGACGGAGTCCCGGAGGCTTCGGGTTGGTTCTGGACCATTTTGGAGGTGTTGGGCATTGCTGGTTTCTAGTGCATCTGATATGTTTTGTGATCACGGGTGAAGCTTTGCGATGCGTAGAAGGTTGTTGGGCAGCTGGCGATTTTTGAATCGCGTTCGCAGAGATGGTTCATTTTCGCATAAGGTGGTGGAGTTGGATATCGCGTTCGTATTTGTCAGTTCGCGATCGCGGAATGTGTTGGAGGCAGGTTGGCTCGTTAGCTTCTGCGTTTACGTGAGTGGCTCTCATTCCCGCTTTTGAGGTTCGTTGCTCAGACGCGCTTGCGTAAAGCATTTTCCTGGGTAGTGTTACTTTTCTCTTCGCGATTGCAAAGGTTATTCCGCGATCACGGTGTGTATAACTCGGCAGTGTTATAAGATATCATTTTCGGGACTTTGAGCTTTATCATATTTTGATATTGGGAGCTCGGATTGAGGCGATTTTTACCAATTGGATTGGGGTAAGTAGTCTTGATTTGGATTTGATTATTATTCATGATTCCATCCTTGATTTTAGTATTTGATTGGTGAATCTAAAATAGAAAAATGGGGGGGGGGGGGGGAGGGGGTTGGCGAAACTTTTCTAAAGTAAATAATTGGGTTTTGAACATCGATTTGGAGTCAGATTTGGATGAAACTTGTATGGATGGAATTATATTTGAATGGGTTATCGGAATTTGTGACTTGGGTCGGGTTCCAGAAAGCGAGCCCAGGTTGACTTTTTAGTTGATTTTGAGTATTTGATTAAAGATTCAACCTTTATCGTTTGGGTTTAATTTATACGTCATTGTTTGATGTTATTGAGTTGTTTCTGGCTAGATTCGAGCCGTTCGGAGATCGATTCATTCGGGAAGGTTTTTTTAGAGTATTGAGTTAGCTTGTTTGAGTTACATTTATTGCCTAACTTTGGTTGAGGAAATTTTTCCTCTTAATTGACATTGATTGCTATATGCGGGGGTGATATATATATATATGAGGTGATGAGCGTATATACATGTGCCATGGATATTCATGCTTGGGTAGATTTTAGCTTACTCTATGCTTTGTTTGGTTGTGTGTTCTGCTTGATTCTATGTATTATTCAGTTAATTGACTACGTGAGCATAATAAACCATGCTAGAGAAATGTTGAGACTATTGGTACCTTATTTTGAACATGTTGATCAAATCTTGAGACTTATGCTATACTTGCCTCGAAGGTAGATGCACATATGCTGTGAACACCCATCCGTACTTGTTCTTGTGTTGTGATTTGATTGGGGCTTATACATTTTGTGATACATATGTGATCCTTTGTATGACTACTTGAACTTGGTTGTTATAATTGATTTAGTCGTAGTCATGCCTTATCCACATATTATTGTTATCATGTCCTTGTACGCTTTATTGATGAGTTATGAGAATATGCCTCTTGATGATAATTTGTGATCTTGCATTGTTGTGATTATGGCACTTGTGGACTTGTTTAGCGGATTGTGATGATATTCTGGCGCGAGATTTTTGACGTGCGATTATGATGATATTGTGGCATGAGGTTTTTACCGTGAGATTGTAATGATATTATGGCACGAGGTCGTTGTCGTGCGATTGTGATTGGGGGTGTCAACACAAGGTCTTTGCCATGCGATTATGTCTATTATTGTGTGCGTGGGGCGAAATAAGGATGGCGTTTTGCTCAGGTTGCGCACGTGGTGAAATAAGGGTGGTGATATGCGCATGTGGTGGAATAAGGGTGGACTTTATTGATATGGCGCATGTGGCAAAATAAGGGTGGAATGGTGGGGATGTTATGTGATGGCCTGGAGGCGATTTTAATGTTTATGTTTATGTTTATGTGGAGGAGAGTGACATTCTTGAATGCTGTCACGACCCGAAATTTCCCCACCTTCAGGACCGTGATGGCGTGTAACATTTCACTTGCTAGGCAAGACAACGTTAGCTATATTTGTTACCATGTTTTAACAATTCAAATTAGATGATAATAAAAACAACTGAATAGTCTGAAATAATGTGATAAGCTACTGAACGACGTAATCCAAATACAACCCAGAAACTGGAGTCACCAATACATGAGCATCTAGAATACTACAGCTAATAGTCTGAATAAAACACAACTGTTGGAATCACAATAAACAGTAATGGAGACATAGAAGGGGACTTCAGGGCTGCGAACGCCGTGCATCTATACCTCAAGTCTCCGCCAGTAGCTAGATCTGGGCAATCTCACTAAACACTGCTTGGACCAACTCCGGTATCTGCACAAGAAGTGTAGAATATAGTATGAGTACAATCGACCCTATGTACTATGTAAGTGCCGAGCCTAACCTCGACGAAGTAGTGACAAGGCTAAAGCGGGCCACTTACAATAACCTGTACGCAGTAATAATGATAATAACATGAAAAGAAACATGAAGTGGAAGTAAAGCAATTAACTCATGAAAATGAACTCAAACTTCATTATCAGAAAGCCTAGAATAACACGTCTCATAATCTCATATAAAAATGCTGAGGCCAACTTAACAATAACAACAAGTACAATATATATAAACCGTTGCGGCACGCAATCCGATCCAACCATATCTTCATTTATCATTGTCAAGTACCACATATAAAATCCGTTGCGACGCACAATCCGATCCCACCATATCATCATTTATCAATGTCAATATCCGTCCTTATTCCACCATTTCAATTCACTACCATTATATTTACGTTGCAACGTTCAAGCCGCTCCCCGAACAATTTCAATTCACATAAACAATCCGATAGCCCAATTTGCAAGAATTTCTACATCGAGAGAGTAACGGTACAAGGAAATAAAGGACCATATAATAACCAAAGAATCTCTAACAATTCGAAGTTTCAACTTTACCAGTTTATCGGTATCTAACAAACTAAACAAACTCACGCAAATGAAACTACATCATAGAATGCAACAAATATTACAAAACAATAGGACACGTAAAGCATGTGACAATCAAGATGCAAAGTAAAACAATTAAAGGCAAGTAGAAAATAAGCATGGAGTCATGGAAGGGACGAACAATTTAGTACGAGAATAATTAAATGATATATAATAATTATGGCATTGAAGTCAAATAAATCATGTAACAATTAAGGCATGGAACAAGATAATTCATGAAATAACGAAAAACATGGAAAACAAATATCTTGACAGCGTATATACACTCGTCACCTTGCATATACGCCATTTTCTCACATAATCCACACAACACATAGTTCAAAAATTTCTAATTGTCACGCCCCAAACTCAGGGAGCGCGACAGGCGCTCAACCGAGAGAACCCGGCCGAGCAAGCCTATTAGACTTACTTCTACCCAAACTCATCCATGAATAAAGAGGAGATGTACTCCATTAATCAATCACTGAAAAGATTTTATTAACAACTTCCTTTTCATTCCCATTAGTAGCTTCATTCATAATTTCTAAAACATTACGAGTTTATAGAATTAATGAAAAACATAATTTTCAAGTACCAACATTTCTAGTTCAATTCCCAACATCAACCATAACCCACAACCTGTCTACGGAGCCTCTAAATACAATGTAAGAGTAATATGGAAATGCTGGCAATAAGGCCCCAGCCATACCTCAAAACACTGTACAAGAGAAACAAAAGATACATGACCTCGAAATGAAGTGTGGCTCACCAAATCAGCTGAAAAGTGTGTACTGCTATCACTGATCAATTCCGCCTGCTGAAGAACCAACTGCATCCATTAAAGATGCAGTGCCCCCGGCAAAAGGGACGTTAGTACTGTCGAATAACACTAGTATGTATAGATAAAAATCCTCTTTCAAAATAGAGTGCCCATATAAGAAAAGGCAACACATAGAAACAGCAAGTCACAATCAACAATATCCAAACGTCGAGTTAAAACATAATAATTTTCAAAATACAAACTTCATATATAATTTTGGTTGGGAGATCATTAGCACCAATATACCACCGTCTTTGTTAGCACGGAGTCCGATCAGGCTCGATCGGCTCGGCCATCTACCCACGAACAATGTGGTTTGACATGTGATGCGAAAGAAAGTTGTTACCAAGAGTAGTACCACCATATGATCTCCACCCGATCAGCTAGGCCGCCTTCCCACATATGTCGTGCGGGTTGACTTTTTCAATCCACAAAGGTTCCAGTTTCATCCCAATTAAGGGGAATAATATCACAATCCACCCCTACACCGGTACGTGTAGTTTCAGGTGTGGGCCTTATGACCCACCCTTCCTCGGTATTGCTAATGATGCTCCCAAAAATAGTTTTGATTTGATTTGCAAACAGAAATATCATAAATACAATTGTACTCACCTCAACATCTTTCACATAATGAATTCTCATTAGTATTTCCAGTCATTCACAACGACAATATTTCTTTGGCTCATTAGGCCATTCACAAGATTCTTTATTCCTGGCACGATAGTCGTATTTCATATTCCACACTTTCATCTCTTTCAATTTCAAAGGTCATCATCAAGTATCAACATATAGGATATTTTAGAAATCATATACTTTAAATCCATTTGAAATGGAAACTTCAAACACAAATGGTTTCTTCCCAAAGAATCAAACATACCAACCAACAATAGAAACACACATGAAAAATCATAAACAGTCAATACACCATTTACTCTCGCAATACTCTCCCCCAGAAATGACAATGTACAATTTCAACACATGAGTATATAGAACTCGAATCATACTGGATATATTTATAAATCAAAGCATTAGTTAAAGTAGCCATTAATGGGCATGAATTTAGTACAAAAGCTTTTAGACAATTCTATATTTCATTGAAACACGACTCAAAGCCATAACCTTTTGATACGTAACCCATACTTTGAAACTTACAGAAGCATTATGGAATTCAATTCCAAGAGAGAAAGTTTAGCCAACATACCTCAATCGAGCTTCTTTAGACTCTACAATTATCCGAAACCCTTAGCAACCTCAATCTATTTTAGCAATATACAAATTGAACCCAAAATTAGGAAAATGTTCATGGTTCTAGTTCACTTTTTATTTTTCCCATACTCATTATCACATACATGTTAGATGAACCACCTTCATACCCATGAAGTATTACACTAATACCCCATTATAGCTATGTTTGAAATTAAGAGCTGGGGTGATGAAGTCTTACCTTTTAGGGTGAAGAATATTGGTGCTCTACTTGAATATTTCCAAGGCTTTGAGTGATGGTTGAAAATAAATTGATGAAAATTAGGCCCTCCCTCTAGAACCCTCTCTCTCTCACACTAGAAATATCATAAATGAGCTTCAAAATAGACTAAAGGGGTGTTTTAACGGAATGGGGGTCGGGTTTTAAATTAAGAAAATGGGTGCCCCAACACAGGTCTGTGGTTGCATATGCGACCGCATAATGGTTATGCGGTCCGCAAAGTGACCGCCGAAATGGCCCTCAAGGGCCTGAACTTTCGGCCCAGGTATGCGACCAGTATGCGGTCCGCATACTCGTTCTGCGGTCGCATAATGCACCGCAGAACTCCCTCCGCAAAAATCCAATAGGGATTATGCGACCGATATGCGGTCCGCATATCGATTATTCAGTCGCATAATCAACCGCAAAACAAACCTCAAGTTGGCCAAACTTACTGCTTCACTCTACAGACATTATGCGGTCCGTAGAGTGTTTATGCGGCCGCATAATGGGCCGCATAAACGTGCTTTTCCGCCAAAAATTATCTTTTGCTTTCCGGTGCATTGTTCAACCCAAAAAGTCCGAACTACCATCCTCAAACACGTAAACCTACTCCGGCACCATGAAACCTTGAATTGACTTGCGAAAATTACGGGGCTTTACACTGAAATACTTCAAAATTTTCCGGGGTGTTACACTAATTCCCTCAAGTCAAGGTTAGATCTAACACTTACCTCACTCCGCAATAAAATCAAAGCTCAACCGGGGCCTTTCCTTTAGAATTAGCTTCCAAACTATTCAAATCTAATCAAATATAGTTCAAGCAATTCAAAATAAGCTTTAGAAACTACCCACAAGTGAAAATGATTCAATCTTTAATGAATCTTGGAACAAGTCAACAAAGTCAACCCCATGCTAGCTTGGTCAAAACTCGAGAGTCAAACCAAAACCCAATTACCCATACACCCCCGAGCCCGGTTATGTGATTAGTTTCGAAATCCGACCTCAATTTGAGGTCTAAATCTCATCTTCTCAAAATCTCCAATTTCTACCTAAATCCCTAATTTCTACCATGGAAATGTAGATATTAAAGGTTAAAATCAATCGGTGTTTATGCAAATGGAAGAAAACAAGTTAAAATCTATTAACATATGAAGTTGGGATAAGAAACCTCTTCAAAATCGCCTCTAGGCTGGGCTCAAACTTGAAAATGGTGAAGAATGGGACAAATCCCGACTTTGGGAGATTTAAATCACTGGGAGTCAGGCCTTCTTCGCATTCGCGAAGGGCCTAACACGATTGCGAAGCACAGTGGCCCAGTAGCCTTCGTGTTCGCGAGATGTTGTCCACATTCGCGATGGCCCTTCCCCCCTGGCCTTCGTGTTCGCAATCCCAAGTTCGCGTTCAATTAGAACATCACATAAATCCCCTCCCAGACCCATTAATTCATCGCGTTTGTGTGGCTTCGGTCGCGTTTGTGAAGGGTAATTACACTACTTCTTCCCGTTTGCAACCTCATCCTCGCGTTTGCATAGAGGCAATCCACCCCAGCCCAACTTCCCCTTCGCAATCGCGAGAGTAGCATCGCGATCGCGAAGCACAATGTACCAGACACTTAAAACCTAGCTGAAACTGCAACCTCTAAGTCCAAAAAGGACCTGTAGCCTATTTGAAACTCACCTGAACCCCTCGGGCTCCAAACCAAACATGCACAAAAGTGTAATAACATCATACAAACTCACTCGCGTGATTAAAAGTGTTACACCCCATGTTTTCGTACGTAAGAGTAGGTTGTAAGTCAATAGATGTAAGCTCAAAAATGAAATCATATTTGAAAAGTCTATAAAGTAAGTAATCATGTTACCTTGGAGGTTACAAATCTTTATGATCATGGATAACAAGTACCAAGAGGGTTGAAAGGCTTAAAAGCTAGACAAATTGAAGAAAATAAGTTTCGCCGAATGTCGACAAGTTGGGAATGTTATAACATGTACTTTTGGGGTGATACTAGGGTTCTTAACTTGATAAGGAGGTTATTTTGTGAGATGATAGTCGTGTGTTACATTTTTCAGTCAAGCGAGTTGTGGAATAAAATTTGGCAAAGGTCATCACAAGTTACACTCATAATGTGCTGAACATTAGGTCAAATGTAGCGGAGATTTTCTCCCAATATACTATGAATTACGGGATGATCCATATATAAAATTGAATATCTACGAGTCTATTTTCTAAAGAATTAAACCATTTATTGATACGACATTGGATTAGAGAGATATTTGCAGTTTTGCGAGACTGCGCAGACTGCATAGATGACAAGTAGGTGTGTCACTGAAGCTTTTTGTGCAATACATTTCGTGTGTTATATGAAAGGTCTTGGAAATTAGTTTCCAATGCTCTTAACTGTCCATTTATACGACATCCAGAAAAAAAAATATAAACGCCGGAAGAAGGGCCAATGATAGAGTGCCAAGTTACACCTCTTTGACTCTTCAAAAGTTGATATATTAAGGTCTTAGGTCGTCTTTATCTTCATTGTTTCCATATAACACGACCATAGAACACACATAAACATATCCTTAAGCTTTCTTCTAGGGTTTCAAAGAAGATTAGCATCCCGGGTATGAAATCAAGAAGCGATAACATTAAAACGATCCCTACGACGTAAGTATCGCTATATCACCTCTCTTTTTCTTTGTAGTTTGAGTTTTGGAAGGTACTTCATAGTTAAGAAAACATCTACTTTCTGTATTTAAGCTTTTATAAATCAAGGAAGGTTGATAAATTTGTTTCCTAATAGTTAGAACTCACGGGACGGTGAATGGAAGTCGTGCGTTCGATTTAATTCACTTTAAGTGGACTGTTTTGTAGTCATCTCATGTTGGCCTATTGTGCTGCTGATATATGGAGTTTGGAAGGATGAAGGGCAGGGAGAAATGCCACATGTGGTAGGGTAGTAGGCTGGTCACTAGTCATTGCAATTTCAGGCTAATTGATAACTTATTGATTAGGTGTGTTATGGTATATTTGGGGTTTTTGTTGCATTGAAGGTCCCAAATTGTAGTTGGATTGTTTTTAAGTTGCTGATTATATTGTGTTTGTATCTCGCCTATAGTAGGCTTGAGGGAGTAGTATAATCAGGGGAAATGCTGCCCGTTGTATTTTAGAATCGAGTTATCGTTTGAGATACGTGATATACTAGCCCCATCTAAGTTGTACATGTATTTCTTTGTTATAGGGTTGGCGCGATAGTTGTCATAAGCTTGTTGTTGAGTTGAATTAACGACTTGAGGTATGTTAATGCTATCCCTTCTTTCTTTTTGGCATGATTGATATGATACAACGAAACGAGCAAGCACACAACTTTCATAAATGGTTCTATTCTCAAAAGTACTAGGGGTTCCTACATTCTTGATTCTGCATGTGTCCTATTATTCTATCATCTGTTCATGTGTCTCAGAAACTAAGTAAGTTAATAAAGTTTATTTCATCATATTAATCGAAGACATAATGATTTTATGACATTCTAAGAGATCTTATTGACTTGCTTTATTATGCATTGCATCCACTTATACATGTATACTGACCCATGACCAGTTGGCATTATATACGCATATAGTATATGTATATGGGATATGAGGAAAGATTATGGCATTATATACGCACCACAACCTGATCAGCTGGTATACGTTGATGATTTCACCCACAGAGGCCGAGATGATATGATGGAGTGCCCTCAGAGGCTTGATGATATTTTGAACGCATATACCTATGTATGGTATGACATTTAGACACATATGCATGACATTATAAATGTTTCATAATTCACAGAGCTATTTTGACTTACAGGTTGAGTTCTTTACTCCATGTTTCTTTCATGTCTTTTCTATACTCCTTTCATGCCTTACATACTCAGTACTTTATTTGTACAAACGTCCCTTTTGCCTAGGGACACTGCGTTTCATGCCCGCAGGTCCCGATAGACAGGTTGAGAGTTCTCCTAGTAGGCTATCAGCTCAGCGGAAGGTGTTTGTGCACTCCACTTGCTCCGGAGTTGCCTATTTAGTCAGTATGATTTGGACATGTATTGATCAGTATGGCGGGGCCCTGTCCCGATCTTTAGGACATTTATGTACTCTTAGAGGCTTGTAGATAGATGTCATGTATATGGATACTTGTATGGCCTTATCGGCATAAGTTTTGAGTATACAAATAATCATGTTCTCCTTATAGGCCTGTATGTCACATGTATATGTTTCTATATCATGTTGGGTCATCCTATGTCAAGTATTCCCTTATGTTTTATTCCCATTATCTCATGACCGCCATGACGGTATGATAAGAAAGATATGTTATGTTGGTACTCGGTTGTGTAAGGCACCGGGTGCCCGTCGCAGCCCTGCGGTTTGGGTCGTGACAAAAGTGGTATCAGAGCTGTTCAGTCCCAGGGATTCTACAAGCCGTGTCTAGTAGAGTATTGTTTATGGGTGTGTTGTGAACCACACTTATAAGCAGGAGGCTACAATGCATTTAAGATTGTCACTCTTTCTTCTTACTCTAGATCATCTGGTATAGCTCAGTTGTAAGAATTCAAACTCCTAAATTCTATTTTATTTGTAATACAACGATATCTACATCCATAAAGACAGTTGGTAAGAGATTGAATATGGCCGTGGAAGAGTTGAGTGATAGGAACTCGATTTTGTATCATGCTTATGATGAGTAATTGTAAGGTCTTCATCAGATCATGCGTGTACTAAGATATGTAAGATTCTTGATAAGGAACCCTAAGGCATGAATATCTATCCACCCCTATGGAAAGAAGCAACGAGAGAATCAGAAGGCAGATACAAGTTTCAGCAAGTAAAAGAAGAAAGATGAAGAAGGGTACGAGGTACCTAGTTAATGAAGATTATCATTATTTACAATTCAGGTAGAGAAATATAAGCATTCTGAGTTACATTCAACAGTAACAAAGATATACACAATTGGCCACACCCATCTCAATTATGCCCTATGGGAGCTAACATATATAGTTTAAGAGAAGGATGGGATATCAGGATCCAGCTGGGGTTAGAGTAACCCAAATTTGTGGATGGATTGTTATAATTAGCTCATATTTCCTAAGGATATTGCAAACGTGGTAATAGTTCTCCTTATGAGACACCCAGATGGTGCACTCTAGAATAGTACAGTTAGATATGAATACTAGAATGTTCAGAAATTTTAGAAGATAGGTAGTGAAATCCTAGAAGGGATAAATATTTACATTAGTATGACTTTGCCCCTAGGAAAAAAGAGAATGTTAGGCGATCCGAAGAGCTAATGAGATGAAGCAAGGGGAGCTAAAAGTCAAAAAATGTTTTGTTGAATTTTTCAGAATAAAGTGATAGACAAAAATATTAGTAGGAGAATAAGAAGAGAGTAAATGAAGCATTATGAGTGAGATGTGATAAATGGGTGATAACGGTAAATCAAAATATGACACAATAACAGAGTCTATAGTCAAGTGAAGGAAAAGACAAGAGGTAACAGGCCTTGAGACAATATAAGAGTATAGGCCAAAGATCATATCCTCATTTCGAGAAATGAGTTGGTGACTGGTACGTGATTACCTGAAGGAAAAGTTAGACCCACGGGGTAATAGAAATTAGTATAGGCTAGTGAACAAGATAAACTGAACATGAATTCAGGATTGAAGGATTTGATAATAGTCGACATCGTGAGAATTTCAGAGATCGCGTTCCGGCGATAATAGAATGGACACAAAAGAATAACCTTTAAAGGTCATTTAGGAAGATGCTTCCCTGAAGAAAGAACTATGAGCAGAGTTAAGCTTAAGGGACTAAGTGTGCCAGTTACACAAGGTGTCACCTTCGTGCATAAGAAATTCAGTTATCCATGGTACAGAAAGGCTACCTTGAAGTAAAAGTTCGTGGAAATGTGAAAAGACGCCAAAGATGAAGAGGTAAAATATTTATAGGTAAATCTTCATAGCATTAAATGTTAGTACTCCCCTAAAGGGGGAATATGGTGTGATATTGTATTAAGTCGGAGTTATGTGGTTCAAGTAACTATGGAATAGTAAAGGAAGAATGTTGTAGAAAGGCGAAAGGAATGATATTGCATTTATTCAGATCATACGGATATGATACGACTCCAGAATATTATGCAAGCATGACGACGGGGAGAGGTAGTAAGGGTTTCATCACTAGATGTTGTTTATAAATAAGTGCAAATGAACACTTGATACATAAGGAGCCAGTGTGTGGGGGTAAGTTAAGACAAAGGATATAACCCAAGAGAGATTACGCAAAATATAGATATGATAATGGACTAACGAGTAGTTAGTAGTTGATTCAGGAAGAGCCCAGTCATGGCTAAATAAGAGGATACAGACAAATCAACAGATTGTGCAAGATAAACGTAGTGAACCCTAACATAGTGAATTCAGTCTCGCAGATATGATGCCGTAACCCTTGAGAAATATTCAAAGAGGAGTTGGGGTAATTAAAGGTACGTATAAGTGTTACGGAAATAAAAGATAGTGTCACTAGGAAGACAGTAAAAAATTTTAGTTCAGAAGCAACCCTACGAGCACAAGGGCACGGAGGTAAGTAACAAAGGATAATTATAGGCGAGTAAGAACATCAAAAATTCATTTGGGTATACGATGTAATAAGCTTGCAGCTTTACAGGAGTCAAAGGGCCCCCCCTAAGTACTACAAAGAAAGACTAGCTGAGGAAATAAGGAAGAAGGCTTCAACTTAAGCATAGTGACATAAAGAAAAAATGATCTTGTAACAACAGTCTCACTACAATGTTGTATACACTCCATAAGAAAGTGGAACCTATCATGGCTAATGAACAGAAAAAAAAATCAGAGGTGATGTTTGAGATTATATGAGTTACAGGAAATTCAAGTATTTGTGGGCAATAAGATAAGCCATGTATTCAGGAAACAAGTGGCAGAACGACCAGGAAAAGTAATATCTTACATTTAAAGACAGATGAGAAGGCACGCAAGGAAATCTATGGTGCTAGCAAGTTAAAGGAACGTTGCGAGTACTATAAATAGATATGTGTAGGTCGCAAGCTAAATTATCATAGAGAGACAAGGTTTTAGGTAGATAGGAGTGAGGATAAGAAAAGATGAGTGACAAAGTGACAAGAATAGGTAAGGCCTCGGGATTAAGCCCATCAAAACAATAAAGCTGATGGTTTTCGTAAGTTATAGAAAGCTCAGTATAGCATGAATGAACTCAGAGGAGTCAAAGACTATGAGCATTTGGAAGTGATTAAATGTTGCCCTGGTAGTAGAATAAGGGTGTAATTGTGATTGATAAGAGGATGACGTTTAAGCCTTTGATTGAGTAATGATTTAAAGAAAAGGGATTTCATGAATAGCACGGGATTAGAATATCCCCATAAGATGAATCACGTTGGAATGCCATGAATACGGTTATTTAAGTATAGTATTTTACCTAGGTGGATCAGGAAAATCACTTGAGATGTTCCCCGATGAGACGTGAGCCCTAGTGACAATGTATTGTAAGAGGTTTCAAGTTATCAGTGGTAGATTATGGATCAACATTAAGGTGAATCAACAATGGATGGATAAAAGTTACAAAGTATGAGATAAGATTAGGCAGTCATTCTTAAGATGAACCGCAATGAAGAAGAACTAAAGGACTTAGATTTATACATATAGGACTTAGTGAGAGAGTAACCTGGAGTTGGGTAGCAGACCCCGGTAATAATAAACCGAAGTAAGAGTTATGGTATAGTATGACCTACCTAGTTGCAGTAAAACCATAACCATAGATAACCGAGGCTATGAAATAAGATATATCAATAGTGGTAAGTTTGACAAAGTACCGAGCGAAGAACTTCAGTACACCTATAGATGCCCAGAGGGATAGCTTGTCATAGTTCTGTATATGTTCACAAAGTGAGGCCTAGAGATTGGCCAAAAGCTGGAGATAAAAGGATAGAAGAGTCGCATAGGCGCACATACAAGGATAAAGTCGTACAGGCTGCATGACAGGAGGTAGCAACAATTACGAGATTGGAAGAATTTCGACAACAAGTCGTGGTGTGAGAAAGAGGCCTGAAGGGGGGAATGCCATGTCCTTTGGATTTATTCATAGAACAGTTGCCTACATGGCAAGGACAGTATTAAAGTATTCATAAGAGCTATGAGTTATGAGACTGATAAGCGCATCAGTCAACATTTTGAGGACGAATGTTTAAAGGGGGGAATGATGTTACACCGTATGTTTATGTACGTAAGAGTATGTTGTAATTCAATTGATGCAAGCTCATAAATGAAATCATCTTTGAAAAGTCTATAAAGTAAGTAATCATGTTACCTTGGAGGTTACAAATCTTTAAGATCATGGATAACAAGTACCAAGAGGGTTGAAAGGCTTAGAAGCTAAACAAATTGAAGAAAATAAGTTTCGTCGAATATCGATAAGTTGGGAATGTCATAACATGTACTTTTGGGGTGATACTAGGGTTCTTAACATGATAAGGAGATTATGTTATGAGTTATTTTAGTTGTATTATAGTTGTGTGTTATATTTTTAAGTCAAGCGAGTTGTGGAACAAAAGTTGGCAGAGGTCATCACAAGTTACATTCATAATGTGCTGAACATTAGGTCAAATGTAATAGAGTTTTTCTCCCAATATACATTACGTGATGATCCACATATAAAATTGAATATCTACGAGTATATTTGCTAACGCATTAAACCGTTTGTTGATACAACATTGGATTAGAGAGATATTTGCAGTTTTGCGAGACTGCTCAGACTGAAGCATTTTGAGCAATACATTTCTTGTGTTATATGACGTATTTTTGGGACATATTATATACAAAATTTAAGGTCTTGGAATTTAGTTTCCAGTTCTATTAACCCCTCATTTATAAGACATTCAAATAAAAAGATATAAGCATCGGATGAAGGGCCAATGATAGAGTGTCAGGTTAGCACCTCTTTGACTCTTCAAAAGTTGATATATTAAGGTCTTAGGTTGTCTTTATCTTCATTGTTTCCATAGAACACGACCATAGAACACACATAAACATATCCTTAATCTCTCTTCTAGGGTTTCAAAGAAGATTAGCATCCCGGTTACGAAATCAATAAGCGATAACATTAAAATGATCCCTACGACGTAAGTATCGCTATATCACCTCTCTTTTCCTTTGTAGTTTGAGTTTTGGAAGGTACTTCATAGTTAAGAAAACATATACTTTCTGTATTTAAGCTTTTATAAATCAAGGAAGGTTGATACATTTGTTTCCTAATAGTTAGAACTCACGGAACGGTGAATGGAAGCCGTGAGTTTGATTAATTTCACTTTAAGTGGACTGTTTTGTAGTCCACTCATGTTGGCCTATTGGGCTGCTGATATATGGAGTTTGGAAGGATGAAGGGCATGGAGAAATGCCACATGTGGTAGGGTAGTAGGCTGGTCACTCGTCATTGCAATTTCAGGCTAATTGATAACTTGTTGATTGGGTGTGTTATGGTATATTTGGGGTTTTTGTTGCATTGAAGGTCCCAAATTGTAGTTGGATTGTTTTTAAGTTGCTGATTGTATTGTGTTTGTATCTCGCCTATAGTAGGCTTGAGGGAGTAGTAAAATCAGGGGAAATGCTGCCCGTTGTATTTTAGAATCGAGTTATCATTTGAGATACGTGATATACTAGCGCCATCTAAGTTGTACATGCATTTCTTTGTTATAGGGTTGGCGCGATAGTAGTCATAAGCTTGTTGTTGAGTTGAATTGACGACTTGAGGTATGTTAATGCTATCTCTTCTTTCTTTTTGTCATGATCCATATGATACAACGAAATGAGCAAGCACATAACTTTCATAAATGATTCTATTCTTAAAATTACTAGGGGTTCCTACGTTCTTGATTCTGCAAGTGTTCTATTATTCTATCATATGTTCATGTGTCTCAGAAACTAAGTAAGTTAATAAAGTTTATTTCATCATATTAATCGAAGACATAATGGTTTTATGACATTCTAAGAGATCTTATTGACTTACTTTATTATACATTGCATCCACTTATACATGTATACTGACCCATGACCAGATGGCATTATATACGCGTATAGTATATGTATATGGGATATGAGGAAAGGTTATGGCGTTATATACGCACCACGACCTGATCAGCTGGTATACATTGATGATTTCACCCATAGAGGCCGAGATGATATGATGGGATGCCCTCAGAGGCTTGATGATATTTTGTACGCATATACCTATGTATGGTATGACATTTATACACATATGCATGACATTATAAATGTTTCATGATTCACAGAGCTATTCAGACTTACAGGTTGATATCTTTACTCCATGTTTCTTTCATGTCTTTTCTATACTGCTTTCATGCCTTACATACTCGGTACTTTATTTGTACTGACGTCCCTTTTACCTGGGGACGCTGCGTTTCATACCCGCAGGTCCCGATAGACAGGTTGAGAGTTCTCCTAGTAGGCTATCAGCTCAGCGGAAGGTGTTTGTGCACTCCACTTACTCCGGAGTTGCCTATTTAGTCAGTATGATTTGGACATGTATTGATCAGTATGGCGGGGCCCTGTCCCGATTTTTATGACATTTATGTACTCTTAGAGGCTTGTAGATAGATGTCATGTATATGGATACTTGTATGGCCTTATCGGCATAGTTTTTGAGTATACAAATGATCATGTCCTCCTTATAGGCCTGTATGTCACATGTATATGTTTCTATATCATGTTGGGTCATCCTATGTCTAGTATTTCCTTATGTTTTATTCCCGTTAATCCATGAAGACCCTTCTAGCCCACTTACCCATGACGGTATGATAAGAAAGGTATGTTACGTTGGTTCTCGGTTGTGTAAGGCACCGGGTTCCCGTCGCAGCCCTGCGGCTTGTGTCGTGACAAAAACACCAAAATAATACCTAGAAATACGGCGAAATAATACCAAATATAGTTCAAACATTTTAAAATAAACTTTAGAAACTACCCACGAGTGAAAAAGATTTAATCTTAATTAATTTTTGGAACAAGTCAACAAAGTCAACCACGGGTTAGCTTGGTCAAAACCCGAGATTCCAACCAAAACCCAATTACCCATTCACTCCCGAGTCCGGTTATGTGATTAGTTTCGAAATCCGACCTCCATTTGAGGTCTAAACCTCATCTTCTAAAAATTCTCAATTTCTACCTAAATCCCTAATTTATACCATGGAAATGTATAGATTAAAGGTAAAAATCAATGGGTGTTTATGGAAATGGAAGACAATAAGTTAAAATCTACTAACCTATGAAGTTTGGATGAAAAACCTCTTCAAAATCGCCTCTAGGCCGGGCTGAAACTTGAGAATGGTGAAGAATGGGACAAATCCCGCCTTTGGGAGATTTATATCACTGGGAGTTGGGCCTTCTTCGCGTTCACGAAGGGCCTGACGCGACCGCGAAACACAACAGGCCAGTGGCCTTCGTGTTCGCGAGAGGTTGTACGCGTTCACGATGGCCCTTATCCCTTAGCCTTCGCCTTCGCGATCCCAAGTTCGCGTTTGCGTAGAACATCACACAAACCCCTACCAGATCCATTAACTTATTGCGTTCGCGTGGCTTGGGTCGAGTTCGCGAAGGGTTATCCCACCTTGGCTTCACGTTTGTGACCTCATCCTCACGTTCGCCTAGAGGGAATCTGCCCCCAGCCTAACTTCCCTTTCGCGATCGCAAAGCAAAATGCACCAGACACCAGAAAACTAGCTGAAGGTGCAACCTCTAAGGCAATAAATGACGCTTAGCCTATACGAAACTCACCTGAGCCCCTCGGGATCCAAACCAAACATGCACACAAGTGTAATAACATCATACGAACTCGCTTGCATGATCAAAACACCAAAATAACACCTAGAACTGCGGATAGGACATCAAATGCCTGAAATTTTCAAAGAAACTCAAGAACTTTCAAATTCACAACCGAGCATCCGAATCATACCAACTCAACTCCGTTTTACACTAAAGTTTACAAACAAGTCTTAAATAGTAAAATGAACCTATACCAAGTTCCGAAACCGAAATTCGAATCCGGTAGCAACAAAGTCAACTTACGGTCAAACTTAGGAATTCTTTAAACCTTCAAATTACTAGTTTTCAACAAATTACGTTAAATCAAGTTAGGGAATTCCGAATTCAATTCTGGGCATACGACCAAGTCCAAAATTACAATACGGACCCACTTTGTCAAAATACCAATCCGGATCCGTTTGCATAAAATGTTGACTGTAGTCAATTCAAATCATCTTTAGGCTAAAATTCATATTTTCTTAAAATTTTCACATAAAAACTTTCCGGAAAAGGACACGAACTGTGCACCCAAATTGAAAAACATGAAAAAGAGTTAGTCGAGGTCTCAGAATGAAATAATAAAGGCTAAAACTCAAAATGACTTATCGGGTCATCAGAAATTTACATGTGACTTTTTTATGTGTGTCATGCATTTTTACATGTTTTGTTACGTTTCATCTAACATGCTAATCTATGTCTTTGTTATTACTTGATGATTTGGTTTTCAAGATGGATTTACTTACGTGGAGTTGAAATCTCATATTTTGTTGAGTAGTTGGTAGCATATCAGAGTGACGTCATAAGGAAGTTGTCATCATGCTTTGATATATTTGATTCTTGAAAAGTTCTCTTGAACGTGTTATTTGGTATTTGATACGGAATCAGATCATGATGGGCCCAGATTTGCAGTCATATGTGGGTATTGGGCACATATATTATATATGCATACCTCTTTATGAGCGGAGTTGGTGCAAGATGTATTTGTTGAACATGTCTAATTGGTAGAGTTTGTTTATTACCCTATCCATGTTGTGCACCTTTACTGTTGATGTTCTTTATTCTCTAATTGCCTTTCTGGAATATTTTCTCAATATTATACATGTTATTAAGCTGCACAGGTTCTGCAAAGTGAGTATTGTTTTAGTTAAAATCCTCGCCACTACTTCTCTGAGGTTAGTTAATATGCTTACTAAGTACATGAGGTCGGTTATACTCATACTACACTCCTGCACCTCGCATGCAGATTTGGGAGCTGGGTAGGTGTGGAATAGGAAGCCTTGCATTGAAGACGTACCGGCGATCTAGATTCAAGCTACCTTTTGTTCATGGTAGTTTAGGATTTTATTTCTGTTTATGTAAATTTTAAACAAATATTGTATTTATTTCTTACATCAGTTTTGTAAATATGAATCATAGTGGCTCATGGCTTGTACTACTAATCCTTGAGGTAGTTATTGTTTTGCATTTTTTTTAATATTAATGATATCTCATTGTAGTAGTAACTTATATTGTTTTAGGTTACCTAGCAGGTTGTGTTAGGTGCTATCACGACTTGGCGAGGTTTTGGGTCTTGACACTTCCCCATGATCTTGGTGTGTATGGCTAGTACATTGTATATGGTAAATTTGGTTGATAACAAATGGCTGAATGGTAAGACATCACGTCGAACTTAAAACAGACAGAGGACGACTCACGCAACAACTAATGCCAAATGCGACATGTGTGATCGGTACCGAAGGAAACGTGATCGGCGATAGAAGTTCAAAGGCTTGCCATCGGATAGCATTCAATGAGGGAATATTCACTAGCATTAAATGAGCAGCCGTTACAAATAATATTTGCATTCAATACCTGCCATTATACGTTCATCTATGACTCTTTTATTATCATTTAAGAGGAACTTGATCCTAGGATCTTGTTTCCCTAGGTAAAGCTATAAATAGCATGCTCAGTAGCCATTGTAAAGACATGAAGCTTTCTGCATACAAAATCTTTATTCAACTACTTTTGCTCTCAATTTAACAACTTTATTTGCCCTTTATCGTTATTTTCACTTTTGCTCTCGGAGACACTGCGTTCGGAGCCAAGCTCGTTATCTTCTTCAATTTCAATCGTTAAATCTCAATTTTAGTCTTGTTTCCTTATTACTATTGGATCAAATCAATTGGCTTATCTATAAACCACGTAACAAATTTAAATATACTGTTTTGCGGGTAAACACATATCCTTTACTGTGGATTAAAAGTGTGTTGTTACATCATAACTCTGTAAGAAATGAAAACATATGGTAACTGATCAGATTAAAAAACATGAAGACATACAACTGAACACTAGACAGGGAAGTTCTTGGAATGGCAGATAGAAGTCTATCTTAAACTTCTTCTTAGTTTAGGAAATCCATTGAACTGTGAAGGACTCCTAATATCTTAGCCTTAACAAAAGAAGATTTTCCTAAGGAATATATACATATGTATAGACATGTGTGCGGGTGTTTGTAAATATAAATACACATATAAAGAATGCCACACCTGTGTGGTTTTCATTTTCTTCCAAAGCACAGGAGCAGAAACAAGGGGGAAAAAAGCAGCAACTTTTGTTATAAACATATGCATGATGTTAATAAGCACATGTATCATTGCTTACTGTAGATATGAAACAATTATCAGTAGCAGAACTATTTGTGGGTGTAAATATGTCTTAAGTTTCATAGAAGATCACATCGATAGCCCAAGTAAGTCTACACTAGGCTTCAGTTCTATCTCAGGGTTATCAGTTTCAGCTTCTGTCGAAACAAATTAAAGGCAATGTATTTCCCTTTTGGAACCACATTGTGGGAAACAAGCAGCAAAATAGGTACCTGTAACCAGCATTTTGGGTAAGTCGAGTGAAAAATATATGCTCAAGTTCGTTGACATTCGTCAAGGATTAACAGTGGCGGACCCGGAATTTTGTGCAAGCGGGTTCAATCTTAGAAGTACATAACTTTAGTCGTAAAATAGTAGTTGTCAAGTGGGTTCAAATAAAATATTTATACAAAATTTATGCAGTTTTAATCGTAATTTATACATATACACAATATTATTTTTTGACAAAGCGGGTTCAGTTGAACCCGCTTTCCACCCTGTGCGTCCGCCACTGCAAGGATACCGTAACAGATAAATATGATGGATCACAAACAACTTTCTTGCATTTAGCAGTTTCTCCTTCAGAAGTCACATCAAAAGCTTTCCCCCTTTCATCAAACTCCACCAGCAATCCAGAGCGCATACGTTCATAGAAATTCAAATTCAATCCATTCTAAATTTAATCACTTTAGAATTCTTCAAGGGTGGAAGTTGATTAGCAAGCTTAGTGCAGAAATTTACGTGCTTTGCTTTAAATAGCATGCCCTAGCTAAATTGAAATAGGGGATATCTAGTTCTACTTTCTTTTATAAAATGATTCTTGCCTTCATGAACAAAGGCCAGATATATGTTTAGACATGATGATCCAGCAAGCTAGATGAAGAGGGGAGATATGGTTGGAGCAAAACGATTTACTAAGCCAAATATGTGAAGATGCAAATGCAGGTTCTATAGTATCCAGTTAGTGGCACATGGTTTAAAGGTTAACCTTACACTGTGGCTTATTAAGCATGTACATTCCACCATAAACTGCATTTAGATGAGCAAATGCCTGAAAGTGTGTACACATGTTATAGATGCAAAAAATTTGAGTTGCTCCCGATATATATCAAACAGAAGATACACATGTAGGAAAACCTGAGGCAGTTCTCCCAACCCAACCATTGGATAGATGTAAGGAGATCCTGCTTGAAATTGTGCTAAGATGGTTGGGTCCAAATACATATGCAAGTATGTGCAGTCGACAAGTAATAAAGTGATGATATATAAAGTATCGTCCCACTAGGATTTATGATAAACTATCGTCCAATCTAAAATACTTATAAGTTAATTGCTCAATTTGTTGTGAAGAAGATGATTGTGATTCTTACTACTTAAAATTAATGCGAAATTACGAAACAAGCAAGAATTCAAGGATGAAAAGCAATTAAGAAGACACCTAGGATGGATTCAATGAGATAGGAGTATTCCGGGGTTATGGGATCAATGTCTCTCCTATTGTGTTCTTCAGGATGATTTAATTACTTGATTTATCTAATTTCTTAGTTAACATGGTTTATTATACTCGCGAAGTTCTTTTGACGCTTCACTCGTCTTTTCAAGCCAACCTAATACTATATGTCTATAGAATCAGAAGTAACAAGAATGCATGTATATTTCCTGCAAAAATAACCAAGTAAGGCAACTAGGATATGTCTATCCTAATCGCGAATCTATTCTCCGATCCTCAGATTCAAGAACTTACACTATTCAATCTTATATGCAATCTATAGTTCCCACTTTCGAGTTCAACTATAAATTCGTAGATAGTATTCTACTGTTAACTATGCAGTAAAATAATTAAGTTCAAGAGTAAATAAGCAAATTAGTATGATAACTCAGCAAAATAATTATGTAACACCCTGGAAAAAAATTCAAAGTACTTAAGTGTAAGGCCTGGTAAAATTTGCAAAGAAAATAATGTTTTATGGTGCTGGACTAGGTTTACGTGTTTGAGGGTTATGCGGACCGCATAGTGACCGCATACACAGACAGATTTTGGCCAACTTTGGACACCAATGTGCGACCGATATGCGGTCCGCATAACCATTATGTGGTCGTATATGCGACCGCAGAACCTGTTCCGTAGCTTCATTTTTGGGTTTTTAAAATCCGACCTTACTTCGTTAAATACACGTTTTGGGCCATTTTTAAGAGATAATCTGACATTTTAGAGTGAGAGAGGGTGCCCTAGAGTGAGAAGGTGTTCTCCAATAATTGTTCTTCAATTCTTGCCCAAGTTTTAGAAGATTAAGAAGGAAAACTCACTAGGTCTTCATCCTAGAGGTAAGATTCTACACCCTAACCCTCAATTTCGAATTTTGTGTAGAAAGATAATAAGCAAGATAATTTCTGGGCAAGAGGGTTGGTTATTGTACATGCATGTGTTATCAAGGGGTGTAGAAAGATTGTTGAGCTAAAAATGGAAAAGGTTGGGTTCTCGGATGATGGAATCCTCCATAAAAGGATATTGAAACCTTAATGCACATCTAGTGTTTGATAAAATGCTCAAATGAGCTAGAACCATGATCATTTTCCTAATTTTGGTTTAATTTACTATATTTCTAAAATAGATTGAAGTTGCTAAGAATTTTGGAACAATTAGAGTGTAAGGAAGCTCAAGTGAGGTATGTTGGCTAAACTCTTCTTTAAGAGTTGGAATTCTCATTATCCTTGTGAGTTCCGAGATGTTGATTATAAATCGAGTATTCCAATCAGCTTTGTGATGAAGATATATGTTCAATTCGTATTTCAAATGCTCTTATCATATTGCATTATAAATTGAGGATGTGTCCCAAACTATAGATTACGTATCCACATGTTATAATTTCAAGTCGTGATTTATGTGAAAGGTATTATGCCAAGTTGTGTAGAGATTGTGATTGTGATACACCTCCACCCGCATACATTGGGGTGAGGCGGCATGACCGCTTTGTGTGGGGATTATGGTAGAGAGATTGTGATTGTGATACACCTCCACCCGCATATATATTAGGGTGAGGCGGCATGACCGCTTTGTGTAAGAATTATGATATTGTGGGACTGCACCTCCACCCGCTTACATTGGGGTGAGGCGGTATGACCACTTTATGTATAGTTTTGGTATTGTTGTGGCACCACCACCCGCATACATTGGGGTAAGGCGACATAGCCGCTTTGTGTAAGTTCTTAGTACTGTGGTTATATACCCACCCGCATACATTGGGGTGAGGCGGCAGGGCCGCTTGATTAGAGTTGTGGTATTGTACGTACACCTCCACCTGCATACATCGGGTGAGGCGGCGGGGCCGCTTTGTGTGAACATGGTTACATAGGATCTCATCTTAAATCCTATAAATGTTGTTGATAGCTTTTAATAAGCTCGATATGGTTGAGACAGTTATTTATATTATTTTATTGCCGCACTGGTTCATCATAATTATCTTATATTTCTAAATTCTTAAACTGGTGTTTAGTTTTCATACTAGTACTATTCGACGGTACTAACGTCCCTTTTGCCGGGGGCGCTGCATCTTTAAATGGATGCAGGTGATTCCACAATAGGAGACATTGATCAGTGATAGCAGTACACCTTCTTCCCAGCTGACTTGGTGAGCCCCACTTCATCCCGGGTTCATGTATCTTTTGTTCTTTGTTTATTTCGTTTGAGGTATAGCCTGGGCCTTGTTGCCGGAATTATCATTGTACTCATTTTTATCTATAGAGGCTCCGTAGACATAGTGTGGGTTGTGTATTGGTGTTGGGTAAAGACAAACTATGTTATGTTGTGGTTGTATTACTTGTCTATTTGAGACTTTAAAAATGATGAAACTATTGGTAAGATATTGGTAATTGCAGACATGACCACTTTATTTTTTAATTAAGGAAAACATATATTCTCTTTATTCATGAATGAGTTTGGGTAGAAGGAATCTAATAGGCTTGCTCGGTCGGTTGGGCGTGATCGGACTCCGTGCTAAAAATACGGTGGTATATCTGTGCTAAAGAATCTCCTAACCAAAAATATATATATTGTATTCGTATTTTGAAAGTTGTTATGTTTTAACTGGGTATTTGGATATTGCTAATTGTGACTTGCTGTTTCTATGGTTTTCTCTTTCTTATATTGAATTTTTTTTTGGAAAGAGATCATTTAGCTTTACATACTAGTACTATTCCATATGTACTAACGTTCTTTTTACCGGGGGTGCTGCATCTTTAATGGATGCAGGTGGATTCGTCAGTGGGTAGTTTTGTTCCTCGTTAGCAGTTACTCTCTATTCAGTAGATTTTGGTGAGCCCTACTCTGTTGTGGGCTTCATGTCATTTGACGTTGTACTTTATGTTTTGCGTTATAACCGGGGCCTTGTCGCCGGTACTTTCATTCTTCACTTCTGTTGTACTTAGAGGCTCCGTAGACATGTTGTGGGTGGTATTCGATGCTGGGAATTGAACTAGAAATGTTGGTATTTGGCAAACATGTTTTTCATTACATCTATAAACTTGTAATATTTTGGGAATCATAAAGGAATATCCTTTGAGTAATGGAAAATGAATGAGGAATACTTGATTTTTTTTTCTCATGTCTATTTTGTTAATGGGTAAGGTTGGGTAGAAGGCATCTAGTAGGCTTGCTTGGCCGGGGTATCTCGATTGAGCGCCGGTCGCGCTCTTGAGGTCGGGGCGTGATACCTTCGGCACCACATCCTCCCCCTTCCATTCAATCACTGACTCATTTGGAAATTCAAACCTAACAGTTCTGCTTCAACAATCAAGCTTAGCGAAACATGAATAAAGCCAATCCATCCCCATTATTACATCAAAATCAACCATCCCCAATTCAATGATATCGGCCATGGTGTCCTGACCATGCACCGTGAGAACACAATCCCTATAAACCTGCGCGGCCACAATAGACTCGCCAACCGGAGTAGATATAAAGAACGGCTCGTGAAGCTGTTCCGAATCTATCTTACATTCCATAGCAACATAAGGAGTAACATATGACAAAGTGGAACATGGATCAATAAGAGCATATATATCATGGGATTGGACAGTCAATATACATGTGACAACATCTAGTGAAGCCTTTGAATCCCGACGCCTCTGCATAGCATAAAATCTGCTGGGTCATCCCGAACTCTGTGCACCACTCCTAGCTGCACCATGCCCTGCGGGTGCTGGGGTACCTCGAGTTGGATGAGGTGTTGTGGACGTAGTAGCTGCAGAACTAGCTAGCTGCGCCACACCTCTTCCCAAGATCCGGCGGGACGAGCGGCAATCCCTATGAATATGACTCCTCATACCGCACCTATAGAATATAGGTAGGTCCATAAAGCAGGCCCAAAGTGCATCCTCCCACACTTAGGGCATGGGGGCCTGCGCTGCTACTAGAATCTCCCTCCAGGCCGACCCTACTGGTGGGGTCCCTATTTCCCTGACTGGACCTGGATGGTTGTGCACTCATCGAAGACAGAGCGAATGACTAAGATGGCCCTGATGACCCTCCCTTAAATTGTAAGGCCTCGTTAAAAATTTCCTAATGATTTAAGATTTTAAAGTGCGCGAACGGTATTTGGGAATAACGTGTTTGAGTATTAAAGGAGACCCATGGTATAGAACCACATTATTTTGAAATGTAAAATATATGTTTAAGGTGTGTTGGAACATACTAAGGAGTTATATGAATGGCAAGAATTCGTGTGTAACAAGTTGGATACATTAAGTGGGAAGGATGTATCAATTCGTACATGATCCTACTTCAAATTCATGAAGCTACCGAACTATAACGACTTAGGAGTTGGTCTACCTATCAAATTAAATCCCTTTGAGTCTAGTTTCTAACGCTTCAAACCTTTCATCATTTGGACACTCCTACAAGAATTTATGACAAAATTCCCAAAGGCTGGAAAATGTGACCGTGCTATAACCCTCGCGAAGCCAGGTCTGTAGCGCGCTAGACTGTGCTATATCCCTCGCGCCTGGTCTGTAGCTCACTATAGACCGTGCCTAGCCTGGTATGTAGCCCGGTACGGATTTTTGAGGGTCCGTTTCTCTAATTTCATAACCCGACCCTAGTTCCTATAAAACGATCTTAGGGTCATTTTGGATGGATAATCTGATATTTTTAGAGAGGGGAAAGTGCCCTAGAGTGAGAGGAGGAATTACTAAGCCCTTGTTCATTAAATCTTGCTCAAGCATTGAAATTTAATAGGAAATCCCTCAAGTTATTCATCTAAGAGGTAAGGTTCCATACCCTAGTTTTCAATTTCGGATTTGGGTAGAAGTTGGTTGATTAGGAGTATGATTCTTGGGTGTAAGAGTATTATTTTTACATGCATGTACCAATAAGGTTTGTGGAAAGATTGTTGATCTCAAATAAGTAAAGATTGGGTTGTGAAATGAAGGAAATCTTGTAGAAGAACCTTGTAGTCAAATTTGCACACCTAGTGTTTGATAAAATACTCAAATGAGCTGAAACCACGAATATCTTCCTAATTATGGTTCATTTTTGTTATGTCTCAAAATAGATTGGGATTGCTAGAATTTCTTGAATGTTGTAGTAATTTAAGGAAAGCTCAAAGCGAGATATGTTGGCTAAACTTCCTTCTTAGAATTGAATTCAATGATGTTCCCTTAAGTTTCAAGTATGGATGTCTCAAGTTCCTTATTCTATGTTTCGGGTTTGTTCTCAATAAATTCGAATGTCCTGAATAATCAAAGTGTCTAGAATTATGTATTCAAAATGTGTTCCGAATGAGCCTATCACATTATGTTATCTTTTGGGAATATGTTCAAGAATGATATGTGTATTAAAATGCTATGTCTTTAAGTGGTGTTTCAAATGAAGGTTATGATGTCAACTTGTGTAAGAAAACTCAATATGCTTAAGACTCTTAATTGCTCATATGTGTACCTAAAGTCTTGATTGGAAATGTCTTATTGTTGATAACCTATAAAGATGGTTGGAAGTGAAATAAGTGAATTGGGGATATAAAGTGTGGCCAGCGTGCCAAGAGTGAAAGTTATACTTGTGGCCAATGGTGCCAATGAAATGAGATGATGTGAGAAAGATTATAAAATGAGCTTTGATTCAACTATTCTAAAATTGACTTTGAAAATAGAATTGCCTAAAAGCTTATTAACTCAAGTGATGCCCATATGTGGCTGTTTTAGTTAATGCTATGTTTAGTGAGTATTTTTAATGTGTTTTTCATTCTTACATATTCGTGAGTGGAAATTGTGTATTGTCCTTCATGGGAAAAATTATTTCAGGAATAAAAGATGTGTTACTTGTTTATGATTTTAACTTGTGCTTCGATTGCCAATAATTTTACTCCATTTCTTGGAAAGGAATCAATTGTGTTTAAAGTCTTCATTACTAATGAACCTAAAGTTGTGATTTCTGGAATATTGTATATGTTGATATTTATGATGATGATCCATGAATGAAAATATATGAAAGTGTGGAATATGAACTACGGCCATTGTGCCATGGAAGAAGAATCATATATATGGCCAAGAGAGCCAATGAGTTAATAATGTTGTAAGTGGTTGAAAGTACGGATTAAGTGGTATATGGTGTGAAAGGTTATGAGATGTACATATTTGTACTTTTGTTTCCAATGTGTTATAAGCCCCTACGTTCTTGCGAGTAAAGACTATGATGTTCCTAAATGTTATAAATGCTCTTAATGTTGTATGATCACCCATGGCAAGCACAAGTAAGTGAGAGTATGAAAATGCAATGTGGTCGTTGCCTAAATGAGAATTATGAAGTGATGTATGTCCCAATGGTTTCCACTATAGTTGTATGTAAATGACTTCAATTGTTAAGTCCCCAAGAGTCATGAACCTAGCTAATGACCTAAAGAGGTCAAGGGAGTGAATAATGAGATGGAAGGGAGATGTCCTTTGTTAGATGATGATGAACCTTAAGAAAAAGAAATTGGGCCCATGTGCCATTGAAATCGACTTATTGATTTACCATGCATGTGCTAATGTAATGAGTTGTGTTTCTCCATGATGAGCATGAACATGAAGTATTCCAATGATATGAGAAATTACGACCTTAAATGCAATGACAAACTATGTCGCTTTGAGTTTATACATGGTATTGTGATTGTGGAATACACATCCACCCACATATATTAGGGTGAGGCGGTAGGGCCGCTTTGTGTAGGGATTGTGGTACTGTAATACACCTCCACCCATATATATTGGGGTGAGGCGGTATGACCGCTTTGTGTAGGGATTATGGTATTGTGGAATACACATCCACCCGCATATATTGGGGTGATGCGGCATGACCGCTTTGTGTAGGGATTGTCGTATTGTGGAATACACCTCCACCCGTATATATTGGGATGAGGCGGTAGGGCCTCTTTGTGTAGGGATTGTGGTATTGTGATACACCTCCACCCGCATATATTAGGGTGAGGCGGTATGACCGCTTTGTGTAGGGATTGTGGTATTGTGGAATACACATCCACCCGCATATATTAGGGTGAGGCAGCATGACCGCTTTGTTAGAGATTGTGGTATTGTGGAATACACCTCCACCCGCATATATTTGGTTGAGGCGGTAGGGCCACTTTGTGTAGGGATTGTGGTATTGTGATACACCTCCACCCACATATATTGGGGTGAGGCGGTGTGGCCGCTTTGTGTAGGGATTGTGGTATTGTGATACATCTCCACCCGCATATATTGGGGTGAGGCGGTGGGGCAACTTTGTGTAGGGATTGTGGTATTGTGATACACCTCCACCCGCATATATTAGGGTGAGGCGGTATGACCGCTTTATGTAGGGATTGTGGTATTGTGGAATACACATCCACCCCCATATATTAGGGTGAGGCAGCATGACCGCTTTGTTAGGGATTGTGGTATTGTGGAATACACCTCCACCCGCATATATTGGGTTGAGGCGGTAGGGCCACTTTGTGTAAGGATTGTGGTATTGTGATACACCTCCACCCGCATATATTGGGGTGAGGCGATGTGGCTGCTTTGTGTAGGGATTGTGGTATTGTGATACATCTTCACCCGCATATATTGGGGTGAGGCGGTGGGGTAGCTTTGTGTAGGGATTGTGGTATTGTGATACACCTCCACCGCATATGTTGGGGTGAGGCAGCAGGTCCGCTTTGTGTGAAGGTGGTTTTAGAGGATCCCAGACTGAATATCTATAAATGTTAATTGAAGCTCTAAATAAATTTGCTTGACGTTAATGGCTATCTAAGACAATTTATTGTTGCTATGATTCATCATATTCATGTCGTATTTCCAAGCCCTTGAATAAGTGTATTTGTATTTTGTAACTGAACACTGTGAACGGTCTATGAGACGTATAGGTGTATAATATGATATGTGAACACTAAGGACGGTCTATGAAATGTATATGGGTAATATAAGGGAGGAAGGTGCCACTTTCATTGGCATTGTTTGTACATGTTGTTACAGTTACATTATATTATGTATTCCACGTATAGTTTATATGGCTCAGTTGATCCTAAAAGAAGCTTAGAATGATGCAAGTATAATAAGACTTGAAATGTGATCCTATGGGATGTTTCGTAGTTTCTTGATGTACTTTATTTACCTCTTATTTGAGTTACAGTATTTTCATATGTTGTTTTGACTGCCTTACATACGAGTACTATTCCACATGTACTCAAGTCCCTTTTGTCGGGGGCGCTGCATCTATTAATATGGATGCATGTATACTTCTACAGGATGATATGGATCTTTGATAGGGATCTTCTTCACTACTCACCTTGTGGTGAACCCGCTACAGTTCTAGTGGGTGTTTGGGTCTAGTTCATTTTATGTATATAGGTATCCATTGTCATAGAAGCTCCATGTACACTGTGGGTCATGTAATCAAAGATTTGAGTTTTGTCATGTATTTATGTTTACAGTATTTACATTTATTTGTAAAGTTGTGTAACCATCACGAGAACAAAAATATGGACCATTGAGAAAAATGTATTCAATATGAAAGTCAAGATCAAATTATATTATGGTAAATCATGCATGAGTAATGATGAGAGGTTAATGTAAATTAGGCTTGCTCGACTGGGTTTACTCGGTTGAGTGCCAGTCTCACTCCCTGAGTTCGGGGCATGACATAAATGCCAACCTACCACCACCATAAGAACAACCCAAGTTGCCTGAGGTCCGGGCCTTGCTGCTACACTCACGCTCCCTTCTATTTTGCAGTTTACGGTACTTTATTGCTTGAGAAAATGCCACCGTCTTCCCATAGTTCATATCAAATTTCAAGGCAGATGTAGCAGCCTCATTAATAACCAAGGGTCTAAGACCCTGCACAAACTGGCACACTCTTGCCTCCATGGAAATATGTGAATAGCATACTTGGACAGGTGCGTGAACTCCATATGGTACTCCCACACATTCATGCTACCCTTCTTCAGGCTCTCAAACTCAGCAGCACGGGCTGCCTTAGTCTCGGCAAGTAAGAAATGATCCATAAAGGCATCGGTGAACTCACTCCACCTCGTCGGAGGGCTCCCGTCCTCACGGGACTCCTCCCACATCTCAAACCAAGAATAGGCCACCCCTTTCAAGCGATAGGAGGCAAACTCCACTCCCTCTATCTCAGTAGCACACATAACTCGGAGAGTCTTGTGCATCTCATCAATGAAGTCCTGGGGGTCCTCCTCAGGATCAGTACCTGTGAATACCGGAGGATCCAACTTGAGAAACCTGTTTACCCTGGAACTAGCGGAATCCCATGTCTGACTAGAAGAAGTGGGTGCAACATTTGATCTCTGGGCCTGGGAGGCCACTATCTAAGCCAACATTTGTATGGATCCTCTAAGATCCCTATCAGAAACACCGAGATCGGAAGCTAGAGGTGGAGGTGGATCTAGAATATCAGTTGGAGGAACGTTGCACCTTCAGTAGGTGTAGGAACTGGTGCAGTCTGAGCAGGAATAGTAGATTTAGGAGGTGTAGTAATTTGGGGAATATCCTCACCCCTAGGATGCTCACCCGCATAATCAAATATAGAATCAACTACCACTCCTGGGGTGACATTGGCTCCCTGGCCAGTTCTTTCTTTCTTCCTAGGCGCCATGTATTGAAAGTTAGAGCAAAGCACGAGTTAAAGGAGGAACAATCTTACAATCAGCTTTATCGTACGATCGAGAACATCAAAAATGGGTATTGTTCCTAAATGCCCAAGTAGCCTCTTAATTATTGATGTGGTCGACATAACACCGATAAGAAGGACTCTACTAGACACGACTCCGAAATATCCTAGGATACTTTAATACCTTAGGCTCTAATACCAAGTTTGTCATGCCCCGACCTCGGGGAGCGCGACCAGCGCTCAACCGAGATACCCCAGTCGTGCAAGTCTGTACAATACCTTCTACCCAACTCGCCCATGAAGAAAGAGAAAATACATTTATATCATTAATTAAACATCAAGTGGTCATGTGAATAACACCAGTTCACTTCCATTAGTTACGTCTTTAACAAGTCTCCAAAACAGTACACTGTACAATCATAGTTAAAGTGGAATAGATGATACGATTACAACATTTTTAGTTTAACCTTCCAAAAAATAGATACAACCCACACTATGTCTACGGAGTCTCTAACAGAAATAAATGAGTGCTACGAGAGTGCCGGCAACAAGGCCCCGACTATACCTCAAAATCCTATGTACATCGGACAAGAGATACAGGACCCCGGAATGAAGTGGGGCTCACCAAGTGAGCTGAGGAGAGGGTGCGCTACTATCACTAATCAATACTGCCTGCTATGGAACCACCTGCATCCATTAAAGATGCAGCGCCCCCGACAAAAGGGACGTTTGTATATGTCGAATAGTACTAGTACGAAAACCAAACACCTATGCAAGGGCTTGGAAACACAACATGAATATGATGAATCATGGTAACAATAAAAGGCATAGTTAGTCATTAAAGCCATAGCAAATTTATTAAGAGCTTTCAATAACATTTATAAATTCATAAGTTAGGGATACTCTACAACTACCTTTACACAAAGCGGCTCTGCCGCCTCACCCCAACGTAGTGCAATCACAATACCAGAAACTCTACACAAAGTGGCCTTGCCACCTCACCCCAATGTATGCGGGTGGAGGTGCATTCACCATGCCACAAACTCTACACAAAGCGCCCCTGCCGCTACACCCCGATGTATGCAGGTAGAGGTGTATTCACAATGCCACAACTCTACACAAAGCGGCCCTGCCACCTTACCCCAATGTATGCGGGTGGAGGTGTATTCATAATAACACACTCCGGATACCCAAAATGATAATAGTTTGTACAAGAGAGTTCCCTTTTAAATCAACCATTTGGCACCTTTGGCTTTAGCAAGTGTAAGTTCACAAGGTCTCATCATATGAGAAATGAGTGTTTAATCACATTGAGTTCATACAAGATCTTCTTCCCAAAAAGGGGTATAATATAATTAAGTCAAAAATAGAGAATCATTAACACATGAGGTTTCTAACACGTTATGCCAATCGGGAATCAATTTCACTAGTTTGAATACCCAACATCAATAGTGTTTCATGTTCGACTACACATGATAGAAATTTACAAGGATTCGGGAATTCTGATACTAGAGAAGAGTTTAGTCTTCATACCTTGCTTTGAGCTTTCCTTAAATTACTACAATATTCCAGAAATCCTAAAAACTTCAATCTATTTTGAGACATAACAAAATTGAACACAAATTAGGAAGATATTCATGGTTTCAGCTCATTTGAGCATTTTATCAAACACTAGATGAGCAAATTTGATTACAAGGTTCTACCACAAGATTTCCTTCACTCCACAACCCAATCTTTACCCATTTGAGCTCAACAATCTTCCCACAAACCTTATTTGTACATGTATGTATAAATAATACTCTCACACCCAAGAATCACACTCCCTCTTTACCCATCTTCTACCCAAATTCAAAATTGAAGACTAGGGTTAGAACCTTACCTCTTGGATGAAGACCTTATGAGTTTTCCTTGCGCATTCTCCAAGTCTTGAGCAAGAATTGATGTACAATTAGCCTAGGGTTTCCTCCTCTCTCAATAACACTCTCCATTCTCTCTAAAATATCATATTTATCTTTCAAAACGAGCCCCAAGGGCTTTTAATCAGAATAGCGTCGGGTAAAGAAAAATTAGAAAAATGAAGCCCTGACACATATATGTGATCGCATATGCGACCGCATAACGCTTTCGCGGTCTGCAAAATGGGCCGCATAATGGCCCTCCAGAACTGGGCACCCCTTCCTCACTCTGTGATCGGTCAGCGGTCCGCTGGCCTATTCTAGGGTCACATAATGTGCCGCAGAACTTCCCTTCGAAAATATTTGTGCTGGGTCTGCGATGGGCTATGTGGACCGCAAAGTGATTACGCAGCCGCATAATGGACCGCATAATGGTCCAAAAACTTTGCCCAGATTTCTGCCTCAGTTTGCGGTAGATTTGCGATTCACCGATGAGTTTTGCAACCGCAAAATGGGCCGCAAAAAATGCCATGCACTTCCAAAAATTTTCTTCAACTCCCAAACGCACTGTTCAACCCAAAAAGTTCGAACTGCTCCCTACAATCGTCAATACATAAGTCTAATTCGGTACCACAAAACCCCGGGTTTTAGGTAAAATTTTAAGGGGCCTTACATCCCCCCCAATTAGGATCATTCATCCTTGAATGAGCATCAAAACTCACCATTAGCACCCAATGTGGCTCAGCTGCTATAACACACACAAGCAGTTTCAATTATTGACTAACTGCCCAAATTTCCAAAATGTTCGCCAGAGTTTCCCCTGTAGTTGGGCCTATCTACCTGTCAGAGAATCTCAGAAACCAATCCTAAAAACATGTACATGGACCAATGACGTAACATAACATAACAACAACGGCAATAGTGGCCTCTCGAGTAGTATATCACAAAAAAAAGGAACACCCTTAACATCAACTGTACAAATGATACATAATTCATAGAAGGTAAACTCTTAACACTTTCATAGAACACAACTTTATAAATATATGTCTATTCAAACAAATGAGGGTATTTCTTCTTCATTTATTCCTCGGCCTTTTAGGTGGCCTCTTTGACTTGTTGGTTTCGCCATAACACTTTCACGGAGGCAATCTCTTTATTCCTCAACTTTCAAACTTGCCTATCAAGAATGGCAACTGGAATTTCTTCATAAGTTAGTTCTTCATTAACCTCGATAGTCTCAATCGGAACAATAAGCGACGGATCTCCAACCACCTTCTTCAACATGGATACGTGAAACATCGGGTGCACCAAAGACATCTTTGGAGGTAGTTCTAGCCTGTAAGCCACTTGGCCAATCCTCGAAATGATTCTGTACGGTCCATCATACCTCGGACTCAATTTTCCCTTCTTACCAAACCGCAGTACACCCTTTATAGGGGAAACCTTCAAGAATACCCAATCATATTCTTTGAACTCCAAATCCCTACAACGCACATCCGAATAGGACTTTTGATGACTCTGAGCAGTTTTTAACCATTCTGTAATGATCTTAACCTTCTCCATAGCCTGATGCACCAGCTTCGGCCCTATCTATTATGCTTCTCCAATCTTGACCCTCCCAATGAGAGATCTACATTTCCTAACATATAAAGCTTCGAACGGTGCCATCTGGATACTAGCATGATAACTGTTGTTGTAGGCAAATTCTATGAGCGGCAAATGATCATTCCAGTTACCCCTGAAGTCAAGAACACAAGCTCGTCCGAGATACCCCAGTCAAGCAAGCCTACGTGATGCCTTCTACCCAACCATACCCAATAACAATAAAAGAACCATTAACAGTAGATAAGCATGAGAAGGGTAAAATGTTCCACATTCTTTTTCCATTACTTAAAGGATATTCATTTTACAATTTCAAAAATATTACAAGTTCGTAATTACTAGGGAAAAACATATTTGCCAAATACCAACACTTCTAACTCATTACCCAACATCGTACACCACCCACAAGATGTCTACGTAGCCTCTTAGTACAACAGAAGAGTAGTATGGAAGTGTCGGTTACAAGGCCCCGGCTATACCTCAAAATACAAATACAACGTCAAGTGACATAAGGCCCAAAATTGAGTAGGGATCACCAAAACCTTCTGAGTAGAGAGTAATTACTAACGAGAATCAAAGTTGCCCGCTGACGAACCACCTGCACCCATTGAAGATGCAGCGTCCCTGGCAAAAGGGACGTTAGTACATGTGGAATAGTACTAGTATGTGAAGCTAAATGTCCTCTTTAGAAATAAAAATCCAATATAAGAAAAGGAATACCATTGAAGCAATAAATAACAATCAATGGTATACAAATGCCAAGTTAAAATATAATAATTTTCAAAATATTAAAATAATATCATTTTTGGTTGGGAGATCATTAGCACAGATATACCACCGTATTTTTAGCACAGAGTCCGATCACGCCCGATCGGCTAGGCCATCTCCATGAATAATGTGGATTGACATGTGATACAAAAGAATGGTGTTACCAAGAGTAGGAACCACCATGTGCACGACATGGCATCCGATCTCCACCCGATCGGCTAGGCTGCCTTCCCACATATGCCGTGTGGGTCGACTTCATCATTTCCAATTCACAGCTTTCATCAATCTCATCCCAATTAAGGGGAATAATCTCACCATATCAATATTTCAATCTCATCCCAAATATGGATAATAATCACAATCCACTCCTACACCGGCATGTGTAGTTTCAGGTGTGGGCCTTATGACCCACCCTTCCTCGGCTCGCTAATGATACTCCCAAAAAAAATTATTTTTGCACACAAAGAAAGCATAAATACAAATACATTCACCTCCTGACCTTTCACACAGTATATAGTTTTATTAATACTTTCAACCACTCACAACATCATTATTTCATTGGCTCTCTTTGCCATACATATGATTCTTCATCCAAGGCACGGTGGCCGTATCTTATATTCCACACTTTCATTTCTTTACTTTCAAGGATTATCATTACATACATCAACATGTAGAATATTCCGAAATTCATAAATTAAATTCATTAGTAATGAAGGATTTAAATACAATGGATTTCTTTCCAAGGTATAGAGCAAAATGACTTGTAATCAAAGCACGAGTTAAAATCATAACGAGTGATACACCACTTATTCTTGAATTACATTTTCCCAAAAGGGCAATACACAATTTCAACTCATGAGTATGTAAGAACTCAAACCACATTGGAAATATTTATAAAGGAGAGCATGGTGATTTACGATTGAAACACGAATACAAATCAAATGCACTAGTTACAACAACCATGGCCACGTTTTACATCTCATTTTCACTTCTTTCACTTCCAAACATCATCATAGGTTACCAACAATTAAGGGTATTTGAAATCAAGACCTCAAATATGTATATGAGCAATATGAGTCTTAAGCACGTTGGGTTTTCATTGCAAGTTAGCCATAATGGACTTTCATTTGAAGCACTAATTGAAGTCGTAACATTTCAATACATAAACCATACTTGAACACATTTTCAAAAAGGTCATAATAGGATAGGAACAATTGGAACCCGTTTTGAGTATATGCATCTTTCAAAACAATACTTACTTGGGATAATCGATTTTTTTAAGAACAACTCGGAACATGGAAATTAAGAACCTGGGCCAACCATACTTGAAACTTACGGGAACATCATGTAATTCGATTCTAAGAAGTTTAGCCAACATACCTTGTTTGAGCTTTTCTTAAGTTACTACAACGTCCCAACACTCCTAGCAATAACAATCTATAGGAAGATAGCGAAAATCGATTAATAATTCAAAGGATTCACATGGTGTAACTCTCTTAGGAATTTTGTCAAACACCTAGTATGCAAAATAGACTACAAAGCTCTACAATGGTAATCCCTTCCTCCGTCAACCAATTCCAACAAGGAACTACCCAAAATTGTTCATTAACCCCACATACTACAACCTATTATCACATGCATGGCCTATTTACAACACCACAACATACATGAACTTATAACCTCTTGCATGAAATCTTAGGAGTAGGACTTACCCGGATAGATGATAATCTAGTGATTGGCTTCCTCCATTCTTGAAGATTAGTGCAAGCATGGGTGATTAGAATGCTAGATTTCCTCCTTCTCTCTCTAAAGTACTCTTACATGTCTCTAAAATCATCAGATATTCGCTTCAAAATGATCCCCTAAGGTTATTTATCAAAATGGGGTTGGTTTTAAAAATAGGAAAATGGACCCTCCGAACTCAAGTCTACAGTCAAAGAATGGACCGCATAACACATATGCAGCCCATAAAATGGGCCGCGAAAATGATGCGAAGAACTGGTCTGGTCTGGACCGGTCTGCGATCCACAGACCACTTATGCGGCCGCAGAGTGGACCACAGAATCACTCTCCAAAATTCTTCATGCCAAATCTGTGACGAAAATGTGGACTGCAAAATGGATATGCAATCAAAGAATGGACCGCAAAACGACCTTCAAAATTCAACCATTTTTATGCTCAACTCTGCAATGGGTATGCGGCCCGCGGAGTGGTTCTGCGGTCACAAAAACTAACCACAGAATTTCCTTCTTCTGCCAAAAATTTCCATCAACTCCTCAGTGCATTCTTCAACCCAAAAAGTCTGTATCTCAGCACCACATAACCTCAAATTCCATGGCAAAATGTTACGGGCCTTTCAAGGGTCACCCTCTCATGTTTCTCTGTTGATGGTGTACACACGGATTGTGAAAAAATGACATGTTTCTGGTTGATGTGAGCTCTGGGAGAGCTTGTTATTGGTTTAGTTCAGTTACCAAGATTCTGATGTGGGCTTGAGATCCATGATATGGTTCTATTTGGATTGGGTTGCACACCGCAACATGTTGATATTTGGTTATTGTATTTCTTATTTACTCGCAATTTCCTTAGCATTTTACCTGATTTATTTGCATATCTTCTTTATATGCTAGATTGTTGACTGAGCTGAATACATTGAGAAAATATGTGAGCACCAAGGTGGTTTTATCTGTAATATCATTATTTGATCATACTTATGCTCTATACTTGTTAGAATTCATGAACTGTATAGGTGATAGTGAGTATGATTTAAAATTCTTGCTTTTATTACCTCATTGAGGTTAGTTATGATATTTATTGAGTACATGGGGTCGTTGTACTCGTACTACACTTCTGCACCTTGCGTGCATATTTGGGAGTTGATATTGTTGTGTATGGTGGGAGCTGGCATTGAAGATGTACATATCTTCAGGATATCGTTGCTACTCGTCCTTGGTAGGTTTAGATTTTAAGTTCTGTTTATGTATATTTCAAATAGATGTTGTATTATCCATACCAATTATATAAATCTAAGTCTTAGTGGCTCGTGACTTGTACTACCAGTCCTTCCATTATTGTATAAAAGTTCAGTTAATTCATCATTGATTTCTTATTAATTTCAACTGGTTTTTGTTGACTATTAGTTGGCTTACCTAGGTAGTTGGGTTAGGTGCCATCATGGCTAGTTGGATTTTTGATCGTGACATTATCACTAAGGGTTGTGACTAGTAAGGTTTATTAATAAATCTAAAGAATAACGACCAAGGGTTACTTTGAGTGAAAGGCAAGAGAAGTACTTGCATTAGAGGGGAAAACCAAATTTGAGAGATACATATGTCTCAAACAGTTAGTTATTACAAAAAGAGGCAATACATTACTCAACAAAATGAAAAGTCAAACTTACAGTATGCCGAATAGAAGGAAGATGATGGTAAAGTTATTTTTCAAACTAGAGATAAAGTGCAATCTAAGATTTGTGCCTTTATTCTTGAGACATTGAACTTGTCTTGTGTGGAGCATATTTAACCCTACATGTTGAAAGGAGTAAAGTTAGACAAATGAGTGTTATTGCCATTCTCTATTGGAAGGTATGAGGATGTGATCTGCTGTGATGTCATTCATATGAATAGTTTTCATATCTTGTTGGAAAGTCCATGGTATGTCTATAGAAGAGGTTCATATAGCATGAAAAAAATAGATACTTTTTTGAGGTTAACAGGAAGAAACTCATTCTTGGGCCTTTGACTCCCTCATAAATTTGTTAATATGAAAAGACTGTTAAAGATAATATGAAAAAATATGAGAGAAAAAAAATGAGAGGAGTAAGGGAGTGCATGTTGACATTCCAAAAGAGGAAAAAGGAGAGGGTGTGTTGAGTGAAGAGAGGGGGATTTCAAGTGAGGAAAAGAGTGGGCTTGAGAGAAAAGAAAACAGAGAAGGTTGTAACGACTCGATGGGTCATTTTGAGCTCTATCAGATCGTTCAGCGATTTGAGGCCTTGAGTAGTTTCACTTCATGTTATATAAATTGCACGGGTGGTCGGAATTGAATTTCAGGAAGTTCGGAATTGATTCAGAAGGAAAATTCTCAATTCAGAAGTTTAAGTTGGAAGAGTTGATCAAGATTTGACTTTTGAGTAAACGACCTCGGAATCAGAATTTGAAGCTTCCAATAGTTTTGTACGATGATTTCAGACTTAGGCGTATGTTCGGGTTGAGTATCGGGTGGTCCGGGAGCATTCCGACGCTTATTGTGAAACGTTGGCATTTTTAATATTTTTGAATTTCCTAAGTTTGATTGGAAGTGAACTTTGATGTTATTGATGTACGTTTGGTATTCTGAACTTTGGAATAGGTTGGTATTGTGATTTATGACTTGTGTGCAAAATTTGGCATCATTCCGAGTTGTCCAAGTATGTTTCAACACGTTCGGAGTTGGATGAAAAGAGTTTGAAGCTTAGAAGTTGATTAATTAGGTTTTGAGGCATGATTCTTAATTTCGGCTTTGTTTTATGTCTTTTGAGGCTTCGAGTAAGTCCGAAATATTTTTATGGACTTATTGGTGCATTTGAATGGGGTCTTGGGTGGCTAGGGTGTGTTTATGACCACCAGGAGCATGTTTGAACTAGGCTGAAATTGCTGGTGGGCTGGTGTGCTGGTGTGATTCGCGATCGTGAAGGTAGTCCCTCAATCGTGAAGAAGGCTGATGAAGCGCCCCTATTTTTCTCTTCGTGAACGCGAGGTAGTTCACACGAATACAGAGAAGAACATGGTCCTCCTTCGCGAACGCGTAGGTTTTATCGCGAACACGAAGAAGGCTGGGAGGGGGGATGGCTGTGAGGTAGAAGGCCTTCGCAAATGCGAGGTGTGGAACGTGAAAGGCACGGTCAGCTGGGCATCACAAACACAATAATGAGGTCACGAACGCAAAGGGTAGCTGGGCAGCTGTGAGGAGTTGGCCTTCGCTATTATGATACTTTTCCCGCAATCGTGAAGAAGAGCGGGCCTGGACATATTTAATTTTAATATGGGATTTGGATCATTTTCTTTCATTTTCAATTGGTTGGGCAATTTTTGGAGCTCTTGAAGAGGTGATTTTCATCATCTATCATGAGGTAAGTTATTCCCACTTGTTGTAAGCTAAATACAAGAGTTGTATATGGATTGTAACATAAAAGTTTGTAGAATTTTTGGAATTTTGGAAGAAACCTAGAATCTGGTATTTTGACCACGAAATTTGACATGAGATTAGGAATAAATTATATATTCGAGTTCGTGGTGTTATGGGTAATGTTTATCTTCGAAAATATTCGGAATCCGAGCACGTGGGCCCGAGGGTTGAATTTGTAGAAATTTTGAGCGAAGTTGGGAATTGTTATAAATTGATTAATTATGAGTGTTGGAGTATAATTTTTATTGGTTTTTATGTTATTTGTCTAGTTTCAGATTGATGGACATTGGCTTGAGGTGATAGAGGGGCATTGGAGACAGTTATGAAACTTCAGAACGAGGTAAGTCTCTTGTCTAACCTTGTGAGGGGGAATTTACCCTGTAGGTGTTATATTTATTATATGCTACATGTTGTGGGAGCTACGCACGTATGAGGTGATGAGTGTCCGTGCGTATGCTAGAATTCCTTATTTAGCCTGAGACTAGACTCGCATAGAGTATCGGACATGCAATTTTAGATATTTGACGAGCTACTTGATTAGCCGTGGATATTGTACTTTCCTTTACGGATTTCTTTTACATTGTGTGTATTCGTTAGATAGTTTTTCTTGAATTTTATAACTAACACGTATATTCATAAGTGGGGTCAGTGACATGTCAAAGTTTCATATTCTTCAGGGATCGAGCCTTTCGCATCGGCGGTATCATGTAACACACTCTTATGGTATCAGTTCATTCGCCTCGGTAGAGTAACATATTCTTATGGGATCGGGTCGTTCGCTTCGGCAGTATCATGTATCATATTCTTATGTGCTTGGGTCGTTCGCCTCAGTAGGATTATGTATCACACTCTTATGGGATCAGGTCGCTCGCCTCAGCGGAGTCGTGCAAAACACTTGATAAGGAGTCCCCGTACTCATGAGTTTCCTGACTTCAGATGTATCATTGATTTGGTGTTGACCATTACGTATTCCATTTGTGGAGGTATCCAGTAATTGAGGATTTGGTGTTCACTATTCAGTTGTAGACCGTATTATTTGCCTATATTTGTTCTCGCATTTTTTTACCATGTTTCATACTTGTCTACCTTATTATATTTGATTTATTGGACAACTAGTAAGTGTCAATGTCGACCCCTCGTCACTACCTCTTCGGGGTTAGGCTAGATACTTACTGGGTACACGTTGATTTACGTACTCATACTACACTTCTGCACTGAATGTTTAGGTACTGAGGCATGTACATTAGGTGGTCATTTTGGCGCATTGGCGCAGCTGCTGAGGGGACTTTATGGTGAGCTGCATTCTACGCTACGATTCGCACCACACAGAGTCTCCATTTTATTCAGTTATTATATCTTGTCTATTTTATGTTCCAGACATGTGTTGTATTAGTATTGTACTTTCTGGTAGATGCTCATGTACTTGTAACACCAAGTTTTGGGAGTTTATAGCAGATGCTCATAGTTGTACTTAATATTATTATTATCACTTCGTTTTACGATTTATTCATACTCTGTAATTTGGTAAAGATGATGACTAGTTTCTATGAGTTCGAGATTGAAGTTTATATATTCAATAAATTTCATGATTTTATATGTTTAAAAAGGATAATTAAGTTGGAGGTTCATTGTTGGCTTGCCTAACGACGACATTGGGCGTCATCACGTCCTATATTGAGATTCGGGTCATGACAGCTTGGTATTAGAGTGCTAGATTCACTTAGGTCTCACGAGACATGAGCATGTCTAGTAGAGTCTTGTGGATCGGTACAGAGACTTCTGTACTTATCTTCGAGAGGCTACATGGCTGTTAGGAGAACTTCCCTTCTTTATTCCTCATTATGAGGTTTGATTTCATTGAAGCTTATGTCTTCATTTCCTTCATACTCATTATTATACGATGTTGAGCGCTTGTTATTAATTGGCCATCAAGGAGTTGTAGTGGTTCTACATATGTGGTGCAGGATGTTTTTCCCTGCGTATTCAGGCGGACTATCACTGTAGCCTTGTGGAGGGGTGTTCTGTCATTTCAACCTAGTGTTAGAGTTGCCTATGGTTTCGAGGCTATGCACAGTATATTGTGATGTTCATGCATTGCAGTGCTAGTGTGAATGGTAGGGTGCTTATTTATGTGTCACGATAGTGAATGTCCCAAGAAGAGAATTTCTCGGTTCATGGTTTAGAGATTCAACATTTAATTCCAGCAGAGGAGAGGCAATCAAACTATGGATGTTTAGGCTTTGGTTGATGGAGTAGCATGATTGGATATTTTCAAACTTGGTCGAATTCTTGTTTGCGATGTGGTGTCATCGTCTTTGTTTGAACGCATTTAGGCTCGTCGGTGTGATGGTATTCATTGGTTTGCCTTCGGGGCGGGGTGTTGTGAAATGGTACCTAAGAAGCGGGTATTAGAGATGGCAGTGTGTAGCAGCTTCAGGGTCAAATCGTTATTTCTAGTGTTGATGGCTCAATAACGATGATCTTTTTGGAGGCTTAGAGTTGGTGGCAATTCATTAGTTCGGACACTATAGAGATGGATTATGATTTGAGGCAATATTTTAGTAGTGAAGGATGAGGAAGGACATAGAGGGTTATTTCTCGCGGTAGATAAGTTGTTAGCAGGTCCAGTACGAGCAGCAGAGATCGAGTAGTTTGCTTAGGAAATTTGAATGTGACGGGAAGAGTTTTCATGGAACGTAGAGGGATGTGTAAGATTTTGACTATCGTTTTGGGATGCAACATGACTTCGAGTTTTGGAACGTATTGTTCAACCTTCAATTGATGTTAATGGGATAAACGGATGCTTGCAGCTAGCGAATGAGTGTGGACCTAAGAGAATCAACTTGTTTCATAATGGACGTGGTTATGGCTATGCCATTGGAGGATGTCAGTATGAGATTACACAGGTGGGCTATCTCCTATGAGAAGGTTAGGGGTTAAATGGATCCTGATGAAGTTACTATAAAGAGTTATGCCTTCTATCCAATGGGATGCATGTACTGTGATGTGAGCTTGGATCAGTTGAAGAAGATGGTACGACTGTCAGGAGGTCGACTGTACAATTGTGGCTGATAATTCAGGATGAGTTATGATCAGTGCAACAAGAACTTATGAGAAATTTGGTTGTGCAATGGTGCGAGATCATGGTAATTTAGGAGGAGGAGCCATTGTGGGTTCTGAATTTATGTGATTGTGGCTTGAAGCTAAGTGGGGGAGACTACCGTGTATGATTGTGTCATGTGGTGATGTGCCTTTGCAGTTTCGGGTTATCAGTCCGTTGGTGGATTAGTTATTACCAAGGGAAGAAAACATCATAGGTAGTTTGAGAAGGGGATTTGATGGATGTGATGTACAAGGGAAAGTATTAATCCGGTTGCTTCATTAGAGTGCTCATGTGCTAATGGAGCATAGTGGTTTGGTTAAATAATCGGGGTTGGACTAGAGTGGGAAACTCTAAATAATGGTTCTAGAGGATTCGAGATTTTAGGTGTGGTGCTTATTCTTTAGGGTTGTTATGTGGCTGCGGATTGGATTTTGCAGTATAGTGTGAGCGTACTTGGAGCATTTGTATGTTATCAATGGGTTTGCGATGTAGTGTTAGAAAAATAAGAGAAACAACTTCGAATTTGCAGAAGATACAATCAGCGCAAGTGTATAAGTTGGAGTTACTATAGACTACTTGAGGAGGGTATGAAATGGCTTATGGGTAATGAAATGACGTGGTCTCGTGATTTGTGTCACTCAAGATGAGTGTTGATTGTGATCTGTTAGGTGATTGGATAGAGATATTGATTCTGAAGGCAATTCAAGAAGAAATCGGAAGAAGCTGAGTCAGTCTAGTAGTGGTTTGGATCGACATATTTAAGGAAATGATTGGTTCCTTCGGTGTGATAAGGTAATACAAGTGTTTCGTGTATGTACATATGGGCTTGACAGCCTCCGTAATTTGATTGATCTGGAGGTATTTGATTATGATGGTTTTGATTATGTGTAAATGGGACCCAGAAGAATTATGGCGGTTTAGAATACAACTTGAGTTCTATGTCTTTTAATGCTATAGGAAGGGTGTTATGTGTTGCGATTCTTCTTCAAAAATGAGTTAAGCGAAAGGTTCTAGCCGATGAAATATTTATTCTACTGGTGGTTCAGGAGTTATTATGAAATTCTTGTACTATTGTGTAGTAGCATGATAGGTGTAGTGAGAGGTATGGTATTGGAATTTGAGGATCAAGGTTGTGATAAAGTTTTGATAGGAATGTCACGAGCTCGGAAGAGCTGAGGAGAGATTTTAGATGTTCAGAATATGTTGGCATTATTTTTGTGTCGCCTGAGAATGGTGTTCTGTGGAAGAGGCATTGTGTATTGATTTATGGATTCTTGATTTGCATTGCAGTAACAGTATAGTTGGTACCCATGTATGTGCAGATTTTGCTACCTGATGGGGAAAGTCGTTGGAGTATCTCCCACGGGATGATTGTATAAATATGATGTCTCGGCCATTTATGTGGTAGAGGTTGAAATCAGGTATGGAGATTCTAGTACTGTCGCTGATGGGAGAATTTATGTTTGACAGGCACTCTATTTCTTTATTTGCGGACTGTTGAAGTTTGTTCCTGGTTTGATGGTTGATTGTATGTGTCATGGATAAGGTCATTGTGGATCTTTGGGAGGTTAAAGACCCATTTGAGGATGATTGGAACTGGCTTTAAGGTCCGTGGGTAGGTCTTATGTGAAGGTATATTCTATATCAGATCAGATATGCTTATTTAGAATAGTATTGCTTATGGATGGGTCTTCGGGCGTGGTGGATGATATTCCTGGCTTCGCTTATTTCAGGTGCTACTCTTTATGAAATGTGGGTTGTCAGATGACTTGATTATTCACACATGTGTTGAGATCCTATGTAGCTTGTAGTGTTATGCTAGCGAGATGGCTCTCGAGATGCAGGTTGTTTATTGCACCTTAGTCGTGCTCAGCATTTTGTAGTACATGGCGCTATCTATCTCCCCAGGGTTGTGTTTATGCATTTGGCTTGATGAGTATTTCCTTATTAATTGTTATGTGTGGATCAGGCGGCGTGCCGCCACATGTATGCTATTTAGATCGAAATGCACGCCACGACAATGAGATGTTTAGTACAGTTCCTTATACTTATTTTGTGTGTTTATAGGTTCGTAGCATTGGTTTGGTTGTTTTTGTTCGTTGTGCAGGCTAGATAGTCTTGTATTCTAGCTTGTTATTCCTTATTTGTCATATTCGAGTTGTGCCTTGTTGGCGCATTTACAACGTCATATGAGATTTTAGACGGTGTTTGAGGTGGGGTATTGCCCGAGCAGCTTGTACTGGGTGAGACGAGGTTGTTGGACATGGAATTAGTGCAATCAGATCTCTATAATGTATATTAGAGGGAAAATGTCACTAATAAGTTCAGAATGAGGCAATGGTTCTCACCAAGCGGAGAGACTCCATAAGTTATTGATTTGGCAGGTGGTTATGAGTGTCTACACATCTCTTTCATCGTTGTAGTATTGCGAGGTTTGGAACAGGGCTTACATGCGTTATGAGGTGTATTACAGGCATCGGGTTTGTGAGCATACGAATTATGCGGTGCATTACGTGAATGCATCAAGGGTGTATGATCATGTTTTGGGACAGCATGTTGAGATTGATACGCCGTGCGTATGTTAGAATCAAACCTGATAGAGAATTTTGGATATTGGAATTTGGTTCTAAGGCTTGTAAGCTAGGGTAGCAGGAAGGATCTTCAGTCTGGCTTGAGCTAATGTGCTAATATGAGGTGTGGTGGCAGGAGTAGGTGCAAGAGGTGTTAAACAGTGATTTTGGGAAACTCTGGAATGATTCTTGGCACGTTTGAGGAGCAACGTATGTTTAAGTGAGGGAGAATCATTCGGCGGTTTGAGGCCTTGAGTAGCTTCACTTCATGTTATATGACTTGTATGGGTGGTCGGAATTGAATTTTGGGAAGTTCGGAGTTGATTCGGAAGGAAAATTCTAAATTCGGATGCTTTAAGTTGAAAAAGTTGACCAATAGTTGACTTTTGAGTAAACGACCTCGGAATCAGGATTTGAATGTTATAATAGTTTAGTATGATGATTTCAGACTTGGGCGTATGTTCGGGTTGAGTATCAGGTGGTCCGGGAGCATTCCGATGCTTATTGTGGAAAGTTGTCATTTTGAAGATTTCTGAATTTCCTAAGTTTGATTGGAAATGGAATTTGATGTTATTGATGTCCGTTTGGTATTCCGAACCTTGAAATAGGTTCGTATTGTGATTTATGACTTCTGCGCAAAATTTGGCGTCATTCCGAGTTATCTAATATGTTTCGATGCGTTCGGAGTTGGATGAAATGAGTTCGAAGCTTAGAAGTTGATTAATGAGGTTTTGAGGCACGATTCTTGATTTTGTTGTTGTTCTATGTGTTCCGAGGCTTCGAGTAAGTTCGCAATATGTTTATGGACTTGTTGGTGCATTTGGATGAGCCCCGGGTGTGTTTCGGACCATCCGGAGCATGTTTGAACTTGGCTAATATTGCTAGTGTGCTGGTGTGCTGGTGTGATTTACAATCACGAAGGTAATCCCACGATCACGAAAAAGGTGGATGAAAGGCCCTTGTGTTTCTCTTCGCGAACGCGAGGAGGCTCACGCGAACGCGGAGAAGGACCTGGTCCTCCTTCGCGAACGCGAAGAAGGATGGGAAGGGGATGGCTGTGAGGCAGAAGGTCTTCGCGAATGAGTGTGGAACGCGAACGCGAAAGGTAAGGTCAACTGAGCATTGCTAACGCGAACGTGAGGTCGTGAACGAGAAGGATACCTGGGCAGCAGGGTGGAGTTGGCCTTCGCGATCGCGAAGAAGAGCGGGCCTGGGCAGATTTAATTTTAATACAGGATTTGGATAATTTTCTTTGATTTTCACTTGGTTGGGCGATTTTTGGAGCTCTTGAAGAGGAAAGTTTCATCATCTATCATGAGGTAAGTTATTCCCACTTGTTGTAAGCTAAATACATGAGTTGTACACGGATTTTAACATGAAAATTTGTAGAATTTTTGGGATTTTGGAAGAAACCTAAAATTTAGTATTTTTGGATTTTGACCACGAAATTGAAAATGAGATTAGGAATACATTTTATATTCGAGTTCGTGGTGTTATGGTAATGTTTATTTTCGAACATTTTCAGAATCATGGCAGGTGGGCTCGAGGGTTGACTTTGTTGGATTTTTTAGCGAATTTGGGAATTGTTATAAATTGATTAATTATAAGTGTTGGAGTATATTTTTATTGGTTTGCATGTTGTTTGTCTAGTTTCTCATTGATGGACATCAGCTTGAGCTGTTAGAGGTGCATTGGAGATGGCTACGGAACTTCAGAGCAAGGTAAGTCTCCTATCTAACCTTGTAAGGGGGAATTTACCCTGTATGTGTTATATTTATTATGCGCTACATGTTGTGGGAGCTACACGCGTATGAGGGGACGAGTGTCCGTGCGTATGATAGAATTCCTGGTTTTGTCTAGGTAGACTTAGACTCACACCATGCTTTAATTGTACTATTTGAGTTATTCTTGTCTATTTAAATGCTTTAATTAACATTTATCCTGAGACTAGACTCATGTAGAGTATCGGACTTGCAATTTTATATATTTGACAAGCTACTTGATTTGCCGTGGAAATTTCTTTTCTTATGGTATCGGGCCGTTAGCATCCGCGGTATCAAATAACACACTCTTATGGGATCAGACCGTTCGCCTCGGCAGAGTAACATATTCCTATGAGATCGGGTCATTCCCCTCGGCAGTATCATGTATTATATTCTTATGGGATAGGGTCGTTCGCCTCGGTAGGATTATGTATCACACTCTTATGGGATCACGCCGCTCGCCTCGTCAGAATTGTGTGAAATACTTGATAAGGAGTCTGCGTACTCATGAGTTTCCTGACTTGAGATGTGTCACAAGTCATGGGTTAGGCTAGATACTTACTGGGTACGCGTTGATTTACGTACTCACACTACACTTTTGTACTGAATGTGCAGGTACTGAGGTATGTACATTAGGTGGTCATTTTGCCGCATTGGCGCAGCTGCTGAGGGGACTTTATGATGAGATGTGTCACGACCCAAAATCCACCTAGTCATGATGGCACCTAATCCAATCTGTCAGGTAAGCTAATTAACAACTATCCAATTAAATTAATATTTAACTGACTCTAATACGCTCCCCAAGGACTGGTAGTACGAATCATGAGATTCTAAGATTTTGAATTTACAAAGCTGGTATGAACTAAATACATCATCTGTTCGAAATGTACATAAACAGATTTTTATAAATCTAAGCCTCCCTTGAACAAGAGGCAGCTACAACCGGAACGCATGTACATCTTCAAATCCAGCTCCCGTCAGTCTCCGCAATATCAGCATCCAACATCTGCACACAAGGTGCAGAAGTATAGTATGAGTACAACCGACCCCATGTACTCAATAAGTAACAAACCTAACCGTAGGTTGAAAGTAGTGACGAACTTGTACCAAGGTCAAAGTCCAACTCTAATAACCAACAACAGTTCATAACCACATAAAGCAAGTAATAAAAGAAGTAACTCAAAAAATAAATGCGCAGCTAAATCATGATTTCTGAAAATAGTTCTGCCTTTCAAGTGTATCAGTAAAACTCCCAAGTCATTTACCGAAGTAGCCAAAAATATAAGTAAGTTTAAAAATAGTACTTCTCCCAAAAATCCTTTCAACAGTAACTAAGATGTTTCATTTTCTTTCCAGATAGCCAGTGGAAAAATGCATCACTATGCCCGTAGGCCAATATGTGTGAGAAGTCATGAATGACGTGATACCGTACAACATGAGGAAAATACATCTCTATGCATGTATGTCATGTGTGCATGTCAATGCAATGTATCTTAAAGATGAACTCATGTACTCACACTCTCAGAGTACTCAATCTCACTGTCTCACACATTCCACTAATCATGCTCAATCAGTCGGTACTATATATGGCCAATCCGGCCGAGTGAAGATCCATCCCGAAATATACACATCAACTGATCATTAGTCACTCAGTACCGAGTAAGGCCAATCCAGCCCGTGGGGAAGACCCATCCCAAGGTATAAATGCTTCGGACAAGATCCATGCCCAAGGAAGATCCATCCCTCAATATAAATCAACTGCGCTCACTGGGGGGTGTGTGCGGACTCTGGAGGGGCTCCTTCAGCCCAAGCGCTATCATAAATCAGTATAACCACTGCGGCGTACAGTCCGATCCCATAATGTCACTCATAATCAGGCACTCAGCCTCACTCAGTCATCAATCTTTCTGGTCTCTCTCTCACGGGCTCATAAAGTCATGAAACTAGCCTGAAAATGATGATATGATGTATAAATAAATAACAACAGAGACTGAGATATGATATGCAATGAATGAATATGACTGAGTATGACATTGCAATGTAAACAAATAACTCAACAGCAGTAATGAACTCAATAGGTCCCAACAGAATAAGCATGTAGCCTAGATATGGCTTCTAACATGAATCACAGCTCGATAACTCTAGTACGTAGAGATTTCATGATTACAGATAAGTTCAGGCAGCTACACAATACCACAGAAAATAATGGGGTCACAGTTCACACGGTGCACGCCCATACGCCCGCCACCTAGCATGTGCGTCACCTCAGCACCAAACACATAACACGTATAGTCAGGGTTCATACCCTCAGCTGCAAGATTAGAAGAGTCACTTACCTCGAACAAGATGAATCCAATGTCGAGCAAGCTAAACAGTACTCCAGAAATTTCATTCTGCGCGTATCAACTTCTGAACAACTCGAATCTAGTCACAATTAATTTGATTCAGTCCACACAAATTATAGGAATTAATTCCATATCAAAATACTAATATTTCCACAAAACCCAAAATTACACTCAAAATATCGCCAATGGGGCCCACGTCTCGGAATCTGACGAAACTCACAAAATCCGACAACCCATCCAATTACAAGTTCAACCATACTACTTTCAGTCATATCGGACTCCGAATCGGTATTCAAAACTCAAAAATTTGTTTTTATGAAATTATAGAAATTTTCTTCAATTTCTCTTGAAGATTCAATAATCTTACACAAAAAATGAAGATTAATTCATGAAATATAATCACAAGGGAGTCAAGAACACTTACCCCAATTTGTGTGGAAACATTCCTCTCCAAAATCGCCCAAACCGAGCTCCAACATCCAAAAAATGAAGAAAGAAACCAAAACCCACGATTTTATCTTCTGTCTAGTCATTCCAACTTTGCGGACAAGAGGTCGCATCTGCGACCTTCGCTTCTGCAGAAAAAGCTCACATTTGCGAGTGTGGTCACATTTGCGACGTGCAAATCGCATCTGCGATCGCGCTTCTGCGTGCGTTGGGCCGCTTCTGCATCCACATGTCCGCATCTGCAGCCTCTGTCCAAAGCCTCCCTGGCCGCTTCTGTGGCTCTTTTGTCTCTTCTGTGACCATCGCACCTGCGATCCTATTTCCGCAGGTGCGAAGACACGAGGAACAGAAAAATTCCAGCATTTCCTTAAGTCCGAATTTGATATTTGGAGGTCCGAATTTGGAGGTCCGTGTCCCACATCACCCTATTCTATATATGCTTGACAACACAATACAACTGAAAATCATTAATTTAACCTTAGCCCAAAAATCATAGAATTCAATTCCCAACATTTAGAATTTCTTACAAGACCCGTATCTCACAGTTACACAATGTATAATCTGAACAAGCTACATCGAGCCATAACCATAACTACGGATATAATCACCTAATATATTACACAACTCGCATGCTTTTAGCACCATTCCTGATCACAGTAACTTCTCCAAAACCAACACGGTACTGGTTTTAAACCCCATATCAAACAAAACCTCATTCCAAAACCTTCGTTCACTGCTGATAATGAAAGAAACATGCAGAAATCTCATGACCCCTTATCAGATCAACAAGTCATGGATCTCTCTCGCCCCAACCAGAACCATAATCACTTTATAAGTCAAATTTCAATGTTATCCTCCCGAATATACCGTAATCGAACTGGATAGTACCCATTCTAGGTCCAATGACCAGGTATTATTAAGCACAACTATCCCACAGACATGCCACACCAATATAACTCAAGCCACAACTGTACAATCCATATACCCAAAAATGGAAAATGTATCAAAAAAGAGAACCATATTGCAAGTGCAACAAGCACCACCACAACTGCAATGCTATACGCTCATCATATATAGTAGAGCCAAGACACACGAATCTAACAACGGTAACCACCTCTTCTAGAGCTCACATTAACATCAACCGCACGGCATGGTCACATGCCTCCAGTCCCATCATATCATACAGGAGCAATTTAACAAGTACACATGTATATGATAATGAAATACGATTCTAATGCTCATGTACTGGTATAAATAACATGCCATATTGTAGGCATGTGTAGAGTCTGCTATCACTCAAATCGGCAAGGTAATGCAAAAATAGTAACTATTTTTCTTAGGGAATTAGCCTCTTTATAACCTAAGTATAGCCAAGATAGTTCTCCACAAAGGTACGAATACGAGAAACATTATAACCTTATGCTTAACAGTCAACTCTAGGCATATCATAACCTAAGCATTCTTCCGAGTATGAATACTTGCCCTGATGCCCGCACATGGGCTCGAACTTCACATATATGCACACTCATAGCGCGTAGCTATCACAATTAATTAACGCAACTAGTTCCTTTACTGAGTTTAAATCAAATACGTACCTCAAACAGGTCGCAACCTTGAAACAATATGCTTCTGAGAACTCCCAATTTCCAAATTTATAGGATACATGAATCATCATAACTGATCCCAATCCTAGCATTCAAATGACTAACACATCTTTCATGCCCGGTCATCCCACAAGGAACACTTCCATAATTCTTCCGTGCAACATAGCAATAATTTGAATATTAGCAGTCTATCAACCATGTGAGTATCGCAATACTAATTAAACATCCGTAAGTCAAAACACAATGCGTCTTCTGAAATACGCACGCTTCTCATGCAACACCAAGTAGTAATAGTATTCATCTAGTCATTTGGAACCGCCCATGTTGTCTAAAGAATTCATGACCATCCCTTCGAAACTGAACCATATACTGGCACATGCAAATCTCAGTCTCACTCCACGCGCCGCCTCTATTAGGCCTTTACATGAAAACACAAGAACCTCCGTAACACTTTGAGTCACTAGCAAATTACATACCCGGTCAAATAGAATCCTTCCTCTTGCTTCCTTCCAGGAGTAAATCAAAATACACAACACGTTTCCCACACCAGTAGAAAATGTCCTGTTCAAACCATGGTAGAAACCATCAAGAACACTTTGAAACCCATTTGCATATAACCAAGCTATTAGAACTAAATTCCTCTAACTCGACCAAGCCACGCATGTCACAAAACCCAAGAATATTGCCACCAAAACATCTATAGAGCCTCACCATATCCTAATCACCCAAAAGGACCGAGCATACCATTACCATATTGGTCTAGCCTACTACCCAAGTGTACTATTTTCTCCGAGTTTCTTCTGAATAAACCTCAAGTTGACACTTCTCATGGTCAGAACACTATGATCCTCACCCAAAGCTCACTACAAGACATTATAAGATAATACCACACCGTCTTAAGGCCCATAAGCCATTATATTCTTCTTAAGCACCCCATAAGTACCACAACCAATACATCCACTCTGAAAGACCTTATGTGAAATTTAAAAATGTTTCTCTTCCCTTTCTTATTCTGAAATGTAGAATCCATAGTCATACAGACTTATCACAAACACCTTCCAATGTAAATAATCGATTCTAGCGATATACGAATCTGAAAAGTTTTTTAATTGCCACCTATACATTTTTGAATCCATTAGCACCTTCTCGAGAGTCACCCACTTTCCTCAAATCTAAAAATTGCACCTCCCAACTTGGCTGAAAGACACGTGCCCCATTAGTACACAACACTTAAAGAGGTAATCCTGCCTTAACACAACTGATCAAATTCATACTCTGTGCACACTGCATCATACACTAATAGCAACTCACTCATACCATGACTTCCATATACTCATAAAGTGCAATATAACCCATACTTAGGAATTTTAGTACTCGAGCCATCCTCGATCGCAAACTCTGCAAGTCATAATTAATCTACAGGTATGTCTCAAACCAAAACTAAGATTTAACATGTAACCATGAATTGAATTGTCAATAATAGGCTCCCCACTTGGCTTAAAGCCATAGATTAAAACACACGATAACTCACAATACCCATACCGTATTACTGCCATGATACTGCAGTCGATCCAACAAAAATTCTTTTCAAGCTCATGCAACACCAACCATAAAATACCTCAGTCATCCGCTAAGTTCGCATTTATTCTCGTGAAAGTCAAGTCAACTTTCTCGACCAGATTCAAATTCACATCTAAACACATATGCCCCGCTGGTAGAAAAGAACTCTCCACTCAACATTATAAGGAACACACCTATGTAGATTACTCCGCAAGAGATAACCCACCTGCTTAGCCTCAAATTGGCAGCTTGTTATACCCTATCGTAGCCACAATCAATATGCAATAACCTAATATTTCTGAGTTTGAACTCGTCAACACAACATGAAAATCTAATTCTCTCCACAATTAAACTGAATGGCAGATCTTTCAACACACTCACAATTCGAGATTGTACGTCACATCAAACGAAAATCAAGCACCCAATGGCCCTCTTTACATTCCATGGAAACACTTCTCGTCATATTCAATACATCTTAAGGTAAGTATGAGTTTTATTTGTGCTTTGAAGTTATTTTGATTAGATTTGAGCCGTCTAGAGGTCATTTCACCCGAGAAGTTCATTTTTGAGTATCGGTCTGTCTTCTTTGAGGTAAGTATCTTGCCTAACCTTGTGTGGGGGATTTCCCCTTAGGATTTGAGTCTTCTATGTTGACTGTAGTCTATGTACGCGAGGTGACGAGTGCGTGCTCGAACTGTTTTGTGGAAAGTTGGCCTTTTAGGGTTCTTAGGTCCTTATATTCACTGAGTATGAAGTTGTTCTTGATATGATTAAGTTCCTATTTACTAGTTTCACCTCTACATGCTTTAATTAGAATTAATTGCTTTTAGGATTGACTCTTACGGCCTATTTGACTCTTATCTGACTTAACTGAAGATTTTACATCTTCTATTGTCATGCTATCTTTTCATATCAGCTTATCTTTATTTGGAATTATTATTATCTCATCCTATAATGGTTCAGTCTTAATTGAGGCTATGATTATCTTTACGCTGCATATCCTTAATTGAATTGTTGAATATCCTTCATAATTTCTCAACCTTAAAAGAAGTTTACATATCCTATATCTTAGTCGACTTATCTTTATTTGGAATTATTTGACTCATGTTAGCTTCGTTGTTGCTAAATTTGTATATTGTGGGATCGTTGCTACATATTAGTTTTCCCTTGTTGAGTTGTTCTCTTTACGCCTAGCACTCTTTACTGTGGTTATTCCTTGTGAACTGGTTCTACCGTTTCTTTGTGAATTAAAGTTCTTGAGTTAATTTACTTGTCATACTTTGTATTATTGCCATTGTTGTTGTTGTACTTATTGTGGAGATGCACGAGGTTTCTGCTGTGCAGTTGTTATTATTGTGATGCACGAGGTTTCTATCGTGTGGTTGTTGTTATGGGGTTGCACGAGGTTTCTGCCATGCTATTGTTACTATTGATATTTGCACATGCGGCGTGACAAGGCGGGATATATATGTATATGTGGGTTGCGCATGTGGCGAGACAAGGCATGCATTTTTGTTACTATTGCACACGTGGAGAGACAAGGTGGGCTGTGTCAGGGATTGATTTGTGATGATTTTTGGCCTGGGGGCATTCTTGTTGTTGATATTTGTGTAGTGGTATACGTACCTGTGTGAGCTTTATCTTGTGAGAGCGGTGAGAAAATATTCTACGTGTTGTTCGTTCTTTTTTCCCTATGCTTATTTGCTGATATGGACTATGTTAGGACACTTGCACAAGCATACACGTAGTTAAGCACTCTTATCGGATAAGAGGTGTTCTTGATATTGTTGAGCATAGATGCTCACCCTTGTTACTTGCCTTCTATATGAGAATGGCTCTATTGGCACGTGAGTCGTCAGTGCGATTATGAGGTGTTATGAGGGCACAGGATGCCAAGTGTTAGGGTTCAGGTATTGAGACCCGTGAGTGTGATTTGTCTGAGGTTCGGTACCTCGTGGAGTTTGATGACTAAGACCTGATGTAAAAGCGGTTGTAGTTGCTGAGTTATTACTTATCCTTGTCGTATTTGTGATTCCGGATTTAGGTTGTCTTCCATTCACTTTTCTGTGTCATCTTTATGGTATTCCGCTGATACTTGTTGTTTCCTTTCTTATTGCCATTACTGTATTGTGAGCCATATTTCATAGTCTTTATGTAGATATCATATTTCTGTTGTTCCCATACTCATATTTGTTTAGTTTATTAGACCAGTAGGTGTCTTGACTATTCCTCGTCACTTCTCCACCGAGGTTAGTCTTGATACTTACTGGGCACCGCTGTGGTATGCTCATTCTACACTTCTGCACATTTTTGTGCAGACCCAGGTACTTGTTCGTTACCTAGTTGTGTGTGTTGTTGCTGTGGAGACTCATGGTAAACCTGCTACTGCGTACGCAGGCTTTGGAGTAACCTTCAAGTTTTCATTTTTGCATTGTTTATTCCTATTTTTGGACAGTTATATTTAGAGGTTTTCCAGCAAACATTCTGTAGAGCTTATGACTTGTACTACCGGGTTTTGGAAATTGTAAATTTTAAGAGATTTCTATTTCAAATTGTTAGATGTTATTTAAATAATGTTGTTGTTTCAATTAATATTAGGCATACCTAGTCCCTAAGACTAGGTTCCATCATGATACCCAAATGGAAGGAAAATTGGGTCGTGACAGAGCAAGCTAAACAATGCTCCAAAAATTCCATTCTGCGCGTATCAACTTCTGAACAGCTCGAATCTAGTCACAATTAATTTGATTCAGTCCACACAAATTATAGGAATTAATTCCATATCAAAATACTAATATTCCCATAAAATCCGAAATTACACTCAAAAAATTGCCCGTGGGGCCCACGTCTCAAAATCTGACAAAACTAACAAAATCTGACAACCCATCCAATTACAAGTTCAACCATACTAATTTCACTCAAATCGGACTCCGAATCGGTATTCAAAAGTCAAAAATTCATTTTTATAAAATTAAAGAAATTTCCTTCGATTTCTCTTGAAGATTCGATAATATTACACCAAAAATGAAGATTAATTCATGAAATATAATTACAAGGGAGTCAAGAACACTTACCCCAAGTTGTGTAGAAAAATTCCTCTCCAAAATCGCCCAAACCGAGCTCCAAAATCAGAAAATTAAAGAAAGAAACCAAAAACCACAATTTTATCTTCTGCCCAGTCATTCCGCTTCTGCGGACAAGAGGTCACATCTGCGACCTTCGCTTATGCGGAAGAAGCTCGCATATGCGAGTTTGGTCGCTTCTGCGACGTGCAAACCGCATCGGCGGTCGCGCTTCTACGCGCGCTGGGCCGCTTCTGCGCAAGCGCTTCTGCGACCGCATGTCCGCAACTGCGGCCTCTGTCCAAAGCCTCCCTGGCCGCTTCTGCGGCTCCTTTGTCACTTCTACGACCATCGCACCTGCGAGCCCATTTCTGCAGGTGTGAAGACTCCAGCAACAGAAAAATTCCGGCATTTCCTTAAGTCCGAATTTGATCCGTTAATCATCCGAAACTAATCCGAGGCCCCCGGGGCCTTAACCAAATACACCAACAAGTCCTAAAATATCATACGAACTTAGTCGAAACCTCAAATCACATCAAACAATTCTAAAAACACAAATTACTTGCAAAATTGGACCCATTGCATAAAAGAATACAAGGTGATAATATTCCATTGGTAAATAAGTCCAAGTATGGTATGTATAATTGGTTTATTCGAATTATTAGGCTTTCTATAACACCTAAGGTATTTTTGGAGGTAATGAACTATACTCTTATTTTTTATGTTGGTGACTTTATTGTATTTATGGTTGATGATATTTTGATGCATATAAAGTCATTAATTGTAATATCTAAGTTCAAATGCAAGAGTAATTCTCTTCATTTTGAAATTGAGTATGACATAGATGATTATGTATTCCAACTTGGTAGAAAGAGGCATGAAATTTATGAGAAGAGGCTTGTGAATGAGTTAAATATTTCTTCTTCTCTTATTCAAGTGTCTAATGAGTTTTCATGTGATAAATTGCTAGAATGTGATTTTAGTTGTGTGATGGGCAGTCATTCTTTAAGTTATGTTGATTGTGAGCTTGTAAAAGTGTTTGCTACTAGTAAAGAGGCTATGCATTATTATTGTGATGGTGAAGTTCAAATACTCTTTTAGGAAACTATCTATGACTCTTTATGTGACAATTTGAGCAATTGATTGGAATCTATTGATTTTGGAAATATTATTGGGAAAAGTTGTAATGAGCTTGGATGTATTGAAATTTTTATTTTGGGATTTATGGGTTCTTCTAACCTTCTTGAGAGTTTATGTGCTTCTTTGAATAACTTACATGTAAAAGAATCTATGGGATTTGTAATTATAGATACTTTGCTATATCATAAAAGTGTCTTATTTGATACAAGTGGTAGAAATACTTGTTGTAAATGGATGCATGATCAATCTTTCGTAATTTCTTTGTCATCCACATTTTTGGACTACCTTGTTGACGAGTTCGAATTGAAAGTTTCATTGCATAGTGCATCTAAGAGAGGTTTTTTCATGACCCAAAATTCCACCTTAGGAATCGTGATGGCACCTAGTCTCTAAGATTAGGTAAGACTAAAAAAATTGAGAATTTAGCAGAAATAACGACTAAGATATTAAATTAAACTGATAAATATCATAATAAAACCAAAACGGAACAACAGTCATATAATCCCCAAAACCGGTGGTACCAATTCATAATCTCTAATGAAGTACACTTGGAAATCTCTAAATACAATACTATTTTGATAGGAAGATAAACAGTAGTAAAGACAATATCAGAAGGTGACTCCGAGGCCTGTGAGCGTCAAGCGGGTATAACTTGAAGTTTCCAAATCGGCTGAATCAGCTCACTGACGTCCAGCACTGGCAAAAGTACCTGGATTTGCACAAAAATATACAGAAACGTAGCATGAGTACACTACAATGGTACCCAGTAAGTATCAAGCTTAGCCTCGGTAGAGTACTGACAAGGTCAGGTCAAGACACCTACTAGATATAGAAACCTGTGCAGAATATTAACTTAATCTAACAACGGGGAAGTAAAGCCAATAAATGACAATAAAGCAATTTATCAATACAAGGCTAACAACAGAAATAAAAGAAACAAATGACAACAAAGAGTGTACATATGATAAAAACAACAAGTAACCAATTACAATCAAAGTACAAATGGAATGAGGTAAGGAAATAAAACAATAATCGTTCAAATCAACAAGCCTTTCCAACATAGAATGTACGACAAGAATCATACTGAGGTACCACACATCATATTCACATTTCACAAGTCACAATCACAATCATCCTTATATCGCCGCATGAGCCTTGCATTTATTTTTACAAATATCTTTTCCCGAAATAGCTTCACGCGCTTTATTCCCCTTGTCTTGCCGTGTGGCTTCAAGTAATTCCCTTACTAGCAACACGCGCATAAATCCCACCTTATCTTGCCGCATGCACATCAATACACCACCATTTTGCCTCCGCATGCACATCAATATCACAACACAATAATCAACTCGCACAATATGATCACATATGCCATAACATTGCCAAATCAATAATACTAATGTCACCATAACACATAGTCCACGGCTCAACCACAATGTTTACAAGAATTTCAATAACAACAGAATGAATGTGAAATAACTCAACAAGGAAAGATATTCTAATAATTAACAACTTCAACCACAAAATGTGTTAATAGCTCTCAATAACTACAACTTCAATAAACTCAACAATGAAGGTATTTCCATGAAATGGAAATTTCAAGTTAAAGCTCAATAACAAAAGAGATGGCATAAAATAGCAACTACGACTAAATGCATGAGTATAACTCAACAATGGAAAAGATAGCATGTAATAACAATTACTAATAAATGCATATAAGAGTAACCTCCACAATGAAAAATAAAATATGTAATAATAACTTCAATTAAAGCATGTAAGAACAAACTTGACAAAGAAAGATAGAACGAATAATAACAACTTCAATTAAATGCTCATAAGTAACCTAAGAGTCTAAACCGGTCAATTTTCACTTATAAGCCCGTGTACACACTCGTCACCTCATGTGCACGTCACCTCGTGTACACATCTTCCACATAATTCAAATAGCACAATCAAACCCAATCCTAAGGGGTAGTTTCCCCCACACAAAGTTAGGAAAGATACTTACCTCAACAAGGCCAAATCAATACTCAAAAATGGGTTTTCCTTAAAAATCCGCCTCTACACGGCTCAAATTAAACAAAAAAAATTTTAATATCATCAAACAATGCACGCGAAACCAATTTCGATCAATAAAGCTAAGATCATTAAAAAAATCCCCCAAAAGTCAACAAAAGTCAACCCCAAGCTTGCCTGGTCAAAAGTCGAGTACAAAGGTAAATTTCGACTATCCATAACCCCGCGAGTGCATATATATGTTTTATTTTCAAATCCGAGTCCAATACGAAACACAAATCTCAAATTGTTATTTTTCAAAACATATACAAAATTCCCAAAAGTTTCTCATCAAATTCCATGGATTAGAGCGTAAATCTCATAAATAGTCATGTAATATAATTGAAAGTTGATAAAAATTACTTACCCAATAGTTCTAGATGAAAATCCCTTATCAAAATTGCCTCCTACCGATTCTAGGGTTCCAAAATATGAAAATGAGACTAAGTCCCATTTTTGCAGACTTTATGTTCACCTTCTTAAGTTGCAAATGCGAGCGAACCCTCGTAATTGCGTAATATGGATCGCAAAAGAGAACCCTGACAGCCCTCTCAGATGTCGCAATTGCAATGGTAGCCTATTTTGCCAAAGCGACTCAATGGTCGCCAATGCGACCAGACCTAACTTTTTACTGTTTTCGCAATTGAGAATTAGAGCCTCCGCTACCCTCTTCAAAATTGCGAAGCTGGTGCTCGCAATAGCGATAACTGGAGCACCAGCACACCAACAACATAGAAATGAGTTCAATCCAATCTGAAACCCGTCCGAAACTCACCTGAGCCATCGTGGCTCCACGCAAGTCTAAAAGCATCATACAAACTTGCTCGCGTGATCAAAACACCAAAATAACATTCGGAACCACGAATCGAACATCAAAACACATGAAATTCAAAAGGAAACTCAAGAATCTCTATAATTACAACCGAGCGTCTGATTCCTATCAAACCTACCCAGAATGACACCAAATTTTGCAGACAAGTTCCAAATAGCAAAACGGACCTATTCCAAGTCCCCAAGCAAAATTCTGAACCCAATAAACATAATGTCAACCTACAATCAAACATACAGAATTTCTAAACCTCAAATTGCCAACTTTCGACAAAACAAGTCAAATCAACCTAGGAACCTCCGAATTCAATTTTGGGCATACGCCTAAGTCCAAACTCATAATAAAACCTATCAGAGCTATCAAAATACCATTCTGGGACTGTTTTCACAAAAGTAAAACCTAGGTTAAGATTTCCATCTTAAGCTTCTAAACCAAGAACTAAAGGGTCCAAATCATTCCAAAACTTTCCCGAAATAAAACTAACTATTCCCGCAAGTCATAAAACTATAAATACACATATGGGAAAATTCAAAAGGGGAAACGGGGCTCAAATACCCAAAATGACTGGTCGGGTCGTCACAAGTTTTTATTGTACTAATCTAAGTAAGCATAAGTTTTATTGGGATGATGATGTACATATGCTTTATAAGGGGGGTATTTATACTTATTAGTCTTAATTGGGTTAAGTGGAAACTGGGTCACTATCTTGTTTTTTTCCTATCATATTTTCAGAATAGTGGATGCCATTTACTAGTGCGTGTGTTCTTTTTCATGCAACGTCGAAGTTCGAGGACGAATTGTCTTCAAGAATAGGGGAATAATAGCATTCAAAGAATATCAACTCTATTAAAGGAGAATGATGAAGCTTTGAAATCTCAAAGAGGGGCTTTAACAAGATGTCAAGCTAAAGAGTTGCAAAACTAGGTCATTAGACTTCAAGTGCAAATAAAGAAGTTGTTAATTGGGAGGAAGAACTCAAAGATAAAGGATATGAATTGGCTAGGTATTAAAAAAACCTAATGACCCAAATTTATGTCCAAGAAGAGGAGGATTGGATCCCAAGAGACATCCTTGGAAGAAGGACCTAATTAGTTCACTTTTGGACCCATTTGGCACCCAAAATGTGTCCAAACTTATATCCCAATAATTCCTACATGAAGCGATATTTTTATAACATAAACTGGACTTACTTTCTTCCCAATAAGGATATAATAGGAGTGCTAGAGGTTGAGTACAAGTTGGTTTCAAGTTGCTCGTAAGTTGCCTTCAAGATTTCCAAGATTTTCAAGATCCTATGCAAGATTGATTTGGGACATTCCAGATCCTATCCTAGATTGGTTTTAATTTATTTCCAAGATTGATTTGGGACATTCAAAATCCTAGATTTATTTCTTTCCTAGGTAATTAAGGTTATGTTTTCCTTTTTCTCAGATTATTGGAGTTACTCTCCAAGATCGACTTGTTTATTATTTCTTAGTATTTTTCCTTTTCCTAAGGTAGTTGGACTTGTTGTTCAAAGTAGTTTAGGACTTTATTTTCTTGTTTTGGAGGCTCAATTTCGTTACCCATTACCTATATAAAGGGGTGTCTTCTTTGTTTTAGACTTACGTTATTGCAGAATATTATAAATAAAAAATTATGAGATTCTTCTTGCACTCGTGTATGGTTACTCTTGGATTTATTCTTCAACCTTCAAGACTCAACTAAAAGTGGTATGATGAATTTTTTGAAAGCTTAGATAACTTCTAGGTATTCAAGAAAAATGATAGGTTTATGATTATTGTTGTTCTTGTTATTCTAAAGGATCGGGTTTCACAATCTATCTCTTGGTTTTAATTCTCTACCAAAGGCGATTAGTTATTCGTTAGCTAATTATTGTTGTTAGGATTGAACTTCAACAATAGAATTCTTGAATTCAAGAAACTCTTTCTTGAATTCGATCTATCTTTAATTTTTGTCTTCTTTTTCGTTTCTTTATTTTCTTTTAGCTTCCGCGCGTTTCTTGATCTTCTTATGTTCTTTTTGTTAGTTCTTCGACCCTTATCGTGTTTTCATTAATTATTCGAGAGTCAACAAGGATCATGATAAGACATAAAATTCAAGATGCTATCAAGGCGGGAAGTGATCTCAAAAAAGAACAATTAGAGTCATGAACTATAACAACATGAAACAATGAAGCTCACAATCTTTAATCTTGAGAATAGAGTTCCTTTAGAATTAATGGTGTTAGAGTTACGTTCTTTGTAGATCATGCCAAATGAGAGAAAGAGCGAGCCTTAACATACCTTTGTTGTTTACTTAACAACTCAATGTACATATTTTTGAAGATTTCAATCTACATTAAGACAGTAAAACTTGTAGTTAATGCCATAGAAGGACTTTCAAACATGCTTCTAAGCTAGTAATAAGATCTAGAGTTTTAAGCTTTACCTCCCTCTTTCTCATCAACTTTACCTTTCCCCTTATCTTCTTGAGGTTTAGAAATCACTTCTTGGTTTGGCCATGGCTTCTTAGAATTGGTGTTTGGACTTCTTCTCCATGAGCTAGCTTGCTTCCTTCTTTTATTTTCCTTTTCTATTTTTATAGCCAACTCTACTAACTCATCAATAGTTACATATTGTTATATCTCTACTACATAAGCTATTTCTCTATCTAAACCATTAAGAAATCTAGCCATAGTGGCCTCTTCTTCTTCTTCCATACAATTAGCTTGGATCATAGCCATATCCATAGCTTCAAAATATTCATCAACAGTCATAGTTCCTTGCTGCAAGGTCTGAAGACGTAGTTGTAGGTCTCTTTGAAAGTGGGAATGCACAAACTGCTTCCTCATGACTCTCTTCATCCCGGTCTAAGTAGCAATGTGTGGTTCTCTATCTTGTTGTCTGTCTCTTGTAAGCTTTTTCCACCAAATAGCAACATAATCAGAAAATTCAACAACAATAATTTTAACCTTCTTACTTTCAGAATAGTTGTAACAGTCAAAGATAGCCTCAACTTTTCGCTTCCGACCAAGATATAAGTATGGATCTCTTTTTCTCTTGAAAGATGGAATCATCATCTTTATACGACTAATATTATCATCTTCTGCTCTGCCTCATTGTCCTATCCTTTATCTTCCATCTCTATATAGGTTTACATCAAAATCATCGACAAAATCATATATAGGGTTTTCTTGATTTACAATGGGGTACATTTCTTCTCTTATGAGGCCTAGGATTATTTCGTGGTTGTACATCAGGTTGATTTGCCCTCCTAAGTGCAGCTATTGTCTTATTTTGTTCAGCAATAGTATCTCTTATCTCTTGGAATTGCAAGTTCCATATCTCGAATTGTTGGTGCATAGCTTGTAGAGTGAAATCATTTCTTGCTCGGATCTCAGCTTCCTGAAAAGCCCTCCATTCATCATCACTAGCACCTGTAAGGGACATCTTTAGAAAAAAATGATTATCACTCAAACTTTGGCTTTTTTCTCAATTGTTCTCACCCACTCTTACCTTTTCCTCCTCAATTAAACTTTGGAAAAATACTTTGTATATTTATAATTAAACCCAACTCGTATCAAAGCCCTTAGTAGTAAAATAAGGAATTTTGGGGCACTAAAGAAAGTGAAGAACCAATCCTAGAAAGAGTAGGATTTTGTTGAAACAAGACTCGAACGAAAAGAAAAGCATTGTAGAACAAGAAAATAAAGATATGTAAAATTCAAAGGAACAACCCATGAATTTCCAACAACGTAAGTTCTAAAGTCTTGAGAATATCCAAGTAACAACGAATAGCTTATAAGAAGAAACTAACGCCTTTACTTGAGATAATGAATAAAAAATAATAGATTCCGATCTTGACTGCTATGTGAGTAACTTAAGAAAACAACTAGTATTTAGAACTAATCCCCTTCAAAAGAATATCAATAAGAAATCAGAGATATCACGAGAATTTATCTTACTACCTTTAACTATGAACTAGCTAGGTTGAAAGATAAATCCCAAAGCAATAAAAGAACTCTCAATATAATATTCTTCAAATGTTGTAAGTTACAATAAAAACCTAAGCACCTTTATATAGAATCCTAGAAGGGGCTGGTCAAAGAAAGAAGTTAACAGGAAATATATTTCCTATGGGCTTAGAAGACTATCTACACTTTGTTCAATAAGTTTTCTAGTTGGCCAACCTAGAATAAAGCAAGCCTTAAAGATAGATTCTAGAAACTAGGTTAAAATAACTAGTTTTTGGGTTGCTGTAGTAGCTCCTTTTGGGGTAATTTTGGGCCCCATTCTACCCCATCATGGACTTTAATTTGGGCTAACAAATAGTTTGAAGACTTGGCCCAAAGATCCTCCTTGTGATGGAGCTCTTCTTCTATCATAAGACATTTTTTAATTGGCAACTGAAGCCCATTGAGCTTGTCTTGAATTTGTTTTATTTGAGATCTTGTCATGGGCCTTCTTGGAGCTTCCAGAGCTTCATCCTTCTCCTTTAATGATGTTGAGCAGCCATGGATACTATCAGGGTTGTTGTAAGCTAAGCATAGCTTGGATTTCGACACGAAGTCACTATAGGAGGTAAGTATATTGTGTTCTTGCTTGTGGTTAAGGTTATCTTGATGATAATTAAGTTATATGGATGGATTAGACATGAATTAGTGAATAAAGTTGCTAACTGAGGATAGTTGGATTTGTGGACTATTTTCTTGTTATAAATATATGGTATAAAGTAGTCGTGACTTGTTGTTGTTATATGGTATCTTGTTATTGATATCTATGATTATTGTATTGCTCTGGTTGTTGTTGTTGGTATATAATATTGGGTTAGGCCCTTGTTATAGGGGAGATGCGGCTCGAATTTACGTAAACGAGCTACTAACTTAAGTTACAGACTTAGCCTTTACTTACCACTAATTATGAATATCCTAATGCTATTGTAGATTGAGTTAAGTTATTTGAAGAGTTGCGTGTAAGGTATTAAGGACTCTATGGGGTTAAGGTATATTAAGTCTTACTCTTTCTCTCATGGCATGATCTGTATGAACCAAATGTAAACGAAATGCTACGCCAATACTACTCCACTCTTAGTAGCTAGAAAACCTCCATATTAATTCATTATCAAATAGTATTGTCTCTAGAAAGTCTATTCTTATAATTTGTAAGTTCTATAGAGTCATGTAACGATAATGATGCTAGTCTCATAACATTGTTCGGAGGTGGAGCGACACTCCGATAAGTTCATGATGTCTCTTTATGGCTCTTGCACATGCATATATACATATATATATATATATATATATATATATATATATATATATATATATATATATATATATATACTCCCTCTATTTCAATTTAGACGACACACTTTCCTTATTAGTCAGTTCCAAAAAGAATGACACATTTCTACAATTGGAAATAATTCAATTTTAAACTCTTTATTTTAGCATTTTACCCTTAATGAGAAGCTTTTATAACCACATAAATGTCATGGACCACAAAGTTTTTACCCCTAAAATTTTAAGACCACAAGTATCAAAAGTCTTCTTTTTGTTTTCTTCAACTCCGTGTCGAATCAAATTACCTCATCTAAATTGAAACGGAGGGAATGGTTGTAAGGCCCCTTAAAAAGTTCTCCAAGGATTTAAGTTTTATGGTGCCAGGGGTAAGCTAATGTGTTTGGATTATGCAATGCATTGTGGACTTGGTGGAAAGTTTGCAGAAGATGGTGATTATGCGATCCATTATGCGACCGTAGTTCTGTTCCACTGATAGCAGAACGATCGCGGATTTGATCAAAAGCAGCTAAATATTAAGGGTCATTTCGCGGTCCAATCTTCGACCGCAGATTCACTTCGTGGACCACGTATTCATCGCATAACCAACATGGAAATTTTGGAAGAAGATTCTGCGGTCCGATGTGCGAAAGTTGAATCATTTTACTGACCACATATCCACTGCATACTTGACCAAACCAACCCGGATTTTGAAGACCAGTTCGAGGTCCATTTTGCGGACCGTATATCACTTCCGAGGTGCATTCCGCGATCGCAGATCGGCATTGGAGGGTTATTTTCTGGAATTACCTAACCCGAATCTATTTTAATTAAAAGACTTAAGGGGTCATTTTTGAGGGGAAATCAGATTGTTTTAGAGAGAGTGGTCACTCTAGAGAGAGAGAGGGAGAGGGGAGGAGCTCTAACAGTTATACTCTTCATTTCTTGCTCTAATCTTGGGAATTCAAGGAAGGAAGCACACAAGATCATTTGCATACAAAGTAAGACTTCATCCCTAGCTTTCATGCAAAGTTTATAATGGGTTTAAGTACAAGTATTTATCATTTTGGGGCTTATGGGATGGTGATCGGAAGCCGTAATCCCTCTATTTTGAAATTTAGTATGAGTAAAGAGTGGAGGATGTGATTCTTGTGCGTTGGAAGCAATTGGTTTGGCATGCATGTGCCAAGAAAGATTGTTGGGTCTTGTAGGGGCATTGTAGATAGATTGGTTGCTTGAAAATATGTTGCGGGGTGGAGGAATTTCTATTATGGAACCTTGTTGTTGATTTCTTCTTATTAGGTGATTGATGAAATGTCTAAAAGACCTTTATCGCGAGAGTCCTTCTAATAATGGTTTGATTTAGTTATGTTGCTATATATTGGGGTGTTTCGAGTAGCAGAACTTCGTATGAACTCTAAGGAAAAGCTTAATCCAGGTATGTTCGCTAAACCTCTTCCGTAGAATCGGATTTCACGAATTCCTTATAAACTCCAAGCATGGTTTGTCCAAATTCCTACTCATGTTGTCTAGAGGTTAAGTTCCCCATATGCTCATGTACTCAAGTCACGTTTCTATTACACCTATCGTATTACTCTATGTTGAGAAAAGGTTAAAAGTATGATTGATGGTTCAAAGTCTTATGATCTTGAATTATGTTATAATAGCCACCATTATGGCTTACTCTTTGAAATGTATCTCAAATGATTAAGTTCTCATGTGATTATAGCCATGACGTTTCAAGTTTTTGGATTGCCAAATGCTCATGAAACACTAGACATGTCTTAATTGCCAAGTCCATGCAATTTTCTTTGAAAATGTTTTAGTGCTTACCTTTGAATTGCCATGTGCACATGAATATGAAGTTATAGTCTTCCAATGATTAAAAATACATCTCTATGAATCGCCGATGACTTAATACATATGGTATGAACTGAAAGTATGAAATATTAAGTGCGGCCATCGTGCTAAGAATGTTGATTATTATGTTGGCCCAAGAGTGCCAATGCAATAAAAGATGTCATGAAAGGCTATGAGACAAAAATGTATTCACATATTCTTTTGTGTGTATATAAAATATTTTTGGGAGTATCGTTAGCACACCGAGGAAGGCTGGGTTATAAATGCCCATGTCCGAAACTACACGTGCCAGTGTAAGAGATGATTGAGAGATGAACTTCCCTTGTACTATGATGAGATTATTCCCCTTAGCTGGGATGTGTTTGTTGCTAGTATCAGTTTATGTACCCATGTCAACCCACACAATATTGTGGGGACCTGACTCAGCCGATTGAGCAGAGATCGACACCATATCGCACACATGGTGATTCCTCATTCCTATTATTGTAATTGATTTGTATCACCATGTCGATCCATATTCCTTCGTGGTGAGTCAGCATAGTTGATCGAGCGGAGATTGGACTCCATGCCATGAGCATAGTGGTATCATGTTTCTATTTCAACTCTTATACATTGGAGTGTGACGGCTCAGCCGATTGAGTAGTGATCGCACTTCATGCCACGTGCATGGTGGTGATCGGTAGCTAATGATCTCCCAACCAAAATGTGTTAATGCATATTTAAATATTGATTATATTTTAACTTGTCATTAAGATATTACTGGTGTTATTACTAGTTCCATGTTTCTTCTTCTCCTATTGGCATTCTATTTCACGTGATGGTATTTAGATTTACGTACTAGTACTATTCCATATGTACTAACGTCCATTTTGTAGGGGATGCTTCATCTTTGATGGATGCAGGTAGTTCCTCATCAGGTGGCACAGGTTCTCGATAGCTGCACTCTCTTCTCAGCTGAATCAGTGAGCCCTACTCTATATCGGGGCCATATGTTTGTCTTAATTTTTGTATATCATTTTGAGGTATAGCCGAGGCCTTGTCGCCGACATTTCCATACTATTCGCATGTTTATTTTGAGGCTCTGTAGACATATTTTGGGTCGTGTTTTGAATGGGGGGAAACTAAAAACATTGTTCTTGTCAGTTTATCTCACTTACAAACTAAGAACTTGTATTATTTTTCCTTCTATAAAAGAAATCTCCTAATTTATGAAATTGGCAATGTACATTTTACCCTATGGTTTTACTATTTATTTGTATTTATTCGTGAGTTATTTATGGGCAAGGTTGAGTGTTAGGCACTAAGTAGGCTTGCTTGACTGGGGTAAATCAGTTGAGCGCCGGTCCCACTCTCTAAGGTCGGGGAGTGACAACGGCGCTATATGCACGTATATACTATATTCATGTATATCACGTCCCACAATGGCAATATAGAGCCAAGGTTGAGTTTCTTATTCCTCTATTACATTAATGTCTTTTTCTTAAGTTGTTATCTGCCTTACATACTCCGTAATTTATTTGTACTGACATTTCTTTTGTCTGGGGACATTGTGTCTTATGCCCACATGTCCCAATAGACAGGTTGCCAATCCTTCCAGTAGGGTACCAGTTCAGCAGAAGGTTTTGTGCACTCCACTTGCTCTGAAGTTTCATTTTGAGCTAGTATACTTATGTACATAGGTTTATGGGTATGGCGGGGTCATGTCCTGACTTTATGATGTTTATGTACTCCTTTGACACTTTTAAACATATGTACTGTGTATAGATGTTTTGTTCAGCCTTGTAGGCCTATATATCTCATGTATATTATTTGGGGTTATCCCTTGTCGAGTATTCTTCATGTTATATTGAGGATTGTCACATGACGACCTTTCAGATTTGTTATGAATGTTAGTATGGTTATTGATGTACGTTGTGGTGGGCCCAGCAAGTAACACACAGGTTCCTTTTGGGGCCCTCCAGTTTGGGTCGTGACAAACTTGGTATCAGAGTAGGTATGTCCTAGGTTTGTCTACATGTTGTGCCTAGTAGAGTCTTGTTTATAGGTGTGTTGTGCACCACACTTATAAATAGAAGGCTGCAGGGCATTTAGGATGGGTATCTTTCCTTCTTATCTTAGATTGTGCTATGCAGCGGAGACATAAGAGTTTGACTCAGGACTTATGTTTATTAATGGTACATAGATACTTGCAATTAGAAAGATTACAGCTAGCTTGAGGGCTAATACAGCAGCGGGTAAGGGCACCAGTAGAGAGAGAGTTCTTGACAACGTGGACAAGTTTGAGGCCCTATCAGATCATGCATACTGGATGTGTAAATTTCCTGCTTAAGACCATAAGATGGGAATATCTAACACGCCCTATAGATAGCTGGCCATGGTAGTATTAGAAGGTAAAAGTATTAGTTTCAACAGGTAAAAGAAGCAAGGTGAAGAAGGGTACGAGACACCCAGTTAGTGAAGATTATCAAGTATTTACAATTCAGATAGAGAAATATAAGCATTATGAGTTTACTTTCAATAGTAATAACGGTATGTACAATTGGCAACACAAATCTCAGTTATTCCTTATGGGAGCTAACAGATATAGTTTAATAGAAGGGTGGAATATCAAGATCCATCTGGGTTAGAGTAACCCAAAATGGTGGATGGATTGTTAGCATTAGATGACATTTCCGAAGGATATTACAAACATGATATTATTCTCCTTATGAGACAACCAGGTGGTGCACTCTAGAATAGTATAGTTAGATATGAATACTAGAATGTTCTGAAAATTCACAAGATAGGCACTAGAATCCTAGAAGTGGTAAATATTTGACTTAGTATGACTCTCGTCCCTAGTAAAGAGAGAATGTTAGGCGATGCGAAGAGCCAGTGAGATAGAGCAAGGGGTGCTAAAAGCGAAAGAATGTTTTATTGAAGTTTTCAGAATAAAGTGATAGACAGAAATATTAGTAGGAGAATAAGAAAAGAGTAAATGAAGCATTATGAGTAAGAAGTGATAAATGGGTGATAACAATAAATCAAAATATTATAGAATGACAAATTCCATAGTCAAGTGAAGAAAATGACAAGAGGAGACAAGCCTTGAGACTATAAAATAGTATAAGCCATAAAGTCATATCATCATTTCGAGAAATGAGTTGGTGATTCCAATGTGATTACCAGAAGGCTATGTTAGACCCCGATGTAATAGAAATTAGTATGTTCTAGTAATAATATAAATCAAACTGATTTAGAGACCGAAGGACTCGATAATAGTCGATATGGTGAGAATTTCAGAGATCGCATTCGGACAATAATAGAATGGACAATAGAAGAATAACCTTTAAAGGTCATTCAGGAAGACGCTTCCTTTTAGCAAGCCCTGTATACAAAGTTAAGCTTAAGGGACTAAGTGTGCCAATTACACTAGGTGTTACCCTCGTGCGTAAGAAATTCAGTTATCTCGGGTATTGAAGGTCTACTGCAAGGCGATAAAGGGTCATTGAAAATGTGAAAAGACGCCAAAGATGAAGAGGTAAAATATCTTCAGGTAAAACTTTAGAGCTTTAAATGTTAGTACTCCCCTAAAGGGGGAAGATGGTGTGATATGGTATTAAGTTGGAATTATCTAGTTCAGGTAAATATCGAATGGTAAACAAAGATCGCAGTAAAAGGGGCGAAGGGAATGAGATTGCATAAATTCAAATCCTATAGGTATTTCACGACTCCAGAACATTAGGCAAGCACAATGCTGGGAAGAGGCAGTAAGGGTTTCGGCAAGGATGTTAATTGATAAATAAGTGTGAATACACACTTGATACATGAGGAGCCTATGCGAGAGGTACGATTGGACAAAGGACATAACCAAGAAAGGTTAAGCATAATACATATATAAGAATGTACCGACGAGTAGTTAGTAGTTGATTCAAGTAGAGCCTAGTCATGGTTAGACAAGAGGTCAGAAATAAATCAATAGATCATGCAAGATAAACGTAGTGAACCCCAATATAGGAAATTCAGTCTCGCAGATACGAGATCGTAATTCTTGAGAAATATTCAGATAGGAGTTAGGGTAGTTAAACGTACCGTATAAGTGTTATAGAAATAAAAGAGAGTGCCACAGGAGGGAATCAAATTTCGAGTTCAGAAGTAACCCTACGAGCACAAGGGCACAGATGTATGTAAAAAAGGATATTTATATATGGGTAAGAACATTAAAAATTCCATCGGGTATACGATGTAATAAGCTCGCAGCTTTAAAAGAGTCAGAAGGTCTCCCCTAAGTGCTACAACAAAAGACTAGTTGAGGAAATAAGGAAGAAGGATTCGACCTAAGCATAATAACTCGAAAAAGAAATGATCTTGTAACAACAGTCTCATTAAAACATTATATGCACTCCACAAGAAAATGGCGCCTATCGTGACGAATGAACATGAAGGAAAAATCAAAAGTAATATCGAGATCATATGTGTTACACAAAATTTCAGTATGTGTGGGCAATAAGATAAGCCAATTATTCATGCAGCAAGTTGCAGAACGACTAGGAAAAGTAATTGCTTATGTTTAAAGATAGATGAGAAGGAATGAAAGAAATTATTTAATTTGTGACCCAGAGTTAGTAATGTTATGAACGTACTTAAGATTTTGGAGTATTATCCATGCAGCATATATGTTGACATTCTTACAACTATAGTAGAGTCCAGTATATCGTAAAAAGAAATAATTGAGCCCACGTCACAGATAAAGGCTTCAAATGTTAGATGATTAAAACATGGATGTTCCATAATGTCCACAAAAGGTTAATGTAATAGCTAATACCTTGAGCTACAGATTGGAAGAAACTTAAGCCTACTTAAGGGCTAAGATGGGAGTGGAAGCTCGGGAGTTACATCAGCTAAGTAAATAAGGAGTCCGATTATTAGACCCCAAATGATTATACAAATCGTGACTCGGATTATTAAATAATCACTCTTAATAGCTGAAGTACAAGAGAGATAATACAACGTCCATATTCTATTACAGCTCTACGATAAAGCCAGTTAGAAGAGTACCAACATTAGAGATAATAAAAGATGGAGTGGAGATGACAGGCTAAATATGTGCCCCTACTGTTGCAGGACTCCAAGACATACCAAGGCGAGGGAGCATAATTTTACTACTCGAGTAAAGAAGAAAGACGATATCAGAGTCGTAATGTAGAATACTGCAGAAATAAGAAGACATGATCTGAGACGAGCGATGTCATGTGGTCGATACTTCAAAGATGATCCTGGACTATAAAGTATAACATAGATGAATGACTCTCCAAATCCACCGTTCAGTTCAAAAGTGTTTGTTAGGACAAGCTATGCTAAAAATAGAAACGTGTGAGCTTTTACAGAAGTATAACAATTTAAAAGATCAAAAATATAAGTGAGCTAAGATTACAAGTCAAGTATAAATGTTTACAAGACCGGGATAAGTCAGGAGGTCAGAATACGAGGTTGAGAAGCTGAAGCCTATCCTAAATCACTCTCTCCTCAATCGGAGCAGAAATATATGTATATCTCTATAGAAGGTGCAATAGAAGGGTTGAATAGCAAGGTTACAAGTACCAAGCTGATAACTAAGCTTAAGAAAAGTAAAGCGAGAACTAGGATAGCCAATGTGAGGAATTGTATTTTGTTCTAAGAGCATCAGAATAAAACATATACGATTGTTTAATAGTCATATGTTATGATTTCAAATTAAGCGAGTTGTAAACCAAAAGTTGGCAAAAGTTGTCGTAAGTTACTTTCATAAATTAACTAAATCTTTTGCCTAATATCACTGAGCTTTTCTCCCAATATACTTCGAGTTATAGGGTGATCCACTCACCAAATTGAAGACCTACGAGTGTAGTTTCGAAAGCATTTAACCGTTTGTTGATATGATATCGGAGTAGAGAGATATTTACATTTTCATGAGACTTCGCAAGCAGCCCCTGTGGGACCCACTTAGGCAGTGGAAGCTTATCCTTCTATTATAAAAATGGGGGGGAGCCCTTCTCTCTCTCATTTTTCAACCAGAGCACACCCCATATCTCTCCAAAGGCTCTATAAGAGCTCTCAAAGGTTAAGGGTGATTTCTAAGTTAAACCACCTAAATCTAACATCAAGAACCCTGTAAAGGTAGCAGAAAGTGCTTCTATCGTGTTCTCATTGAATTAAGGGTTTGTTTGGATGAAGAAAGCTTAGGTGGACAAGTTATTCTCATTGTGTAAGGTAAGAGTTTAATTGTTCTACTTGTTCTTAAGCTTTTTTGGTCTCAGAAAATGTTGGTACAAATGCCATCAATCATCACACACAACCACACTCATCACCTTACGAGTGCCTAGCACAAGTCCCTCACCAAGCACATATATGGCTCAAGTGCCTTCACCCACAGGTTATGTGATGCCCCTAACTCGGGGAGCGCGACCGGCGCTCAATCGAGTGAACCCGGCCGAGCAAGCCTATTAGATTTCCTTCTACCCAAACTCATTCATGAATAAAGAGGACATGCACTCCATTAGTCAAACACTGAAAAGATTTCATTAAAACAAGATTCCATTAGCAACTTCGTTCATAATTTCCTTTAAAAAATAAGTTTATAGATATAACGAAAAACATGTTTGCCAAATACCAACATTTCTAGTTCAATTACCCACATCAAACACCACCCACAATCAGTCTATGGAGCCTCTAAGTAGAATAGAAGAGTAATATGGAAATGTCGGCAACAACCCCGGCTATACCTCCAAACACAGTACATGAGAAACAAAAGATACATGACCCCAAAATGAAGTGGGGCTCACCAAATCAGCTGAAAACAGTGTACTACTATCACTGATTAATGTCGCCTGTTGTAGAACCACCTGCATCTATTAAAGATGTAGCGCCCCCGGCAAAAGGGATGCTAGTACCGTCTAAAAGCACTAGTATGTATAGATAAAAGTCCTCTTTCAAAATAGAATGCCCATATAAGAAAAGGCAACACATAGAAACAGCAAGTCACAATCAACAATATCCAAATGTCCAGTTAAAATATAATAATTTTCCAAAATACGAACATTATTTACAACTTTGGTTGGGAGATTATTAGCACTGATATACCACCGTCTTTATTGGCACGGAGTCCGATCACGCCCGATCGGCTAGGCTATCTCCCCATGAACAATGTGGTTTGACATGTGATGCGAAATAAAGTTGTTACCAAGAGTAGTACCACCATGTGCGCAACATGGCGGCCGATCTCCACCCGATCAGCTAGGCCGCCTTCGCACATATGCCATGTGGGTTGACTTTTCCAATTCACAGTTATTATCAGTTTCATCCCAATTAAGGGGAATAATCACAATTTCACTAATATTTCAATTTTATCCCGAATAAGGGGAATAATCACAATCCACCCCTACACCGGCACGTGTAGTTTCAGGTGTGGACCTTATGACTCACCCTTCCTCGGTTTTACTAATGATGCTCCGAAAAATATTTTTTATTTGATTTGCACACAGAGGTAACATAAATATAATAGTACTCACCTCAACATCTTTCACATTATATAAATTCTCATTAGTATTTCCATTCATTCACAACGACAATATTTTCTTGGCTCATTTGGCCATTCATAAGATTCTTTATTCCTGGCACGATGGCCGTATTTCATATTCCAAACTTTCACCTCTTTCAATTTCAAAGATCACCATCAAATATCAATATATAGAATATTCCGGAAATCACAACTTTAAGTTCATTAGAAATGAACAACTTAAGCACAATAGATTTCTTTCCGAGAAATGGAGTAAAATAATTGGCAATTGATACGCAAGTTAAAATCATCAACTAGTAACACACCATTTATTCTTGAAATACTTTTTCCCAAAAAGGGAAATACACAATTTCTACTCATGAATATGTAAGAACGCAAAATACATTGAAAATACTCACAAAGCATAGTATATGTTAAAATAGCCACATATGGCATGACTTCAGTACAAAAGCTTTTAGGCAATTCTATTTTCGAAGTCATTTTAAAACAGTTGAGTCGAAGCTCATTTCATATTCTTTATCACATCATCCCACTTCATTGGCACCATTGGTCACAAGTATAACTTTCACTCTTGGCACGTTGGCCACACTTTATATCCCCAATTCACTTATTTCATTTCCAACCATCTTTATTGATTATCAACAATAAGACATTTCCAATCAAGACTTTAGGTACACATATGAGTAATTAAGAGTCTTAAGCATATTGTGTTTTCTCACACAATTTGGCATCATAACCTTCATTTGAAACACAACTCAAATACATAGCATTTTAATGCACATATCATTATTGAACACATTCCCAAAAGATAACATAATGTGATAGGAACATTCGGAACACATTTTCAATACATAATTCTCGACACTTTGCTTATTCGGGACAATCGAATTTATTGGGGACAATCGGAACATAGAATAAGGAACTTGGGACAACCATACTTGGAACTTATGGGAACATCATGGAATCCAATTCTAAGAGATAAAGTTTAGCCAACATACCTTGATGGAGCTCTTTAGCAATATTAAAACCACCCACGACTCTTACATCTTCAATCTACATCAACATAATATAATTGGACCAATATTAGTAAATATTTCTAGGTTTTTGGTCATTTTGGCATTTTATCAAACATCTAGAGTGAATAGCATTAAACTACCTCTATTAATGATGTTTCTTCATCCAACAATACCTCCTTACCACCAACAGGAGATACTACGACATCCTTTGTCCACTAGCTGCCTTCTTAGCACCTTTATAATCATCAATGAACTCACATCTACCAAATTTTACTAATTAACTCATTACAAAATCTCTACCACACCCAATAATCTAGTTTAAGTATTTATGGCTTCCAATAACCATCTCATAAGTGCTAGTACTTATTCCTTGCTCATTTATTCATTAACAATCCATGCATGTAGGTGTAAGGGTGAAAGATTACCTATAGTAGAACAAATCTTGAAAGTCAACTTTTGGGGTGTTCTTGAGATTTTGAAAAAATCTTATGGAATCCAATACAAAACCGTGTTGTAACTAGTGATTGCGAAGTAAAATCATCATAAAAACACACATAAAAACTCACCTTAGGTGTGTATTTGAAGCCTTGGCCGGATGGGGGGTGGAGAGAAAGCCCTAGTCTTGAAGAAATGACTTAGCACCTCTCTCTAACCGTCCTTGGGGTTATTTAATGGGCTTCTACGTGCGCGGCCGCGCACCTGGGCAAATGGCCGCGCATCTGGCCACGCACCTGAGGCAGAAACTTTCAATTATGCGCGGCCGCGCATCTGGGCGCGCATACGACACAGGTCCAGTAAAATGGCCATAACTTTTTGTATACATATCCAAATGACGAACAGCTTGATGCGTTGGAAACTAGACTCAAAGGGATTTAATTGTATAGGTATATAACCACCTAAGCTATTATATTGAGGGATTTATATTCATTTAAAGTCGGGTCTTGTGTCAATTGATACATCCTTTCCACTTAATGTATCCAACTTGTTCCACACAGGTTCTTTCCATTCACAAAACTTCTTAGTATGTTCCAACAAACCTTAAACATACATTATCAATTCAAAGTAATGTGCCTCTATTTCATATGTCTCCTTTAATACTCAAATACGTTATTCCCAAATATCGTTGGCGCACTTTAAAATCTTAAATCATTAGGAAATTTTTTACAGGGCCTTACAGGTTATACTGACTTCGAAGGGGTCGTTTCCTAGCCCAAGCTCTGATTGGATCTAAGTCAACGATCAATATTACTTAGCAAAATATGGGGCTTGGCGCACGTGTCACCTTTTAATCAATACCACTCATCCCAATGTGGGGCTTGGCGCACGCGTCACCTCACTATCAAAATCAAATCAGCTCTATGACCCAAAATCAGTCATTAATCGCTCAAGTCTCAAATGCTCACATCACACAATATTCAGTTCAACTCATGTCATACATATAAGGGCACCAACAACATGTCAGATAACACATACATAATCTAAGAAGATAGAGATATAATACGCGGATGTAACATCATGACTAAGAATATGACCATAATTAAGGCAAACAACTAAATATAGCAAGAATAGCCCTATCTTGTCTCAAACAGATAACCTCACAGGCTTGGCATGATTTCTAACATGAATAATAGCTCACGTAGTCATACAGGTGGAGACAATACGGAAACAACGGGCATGATAGCAAAATAAGTCATAAGCCTAAGGTCTATCCGGATCATGAATAACCACGGTGTATGCATATATGTTCATCACCTCGCACGTGTGTCACTCCCCAACATATCTCAAATATCATAGCCAATAGGGAATTTACCCTCAAACCAAGTTTAAACAAGTTACTTACCTCAAGGCGTGAGAATAAATACTCTAAAAAGCCTTTACCTCTCGAATTGGCTTCTGAACATGTCAAATCTACCCAAAAATAGCTCAATAATGTCAAAGAAAGCTATAGGAATCTATTCCAAACAATAAAGCTCCAATCTTTATCAAATTGCACAAGGTAAATCAAAAGTCAATACGTGCCCGCTCTCCGAGACCTGGCAAAAGTCACAAATCCCGACTACCCATTCGAATACGAGTCCAAATATTCAAGTTTCATCCAAATCTGACTCCGAATCAGGCTTCAAATCTCCATTTCTCACTCTCCAAAATCATAGTCAAAATCCCCAAATTTATCTTTCAAGTCCCATAAACTATGTGTAATCCATGGGGAAACAAGATATAATGTTAAAATCAAGTAAAAATCACTTACCTTCTTGCCTTATGTGAAAATCCTCTTTAAAAATCTCCACTCTCTCTAAGTCTTGGGCTCAAAATATGAAATAATGGGTCTAATTCCCAAAATTACATCACTTATAAGTCTGTCATGCGATACACTTTGCGAACGCGGCCACTGTCTCATTTTCGTGAAGCACAAAAGTCCACAACCTCTAGTTAAACCTTCACAAACGTGACCTCCAGCCCGAGATAACGATTCACCAAGTCTATATGCCGACGCCGACGTTCCCGTGAACGCGAAGGTCAAGCGCTGACCATCCGCAGCCTAACTCATTGATATGCGAACATGATGTCCAAATCGCAAACATGAAGGCCAAGCTGCTTCACCCATCGCGAATGCACCCCCAGTGTCGCGAATGCAAAGAAGAAAAACCTTCCAAGCTCAAATTCACTCCGCGATAGCAATCCAACCTCTACGGTCATGAATAAGGACTCGATACTAGCAAAAATCTACATCTTTCAAAATGCTCCGGGTGGTCCGAAACTCATCTGAGCCACCCGGCACCCCGTCCAATCACACCAACAACTTGGTAAAAATTAATCAGACCTATCCAATGACTCCAAGTACATGTAAGATCATCACATCTATGAATTGATGATGAAACCACAAATTGAACTTCTCTTAAGTTCATAAGCTTCTAAACCTCCAACCAACCGTCGGATTCCTATAAAACCCACTCAGAATGCAACCAAACTTTGTACACAAGTTCCAAATGACTAAAGAAACCTATTCCAATTCCTGGATCAACAATATGTACCAGATAGCCTCAATGTCAACCCACAGTCAAACTTATGAACTTTTAAAACCTTTAAGTTGCCAACTATCGGCAAATTGAGCTAAATCAATCTAGGAACCTCAAAGTCCAAATATGGACATATGCTTTAGTCCAAAATAACCATACGAACCTATTGGAACCATCAAAATGCAAATCCAAGGGCTTTTACACAAAAGTCAAACCTTGGTCAACTCATATAACTTAAGCTTCCAACCATGGAACTGCCACGCCCTGACCTTGGGGAGCGTGATCGATAATCAACTGAGTTACCGTCAAGCAAGCCTACTTAGTGCCTATAACCACCCTTGCCCATGAATAAACAAATAAAGGTAAACAATGAGATGATAAAATGTACAACATCGTATTTCATTACATAAAGGAGCTCCACTGATAATTACCAAAAAATTACTAGTTCATAATCTAGAAGTGGAAACATCGGATGACTGCGACAACATTGTTTTAATTTGTTTTTCCCCATTCCAAAACACATCCCACAGCATGTTTACTGGGCCTATAAATAAAATAAAAGAGTAGTATGAAAGTGTCGGTGACAAGGCCTCAGCTATACCTCGGAAGTAATGTCCAAGAAAGCAATACAACATATGGGCCCCGGTGTAGACTAGGGCTCACCAAAATTCGCTCAGTGGAGGGTATGCTGCTATCAAGGATCAATGCCGCCTGTTGAGCTACCACCTGCATCCATTAAAGAAGCAGCGTCCCTGGTGAAAGGGATGTTAGTACATATGGAATAGTACTAGTATATAAAGCCAAATACCCTCACATGGAATGTAACACCAACTCAAAAAGAGAGAATCATAAAAGCAGTAAGAAGGATCAATAATACTTAAATGCCAAGTTAAAACTTAATAAACTCTCAAATAAGCATTAGCAGTTTTGGTTAGGGGATCATTAGTTACCGACACACCACCATGAACATGGGATGGAGTTCGATCTTGACCCGATCGGTTAAGCCGTCTCACCCCAATGTATGCGGGTTGACATAGAAGTACGAAACCACCATCATGTGCGTGGAATGGCATTCGATCTCCGCCTGACCAGCTAGGCCATCCCAACCACAATGTCATGTTGAGTGACATGGTCTTTGCTAGCTATCAACTCATCCCAACCAAGGGGAATAATATCAACATAATATAACGGGAATTCATCCCTCAATCAACTCGCACACCGACACGTGTAGTTTCAAGCTTAAGCATTTATAACCCAGCCTTCCTCAGTGACCTAACAACACTCCCAAAAATACTTTCTATATAAGCAAAATATATTCATCTCATAGTCTTTCATTAAATCTTTCATTTCATTGGCACTTTTGGCCGTACATGATAATGTTCATTCTTAGCACGTTGGTCGCACTTCAAATTTCATACTTTTATTCCTTTACTTGCCATGGATCACCATAAAGCATTTAAAGACATTTAAAACATTGGGAAAATTATAGCTTCAACTCACCAATACGTAAGAGCTCAAAAGACATTGGAAATATTTACAAAAGGAGAGCATAGTGATTTCAATGGAATCATGGATTGAGTTCGTAAGCGGTTGATAAATCAATCGTACATGAATTACTTCCAAAGGGAGAACATGGTATTATGAGAGCAATTAAAACATGACTTGGGTAAATAAACATTTGATACATCGATCATTTATGTAAATTTGATACAATAAGAATAGGAACTTGGACAAACCATACTTGAAATTTATACGGAGATCATGGAATCCTATACGGAGGGGGTTTAGCCAAAATACCTTAATTAAGCTTCCTTAGGATGGCTACAATATTCCCACTATTCCTAGCAACATCAATCTACAGTAACATAGTTCAATTTAACCATTATTAGAAGGATTCTCATAATACAAGTTTCTTAGGCATTTCGTCAAATACCTACCATGCAATGTCAACTACAAGGTTCTATAATGGAAATTCCTCCACCCCGAAATAAATTCCAAGCAAACAATAAATCTACATTGTCCCTAAAACACCCAACAACCTTCATTGGCACATGCATGCCCAACCGTTTACTTCCAACCCACAAAAATTGCATCCTCCACTCTCCACATACACCCAATTTTGAAATTAAGGGCTTATGGATTCCAATCACCAGCCCATAAGCCCCGACATGAAAATCATACTCACAAGTTCATTATAAAACATTGCATATGAGCTAGGATAATGTCTTACCTCTTTTGTAGAAGACCTTGTTGGCTTTCCTTCTTGAATCCCCAAGATTTGCGCAAGAATTTGAAGTGTAGAAGTGATAAAGCTTCTCCCTCTCTCTATAAATTGCTCTCCTCTCTCTAAAATATATGTTATACCTTCAAAAATAATAATCCCCTAAGGCCTTATATCAAAATAGATTCGGATTAGGAAATTTTAAAAAATAAACACCCCCCCCCCGATGTCAAATCCGCAGTCGCAAAATGCATCGTGAAAAAGATTGCGGCCCACATAATGTACCACAAAATGATCTTCAAAATCTGGGTTGGGCCTGGTCAGATGTGTGATGGATCCGTAGTCAGCGAAACAGATTTGCGATAAGCAAAACAGGTTTGCGGTCGCATAATGGACCGCGAAATGTCCCTCAAGATTGTGTTGATTATCACTCATTCAGCGATGCTTCTGCAAATATTTCTACCAACTCCATGATACATTTCACAGTCAAAACAAATCTATACCGCAGCTTGAAAGCTCGCCACAAAAATTATCTACAACCCTCTAAGCACATTAGCTTACCTTGGCATCATAAAAACTAAAATCCCTGAAAAACTTTTACGGGGACTTAAACCCTCCCCGTTTGGGATCATTCATCCTTGAATGAAAGTTAGGGTCCACCATAGACACCTAATATGCCTTAACTCTTCATTCACACACCAAAAGTTCCAAATTTGGCTAACTCCCCAAGTTTTCAAAAATTTCGGCAGAGTTTCCCCTGTATTCGGGCCTATCCACCTATCAGAGAGCCATAAAAACCAATTCTAACAACGTGTTCATAACATAACATTGCATCATAGACATGAAAACAATATCAACTATAACATTAAAAGCATTGCATTGCTGAAAAGGGGCATCTTAGCATAAACTATACAAGTTGAACATAAATCATAGAAAGTAAACTTCTAACATTTTTTTAAACACAACCATTTGGTTACACAAACAAGTGAGGGTATTTCCTATTCATTTCTTCCTTGACCTCCCAGGTGGCCCCCTCAAATTTTTGATTTTTTCATAGCACTTTGACGGAGGCAATCTCTTTATTCTTCAGCTTTCCAACTTGTTTATCAAGGATGGCAACCAAGATCTACTCATAAGATAATTCCTTATTAACTTCAATAGTATCTACCGGGACGATGAGCAACGGATCTCCAACCACCTTCTTCCACGTAGAGAAATGAAACATAGGGTGGACTAAGGATATCTCTTGAGGTAACTCGAGTCTACAAGACACTTAACCAACCCTCTGCAAGATTCTATACGGTCTTATATACCTTGGACTCAATTTCCCTTTCTTCCCAAATCGCATTATACTCTTCTTGGGAGAAACTTTTAAGAATACCCAATCATCCTCTTGGAATTCCAAATCCCTACAATGCACATCCGACTAGGACTTCTGGCGACTCTGAGCGATTTTCAATCGCTCCTTAACGATCTTGTCCTTCTTCATAGCCTGATGCACAAGGTCCGTCCATATCAATTCTACTTCTCCAACTTCAAACTAACCAATGGGAGATCTACATGTCCTACCATGTAGAGATTTGAATGGTTCTATGTGAATGCTGGTGTAATAACTATTGTTGTAGGCAAATTCTATCAGTGGCAAATGATCATCCCAGCTACCCTTGAAGTCAAGAACACAAGCACACAACATATCCTCAAGTGTTTGCATAGTCTGCTCTGCTTGGACGTCGGTCTTTGGATGAAAAGTTGTACTAAGATTCACCTGAGCCCCAAACCTTGCTGAAATTTCTGCCAAACGTTAGCGGTAAATTGCAGCTCTCTCGGAGAACATCCACATTAGAAGCTCACAATCTCCCTTGGTACCTTAGCGTATCATCATTCATGCCAAGAAAAAAAGTGATGGTCTTGTGCTTATTAATCCCCTTCTTCAGTTGCACCAATATCGGATCATCATATTGTTTCTCCTTGATTTCCACTATGAGTGATGACTTGACCCTATTTTGCACAATCACCCCATATTCGCTAGAGTTCGCAAACCAAACTCCCAAACTAGCCAACCGGTGAACTTCCTTGTCCATCGGCATTTGACGTGCCTCCAAGTGAACCAAACTATCCATGGATTTCCAGCTAAGGGCGTTGTCATGCCCCAAACTCGGGGAGCGTGACCGGCGCTCAACCGAGTGAACCCAGCCGAGCAAGCCTATTAGATTTTCTTCTACCCAAACTCATCCATGAATAAAGAGGAGATGTACTCCATTAATCAAACACTGAAAATATTTTATTAACAACTCCCATTTCATTTCCATTAGCAACGTCATTCATATATTTCAAAGTATTACAAGTTTACAGATATAATGAAAAACGTGTTTGCCAAATAGAAACATTTCTAGTTCAATTCCCAACATCATACACCACCCACAACCTGTCTACGGAGCCTCTAAGTATGATAGAAGAATAATATGGAAGTGTCGGCAACAAGGCCCCGGCTATATCTCAAGACACAAAGTGTAACATCAAGTGAGATCGGACCCGGAATAGAGTAAGGCTCACCAAAACCTACTGAATAGGGAGTAACTGCTAACGAGGACCAAAGTTGCCCGCTGTTGAATCACCTGCATCCATTGAAGATGCAGTATCCCCGGCAAAAGGGACGTTAGTACATATAGAATAGTACTAGTATGTAAAGCTAATTGTCCTCTTTCAAAATAGAATTCCAATGTTAGAAAGCGAAAATCGTGGAAACAACAATCAACAATCAATGATATTCAAATGCCAAGTTAAAACATAATAATTTCCAAAATATGACGATAACATTGTGAAGTGATAATCAAATATGATGATAATATTATTTTTGGTTGGGAGATCTTTAGCACCGATATATCACTGCTCACAATTTCACCTATTACAATACCAATATTCACAATACCAATACCACTGCTCACAGTACCAATATTCACAATAGCAATACCACCGTACTTTTAGCACATAGTCCGATCACGACCCAATCGGCTAGGCTATCTCATTAGAGACATCAACCACAATCACTATCAATACCAATACCACCGTACTTTTAGCATGGAGTCCGATCATGACCTGATCGGCTAGGCCATCTTATTTGAAGACATCAACCACAATCATAATCTCTATCACAATCACTATGCAAATATACCACCGTGAATCTAGCACGGAGTCCGATTACTACCCGATCGGCTAGTCCATATTATTTGAAGACATCAATCACAATCACAATTTCAATTACAACTTCCAGCACAATCACCACCATGTGTGTGGCATGGTGTCCGATCACGACCCGATCGGCTAGGTTGTCTTATTCGAGACATCAACCTTTTTATATCAATCAATCTCATCCCAATTAAGGGGAATAATTTTATCATATAAATTTCATCCCGAATAAAGGGAATAATTTTATCACATCAATCTTATCCAAAATAAGGGGAATAATTCACAAAAATAACATAGGTACAAATGTATTTACCTCATCATCTTTCACATTGTATGAATCTCCACTAGTATTTTCAACCAATAACAACAACAATATTTCCTTGGCTCTTTTGCCCATTCTCAAGATTCTTTATTCAAGGCACGGTGGCCGTATTTGATATTCCACACTTTTATTTCTTCCCTCTCATGTATCATCATCATAAATATCAACATATATAATATTCCAAAAATCACAACTTTAAGTTCATTAGAAATGAACAATTTAAGCACAATAGATTTCTTTCCGAGAAGTGGAGTGAAATAATTGGCAATTGATGCGTAAGTTAAAATCATCAACAAGTAACACACCATTTATTCTTGAAATACTTTTCCTCGAAAAGGGTAATACACAGTTTCCACTCATGAATATGTAAGAGCGCAAAACACATTGAAAATACTCACAAAGCATAGCATTTGTTAAAACAGCCACAAACGGGCATGACTTGAGTTCATAAGCTTTTAGGCAATTCTATTTGCGAAGTCAATTTGGAATAGTTGAATCAAGACTCATTTCATAACATTTCTCACATCATTTCATTTCATTGGCACCATTGGCCACAAGTATAACTTTCACTCTTGGCACGTTGGCCACACTTTATATCGCCAATTCACTTATTTCACTTCCAACCATCTTTATAGATTATCCACAATAAGACATTTCCAATCAAGCCTTTAGGTATACATATGAGAAATTAAGAGTTTATTTGATATCATAACCTTCATTTGAAACACAACTCAAAGACATAGCATTTTAATACACATATCATTCTTGAACACATTCCCAAAAGATAACATAATGTGATAGAAATTTTCGTAACACGTTTTGAATACATAATTCCTGACACTTTGCTTATTCGGGACAATCTAATTTATTGGGAACATCTAGTAACATAGAATAAGGAATTTGATACAACCATACTTGAAACTTATGGGAACATCATGGAATTTATTTCTAAGAGAGTAGTTTAGCCAACATACCTCGCTTTGAGCTTTCCTTAAATTACTACAACATTCTGGAAATTCTAGCAATCCCAATATATTTTGAGACATAACAAAATTGAATCATTATTAGGAAGATATTCATGGTCTCATCTCATTTGAGCATTTTATCAAACACTAGGTGTGCAAATTTAACTACAAGGTTCTTCTACAAGATTTCCTTCACTCCACAACCCAATCTTTACTTATTTGAGCTCAACAATCTTCCCACAAACCTTATTAGTATAAGCATGTATAAATAATACTCTTATACTCAAGAATCATACTCCAATCAACCATCTTTTATCCAAATTCAAAATTGAAAACTAGGGTATGGAACCTTACCTCTTAGATGAAGATCTTGTGAGATTTCCTTGTTGGATTTCAAAGCTTGGGCAAGATCTAGATGAACAAAATACTTCATCTACTTTCTCTATCTAGAACACTCTCACTTCTCTCTAAAAAACCACAGATAATTGCCCCAAAATAAGCCCCATAGCCTATTTATCAAAAATGGGGTCGGGTTATGAAAATAAAAAAATTAACCCTCTGAAATCAGGTTTGCGGTCGCATAATGGACCGCAGAATGGCTATGCGGGTCGCACAATGCACCAAAGAATTGGTGCCAAAAGACGGGCTGTACTGGTCCATTCTGCGACCAGTTTTGCGGTCGCAGCGATCGCATAATGATTCTGCGGTCGCACATCTAACCGCAGAATTACATTTTTTCGGCTTTTGGTAATTTGGTCATAACTTCTCGTAGGAGTGTCCAAATGACAAACGGTTTGAAGCGTTGGAAACTAGACTCAAATTTCTTTAATGTGATAGGTAGATCACCTCATAAGTAGTTAAGTTTGGTAGCAGCATGCATTTGAAATAGGATCTTGTGCGAACTCACTTGAAACTTTATCCCATCATAAGATTTCAACTTGACTTAGCCTTGGGGATCTTCTTACACCATAAACCATTCTTAATACACCTCATACATATATTATCATGATCAATTGATATCATTCTTATAATATCCCTTGTCTGCACACAAAATAATATAATTAACGCACATCAACTTACTTACTATCGCTCAAGTACTTCGATATTTTCCGGGGTGTTACATTCTACCCCACTTAAGAACATTCATCCTCGAATGTTTTACAAGTCACTTCTAATAATATAGTTACCATCCTTTTACCTCTAGCCATTATACATAGGCGCTTATGACTACATGGGTCTTATACTTCCTTTCCAAAATATCAACTTACTTATGGCCCTTAAAATTTGGCCCTCTTTACAAATTCTTAAAATTTTGGCAGCGTTTCCCCTGTAACTGGGCCTATCCACCTATTAGATAATTACCAAAATCAACCTATCAACACATCCACAACTTGACAAAGCATCACCATGTATATCAACATTACAAATCTCATCATTACAGGAATTATATTATAAAGAGTGATATCTGGACATGAGTTGCACATATTTAGATCATAACACATAGAAAGTACCTTTCAAATCACAATCATTTGACTATACACTCAAGTGAGAACATTTTATTTTCTTAACACTTTTGGCCCTCAAGGTGGCCTCCTTGACTTACCGACTTCGCCATAACACACTAACGGAGGCAATCTTAACTTTCGGGCTTTTCTAACAAGGATAGCAAATAGTTGCTCCTCATAACCCAATTATCCATTAACTTCACCTTCTTATACATAGACACATGAAACATCGGGTACACAGAGAACAATAATAGGGAAACATCATACTCATAGTTTGGCCTATTTCCTTTGAGATTTCATAAGGCCTAATAAGACTACACGTACTTTACCTTTATTAACAATTCACATAGCATCCTCATGGAGAAATTATTGAGAATAACCCATTCACTTTCTTCAACTCTATATCTCTACACCGAACTCCCAAACTAAACCTTTGGCGACCTCCAACAATTACTCTGAAATGTGCTAGCATGAATATGACCATAAATATTTCTATCCAATATATTTGATCACGGGATGAAGCTTCTTTTTTGACATGTGACATATGGGAGGCATAATCGAAAGGATAAAGACATTAGCGCCAGTTATTCTTGGAAGATTTATTATTCATGAAAAGGACAACAACAATTGTTTCATTCCATATGTGCCTTGTTTGGCAATAGTAGGCCTCAAAGAGAAATAGTCAAGTACGTGACACCAGTCATCTCCTGGAGTGTAGGGAAAATCAATTTAACTCAAAATGAGGATATTCTAGCACCCTAAGTGTGATATGGGTTTCAAAATAAATGAAGTTGCATTATGCTCTTAATAGTAACTAGCACAAGGAGTCTATACCACAAGCCCATGAGGGTGATAAAGAAGTTGAACACTTGTCAGATTATTATCATTCTCACAGCTTAACCTTTGCCAAGAGTTGATCCTATGTGAGTGAACTAGAGATATGACAAACTTGTCTTTCAAATCAATATGCTCTCATGTTACTAGACGGTGAAAAGGATTCATAATAATATATACAAAGGAACAAAGTGATTGTTCAAACCATAGTAGCTACATACACCGAAGAGAAAAAAAGTGGCTCAAGAAGGATCACAACACTAGGCTTCTTTAAATTGGATTTGATACCACATAGGTAAACTTTATGAATGTGCAGGCATAAGCACAAGTGAGCAGATGTTATACATTTGAATCAAAAGGTTCTGTAAGAAATTCATCAAGTATAGTCTCTTGTTGAGAATTTAGGAAAGCAAGTGGGAAGTATTAATCCTAGAGTTATAACTCAATTCAAGGACATAATTATAGAGCTCAATTCCACAAGAGGTTGTAAATAAGAGAATTTGTGATAGAGTGGATTCACGAATAATGAATCTCGTTCAAAGAGTAGATACATGAAATGTCTTGTGATTCAACGTTTTGGTTAAGACCATATTTATGTAGGCCCCTTCAATATGGATATACATATACAACAAGAAAAATAATGCGGTGTTCATAATGATGTACAAAGGAGTGACTTACTTGATGACTTTAGATTGACATGGCAGTACCTTAATTGATTCCCCTCTACTCCACATCCAAAACATATTAGTACCATAGTGACATACCCCCTAATGACATCTCATACACTTCACACAATGAGGATGGGGTCCGCTAAACTGACTCGCCCTACTTACCTGATATTGACCCTTTTTGAATACATCATAAGCATTCCCCTTAGTCTTCCTCCAAGCCTTCATGGCGGGAGTAACAATCTCTGCAACAGCTTGTTGTATGGACTTTTGGAATTGCCCAAATCTACCACCCCTAACACGCTTCTGAGCATACTCACAACATGATGAAAAATATTTTCTCCCGCATATCGGGCAGACCGGGATGGGTGTATCCAACTTAAGGGCATTTGTTCTTCTTGTTCCCCCTCTTTACACAACCATAACATATTTCAAGAATCATCTAACATAAACCCGAGTGGCTCTTCTTTCATATCAAACATTCTAGTTTATTGATGCCAATAATCCTTTTTCATTTCTTAGGTGCTCTTACCACATAATCTGGTGGCGTGGTGAGATTAAACACTTCCCCTAGCAATTGGTTCTTTCATTCCCTTATCAATGCCTCAAACCCGTGGGTTACTCATATGGAAAATGGGACATGACGAGTAATTTAGCTTCTTATATTGAGCTTTGTGTTTGATTGATAAAATCATGTGTTTAATGTCATTTACTTCTATTTTACAGGTTCTATGTGATTTAGAAGTGATCATCAAGAAACCAAGTTAAAATGAGTCAAAAAGAAGTTGAAAGGAAGAAATCTGGAAAATGGGCTCAGATGTCGTAATTGCGACATCAACTTGGCAAATGCGAATTGTCAGTAAAGATAGAAAAAGTCGCTATTGCGATGGAGGAATTGCATATGCGAAGTCAACCAGACAAGTCAACCTTTGCAAATGCGAATTGCTTTATCGCAAATGCGAAACCAAGTGCACAGTGCTTAAATTCGCAAATGCGGACTTTGAGGTCGCAAATGCGAGGATCAACAGTAATGCCATTGTTCACAATTGCGATCCTCACTTCGCATATGCGAGTATCTCGCTTCAGTTCTGGGCACTTCTATAATTTCACATTTTTTTGCCCCCTACCCTTTAATACATGACCTAGCTCAATTGTAAAATATCTTTGGCAGATCTTTGGCCGATCTCTGGACATCTTTGACATCTCTTGACTCAAGAACACAAGTTTTGAAGCTAGGGTTCTTGTACACACACTTGGGTCTTGAAGATTTGAAGCATTTAGTTGAGAATTTCTTACCCATTTATGTTCATTTCTTCACTTCATTGCTTTGTATTGAATATCTAAGTGTGTAGTATTTTTTCCAGCAGTTGAATCTTGTTTATGGAAATATTCATATTTAATGTGTGGATTTAATATCTTGTTGTGCTTATGTATTGAACGATTTTTATTTATTATGAAGTGAGTTATTATTTCTTTAATTATTCTTGTTCTTTAATATTTCCAAAACTAACCCTACGACTCGCCCATTCACTTCGAATTAATTTTGGGAAAGATAATTTCGGGTTGGGAAAGATTAATTAACAAGAACTTTAGGCGTTAACCCTCACTTTATAGATTCTACCTAGGAATAGGATTGAACTACTTATAGCCATATTCGGGTGTGCTTAATCTCTTGATTTTTAGGGATAATTCAATTAGGAAGTGTTGTTAGTCTTCGGAAGAAGCTAATATAGAATTATTACCCGAGGCTAATTAACATAAACTCGCTCATATTTGTAAAATCGTAAAATATATTGGATCGTTACTTGAGTGTAATTCCCATTGCATCCATGCTTATAGGCTTGATCATTTTACTTGCTTTCTAGGTTAGTTTACATTTTAGCAATTACTTATAAATATTTTCTCAAAACCTTTCTAAGTGTTTGGCTTAGCATAATAAGTGATAATTCTCTTACATGCATAATCGCCTACATATTATTCTCTATAGGATTCGACCCCGACTTATAGTTGGGTAAATTATATTGCATAAGACCGTGTCTATTTACTTTTTAGTAGTGGATTTGGATGTCATCAAAATTGGCACCATTGCCGGGGAACAATTTTGCGTATTTAGCTTGTTTGAGAAATAAGCGTACGTGCTTTGGTCCAAACTTGTGAATATTTGTGTAATTATTTTTCTTATCTTTGTTTATTTTTCTTGTTGTTTTCTTGTTTTTTCTTGTTAATTTTCTTAGTTTTTGAAAAAGGGCATCATGTAATGAAAATTGGTCGGGTGGTAGTTGTTCATACTTTAATGACCCTTGTTCTTATTGTGGAGGACCACACTCATGAAAAAATTATTTAAATTCTCCGGGGGCGGATTGTGCGCACAATCTCAAATCCATGAATGGAGTATATGTGATAAGTGTGGTGGTAAAAATGGTCATTGGGCTAATTGTTCTTATTTGTCCTTCCCTTCCCCGAACCCCCGCTATGATGATTCTACTTTTTGTGATAACAAGTATAGGGATATGGAAGTGGAAGAAATTGAGCATGGTCAAAATGGAGAGTTCAAGCTCATGGTGGAATTCTTACTTGAAGGAGGAAACAAAGATCAAAATGCCTTGGAGGAGCTTTTGGAGATTAGTCTCCAAAATGATTTGGCGCTTGAAAGGTTGAACTCACAAATGGGAGAAATGCTTAAAGTTTTAGAGGTTCAAAAAGACTCGGAAGTGAATGATAGCTAAGAACCTTCCTTAGAGGTTGAAGCCGAAAATCCTTCTTTGGTACTCGATCAAAACCAAGAAGAACTCTCAAATTCTCAAAATGAGAGGATGATGCTCATGTTGGAGGCCATTCTTGAAAATGAAGAGAAGCACAACTTGGCACTCGAGGACATGAAAAAGGTTTTGACTCAAAATGATGAGAATATCCACACTTTGGAAGCTCAAATGAAAATATTGGTTGAGGCTCACTATGCCCACCAACCTGAGAGTGCGGAAAGAGCTCAAGAAAAGTCCAATTTCGAGGAAGAAAGTGAGCTTTATTTTGAGGAATCAAGAATTGAACATCTGCCAACCGACTCCATGCTTGTTAGTGGTGCCAAGAAAAATATGGAATTAGAGTCAACTGATGTAGTTGAAAAGATGGTTGAATTCGACTCTAGTTCGGGGGACCAAGGGGATGTCAAAATCGGAAAAGAATTGAAATTTGGAGGCTTGATGTCACATTCCAAGCATTTCTCAACATTGGAGTTATGTGGTGATATGGGAATTGAACTACACAAATCAATGAGAGACTGTGAAGAGGAAAGGCAAAGGCCATACATTTTACAATTTGAAGGTACAAGAAGGCAAAATGACATTCCTCACATGAAAGTCAATAAATGCAAAATGAAGTAAATGGCATTTGGCTTGATCATCTACTTACCACCCCCCATCGCTCGTGGTCACAAACTTGATTCTAAGTTAGGTGCCCAATTCATATCTTCCAAGTGGAGAGAAAAGTGGTAAAATTAATTCGGGTCGTGCCAAGACGTTAAATGCGGCGCTTCGTGGAAGGCAACCCATTGTTTTCAACTTTTTAGTCATTTTTAACATTTTCATTTTGTTTTTAAATTTTTCTTTTTAGAATAGTTAATTTTGTTATTTCTGATCAAGCTACCAAGTTGCAGGAAAGGCCCAAGCCTCTGATTTTGTATTTGCGAACAGAGGTCCGTATTTGCGAGCTGGGAGCCCACTGCAAAATCAGAGAAACAGTCACAATTGCGAGCACTACTGACTATTCATCATTCGCAATTGCAAAATCTCAGTCGCAATTACGACCTCTAAGGAACTTAAACGGGTAACTTTACTTCACTTCTAACAAAAGTTCCAAAAACTTTTGCGGCTCTAAAACTGAAGGATTATTATTTCCCTCACTCTCCCAACATTGAAACTCCCGCATTTTCACTGCTAATTGCAAGCATCGAGGTATCAAAGCTTAATCTTTGCACTTTTTATGATTTGTAGCATACTCTTCTTCTTCTTCTCTCCTTGTGCTCTGAAAGACTAGGGCTCAAATTGATTCTTCTCTTCTAAGTACCCGTGGCTTTTTTAAAATGGGAGTGATTTTGTGTGCTTACTAAGTGTTTGATGAAAGGCCCGAATGATATTCTTGGCTGAATCATTGAAATTTCTTCAATTCATGGTTGTGTGTGAAGTTTATTGCATGATTTTGTGCCTAAAAACTAATTGGACTCTTTAAAAGTGTGCTTTTGCTCGAAAATTTTGAGGATGGACTATTCTGGGTTTGAAGAGCACCTGGGGACGATGGTATCGCAATTGCGATACCCTTTTCTCATTTGCGATGAGGTTGACGCAATTGCGAAAACCATCAGACCTGGCAATTTTCACATTTGCGATGATTGTTTCGCAATTGCGACTTATCGGGATTCCTGTTGCTTTGCGATTGCGATATCAGAGAGCAGGCTTCTGTTAAACTGAAAATCGTAAAAAAAATTGTAAGGCTGAATTTTGTTTGTCCAATCATTTATTTGGCATATTGGACTCATTTTACAATATATTTCCTAGCCATACCACGTTTTCACTCCAATACTTTATTTACAAGTACCATAAGTGTAACGACCCGGCCAGTCATTTTGAGAATATAAATCTCGTTCGACGACATAAGGTCTTGATAAGCTTCGTATTATGTGTATTGACTTGCGTGCGTGGTCGAGTTCAGTTACCGGATGATTCGGAATCAAATCAAAAGGAGGATTCATGTTTTGGAAGCTTAAGCGGTAAGAGTTGACCGAAATTTGACCTTTTGTGTAAACAGCTATGGAATGGGTTTTGGATGATTCCAACAACTTAGAATGGTGATTTTGGACTTAGGCGTGCGTCCGGATTTGGATTTGGAGGTCTGTACGGTAATTTGGAGCATTTCGGTGAAAGTTGGAAAAGTTGAAGTTTTGAAGGTTGAGAAGTTTGACCAATAGTTGACTTTGGTGATATCGGGGTCGAAATGCGATTCCGAGAGTTGTAACAGCTCTGTTATGTCATTTGAGACTTGCCTGCAAAATTTGATGTCATTCCGGGTTGATTTGATTGGTTTCGGCACGAATTTTAGAAGTTGTAATATTTGAAAGTTCATAAGTTCGATTCTTGGTATGATTCATAGTTTAGACATTGTTTGATGTGATTTGAGACCTTGAGCGAGTCCGTGTTAGGCTATGGAACTTGTTGGTATGTTTAGACGGGGTCCCGGGGGCCTCGGGTGAGTTTCGTATGGGCTACGGGCCATTTCCTCCTATTTTTGGACTGTTGGTTTTTGTCATCTGGTTTCTTTAATCGCGTATGCGTCACTTCCTCCGCGTTTGCGTAGTGTAATTTTGGAGGATGATTTATTTGTTCTCCGCGTTCGCATAACTCATTTCGCGATCGCGGAAGCCTGCCTTTGCCTTTTTCGTGTTCAAATCCGCTCCATCGCGTTCGCATAGTAGAAACTAGGAGCGGGGAGCTGGTGACCATTTCCTCTACGCGCTCGCATTGTTCTATCCGCAAACGCGTAAGTGTGCTTTCCCCTCCTTCGCATTCGCGTGACGCTTTACGCGTTCGCGTAGCCCAGTTCCTGATTACACTAGGATCATTTGTGTGATGGCAACTGAGGATCATTTCGTGATCACACATGCTTGTTCGCGATCACACAACACCAATTTCGATAAGTTGCCATTTCCTCTTCGCGATCCAGCTCCTCTTCCGTGATCGCGATGTACAAACACCTGGGCAGCAGAATATATTTTCCAAATTAAGGGTTTGGCCATTTTTATCATATATATTGACTTGTACAAACACCTGGGCAGCAGAATATATTATATTCCATGATCTTATATTTATTTTTATCATTTAATTTGTGTTTTGAGTTGAGAAAAATGGGAATTTTTGAAGAAAACTTTCAAAATGAAAAATCATGATTTAAGGGACGAATTGGTACCGGAATTTGATAATTAATGGTTGAAATCGTATCGGAATGGGTGTTTGGGTTTTGTGAAATTTATCGGGTTCCGAGGTGCAGTCCCGAGGGTCGCCTTTTGGGTCGATTTTTTTTTTTTTGAATAAAGATTGAGGCTTTATGATCCGGAATAGTTTCTTATGAGTTTTATTTTTTGCTTTGAAGTTATTTTGGTTAGATTTGAGCAGTCCGAAGGCCATTTTACCCGAGGAGTTTATTGTTTTGGTATCGGTCTCTCTACTTTAAGGTAAGTATCTCGCCTAACTTTGTATGGGTGAACTACCCCTTAGGATTTGAGTCTTCTATGCTAATTATAGTCCGTGTACGCGAGGTGATGAATACGTGCTCGGACTTTATTTCTGGAAAATTGGCCTTTTACGGTTCTTAGGCCCTTGTATTCACTAAATATGCAGTTGTTCTTGTTGTGATTACACTTCTTAATTACTAGTTTCACATCTACCTGCTTAATTAGAATTAACTGCTTCATGTTTCACTCTTATTGTTTATTTGATTCATATGTGCCTTAACATGTTTCACTTTTCTGCTGCTTCTTCGTAGCTGAATTTGTTGTATCTCTTTCCTAATTGCCCAACCTTAAAAGAAGTTAGATATCCTATATTTCAGTTGACTTATACTTATTTGGAATTATTCGACTTGTGTTAGCTCCATCGTTGTCGAAATGTGTATTGCGGACTGTTGTTACATAGTATTTCCTTTCTTGTTGAGCTGTTCTTATTACGACTAGCATTCTCGATTGTGTCTACTCCTTGTGAATGAGTTCCTCAATTGTTTTGAGTTCTGGAATCTCTGAGTTGACTTATTCGTCGTACCCTTGTATTATTATCATTGTTGTTGTTGTTGTACTTGTGGTTGTGGTGCACGAGGTTTCTGTCATGCCGTTGTTGTTATTTAGCTGCACGAGGTTTCTGCCATGCGAGTGTTATTGGGTTGCACGAGGTTTCTGTCGTGCTATTGTTAATATTGATATTTGCACGTGCGGCGAGATAAGGCGGGCATTCACTTTACTATCGCACATGTGGCGAGACAAGGTGGGCTATGTCAGGGATTAATTTATGATGACTTGTGATAGCCTGGGGGCATTTTTGTTGTTGATATTTGTGTAGTGGTGTACTTACCTGTGTGAGTTCTATCTTGTGGAAATTTGTGAGAAAACATTCTCCGTGCTGTCCATTCCTTTTTTCTATACTTACTAGCTAGCATAAACTATGTTAGAACACTTGCACAAGCATACACGTAGTTAAGCACTCTTATCGGTTAAAGCGGATTCTTGATATTATTGAGTATAGATGTACATCATTTTTTAATTGCCTTCTATGTGAGAATGGCTCTATTTGGCACGGGAGTCGTCAGTACGGTTATAAATTGTAATGAGAGCACCGGTGCAAAGTGTTAGTGTTCAGGAATTGGGACCCGTGAGTTGTGAACATTCTAAGGTTCGGTACCTCGTGGAGGTTATTGGCTAAAACCCGGTGTGAAAGCGGTAGTTTTGTTGAGTTGTTATTTGCCTTTCATTTATTCGTGATCACCGAATTTAGACCGTCTTTCCGTACATCTATTGTGTCATTATTATGGTATTCCGCTGATAGTTATTGTTTTCCTTTCTTACTGGAATTACCGTATTATTTGCCATTTCGCGTAGTCTTTATGTATATATCATACTCTGTTGTTCCTATACTTATACTTGTTCAAGTTATTTAGTCCAGTAGGTTTCTTGACTGTACCTCGACACTACTCCACTGAAGTTAGTCTTGATACTTGCTGGGTACCATCGTGGGGTACTCATACTGCACTTCTGCACATTTTTGTGCACATCTAAGTATTTAGAAGTCAGTTGATCATTAGTTAGCTGTGCGAATTGTTGCTGTGGAGACTCAAGGTAAACCTGTTGCTGCGTTCGCAGGCTTCGTAGTCACCTTTTGATTTTGTAGTCACACTGTTTACTTTATTTCAAACAGTTGTATTTAGAAAATTGTAGCAAACTCTGTAAAGCTTATAACTTATACTACCGGTTTTGGGAATTGTAAATTTTATAGAGATTTCCATTTCAAAAATTGTTAGATGTTATTTAATTATTGTTGTTATTCAGTAAAGGTTAGGCTTACCTAGTCCCTAAGACTAGGTTCCATCACGATACCCAACGAAGGGAAAATTGGGTTGTGACAAGTTGATATCACAGCTCTAGGTTCATAGGTGCTATGAGTCATAAGTGAGTTTAGTAGAGTCTTACGGATCGGTACGGAGATGTTTGTACTTATCTTCGAGAGGCTACAGAACTATTATGACCGTTTCACTTCCTTCATTCCAATCGTGTGAGTTTATTGATCTCGAAGTTTGAATCTTTTATCATTCCATTCTCTTACAGATGGTGAGGACATGAGTTGTAGTTACTGATAACGCTGCCCCCGGAGCAGATGTCGCTAGGGGCAGAGCCAGAGGCCGACGAGGAGCATGTGGAGTAGCTAGGGCACCTACTAGAACAGCAGTTGAGGAGCCGGAAGTAGTTCCAGTTGGGGGGCAGCTACCGGAGGCGCCTGCTGTTACCCCCGGACTTCAGGAGACCTTAGCACAGTTCCTGAGCATGTTTGGTACATTGGCTCAAACGGGGTTGATTCCGGTTGCACCAGCTATTTCACAGACCTGGGGAGGAGCTCAGACTCCCGCCGCCTAGACTCCAGAGCAGCGAGTTCATGTTGGGCAAGTTCAGGTGTCATGGCGACACAACCTGTGGTTCCAGTTCAGCCCGTGGTTAGGGCAGCAGCATCTGAGGAAGAACAGCTTAGACTTGAGAGGTACAAGAAGTACCTCCCTCCTACCTTCAGTGGATTGGCGCCAGACGATGCCCAGGGTTTCCTGGAGGAGTGTCACTGTATTCTTCATACTATGGGTATTGTGGAGATGAGCGGGGCTGCTTTTGTTACATTCCAGCTCAGGGGAGCAGCTATCAGTAGTGGCGGGCATATGAGTTGGGTAGCTCGGCCGAGTCAGCTTCACTTACATGGGTTTAGTTTTCAGAGATGTTCCTGAGAGAGTTTGTACCTCAGTTCCTTCGAGATGCATGGCGCACGGAGTTTGAGCAGCTGCACTAGGGCACTACGTTAGTGTCAGAGTATGCCATTAGATTCAGTGATTTGGCCAGACATGCACCCGTTTTGGTCGCTATAGTTAGAGAGATTGTCTGTAGATTCATTGAGGGGCTCAGGCATGATATTCAGTTCAGTATGGCTCGGGAGTTAGAGTTGGATGTTTCGTTTTAGCAGGTGGTAGGGATTGCTCGCCGAGTGGAGGGCATGTGGGATCAGGAGAGAGAGGACAGGCGGGGCCATGAGAAAGAGGTCAGGCGAGGTCAGGAGAGAGAGGATAGGGAGGCTAGGAGGCATCGTAGACCAGAGAGATCTACTAGTCCTTATTTTGGAGGCAGGGTACGCCATGGTAGAGATTTTTTGGGTTAGACAGTTCAGTTTCACTTCAGGCTTCGCACGGTATTTCAGGTACTCACGGGTTTTAGAGTACCCGTACCGCGCAGTTCCCACAACCACGTCAGCAGAGGGGTTGCTTTGAGTGTGGATATACCAGCCACATTGTGAGAGATTGTCCCAGACTCCAGACAGATGTGTCAAAACGGGGTATTCAGGCGAGTAGAGGGCGCCCAAAAGTGGGAGGCCCGACCCGTTGATGTGTTTCATATAGTAGGTTTGAGGTCGTTGCGCCAGATGATGCCATACATGTATGCTTTTGATTTGTTATAGAGGGTCACCATTTGTATTTTGATTCGGTTCTGCTTATCGGGGTGAGTCCCCTTATTTGTTGATTCCACCTATAGGTGAATTCATGACTTAGTATTATGTATATGTGTTTACCCCTGTTGGGAGATTCTATGAGTGGTAGCTGTGTCTATTGTTGTTTTGACCCATTATTGAGAGTTGCAAGGCTAGAAGTGAATTCTTGTTGTCCATTATGGTAGGTTTTATATGATTCCTGAGTAATGTGGTTACGATTTGTGATTTAGATGCTCTACCGGGGTGAGAGTTCAGTAAGTGTTTTGATTTTACTGACAGAATTGAGTTAGTGGAAGATTGTAATTGGTATGATGTGTATTCGACTTGTGATTCAGAGTTGAGGGTGAGACCCTCACGATTCCATGTGATTTGATATGTTTCAGCCGGGCTGCATGCCGCTATGAAAGAAATATCAGGATGAGATCCTTGTGAGTTGTTCATATACTTTAATTTTTCCTTTTAAATTGATTTGTAGGATGGTACTCATAGAGAGTTGTGCCTGTAGGGCTTGTTTGATATTTCTCTTATGTGTTTCTCTTTGCATATTCAGTCATTTTTCGTTCTATGCTTCTTGAGTTTTAGCTTACGGGGTGTGTGCCCGGTGGTGTTAGTTGTGACTTGTTGATTCGGGTGTATAGTTAAGAGGTCTTCATGTTTCTTGCATCGTTGTCAGTGTTGTGGAGGTTTGAAACAGAGTTCTACCGGATATGAGGCTAATTGCCAGTGCTGGTTTTGATTATGGGCAGCTATTGTGATCAGAAATGTTATAATGGGCCCATGTGTGGTGTGTCATGTTGAGTGGTTGTACCTTATGGGTGTAGGCATGAGTTGTTGCAGCTGGTTGAGACTGATACCGGGTGTGGATTTAGAATCGGGTCTTTTGAAGACGAGCGGATGGTGGAAATATTGACTCTAAGGCTTATTTGTATTGGTAGAAGGGATAGAATACCGTTGAGATGGTGTCGTCAAGATTATCTGGATTGGGGTGGGCAGCTATTGTGATCAGAAATGTTATTATGGGCCCATGTGTGGTGTGTCATGTTGAGTGGTTGTACCTTATGGGTGTAGGCATGAGTTGTTGCAGCTGGTTGAGACTGATACCGGGTGTGGATTTAGAATCGGGTCTTTTGAAGACGAGCGGATGGTGGAAATATTGACTCTAAGGCTTATTTGTATTGGTAGAAGGGATAGAATACCGTTGAGATGGTGTCGTCAAGATTATCTGGATTGGGGTGACGTGGGGTCACCCGCAGGTGTATGTTGGATGTATGAATTCAGTAATTTGATGGATTCGAGGCGATTCTTGGCATGTTCGAGGACAAACGTTTGTTTAAGAGGGGGAAGATGTAATGACCCAGCTAGTCGTTTTGAGAATTTAAGTCCCGTTCGGCAGCATAAGGTCTTGAGCAGCTTCGTATTATGTGTATTGACTTGCGTGCGTGGTCGAGTTCAGTTATCGGACGATTCAGAGTCAAATCGGAAGGAGGATTCAAATTTTGGAAGCTTAAGCGGTAAGAGTTGACTGGAATTTGACCTTTTGTGTAAACGTCTCCGGAATGGGTTTTGGATGATTCCAACAGCTTAGAATAGTGATTTTGGACTTAGGCATGCGTCCAGATTTGGATTTGGAGGTCCGTAGGGTAATTTGGAGCATTTCGGCCAAAGTTGGAAAAGTTGAAGTTTCGAAGGTTGAGAAGTTTGACCAATAGTTGACTTTGGTGATATCGGGGTCGGAATGCGATTCCGAGAATTGAAACAGCTCCGTTATATAATTTGGGACTTGCCTGCAAAATTTGACGTCATTCCGGGTTGATTGATAGGTTTCGGCATGAATTTTAGAAGTTGGAAGATTTGAAAGTTCATAAGTTTGATTCTTGGTGCGATTCAAAGTTTTGACGTTGTTTGATGTGATTTGAGACCTCGAGCGAGTCCGTGTTAGGTTATGGAACTTGTTGGTATGTTTAGACGGGGTCTCGGGGGCCTCGGTTGAGTTTCGGATTGGCTACGGGCCATTTCCTCCTATTTTTGGACTGTTGTTTTCTGTCATCTGGTTTCCTTAATCGCGTCCGCATCACTTCCTCCGCGTTCGCGTAGTGGAATTTTGGAGGATAAATTATTTGTTCTCAGCGTTTGCATAACTCATTCCGCGATTGCGGGAGCCTGCCTTTCCCTTCATCGTGTTCGCGTCCGCTCCATCACGTTTGTGTAGTAGAAACTAGGAGCGGGGAGCTGGTGCCCATTTCCTCTACGTGTTCGCACTGTTCTCTCCGCGAACACGTAAATGTGCTTTCCCCTCCTTTGCGTTCGCGTGACGCTTCACGCGTTCGTGTAGCCCAGTTCCTGGGACATTATTTTTTTTCTTCTTCGTGATCGCACATGCTTGTTCGCGATCGCACAACACCAATTCGGGGCAGTAGCCATTTCCTCTTCGCGATCGCAGCTCCTCTTCCGTGATCGCGATGTACAAACACCTGGGCAGCAGAATATATTTTCCAAATCGAGGGTTTGGCCATTTTTATCATATCTTGACTTGTAGAGCTCGGTTTTGAGCGGTTCTTTGTGGGTTTTTCAAGCAAATCCATTGGGTAAGTGTTCTTCACCTAAAATTTATTATATTCCATGATCTTATCTTTATTTTTATCATTTAATTTGTGTTTTGAGTTGAGGAAAATGGGGATTTTTGAAGAAAACATTCAAAATGCAAAATCATGATTTGAGGGACGAATTGGTACCGGAATTTGATAATTTTAGTATGGTTGAACTCGTATTGGAATGGGTGGTCGGGTTTTGTGAAAATTGTCGGGTTCCGAGGTAGGGGCCCGGGGGTCGACTTTTGTGTCAGTTTTTTTTTATTTTGATAAAGATTGAGGCTTTATGATCCAGAATAGTTTCTTATGAGTTTTATTTGTGCTTTGAAGTTATTTTGGTTAGATTTGAGCCGTCTAGAGGCCATTGCACCTGAGGAGTTCATTTTTTTGTATCGGTCTGTCTACTTTGAGGTAAGTATCTTACCTAACTTCGTGTGGGGGAACTACACCTTAGGATTTGAGTCTTCTATGCTAATTGTAGCCCGTGTACGCGAGCTGACGAGTACGTGCTCAGACTTATTTATGGAAAATTGGCCTTTTACGATTCTTAGGCCCTTGTATTCACTGAATATGCAGTTGTTCTTATTGTGATTACGCTTCTTATTTACTAGTTTCACCTATACCTGCTTAATTAGAATTAATTGCTTCATGTTTCACTCTTATTGTTTATTTGATTCATATGTGCCTTAGCTGAAATTATTACCTTTCTATTGCCATGTTATCCTTTTCCTAACTGCTTATCTTTATTTTAAATTATTACTATCTCTTCTGTAATTGTTTAGCCTTAATTGAGGTAATGGTTATCTTTCTGTTGCTTCTTCGTAGCTGAATTTGTTGTATCTCTTTCCTAATTACCCAACCTTAAAAGAAGTTAGATATCCTATATTTCAGTTGACTTGTACTTATTTGGAATTATTCGACTTGTGTTAGCTCCCTCGTTGTCGAAATGTATATTGCGGACCGTTGTTACATAGTATTTCCTTTCTTGTTGAGCTGTTCTTATTATGACTAGCATTCCCGATTGTGGCTACTCCTTATGAATTAGTTCCTCTATTTCTTTGAGTTCTAGAATCTCTGAGTTGAATTATTCATCGTATCCTTGTATTATTATCATTGTTGTTGTTATACTTGTTGTTGTGGTGCACGAGGTTTCTGCCGTGCGGGTGTTGTTATTGTGATGCATGAGGTTTTTGCCGTGCGAGTGTTATTGGGTTGCACGAGGTTTCTGCCGTGCTATTGTTAATATTGATATTTGCACATGTGGTGTGACAAGGCAGGCTATACATATGTGGGTTGCGCATGTGGCGAGACAAGGGGGGAACATTATTATGCACGTGTGGCGAGACAAGGCGGGCATTCACTTTACTATTGCACACGTGGAGAGACAAGGTGGGTTGTGTCAGGGATTGATTTGTGATGACTTGTGATAGCGTAGGGGCATTCTTGTTGCTGATATTTGTATAGTGGTGCACTTACCTGTGTGAGTTCTATCTTGTGGAAAATTGTGAGAAAATATTCTACGTGTTGTCCATTCCTTTTTTCTATACTTACTAGTTGGCATAAACTATGTTAGAACACTTGCACAAGCATACACGTAGTTAAGCACTTTTATCGGTTAAAGAGGATTCTTGATATTGTTGAGTATAGATGTACATACTTGTTTAATTGCCTTCTATGTGAGAATGGATCTATTTGGCACGTGAGTCATCAGTGCGATTATAAATTGTAATTAGAGCACAGGATGCTAAGCGTTAGGGTTCAGGAATTGGGACCTGTGAGTTGTGAACATTCTGAGGTTCGGTACCTCGTGGAGGTTATTGGCTAAAACTCGGTGTGAAAGCGGTCATTTTGTTGAGTTGTTATTTTCCATTCATTTATTTGTGATCACCGGATTTAGACCATGTTTTCGTACATCTACTGTGTCATTATTATAGTATTCCGCTGATAGTTGTTGTTTTCCTTTCTTACTGAAATTACCATATTATTTGCCATTTTGCATAGTCTTTATGTAGATATCATACTTTTTTGTTCCTATACTTATACTTATTCATGTTATTTAGTCCAATAGGTGTCTTGACTGTACGTCGTCACTACTCAACTGAAGTTAGTCTTGATACTTGCTGGGTACCATCGTGGTGTACTCATACTGCACTTCTGCACATTTTTGTGCAGATCCAGGTATTTCAAAGTCAGTTGATCATTAGTTAGCTGTGCGGATTGTTGTTGTGGAGACTCAAGGTAAACCTGTTGCTGCATTCGCATGCTTCGTAGTCACCTTTTGATTTTGTATTCACACTGTTTACTTTATTTCAAATAGTTGTATTTTGAAAATTGTAGAAAACTCTGTAGAGCTTATGACTTGTACTATCGGTTTTGGGAATTGTATATTTTATAGAGATTTCCGTTTCAAAAATTGTTAGATGTTATTTAATTGTTGTTGTTACTCAGTAAATATTAGGCTTACCTAGTCCCTAAGACTAGGTGCCATCACGATACCCAACGGAGGGAAAATTGAGTCATGACAATAAGCTAAAAATGAGCTCTAACTCTGATGAATCCGCGCGTGACAACCCTTTAGAAGTGGAGGAGAAATATGACCAACACCGGTTCTTATCGTTGGAATGAAATGAACGGTACTATGCCGAGTCGATTACGAAGAAGTTGCTCCTGGAAAGTGGTATATTGCTGGAAAATGTCCTAAATTGACTTCCCGAGTTCCATCAGAGGCTTGTAGACATGGGATGGACCAGTTTTGCCCCTCAACCTTGCAGAGCCAATAAGCAATGGGTGAGGGAATTCTATGCTAACCTTACAACCATTAAGTTAAGAAAGTCAATCATGAAGATTCGGGGCAAAATGGTGAATTTCGGAGCTGAAGCTGCGAATCGAATATATCACCTGTAGGACCATGACATGGCACCATTCTGTGAGAAAGATTGTGCCTCAGGCAAGTGGTTGGTCTCCAAATTGTGCCCAGATATGGTTGTTCAATGGGCAGCTAAAAAGAAAGGGATCACATCCAAAGAATTCACAGTCGAAGCAACGATATGGCTAGCCATCATATGCAGTTGCATCTCCCCTGTGGGGAATATATGGAATGTACCAATAATAAGAGCTCAAATGACCGCTTCCATTCTTGATGATATCTAGCTCAATGTTGGTGCGATTTTCATCAATGAGCGAGGGATCATCGGAGGCAGGATGGTCAATCATTGATGTTCCCATCTCTCATCACTGAGTTGTGCCAGCTTGCAGGGGTTGCGAAGGATCCGAAAGACAACTGGATAGATCCGGGAAAGCGTATTGCTCTATTGAAGAAAAGAGGATAGGGCAGCGCTGTGAAAAGCAAAAAGAGAAAGTTGGGATCGTCTTCTCAGACCGACTAGGGTAGCCAACCATCATCTTCTATAGGAGGACCATTTGCTATGCTTTCCGAGGAAATGCGGCAGATTCGCGACCTAGTAGTTGGCCTTCCACAGGGACCTACGAACACATCTGAGGGACCCTCATTTTGCATTTCAAAGAAAGAATTTCAAAAGTATCTTGATGATCAAGAGAAGTAGGGGGATCACCTTAAGAACCTGGAGAAAGCATACATTGATTTGGCCACAGCGCACGGTACTTTGAGTACTTCTCATACCAAGATACCAAATGCACACACCAGGATAAAGAAGAGGGAGAAGAAGAGAGATAAATTCTTCACCTGCATGTGGAAGGGTTTGAAGTGGCTATGGAAAGTCCTAAAGCCTCAAGAGTCGGTGCCATCGACCGAGCCGGAAGATGATGATGATGCTCCAGTTCATTGGTCCAAGGAAGAGGAAGAAGAGAAGGATGCGACCGAGTCTGAAAGCGAGGAGAGCCCTTGATGTAGTATTCAGGGAGCACTTTCTACCATTTTACTCTATTTTGTTTAGTTGCATTGAGGACATTGCAACATTTCTAGTTGGGGGTGGCTTCTTGTATAACTGTTGATATGGTAGATTGATATTTTGTTTTCATGTGATGTGTTATATTAGTATGTTTACTAGCTTCTTGAATTTTTGTTTTTATATATAATATGTTTTATTGACTTGATGTGTATTAGCTTCTTGATTTTTTTATAAATAGTATGTTTTATTTTGTTGGCAATATCCTTGGTTTTCTTTGGAATGCGGTTCTTTTTTAGAGGATGCCAATTTTCTTTTTGAACCGAGTACTTTTGGTAAATTATAATGTCGACTTTTCCCGATGATGGATAGCTAGGCGACTTTCTTAAGGGAATTAGTCCTCTAGTTTAGATATAGTTTTTGTTGGGGTGTGTGCCCTTTGGCCAATTTGTGGCTTGCTTGGTACCAACATGATTTAAACCTCGACATATGAATTCTTGATCTATGAAAAAGAAAAAAGATTGAAGTAAAGATCATTGTCATGACTTTTAGACTCATTTTTTGGCTCTTTGATTCAGTAAATAGTCTCTTAGGCTATATGTGACTTCTTTGAGTTCATTGGTTTCAATTGGATTTTGGATTTGTATTCTACTCGAGTTTTCATGTGCCATGTGTGGTGAGATTTATTGTGAGTTCTTTTGCATTATTTGTAGTCTAGAACTTGCCCGGAATGTTCTTCAAGGCAAAATCCTAGACTAATTTGGTTTGAAAAATGATGTTAGGCCTTCCTTGGACCATTATTATGCCTTAAATTTCCTACCCTTGTATATTTTCCCTAGTCAACCCCTTTTGAGCCTTTAAACTTTTTCTTTGGCAACCATGTTACAAGCTTTAACCCTTTGTTCTTTATTGATCTATCCTTTGGCATCCTACCGCCCTAAGTACTTTGAAAGTGTAAACATAGGCTAAAAGGGGTGAAGGTTGGAAAAGTTGTGATGTGGAAGTTGCTTAAAAGGTGAAAGGTAAATAAAAAATATATAGTGGAACCTTCCTTGATTAAAAAAAAGAGTAAGAAAGAAGAAAAAGGAAGGGAAAATAAGGAATTGGGAATAAATGGAAGACTAGGTGATGAAATGAAAAATGAAGAAAGGATGGAAAAGTTCTTGAAGGAAGTGTACTTTCATTGTTGAAAAATTGAAGTGCCTAGGGAGGTTTTGAGTCACTCTAACCAAAATTGTGCCACACCTTAACCAAAAGCCTAAACTACAACCCTATAAGTCCTAATTGATTTTGAACCAAGTTTGTCTACATTAGTGGAGAAATACATGAAGGGCAAGCTTATGGCACTACTTGTGTGCATTTGAACATCTTTGTGTGAGAGAGTTAATTCTTTCCATTTGATATCCCATATATGTTTTGAATTGCAATTTATGAGTGTGGGATTCTCTCTTAAGTGTCAGGGCACATGAGATTTGAGTTGTGAATTTAATCCCATTTTCAATTGGGAGGAATGAACAAGGGAGAGGTATTTGTGATAAAGAGGTTAATTTTGAAGCTTTAGTGTCATGACTTGATTGTTACTTTGATTAACATAGTGTTTGAGCACTTGAATTGTAATGAAATTTATGAGAAGTTTTTGGTGTTTCATATGATTTTGGATTAATTATTGGTACCAATCAAAGTCATGTGTTTGTGCCTAAAGTAGACCTTTTTGACTTGGCATGATATTGATGCACTATTGAGTTAAATACTTGGAAGGAGATTTTGTGCTTTGATTGCTTGAGGACAAGCAATAGTATAAGTTTGGGGGTTTGATAAGTTGGTATTTTACCAACATATCTCATTTTTAAGCTAAGATTATTGCTATGTTTGATTGATAAAATTGTGTGTTTAATGCCGTTTACTTCTATTTTATGGGTTTTATGTGATTTAGAAGTGATCATGAAGAAACCAAGTGAAAAGGAGTCAAAAAGAAGTTGAAAAGAAGAAATATGGAAAATGGCCTTAGATGTCGCAAATGCGACATCAACTTGGCAAATGTGAAGTGTCAGTAAAGATAGCAGAAGTCGCAATTGTGATAGAGGAATCGCAAATGCAAAGTCAACCTTCACAAATGCGAAACCAAGTGCACAGTGCTTTAATTCGCAAATGCGAACTTTGAGACTGCAAGTGCGAGGATCAACAGTAATGCCATTGTTCGCAATTGTGATCCGCACTTCGCAAATGCGAGTATCGCGCTTCCGTTCTGAGCACTTCTGTAATTTCATATTTTTTGGCCCCAAACCCTTTAATACACGACCTAGCTCAATTGTAAAATATCTTTGGTAGATCTTTGGCTGATCTCTGGACATCTTTGACATCTCTTGACTATAGAACACAAGATTTGGAGTTAGGGTTCTTGCACACACACTTGGGTCTTGAAGATTTGAAGCTTTTGGTTTAGAATTTCTTACCTATTTATGTTCATTTCTTCATTTCCTTGCTTTGTATTGAATATCTAAGTATGTAGTATTTATTCCAACACTTGAATCTTATTTATGGGGATATTCATATTTAAAGCGTGGATTAAATATCTTGTTGTGCTTATGTATTGAATGATTTTTATTTAGTATGAAGTGAGTTATTGTTTCTTTAATTATTCTTATTCTTTAATGTTTCCAAAGGGAATAGCTAACCCTAGGACTCGCCCATTTACTTCGAATTAATTTTGGGAAAGATAATTTGGGGTTGGGAAAGATTAATTAACAATAACTTGAAGCGTTAACCCTCACTTTATAGATTCTACCTAGGGATATGATTGAACTATTTGTAGCTATATTTGGGTGTGCTTAATCTCTTAATATTTTTAGGGATAATTCAATTAGGAAGTCTTGTTAGTCTTTGGAAGAAGCTAATATAGAATTATTACCCGAGGCTAATTAACATAACCTCGCTCATATTTGTAAAATCATGAAATACATTGGATTGTTACTTGAGTGTAATTCCCATTGCATCCATGCTTGTAGCCATTGATCATTTTACTTACTTTCTAGGTTAGTTTACATTTTTGCAATTAGTTATAAATATTTTATCAAAACCTTTCTAAGTGTTTGGCTTAGCATAATAAGTGATAATTCTCTTACATGTCTAATCGCCTACATATTGTTCTCTGTTGGATTCGACCCCGACTAATAGTTGGGTAAATTATATTGCAAGCGACCATGTCCATTTACTTTTTAGTAGTGGATTTGGACGTCATCAATGTATTAAAGACTCTTATGGTTCATGAAAGTGTCTGTCATTCTCCGAACGCGGGGAGCGCGACCGGTGCTTAACCGAGATAACCCGGCCGAGCAACCATATTAGATTTTCTTCTACCAAAACTCATCCATGAATAAAGAGGAGATGCACTCCATTAATCAAACACTGAAAAGATTTTATTAACAACTCTCATCTCATTTCCATTAACAGCTTCGTTCATAATTTCCAAAATATTACAAGTTTATAGATATAATGAAAAACATGTTTGCCAAATACCAACATTTCTAGTTCAATTACCCACATCAAACACCACCCACAACCTGTCTACGGAGACTCTAAGTACAACAGAAGAGTAATATGGAAATGCCGGATATACGTCAAAACACAAAGTATAACATCAAATGATATCAGGCCCGGAATATAGTAGGGCTCACCAAAACCCGCTGAATAGGGAGTAACTGCTAACGAGGACCAAAGTTGCCCGCCGATGAACCACCTGCATCAATTGAAGATGCAGCGCCCCCGGCAAAAGGGACGTTAGTACATATGGAATAATACTAGTATGTAAAGCTAAATGTCCTCTTTCAAAATGGAATATCCATATAAAAAAAGGAAAACCATAGAAACAACAAGCCACAATCAACAATATCCAAATGTCCAGTTAAAACACAATAATTTTCAAAATACGAACTTCATATACAAGTTTGGTTAGGAGATCATTAGCATCGATATACCACCGTCTTTATTAGCACATAGTCCGATCACGCCCGATCGGCTAGGCCATCTCCCCACGAACAATGTGGTTTGACATGTGATGCGAAATAAAGTTGTTACCAAGAGTAGTACCACCATGTGCGCAACATGGCGTCCGATCTCCACCCGATCAGCTAGGCCGCCTTCCCACATATGCCATGTGGATTGACTTTTCCAATTCACAGTTATTACCAGTTTCATCCCAATTAAGGGGAATAATCACAATTTCACCAATATTTTAATTTCATCCCAAATAAGAGGAATAATCACAATCCATCCCTACACCGGCACGTGTAGTTTCAGGTGCGGGCCTTATGACCACCCTTCCTCAGTTTTGCTAATGATGCTCCCAAAAAATATTTTTGATTTGATTTACACACAAAGGTAACATAAATACAATTGTACTCACCTCAACATCTTTCACTTTGAATAAATTCACATTAGTATTTCCAGTCACTCACAACAACAATATTCCCTTAGCTCATTTGGCCATTCACAAAATTATTTATTCCTGGCACGGTGGCCGTATTTCATATTCCACATTTTCACCTCTTTCAATTTCAAAAATCACCATCAAATATCAACATATAGAATATTTCAGCAATCATATACCTCAAATTCATTAGTAATGGAAACTTTAAACACAAAAGATTTCTTCCCAAAGAATGGGGCATACCGACCAGCAATAGAAACACACATCAAAATCATACACAATTTATTCTCTCAATACTCTTTCCCAGAAATGACAATATATAATTTCAACGCCTGAGTATGTGAGAACTCGAGCCACACTGGATATATTTATAAAGCAAAGCATTACTTAAAATAGCCACTTATGGGCATGAATTGAGGAGAAAAGCTTTTAGGAAATTCTATTTTCGAAATCATTTTTTAACAGTGGAGTCGAGGCTCATTTCATAATATTTATCACACCCTCTCATTTCCTTGGCACCACTAGCCACAATTATAACTTAAATTCTTGGCACGTTAGCCACACTCTATATCCCCAATTCATTTTTTCATTTTCAAGCATCTTTATAGATTACCAACAACAAGACATTTTCAATCAGGACATTAGGTACATATATGAGCAATTTAGAGCCTTAAACATATCGAGTTTTTCTTACACAATTTGGCATACTAGCTTTCATTTGAAACACGACTCAAAGCCATAACATTTTAATACGCAACCCATACTTTGAAACTTACCGGAACATTATGGAATTCGATTGTAAGAGAGAAAGTTTAGCCAACATACCTCGCTTTGAGGTTTCCTTTAATTACTACAACATTCCGGTAATGCTAGCAATCCCAATCTATTTTGAGACATAACAAAATTGAACACAAATTAGGAAGATATTCATGGTTTCAGCTCATTTGAGCATTTTATCAAACACTAGGTGTGCAAATTTGGCTACAAGGTTCTTCTACAAGATTTCCTTCATTTCACATCCCAATCATTACTGTTTTAAGCTCAACAATCTTCCCACAAACCTTATTGGTATATGTATGTATAAATAATACTCTTATACCCAAGAATCATACTCCTAATCAACCATTTTCTAAACAAATTCGAAATTGAAAATTAGGGTATGGAACCTTACCTCTTAGATGAAGAACTTATGAGATTTCCTTGTTGGATTTTGTCACGCCCCGAACCTGGGGGGGAGAGACCAGCACCCTGTGCCTCACCTATCCTTGCGTACCAACTTGCGACTAAGGGACTCTGAACATATAATGTCATACTTTGTTCGTGGCCACATTGCAAGACAATTTGCTAACCTAAATATAAAACTGAACGGAAGCTAACGCTGACTAAACATCAATATAAAGCCGGGCCGACAAGGCCGTCACAACTACTATAGCTAACAACTCAAAAAGAATATACATACAAGGTCTTCAAGCCCGACATGCTTCACTAACTGACATGATATGTCTACAAGCCTCTACTGATCATGCCAAATGAAGGAAGGTCTTAACCATAACATACCTGAGCCGATTCTCTTAACAATCCCTTTAACACACGTCAATTGCGACAACATGTAACGGCTGACCAAAGTAGGGAAAAACTCTGTGTGATATTATTGAGAATGATTGTACCTTACTCCCTTAGAATTTGCAAATCCCATTTTTATTACGCAGTATAACTACGTATGAAATTTTTTCTTAAGATCGTTACCTTGCTAAATTTAATCCATCTCTCTTAATGAATTTGATCACAATATTGAATAACTTTTCTTGCTGAAGCTATCTGTTACTTTGAAGATGTAAATGTCTTCATTTTTGTGAATTAAAGAAGTCTTGAATTCCATCTGTTACTACATGTAGTCATAAGCCTCAATTTTGTGGTTTTGAGAGGCTTTTTATATAAGTGGGTGTGGGCCCCACACTTGTTATGATTACGTCACGTAATCTCACAAATTTTGCCACCTTAAAGAATGATTTAAGAGTCATATTTTGTGACTTGTTGGCTGCCATGTTAGTGCTCATCCATTCCCAACCAATTAACCACTAACATTTTAATTAATTGTTAATCTCCCACTAAAATCGATAATTACCCGATTATCCATATAATTAGGAATTATCTCAAATTATTTAAAATACTATTTACTTTTAACACACTTTGTACACCTCACTATTATGGTCATGTGGTATCTTGTATGACACTAGTCCATAAATACCGGATATTTTAGCTTGGGCCATATTTTATCCCAAAATGTCAAACTTCGATGAAAATTCATTTTCTTCGATTCGCTTACCCTCTCACCTTCACGAATTTACTTATCACTTATTTGAAATAGCATAATGCTTATGATCTCAAAATAATCTCATTCCCGAATTTACGTCGATTAACTTACGACGAAACTTTAATGTATGAAAATGCGGGATGTAACATCTCATTTCCGAGCTTCCATCAATTTATTTATGGCGTACTTTCACGTACGAAAATATGTGGTGTAACATCATTCCCCCCTTTGGAACATTCGTGCTCGAATGTTGACTGATGCACTTATCATTATCATAACTTATAGCTCTTGTGAATACCATAATACTCTCATTGCCATTTAGGTAATTGTTTTGTGAATAAATCCAAAGTCCAAGGTATTCCCACCTGTAGGTCTCTTTCTCATACCACGGCCCGCGGTCATAATTCTTCCAATCTTGTCATTCTTGCTATCTTCTGTCATGCAGCCTCTACGACTTTTTCCTTATATGTGCGCCTATGCGACTCTTCCCTCCAGCTGTTAGCAAATCTCTAGGCCTCACTTTGTGAACATATACAGAGCTTGATAAAATGTCCCTCTGGCTTCTATAAGAATACTGAAGTTCTTCGCTCGACACTTTGTTGAACTTACAAATATTGCTATATCTTATTTCATAGACTCGGTTATCCATTCGTATGACTTTACTGCATCTAGGTAGGTCATACTATACCATAACTCTTAATTCGATTTATCGTTACTAAGGCCTGCTACCAAACTCCAGGTTACTCTTTCGATGCTTATCATATATGTATAAGTCTAAGTCCTTTAATGCTTCCTCATTACTGTTCATCTTAAGAATGACGGCCTACTCTCATCTCATACTTTGTAATTCTTATCCATCCATTGTTGATTCACCTCAACATTGATCTATAATCTACCATTGATAACTTGACCTTTTATGTAACACTGCCACTAGGGCTCACGCCTCATCGGGGACATCTGGAGTAATGGGACTGATCCACCTCATAGCATCCCAATGTGATTTAATTTATGTGGATATTTTAAACCTGTGCAATTCATGAAATCCTTTAAAATCATTACTCAAGTAAGGTTCAAACGTCATCCTTTATTTATCACAATTATACCCTTATTCTACTAACAAGGCAGCATTCCATCTCTTCTAAATGTTATTAGTCTTAGACTCTTTTGAGTTCATTCAAGCTATACTGAGCTTTCTATAACTTAGAGAAATGTCACGCCCCAACATCGGGGAGCGCGACCGGTGCTCAACCGAGTGAACCTGGTCGAGCAAGCCTAGTAAACCTTTCCTACCCGACTCATTCATGATCTAAAAAGGGAATGCGTCACCATTTGCAAAACAGGGGAGAGATCAGTTATATAAATATATAAACGTTGCTAGTTCATTTTGTTTTTCCATTATATGCATTATGCCATAGCTAAGTATCCAAAATACAACTCGATCCAACGACCGCCCCAACACACATACATGACCCACAAAAACGTCTACGGAGCCTCAAAGGATACAAAAGAGCAACATGACAATGCCGGCAACAAGGCCCCGGCTATACCTCAAAATGTGAAAACTTATACAAAAGAAAGGACTACATGACCCCTGGGAGAAATGGGGCTCACCAAAACTGCTGTGAGGAGAGAAAGAGAGCACCACTATCTACGATCGGCACTATCTGCGATGGAACCACCTACATCCATTCAAAGATGTAGCGCCCCCGGCAAAAGGGACGTTAGTACTGTCGAATAGTACTAGTATGTAAGGCAAACACCAATCTCAGTAGAATGAACAGTGAAACAAAGAGAAGGCAGTCACAATAATCAATAAGTACTTCATGAAAATACAAGAAAACACCAAATAAGGATTACACAATTCCTAATTCAATCTTTTCATCTTTTTAGGTTAATAATCTTTAGTGCCAAGCCACAACTCACAATGCCACTGTATTTTTACACGGAGTCCGGTCTTGGCCCGATCGGCTAAGCCATCCCAAGTGAGACATATCCATATCCACAATGTGAATCAATAATTCCAACACAAATGCCACCATGTGTACAGCATGGCGTCCGATCTCGGCCCGATCGGCTAAGCCATCTCACTTGAGACATAACCTCTTTCAATTATCCACTCAATTCACATTTCTTTCCCATCTCCATTACATGGCACAAACAGCCTCATTTATTAAGTAGTTCTTGGCACTTGGGCACATTTTACAATTCAAATCTTTCCCCTTTTTATTTGTTCGAATAACATCATCATTCATGTCGATAAGTACCATCACATAAGGCATTCCACACATAAGGGAAGGAGCTTGGAAAATCATAATTACGTTCTCAAATAGCATGATGACATGGTAACCATCTAAAATAATGAGGGAACATGAATCTTTCAATCAAACGCACTAAGGCAAACAATTCTAGTATAATCAGGTTGGAACTTACACCAATTATTCGGACACTAGGAGTTCGATTCTAAAAAGAAGAGAGTTAGCCATACATACCTCAATTGCGCTTCTTTAGACTCTATAATTATCCGGAACCCTTAGCAACCCCAATCTATTTTTGCAATATACAAATTGAACCCAAAATTAGGAAAACATTCACGGTTCTAGTTCCCTTTTCCACACTCCTTTTTACCACACATGCATGCAAGATAAACAACCCTCATACCCATGGACCATCTTATTAATACCCCATTATAACTATGTTTGAAATTAAGAGCTGGGGTGATGAAGTCTTACCTTTTTGGATGAAGAAATTGAGTGCTCTACTTGAGTATTTCCAAGCTTTGAGCGATGGATGAAGATTGATTGATGAAAATTAGTTCCTCTCTCTAGAACCCTCTCTCTCTCACACTAGAAATATCAGAAATGAGCTCAAAATAGACTAAATAGGTTGTTTTAATGGAATGGGGGTCGGGTTTTAAATTAAGAAAAATGTTGCCCCGACACAGGTCTGCAGTCGCATATGCGGCCGCATAATGGTTATGCGGTCCGCAAAGTGACCGCATAAATGGCCCTCAGGGGCCTGAACTTACGGCCTAGGTATGCGACCAATATGCGGTCCGCATACTCGTTCTGCGGTCGCATAATGCACCGCAGAACTCCCTCCGCAAAAACTCAAGAGGGATTATGCGATTGATATGCGGTCTGCATATCAATTATGCGGTCGCATAATCGACCGCAAAAATGACCTCAAGTTGGCCAAACTTACTGCTTCACTCTGCGGCCATTATGCGGTCTGCAGAGTGATTATGCGGCCGCATAATGGGCCGCAGAAATGCGTTCTTCTGCGAAATATTTTCCCCTCAGTCCGTAGGGTACTATTCTACTATAGTAACGTAGGAATCTAACTTGGCACCACTAAATCCCAAGAATTTTTTTGGTTTAAATTTTTACGGGTCCTTACATCCTCCACCACTTAAGATCATTCGTCCTCGAATGAGGTTCAAGGTTTGCTTAACACAGTTTCAGTTGCACCACATAACATCAGCCCCAGATTTGCCTAACTTCCTAACTTTCTGAAAATTTTGCCATAATACCTTTACGGATGCAATTTCTTTGTTTCTCAACTTCCGACATAATTCAATTAGACCAATATTAGTAACAAATTCCATAATTTAGGCCATTTAGGCATTTTATCAAACACCTAGTAGGCATGAATCTCTACATCTCTTACCCATAGAATTAGTTCATCCAACTACTACCATTTATCAACAATTTATCCCACCATCTTTCTTAAACAATTCATAACATCCAACATCACATACATGACCATCCATCCACACCCAACCAACAAATTTCCATCGAATAATCACCTTTCAATCTCTATAATGGATATGTATTTAAATTGGGAACTTATGGCTTCCAATCACCATACCATAAGTTCCAATAATTAATTCATACTCATATTCCTATAATATATCCATACATGTAAATCTAAGGGTGTAGGGTTACCTTTTGGAAGAAATCTTGCAAAACCTTCCTTTGAGTTCTTGAAGAAATCTCTTGAAGATCTATGTATTTTATGGAGGATTGAGTTAGTTTTATGGTGAAATTGATGGAATGAAACACCAAATTAGTAGGGATTACTCACCTTAAAGATGGAGGGAGTTGGAGGTCTTGAGAGAATGGAGGAAAACCCCAAAGTTCAGCAAAGCAAAATGGGGTAAAATGAACCCCGAATGAGTATATAGCATTTCGGGCACCACAGGTTGCGCTGGGGGGGCTGCCTTTGGCGCTGGTTCCAGTACCTGAAAGAAGTCCCAGCACCAGGGATAGCGCCCCGCGCTACCCTTGGCGCTAGCGACCGGAAATTATTGTCCCGACTGAGTATATAGCATTTCGGGCGCCATAGGTGGCATTGAGGGGGCTGCCTGTGGCGCTGGTTCCAGTACCTGAAAGAAGTCCCAGCGCCAGGGATAGCGCCCCACGCTACCCTGGGCGCTGGCGACGGGAAATTGTTTTCCCGACACGGGAATGGGCATAACTTTCTCATACGATGTCCGAATTCGATGATTCTTTTTGCTATGGCTCCGTAATTTTAATACGAATCTAGTTATTCAATCAAAACTGAATTTGGAGCCCATTTGATAATGTAATACCACTTATACTCGAAGAAACAACGTCGTTGAAACACTTTTGATGTCAAAATAGTGCGGTTCCACCCCATGGGTCTCCTTTGATACTCGAATACGTTATTCCCGAATACCATTGTCGCACTTTAAAATATTAAATCATTATGAAATTTTAACGGGGCCTTATAAGAAATTCCATCCTGCGTGAATCAACCTCTGAACGGCTAGAAACTACCCAAAAGCAACTCAAAAATATCAAATAATGCCTTAGGAAACAAACCCAAGCGATAAAGGTCGAATCTTTAACCAAATACTCAAAGTCAACCAAAAGGTCAACCCGGGATCGCACCTCGAAAACTGACAAAACTCACATATTCCGACAACCCATTTGAATACGAGTCCAACGATACTAATTTCACTCAAATACGACTTCGAATCGATATTCAAAACCCAATAATTCACTTTAGAAAAGTTTAGACAAAAACCCCCAATTTCTCTTTTAGAATCATCAATCAAATGCCAAAATCGAAGATAGAATCATATAATATAATCAAAACCGAGTCAAAGATACTTACCCCAATCCATGTGGTGAAATTCCCATCCAATATCGCCCAAAACCGGGCACCAAATATACAAATGTGATAAAATGAACAAACCCTCGAAATAAATAAGATATGCCAGTGAATCCGCTTTTGAGGTCACTAAGTCGCATCAGTGACAACCGCTTCTGCGGTAGAAATCTCGCATCTATGATACCAGCCCCACAACCAACCTATCGCATATGTTGTCAGAGAAGCACTCATGCGCACCCGCATCTGCGACCCTATTCGCAGATGCGCTCCCTCTCCTGTGCTAATTCAACCACATATGCGGTTCGATCCTTCCTGAGCCAACTTCACTTTTGCAATAACAAATCCGCATCTGCTGGCTCGCATCTGCGACCAGCCCTCTGCAGATGCAGACATGCCAGAACCCGAACCTTTAGCAAAGCCAACATAACCCAAAATGATCTGAAACTAATCTAAAACACACCCGAGCCCCTCGGAACCCCGTCCGAACATACCAAAAAGTCCCAAAACACATAACAAACCTACTCAAGGCCTCAAATCACACATCATAACATCAAACCCACGAATCATCGATCAAGATCAATCTCTTAAGTTCATAAACTTCAAACTTCAAACAAGCGTCTGATTCAAGCCTAACCAATCCGAAATGAACCCAAAATTTGCATACAAGATCTAAATGACATAAAAACCTATTCCAACTCACGGAAAAACAATCCAATCCCGATAACATCGAAGTCAACTCCCGATCAAACTTATGAACATTCCAAACCATCAAATTGCCAACTTTCGCCAAATAGTGCCAAAATTTCTAAAAATATCCAAATGCAAATCCGTGCATAAGCCCAAGTCCAAAATCACCATCCAGACTTAACGAAACCGTCAAAACTCCGATCTGCGGTCAAATACACAAAATTCAAACTTGGTCAACTCTACCAACTTAAGCTTCTAAAATGAGAATCATTCTTCCAAACAAATCATGAACCACTAAAAAACCAAAACTGACAATACATGCGAGTCATAATGCACCGTGTGAAGCTACTCATGACCTCAAATCACCGAACCGAATGCAACTCAAAACGACCGGTCGGTCATTACATTCTCCCCTACTTAAACATATGTTCTCCCTTGAACATGCCAAGAGTCGTTCCAAAACCATCAAATCACTATATAAAATCACCTTACACATACCCATGGGTGATCTCACATCACCACAATCGATGTAATCCAGAAAACACAACCTAACTGAAGATCCTTACTTCAACCTTAGTCCATAAGCCTTAGAATCAAATCCTCAACATCTGGAACTCATTATAAGACCCCGATTCTCGCATCTATACATTGTATAAGTTCCAAAAAACTATATTAATCCACAAACATATTCTAGAATATAATCACATGATATACCACATAACTCAAGCACTCGTAGCAATAGCTTCCGACCACAATAGCTGCCCAATAACAAACCTAATACTAGTAATAAACCTCGTATCAAGTAAAACCTTGTTCTGAATCTTTGTACACTGCCAATGATGAATGAACAAGCAAAAACTCATAGCCACTCACCAGATCAACTAGTCATGGAGCTTTCTCGCCCGATAAGAACCATTGCCAAATTATAAACGAACTTCTGATATTATTCTTCCAAATATACCTTAATCAAATCTGATAGTACTAATTTCAGATCCAATAACCTTATCTCATCCAGTACAAGTTGCTCAACCGACATGCCACACCAATGCCATCTATAGCCCCATACCATACATTATGTGCACCAAACAAGCAACAACTCGAATATACCCAATGATGGAAAGAGAATCGAATGAGAGAACTGGCCCGCAAACTCAAAAGATATCATCACAGGAGTACTTCTATGAACCCATCACACAAGGTAGAACCAAACCACACAAGATAAACACAAAGGATAATATCCCAACATAACTCCGCTGTAATATGTGACCCAATCCAAACACCGGTCCACATGAAATACCTCGAGCCATGATGCTCACAATCAACAATAGTATGCATAGCAACAACAAACACACAAAGTGCATGACCATAACCATAGAGAAATGGATAGCACAATATGCCACAAATAGGAATACCATAACCATGGCGCAATAAACCTTTCAACCCCCCAAGAGCCATCTCGCTCGAATTCCGCCACAAGGCCCAAATAGGACAGCATCATAATAGTCAACAGTCTCACAACCCATCATAGCATAGAAGAGTAACTAATGGAACAAACCAGACACGAATAGGATCAACTCTAACCTATGACATGCCCTTCAAAAATAGTTGTGTCAAGTAAACAAACCTGATCTGATGTGGAATACACATCCTACTTAGGCCTACCAATGGGCCCCCAAACCAATTCTGATCCTCCCGAATTAGGTAGACAACCATCCCAAAGATCCATTGTAACTTATCCATAACACATACCATCAGTTGTCTAACTTTACCCGTGTCTTGATAGTCCACCTTTGAGACTCCCAGTCTCCAAATTGCAAGAATATAAAAATAATCATATCTGATCCCGACTCGACCACTCAAATGACCGACACACCTCTCATGCACAATAATCGCACGAGAAATACTTTCATAATCCTTCTGTGCTAAATAGTAAAATCTGAACATCATCAGTCGAACAAGTAGGTGATTACGGTAATACCAGGCAAGCATCCGCAAGTCAAAGCACAATGCGTCTGAAATGCACATTCATCTTAGGTGATACCCGAAAGTACCAACATTCTTCTAAATATCTGAAACCGTCCCTGCTATCCAGAACCCATGTCCTTCCCTTTGAGACTGGATCGCAACCTTGTACATGCAAACCTCAATCTCCTACGACACACCTCATCCATCATGCCATCATATGAAAATACGAGAATCCCATTATCAACTCTAAATCACAGGTAGGACAGATACCCCATCAACCAAAAACCTTCCACTTTACTCCCATCCAAGAGAAAATCACAACACACAATATACTCTTCATACCAATAGAAGACATATGTCCTAAGCCACGGTATAAATCACTGATAACTCTTCGAAATACAATAGCATAAGACCAAGCCATCAGAACTGAATCCCTCTAACTCAACCAAGTCACGCAAGTCGGCAAATCCAAGAGTATTGCCCCAAACACCAGTAAAGCCTCACCATATTATAAGAACCAAAAGAGCCGATCATAACCATTATCATGCCGATCCAAACCAATACCAAACTGACCTATTTCTTTGAGTTCATTTCGAATTGCCTTCAACTTAAAACTTCTCCTAGCCAGGACACTACGATCCTTAATCCAAAACTCACTACAAAATATCCTAGCATGAAACCACATTTCCCTAAAGCCCGTAAGCCATTGTATTCCCTCTTAAGCACCCAAAAATACAGCATCCAAGATACCCACACTGATGAGACCTTATGTGAATTTAAATTTGTTTCCTTAATCTCTCTAATACTGAAATATAGAATCCATAAGGATACAATAATACTATGAGTCCTGATACCATCTATTGCAAATCTCAGATCTTAGCCTTTTACAAGTCCGAAAGTTCCTCAAATGCCACATATAAATCTTGAACCCATTAGAACCTTCTCGGGAGTCATCCACCCTATTCTAATCTCAAATGCACCTCCCAAACGAGCCGAATGACCTATGCTCCATTAGCACACCAACACCCAAAGAAGTAACCCCACCTTAACGCAACCGAATGACTCCCTTTTATTAGCACATTAGACCCATCACGAAAAATATAACCAAATCATTCCAAGATTTCCATATATCCATAAAGTGTAATACATCTTGCATCTAGAAATTTCCTTGTTAAAGTCATCCTCAAAACTAGCCTCTGCAAATCATTATGGATCCTCAAATATGTCTCAGACCGAAACCAATACAACACTTAACCATGCAATTTGATTGTCGATATCAGACTCCCCTAATTGGCTCGAAGGTATAAAACATAATATATGATAACCCACAATACCCTTACTCCATAACTGCCATGATCTCGTACTGTAATTTAACGGAATCCTTCACAAACAAATGTAGAACAAATCATAAAATACCTCAAATCATTTGCTAAGCGCATATCCATCCTCGTGATAGTCAAGCCAACTTCCTCAAGTGATCCAAAATTAGATTGCAGTGCATATAGCCCACTAGTATAAGGATAACTGTCCACATAAATATTATATGAATCACATATGTGTAAACCACCCCGGAGGAGATAACCCAACTACTCAGCCTCAACTGGCATCTCTCTAAGACCCCATCATAGTCGCAACTACTATGCAATCACTTAATTCTCTTGAGTCTGAACTCGTCGTCAAGACATAAGAATCTACTTCGTTCTACAAATGCACAACATGAAAGTTCTCTAACACACTCACATCTTAAGACTGTATAACATATGCGAACAGAAATTAATCATCCATCATCCTTTTACAACCCAAGATAAAGGCTTCAAGTTGAAACGAAATCATATAATAAGGAAAGAAAGAAGGGAAGTTTCCTAGATGCCCTGTAGACTCTCGAACATAGGTATGGACGTCATTATATAGATCAACAACATTCTACTACATACTTGCTCATGACCCGTGGAACCTATGAACCTAGAGCTCTGATACTAACTTGTCGTGACGCAAAATTCCACCAAGTTGTGATGGCACCTAACCTAACCCGCTAGGTAATACAAATAGTATAAGTCACTACTGTAATGAGAAATCATCAATATTATGAATAAAATTGCAAAAGAATTCCATACAACTATCCCAAGGACTGGTAGTATAAGTCATAAGGCATTATGATTTAGATTTATGAAGCTGAAAAAATGAATAAGAGGTAGCTTGAATCCGAAACGTTGGTACGTCTCCAATTCAAAGCTTCGTCTTCCACTGCTACTCAGCTGCAAAATCTGCATGCAAGGTGCAGATGCGTAATATGAGTACAACTGACCTATATACTCAGTGAGTATCTTGACTAACCTCAAAGAAGTAGTGATGAGGTTTTTAATTCCAAAAGTTACTCACATAATCTGTGCATCTCAATATCATATATAACACAGAGAAGAATCCAGGGAAGCAGTCACTAAATAACAGATACCAAATAGTAAGAGTGCACAACTCTTATAAGGATAATAAATTTGTGATGACCCGGCAGGTCATTTTGTATATTGTAGCCCCGTCCTCCCCCTCCCCCCCCCCCATTTATTGCCTCTTCCATGTTCATTTGTGGTTATGTGACTTGCTGGGGTAGTTGAATTGGTTCGTAAAAGTTTTAGAGTGAATTGGGACACTTAGTCTCAAAGTTGGAAACTTAAGTTAAAAGAGCTTACCGGAGTTTGACTTTTGGGTAAACGACTTTGGAATAGAGTTTTGATGGTTTTGATAGTTTCGTATGGTGATTTTGAACTTAGGCGTATATTTGTAAGATGATTTGGAGCTCTGTAGGTTGGTTTGAGGCTTTTTGGCAAAAGTTGGAAAGTTAAAGGTTTTGAAGGTTGGGATGCGATTCGTACTTTTGGTGTTGTTTCATGTGATTTGAGGCTTCGAGTAGGTTTGTATCATGTTTTAGGACTTTTTGTTATGTTTTGATGGGGTCCCGGGAGCCACGGGGGTGTTTCGGATAGTTAACTGATCCAGAAGCGGAATTATGCTGATGGAGTTGGGAGCGCAGAAGTAGAATGTTTTCATAGGCGCGTATGCGCAGATGCGGATAGGCGACCGCAGAAGCTTAAGGTCAAGACATTATTTAATCTCGCAGATACGATAAATGGACTGCAAATGCGGTATCGCATGTGCGATGATTTTTATCACGGATGCGATTTGACTGGCAGGCTTCATAAATTCGAGGGTTTGAGTGTTTTTCTCATATTTTGGACTATTGGAACTCAGTTTAAGGAAAATTTGGAGAACTAATCACCATAATTGAGGATGTAAGTGAAGTTCAATCACTTTTGATGTTGATTATTAATTACCCATTGATTATTACACCTAGTCTATATGAATTTAAAGTGAAATTTGGAGATTTTAGATCATGTTGTTGGAGAGTGAGATTTGGTGATTTGAGGGTCGATTTGTAGATGGAATTGGATGAAACTAGTATGGTTATACTCGTTATTGAATGGGTGTTCGGAATTTGTAAATTTTGCTAGGTTCGGGCGTGTGGGCCCGGGTTGACCTTTTAGGTTGACTTTGCATATTTGATTCAATACTTTAGCTTTATCATTTGGAATTGTTTCCTATGGATATTATAGATGGAATTAAGTTATTTTGGCTAGATTCGACCCTTCCAGAGTTGGATTTGCACGAGAAGGGCTTATTAGTGGATTAATTTGTTTGTTTGAGGTAAGTACCTTGTCTAACATTGTGTGGGAGAACTACCCCTTAGGATTTGAATTGTTTTTACTATTCGAATTATGTGAAAGACGTGTACATGAGGTGACAAGTGTATACAGGGGTTTTCATGTTGTATTTGACTAGTTTAGACTCTTAGCTTATTTATAAGCACTTAATTGAAGTTATTATTATTTGTTCTATCTTTCGTTGATAATTTTATTATCACATGGTTTAATTGGAATTATCATTATATATTCTTGTTTCCATTAGTTACTCTTACGTGCATTTACTTTTATTAGTTGTTTAATGCCATTCCTTCCATTGTTGTGCTAATCTCATGCATGTAGTCTTAGTTGTTATCTCTTTCATTGTTAAGCTTATTTCATGTATTTGAATTGAAAGTTGACATTTAATGGGAATATCTTCATTGTTGAGTTATTGAATGTCGTAGTTGTGAAATCTATTAAACAATGAGGTTGAAATTGTTAATGGTTGAGATATCTTTCCTTTTAAGTTGTTTCACATTCCGTTGTTGCTATTGAGATTTTGTAGACATTGAGGTTGAGCCTTGGGCTATGTGTTGTGCAGTGGTATAAAGATAGGGGTTGATATGCATGCGGCGAGATAAGGTGGGATTTATACGTGTGTTTCTAGTAAGGGAATTACTTGAAGCCATGCGGTGAGATAAGGGGGCTAAAGCACGGGAAGCTATTTCGGGAAAAATATTTTCAAAAATACAAATGCAAGGCTCACGCGGAGATATAAGGAAGATTGAGATTGTAAACTGTAAAATGTGTACATTCTATGTTAAAAAGGCTTGTTGGTTGAACGGTTTTTGTTATTCCTTCATTTGTTTTACTTGTATTTGGTTGTATTTGATTACTGGTTGTTCTTATCATATGCTCATTCTTGTTGTCCATTAAGTGCGGTAATATCTGTTGTTAGCCTTACATTATTGTACTACTTTGTTGTCATTTATTTCCTTGTTTTCTGTTATTAGATTATATTATACTCTATTTAGTTTTTCTTTGTCCTAGTAGGTGTCTTGACCTGGCCTCGTCACTACTATACCGAGGTTAGGCTTGATACTTACTAGGTACCGTTGTGTAGTACTGATGCTATGCTTCTGGACATTTTTGTGTAGAACCAGTTACTTTCGCTCGTGTGAGACGCTAGTGATTGGACTAGCTATTTTGGAGACTTCAAGGTATACGTGCTTGACGCCTGCATGCCTCGGAGTTGCCTTCTACCACTGTTTTCTACTATTTATTTTCTCATTAAACAGTGTTGTATTTTGAGAGTTCTATTGTATCTCTTAGAGTTTATGACTCAGTTCCATCGGGTTTTGTGAAATATTGTGACTGTAATTCAGTATTGATGTATTCATGAGACTTATTGGCTTTATTTAATATCCTTAGTCGTTATTTTTGTCAAATTCCCTTGTATGTTAGGCTTACCTAGTCTTAGAGACTAAGTGCAATCACGACTACCTCAAGTGGGATTTTGGGGTCGTGACAAGTTGGTATCAGAGCTCTAGGTTCATGGCTATTACGCGCCATAAGCAGGTTTAGTAGAGTCTTGTAGATCGGTACGGATGCGTCTGTACTTATCTTCGAGAGTCTACGAAACTATTAGGAAAATTTCACTTCTTTGATTCCTTATCGTGCGAATTGTTGATTTCGAGATCTCAGCCTTTGTCTTTCTATTCTCTCATAAATGGTGAGGACACACACTGCTGGATCAGATGATCAAATACCTGCACCCTCTACTGGAGACGCAAGAGGACATGGTCGGGGTAGAGGCTGAGGAGGGGTAAGTGTTGCAGCCAGAGCACCTGCCCGAGCAGCCACTAGTAGCTTCGGTTGGGGGACAAGCACCCAAGATGCCTGTTGTTACCCTTAGACTTCAGGAGACCCTAGCACAGTTTCTGAGCATAAATCCCCCTTGCACCAGCTATGTCTCAGGCTGGGGGAGAACCTTAGACTCCCGTGGACCATACCCTAGAGCAGTGGGTCCATATTGACCAAGTGCCGGCAGTCATGCCAACCCAGTCCGTTATCCCGGTTCAGCTTGAGGTCAGGCCGGAGGTATCTGAGGAGGAGCAGAGGAGACTTGAGAGGTTCCAAAAGTATGATCCTCCTACTTTCAGTGGCACAACTACTGAGGATACGCAGGGTTTTATAGAGAAGTGCCATTGTATTCTCTGCACCATGGGTATTGTGGAGGTAAGCGGGGCTGCTTTTACTACATTTCAGCTATTAGGAGCAGCATATAGGTGGTGGCAAGCTTACAAGGAGGGTAGGCCAGCTGATGCAGCCCCACTCACTTGGGCTCGGTTTTCTAAGATATTTTGGAGAGAATTTGTTCCCCAGACCCTTCAAAAGGTATGGCGCACATAGTTTGAGCAGTTGTGTTAGGGGACTATGTTAGTATCAGTGTATGCCATCAGATTCAGTGAGTTGTCTCGATATGCACCTGCCTTGGTTTCTACTATCAAAGAGCGAGTCTGCAGATTCATCAAGGGGTTCACGTATGGTCTTAGGTTCAGTATGGTTTGGGAGTTGGAGACATATACTCCATTTCAGCAGTTGGTAGAGATCGTACGGAGGATGGAGGGTATGGAGGGCCGAGAGAGAGAAGACCAGGAGGTCAAGAGGCTTTGAGGTACTGGAGGATTTAGTGGTAGCCACACTACAATTTTAGCTCGTCATGGCAGAGGATATATGAGTCGGCCAGTTGTGCACAGCCACTATCTAGTGCACCTCCTACACTGGGTGCCTTCAGCGGTCAGTCCAGCCAACTAGGCCGGAGTTAGTTTCAGCAGCCACGCCCATCGAAACCTTGTTTCGAGTGTTGTAATACCAGACATATGGTTAGGGACTGTCCCAGACTTAAGAAGGGTGCACCTCCACAGACTATACAGTCTCCATGGATTACACAGGGTCCACAAGGTTCACATGCCATGGTTGTTTCTCCAGTTGCCGCTCCACCTGCATCGCCAGCTAGGGGTGGAGGTCAGGTGGGTAGAGGTCACCCTAGAGGGGGAGGCCAGGCTTGTTTCTATGCTTCCGTGGTAGGATGGAGGCAGTTGCGTCGGATGCGGTCATCACAGGTATTGTTTCGGTCTGTCCTAGGGATGCATCAGTCTTATTTGATCCAGGTTCCACTTATTCATAGGTGTCAACTTACTTTGCTCTGTATTTGGAGATATCCCGTGATTCTTTGAGTGGTCATGTATATGTGTCCATGTCTGTGGGAGATATTATTATTGTAGACAGTGTTTATCGATCGTGTTTGGTCACTATTGGCGGTTATGAGACCATAGTTGATCTATTGCTACTCGGTATGGTACATTTTGACGTGATCTTGGGCATGGATTGGTTTTTGCCCTATCACGCTATTCTGGATTGTCATGCCAAGACTGTGACACTAGCTAAGAGTATGGGCAGATTTGAATATTTACCAGCAGCACAGAGGCCACTAGCCATGGATGTTCAGGCTTTGGCCAATCAGCTTGTGAGGATGTATATTTCGGAGCCTAGTTGGGTTCTTGCTTGCATAGTTTCTCGATCTTCTTTGTAAAATGGAATCAAAGCGCGTTAGTATGATGACTACTATTTGCTTGTCCTTAAGGACACAGTGCAGCAGGGGAATGCCAATGAGGTTTCTATAGGAGATGATGGGGTGTTGCGGATGCAGGGCCGGATATGTGTGGCCAATGTGGATGGATTCTCGGTCTTCCTGCACCCTGACGGGATGCACAATACTCCCTCTGAATATGGCCTCTCATTCCACATCCGTAACATACTGGCATGTCCAGGTAGCAGACTCCCGAATGTATCCTCTCACACTTAGGGCATGGGGCCCTCTGCTGCTGCTAGAATCTCCCTCCTGATCGGCCCTGATGGTGGGACCCCTACTGCCCTGACCGGGCCTAAAGCGACTCCCTTGCTGACCGTGCCCTGATGACGGGGCACTAGCTGAAGACTGAGCATAAGACTGGGACGGCCTTGATGATCCTCCCCAAAAAGCTGATCTCCCACCTCCGAATGAATCCCCAAGGTTGCCCACTGATCGGGCCCTACTACTACTTTCCCGTTCTATCCTGATCTTTAACTTTCGAGCCTTCGTAGCTTGGGCAAATGCCACCATCTTTCCATAGTTCATGTCAGAATTTAGAGCAGCTGTAGCAGCCTCATTAATAACCAAAGGGCTAAGGCCCTGCACAAATCGACGCACCCTAGCCTCCATAGTCAGCATCATATGAATAGCATACTTTGACAGGCGCACGAACTCCATGTGATACTCCCACACACTCTTTCTACCCTATTTATGGGTCTCAAACTCCATAGCACAGGCTGCCTTAGTCTCGGCAGGCAAGAAATGGTCTATGAAGGCATCTGCAAACTCACTCCATCTCGCCGGAGGGCTCCCCTCCTCACGGGAATCCTCCCACATCTCAAACCAGGAATATACCACCCTTTTCAGACGATAGGAGGCTAACTCTACTCCCTCTGTCTCTGTAGCATGCATAACTCGGAGAGTCTTATGCATCTCATCAATGAAATCCTGAGAGTCTGCCCCGGGACCAGTACCTGTGAACATTGGAGGGTCTAACTGAAGGAATATGTTTACCCTAGAACCGGAAGAATCTCCTTGCAAGCCAAATGAGGTGGGTGCAACATTTGACCTCTGAGCCTGGGAAGCTACTAACTGAGTCAGCATCTAAATAGCTCCCCTAAGATCCCCATCAAAAATACCAGGACCGAGAGATAGGGCTGGAGGTGGAACAGGTATATCGGCGGGAGGGATTGTGGCACCCTCCGCAGGTTTAGGAACTGGGGTAGTCTGTTCTGGAGTAGACGAATCAGGAAGTGTGATAGTAGGGGGATTATCCTCACCCGCATTATCAAGTAGGGGATCAATAGCCACTCCTGGGGTGGCATTGGCTTCTTGGCCGATTATCGCTCTCTTCTTATGTGCCATTTACTGAAAGTTAGAACAATGCACAAGTTAGAGGAAAACAACCTCACATTCCACTCTATCGCACGATATAGAACAACAATGAAGGGTATCATTCCTAAATGTCCAAGTAGCCCCCTAATTATGGATGTGGTCGACAACACACCGATAAGAAGGGCTCTACTAGACACGGCTTCGAGACATCCTAGGACACTTTAAAACCTTAGGCTCTAATACCAAGTTTGTCACGCCCCAACCTCAGGGAGCACGACCGGCGCTCAACTGAGTTAACCCGGTCGAGCAAGCCTATTAAACTTTTCCTACCCGACTCATTCATAATCCAAAAAGGGAATGCATCACCATTTGTTAAACATGGGAGAGATCAGTTATATAAATATATAAATGTTGCTAGTTCATTTTTCCTTATAAATATTATGCCATAGTTAAGTTTCCAAAAGCACATATAGTTTACAATTTAGTGGAAACGAGTTTCAAAATACAACTTGATCTAATGACCACCCTGACATCCATACATGACCCACATAAACATCTACGGAGCCACTAAATGTACAAAAGACCAACATGACAATGCCGGCAACAAAGCCCCGGCTATACCTCAAAATGTGAAAACTCATACAAAAGAAGAACTACATGACCCCTGGAAGAAATGGGGCTTACCAAGACTGCTTCGAGGAGAGAAAGAGAGCACCACTATCTGCGATCAGCGCTATCTGCGATGGAACCACCTATATCCATTCAAAGATGTAGCGCCCCGGCAAAAGGGACGTTAGTACTGTCGAATAGTACTAGTATGTAAGAGCAAATACCAATCTTAGTAGAATGAACAGTGAAACAAAGAGAAGACAGTCATAATTGTCAAAAAGTGCTTCACAAAATACAAAGAAACACCAAGTAAAGATCACATACTTTCAGAGTTAATCTTTCCGTCTTTTTAGATTACTAATCTTTAGTGCCAAGTGCCACAACTCACAATGCCACCGTGTTTTTACATGGAGTCCGGTCTCGGCCCGACCAGCTAAGCCATCTCAAGTGAGACATATCCATATCCACAATGTAAATCATTAATTCCAACACAAATGCCACCATGTGTACAGCATGGCGTCCGATCTTGGCCCGATCGGCTAAGCCATCTCATTTGAGACATAACCTCTTTCAATTGTTCACTCAATTCACATTTTTTTCCCCATCTTTCATTACATGGCACAAACAGCCGCATTTATTAAGTAGTTCCCGGCACTTGGGCACATTTTACAATTCAAGTCTTTCCCTTTTCATTCGTTCAAATAACATCATCATTCATGTCGATAAGTACCATCACATAAGGCATTGAACACATAAGGGAAGGAGCTTGGAAAATCATAATTACGTTCTCAAATAGCATGATGACATGGTAAACATCTAGAACAATTAGGGAGTATGAATCTTTCAACCCAACACACTAAGGAAAACAATTCTAGTATGATCAAGTCGGAACTTACACCAATTATTCGGACACCAGGAGTTCGATTCCAAGAAGAAGAGAGTTAGCCATACATACCTCAATCGAGCTTCTTTGACTCAACAATTATCCGGAACTCTTAGCAACCTCAATCTATTTTTTTGCAATATAACAAGTTGAACCAAAATTAGGAAGACATTCATGGTTTTAGCCCACTTGAACATTTTATCAAATACTAAGTGTGTATTAAGGTTTCAAGGTTCTTTCATGGGAGGTTTTATCTTTCATAACCCATTCGTCTCCATTCTTAGCTTGCATTCTCCCTACACCCTTTTATCTTACATGCATGCAATGTAATCACCCCCATCCCCATGAAGTATCACACTAGTACCCCATTATAGCTATGTTTGGAATTAAGAGCTGGGGTGATGAAGTCTTACCTTTTAGGATGAAGAATTCGTTGCCCTACTTGAATATTTCCAAAGCTTTAAGTGATGATTGAAGATCAATTTGATGAAAATTAGGCCCTCCCTCTAGAACTCTCTCTCTCTCTCTCTAGAAAATATCAGAAAATGGGCTCAAACTAGTCAAAAGGGGTGTTTTAACGGAATGGGGGTCGGGTTATAAATTAAGAAAATGGGTGCCCCGACACAGGTCTGCGGTGGCATATGCGACCGCATAATGGTTATGCGGTCCGCAAAGTGACCGCAAAAATAGCCCTCAGGTACCCCAGAACTCCCCTTTGCAAAAGTTCAAGCAGATATGCGATCAGTATGTGGCCCGCAAAGCGATTATGTGATCGCATAATTGGGCCGCATAACTGGCCTCAAGATTGGCCAATTATTTCTTCACTCTACGGCCATTATGCGGTCCGCGGAGTGGTTATACGGCTGCATAATGGGCCGCAGAAACGTGTTCTTCTGTGAAACATTTTCCTCTAAGTCTGTAGGGTACCGTTCAATCAAAAAATCCAAACAGCGGCTCGTAAGCTCGCCGCAAAGAATTTCTATTATAATAACGCAGGAATCTATCTTGGCACCACGAAACCCCGAGTTTTTGGTTTAAAAATTTTTACGGGTCCTTACATATTGGCCTTCCCGGGATGATACAAAATTGTGATATCATAGTCTTTTAACAGCTCCAACCACCTCTTCTGCCTCAAGTTGATATCATTTTACTTGAACAAATACTCTAGTCTCCAATGATCCATGAACACCTCACACGACACGCCGTAGAGGTAATGCCTCCAAAAGGGTAAGATGATGATGGGGTGTTGCAGATGCAGGGTTGTTTAATGCCCTCGGCCGATACAACATGCCCCAAAAAGGAAACTTAATCCAAACAAAACTCACACTTTGAAAACTTGGCATATAACTTACTATCTCTGAGAGTCTGAAGTACAATCCGAAGATCCTGCTCATGCTCCTCTCAATTGCGGGAGTAGATCAAGATATCATCAATGAATACAATCACAAAAGAATCCAAATAGGTCTTAAATACCTGGTTCATCAAATCCATAAATGATGTTGGGGTATTTATCAAGCCAAATGACATCACTATAAACTCATAATGCCCATACCGAGTCCAGAAAGCTGTCTTAGGGACATCTGATACCCTAATATTCAACTGGTGGTAGCCAGACCTCAAATCAATCTTAGAAAAAACTTTGGCACCCTGAAGCTAATCAAATAAGTCATCAATCCTCGCCAACGGATACTTGTTCTTGATAGTGACTTTGTTTCACTGCCGATAGTCTATGCACATTCTCATCGAACCATCCTTCTCCTTCACGAACAACACAGGCGCACCCCAAGGCGAGACACTAGGTCTAATGAATCCATTATCAAGTATATCTTGCAATTGCTCCTTTAGTTCCTTCAATTCAGGCGGGGCCATATGGTATGGTGGAATAGAAATGTGTTGAGTGCCCCGAGCCAAGTCATTACAAAAGTCAATATCTATGTCGGGTGGCATTCCCAATAGATCTGCAGGAAACACCTCTGAAAACTCACGTACAACAGGTATTGAGTCCATAGAAGGAACTTTTGCACTAGAATCATGAATATAGGCCAAATAAGCTAGACATCCCTTCTCGACCATACGTCGAGCCTTCACATAAGAAAAAGCATTGCTGGTAGAATGGCTAGGAGTCCCTCTCCACTCTAATAGAGGAAACCCCGGCATGGATAAGGTCACCGTCTTAGCGTGACAATCCAGTATAGCATGATAAGGTGACTGTCAATCCGTGCCAAAAATAACATCAAACTCTACCATATCAAGAAGTAGGAGATCTACACTAGTCTCGAGACTCCCAATAGTAATCACACATGAGCGATAGACATGGTCTACAATAATAGAATCTCCCATAGGCATGGACGCATACATAGGAGCCCTCAAAGAATCACGAGGCACAACCAGATATGAAGTAAAATAGGATGACGCACAGGAATAAGTAGAGCCTGGATCAAATAGAACTGAAGCATCTCTATGGCAAACTGGAACAATACTTGTGATAATGACGTCAGATGACTCGGCCTCAGGTCTAGCTGGGAATGCATAAAAATAGGGCTGGGCCCCACCACCCTGACCTACGCCTCTCGGACGGCCTCTAGTTGGCTGGCCTCCACCTCTAATAGCCTAACCTCCACCTCTAATGGCCTGAACTCCACCTCTGGCAGCCTAACCCCTACCTTTAGCTGGCTAAGCGGGCGGTGAAGCAGTCGGTGCCGGAGCCATGGCACGAGAACTCTGTTGTCGCATGCTGATCAACAATCTAGGACAGTAGCTCCTGATGTGACATGTACCCCCACACTCAAAACACCCATCTGAATGTTGTGACTGCTGAAGCTGAAACTAACACGAATGGGGCGTATAGCCTCGATGGTAGCTCTGGATCGGAGGCGCACTAATAGGAGCTGATGGTGCACTATAGGCTAGCTATCTAGGATGAGATACATAAGGACCAAGACTACCCAAAGCATTGTGGGATGCCGAAGCACTAACTGAAATGGCATAGGAGGATGGCCTCTACCAAAGGTACCCTTGCCTCCAGATGAGCACCACTAAAACCACTGAAATGACGAGGCCTCTTATCAGAAACTGGCCCCCTCTCCTGACCACAAACCATCTCTATCCGTCTAGCAATCTCTACGGCACTCTAGAAAGAAATATCATCTTTGGTCTCCTTGACCATCTGTAGCTAGATACTGAAAGTGAGCCCATCAATGAATCTCTTCACTTTGTCCCTCTCAGTAGGGAGCAAGACAATGGCATGGCGAGCTAGGTCCACAAATCGAGTCTCATACTGGGTGACTTTCATGCCACTCTAATGAAGGCGCTCAAACTACCTATGATACTCCTCTCTCAGAGTAAAAGGAATGAACTTCTCTAGAAATAACTGTGAAAATTGATCCCATGTAAGTGAAGGCGGCATCGAAACAGAAAAACGGGAACCAAAACACTTGGGTGTACTAGCGATTGAATCCTAGCGATTGGCGACTCTTTTTTGAAGCTTGAGCAGGCCAATAATGGCTTCTTCGTCCACTGGCCAGCCTCCTCTTGAGGCTGGTCAGTCGTCGCTACCATCCCCACATCCCCAAACAATCACTACAAACCCTAATCCACCCACAAATTACACATAATTATTACAACCAAGTTCATTAAATGCCCCCATGCAAACCTTAACCTTACAAACCCTACCCATCGTTCCCATCAAAATAGTGAAATATTTCCATAGTGAACCTGTGATTAAATGGAAGAAAGCTGACGTAAACCAATCTATAATACAACAAATATTGACACTAGCAGTGCTTGACAAATTCTCATCTTGTAAACCAGTGATCAATGAACTATGTAAGGCAATGCCAATAAAATGTGATGTAAAGGTGCGTGTTCTGTTTGTCTTATTGAAGACAACTATGTATTGATCAGGTTGTCCTTGTTAGAAGATTATGCTCACTTGTTGTCAAAGCCTGCTTTTTATTTGAAAGCATAAGGGGAGATGTGGCAGATGAAATGTACAAAGTGGAACCCTTGGTGGATTCCTGATGAGAAAACTCCTATTGCAATAGTGTGGATTAGTTTTCCTGAACTACCTCTTAATTTCTTTGGTAAGGAATTTGTGTTTTCGTTGGCTAGTGCAGTAGGAAAACCATTACACATTGATTTAGCCACACAAAATGGTACTAGGCCTATTTGTGCAAAGGTTAAAGTAGAGGTGAATTTATTAGCTAAATTTTCTCAAAGAATCAAAATTATGGAGGAAGAGGATAATATTGGACCTGAGTAATCAAAGTGGATAAGGATCAAGTATGATTACATGCCAAAGTATTGTAAAACATGTAAGAAGCAAGGTCATAGTGAAGTATATTGTTGGGTGATACATCCGGAGTTACATAAAAAGTTAAAGAAGTTGTGGAGGATCAAAGTAGAGAAAAGGAATTGGTAGGTACTGCAGCTAATGCTACTAAAGTACTTTCCAATGGTAAGGTGCTTGGGAAACCCATACCTAATCCATCTAAACAAGAGTGGATGCAACGGAGGCAAAACAAATATCAAAGAGACAAGAGGGGTCATATTATTGAAGCTCCAAAGGATCAAGAAGTGGACAATATGAAAGGTAAGAACAAAGAAGAAGCAGCAGTGGTCACAAAAAACACATTTGATGCTCTTGAAGTTGAAGAAATTGAGCAACCAATGTTGAGGATTACTTATGGCAATGGAAATAGTAATGACAAGGCAAAGGAGATGATGCAGTAGGAGAAGGAATCCCAGAAGGCCAAGCAAAAAAAGCAGCTAGAGAATGCTCATATTTCCAGTCCATATCATAAGTGGAATAAGAGTGACAATATGACAGTATTAAAGCAAGGGTAAGAAGAAGAAAGGTGTATAAAAAAGTATATGTATTAGAAGTAGGTAACGGAGAGAATAAGGAGGCAAACAAGGAGGAGATCTTAATTCCTAATTCTAATGGGAGAGTTAATCTAACAGAGAAAGGGAATCAAAATAATCAAGGATTGTGGAGGGTACTAGAAAAGAATCTACTATAGAATGGATACATAGGAGATTTGGTGTAAAGAAGGAAGACTTAATACAGCTCAATGTTTATGTTAATCATTCATGACATGCAATACCCTCTCAAATATATGAAGAATTTGCAAGGTATGATGAAAAGCAAGAAGGCGGCATTAGGAGATCATTGTGGAGTGATGAGGTTAACAATACAGAGGCTCAAATTGATGCAAATATTAGTCCAACAACCAAACAGAAGAGAAGCAACACGCAGGAACTGCTAGGCAAAATTGATACTGGTGCTACAGTAAACCCTAGTGTGCTAAAAAAACTAGGGTTGAGGGTGGCTTGAGTTCTAGAAAGCAGCATTCAATACAACCAGCTGGAAATGATAAAGGATCACCAAATGAAGCTAGAATAACTGGAGGATCAGCTACTGCAGATTCATCTAAGAAACAGGCCAACATAACAGTAAACCCTAGCGGAACTGTTGAGGTTTTGGCCAATGTTGAAGGTGTTTTGGTGGACCTTTCAGGTGGTGATCAGGTTGAAGATGTTAATGTGAAGGTCTTAGAGGCTACAATGGGGTCATAACAACAAACAGTTGGTGGCAAGGATAGTGATCCCAATAAAACGGTAATTTATGTAAAGTCTGCTACAATAAACCCTAGTTTGGGTTGAGTGTATGAACTACAATTTCGAGCAATCCAGGAGGCAGTAGCTGTTCAAGAGCATGATTATGAGGTCTTGAAGAATTCAAGTGTGGTGCAAGATCACATGGAGCAAGCTATTGTCCCTATAAGTACAGGTGTGATTGAGACAGTCCCAATGGCATGTGCCTCAGGTACTGGACTTCCAATACAAATTCAGATAAATGCTCCTTTGAAATATCCCAATCAAGTGTTACATGATATTATTACACATAATATTTTTCATGTGGATGGACACAATGCAATAATAGAGGAATAGCAACTGGAAGAAGAAGGTGATAATGAGTCTATTGATGGGAATCTTAAGGTTGTGGGTAGGGAAGGAGATTTGTCAACTGGAGCTTGTGCAAGGAGTGGGAAGAAAGGGAAGAAACAAGCACAGAATAAATAAATACTGCAACCTACAAGAATTGTGCCCAAAAGGGATGTCTCAATGACTAAATGATGATTAAGACAATGATTTGGAATATAAGGCTTGTTGGGACTCAAAAGGCATTTCAGAGGGCAACATGCAAAGGGAACATGGCTTCTTCATTGTGGCACTGATGGAACCAATTCAAAATGCTAGACACATTCAGTGGTACAGCAGGAGACTAGGTATGGATGCTACAATATCTAATATTAATGGTAAGATATGGCTATTCTTTGATGTTGTAGTTGAATGGGAGTTGTTGATGGATACTGAGTAGCAGGTGACAATTAAGGTGTATCATCAGGGCATTGGCAAACACAACATGATGACATTTGTGTATGCTAAATGTTCTTCTCTTGAAAGATTAGAATTGTGGGATAATTTATACTGTCTTGCTAATGACATGGAATTAACTTGGCTCTAAAAGGGACAAAAACACAAGGTTCTTCCACAACCATGTTAATGGTAAGAGGTAGAAGTTACAGCTCAAAAGAATACAAAATGGAGATGGAGATTGGATTGAAACACAAGATCTCATGGCCACTGCTGCTGTAGACTTTTTCCAGAAATAATTTTCACAAGATGTTGATCTTGCTGATTTTGAGCTACTGAATAATGTTCCTACTATGGTGAGTGTAGATCTGAAATTGGAGCTATACAGAATTCTAACTATAGAAGAAGTTAATGAGGTAGTAATGCTTTATGTGGTAACAGTGCTAGTGGACCTGATAGTTTCACTAGCATTTTCTTTCAAGAGTGCTGGGATATTGTAAGTGAGGACATTTTAAACATAATGCAGTTATTTTATAGTGGTGCTTCACTGCCAAAATCCATAACTAACATCAACCTAGTACTACTGCCTAAGAAGACATTGGTGCAAATATTTTTATATTTAAGGCCAATAAGCCTAAGTAAGTTCATAAACAAGGTGATCTCTAGGGTGGTACATGATATATTGGAAAGGATATTACCTTCATTGATATCCTCCAATGAGTCAGGTTTTGTTAAAGGGAGAAGTATATTTTAGAACATACTACTCACACAGGAGATAGTCACTGACATAAGGCTTAGGGGAAAACCTACAAATGTAGTGATCAAAATTTACAAGAGGTGAGTTTATATTTACTTACCTTGAATATCCAATTTTTTACAAAAGAAGGAGGAAAGATTATTACAATGATCTCATCAAAAAGGTCAAAGCCAAGTTGCACTCATGGAAAGGGAAATTACTGTCCTTTGGCGGCAAGGCTACATTGATCTCAGGTGTGCTCCAAAGCATGCATACTCACATACTCTCAGTATTGGACCCTCCTGGCAATGTATTGAAGCACTTACACAAGACATTTGCTAGATTCTTCTGGAGTACAAAGGAAGAAGTAGACATTGGACTAAATGGCAGAACCTATGTCTACCCAAGGAAGAAGGAGGATTAGGTTTTAGATCATTACTTGATGTGTCAAAAGCTTTGTTTGCCAAATTATGGTGGAAGTTTAGGACATTAAAATCATTATGGTCCAACATCATATGGAATAAGTAATGCAAGAAGGAGATACCTACAGTGGTGCAATTTATAAATGGCTCTCATATATGGAGAAAAATGTTGGAGGCAAGGGAGGAAGTGGAGCATGAAATCTTATGGGAGATGAATAGAGGATCTACAAATGTATGGCATGAAAACTGGACTGGAGTTGGGGCCTTGTATCATGTACTACCTCTAGAATTTCATATTAATAAAGAGCTACAAGAAGTGGCAGAATTGAGGGATGAAGAAGGATGGAATGATCAACTTCTGGATCAAACTTTCCCAGAGGATATTGCTGAGCATCTAAGGAAGGAAGTGCACTTTGATCACACTGATGACTACTGGGATACACCTAGGTGGATGCCAACCCCTTCAGGTAAATTCTCTGTGAGCAGTGCATGGAATATATTGAGGTATAGAGATACTATAAAGCCATATTTCAAACTAATGTGGACTAAAGGACTACCTTTTAAGATTAGTTTTTTCATATGGAGATTATGGCAAAGTAAACTGTCTACTGATGATTTATGGAGGAGAAATGGTTACATAATAGTGTCTAGATGTTGGTGCTTCCAGAATCCAGTAGAAGAAACACTTCAGCACATCTTCCTAACAAGTAGTACTTCTAATAGAGTTTGGAAGATTTTCCTTCAAGCTGCAGGTTTTATTGTCAATCTGGTACAAGTACACCAAGTGATCAAATCATGGTGGAGTTCTAGATGTTGTGCAAAGCTTAGGCCATTATTTCAGGCAGTTCCAGCAATTATTACTTGGGAGCTTTAGAAGAGGAGAAATACTATGAAGAATGGAGGTACAGTTTTATATCATAGGGTGGTTTATAAAGTTAACAAAACACTATACGTTCTAGCAAAGGTGAGGTATCCTTGGCTTTCAAACATTCCATTCCTTTGACCGGATATGATCACATACTTTGAAAAATATAAGCTTGTGGTGGTGACAAGAAGAGTAACTTGGCAGTACCCTTATGAAGGATGGTATAAATGCAACACTGTTGGGGCTTCAAAGGGTAATCCAGGTCCTAGTTCATTTGGTTTTTGTGTGAGGGATTGTTCTGGAGATCTAGTATATGCCAAGGCAGTGAAGATAGGATATATTACCAACATTGTGGCTGAGGCTGAGGCTATTTTGGAAGGATTATCTTATTGTGTAAAAAAGCAGCTCCATCCTCTTATCCTTGACACTGATTCTTTGGTGATGAAGAAGATAATTGAAGGGGAATAGGAGTCTCCTTGGTCTATAGGGGCTTAAGTGAGGAAAATCAAGGAGATGAAGAGCACCTTCAATGTTCTCTTTCAGCATGTGCTAAGGGAGGGCAATGTTGTGGCGGGTCTTTTAGCTAACATTGTTTTCTATTTTGCAGGTACCCTCATTTTCAGCTCATTTAATGAATTACCTAGTGAAGGAAAAACTGTGATCAACATAGACAAAGCTCAGATTCCTGGCCTTAGGGTTAGGGTTTCTAATAAAAGAGCTCCAGATTGATGAGAGACCTTTTGAAGTCACAACCTGTTGCTTTTGCCTATGCTTCCTCTCATATCTGTACGGTGTGTAACTACTGCCTAGTGGTATTAGCATGGCAACATGCTCATTCTGGAGGTAGTGACACATTGTATGGTACCTTTAGGGTAAACAGGTTATTCTCAACTACAGGATTACAAGGTGTTATGCTGATAACTAATAGTGTTTGGTACAGCTTCTATTTCTTTCCTAGCATACGAAATAGTACTATTACATTAACTGAAGCTCAAGAGCAACTGCTGTTCAATCTTAGATGTTGTATAGTATTTGAACATCATCAAATGGTATTAGTGTGGTTACATGCTCATTTTGGAGATGAGAAGACATTATATTGCTCACATTTACTATGCAGGTTGTTGTTGATTTATCGACTAGCAGGAACTTATCTTAGGTACTGTTATATTGGCTACATATCTGGCTATAGAGTGGGTTGTTGTGCACACAGAGGGAAATCCAGTTTGCAGATTACAATCTATATCAACATCTACTTCTGGCATTTCTTGATGGCTACTATGCAGTGGTGTAATTATTTGGAGTCCTCATTTGCCTTGTTCATGGGAGTTTTGTCCTGTGGAATGCATAACCTGGCGCTTGGTGAGAGCTTTGAAGGTGCTACTATTTGGTTATTGCCCTTGGCCTTTGAATTCACTTGCACTAGTTGCTTAAGGAACCTTACATCCTACCATTATGTAATAACTAGCTAGTTACTTTTGATTTATTTTCTTCTATTCTAGCTAGTGATATCCATTTTTTAGAGTTACTTGGATACCTTGTAAGACTTGGACAATATTTGGGATTTTATATCTCCAGCTGGTTTAGTCAACACATAGTCTCTCCACCATCTTTTGGCAGAACCGGTCATCTAGAACACTGCAAAGTCGACCCCATTGGTCTCAAAAATACCAATGTTGTGCAACGCCTCGTGGCAATGGTCCAAGTAGTCACGTGGGTCCTCAGAAGGTGCAGCGCTCAAATGGACAGGGAAGAGCTACATAAACTTATCCAGCCTCATCAAGGCCTCAGAAGACATAGCAGGCCTATCCCCGGCCTGTGCGGCAACAACCGCCTGAACTACCCTAACTGGCTGGGCTGCTGGAGTTTGATATAGGGGAGTCATGTGCTTTAAAGTGTGAGTAGCGGGAGTCTGTGCTCCTCCCCCAGCCTGAGAGACGGCTGGTGCCACCGGAAATGCACCGGTCAGGGCCACACTCTCCATAAAGCCCACCAAGCGGACTAGAGTGGCTATGAATCCCTTCAGGAACTAAGCTGGTCTGATGGCTGTGGTCTGGGCTGGGACCTCCTCTTCATGATCAATCTGAGGCTCCACTGCGGATGTTGCTGCCCGAGCTATAGGCAAAACTCTGCCTCTACCTCTACCTCGATCTCGACCTCTTCCCCTGGTAGTAGCTGCCACCGGGGGCTCCAGCTCCTGTTCGGCTGCAGATGTTCTTGTTCTCGCCATCTGTTGGTTCAATCATCAATGATACACTAAAGTCGCCCGATAAAGAAAGAAAGAAGTGAATTTTTTCCTAAACTCCATAGCCTCTAGAAGATAAGTACAGATGTCTCTGTACGTATCCTCCAGACTCACCTAAGCTTGCTCAGGACTCGTGAGACCTAAGCAACCTAGTGCTCTGATACCAACTTCTCACGACCAGGAATTCCCACCCTCGAGACCGTGATGGTGCCTAAAATTTTACTTTCTAGGCAAGCCAACATTAGATATAATTATTAAACATTTTTAACAATCCGAATCAATTTACCACAATAAAGTTAAATAGTCTAAAATAAGGTGAAAAACAAATAAATGCTGAAATCCAAATACAATCCCAGAACTGGTGTCACGAATAGATAAGCATCTAGAGTACTACAAATAATAGTGTGCATAAAAGCATAAATGTATGAATCAAAATAAACAGCTAAGGTGGTATAAAAGCGGACTTCAGGGCTGCAAACACTGTGCAGCTATTCCTCAAGTCTCCGCCAGTAGCTAGATCTGGGCGACCTCACTAAACGTTGTCGGGACCAACTCCGGCATCTGTACATGAAATGCAGAGTGTAGTATGAGTACAACCGACCTCATGTACTCTATAAGTGTCGAGCCTAACCTCAACGAAGTAGTGACGAGGCTAAAGCGGGCAACTTACAATAACTTGTACGCAGTAGTAGTAGTAATAATAATAATAATAATAATAATAATAATAATAATAATAATAATAATAATAATAATAATAATAATAATAATAATAATAATAATAATAATAATAATAATAATAATAATAATAATAATAATAATAATAATAATAATAATAATAATAATAATAATAATAATAATAATAATAATAATAATAATAATAATAATAATAATAATAATAATAATAATAATAATAATAATAATAATAATAATAATAATAATAATAATAATAATAATAATAATAATAATAATAATAATAATAATAATAATAATAATAATAATAATAATAATAATAATAATAATAATAATAATAATAATAATAATAATAATAATAATAATAATAATAATAATAATAATAATAATAATAATAATAATAATAATAATAATAATAATAATAATAATAATAATAATAATAACTACAACAACAACACGGAAAGAAAATAGGAAATGAAAGTAAAACAGTTAGTTTATGAAAATGAATTCAAACTTCACCATTAGAAAGCCCCGAATAACAACCTCGTAATCTCATATAAAAATACTGAAACTAACACAACAACAACAAGTACAACACACACAATCCGTTGTAGCATGCAAACCGATCCCACCGTAACATCCTTTATCAGTATCTAGTATCACGTTTACAATCTGTTGCGGTGGGTAACCCGATCCCACCTTATCATCATTTATCAATATCAACTATCCTCCCTTATTCCACCATAGTATCAATAATCAATATAAAGTATCACGTACACAATCTATTGCGGCGCGCAACCCGACCCCACAATATCATCATTTATCAATATCAAGTATCCTCCCTTATTCTACCATTTCAGTTCATCATCTTCAATTTTCATTGCGGCGTAAAACTCAATCCCCAATTAATTACATATAACATAAAAGTCCAATAACTCAATTTACAAGAATTTCTACCATCAAAGAGTGTGAGTGCAAGGCAATAAAGGAACCACGTACTAATCAAAGGATGCAACAAATATTATAAAACAAGGCACGTGAAAATTAAGGTGTGCAAGTAAAATAATTAAGGCAAGTAGCAAATAAGCACGGAGTTATGGAAGGGACGAACAACTCAATACAAGAATAATTAAATGACGAATAACAAATTACGGCATAAAAAGCATATAAAGCATGTAACAATTAAGGCATGGAATAAGATAATTTATGAAATAACGTGAAAAGATGGAGAACAAATATTTTGACGGCGTATATACACTCGTCACCTCGCATATACACTATTTTCTCAAATAATCCACACAACACATAGTTCACAAATTCCTAGTTCTCTCATGTCAAGGTTAGATCCAACACTTACCTCGCTTTGCAATCAAATCAAAGCTCAATCGGGGCCTTTCCTCTAAAATTCGCCTCCAAACCAATCGAATCTAACCAAATATAGTTCAAACAATTCAAAATAAGCTTTAGAAACTACACACGAGTGAAAAAGAATCAATCTTTAATGATTTTGAAAAAATTCAACAAAAGTCAACTCCGGGTCCGCTTGGTCAAAACCTAAGATTCGAACAGAACCCCAATTACCCATTCACCTCCTGAGCCCGATTATGTGATTAGTTTCAAAATATGACCTCAATTTGAGGTCTAAATCTCAATTTCTCAAAATATCCAATTTCTACCATGAAAAAGCATAGATTAAAGATTAAAAATCAATGGGTGTTTATGGAAATGGAAGAAAACGAGTAAAAATATACTAACCTGTGAAGTTGGGATGAAATTTATCTTCAACATTTCCTCTAGCCGAGCTCAAACTTGGAAATGCTGAAAAATAGGTTAAATCCTGACTTTGGGATATTTAAGTCACTAGGCGTCAGGCCTTCTTCGTGTTCGCGAAGGACCTGACGCGATCGTGAAGAGCAGCGGCCAAAATGGCCTTCGCGTTCATGATGGTCTATCCCCCTTGGCCATCGGGTTCATGAGCTTGGGCTCGCGTTCGCGCACAACAAACCCCAGCCTCCCCCAAATTACCTTACACACCGCGTTCACGAGTGAAGAGCCGCATTCGCGAAGGGTAATCCCTCCAATGCTTCGCGTTCTCGAGCTCTTCTCCGCATTTGCATATAAGAAAACCTCCCCAGTTACCCTTTCGCGATCGCGAGAGTAGCTTCGCGATAGTGAAGAACAAAGCACCAGATATCAGAAACAATGAAAACCAACAATCCTTCTAAGTCCAAAATCAATCTGTAGCCTATTCGAAACACACCCGAGCCCCTCGGACTCCGAAAAAAACACGCACACAAGTGTAATAACATCATACAAACTCACTCGCATGATCAAAATACCAAAATAACACCTAGAACTATGAATCAGATATCAAAATGTATGAAATTTTCAGGAAAACTCAAGAACATTCAAATTTACAATCGAGCGTTCCAATCATACCAAATCAACTTCGTTGCACACCAAATTTTTCAGACAAGTTGTAAATAGTGAAATGGACCTATACCAAGTTCCGGAACCAAAATCCAAAGTCGGTAGCAACAACGTCAACCTACGGTCAAACTTAGGAATTCTTTAAGCCTTCAAATTATTAGTTTTCAACAAATCACGTTAAATCAAGTTAGGGACTTCCGAATTCAATTCTTGGCATAAGCCCAAGTGCCAAATCACGATACGGACCCATCGGGACCATCAAAATACTGATCCGGGTCCGTTTACATAAAATATTGACCGTAGTCAATTCAAATCATTTTTAAGGCTAAAATTCACATTTCTTTCAATTTTTCACATAAAAGGTTTTCGAAAAAAAGACACGGATTGTGTACACAAATTGAGAATTACTAAACGAAGCTAATCAATGTCTCGGAATACAGAAATAAAGGCTAAAACTCAAAATGACCTATTGGGTCATCATATCGAATTACTTCCAAACTTTTCACACCAATTCAGTTCAACTAGATAGATCTATCCAAAATCTCAGAACATCAATTGGAGTCCAACAATATCAAAGTCAACTTTTGGTCAAACTTGTAAACTCTTAAGTTCTTCAAATTGTCAACTTTTGACAAATAGTGTCGAATTTTTTTAGGAACCTCGAAAACCAAATTCGAATATATGTACAAGTCCAGAATTATTGTACGAACCTATTGGAACCATAAAAATCTAATTTCGAGTTTTATCTAGAAGTCAAAGCTTGGTCAACTTTTCCAACTTAAAGCATTCAAATCGAGAGTCATTCTTTCAAATCAATCCTGAACCACTCGAAAAGAAAAACCTATCATACACGCAAGTCATAATACATCATATGAAGCTGCTCAAAATGACCGGTCGGATCGTTACATAAGTTAACTTTCTCACATGAGTTACATGGTGCAAAGAGAAAATATGTGAACATGAAATTAGATATTTCAAAACGTTATGTTGCAGTTATGTTACCCCTATAATTCACAACTTTGATACGGTCTAATGGAGGATGATTGGATTGGAAAAATTAGAATTTATGGGATGTGGAATTTTATTAATACAAAGGTAAGTGTCATGAGTTAACCAATGTATAACTTTTAGCAATATGTAAGCTTGAAGCTTGAAGAGTTAACCAATGTTTAACTTTTAGCAAACGACCTCGGAATCAAAATTTGATAGTTTCAATAAATTTGTGTGTTGATTACGGATTTGGACGTACGTTCGAATTTTTATTTGGAGGTTCCTAAACGGTTTTGGCTATATTTGCCGAAAGTTGGCAATTTGAAAGTTTGGAGAGTTCTGAAGTTTGACCGGAGTTGACTTTGTTGTTATCGGACTCCAATTATGATTTTGAGACCTTTGATAGGTTCAGTTGGTTTATTAGGACTTAGGTGCAATGTTTGGCTATGATCTTGGGTGCCTGATTGTGATTTGGACGCGTTCGGCGAATTAGAATATTTGAAAGTTAACAGGTGGATTTTGATAGTCTATTCTTGGTTTGATATTAGTTGTGGTGTTTTGAGCATTTGGATAAGTTAAGATAAGGTAATTGCAGTTGTTGGTATGGTTGGATGGGGGCCTAGGGGGAGGGGGGAGGGTGTGTTTCGAATTGATTTTAGACCATTTTGGTATTGATTGGCAGTTCTGGTGCTGGTGTGTCGCACATGCGGAACATTATGCGCAGGTGCAAGGTCGTAGAAGCGAGGTTGGGGGTCGCACCTACGAGGAAAGACCTATGAGCTGGAGGTTCGCAAAAGCGGATGTTTGTCGCATCTGCGCCTTCTCAGAAGCGATGTTTGCGCAATGAAGGAAAACTCACAGAAGCGAGGTCACAGAAGTGACGTTTTGGCCGCAGATGCGGAATACCTAGTAGAAGGGTTCTATTTTCAAGGGTTAGCTCATTTTTTATTATTTTGAGTTTTGGAGCACGGTAAGAGGTGATTTTTTAGAAGTTTTTCATTACTTTATGAGTAAATAATTTTCACTTGCATTTGATTCTATATCTTGAATCCCCACATTATTATATACTTTAATCATAGAATTTTGAAGAGAAAATTGGAATTTCTTTCTAAAATTTAAGAGGGTGTATTTTGGGGATTTGAGGGTCGATTGGACTCAATTTTGGAATCTAATCATATATTTGGACTCGTGGGGTTATGGGTAGTCGGGATCTACCCTTTAACTTAGGTTTTGACCTTGTGGGTTAGGGTTCACTTTTGTTGACTTTTAACAATTTGATTAACGATTCAAATTTTATTGTTTGGAGTTGATTTCTATAGCATTATTTGACGTTATTGAGTTATTTTTTTATTAGATTCGAGTCGTTTGGAGGTTAATTTGAGAAGGAAGGCTACTTTGGAAAGGTTGAAGCTTACCAGGTGGAGGTAAGTGTCAGGACCCAAAATCCCACCTTAAGGATCGTGATGGTACCTAGTCCCTAGGACTATGTAGGCCTAATATATGCTGAGAATTAACATAACCTTACCAACTTAACTGCAAAACATTAACTGATAACTCTAATAACATAGCTTAACCGAACATCAGTCATACAACCCCAAAATCGGAGTACAGAATCATAAGCTCCACTGAGTATACTAAAATCTCTAAATACAATACTGTCCCAGAATGAAAATAAACAGTAGTAATGAAAGACAACAGAAGGTGACTCCGAGGCTTGCGAACGCAATGGCAGGTATACCTTAAAGTCTCCACAGCAAATCACAAGCAGCTAACTAACATCTGGCACGCTCCGAGGTACCTGGATATGCACAAAAATATGCAGAAGCGTAGCATGAGTACACTACAGAGGTACCCATTAAGTATCAAGACTAACCTCGGTGGAGTAGTGACGAGGTTCAAGTCAAAATGCCTACTAGTTAAATAACCTGTGCATAATATTGTCACGACCCCAATTTCCCTCTGTAGGATGTCGTGATGGCACCTAGTCTCTAATATTAGGTAAGCCTAACAAAACATGTGGAATATAACTGAAATGACAAATAACTCCCAAATACTCAACAATTTAACATAAAGAAACTCTACAACTCAGTGTATACAATTTCTCAAAACCTGGCGAATACAAGTCACAAGCTCTAAATAGTAGTACTGAATAATCATATACATCAATGTCTATAAAAGGATAAGGAAAATAGAATAGTCTAGGTAGAGGGGGACTCTGAGGCCTGCTGACGCCGGCCGGTATACCTTGAAGTCTTCGAAGCTAAGCTCTCGCTAGTACCTGGGCTGGTAGGAGGTACCTGGATCTGCATAAAAAGATGTACAGAAGCGTAACATGAGCACACCACAACGGTGCCTAGTAAGTGCCAAGCCTAACCTCGGTAGAGTAGTGACGAGGTCAGGTCAAGGACCTACTGAAATAAATAAGAAAAACTGTACAAATGTATGGAAGTGTAGTAATGAAAGCAATGAAATTGAAACAACAAATAACATATCAAGGTTATCTACACGGAACTAAAGCAAATAATGCAACACAACGAAAACAAGGAATGATATGCTAAGGAAACAAAACAACCAAAGACAAGTGCAACAATAGAGAAATACCAACAAGAGTCACTACCGAGGTACCGCCTCGTAGTCTCAAATCACAAGAAAAATTCACAATATTTCCTTATATCACCGCGGGAGCCTTGCATTTAGTTTTGAAAATTATTTTTCCGAAATAGCATCCCGCGTTTTAGCCCACCTTATCACACTGCGTGGCTTCTAGTAGTTCCCTTACTAGCCACGCGTATCAAGCCCATTTTATCTCACCACATGCGTTTCAACCCCAAAATCTGATACCACCGCATGCGTATCAATATCACAACGTATCACAAATCGCACCTCAAGTGCCCAATATCACAAGGTAGCTAAGGATTTCATTTCTGTTTATGTAACTTTCAAACAGATTTTGTATTTATTCCTTTCACCAGCTTTATAAATCTAAATCATAGTGGCTCATTGTCACGACCCAAAAAACTCCAACCGACCGTGATGATGCCTAACTCACTAGGCAAGCCAAGCATAACAAAATAAAATACAAATATTGAATTAACAGAAAAAGTACACGTCTAAGAACAAATAACATTATAAGGCCCCGTAAACTCTTTTCCTAAAAACTCGGATCCCGTGATGCCAAAGTAGGCGTAGAGGTTAATAATAATAGAAATTATTTTCGGCGAGCTTGCGAGCCGCGGTTTGGACTTTTTGGATTGAACAGTGCGTTGGTGAGTTGAAGGAAAATGTTAGGCAGTAGTACGCATTTTTGCAGCCCAATCTGCGGCCGCAGTGGGGTAGATATCTGGTGTATTTTTTATGCCCAATTTTGCGGCCTTAATGTGACCGCATAACCATTTCACGGGCCACATTCTTGTCGCATATCCAGCCTTGGGATTTTTCGGAGGGAGGTTCTGCGGTGCACTATGCGATCGCAGAACCGTTCAGCGGTGAACTATACGACCGCATAACAGGTCTGCGGGCCGGCCGGTCATTTTTAGAGTTATAGCCCCGATACCCTATTAACTGCTTCTCCCATATCTATTTCTGCTATTGTGACTTGCCGGGAGGTTTCATTTTGGTTTTTGGAGTGATTTGGGACACTTAGCCCCTAAACGAAAGCTTAAGTCTTAGGATTTTGACCGTAGTCAGAACTATATGAAGACAACTCCGGAATGGAGTTTCGTCGGTTCAGTTAGCTTCGTTGGGTGATTTTGGACTTAGGAGCGTGTCCAGATTGTGTTTTCGAGGTCTGTAGCTTATTTAGGCTTGAAATGGCTAAAGTCGAATTTTTGGAGATTTGTACTGGTAGTGGAAATTTGGATATCGGGGTCAGATTCCAATTATGGAAGTTGGAGTAGGTCCGTAGTGTTGAATATGACTTGTGTGCAAAATTTGAGGTCATTCGGATGAGATTTGATATGTTTCGACGTCATTTTTAGAATTTAGAAATTTCAAAGTTCATTAGGATTGAATCCATGCATAATCCGTGTTTTTTATGTTGTTCCACGTGATTTTAAGGCTCGACTAAGTTTGTATGGTGTTTTAGGATTGGTTGGCATGTTTGGTTGAGGTCCCGAGGGCCTCGGGCATGTTTCGGATGCTCAACGGGTCATTTTTGGACATAGGGAGTTGGCAGATTTTCTGGTGTTATTGTAGACATTTTTCTTCATTGCGTTCGTGAGGGAGATCTCGCGATCGCGTAGGTCATCTGAGAGGTCAGCTAAAATTTCTCTTCGCGTTCGCGAAGATGAAGACGTGTTCGCGTAAGGTTATCAGGCAATGCACTGCGAACGCATGGGCTAGGCTGCGTTCGCGAAGAAGAAGTGAGGCAGCAGTGGAGTTTGAGTGTTACTCTGCGCGGTCGTGTGAGGACAATTGTGATCGCGTAGGTGTGAGCAGCTAGTGCATCGCGTTCGCGTGAGGTGTTACGCGTTCGCGTAGAGTAAATTTCTGAGGGAGCGAAGTTGTTCTTCGCGATCGTGAGGCCTTTTCCGCGATCGCGAGTAAGGAACCACTACGCAGAATTTAAAGTTCAAAAATGAGGGTTTAAGTTCATATCACAAAATTTGACTGAGAGCTCGGTAGAAGGCAAAATTTGGAGAGATTTTCGGAGGAAGTTATTGGGTAATGATTCCTAACTCCTTTATGATTAAATACCACTAATCTATGCTTGATTTCATCATTTAATTTCGGATTTGGGGTGAAAATTTGGGAAAATTTGAGAAAAGTTCTTAGGCCGAATTTTGGGGTTGTGATCGAGATTTTGGTATCGGATTTGAGTAATTTTGGTACGAGTGAACTCGTGAGTGAATGGGTGATTGTATTTTGTGACTTTTACCTGATTCCGAGACGTGGTCCCGGGGAGGCTTTGTTTGCGTTTTTCTATTTTCTTGCTTTAGCTTTGATTTCATTAGCTAGATTAGTTACTTGTAGCTATATTTACGTTATGTAATTGATTTGATTAGATTTGGGCCACTCGGAGTTGGATACTCGAGGCAAGAGCGTGATTTCGGATTTGATTTTAGCTTGGTTCGAGGTAAGTGGCTTGCCTAACCTTATGTGGGGAAAATTCCCCTTAGGATTTGGTATAGTTTGATATGTGAGCGCCGTGTACGTGAGGTGACAAGTACGTACACGGGCTATTTGTTGTAAAACTCTATTTTTTACTAAGTCATAACGTATTTTCTCCTTAATTGAAATACACTAGCATATGTAACTATCCTGTTTAGACTAGAATAGCATACCTACTTGTTTAACTGCCTATTTGAACTCTGTGCAGCATGTTTAGCGAAATTACCTGTTTTCCTTGACTTGAACTTAGTCTAAACTCTAGGATTTCTTATTGTAATTGTTATTTCGGTTGGTTGCGCTCCATATTGACTTTGGGACTACGGAACGGTATTCTGGGAGATCCCCCTGTACTGCATATTTACCTTTGGACTATGGAACAATATGCCGAGAGATCCCCCTGTTTTGCATATTTATTTTGGGACTACGGAACGGTATTCCGGGAGATCCCCCTGCACATTTACATTTGGGACTACAAGACGGTATCTCGGGAGATCCCATGTTGTTATCACTATATTCTGAGCTGTTGGCTTTCATTGATTCTATTCCTGTTAGATTTCTATATTTATTTTACTGCGATATTTCATTTTGTCTTATTTTATTATATTTATACCAGTAGGGCCCTAATCTGATCTCGTCACTACTCGACCGAGGTTAGGCTTGGAACCTACTGGGTACCATTGTGGTGCTCTCACGTCCTTTCCCGCACATATTTTTCATGTGCAGATCTAGGTTCATCTTACCAGCCTCATCATTAGTTGCAGTCACTGCTGCTTATTGGATACATCAAGGTACATCTGCTCGCGCCCGCTTTCCTTCTTTCTGTAGAAATGATATATAGAATGGTTAAGACTTCTTAGTAGCTTGTGACTTACGCTATTCCGGGTTTTGGGAATTGTTTTGTACGTTTTCAGAGGTGATAATTGTATATATCGAGTGGTATTCAGATGCTAATTTGATATTTGTTACTGTTAGTAGATAAAGTTCATGCTTTAGTTTCATTTCCGCAAAAGTGTTAGGCTTACCTAGTCGTAGAGACTAGGTGCCGTCACGACGGTTCACGGAGGGAGAAATTGGGTCATGACAAGTTGGTATCAGAGCTCTAGGTTCATAGGAGTCGTGAGTCACAAGCCGGTTTATTAGAGTCTCACGGATCGGTACGGAGACGTCTATACTTATCTTCAGGAGGCTATGGAACTGTTAGGAACAAACATACTTCTTTGATTTCCTTGTCGTGCGATTTATTGGCATCAAATTCTAAAAATTCTCTATTTTATTCTTTCTCGCGGATGGTGAGGACCCGTACTGGAGGATCTGATGACCAGGCACCCGCGCCCCCTGCTAGAGCTGCCAGAGGCAGGAGCCGGGGTAGAGTACGGCCACGCGGTGCATCCAAGCACCCGCGCGAGCTGCGACGGAGGAGTCCCCAGCAGTTCCAGCTGGAGGGCAGTCACCGGAGGTTCCTATTGCTGCACCAGCCCTCCAGGAGACTCTAGCCCAATTCATGAGCATGTTCAGCACCTTAGCTTAGGCTGGATTGATTCCGTTAGCTCCCGCCACATCTCAGGTCGGGGGAAGGGGCACAGACTCCCGCAGCCCACACTTCTGAGCAGAGGATCAAGGTTGATCAGGCCCCGGAGTTATTCCTATGTCGTCGGTAGCCCAAGTTCAGCATGAGACTAGGACAGCCGCTTCTGAGGCGGAGCAGCTCAGACTTGAGAGGTACCAAAAGTACCACCCACCTACCTTCAGCGGATTGGCTACAGATGATGCTCAGGGTTTTCTGGAGGAGTGTCATCGTATTCTCCGTACTATGGGCGTAGTGGAGACGAGTGGGGTTTCTTTTACCACTTTCCAACTTAGAGGAACAGCCTATCAGTGGTGGAGTTCTTATGAGTTGAGTAGTCCGGATGAGGCAGCTTCACTTACATGGACTCAGTTCTCGGACCTGTTTTTGAGAGAGTATGTCCCTCGGAGCCTTAGGGACTCATGGAGCACGGAGTTTGAGTAGTTTCGCCAGGGTGCTATGATTGTGTCAGAGTATACAGTCTGCTTCAGTGATTTGGCCCGGCATGCACCGGCCTTGGTTGCCATAGTTTGAAAGAGGGTTCGACGATTTATTGAGGGACTCCACCCCAGTATCAAGATTAGTATGGTTAGGAGCTGGAGATGGATATTCCTTACCAACAGGTTGTGAGTATTGCTAGGATATTGGTGGGCATGTTTGCCCGGGACCGAGAGGAGAGAGAGGCCAAGAGGTCTCGAGAGACTAGTTCTTATTCTGGAGCTCGTGCCCCAGCAGCCCGCCATGATAAGGGTTATGTGGGTCGCCCCGTTCATTCAGCTCTTCCAGCTGCCAGTGGTGTTCCAGCCCTTTCTAGGACCCAGGAGCCTTATTATGTACCGCTAGTATCTAGCCTCCAGCTCGGGGTACTTTTAGCGGCCAGTCCAGCAGACCTGGCCCGAGTCATTCACAGCAGCCACGCCCTCCGAGGGGTTGTTTTGAGTGTGGCGACACCTGCCATATGGTGAGGGATTGCCCCAAACTTAGGAGGGTTGCACCTCCATAGAATTCTCAACCACCACATACTCCATCTGGTCCTCAGGCTATGATTCTAGCCCCAGCTACCGCCCCACCTGCTCAGCCAGCTCGAGGTGGAGGTTAGGGAGGTCGAGGTCGCCCTAGAGGGGGAGGCTAGGCCAGGTATTATGCCCTTCCGGCTCGTACAGAGGCAGTTGCTTCCGACTCTGTCATTACAGGTATTGTTCCAGTTTATCATAGAGATGCTTCGGTATTATTTGACACAGGCTCTACATATTCATATGTTTCCTCTTATTTTGCCCCATATTTGGGCATATCTCAGGATTCTTTGAGTTCCCCTATTTATGTGTCTACTCTTGTGGGAGATTCTCTTGTTATGGACCGCGTGTATCGGTCGTGTTTGATTGCTCTTAGTGGTTTTGAGACCAGAGCCGACTTATTATTACTCAGCATGGTAGATTTTGATATCATCTTGGGCATGGACTGGTTGTCGCCCCATTATGCTATTCTTGATTGTCACGCTAAGACCGTGACGCTGGCTATGCCAGGCTTACCATGATTAGAGTGGAGAGGTACCTTAGAGTATACTCCCCATAGAGTTATTTCATTTCTTAAGGCTTAACGAATGGTTGAGAAGGGGTGCGACGCGTATTTAGCTTATGTGAGAGATGTCAGTATTGATACCCCTACAGTTGAGTCAGTTCCAGTAGTGAGGGATTTCCCAGATGTGTTTCCAGCTGATCATCCGGGCATGCCGCCCGACAGAGATATTGATTTCGACATTGATTTGTTGCCGGGCACTCAGCCCATCTCTATTCCTCCATACCGTATGGCTCCTCCTGAGTTGAAGGAGTTGAAGGAGTTGAAGGAGCGGTTGCAGGAGTTGCTTGATAAGGGCTTCATTCGGCCCAGTGTGTCACCTTGGGGTGCTCCTGTCTTGTTTGTGAAGAAAAATGATGGTTCTATGCGTATGTGTATTGATTATTACTAGTTGAACAAAGTCACAGTGAAGAACAGGTATCCCTTGCCTCGTATTAATAACCTATTTGATGAGCTACAAGGTTCCAAAGTGTTTTCCAAGATTGACTTGCGATCAGGCTATCATCAGTTGAAGATTCGGGAGCCAGATATCCCGACGACTGCTTTCAAGACCAGATATGGTCACTATGAGTTTCTTGTTATATCTTTTGGGCTAACCAATGCCCCTGCAGCTTTTATGCACTTGATGCACAGTGTGTTCCGGCCCTATATTGATTCTTTTGTCATCGTATTCATTGATGACATTCTAGTGTATTCCCGGACTTGGGAGGATCATGAGCAGCACCTGAGGACAGTGCTTCAGACTTTAAGAGAAAAGAAGTTGTATGCAAAGTTATCAAAACGTGAGTTCTGGTTAGACTATGTGGCATTTTTGGGTCATATTGTATCGAGTGAGGGGATCAGGGTGGATCCGAAAAAGGTGGAAGCAGTGCAGAGTTGGCCAAGACCATCCTCACCTACAGAGATCCGGAGTTTTCTTGGGCTGGCGGGGTAATACCGTCAGTTTGTTGAGGGATTTTCTTCTATTTCAGCACCTATGACCAGGCTGACCCAAAAGGGTGCTCCGTTCATGTGGACAGAGGAGTGTGAGGAAAGCTTTCAGAAGCTCAAGACAACTTTGACCACAGCCCCAGTATTGGTATTGCCTTCAGGTTCGGGGTCTTATACAGTTTATTGTGATGCGTCGCGAGTTGGCCTCGGCGCGGTGTTGATGCAGGACCGTAGGGTGATTGCCTATGCATCCAGACAGCTGAAGGTGCATGAAAAGAACTATCCTGTCCACGACCTTGAGCAAGCAGCTATTGTTCATGCCTTGAAGATTTGGAGGCACTATTTGTATGGCCTTCCTTGTGAGATCTACACTGATCACCGGAGTTTGCAGCATCTGTTCAAGAAGAAGGATATTAATTTGCGTCAGAGGAGGTGGTTAGAGCTGCTTAAGGATTATGACATCACCATTTTGTACCACCCGGTGTAGGACAATGTGGTGGCCGATGCTTTGAGTCGTCGGGCAGAGAGTTTGGGGAGTTTAGCATATCTACCAGCAGCAGATAGGCCCATGGAATTGGATGTTCAGGCCTTAGCCAGCCAGTTTCTGAGTTTGGATATTTCTGAGCCGAGTCGAGTATTGGCTTGTGTGGTCTGTCGGTCTTCTCTTTATGATCGTATCAGGGAGCGTCAGTATGATGACCCCCATCTGTTTGTCCTTAAGGACACGGTCCAGTATGGTAATGCTAAGGAGGTCACTATTGGGGAGGATGGTGCATTGAGGATGCAGGGTAGGTTATGTGTGCCCAATGTGGATGGTTTGCGTGAGTTGATTCTCCAGGAAGCTCACAGCTCGTGGTACTCCATTCATCCGGGTGCTGCGAAGATGTATCAGGACCTGAGGCAGCATTATTGGTGGAGAAGGAAGAAGAAGGACATAGTAGAGTATGTGGCTAGATGTCTAAATTACCAGCAGGTGAAGTATGAGCATCAGCGACCGGGTGGGTTTCTTTAGAAGATAGAGATTCCGGAGTGGAAATGGGAGCGGATCACTATGGACTTCGTTGTTGGACTCCCCGGACTCAGCGGAAGTTTGATGCACTTTGGGTGATTGTGGACAGGCTGACCAAGTCAGCTCATTTCATTCCTGTGATGACTACTTATTCTTCCAAGCAGCTGGCTCGAATTTACATTCGTGAGATTGTCAAACTTCATGGCATACCGGTATCTATCATTTCTTACCGGGGCACGCGGTTTACATCGCGATTCTAGAGAGCCGTACAGCAGGAGTTGGGTACTCAGGTGGAGTTGAGCACAGCTTTGCACCCTCAGACAGACGGGCAGTCCGAGCGCACTATTCAGATTCTTAAGGATATGCTCCGTGCGTGTGTGATGGAGTTTGGAGGTTCTTGAGATCAGTTCTTGCCACTTGCGGAGTTTGCCTACAACAACAGTTATCAGTCCAGCATTCAGATGGCATCGTATGAGGCTCTGTATGATAGGCGGTGTCGGTCCCCAGTGGGTTGGTTCGAGCCGGGCGAGGCCAGATTATTGGGTACGGACTTGGTTCAGGATGTCTTGGAGAAGGTGAAGGTGATTCAGGACAAACTTCACGCAGCCCAGTCCAGACAGAAGAGCTATGTGGACCGGAAGGTTCGCGATGCTGCATTTATGGTTGGAGAGCGGGTCCTGCTTCAGGTTTCGCTTATGAAGGGCGTTATGAGTTTCGAAAAGATGGGCAAGCTGAGCCCAAGGTTTATTGGCCCATTTGAGGTGTTACGGCGAGTTGGGGAGGTTGCTTATGAGCTTGCCTTACCTCCCAGCCTAGCAGGAGTTCATCCGGTATTTTATGTTTCGATGCTCCAGAGGTATCACGGCGATCCGTCTCATGTGTTGGATTTCAGCTCAGTCCAGTTGGACAAGGATCTATCCTATGTTTAGGAGCCAGTGTCTATTTTGGACAAGCAAGTTCGGAAGCTGAGGTCAAAGAATATCGCACCAGTAAAGGTTCAGTGGCGAGGTCAGCCGGTCGAGGAGGCGACTTGGGAGACCGAGCAGGATATGCGCAGCCGTTATCCTCATCTTTTCACCACTTCAGGTATGTCTCTATACTCATTCGAGGACGAATGATTGTTTTAAGAGGGGGAGGATGTAATGACTCGGCCGATCATTTTTAGGGTTATAGCCCCGATCCCCAATTAACTGCTTCTCCCATATCTATTTCTGCTATTGTGACTTGCCGGGAGGTTTCGTTTTGGTTTTTAGAGTGATTTGGGACACTTAGTCCCTAAACAAAAGCTTAAGTCTTAGGATTTTGACCGTAGTCAGAACTATGTGAAGACGACTCCGAAATGGAGTTTCGTCGGTTCCGTTAGCTTTGTTAGGTGATTTTGGACTTAGGAGCGTGTCCGGATTGTGCTTTGGAGGTCCTTAGCTTATTTAGGCCTGAAATGGCGAAAGTCGAATTTTTAGAGATTTGGACCGGTAGTGGAAATTTTGATATTGGGGTCGGTTCTAATTCCGAAAGTTGGAGTAGGTCCGTAGTGTTGAATATGACTTGTGTGCAAAAGTTGAGGTCATTCGGATGAGATTTGATATGTTTCGACGTCGTTTGTAGAATTTAGAAATTTCAAAGTTCACTAGGCTTGAATCCGTGCATAATCCGTGTTTTTGATGTTGTTCGATGTGATTTGAAGGCTCGACTAAGTTTGTATGGTGTTTTAGGATTGGTTGGCATGTTTGGTTGAGTTACCGGGGGCCTCGGGCGTGTTTCGGATGCTTAACGGGTCATTTTTGGACTTAGGGAGTTGGCAGATTTTCTGGTGTTATTGCAAACATTTTTCTTCATCGCGTTCGCGAGGGAGATCTCGCAATCGCGTAGGTCATCTGAGAGGTAAGCTAAAATTGCTCTTCGCCTTCGCGAAGATGAAGACACAATCATGTAAGGTTATCAGGCAGTGCACCGCGAACACGTGGGCTAGGCCGCATTCGCGAAGAAGAAGTAAGGCAGCAGTGGAGTTTGAGTGTTACTCTTCGTGGTCGCGTGAGGACAATTGCGATCGCGTAGGTGTGAGAAGCCAATGCATCATGTTCGCGTGAGGTGTTACGCGTTCGAGTAGAGTTAATTTCTGATGGAACGAAGTTGTTCTTTGCGATCGCGAGGCCTTTTCCGCGATCGCGATTAAGGAACCACTGGGCAGAATTTAAAGTTCAAAAATGAGGGTTTAAGTTCATATCACAAAATTTGATTGAGAGCTCGCTAGAAGGAGAAATTTGGAGAGATTTTCGAAGGAAGTTATTGGGTAATGATTCCGAACTCCTTTATGATTAAATCCCACTAATCTATGCTTGATTTCATCATTTAATTTCGGATTTGGGGTGAAATGTTGGGGAAAATTGAGAAAAGTTCTTAGGCCGAATTTTGGGGTTGTGATCGAGCTTTTGGTATCGGATTTGAGTAATTTTGGTACGAGTGAACTCGTGCGCGAATGGGTGATTGTATTTTATGACTTTTACCCGATTTCGAGACGTGGGCCCGGGGAGGCCTTTTGGGCATTTTTCTATTTTCTTGCCTTAGCTTTGATTTCATTAGCTAGATTAGTTACTTGTAGCTATATTTACGTTATGTAATATGATTTGATTAGATTTGGGACACTCGGAGTTGGATACTCGTGGCAAGAACGTGATTTCGGATTTGATTTGAGCTTGGTTCGAGGTAAGTGGTTTGCCTAACCTTGTGTGGGGGAAACTCCCCTTAGGATTTGGTACTGTTTGATATATGAGCGCCGTGTACGTGAGGTGACGAGTACGTACACGGGCTATTTGTTGTAAAACTCTATTTTTCACTAAGTCATAACTTGCTTTCTCCTTAATTGAAACACACTAGCATATATAACTATCCTATTTAGACTAGAATAGCATGCCTACTTGTTTAACTGCCTATTTGAACTCTGTGCAGCATGTTTAGTGAAATTATCTATTTTCCTTGACTTGAACTTAGTCTAAATTGTAGGATTTCTTGCTATAATTGTTATTTCATTTGGTTGCACTGCATATTTATTTTGGGACTACGGAACGGTATTCCGGGAGATCCCCCTGTACTGTATATTTACTTTGGGACTACGGAACGATATTTTGAGAGATCCCCCTGTTTTGCATATTTATTTTGGGACTACAAAACGGTATTTCGGGAGATCCTCCTGCACATTTACGTTTGGGACTACGAGACGGTATCTCGGGAGATCCCCTTTTGTTATCACTGTGTTCTGAGCTGTTGTCTTTTATTGATTTTATTCCTGTTAGATTTTCGTATTTATTTTACTGCGATATTTCATTCTGTCTTATTTCATTATATTTATACCAGTAGGGCCCTTATCTGATCTCGTCACTACTCGACCGAGGTTAGGCTTGGCACTTACTGGTACCGTTTTGGTGTACTCACGCCCTTTCCTGCACATGTTTTTCGTGTGCAGATCCAGGTTCATCTTACCAGCCTCACCACTAGTTGCAGTCGCTGCTGCTTATTGGAGACTTAAAGGTACATCTGCTCGAGCCCGCAGATCCTCGGAGTCCCCCATATATCCCTCTATGTTCATTTTTCCTTCTTTCTGTAGAATTGATGTATAGAATGGTTAAGACTTTTTAGTAGCTTGTGACTTACGATATTCCTGGTTTTAGGAATTGTTTTGTACATTTTCAGAGGTGATAATTGTATATGCCGAGTGGTATTCAGTTGCTTATTTGATATTTGTTACTGTTAGTAGTTAATGTTCATGCTTTAGTTTCATTTTCGCAAAAGTGTTAGGCTTACTTAGTCATAGAGACTAGGTGCCGTCACGACGGTTCACGGAGGGAGAAATTGGGTCATGACAGTTGTTGTCTTGCATGCATGTATCCTTGAAGTATGTGGGAAGGTGGTGAGCTAAAAATGGTAGAGACTGGGTTGGTAAATGATGTAATCTTCCGCAAAAGAGTATTAGAACCTTAATGCACACCTAGTGCTTGATAAAATGATCAAATGAGCTAAAACCATGATCATCTTCCTAATTTTTGGTTCAACTTGTTATATTTCTAAAATAGATTGAAGTTGCTAAGAATTCCGGATCATTTTAGAGTTGAGAAGCTTAATTGAGGTATGTTGGCTAAACCCCCTTTTTCTTCTTCTTAGAATCGGATCCCACGATGTTCATGTAATTGGAGTAAGTCCTTGATCATTATTGAATTGGCTTTTCCTAATGTGGTTGTGTTGAAAGATGTTTGTTCAATGTTTATTCTAAATGCTTCATCATGTCATCTTGCCATTTGAGAATATGTTCAAAATGTGAAATATGTGTTAGGAATGTTAAAACTTCATGTTAAGACCGAAATAAAGGTTGTTATGCCAAATTGTATGAAAGGCCTCTATGTGCCTAAGATTTCCCAAATTGCTCATATGTGAATTAATGTCTTGAATGGGAATCCCTATTGATGTTGATAATGATAATGATATTTGAATGTGGAAAAGGGAACTGTAATTATGAAATACGGCCAAGTGCCAAGAATGACTTTGTAATTGTTAAGAAGTACGATGTGAAATGATTGACTGAAGAAGGTAATGTCTCAAATGAGATGGCCTAGCCGATCGGGCCGATATCGGACTCCATGTAAGAACACGGTGGTATTGTGGATGAAATTATGGTAATGTCTCAAATGAGATGGCCTAGCCGATCGGGCCGTGATCGGACGCCATGCCGCACACATGGTGGTACTGTGCTGGAAATTATAATGAAATTGTGGTAATGTCTCAAATGAAACGGCCTAGACGATCAGTCCGAGATCGGACTCCGTGTAAGAAAACGGAGGTATTGTGAATTGTGGAATATTGGTGCTAAAGATCACCCAACCTAATAATATGAAAATTGACTTGAAAACGTATATGATCCTTAACTTGTTGTTTTAATATTATTTGAAGCCTTATTGAATTCTTGATTGTTCCTCTTGTATTATTATTCATTCTATTGAGTTGATGTTTAGCTTTGCATACTAGTGTTATTCGACGGTACTAACGTCCCTTTTGCCGGGGGCGATGCATCTTTAAATGGATGTAGGCGATTACATAGCAGATAGTGTTGATCATAGATAGTGTTGCATCCTCTTCTCGGCGGACTCGGTGAGCCTCATTTCATTTCGGGGTCATGTATTGTACCTTTTATTTATATTGTGGTCACTTTTTGAGGTATAGCCGGAGCCTTGTTGCCGGTACCATCTTTACTCTCTTTTGTATCTTTAGAGGCTCCGTAGACACTATGTTGGTTGTATATGGGTGTTAGGAATGCTAAATAAGTTATGTTGTGTTTGAGTACTTGTTCCATTCGAACTACAAAAAATATGAATTTTGAGACTTAAAGGCGAAATAGCTAATGAAACGGTTTAATGTTGTATGTATAAACTTCCTTCCGTCTAATTAATGAAATCACGTCATGTCTTGATCATGGGTGAATCGGGTAGAAAGTATCTAACAGGATTGCTCGGACGAGTTCACTCGGTTGAACGCCGGTCGCGCTTCCCGAGGTTGGGGCGTGACAAACATAAACAACATCGTCGATACAAAATAAATACCCAAAACTTGTAAATACAAAGTCATGAGCTCTAAAATGGACATACACATCTGAAATGCCAAATAACAATACGATCTGAATAAAAGACAATAGTACAAAAAGAAAAGAGACGCCAAGACTACGGTCGAGATGCAGCTCTACCTCATCTCTCAGATGACAAGCTCAGCAATAAGCCTCAACTACTGGTGGCTCGGTACAACACCTAGATCTGCACAATTAAGTGCAGAGTGTAGTATGAGTATAACCAATCCCATGTACTCAGCAAGTATCATAACTAACTTCAGCGCTGAAATAGAATCAAGAATTATCGATGATACTCGCTAATCACTTGTAAAATTCATAAATTCTAACAAGTAAAGAACAATAATATGATCAAGTCATGAATCACCGATAAAACCATCTTGGTGCACACCATAACTTAACGTACTCTGCTCAGTCAACAAACCAGCATATAAAGAAGATATGCAACAAATCAGGTAAACAACTAACGAAATTGCAAAATAAAAATAAAATGCAATAACCAAATCAAACACTGGCTAGCTTTTCCCCAGAATTTCTGTAACCGTACCAAACCACGGATCAGCTTTCCTCAAATCCGTGTATATACCATAAAAAGAAATATGAGAAGATGACCATAGGGGGGATGGATCCATATCCACATGATGCACGGCATAGTCACGTGCAAATAATCTTAATCCGTCCGGCGTGGTCACGGGCCGAATATCACAATCCATCCGGCGTGGTCACAGGCTTAATATAACAATCCGCCCTGCGTGGTCACAGGCTCAATACCAAAATCTTCCCCGCATAGTCACAGGTTCATATCACAATCCGCCTGGCATGATCACGTGCTACCAGTTCAACCATATCACACAAAAATCAAATATACCAGAATACACGATCAATTAATATCATTTTTATACTCCTGGACTTGTATAAGTGACATGCTAAGGTGTGTGCATGTGCAAAGTATGCTATCATAGCTAAATCACGAAAGTAATAATTTATCATGCTCAATAAGGAGATTAACCTCTATTTAACCTCAAACATGGTACAAATAGCTCACAAAAGGGGTTCATCTAGGAGAAACATCACAGCATAAAGCTTAGCAATCAACTCAAGGCATATCATAGCCTCAACACTACCCCGAGCATGAATAAATACCCCGGTGCATACACATGGGCTCAACCCCACACTTGTGCACCACTCATAGCACGTAGCTATCACAAATAACTTAGGCAACTAGTGCCTCAACCAAGTTTAGGTAAGATGCACACCTCAAGCAAGCCATATCAATCATTTAATAGGCCCTTCCCACGTGAATCAACCTCCGAACGGCTCAAATCTCCCCGAAATAACTTAATATTACTAATAAAAACCAAAGGAAACGATTCCAAATGATAAAGCTAAGATCTTAAATAAATTATGCAAAGTTAACTCAAAAAGGCAACCCCGAGCCCGCACCCCGGAACTCAACCAAGATCACAAATTTCTAACTATCATTCCGATACGAGTCCAAATATATGTGTTTCATCCAATTCCAATCCCAAATCGATCAAATCATCAAATTCGCTCTCCAAAATCATAGTTCAAAAACTCTCAAATCTCTCCTTAAATCCATCTAAATTAGGTGTAATAATCTATGGGTAAACAACACCTAACACCAAAATCAAAGTAAGGATCACTTACCCCTTCAATTGTGATAAAAATTTCTCCAAAAATCGCCCTTAATCGAGCTCCACAACTCCCAAAATGAGAAACTAACCAAACCCTCGATAGTTAATATTCTGCCCAGCTAAATTGCATCTTCGGTCACTTGACTGCATCTGTGGCTCCACTTCTGCGGACAGAAGCCCGCATATGCGGTCCAGCTCCATTCCAAGACCTTCCGCATCTGCGGCCAACATATCGCATCTGCGGCCAACACATCGCATCTGCGCTCTCGCATCTGCGGTCCCTCATCGCAGATGCGGCCTACCAGTCCTCGAGATAGTTGTAATGATTTTTTTGTTGTAGTTTTATTAATATACTGAAGATTTCTCATTGTAGTAGTAATTTATACTATTTGTCTTACCTAGCGGGTTGGTTTAGGTGTCATCACGACTTGGTGAGATTTTGGGTTGTGACAGTATCGTAGTTTTGTACTCGTATTATACTTTTGCACATTTTGTGCAGGTTTTGAGGCAAATATTTCTGGTACCGTCTAGCTGAGTAGGAGTATTTATTGGAGATTTTGTGGTGAGCTACTTTACTTGATCCGATATGCAGCACATGGAGTCCCCCTTCCTACTTATCTAATTTTGTCCATGTATTTCTTTTTCGGACAAAGGTATTAGTTCAGTTGATTCTAGTAGCTCTTACTAGATGCTCGTGATGTAGTGACACCTGATTTTGGGCGTTTGTTATGCAGTTGTGGTCATATTTAGACCTTGCCTTTGATTTTGTACTTACGATATTGAATTGACATTTATTTCTGATTGTTATTTATATCATGAAACAATTAATTGCTAAATAATTTGATTCTATTTTGTTATTGAGCGTTGGCTTGCCTAGTGTGCGAGTTAGGCGCTATCACAACCTTTGGTGAGATTTTGGGTCGTGACATTATAAAACCGAAAACTCGTGCCTCATACAACCCTTTGAACAATTTCAATTGATAAACCTACCAAACTACACAAAATAAAACTGAAAATCTACTATTTGCACTCAACTTTATAGAGTTGTAAGCTATTTTATATAAAGAAGTAAAAGAATGTAGGATTATCACTAATGATAGAACACTAAGAATTAGCATAAGGTTTAAACACTAAAAAAGATATTTATCTCCATTCGAATTCAAACACTGATAATATAATCTTTAATTCAAAAAAAATTATCTACATTATGTTGATGAGAAATTTGAGTTAATTCAAATTAAAAATAATTTTATCACTTCATTTACTCAAACACAATATTTTATATTTTTAAACGTCATACAAATTATGTTGAAGATATTATTTGGACAAATTCGATTTACACTTATTTTATCACTTCATTTACTATAACCACACGGTTTTAATTTCTTTTAGAAAAATTTTGCAGATTATTCATGGAAAAACTTGATGTTTCAATTAAAAATAAAAAAACTAACAACATTTATTTGTAAAACTTTATTTTTCAGAATCGTTATACATTTAATGAAAATATGATATTATTAAAAGTTTATTACGGTAAAAATAAAAATTTAATCTTTCATGATGGCGTTTGTTTCAAGAAATTGAAAAATATTTTTTCAAATTGTAAAAAATATTGTTTAACGAAACTCCAACATTGAAAAGCTTATCATTTTTAAACTTTTCTATGATTGAGTTTGGCCGAAACACAATTTTACAGTTTTGCTGTCTAATTTTAGAAAGAAATCGCACAAGAAAATTTAAAAAGAAATTACATGCGGTGGGCCATAAAGTACGCTAGGAATAAATGTTGTTTGTCTTGTTTATTTAAAAAACTTTATCTTTGAATTTAAATTTAATGTTATTACCTAATCCAGATGGCATTGTCCTAAGATTGCCAAGTGACTTATTTTTAGATTGCCAAGCAGAGTGATGTCTTTGTGACAATTCGTCAAGTAAACTTGCGCCCAAAGTGCTTACGTAGCCGGTCACCGTTTGGCTAAGATCCTTGATGACTGATTCATAAACCACTAACGTTTTCAGTCTTGTGTTAAGTGTTCGCATAGCGACTACGGTCCTAACAACTTGATGTCAGACTGTTCAACATGAGGGACATCTAACTCAGATAACATAAAGACTAGGATTAGATGTTTAACATAACGACTCGTATGCTTTCATATATATATATATATATATATATATATATATATATATATATAACTTCATTTGCCAAAAAAAGGTTAATTTTTGCAAAATGCTAAAAGCGTTTCCATATTTTGGGCCATTCTCGTAGTTCTCCCAGCAAAAAAAATAGGATTTTGGCATGGTGTAACAACCTACCCACATAATTAGCACTAAAAAGCCATGGTTATAGATATTGGCACTAAATAGCCAACAAATATATATATCACAACGGTAATATGTATATCATAATTTTATTTTACTTTTTTGTGTATATTAAAATTTAATTGTATATCTAAAGTATGCAATTATAAATATAATTGTTTAAAATTTATTGTTGACTCTATGTCAATGCATATCCAAGTGTATAACAAAAAATAATTATATTTTTTGTATATCACAATGTATAACACATCAAATAATGTGTTTACCAAAATATATATTACAATTTTATTTTTATTTTATGTATATATCAAAATGTATATCAAAATTTATTTTTTGTATATCAAAATATATATCAAAAATTTATTTTTTTTCTATGTATATCTCAATGTATAACACATAATTTCTTATGAATATACACAAATATAGATGGTAGAAATACATTAATATACAAGATGAGAATTAGGACTATATTTTCAATCAAAAAACAAAAGAAAAAAAGCGAAGAAAAAAATGAGGACGAATCCACCCATCAAAAAGTATTGACCCCAAAGGTATGATACATGTGCATATACGTGTAAGTATATATCTGCATTTTTTTAATAACAAAATAATCTGCATTTTGTTTGTTTGCAATCTAATTTGTCTTCTAAATAATGAATCTCAAGTTCAGAGCAAAAAAAGTGATGAGGCGGAGCTTGAAATTGCAGTCAGCGAAGGAGGTTAGCATTTCGCGCTCTTTTTCTCGTGCGGAAACCAAATGTAGTTGAGTCATGGGAGAGAATAAATAGGGAAGTAGGTTTTCTAAAATTTGGCTATACAATACCAATTTTTTTGGGCTGTCTTTGCCAAACGTAATCTAAGGCTAAAAATTTTCCAATTCATGTTATATATTGTCACACGGTGCCAATTTTTCAAAAACAGGGACCCAACCCAGTCCATTAAGGGCAGCTCAATCCAACCCGATTCGGGAAACAATGGGCTATCCCTTGATAGCCTGGTCGGCCCGGACCAATTGTTAGGTATAGGCAGGAATGAGACACAGGAACGGTCAGGAATTGGGGAAACGACTGGATGGAACAAAAGAACAAACGTTCGTTCCTTGATCATATAGAATACCACAACTAAAGAGAGAAAAATCAGACACGAACCAGTTCCATTTACGTGTATATACACTTCTAAAAGTAGGTCTCAGATGAGACCGATAAACACCTCCTGGTTGCTGGATATACTTGGATTACCATCCAAATTACTGAATGCATCTGCAGCATAAAATCCAAAATCCACCAGTGGGTTGGTATCGCCTGCAGAAGACTTGAGCAGTTCTTCATCATCCATAAAAGTGGATATACTTCCCTCACAAGTGACAGCATTATCAGCGTTTTCATCAAGAGAAGGAGCTTCAACATAAACATTTGCCATATCAGCTAAAAGAACTTCTAGTGAGAACTTGGTATCACCATCTTCATTGGCTGCAAACTTCACATCTAAGATAGGGATGTCAAAATCCAGAGCAGAAGGCCTTGAATATTCACAAACATTTTGCATAGCGACCATGTGGTAACCTTTTGAAGCATCATGTTCTTCAGATTCAGCAGCATTTTCTAGATTACAAGAATTCATCTGTGGCTCACTGGTAGAATCTCTTACTTTAGTCTCTGCAACCTCATCATCTTGATCTGAAGGACAAGCAGCGGGATCATCCTGCGATCTGCAGACACTTTCTTGTGCATAAAGATGATGTTTTGAACCAATTATTCCAGAAGTTTCTCTAAGGTGCACATTTTCATGGAGAAATTTCTCCTGCCCTGCATATGGCTCAGAAGCAACAGTTGAACTTGCATTACACATGCTCTTGCTTTTATTAATATCAAGGAAGCCTCCAGGGTCCTGACTTCCAGTGCTTGGAGAAGCTATTTCAATATTTCCATTTTCTTCGCTTGCAAGTTCAGGAGCTACTGCAGAAGAACCTATGATAAAATTTGCATTCTCAAATTCGTACTCCTCCTCGGTGAAGTCGGGAGCTGCAACTGCTAGAATTTGAGTATACTTTGAAGGTATGTCATTGTCATTTCCCTCCAAAGTACAGTCATGAGCGATAACTGAATCACTGTGAGTAGATCGTGAAAACTCATTCTTCTCATTTACTACCTCACTAGCAGATCCAGAAGCAATAACTTCCGAAGTCCCATTATCTGGTAGAAGAACATGGGATGTGGACAGAAATCCAGAAAGTGCTGCAGCTAAAGCATCATCAATAGACAAAACTTGCTTCTGCATCTCTTGAGAAGAAACCTTTGCTGATTCAACAGTATCATTTTCTTCTTCATCCTCTCCGCATGAAAACTCAGGGGCAACAATCACAAGATTTGGAAGAATATGCGAAGGATTTGAAGAAACAGGCAGGTCATCAGAAGGGTCGGACAACTTATCGCAAGGGAGATCCTTCTTCTCCAGTTCTGATGCCCCACAAGGCCGATATTCACTTCCACCATTATACGAAGAGCTAGAATTGGAATCACTGCAGGTAAATGAAGGAGCTGTTATTCTTGTGCAGGACGTGACTTCAGAATATCGGGAGTTTTTTGCTAGAGCTTCTACTTGCTGCTCTAGCCGTTGAAGTCTCATTTCCATGCTGTTCATTGGACTAACCATGTTTTCTTCAAATTTCAAGCAAATATTTTCAATTCTGCTCACTCGCTCAACAAGTTGTTCAATGGCTATTTCAATACGAGCTTGTGATGCATCATTATTCATGGTGGAGATATTGTGGTTCTCTCTGCTTAAGTTCTGGTGTGTCAGAGGCTGGGAATGAGTTGGTTCGTCTATAGGCTTGTTAGTGACATCCAACTGCACTATATGATCAGCACTCATCCTCTTTTTCTGGTCATTTTCTTTCCTGGCATCAGCAAAATCAGATATCCTTGCTGCAATTCTCACTTCATTTTCCTTTCTTTGACTATCAAAAACATCTTTGTCCTGCTTATGGCTTATGCCTGATTTAGATAGTTGCAGAAGGGTAGGAACAAGCATGGCCATGAAAGAACTAGCTTGGTTTTCCATAAGAACTGCTGGGGTCTCAACCTCATTAGAGTCAATAGGGTCACCGCATATGTAAATTTCGTCAATGCATATAGAACCTTTATTCTGAAGAGATAAAAAGCGAATTGTCAGTGACATGCAGGGATCTGCATCACTAATTTGTGCTGTGGCCTCGTACAAATCCTGCAAGATAAGATCTGTAGTCAGAGAAAATATTGCAATCTTGTAATTTAACTTGGCTGTTTTCTCCATAATAAAGCAGTTGAATAAAAGAACAGAGACTCGGTAAAACTTTTGCTATTAATATTCCAAGAAACGCTATAGGACAGAATCATCTATGTCAAATGCCTAAAAATTTAATAGAGTTGATGTTATTACACTCAATATCTCCAATAGAATCCATTTTCCACAAGTTATCTTTAAACCATTTTCTTTGTTTTGTTTATACTACACAAGCAAGTCTGCATAAGTCATCTAATAGTGGTACCTCAATACTTCTCCGTTCATTCCCTGTTGTGTGCTTTTGCAGGCAGCTTACCACGTTCCCAACGAAAGGAGAATCAGGGACCTTAACGTCGACCCAGTCATCGTCGTTGGTGCAAAGTTTGGCTTCAGCTGGGACTCTACCTTCTGTTGGTTTTCCTACAAAATCCTTCAAATATTGCTGGGTAACTATGTCAATCCCACTAGCTTGGAGAAATTCTCCATCTCTTTCAGCTATGTTACAGCGGACGGTACATAGATACTCATCGTCGCTCTGCAGAGTAGGTGCATAGTATATCTCATAAACACGAGCAGTACTACGAACATAGACCTGCCTTATTTCATGCTTTTGCATAAGGCATACTGCAGATACAGAAATCGATAGCATCAGAATATAACAGTCGAGAAAAAAGTTTACTTAATTCTTTGGGATGCCACCTCTCGCTAAAGACTATGCAAACTAGTACAGGCATAGCTTGGAAGAACTTTAATCATTCCGGTTAAGGAGAGTGGAGAAGACCAAAAAAGAACTGCATTTTTCCCCAAGTAAACCTCAAACATATCACACTCTAAATACCCATAAGCAAAAATCTTGGATAGCTAGTGCATCACATTAAAATCAGCATCCTGGTTATATAGGGTTAAATTAGAATCCCGAACACTTAAATGAAATCACAACAAACACCATATATTCCAAAAACACGAAACGAGTGAACTCATAGCGCTATTGCTACTTAGCCTATGATACATCAAGTGAGCCGACAATCTCTGGGAATGGGCTCAAAACCCAATCAAGATGACTACAAGGGCAGTGTTAGGAACCTAGAAACCCTCCTAACCTTGATATGTTAATTTCCAAACACAATACAATATAGAAACACACGTCAACTGTTATTTATTTCCACCAACAAATTAAACAAGGTTTACAAATAGACAAACAACAACCGAGAACAATAATTCACCCAACAACAAGGTATTTCGAGGAACCTTATCCTCCAGATTTAATCACACAAAACCCTACAGAATAAACTGCCTCCCTTCCCCTCTTTCTAATACAAATAATACAAATTAAGCATCCTAACTTCTAGGTAACTGCTAGAAATGAAATACACACACATAGTATTAAATAAATAAAACAACTACATTTAAGCCTTATTGTCACCCTTCTTCCTGCGGTTACAGACCTTAGTAACAGCAAGTCTAACAATACCCGCCCCAACGAGTTTTACCTTGTCCTCGAGGTGAGAATGAGGAAACTAAGCATCAATAACTTCATACGATTCCCAAGTGTTCTCAAAGTCAGCTAAGTCCTTCCACTTAATCAAAACCTCCTGGGAGCCATTCAAGAGTGTCCGACAATCTACCACACTTTCAAGTTGCACTTGCATTTCAAGTTCTTCAGATAAGAAAGGAGGGAGCTGCTGAACTGGAGCAGAATCCTTCACAGCACGCTTTAGCCAAGAAACGTGAAATACGGAAAGCCCATGAATGAGGGGGTAAATCAAGGCGATAAGCAACTTCACCAATTTTACTCAAGACAATATATGGCCCATGGTAACGAGGGCTTAACTTCTCATTAACATTTTTAGCAAGTGAGCGAAGCTTGAAATGTTGCAAGCGAAGATAAACCAAATCACCTGGCTGAAACACATCACGACACTTAGCATCAGCATAAAGTTTCATTTGAACTTAAGCATGGGTTAGATTACCTTTGAGTTCGAACAGAAAGTCCTTGACTAAGAAAAGTGATGGGACGTCCTTCTTGCATTAGGACAGCTCCAACGCCTAATCCTGAGGCAACTGTCTCAACCACAAACACTTTGCTGAAATCCGAAAGTTCCAAAACCGGCAAAGTGACCATAGCCTCCTTAAGACAATCAAAAGCTAACGGAGCTTCTTCATTCGAACGAAAAGAATCTTTCTTGAGCAATTGTGTGAGTCGCCTGGCTATTTTTCCATAGTCACGAACAAACTTCCTGTAGTAACCCGTGAGTCCCAAAAATCCCCTCAAACCTTTAATGTCTTCGAGAATTGGCCAATTAACCACGCTTGTTATTTTGGTTGGATCCGCTGAAACTCTACTTGATGAAATAATATGTCCCAAATACTCCAGTTGCTGCTGTCTAAAATGATATTTTTATAGATTGACAACTATGAGAAATAATACACCGAAAAATTATATTATTGATGTGTTACAAGGACCCCTATTTATAACAATACACAATACATACATTACCCCTGTTCCATGTGGGACTATGACTATTTACATGAACTAACTCTAATACTCCCCCTCAAACTGGTGCATATAAATTAAATGTACCGAGCTTGTTACATATATAAACTGGTACTCTAATACGAGAACTAGTGAGGGACTTGGTGAAAATATCTGCAAGTTGATCATTTGACTTCAAAAACTTTGTAACAATATATCCTGAGAGAATCTTCTCTTTGATGAAGTGACAACCAATCTCAATGTGTTTAGTCCTCTCATAGAACACTGGATTTGATGCAATATGAAGGACAGCTTGATTATCACACACAAGTTCCATATGACTGATTTCTCCAAATTTTAACTCCTTGAGCAACTGTTTGATCCAAACTAGCTCACATGTTGCCATAGTCATGGCTCGATATTCTGCTTCTGTGCTAGATCGAGGGACTACATTCTGTTTCTTGCTTTTCCAAGAGACCAAATTACCTCATACTAAAACACAACATCCAGATGTGAAACGTCTATCGGAAGGTGATCATGCCCAATCAACATTTGTGTATCCAACAATATGCTCATGGCCCCGATCCTTGAATAGAAATCCTTTGCCTGGAGCTGATTTTATATACCGAAGAATGCAAACAGCTGCATCACAATGACTATCGCAGGGAGAGTCCATAAACTGACTTACAACACTCACAGGAAATGAAATGGCAGGTCTAGTCGCTGTGAGGTAATTCAATTTGCCAATAAGCCCCCAATATCTTACAGGATCGCTAAGAGGCACCCCTTGTCCTGGCAGAAGTATAGCATTTGGATCCATAGGAGTATCAACAGGTCTGCAGCCTATCATTCCCGTCTCCTCAAGAATGTCTAAAGCATATTTTCTTTGTAAAATAACACTACCTTAGCTAGACTGAGCAACCTCAATACCTAAAAACTACTCCAATCTGCCTAGATCCTTAGTCTGGAAGTGCTGAAAGAGATGTTTCAGATTAGTAATACCATCCTGATCATTGTCAGTAATAACAATATCATCAACATAAACCACCAGATAAATAGACAGATTAGGAGCAAAATGCCGATAAAACACTGAGTAATCAGCTTCACTACGAGTCATGTCGAACTCCTGAATAACTGTGCTGAACTTGCCAAATCAGGCTCGGAGAGATTGTTTCAAACCACAAAGTGACCTGCGTAATCGACATACAAGACCACTAAACTCCCCCTGAGCAACAAAACCAAGTGGTTGCTCCATATAAACTTCATCCTCAAGATCAATGTGGAGAAAGACATTCTTAATGTCCAACTGATAAAGAGGCACATTCTTAATGTCCAACGGATAAAGAGGCCAATGACGAACGCAGCCATGGACAGGAAAAGGCGAACAGATGCGACTTTAGCCACGGGAGAGAAGGTGTCACTATAATCAAACCCAAATATCTGAGTATATCCTTTTGCAACCAGACGACCTTTAAGCCAATCAACTTGGCCATCCAGACCGACTTTGACTGCATAAACCCAACGACAACCAACAGTAGACTTACCTGAAGGAAGAGGAACAAGCTCCTAAGTACCACTCACATGTAAAGCAGACATCTCGACGATCATTGCATGTCACCATCCTGAATGAGATAGTGCCTTACCTGTAGACTTAGGAATGGAAACAGTGGGCAAAGACGATACAAAAGCATAATGAGGTGATGATAGACGGTCATAACTTAAACCAACATAATGGGGGTTAGGATTAAGTGTGGATCGTACACCTTTCCGAAGTGCAATCGGTGGACTAGGAGGAGACAAGTCCGCAGTCGGTGCAGAAGCTGATGCAGGACGTGAATTATCTAGGTCTGATGCTGGACATGAACGACGACGATAAGTCAAAAGTGGCGGCCTTGTGGCTGGAGATGTAGGAGGAGCAACTGTAGACTCCTCAGAAGTCGGTATAGGTAGGAGTGGTTGTGGTGGTATTGTGGACGTCGATGGGGATGTTAGAGGAGGAACAATAGATTCCTCACAAGTAGGTACAAGGCCTCAAATATATCTAGATGATTAGATGAAGTAAAGTAAGGCTGAGATTCAAAGAACGTGACATCGACTGACATAAAATACCTACGAAGATTAGGTGAGTAGCAACGATACCCCTTTTGAACCCGAGAATAGCCAAGTAAGACATACTGGAGAGCACGAGAAGCTAATTTATCTTTTCCGGGAGCTAAGTTATGAACAAAACATGTACTCCAAAACACGAAGAGGAAGAGAATATAAGGGTGACCTAGGGAATAATACTGAATGTGGAATATGATTTTGGATGGAAGATGAAGGCATCCGATTAATTAAGTAACAAGTTGTAAGAATTGGATCACCCCAAAAAAGCAGCGGAATATGGAACTCAATGAGAAGTGTGCGAGTAGTTTCAGTGAGATGCCTATTCTTTCTCTCTGCTATCCCATTCTGTTGAGGAGTATACGGACAAGATGTCTGATGGATAACTCCTTGAGAAGTCATAAACTACTAAAACTGAGAGGATAAATATTCTAAGGCAGTATCACTACGAAAAGTACGAATAGAAATACCAAACTGAGTTTTAATTTCAGCACAAAAACTCTGAAATATAGAAAACAACTGAGAACGATCTTTCATTAGGAAAATCCAAGTACATCTTGAGTATTCATCAATGAAACTAACAAAATAACGAAATCCTAATGTTGAACTGACTCTACTAGGACCCCATACATCAAAATGAACTAAAGAAAAAACAAACTCGGCACGACTTTCAACACTACGTGAAAATGTAGCTCGAATATGTTTCCCAAGTTGACACGACCCACAGTCTAATGTAGATAAACTAGACAAACTAGGCACCATCTTCTGAAGCTTGGATAAACTCGAATGTCCTAAACGTCTGTGAATTAGGTCCGGAGAATCTGTGATGGAGTTTTAATATATGCAGCACCTCCCGCAAATGATCCAAGTGAGTAGGAAATTTTGCACTATAAATAATGTCATAAAAAAGGACCAATACAATATCTCATTCATCAAAGTTTGAAAGGTGGATGGAGTATTAGTCAACCCAAATGGCATGACCAAAAACTCATAGTGGCCTTCATGTGTACGAAAAGCTGTCTTGGCTACATCCTCCTTGCAAACCTGGATTTGATGGTACTCCGATCTTAGATCCAACTTTGAAAAAATAGTGGCATCTCCAAGCTCATTGAGTAACTCGTCCATTGCTGGAATTGGAAATTTATCGAGAACAATAATCTTATTAAGGGCTCGATAATCCACGCAAAATCGCCAACCGCCATCTTTTTTTGCGAACTAGCTATACTGGACTAGAGAAAGCACTTGTACTTGGTTGGATGATACCAGCTACTAACATTTCCTGTACAATTTGCTCAATCTCATTTTTTTGGTAATGAGGATAAGGATATGGACGAATATTGGGTGGATTAGATCCCTTTTTTAGTCGGATAGCATGGTTATGACTCCTACTAGGTGGCAGCCCTTTCAATTCCTCAAACAAAGTTCCAAATTCTTCTGGTAATTGCTGCAAATCTAAATTCTCTTGTTCTTCCTTTGCTGTTATCTCATTCAAATCAACATAATACCGTTCGAAATCTTTTTGCAAAGCTTTAAACAAAGTTTTAAGTGAAGCCACCGATTTGGACAATAAGGGCTCTCCTCAAACAACTCGTGTTTGCCCTTCTATTTCAAATTTTAGTGTTAATGTTTTGAAATTGGCTAGAATATCCCCCAAAGTCTCCGGCCACTCTACTCCTAACACTACATCGGCACTGCCCAAATTGAAAAGGAAATAATCATGTATTACCCGCAATTCGTCAATCCACAATTCCTCTTCTTTGCATCTTCCCATACTTCTCACCTGATGTCCATTCCCCAATTCAACCAAAAACCGCTTAGTTTCTGTTTGTTTAACCTTTATGCTTCGACCACTTTGCGAGAGATAAAATTCGTTGATGCTCCGCAATCAATCAACACAATACCTTTCTTCCCCGATATTGTTGCCCATACTTTTAAAAACTTCTTTGAGGTAAATCCTGCAATAGAGTGCAAAGACAACTACATTAACTTTTGTGACTCCGGTTGTCCGTGATCATTCAATTGGTATATCCCCGCATTTATTACTTCCTCTGAATACTCATATATGCCTCCTTCTTCATCAGCCTCTACTGCCACAATAAGCAGATTTAACTATTTTGAATTGCACCAGTGATTGGGCTATATTTTTCATCGCAGCAAAAACTAAGTCCTCTTCTTAATTTATCTTGATACTCTGCATCAAATAGCCTTTTGTATGCTCCCCCACGCCTTGTAGAAGTTTCTGGCCCTCCACATGTTTTCTCCTTGCTTTGCTCTTGAAATAATCGTGGTACTGCTGTAACAGTTGTAGGTGCAGAATAAAAGGGTGTTGTGGTTACACGCACATGCGAACTTGTAATGCTTCATGTTCGACTATTGTCAGTTACAGGAAAATGCATTGGACCCTTAGGAAGGGCCATACGCATATGTCTTGGCAAGTGGCTTGGCTAAGAGCCCAATTCTTCTTCAATACGTTGGTTTTGATCCATAATCTAGGTTAGAGTTCCCAACTTGCTAAGATACAATTCTCCTCTTTCAGGCTATTTATAAAAATTCCCATTGAAACCTCATCATCGGCATCCCTCAAGGGTGCTGAAAGTAATTCGAGATCTCTTTATTGGGCCACACTTCCAGTTTGTTGCAACCCTATCAAAACCTCACATAAGTTCCCTAACTATGATGGAGTAAACCGTTCGAGTATGGCTACTCGAAACACATCCCATGTGACAATCGACATTCTTATTTCCCATCATTGGAACCAATTTAGGGCTTTACCTTCAAGACAAACAGCAGCAACCTCCAATTTATCCTTGTCATCAATGCTGGTGAAATGAAAATAGTGTTCTACTCTATTAAGCCACCCATATGGGTTATCACCAGAGAATAAGGGCAATTCCAGTCTTCTCAGACACGTTTTATCACGAAATTGTGGCTGAACTTCTTCTCGGTGTCCACCAACTCTCTGATTGCCACTGTTCTCTGCCATCACCTCTGTGTGTTTAATTGGATCTTCCCCCATTGATTTTCCTTTCATATGTCGAAGGATTTCAGCATCATGTTCACCTTGTTTCTGCATCCAGTCACGAAACTGCCCCAAGCAGTCCCGTACTGAGCCAATCTCCTCTTGTACTTCCTCCATTATCTTCTCCAACCCTTTAATCCTCCCCTCCATTCTGGTTGAGACCACGAAGACTCCAATATCAAATCTGTTAGGATCCTAGAAACTCTGCTAGCCTTAATCTGTTAATTTCCAAACACAATACAATATAGCAACACACGTCAACTGTTATTTATTTCCACCAACAAATTAAACTAGGTTTACAAATAGACAAACAACAACTGAGAACAATAATTCAGCTGATAAGCCACAAGAGAGATTTTCCGACAAGAAAAAAGTTGGTTGAGACACGGGATGATAGGGCGGCCGGCCCGACTTTCGGTACATTCCGCCAACTCGATTTCAATACTAAGTAAGCTCCTCATCGCATACCAAGGTATTTCGAGGAACCTTATCCTCCAAATTCAACCACAGAAAACCCTACACAATAAACTATGATGTACTTTCAAGGTTTTGCACCTCTCAAGTACAAAGAAGAGAGAAAAATACCGTACTTAGCCAATCTCCTCTTGTACTTCCTCCATTATCTTCTCCAACCATTCAATCCTCCCTTCCATTCTGGTTGAGACCTTGAAGACTCTAATATCAAATCTGTTAGGATCCTAGAAACTCTGCTAACCTTGATCTGTTAATTTCCAAACACAACACAATATAGCAACACACGCCAACTGTTATTTATTTCCACCAACAAATTAAACAAGGTTTACAAATAGACAAACAACAACTGAGAACAATAATTCAGCCGATAAGCCGCAAGAGAAAATTTCCGACAAGAAAAAAGTTGGTTGAGACACGGGATGATAGGGCGGGCGACCGACTTTCGGTACTTTCTGCCAACTCGATTTCAATACTAAGTAAGCTCATCATCGCATACAAGGTATTTCGAGGAACCTTATCCTCCAAATTCAACCACAGAAAACCCTACGGAATAAACTGTGATGTACTTTCAAGGTTTTGCACCTCTCAAGTACAAGGAAAAGAGAAAAACAACGGCACTCCGCTAAAAATTTTCACAAAACTAGCAAAAGCGTTCTTCAAACTCACGTTAGAAGAATATAAGATGAAAAGAAACCTCACTCACACGTTCTTCAATCCCGCAAGATTGCAAGAAGCGTTGAATAAAGGAAAGACAATGAATAAAAAGTTAATCAGGTTTTTGAAGCAAGAGCTTAGAAAAACTAATCACCCCCCTTTATTTTCAGCATATTGAGCCCTTTAAATAGGTCTTGCAATGAGTAAAATTGATAAGGTTAAGGAAAACTAATCCTAATTAAACTAGAATAAGAATAAGGCTAAGAAAACTTATCCTAACTAAAATAGGAAAAAGAATTCTAGTAGGAATGGACTACCAACTAACAATCCTAGTTTGACTAGAACAATAAATATAATCCCACTAAAACAACAACAAACAACAAACTCAGTGAAATCTCACACGTGGGGTTTGAGGAGGGTAATGTGTACATAGACCTTACCCCTACCTTATGAAGGAAGAAAGGTTGTTTCCGATAGACCCTCGGCTCAAGAACAATGAAAAGGGCACAATAAACAAGCAATAATAATGGCAAGAAAATAAGATAACGGAAACAAATAGCACCACATGTAATAGCAAAGATCTAGGAATACGAAGCTACAAGAGAAGTGCGAAAACTACCGGCAATAATGCCACATCGTCTAACAAGAAGGAACGCGGTATAGGAAAATACAAGACTAGTACTAATACTACCAGTACGACTAGAAGAGACTCTCGACTACCTGTCAACCCACAATCCTAATTCTCGACCCCCACACCTTTCTATTGAGGGTTATGTCCACAGTAAGCTGAAGCAGTGTCATGTGCTGCCTAAACCCTCTCCCAGTACTTCCTAGGCCTCCATCTATCTCTTCTCTGACCCGCCATGGTCAACCTCTCGCATCTCCTCACTTGGGCATCGATGTCTCTCCTCTTCACATGCCCAAACCATCTCGGTCTCGATTCCCGCAACTTGTCTTCCACAGGAGCCACACCCACCTTGTCCCTAGTAACTTCATTCCTAATCCGGTCTTTCCTAGTATGCCCACACATCCATCCCAACATACTCATCTCTGTTACTTTCATCTTTTGGACATGAGATTTCTTGACTGGCCAACACTCCGCTCCATAGAACATAGTCGGCCTAACTACCACTTTGTAGAATTTGCCTTTAAGTCTTGGTGGCACATTCCTATCACACAAAACACCAGACGCAAGCATCCATTTCATCCACCCCACTCTAGCACGATGCGTAACATCCTCGTCAATCTCCCCGTTCCCCTGAATAACAGACCCAAGATATTTGAAACTATCTCTCTTGGAGATGACTTGTGTATTAAGCTTCACCTCCGCTTTTGTTTCCTGCGTCCCCACACTGAACTTGCACTCCAAGTATTCAATTTTTGTCCTACTCAACTTGAAACTTTTAGACTACAAGGTCTACCTCCACAGCTCCAGCTGATCGTTAACCCTGCAGCGCGTCTCATCAATTAGCACTATGTCATCTGCAAATAACATACACCATGGCACCTCCTCCTGAATGTGGCGCGTCAGCACGTCCATCGCTAGAGCAAATAAAAATGGGCTAAGAGCCGAACCTTGATGTAACCCCATCATCACAGGAAAATAATCCTACTAAAACAAGAATCAAATTACTAGAAAACAAGAAATATGAAATCCTAATCTTTAGGGAAAGAAATTCTAATCTTGAATGGACTTCTTGAATTTCTTGGATTCTTGACCTTCTTGATTTTGCATCAAACTGCCTCCCTTCCCCTCTTTCCAATACAAATAATACAAAATAACCATCCTAACTTCTAGGTAATTGCTAGAAATACATACACAAAGTACTAAATAAATAAAACAGTTACATTTAAGCCTTATTGTCAGCCTTCTTCCTGTGGTTATAAACCTTAGTAACAGCAGATCTAACAGGCAGTGAATATCAGTATTGATTATTAAGAGAAAATTCTATAAAAAGGATTATTGAGAAAATATAATTCAAGATGGAACCAATAAAGATGATCTCAAACTCTCTAGAAAACACGTCAAAAGATAACAACAAAATCTATCGCAATAGATATTAAGTCCATAGCGAAGATAAACCATTAAACTGATCCTTGCAAACCAAAAACAAGATCAACAAAACTTATAGTCAGTTCCTCCTTAAGAATTTCCATTATATAGCCCAAAATTTTGCACCCAAAGTAGCTTGCTAGGTGTAATCAATGTCTTCAAGATAGCATCTTCAGATTCACCTTTGAGACGACATGTGTTTATATTTTCTCCAGCAGAGAAGTAATAAGAAGGGAGCATTGGAACAACAGTAAAGTTGTCTCCATGTGACCTATAGGTCACGGGTTCGAGCCATAGAATCATCGACCCTTTCCCTGACACTGCGTGAATGCAGGATGCTTCGTGCATCGGGATGCCCTTTTTTAGAGGATTAATAATAAGGTACAATGATATTGCATTGATAAGCTTGAAGACCTCTTTAACATTCCAGATTAACAAAAGCATCCTTTTCATACACACATTTGTAACAAAGAAACAAAGGGTATCGACGGAACCAACTGATTTCATGACAACCTATGTCTAGACTCCAGAAACGATATGCAGTAGCAACTTAATTATTAAAAATCTAATTAAGAGATATGCTTGTTCTTAAAGCAAGCCAGAAGATTTTAGCCATGCATAGCATCTTCAAATATTATAGTCTTTTTAGTAGTAGGATTCTATGATCCTTCAATCAGCAAGTTACTATACAGTCCTACAGTTGGGCAGCATCATGGCTTCATTAAATCCAAAATGCTTTGAAAATCAAACATCCAATACAGCAGAGCCCAATGCCCCAACTAGTTTAGATTGAGGCATACTTGATTTGACTGATTGATTTATTGAAGAATATTTAAAAAGCATAAATTCTCCTCTCTAAGTTGTTCTAGTTTAAGCACAACCAGGGGAGCAACAGTGGTTCCCCACATAAGGTAAACCCACCCATTGGTGGTGGGGACGGAGGTACTTTGTGTAAAGCCCCGTAAATTTCGCCAAGGAATTTGAGGTTTTGTGGTGTCGAGGTAGATTTATGTGTTTTAGGACTGTAGAACTCGCCGCGGTACGGACTTTTTGGGTTGAAGAATGCTCTGAGGAGTGGATGGAAATTTTTGGCAGAAGAGGGCAATTCAGCGGTCTGTTTCGCGGGCCGCATAATCATCGCGGAGTTGAGCAGAAAGTTGTTGAATTTTGAAGGTCAATTTGCGATCCATTCTGCATTCGCATATCCATTTCGCGGTCCGCATTTTTCGTCGCAAATTTGGCACGAAGAATTTTGTTGGGTCATTCTGCGGCCGCATAAGTGGTTTGCGGACCGCAGACCGGTCCAGACCAGCCCAGTTCTTGGCATCATTTTCGCGGCCCATTTTGCGGGCCGCATATCTGTTATGCGGGTCATTTTCCTATTTTTATAACCCGGCCCCATTTTAATAAATAGCCTTTGGGGCTTATTTTGTAACGATTGTCTGCTGATTTTAGAGAGAGGTAAGAGCATTTTAGAGAGGAAGGAAATCTAGCATTCTAATCATCCAATCTTACACCTACCTTCAAGAATCAAGAAAGTCAATCACTAGATTATCATCTATCCGGGTAAGTCCTACTCCTAAGCTTTCATGCAAGAGGTTATGAGTTCTAGCAGTGGCGGAGCCACATGCACCTAAAGGGACACCCCTTCGTCGGAAAATTACACTGTTTAGCTCAGTAATGTTTTTAAAAATATGTATATATACTATATAATGACACCCCCTTACTTCTTGGTGAGTTTGTTTCTTTATATTTTGACTCCCCTTAATAAAAATCATGGCTCCGCCACAGAGTTCTAGTGTATTGTAGGGTTGGAAATAGGCCATGCATGTGACAATAGGTTGTAGTATGTGAGGTTAATGAACCATTTTGGGTAGTTCTTGTTGAAATTGGTTGAGGGAGGAAGAGATTACCATTGTAGAGCTTCGTAGTCTATCTTGCATGCTAGGTGTTTGACAAAATTCCTAGAAGAGTTACACCATGGGAATCCTTCTAATTATTAACCGATTTTCGCTATCTTCCTATAGATTGTTATTGCTAGAAGTGTGGGGCGTTGTAGTAATTTAAGGAAAGCTCAAACAAGGTACGGTGGCTAAACTACTCTCTTAGAAATGAATTCCATGATGTTCCCGTAAGTTTCAAGTATGGTTGGCTCAAGTTCCTTATTCCCATGTTCCGAGTTATTCCCAATAAATTCGATTGTCCTGAGTAAGCAAAGTGTCGAGAATTATGTATTCAAAATGTTCTGAATGATATGTGTATTAAAATGTTAGGGCTTTGAGTCGTGTTTCAAATGAAAGCCCATTATGCTCAACTTGGAAAGAATACTCAATGCGTCTAAAACTCCTATTGCTCATATATATACTTAAGGCCTCGATTTCGAATGTTCATATGGTTGATAATCTATAAAAATGCTTGAAAGTGAAAGAAGTGAGTTGGGGGTATAAAGTGTGGTCAACGTACCAAGGACGAAAATTATATTTGTGGCCAATGGTGCCAGGGAAATGAAGTGATGTGAGAAAGGTTATGAAATGAGCCTTGATTCAACTGTTCCAAATTGACTTCAAAAATAGATTTGCCTAAAACCTTATGTACTCAAGTCATGCCCAAATGTGGCTGTTTTAACTAATGTTATGCTTTGTAAGTATTTCCAATGTGTTTTGAGCTCTTATATATTCATGAGTTGAAATTGTGTATTGCCCTTTTGGGAAAAGTATTTCAAGAATAAATGATGTGTTACTCGATTATGATTTTAACTTGTGCTTTGATTGCTAACCATTCTACTCCATTTCTCCACCGTGTTTAAAGTTTTCATTACTAATGAACCTAAAGTTGTGATTTCCGAAATATTCTATTTGTTGATATTTGTGATGATAATCCTTGTAAGTAAAGAAATGAAAGTGTGGAATATAAGATACGGCCACCGTGACTTGGGATGAAGAATCATAAGTATGGCCAAGAGAGCCAATGAAATAATAATGATGTTGTGAATGGTTGAAGTTACTAACGAGGCTATATATAGTGTGAAAGTTAATGAGGTGGATATAAAATAGATTTGTGCTTTTGTTTCCCTTGTGTGCAAACCAAAAATATTTTTGGGAGTATCATTAGCAAACCGAGAAAGGGTGGGCCATAAGGCTCACACCCGAAACTACACGTGCCGGTGTAGGGGTGGAATGTGATGATTATTCCCCTTATTTGGGATGAGATTGAAATATTGATGTGATTATGGTTATTCCCCTTAATTGGGATGAGGTTGATATTAGCTGTGAATTGGAAAGTCAACCCACACAGCATATGTTGTAAGGCGGCCTAGCCGATCGGGTGGAGATCGGACGCCATGTTGCGCACATGGTGGTACTACTCTTGGAAACACCTTTTTTCGCATCACATGTCAAACCACATTGTTCGTGGGAAGATGGCCTAGCCGATCGGGCGTGATCGGACTCCGTGCTAAAAACATGGCGGTATATCGGTGCTAATGATCTCCCAACCAAAAATATATAATATTTTTCGTATTTTGAAAATTGTTATGTTTTAATTTGGCATTTGGATATCATTGATTGTTACTTGTTGCTCCATGGCGTTTCCCCTTCTGTTATTGGCTTTCTATTTCGAAAGAGGACATTTAGCTTTACATACTAGTACTATTCCATATGTATTAACGTCCCTTTTGTCGGGGGCGCTGCATATTCAATGGATGCAGGTGGTTCGTCAGCGGGCGGTTTTGATCCTCGTTAGCAATTACTCTCTATTCATCAGATTTTGGTGAGCCCTACTATGTTCCGGGCTTCATGTCATTTGACGTTGTACTTTATGTTTTGAGGTATAGTCGGGGCCTTGTCACCGGCACTTCCATACTACTCTTTTGTTGTACTTAGAGGCTCTGTAGACAGGTTGTGGGTGGTGTATGATATTGGGAATTAAACTAATAAGTGTTGGTATTTGGGCAAATATGTTTTTCATCATATCTATAAACTTGTAATATTTTAGAAATCATAAATGAATATCCTTTAGTAATGAAAAAGATTGTGGAACACTTGACTCTTCTCATATCTATCACTTGTACCGGTTCTTATATTGTTAATGGGCAAGGTTGGGTAGAAGGCATCTAGCATGCTTGCTCGGCTGGGGTATCCCGGTTGAGTGCTGGTCGCGCTCCCCGAGGTCGGGGCGTGACACTTTGCCCCTAGAGCAAGCCTAACTCCTCGATTTAATTGCTTTCCTTCCCTAATTCTCTGTAACAGCTAAAGTTGAAGAGCTCTACCAAACCTTAGTATTACTAAAGAAAGAGTGTACACCGATTCCACCCAAAATGGATGAAGTAATCAAATTTCATGAAATTTGCCATAAAATTTGCAATCTCTTTTTTCTCACAAATAAGAAAACAAACAATCACTCGATCGACTAGGTCTCTGGTTCAAGTCGCAGATATGAATACTTTGTACTTCATTCTAATAGTAAGTCAAATTAGGAAATTTCTATCCCGACACTACCGTACAAGTAAGTCTCTAACTCTAGAGAAACAGCGGCCCTAAATTGCATAATTAGTAATTGCAACATATACAATTGATTTAATCAATAAACAGCACGATATGTTAATTTTTTATTTTGATTTTGATTTTGATAGTCACTTACACTTGATTTCGCAGGGGGCAAAATCCGGTGAAGGTCCGTCGAGGATAAGAGGAGATATCTGAGTGGATTCAGAGTAAATGGAGGATTCGAAGGTGATGCAAGTTTGGAGAGAGCCAAGAGAGATGGTCCAGTTAGTTGAGGAGCTCCACGACGTATTCGTGTGATCACCGCCCATGTCCTCAGTCGGAGTTGCCCCCATTGTGGTGTGCGTCTTTTTGGCTTCCTCTTTTACCGAGCACCAAACTGATTTTTATACCCTGCTATCGTAGAGAAGAATGTCACCAATCTTCAACTAAGCGTTTTGCGTACGGTTCCATTTTTTCCTCTTTTTTCTTTCTCATACATTATTTTTTTGCTGGAGTTTCGCTTCTGTTTTCCCAATTTCTTTTTCTTTTTTGCCTTTAACCTTAGTTAAGTAGAATAGAATACCAGATACTCGTGGCAAACTGGCAATTGAGTTTCAATTATAAATGCAAATTACATAATTTTTCTTTTTTTCTGATTAAAGTTCATTTATTAAAAGCATAGAAATAGTTCAAGGAGGATTATTACAAATTGGGATTAATAATTAATCCCGAGAAGTCTTTGCGGTACATAAATAAAACATGCAAGGGAGGGAGATTCCAGCATAGGGTATCTGAATTGATTCCTATCATTCTTATCTTTCCATTCTGCGCCGAGGAGTCTACTACCCTATTAGCTTCTTTATATGTATGGCTCAATGGTGGTCAGTCCATTGCCCTTACGAGAAACCTGCAATTATTAATGTATAGCGTAAAATATGCTATGTCACGTGGCCGTCCAAAAAAGGGACACGTGAAACCCAAGACAGGGATGGCCAAAGACCGAAGGCAACTATTTCATTTGTCACCGGAAATAATAACGCTCATAAAAATGTGATAAATGCTCTTCGCACGGTAGCATTTAATAGAGAATATTTCATGGCATTAAAAGCAATTACCCGTTACAGGAAATTTGGCATTTATGTTCACTGTTACATCTTCATCAATGCCCCTCATAATTGACATTAAAGAAGGGCACGATCCTAGGACCTCGTTCATAGCTATAAATAGTAAGCTCAGTTGTCATTGTAGAGGACATGAATTTTCTGGCAAACTTACGCTACATTTTATACAAAGCTCAATACAATCTTATCTTCTTACTTTTTGATTTTGCTATTGTTGTGCCCGGAAATCCTCTTCCCGAAATTGTTGCTTTTGTTGTTTCGTCTATCCTAAGGCTAAGTATTGCATAATTCTTCGATTATTTATTATTTCAGGATCAAATTAATTCACTTGTCTAGAAACCACGTATAAATTCAACTGTACCGTTTTACGGGTAAACAGTTCGGCGCCCACCGTGGGGCCTAGACAGCCGTGTAATTAAATTGATCCTTGCCTTTTTTACTAACGTGTTTTGATTATTTTGTCTTAGAAAAAATCATAAGAAATAGCAGATAACGCTGATAACGATATGCACAACCCGAGATTCGAGGGGATCAGCCTCATTTTGAGGAGTCAATCAGTGACACCCATAATGAGGGGAATGACGCTACACCGGTGCATGATAGGCAATATCCTCAATATGTTCGGGAGACCACTTCCGATGATGCTGATGAGGAATAGGTCGTTGATGCGGTAAGGGTCTTGCAAGAGCAACAGGCGATCATTCTAGGCCACCTCACACGACAAGATAAGGTTATGACGGAGTTGAAGCAGGCGTTGTCGGGAGCTTCAAATAATGCAAATAGACGAGATCTGGTTCCTCCCGGGATTCCCACGAATCAAACGACACAGCGGGCCGACAACAACACTCCCAAGGGTGAAATTGGCTCCGATGCAGCAAGGGGGAACGGATCCGGCCTCAACAGCGAGAATGATCCTTTCAAGAATGAACTTTTACAATTTATGAGGAAAGTGAACGCCCGCATGGACCAGATCCCGGGCGGGCGACTCGAAAAAGTATACTCAATTATCATATAAGCCAAGTGCGGCACTAGAGTTAATCCCGAAGTGGTTCAAAATGCCTGAAGTGCTAAAGTATGACGGAACTTCAGACCCCCAGGAGCATATTACCACCTACACAACGGCGGTAAAGGGAAATGATTTAGCTCCTCACGAAATTGAATATGTGTTGCTAAAGAAATTTGGAGAAGCCCTCACGAGGGGAGCCTTTACATGGTATTCGCTATTACCCGAGCATTCCATAGACTCGTTTGAAATGCTCGCGGATTCTTTCATCAAGGCTCATGCCGAGGATAGAAAAGTACAGGCCTGAAAGGCTACATATTCAGGATTGCGCAAGGATAGTCTGAGCTGCTACGAGAGTTCGTTACCCGATTCCAAAGGGAGAGAATGTTGCTCCCGGTTGTCCCAGATGAATGGGCGGCTGAAGCATTCACCAACGGATTGAATTCGAGAAGTTCAGACACTTCCCGAAAATTGAAGGAAAGCCTACTCGAGTTTCAAGCAACGATCTGGCGGGTGTCCACAACCGGTACGAATCAAAGATAAGGATCGAAGATTATCAGGTTGGTTTTCCATCATCTACTAAAGGACGAGAAAAAAACATAGAAAAATCAAAGAATGATTATGACGCGGACAGACAGACTTCAAGGGGCCGATTTTTGACCTACGAATGGACCGAAGGCCACAGCAGAGGTTTTCGGACAGCGGACAGGTTCGCCATTGACAGTAGGACTGATCACGGCTGGAACAATCGATCACTGCAGGATAAAGAAGTGTTAGGATCGCGTGATCCTTCTTACCCCAAGTTATTGGAATACAACTTCAACGTCAGTATAGTGGAGTTGGTGTCGGCCTTGAGAAACATCAAAGAAGCACGGTTCCCGAAATCGATGAGATCTGACCCCAGCCAGAGGGATCCCAATTTGTAGTGTGAATACCACGGGACGAATGGCCACCGGACAGGGGACTGTCGACACCTCCAGGAAGAAGTGGCAACATTATTGAAGAATGGTCACCTCAGATAATTCTTGAGTGGCCGAGCTAAGAACAATTATGGTCATTACCGGGACAACGCGGAACCCTCAAAAGTAGGAAAAGATCCCCCACATCAAATAATCAACATGATCTTCGGAGGAAGCGAGATTAACGGGGTCACCTTTTCAGCAGCAAAGAAGATGAAAGTATCAATAACGCATAGCAAAAAGCTTCGGGAAGACGATATCACTTTTATGAAGGAGGACGCAAATGGATTGCTGCCACCACACAACAATGCACTTGTAATTTCTTTAAATGTGCTAGATTTAAGATTAAACGTGTTCTAGTGGATCCAGGAAGTTCAGCTAATATCATACAATAGAGAGTATTGGAGCAAGCTAAACTCACCGGAAGCAGTATTCCGGCCACAAAGCTCCTCGCCGGATTCAACCTCGCAAGTGTGACAACCCGAGGAGAAATTTTATTAATCACGAACGTTGAAGGAGTAACGAAAACAACTCTTTTCAAAGTAGTAGATGGTGATATGGGATACAACGTCATTCTGGGAAGGCCATGGTTGCACAAGATGAAAGATATACTATCAACGTATCATAAATTGTTGAAGTTTCCAATGCCTGAAGGAATTAAGCAGATAAGGGGTGATCAACCGGCAGCAAGGGAGATGAATGTAATTTCGGTCTCTAGTAGAAAAGGAAAGGAACACGTGGCATAGCAATTACAGGGGTCGGCACCTACTCCCAAACTAGATGAAGTTAGCCCGGAGGCAGAGGCGTCGGAATATTATCAGGTGCCGAGATATTTCCAAGTTCAAGAAGAGACCAATGCAACGAAGTCCACAACAGAAGAGCTGGAACAAGTGTCATTGTTCGAAGAATTCCTAGAAAGGAAATTCCACTTGGGGACATGACTGCACCCAAAATTTAGGTCCAACTTTATTAAATTCCTTAAATCTAACGTCGATTGTTTTGCATGGTCGCATGAGGATATGACTGGCATCCCGACAGAGGTAGCCATACACAAGTTAAGCTTGGATCCCAGCATACCTCTGGTAAGATAAAAGAAACGCCCGATTGCCGAAGCCAGGAATACATTCGTCAAAGAAGAGGTAACCCGCTTACTTAATATCGGTTCGATCCGAGAGGTAAGATATCCAGACTGGCTAGCCAATGTAGTAGTAGTTCCTAAGAAAAATAATAAATTTCGCATGTGTGTAGATTATAAAGATTTTAACAAGGCATGCCCGAAAGACTCGTTCCCACTGCCAAACATGGATCAAATGATTGATGCCACGGCCGAGCACGAGTTAATGAGTTTTCTCAATGCTTATTCCGGGTACAACCAAATTAAGATGAACCCGGAGGATCAGGAAATTTTTTTGTTTATAACGAATTTCAGTATATATTGCTACAATGTGATGCCTTTCGGGTTGAAAAACGCCGGATCCACTTACCAATGGCTCATGAACAAGATGTTTGAAAATCAAATAGGAAACATTATGTAAGTTTATATATACTATATGCTCGTTAAGTCTTTAAATGCAAGTGATCATCTTAAACATCTGCAAGAAACTTTCGACATCCTAAGGAAGCATAATATGAAACTTAATCCCGAGAAATGCGCGTTCGGGGTCAGCTCTGGTAAGTTTCTGGGATTTTTGGTATCACAAAGGGGAATTGAGGTAAACCCCGATAAATCAAGGCCATAGAAGACATCCCGAACCAACTATCAAACATGAAGGAAGTCCAAAGGCTTACGGGGAGATTGGCAGCTTTGAGCAGGTTCATTTTCCGGTCATCAGAAAAGTGTCATCGTTTCTTCGCACTGCTAAAAAAGAAAAATAATTTCAAATGGACTTCGCAGTGCCATCAGGCTTTGAGGGATTTAAAGAAATACTTGTCAAGCCCTCCATTGTTTTCGAAACCAAAAAAAGGTGAAACGTTGCTGGTTTATCTCGCGGTCTCGGAAGTTGCGGTAAGTGCGGTTTTTGTCTGAGAGGACAAAGGTACGCAATCTCCCATTTATTATTTTAGTAAAATTTTAACGGGAGCAGAAACTCGTTACCCATATTTGGAGAAACTGGCCTTAGCTCTCGTAGTCACCGCTCGGAAGCTGAGGCCCTACTTCTAATGCCACGCAATAGCTGTGGTGACTACTTTCCCTTTGCGGAACATCCTCCATAAACCCAAGCTCTCAGGTAGATTGGCCAAATGGTTCGTCGAGATGAGTGAATTTGAGATATTATATAAACCAAGGACTCAATTAAGTCGCAAGTCTTGGCTCCTTTCATGGCCGATTTCAGTCCGGGATTATTTCCTCTGGCAATCAAGGAGGCAGTAATGGTGTCGGGGCATTAAATGCGGAGAGACGTATGTCTAATCAACCGTCAGAAGCCTTCAGAAGGAATTATAGTAATTTCTGCCAAAAGAGTATTTCTACCAACTTTCCAGTAAAACAAAGTTATGTCACCGGAAAGCAGGGAGACTATCTGTATAAGGTAAAATATGTTATGACACATGGCCGTCCAAAAAAGGGACATGTGGAACCCAAGACGGGGGATGCCAAAGACCGAAAGCAACTGTTTTATTTGTCACCGGAAAGAATAACGTTCATAAAGATGTAATAAATGCTCTTCGCCCGGTAGCATTTAATAGATAATATTTCATGTCATTAAGAGCAATTACCCGTTATAGGGAATTTGGTATTTATGTTCACCGTTACATCTTCATCGATGCCCCTCATAATTGACATTAAAGAAGGGCACGATCCTAGGACCTCCTTCATAGCTATAAGTACTGAGCTCAGTTGTTATTGCAGAGGACACGAATTTTCTGGCAAACTTACACTACATTCTATACAAATCTCAATACAATCTTATCTTCTTACTTTTTGATTTCGCTGTTGTTGTGCCCAAAAATCCTGTTCCCGGAGCTGTTGCTTCTGTTGTTTCGTCTATATCCTAAGGCTAAGTATTGTATAATTCTTCGATTATTTTATTATTTCAGGATCAAATTAATTCACTTGTGTAGAAACTACGTATAAATTCAATTATACCATTTTACGGGTAAATAATTAACAAATGTGAGAAAGATGTAGTTTTTGTAGGTGTCGCGATGAGGTCAACCAATACTTGTGAGTGTGTTTCTACTAATATATGGAACAGATTTTTTGTAAAAGTGTAATGCCTGACCGATCATTTTGCGTATTTGAGCCCCATTCTCCTATTTGATACTTCTTGTATGCTTGTTTGTTATTTTGTGAGTTACGGGGATGATTAGTTTGGTTTTAGAAAGGATTTGGAGTGAAACGAAACACTTAGTTCCATGGGTGGAAGCTTGAACTATAAGAGCTGACCGAAGTTTGACTTTTGAGTAAACAACCTCTGAATGGTATTTTGATGGTTTCAATAGGTTCGTGTCATAATTTTGGACTTAGGCATATGTCCAGATTTGGATTTATAGGCTCCTAAATTGATTTGGCGAAAGTTGAAAATTTGAAGCTTTGGAAGGTTTACAGGTTTGACTGGGAGTTGAATTGACGTTATCGTGTTCGAATTATTGTTACGAGACTTGAAATAGGTTCGTTATGTTAATTGGGATTTGTGTTCAAAGTTTTGGTTGCATTCCAAATTGGTTTGATAGGAACCAGACGTTTAGTTAGAAGTTAGAAGCTTATGAACTTAAGAGAAGTTCAATTGATGGTTAGTCATCGATTTGTAGATGTGGTGATCTTGTATGTGTTTGGAGGTTTTGAATAGGTCCGGATAATGTTTATGAATTTTTTTGGTATGATTGGACGGGGTCTCTGGTGGCTCGGGTGAGTTTCAGACCAGCCGGAGCTTGTTGGAATGTTGATGACTGCTGGTGTCTGGTGTTCTTTGTGATCGTGGAGCAGGTCTCACGATCGGGAAGAATCTTTTTGGGCAGCTAAGTTTTTTTCCTTCGCATTCGCGAAGTATTCGAGCCGTTGGTCTTTGCTTTCACGGGCGAAGGGCTCGCATTTACGTAGTGGAGAGCCTGGCTGGGAGCTGGTTGGAGCTAAGCCTTCGTCTTCGCGATGGGTTGATCGCGTTCACGTAGGCCATGTGAATCTTGAGCATCGCGTTCGGGGGGTAGGAGCCGCGTTCGCGAAGGGTTAATTGAATGCTAAGGATTTTTGTGCTTCGCGAACGCGAGGCAGTGGCCGCGTTCGCGAAGGGTATCACTGGGTAGACTTTTAAGAGTTCTAAATTCGGGACTTAGACCCATTATTTTATATCATGAGCCCTATACTTGGAGAGGGGCAATTTTTGAAAGGGGTTTTCACACAAGACAAGAGGATAAGTTAATTTCTACTTGATTTTAATATTATATCTTGTTTTCCATAGATTATTACACATAGATTATGGGATTTGAGAGAGAAATTTGGAGATTTTGACTATGGTTTTGAAGAGTGAAAAATAGGGATTTGAACCCTAATTCGGAGTCGAATTTGGATGAAACTTCTATATTTGGGCTCTTATTCGATTGGGTAGTCGGGATTTGTGACTTTTATCGGGTTTCGGGAAGGGGGCTTGTGTAGAACTTTTTGGTATTTGATAAAGATTGGAATTTTATTACTTGAAATCAATTTCTATAGTTGTGTTTGATGTTATTGTGTTGTTTTTTACTAGATTCGAGTCGTTTAGAGGTTGATTTGCGTGGGAAGGGCTTTTTGGAGTATTGATCTCGCGCTTTGAGGTAAGTATCTTTCCTAGGCTTGGCTTGAGTGTATTTTCCCCGTAGACTACGATGCTTGCTATGTGTTGTGGGTGACGCACGCGTACACTGTGGTTATTTATGATCCGGGTAGATCTTAGGCTATTATGTGCTTTGTTTTGTTATCATGCCTTGGCGTACCGTATTTTCTCTACTTGTATGACTACTTGGGGTATTATTCATGTTAGAAATCAAGTCTAGGCTATGTGCTTATCCGTATGAGACATGAGGCCTATTTTTGCCTTGATTGTAGTCATACTTTTCAGTCATGATATTATATCGCATATTATTTCACCATCTTTGTATACATCTCACATGTTATTTCACATGTTGTTTGTGTACTTGTGTGACACGGGTTTGAGTGGATTTGTGGTATGTTGGTATAATTTATGTGGTGTATTGATTTCTATTGCTGTGAGATATTGGCATATTGTGATTTGAGCGGATTAATGACTGAACGAGGGCAATAGAGTCGTGATAATACTAATATTGAGGTGACGAGTACGCCAGGCCCCCTTATTGGGTTGAGTGGTATTGATATTGAGGTGACACGTGCGCCAGGCCATTGGGCTAAGTTATGATCGATGACTTTTGATCTAATCAATGCTTGGGCTAGGACCCGCCCCTTCGGAGTCAGGTGATAATGCATGATACTTTGGGCCATGTGAGTGCAGGTACTTGGTATGTGTTGAGTGAGGGGCTTTGTTCCAGGCACCTGTACATTGCTGAGATTGTGCTTACTTGATGATTTAACTGCGAGTTCATTAATTTTTGTATTGATATTTATCGTGCTAGCATAGAGACGTATTTTCCTCATGCTAATTGATACTTTATATCTTGATATTGATGACTTAACTGATTTGATTAGAAAATGTCCCTATTTCCTTTTAATATGAATAAGTTGAACTTGCTATTCTTGAGCTACTTTCCCTTTATTATTATTATGTTGTTACTGTTATTGTTGACTGTTTAAAGTGAGTAGCGGACTTTGCCAATCTCATCACTAACTTCAATCCGAGGTTATTCTTGCTACTTATTGAGTACATATGGTCGATGTACTCATACTACACTCTGCCTTTATGTTCAAATCCAGGTGCTGCTGATAGAGCTGACTGCTAGGGAGTTGTTGTAGGTAATTTTAAGGTAGCACTAATATTTTTGTCTGCAGGCCTTGGAGTCCCTTTCCTTACTTTTGTCATTACTATTTATGTACTTCAAACAGTGTTGTATCGCTATTTAGACCGTTGTAATTATTTATTCTATAGAGCTCATGTACTCGTTAACACCAGGTTCTTTGATGGTATTTCAGTTGTATCACTCTTGGCTAAAATTATTTATTTTATTCCGCTTTTGAGATTATTCCTTATTGTTATTAAAGTTTATTTCTGTATATGGAATGTTGGGTTTCCTAGCAAGTAGTTTTAGGCGCCATCACGACTTTGGTGGGACTTGGGAGCGTGACAAGTTGGTCTTAGAGCCCTAGGTTGCTTAGGTCTCACGTGTCATGAGCAAGTCTAGTAGAGTCTAGCAGATCGGTACGGAGACGTTTGTACTTATCTTCGAGAGGCTACAGGGCTATTAGGAAAACTCATTTTTCTTTCATTCTTTATCTTGCTTATTTGTTTATCCCTAAGTCTGAATCATTTCTTTTCTATTCTCTCACATATGGTGGGGGCAAGATCATCTGGTGCAGATGAGAAGGTGCTGGTACCCCAGGTTAGGGCCATGAGAGGTCGAGGTCGAGGTAGGGGTAGAGCTCACGCCGTATCTAGAGCCCATGCTCGTGTAGTTGTTGTGGAGCCACCCGTACCTCTTGTTGACTTTATGACTATGATGACGATCCGGAGGTACCAGCACAGGTTCCCCAGGGCCTATTTGTTTCACCAGCAGTTCAGGATGCTTTGCCCGTATGGTTGGGTTGTTTTAGAGTTTAGCTCAGGCCGAGGCATTTCCTATTGTACCAACTACTTCCCAGGTGGGGCGTAGTGCAAACTCTCGCTACCCGTACTCTAGAGCAGGTGACCCATGGTTATCAGACTCCTGCAATGTTACCAGTTAGGGGAGTTCAGCCTACTATTGTCGCGCAGCCTAAGGATAGGCCCGCAATGTCAGCTGATGAGTTGAAGAGACTGGATAAGTTAACCAAGTTGCATCATCCTCACTTTATTGGTACACCTTCATAGGATGCTCAGGGATCCTTGGATCGTTGTCATGAGATTCTGCGCAATTTGGGACTAGTCGAGTCCAATGTAGTTGATTTCACTGCCTTTCAAATGCAGGGTCCGATCAAAAGGTGGTGGCAGGTTTATGAGATGGGCATACAGGTAGGATCACCTCCTATTACCTGGGATCGTTTCTCCAAGGTCATTTAGGAGCATTTCGTGCCTCGCACTAGGATAGAGGAGCTGAGGAGGCAGCTTGAGTACCTTCGGCAAGGTTCAATGTCAGTTACCGAGTATGAGATGAGGTTCACAAAGCTATCTCGTCATGCTACTGTTTTGATTCCCACTGATGAGGAGAAAGTGAGGAGATTCATTGATGGCCTTCATCATGGTATTCGTATTGATATGGCTAGAGAGGTAGAGACTAGGACTCCATTTTACCAGGCTGTGGAGATAGCGCATCGTATCGAGCGCATTCGAGACCAGAGAGATGATGCAGGGTAGGGACAAGAGGTCCCAACATTTAGGGAGTTTCAGTGCTGCCTCGTCTGGAGGTCGAGGTCGATTTGGGGGAGGCCATCCTAGCTGGCCAGCTTATCATTCGTTGTCACCCATTCGAGGAGCTTCTGTGCAGTCTTCATTCAGTGCACTTCCAGCATAGAGTTCTCATCACACTCCATCTATTCAGGGTTCATCGATACAATTACTTAAACATACGTTCATCCTTGAAAGTGCCAAGAGTCATTCCCAAACCATTAAATCACTGTATAAACTCACCATGCACATACCCATGGGTGATCCCACATCACCCTAAACCATTTGAGCCTATCAACACAACCTAACTGAAGTTCCTTACTGCAACCTTAATCCATAAACCTTAGAACCCAAGCTCCAACACCCGGAACTCATCATAAGACCTGAATATCGCATACATACACTGTATAAGTTTGAACAAGTTGTATCAATCCATAACCATAACCCAAGATATAATCACATGATATACCACATAAATCAGATACTCATAGCCATAACTTCTGACCGCAATAGCTGCTCAATAACAAATCTGATACCGGTAACAAACATCATATCAAATAAAACCTCGTTTTGGACTTTCATACACAACCAATGATGAAAGAAACATGCAGATACTCATAACCACTCATTATATCAACAAGTCGTGGAGTCCTCTCGCCCGACAATAACCATAGCCAAATTCTAAGCTGACTAGTGACATTATTCTCCCAACTTACTGTAATCAAGTATGATAGCACTCATTCCAGGTCCAATAACCTCATGCCATCCAGTACAAGCTGCTCGACCGACACTCCATGCCAGCACCACCTCAATCCACATACCGTGCAATCCGTGTACCAAACAAGCAACAACTCGAATATACCCAATGGTGGAAAGAGAATCAAATGAGAGAATCATCCCGCAAGCTCAACAAATACCATTGTAGGGCGCAATGCTATAAACCCATCACACATAGGAGAAACAAAACACACGAAATAAGCATAAAGGATCATATCCCAACATAACCTTGCTACGATGTGTGACCCAGTCCAAAAACTGTTCCACATGGAATACCTCGAGCCATGATGCTCATAATCAACAACCGTATGCATATCAACAACAAATACGCGATGCACATGATCATAACCATGGAGAAACAGATAGCACAATATACCACAAACAAGAAGACCATAACCAAGGCGCAATCGACCATTCAACTCCCTAAGAGCCATCTTGCTCGCATTCCGCCACAAGGCCCAAACATCATCGCATTATGTGTGAATAGTCAATAGTCTCACAACTCATCGTAGCATAGAAGATTAACTCATGGAACATATCAGAACAAGAATAAGATCAACTCTAATCGATGACACACCCCTCAATAATAGCTGTGCTGAGTAACCAAATTCCGACTCGGTGTAAAATACATATTCTTATTAGGCCTAACAGTGGCATCCAAATCAATCCCGATCCTCCCATAATAGGTACATAACCTCCAGAAAGTCCACAATAACCTATCTATAACATATACAATCAGTCGTTAACCTCTTAACATACATTCACCATCCACAACCAAGGAACAATCTGCCTCTGAGAACCCTTCTAGTCTCCAAATCCCTAGAGTACATGAATCACCATAGCCAATCCCAACTCCACCACTCGAATGACTAACACATCCCTCAGACACAATCATCTCATGAGAAATACTTTTGTAATTCTTTCAAGACACATAGCAAAATCTGAACATCAGCAGTCAATCAACCAGGCGAGTACCGTAATACCAATGAATCATCTGCAAGTAAAACAGAGTGTCCCTTCTGAAATGCGCACCCTTCTCAGGTGATACCAGATAGTGCCAGCTTTCTTCTAAACATCTAAAACCGTTCATGCTGTCCAGAACCCATGACGTTCCCTTCGAGACTGAAGCGCAACATTGTACATGCAAACCTCAATCTCATACGACATACCTCATCTATTATACCATCATATGAAAACACAAAAATCCCATTATCAACTTCGAATCCTAGGTAGGATAGACACCCCCAACCAGAAACCTTCCACTTGATCCCACATCCAAGAGGAAATCACAACATCTAACATACTCATCATTCTTGTTGAAAGAATCCACCCCAAACCGTAGTTGAAATCATCGAGAACCCTTCGAAACCCATTTACACATAACCAAGCAATCATAATTGAATCCCTCTAACTCAACCAAGTTACACAGATCGCCAAACCCAAGAGCATTGCCATAACATATCTACAAAGCCTCGCCACACGAAAAGAACTGATCATTTCTATTACTATGTTGATCCAAACCACTACCAAACCGACCTATTCCTTCGAGTTTCTTTCGAATTGCCTTCAAGTTAACAATTTTCCTTTCCAGTGACTACGACCCTTAACCCAACGCTCACCACAGGAGATCCTAGCATGAAACCACGTCGCCCTAAAGCCCATACGCTATTGTATTCCCTCTTAAGAATCCAAAAGTACAACAACCGAGATACTCACTCTAAAGAGACCTTCTGTGAATCTGAAGCTTTTTCATTAACCTCTCTGATACTGAAATGTAGAACCTCTAATGATATAGATATACCGCAAGTCTCGACACCTTCCAATGCAAATATCATATCTTAGCCATGTACAAATCTGGAAAATCCTCAAATACCACATATAAAGATTGAACTCATTAGGATCTTCTCGAGAGTCATCCACTCTGCTCAAACCCCAAGCGCACTGCCAATACGGGCCGAACGACTTGTACCTCATTAACACACAACACCTCTAGAAGTAACCCACATCTCTAAGCAACTAAGTGAATCCCTACTCCATGCACACTACCTCCACCACGAATAACAAACCCGAATCAGTTCCATATTTCCATATATCCATAAAGTGCCATACATCATACATCCAGAAAAGTCCTTACTCGAGTCATCATCAAAATCGACCTCTTCAAGTCATAACTGATCCACAAGTGTGCCTCAGACCAAAACTAATATAACACATAACTATGTAATCTAATCGTCGATAGCAGGCTCCCCCACTTGGATCGAAGCCGTAGAACATAACATCCAATAATCCACAATACCCTTACACTATAACTGCCATAATCACATTGTAGGTCAACTAACTTTGTCATGAACTCATGTAGCATCAGCCATAGAATACCTCAAATCTTCTGCTAAGCTCATTTCCATGCTCGTGACAGTCGTGCAAACTCCTTCAAGCGACCCAAACTCAAATTGCAACACATGTAACCTACAAGTAGAAAGAAAACTCTCCACATAAATATCATTGGGACTACATAGTCTCAGAACATCTCGCAGGAGATAACCGACCTGTTTAGCCTCTAACCAGCATCTTTCTATGCCTTATCATGGTCACAATTAGTATGCAATCGCTAAATCCTCCCGAGCCCGAACTCCTCAACAAGACATAAGAATCTACTTCATTCCATAAATGAACAACATGAAAGGTCCCTAACACACTCATATCTCAAGACTGTATAACACATCAAGACAGAAATCAAGCATCCATAATTCTTCTACCTCCAAAGCAAACTCTTCTCATCACATCTGAATCATCTCAGCATAGTTCTCAGTCACGTCATACTCATCAAATATCTATCCAACCACTCATTGAACCATCAATCCCACTCCCTAGGGACACTATCAGACATATAAGTCCAAAAGCACATACTCAAACCATAGAAATCACTGAGTCCCAAGCTGCAGTCCGAACCTGACCTTAAGTCCTCCAAACTGGCATATCTTCTCAACACAGAGAGCACATCTCATACCTCATCCATGCAATCACAAGCAGTCGATGCACAGCTGATACCGAATGCTCAACATCATATACAAGTAAGTGGAAGGAATTCATAGAGATACACTTCAAGCTGAATCAATGATGCAAAATAAGGAAAGAAAGATAGGAAGTTTATACTAGATTCCCTTGTAGCCTCTCGAAGATAGGTATGGACGTCATCATACCGATCCACAAGACTCTACTAGACACTTGCTCATGACTCGTAGAACCTATGAACCTAGAGATCTGATTCCAACTTGTCATGACCCAAAATTCACTAGTCGTGATGGTACCTAACCTAACTCGCTAGGTAGTCCAAACAACAATTACACAATTCCAATGAGATAACTGAACTTCTATACATGAACCCAAGGATTGGTAGTACAAGTCATGAGCCACTAAGACTTAGAGGTAGCGATATCCGAAAAATAAATACAACATATGTTTAAAAAAATACATAAACAGATTACAAAGCTAAAGCTACCAAGGACAAGAGGTAGCGATATACGGAAAATAGGTACATCTTCAATGCCAGCTTCCGCCATACACAACAACATCAGCTCCAACCTAGAGATCTGCATGCAAGGTTCAGAAGTGTAGTAAGAGTACAACCGACCCCATGTACTCAATAAGTAACAAACCTAAACTCAAGTTAAAAGCAGTGACGAGCTCGAAAGATAGTCAGAGTCCAACACCAATAGCCAATAACAACTCATAATACTGTAATGAAGACATTAAAAGTAATAACTTAAAAGATATTATGCTCAGCTCGTTCAGAGTTACAGAAAAGTAGACATGCTTTTCAAGTATAACCGTCAAAGTCCAAATTTTACCACTGAAATTAATTAAACATGAGTTTATCAAAAAATTATGTTCTTCGAATTCACAACATCAGATAAGACCTTTCGTTTACCAGTTAGCATGAGAAAAATACATCTCTATGCCTACATGTTAATATAAATGTCAAGTCATCAAATGTCATATTACCGTCTAGCATGAGGAAGATATATCTCTATGCCTACATGTCAATATATATGGCAAGTCATCAAATGTCATATTACTGTCTAGCATGAGGATAATACATCTCTATACCTATATGTCAAATATACATGTCAAGTAAATAATTTCACAGTGTTATCATCAAGTACACTCACTCTCAGCACGCTCAAGGTGGCTCGCTCAAATTCTCTACTTCATCACACACACAATCACTCAGCACTACATGGGTTCCTGGCTCAAAAGCCCCTCACCAAAGCACGTGTATATATCATTGTGCCGACACTTACTGCTGGCATGTCAGACTCTGGAGGGGTGGATCTTGCCCAAGCGCTAATCAAATGCCAATATGGCATGTTGCAGCATGCAACCCAATCCAAATATCAATCAATAGCCAATAAGGCATGTTGCGAAATGCAACCCGATCCAAATATTACTCACAACGCGGCTCCACGACCCACATCAGTCAACAACCTCTCAAGTCTCAAGGGCTCACAATGTCATCGAACTCAGCCCAAACAGTATCACATATGGAAAACAACAACATGTGATGAATTAAACACGTAGTACACAGAGAATGAGATACGATATGTAAATAAGGAATCATGACTGAGTATATAGTTACAATTAAGGCAAACAACTAAAAAAAAAGTAATAACCCATTATGTCTCAACCAAGTAAGCACATAGTCTAATATATTTTCTAACATGAATCATAACTCAAATAATAAAAAGAGTAGGAAAAACATGGATATAGCAAAACATGATAGCAAAACAAGTTCGACAACTGTCTAAAGTCAACTCAAGTCATGAATACTCCGGTGTACGCACTCATGCCCATCACCTAGCATGTGTGTCACCCTAACTCATCTCATAAAACATAGTTCCCAAGGTTAATTACCCTCAAATCCAAGTTTAGATATGTTACTCACCTCGAACAAGCCAAATCAAAGACCGAACAAGCCAAACGATACTCTAAAAATGCCATCCCGTGGGAATCAACCTCCGAACAGCTCGAAACTAATCAAAAGCAACTCAAAAACATCAAATAATGCCATAGGAAACAAACCTAAACGAAAAATGTCGAATCTTTAATCAAATACTCTGAGTCAACCAAAAGGTCAACCTAGGCTGGAGTTTAGGAACCCAGAAAAACTCACAAATTCCGATAACACATTCGAATACGAGTCCAACCATACTAATTTCCCTCAAATCCGACTCTGAATCGATATTCAAAACTCAATTATTCACTTTAGGAAAAATTTAGGAAAAAAAAACCCAATGTCTCTTCTAGATTCATCAATCAAATGCCAAAATCAATGATGGAATCATGTAAAATAATCTAAACCGAGTAAAAACTACTTACCTCAAACCATATGGTGAAAATCCTCTCCAACGTCGCCCAAAACCGAGCTCCAAATCTCCAAATGTGATAAAATGAACAAACCCTCGAACTAAATACATTCTGCCAGAGAATCCGCTTTTGCGGATACTTAGTCGCATCTGCGACAACCGCTTCTGCAGTAGAAATCTCGCATCTAGGAGAACCACTGAAACTCAGACCATTCACATCCGCGGACAAAACCTCGCATATGCGGTCATGCAGATGCGGAACAACCATCGCATTTGCGCACACATCCAGCCTCCGCTAACATCGCACATGCGGAGCCCCTAGCGCATTTATGCTTCTGCTTTTGCGGTCAACCTCCACATTTGCGGATTATGCTCCCAAGCCACTTCTTCCACTTCTACACCCGCTCATCCGCATCTATGGACACCACACCTGCACCCATGCTCTACAGGTGCGATCATACTAGATCCCTGCCAAAACCAGCACTTACACACATGATCCAAAATTATCTGAAACCCGTCCGAAACTCACCCGAACCCCTCGGGACCCTGTCTAAACACACCAACAAGTCCCAAAACATAACACGGACCTACTCGAGGCCTCAAATCACACATAATAACATCAAAATCACGAATCACACCTCAAATAAAACTTAGTGAACTTTTGAACTTTCAACTTCCAAAACTCGTGCCGAACCATACCAAATCAACTCAGAATGACCTCAAAATTTGCACACAAGTTATAATGAACCTATTAAAACTCCCGAAACCACAATTCGAATCAGATATCATCAAAGTTAACTCCCGATCAAACTTATGAACATTCAAACTTTCAAATTGTGAACTTTCGCCAAATAGTGCCAAAACCTTCTAAAAATATCCAAATGCAACTCCGGGCATACGCCCAAGTCCAAAATTACCATACGAGCCAAACATAACCATAAAAACTCCAATCTGAGGTCAAATAAATAAAAGCCAAATTTGGCCAACCCTTTCAACTTAAAGCTTCTAAAATGTGAATCATTCTTCCAAACCAATCCCGAACTACTCAAAAACCAAAACCAACAATAAACACAAGTCATAATGCACCACGTGAAGATACTTATGACCTCAAATCACCGAACCAAATGCAAATGTTCAAAACGACCGGTCGGATCGTTATAAATAATTACACTCAAACTAAGTTTAGATATATTACTTACATCTAATAAGCCAAATCCATACTCTAAAAATGCCTTCCTACGTGAATCGACTTCGAACTACTCAAATCTAGCCAAAAATAACTCAATAATATCAAATAATGCCATAGGAATCAAATCCAAACGATAAAGGTCGAATCTTTAATCAAATACTCAAAGTCAACCAAAACGTTAACCCTAGGCCTGCACCCTGGAACCCGACAAAACTCACAATTTCCAACAACCCATTTGAATATGAGTCCAAATATATAATTGGTTTCCAAATCCAACCTCAATTTCATGTTCAAACCCCCAAAATTTATTCTCTTAAGTTCAAGTCAAAACCCCTCAATATTTTCTCTTCAAATCCTTGATTTAGGTGTAATAATCCATGGAAAAACAAAATATATAATCAAAATAAATATAAAATTATTTACCCTCATGATTTAGGTGTCTATCTCCTCCAAAATCGCCTTACTTGTGCTCCAAGAACTCAAAAAGTGAAGAAAACAAACTCAAAATCCCGAAATTGGATATTTTATTCCCCTTCGAGATCGTGACTAAGAAGCTCCGTGATCACGATGAATAATCATGTGAAGTACTCTCTCAACTCTTTCCATACAACCTCTATTTCAATGACCATAACTTTCTGTACAAAGTTTCAAATGACTAACCGTTTGACTTATTGAAAACTAGACACAAAGTGCTATAACTTTCATTTTGAATCACCTCTAAATTCCTTATAGATTGCAAAATATAAGCTCCCAAAGTTAGCCATGTGACAACAGAAATTTCTTCTTTGCAAACGCGAACCTTCCCTCCGCAAACGCGATTCACAAATCCAATATTGCATTTTACCTTTCATGATCGAGGCCCAGAGCTCCGCGATTGCGATGTACACCCCCATAGCGAAAAACCAGCAACTCAAAAGTAGCTAAAATGGTTCAAAACTCACCCGAGCCTCTCGGGACCCCGTCCAATCATACCAACAAGTCCATATACCTAATCTAAACTTATCCAAAGGCTCAAAATGCCACAAACAACATCAAAATTGAGAGTTAAACATCAAAACTCATCATGCAACCTTCAAACTCAAGAACTTTAAATATTCATAACCAAGAGTCTGATTCATACCAAATAAACTCGGAATGAAACCAAACTTTGCACATAAGTTTCAAATAACAAAACAGACTTATTCCAAGTCACAAAATAACAATCTGAACTTGATATTTACAAAGTCAACTCATGGTCAAACTTATGAAATTTCTAAACCTTCAAATAAACGATTTTCAACAAAAAGGGCCAAATTATCCTAGGAACCTCCAAATACTAATCCAGACATTGGCCTAAGTCCATAATCCCCATACGAACCTATTGAAACCATCAAAATACGAATCCGAGGTTGTTTATTCAGAAGTCAAACATTGGTCAGCTCTTCCAATTTTAAGCTTCTAAATTGAGAATTACTCTTCCGAATCAATCCCGAACTTACCAAAAATTAAAACCAACCATCCACACAAGTCGTAATACATAATATGAAGCTACTAAAGACCTCAAACCACTAAACAGAATGCTAACACTCAAAACGACCGGTCGGGTCATTACAGTAAAACGTTTGGTTTTATTTCGAATTGGTTTGATAGGAATCAGATGTTTAGTTGGAAGTTAAAAGCTTATGAACTTAAGAGAACTTCAATTAATGGTAGGTCGTCGATTTGTAGATGTGGTGATTTGCATGTGTTTGGAGGCTTTGGATAGGTCTGGTGTCACGATCCCAAAATCCCACCTTAAGGATCGTGATGACACCTAGTTCCTGAAACTAGGTAAGCCTATCACATAACGAGATCAACAAAAAAAAGACTAACTTGAATATTAATAAAAGCTAAAGAGTGCCATAATATAACCACAAGCAGAATACAAAAGTCATAAATCCCAAAACCTGTACATAATAGATCTCAAAGTGTACATTATTGTTTGGAATACATAAACAATAATAAAAACAGCTAAAGAAGATGACTCCAATGCCTTCGAGCATGACAATAGGTATACCTTGAAGTCTCCATCAGCTCGGGATCAACTCACTAACGACCATCATGAACCAAGGTACCTGGATCTGCATAAAAATATGTAGAAGCGTAGTATGAGTATACCACAATCGGTACCCAGTAAGTATCAAGACTAACCTCAGTGGAGTAGTGACGATGTTCAAGTTAAGACACTCACTAGACAAATAACCTGTGTATAATATCGATATAAAACTAACAACAAAAAGCATGACAAAATAAATAGCAACAAAGAATAAGGCATGTGATAACACGACAAATTAACCAACAACTCATAATACATACAGTGAAATCATTTAAGGAAAATAATGATATGGTCAAATCATCAACCCGTTCCAACACGACAATAACAACAAGAATCACCACGAAATACCATATATCATAACTAACAAGCCACCCATATGACGCCGTGTGAGCTTCACATGAAATATTTTCCCTTATATAGCTTCACGCTCATAAGCCTCTTTATCTCACGCGTATGCATCACAATGAAGTATTTCCCTTATTTGCAACACATGCATAATCACCATTTATCTCGTCGCATGCGCATCAATAAACACTACACTTATACTACCGTATTCGTATCTCGCCACCCTTATACTCCACACAATAACAATCACCCACACAATACATATACATGTGCCACTTCATCACCACAACACAATACCAATGTCACAACAAGGTATAGCCCATGGAACAACAATGTGTACAAGAACTATAACAATAATATAAGGGTATGGGGAGTGAACAATAATAAAACATGTTACATATAACAAACAACCCTAATTCAAGGCATATTAATAGCCTAAGGTCTAATCCGATCAAATATCACACATACGCCTGTGTACACACTCGTAACATTATGTACATATGGTTTCACATAACACAAATAATGCAAATTAGGCCAAATCCTAAGGAAAAATTCCCCCACCCAAAGTTAGGCAAGATGCTTACCTCAAATAAGCTAAGTCAATACTTTAGGAAGCCCTTCCCGCGTGAATCACCCTCCAGACGACTTGAATCTAGCCAAAACAACTTAATAACATCAATAAAAGCCATAGGAAATAAGCCCAAACAATAATGCTACGATCTTGGTTCAATTATGCAAAGTCAACACAAAAAGTCAACCCCAAGTTCGCACTTCGGAAGCTCACAAAAAAGTCACAAATTCCGAACATCCATTCCAATACGAGTCCAAATATATGTATTTTATCCAAATCCGACCTCAAATTGACCCTCAAATAATAAATTTATACTTTAGAAAGGTTTTACTAAAATCCTCAATTTCTTCAATTTGATTCATCAATCAATCACTAATTTCAAGGTTGGAATCATGAAATATAAGAAAATCCGAGTAAAAAAACCTTACCCCAATCCAAATCGTGAAAATCCCCTCTAAAATTGTCCAAATTCGAGCTCTATAACTCAAAATGTAATAAAATTACATAAATCCTCGAAATAGAGTACTTAAGTGGTCTGCCCAGGTATACACATCGCGATCGCGGAACTACCTTTGCGATCGCGAAGACCAAACTCAACCCAACCACATATCCTTCTTCGCGAGCGCGACAACCCAGCTTCGAACGTTATTCCCAACTCAACAGTGCCTATGCGAACATGCTCCTTCTCCCAGGAACAGAAAGGCTAAAAGCCTGACTGACCCCTCCGGTCAATTCTTACAACCTAAGCCTTCAACCAAGGGACTAAGTATCCCCAATCAATCCAAAACCTCACCGAAATCAAACCAACCATCCCCGAAAGTCAATAACCACAAATACGCATATATAAAGCATCAAATAGGGGGAACATGGATAAAATACTCAAAACAACCGGTCGGGTTGTTACATTCTACCCCTATTAAACAAACGTTCGTCCTCGAATGAGTATAGAGACATACCTGAAGTGCCAAAAAGGTGAGGATATCGGCTCCGAATATCATGCTCGGTCTCCCAAGATGCCTCCTCGACCGGTTGACCTCTCCACTAAGCCTTTACTGATGCAATATTCTTGGATCTCAAATTCCGGACCTGCATGTCCAAAATAGCCACTGGCTCCTCAACATAGGACAATCCGTGTCCAATTGCACTCAACTAAAATTTAACACATGTAACAGATCACTATTATACTTCCAGAGCATGGAAACGTGGAATACCAGGTGAACTCCCGATAAGTTGGGTGGCAAAGCAAGTCTGTAGGCCACCTCACCCACTCTCTCAAGGGTATCGAAAGGACAAATATACCGAGGGCTCAACTTGCCCTTCTTCCCGAACCTTATCACACCCTTCATGGGCGAAACTCTGAGTAGAACCCTCTCACCCACCATGAGTGCCACATCATGAGTCCTCCTATCAGCATAACTCTTTTGCCTGGACTGTGTTGTACGAAGCCGACCTTTAATCAACTTTACCTTCTCCAAGGCATCACGGACCATATCAGTGCCAAACAACCTATCCTCCCTAGGCTCAAACCAATCAATTGTAGAACGACATCGCCTCCCATATAGTGTCTCATAAGGAGCCATCTGGATGCTCGACTAATAGCTGTTGCAGTAAGCGAACTCTTATAGTGGTAGAAACTAATCCCATGAGCCCCCAAAATCAATAACATATGCATGTAACATGTCCTCCAAGATCTGAATAGTGCGCTTGGACTGTCCATCCATCTTTGGATGAAATGCCGTACTCAGCTCGACCTGTGTGCCGAACTCACACTGAACGGCTTTCAAAAAATTCGATGTGAACTATGTGATCCAATCATAGATAAGAGATACTGATACACCATGAAGGCAAAAAATCTCATGAAGATAAATTCGAGTCAGCTGTGCTGAAGAGTAGGTAGTCATGACTGGAATGAAGTACGCAGACTTGGTTAGTCTATCCACAATGACCCACACTGCATCTAATCTCCTCAAGGTCCATGGAAGTCCAACTACAAAATCCATAATGATACGCTCCCACATCTACTTTGGAACATCAAGCATCTGAAGCAAACCACCCGGTCTCTGATGCTCGTTATTAACCTGCTGACAGTTCAAACATCGAGCCACATACTCCACAATATCTCTCTTCATCCTTCTCCACCAGTAGTACTTCTTCAAATCATGGTTCATCTTCGCGGTGCTCGGATGAACGGAATACCATGAACTATGGGTCTCCTCAAGAATCAGCTCTCACAACCTATCCATATTGGGCACACAAATGCGGTCCTGAAGACTCAACACCCCATCATCACCAATAGTAACCTCCTTAGCATCTTCTCTATATGATGCTTTACTTGATGAAATGATTCACGGTACATATCTTCTCCATATGTCAGCCCGTGTAACTTGCCTTACTTATTCATTCATATCTTCTCTATATGCAACTGTTGATGAATTATTGATACTTCAAGATTGAATAAAAAAATCAATACAATTTAATCAAGCAATATCAACAACTGTCAAACATCAATAGTAAAGAACAACCCATAACCCCATAACAAGAGGGGTTTTAGCCACTCATGATCATATGAACAACCAAACTATCATTTTGAATCATAAGAACTACAAATACAGGAATATAGATTGAATATGAGATGATTATGTTCTTCATTTGTGCTCCTTAGACATTTTTGCCTTTAAAATACGTCCAACCCCTCTTAGACACATTTACGGGGTAATTATAAGTTAAGGTCGAAGTCTCCAAGTCCAAACTCTACAAGGAAACACTTCTCTCTCGGACAAGGGGACCTAGCTAAGGCTTGGTCCGGGGCGAGCTATCTTCCTCGCAAGGCCAGGTGTAGGGCAAGATCCTGGACCTTGCGAGGCCTAGTTGGGCACAATCTTGACCTTGCCTCTAGCTAGGTGGGTATAGATCCCTCCTTGCCTTGCACTAATTCTTATTTTGTGCTCTTTCCTTGCGTTTTCAACATCATTTTGTGCAACTTTCATTCCACTTTGTGTTCTAATGGTCCTACACATAAAATCAACTCAATTAAGCCCAAACGTTGCAAAATTTATCATTAAAACTCCTAACTTTAAGGTAAGTAATGTACTAAAAATATAGAATTATAGTCAAACATCAATATTCTAGGCCTACTCAATTAGAGTTAGTGGTAAAGTCTTCTGGAAGTGCTTATCCATCTATAAAAGGGTTAGCATTTGATGCAAAGGAAGGGTTATAACTCATATCAGGTAGGTCAACATCTGAGGTGTTCTAATTGTTGTATAAATCATAGTTGTCATTGCTTTGGAGATCATGGGGCTTGTTATACTTTTGGTGAGAAGGGGCATATTACTAAGTACTATCCTAAAGGAAATTTTTGTACTAGCCATGTTATTACACACTCGTAGGGAACTGCTACATCTATGCATTCACAGACTCAACCAACTCGAGCTGCTCCACTAGATGCTCATAGACAAGGTCAACATGGTGCACATGTTGTTCAAGAAGTGGGTGGACAGTCAAGGATCTTCTCTATGGCTAGACTGGATGCCAAGGCATTAAATGTAGTAGTTACATGTATTATCAATATCGATTCTCATAGGGATTATGTTCTTATTGATCCTGGTTCTACGTATATCTCCATATTTTTTCATATACTTGGAATGAGGTGTTTTGTCTCTTAATGTGCCAAATGGGATGGTGACCCTAGTGGGAGAGACTATATTTGTGGATAGAGACTGTATTATATCTATTCGGGGAAGGAACACTATAGTTGATATAGTAGTGTTGCTGATGTCCGATGTCGATTTGATTATAAATATGCACATGTTGGTGCATGTTATACTTTGGTTGATTACCATGCCAATCTTATAAGTTTTGATTTTCCTTGGGAACCACATTCAGTGTAGAAATGAATAACTCATATAACTCAAGGAAAGATCATATCTTATGTAAAGGAATACCAAATGATTAATCATGGATGTTTTTGTTTTGTTGCTACCATTCATGATACCCGAGCGGAGGATATCACTATTAATAGCATTTTAGTTGTTCAAGAATTTGCTGATGTGTTTCTAGAAAATTTACTTGTGCTGCCTACAATAAGAGAACTCGAGTTCAGTATTGATTTAGTGTCTGAAACTTAACCTATCTCTATTTCTGGTTTAGTGCCTGAAACTCAACCTATCTCTATTTCTCCATACTATATGTCTCTAGCTTAGTTGGGAGAATTAAAGGTTCAACTTTAAGAGCTACTTGATATGGGGTTCATTAGGCCTAGTGTATCGCCTTAGGATGCACCTATGTTATTTGTGAAAAAAAAGATCACATGATGAGAAGGTGCATTGATTACAGGTAGTTGAATAAAGTGACAATCAAGAATAATTATCCATTACCATATATTGACGATTTATTTGACCAGCTACGTGGTGCCACTCATTTTTCCAAAATTTACTTGATATTAGGTTACCATCATCTGAGAATCAAGATCAAGGATATCTCCAAGAGAGCATTTTGGACTACATATGCGCACACCGCATATTTGTTGATGTCTTTTGGGCTGACTAATGCGCCTGCGGCATTTATGGGCCTCATGAATTGTAAAGACCCGACCAAATATTTTGTATTCTAGAATCTCATTTCCTTATTTGAGACTTCCCACAAGTTTATTTAGTAGTTTTTATCTTGCGGGTATGGGTGATTTGGGTCCTGAATGGTTCAGGAGTGTTTTGGAACACTTGATTCTAAATTAGAAGCTGAGAAGTTCATAGAGTTGATCAAAGCCAACAACTTGGGTTAACATTCTTAGAATTTTGTTTTGAAACTTCTAACAAGTTCGTATGATGACTTTATAATTGAACTTATGTTCGGATTAGGAACCAAGGAGTTTGGGTGCAATTCAACAATATTGGATGAATTTGGAAACTTAAGAATTCATAAGCTTGAGTTGAGCCTTGAATTTGAGTTTTGGTGTTTCCCTATGTGTCTTGAGCTGGTAGATAAGTCCATATAGGTATTTAGAGTAGTTGGGATGGTTTGGAGGGATAACATGAGGCTTGGATGAGTTCTAGAGCACTTAGAACCCATTAAGTAGTTGTATATTTTTCTGGTGCAACACAATGCATCGCGATCGTGAGCATTATGTCGCGGTCATGGATGGGAGCTAGGGGTTGACCATCACGGTCGTATCAAGAGCAGTCATCATCGCAAAGGCACACGCTTGATTTCTCTTCATGATCGCATGAGGCTTGATTGCAATCGCAATGAAGGATTTCTGTCCAAGGGTTTTTCAAGTCTAATTTCAAGATTTTGAGCTTATTTCACCATTTTTAGGTTTTGGGAGCTCGGACCAAGGCAATTCTGGAAGAGATTTTCACCTAAAGTTTGAGGGTAAGTAATCATAACTTGCCTTTTGTTATATATCATGAATACCCACGATTCTTAATAGTCAAATCAAAGAATTTGAAGGTAGAAAATGGGATATCCCAGTGATGTAAAATGAATCTTACATAATGTCTTTACTTGGTGCATGTCTTTACATATTGTATGACTACTTTAGCATCTTATTCATGCTAGAATAATGTTATAGGCATCCTTCACATGGTAGTTTAACATCATGGATTTTATGTACTTGTTTTACATGATAAAACTAAGTAGTCATACACTAGTTAATATATGCACCTTGTTAGCATGTATATCTTATTCTCATTACTTATTGAGACTGTTGAGAGCCATTGTGCTATTTGGGCATGTCATTACATGTTCCTATTGAGGTTTCGGTTTGGACATGAATATTTTATGTTCTTGCTAAGCGTGTAAAATCACATTCATATCTATGCATAGATTTGGATCCATCCCTCCAAAGTCACGTGATCACCCATTTTACCTTGGGCGTGTGTTCCCATGTTGTGGTTTGAGATACCTTCGGGTTTCAGCTTTGTTTTAATGAGTTTGAGCGTAGAAATTAAACCTTTATCTATTTGAGTGAATTATCTATGCTTATTCATGGATTTTCATATGTCACTCTATGCATATCATCTATATATGGTGATTTAATGTCTTTATTGCATGCATTGGACATGATTAGTCGAGATAGGTTGTTTTGATGTCACATACTCTATTTGTGCATATCTCATTATGCTAATTTTTGTGCCTCTTCTCTTTTACTATTATGTATAAATTGCGTAAGTAATGTAAAATAAGTGTCTTTTCTCAAAATCTCATCATTACTTTGTTGGGGTTAGTGTAACAATCTGACCGATCGTTTTGAGCTTCAGCACTTTGTTCGGGGTTTTGAAACCTTGAATTGCTTGACATTATGCATTATGACTGGTGTATATAGTTAGTTTTGATTTTTGAGAGGTTCAGAGTTGATTTGGAAGAATGATTCTCAATTCAGAAACTTTATGTTGGAAGAGTTGACCAAGGTTTGATGTCACGCCCCGACCTCGGGGAGCGCGACCGGCGCTCAACCGAGATACCCCGGTTAAGCAAGCCTGCTAGATGCCTTCTATCCAACCTTGCCCATTAACAATATAAGAACCAGTACAAGTGATAGACACGAGAAGAGTCAAGTGTTCCATAATCGTTTCCATTACTAAAGGATATTCATTTATGATTTCCAAAATATTACAAGTTTATAGATATGATGAAAAATATGTTTGCCCAAATACCAACACTTACTAGTTTAATTCCCAACATAATACACCACCCACAACCTGTCTACGGAACCTCTAAATACAACAGAAGAGTAGTATGGAAGTGCCGGCGACAAGGCCCCGGCTATACCTCAAGACATAAAGTACAATGTCAAATGACATGAAACCTGTAACATAGTAGGGCTCACCAAAATTGGCTGAATAGAGAGTAACTGCTAACGAGGATCAAAACCGCCCGCTGACGAACCAACTGCATCCATTGAAGATGCAGCACCCCCGGCAAAAGGAACGTTAGTACATAAGGAACAGTACTAGTATGTAAAGCTAAATATCCTCTTTCAAAATACAATGCCAATATGAGAAAAGGGAAAACCATAGAAACATCAAGTCACAATCAACAATATCCAAATGCCCAGTTAAAACATAGCAATTTTCAAAATATGAAAATAATACTACCCCCGTTCCAGTTTATGTGAATCTATTTTTTTTTTTTGTCTGTTCCAAAAAGAATGATCTCTTTCTAAATTTGAAAACAATTTTGCTTAAACTTACAATTCTACCCTTAATGAGAAGCTTTTATAACCACACAAATACTCTGGGGCCCTTTTTGAATTGTTTAGGACCACAAATTCCAAAAGTCTTCATTTTTTCTTAAATTCCGTGCCCAGTCAAACAGGTTCACATAAATTGGAACTGAGGGAGTATATATTTTTGGTTAGGAGATTATTAGCACCGATATACCACCGTGTTTTTAGCACGGAGTTCGATCACGTCTGATCGGCTAGGCCATCTCCCCACAAACAATGCGGTTTGACATGTGATGCGAAACAAAGGTGTTACCAAGGGTAGTACCATCATGTGCGGAATATGGCGCCCGATCTCCACCCAATCGGCTAGGTCGCCTTCCCACATATGTCATGTGGGTTGACTTTCCAATTCACAACTAATATCAATCTCATCCCAATTAAGGAGAATAATCACAATCACATCAATATTTTATTTTTATCCTAAATAAGGTGAATAGTCCCAATCCACCCCTACACCGGCACGTATAGTTTCGGGTGTGGGCCTTATGACCCACCCTTTCTCGGTTTGCTAATGATACTCCCAAAAATATTTTTGTTTTTGCACACAAGGAACACAAAGTACAAATATATTTTATATTCACCCCTTAACCTTTCACACTATATATGTAGCTTCGTTAGTACTTCAACCATTCACAACATTATTATTTCCTTGGATTTTTTGGCCATACTTATGATTCTTCATCCATGGCACGTTGGCCGTATTTCATATTCCACATTTTCATTCTTTACTTTCATGGATCATCATCATGAATATCAACAAATAGAATATTTCGAAAATCACAACTTTAGGTTTATTAGTAACGAAGACTTTAAACACAATGGATTTCTTTCCAAGAAATGGAGTAAAATGATTGGCAATCGAAGCACATGTTAAAATCATAAACGAGTAACACATCATTTATTCTTGAAATACTTTTCCCCAAAAGGTCAATACACAATTTCAACTCATGAAGATATAAGAGCTCAAAACACATTGTAAATACTTACAAAGCATAGCATTAGTTAAAACAGTCATATTTGGACATAACTTGGGTATATAAGCTTTTAGGCAAATCTATTTTCAAAGTCAGTTTGGAACACTTGAATCAAGGCCTATTTCATAACCTTTCTTACATCATTTTATTTCCTCGGCACCATTGACCACAAGTATAACTTTCATTCTTGGCACGTTGGCCTCACTTTATATCTCCAACCCACTTCTTTCACTTTCAAGCATCCTTATAAATTATCAACAACAAGGCATTTCAAATCAAGACTTTAGGTACACATATATGCAATTGGAGTTTTAGACGTATGGAGTATTCTATCCAAGTTAAGCATAATAGACTTTCATTTGAAACATGACTCAAAGTCATAACATTTTAATAGACATATCATTCTTGAACACATTACCGAAGGATAACATAATGTGATAGGAATATTCAGAACACATTTTGAATACATAATTCTCGACACTTTGCTTACTCGGGACAATCGAATTTATTGGGAACAATTTGGAACATGGGAATAAGGAACTTGAGCCAACCATACTTGAAACTTACGGGAACATCATGAAATTCAATTCTAAGAGAGTAGTTTAGCCAACATACCTTATTTGAGCTTTTCTTAAGTTACTACAATGTCCCAACACTTCTAGCAATAACAATCTATAGGAAGATAGCGAAAATCTGATAATAATTACAAGGATTCTCATGGTGTAACTCTCTTAGGAATTTTGTCAAACACCTAGTATGCAAAATAGACTACAAAGTTCTACAATGGTAATCCCTTCCTCCCTCAACCAATTTCAACAAGAACTACCCAAAATGGTTCATTAACCCCACATACTACAACATATTGTCACATGCATGGCCTATTTCCAACCCCACAAATCACTAGAACTCATAACCTTTTGCATGAAAGCTTAAGAGTAGGACTTACCTGGATAGATGATAATCTAGTGATTGACTTCCTTGATTCTTGAAGGTTAGTGCAAGAATGGGTGATTAGAATGCTAGGTTTCCTCCTTCTCTCTCTAAAATACTCTTACCTTTCTCTAAAATCATCAGATATTTGCTTCAAAATGAGCCCCTAAGGCTATTTATCAAAATGGGGTCGGGTTATAAAACTAGGAAAATGGGCCCTTCAAACTCTGGTCTGCAGTCACAAAATTGTAAGGCCTCGTGAAAATTTTCCTAAAAACTGGGGTTCCGTTAAGGAAAATGTTGGGAAGAAGTAGGCAGATCTGTGGCCCATTCTGCGGCCGCAGAACTACTCTGCGGACCACAGACTGGTCGCAGAGTGGGGCAGTTTTCTAGGTCATCTTGATGTCAATTTCGCGGCCATTATGCGACCGCAAAACCATTTCGTGAGTCGCTCTATTGCCGCAAATACAACCTTGTGATTTTTTGGAGGGAGGTTCTGCGGTGTACTATGCGACCGCAGAACCATTCTGCGGTGCATTATGCGACCGCAGAACAGGTATGCGGGCCGCATAGTGACCGCAGACTAGGTCAGTTTCCTTTCAGTTCTGGCACCCCAATTTCGCGGTCGGTTCGCGGACCGCATAACCATTATACGGTCGCATATGCGACCGCAGAACCTGTTTCGGAGTTTCATTTTTGGGGTTTTTAAACCCGACCCAATTCCGTTAAAACACATCCCACAGACCATTTTTGAGCAAAATCTGATACTTTAGAGCGAGAGAGAGAGAGTCTTAGAGGGAGAAAGTGATCTTCATCAAGTTACTCTTCAATTCTTGCATAAACCCTTGAAGATTATTAAGAGAAGCACCCTAGGTCTTCATCCTAAGAGGTAAGGTTCTATCACGAACTCTTAATTTCGAAAGGTAACTAGAATGGGCAATTAGTAAGGTGGTTCATGGGGATGAGGGTACTTACCTTGCATGCATGTATTCTTGAAGTATATGGGAAAGTTGTGAGCTAAAATGGTAGAGAATGGGTTGGGAAATGATGGAATCTTCCACAAAAGGGCCTTAGAACCTTAATGCACACCTAGTGTTTGATAAAATGCTCAAATGAGCTAGAACCATGATCATCTTCCTAATTGTAATTCAATTTGTTACATTTTCAAAATAGATTGAAGTTGCTAAGATTTCCAGAACATTTTAGAGTGTAAGGAAGCTCAATTGAGGTATGTTGGCTTAACTTTCTCTCTTAGAATCGAATTCCATAATGTCCCCATGAGTTTCAAAGTATGGGCTGCGTATTAAAATGTTATGGCTTTGAATCGTATTTCAAATGAAAGCTAGTATGCCAAATTGTGTGAGAAAATCTCAATATTCTTAAGACTCTTAATTGCTCATATGTGTACCTAAAGCCATGATTGGAAATGTCTTATTGTTGATAATCTATGAAGATGGTTGGAAATAAAATAATTGAATTGGGGGTATAGTGTGTGGCCAACGTGACAAGAATTTAAGTTATGATTGTGGCTAGTAGTGCAAATGATTTGAGAGAATGCGATAAAGAATATGAAATGAGCCTCGACTCAATTGTTTAAAAATGATTTCGAAAATAGAATTGCCTAAAAGCTTTTATACTCAATTCACGCCTAACTAATGCTTTGCTTTAAAAATATATCCAGTGTGATTCGAGTTCTTACATACTCAGGTGTTGAAATTATATATTGTCATTTCTGGAAAGGAGTATTGCAAGAATAAATGGTGTATTGATTGCTTATGATTTTGATGTGTACTTGTATTGCTGATCGGTATGCCCCATTATTTGGGAAGAAACCTTTTGTGTTTAAAGTTTCCATTGCTAATAAATTTGAGTTATATAGTTGTTGAAATATTCTATATGTTGATATTTGATGGTGATATTTGAAATTGAAATAGGTGAAAGTATGGAATATGAAATATGGCCACCGTGCCGGGAATAAAGAATCTTGTGAATGGCCAAATGAGCCAAGGAAATATTTTTGTTGTGAGTGTATGGAAATACTAATAAGAATTCATACAATTTGGAAAGTGTTGAGGTGAGTACAATTGTATTTATGTTACCTTATGTGCAAATCAAATTAAAAATATTTTTGGGAGCTTCATTAGCAAAACCGAGGAAGGATGGGTCATAAGGCCCACACCTGAAACTACACGTGTCGGTGTAGGGGTGGATTATGATTATTCCCCTTATTTAGGATGAAATTGAAATAATGAAGAAATTGTGATATTATTCCCCTTAATTGGGATAAAACTAGTAACAATTGCGGATTGGAAAAGTTAACCCACACGGCATATGTGGGAAGGCGGCCTAGTTGATCGGGTGGAGATCGGACGCCATGTTGCGCACATGGTGGTACTACTCTTGGTAACAAATTTCTTTCGCATCACTCATCAAACCACATCGTTCGTGGGTAGATGTCCTAGACCATCGGGTGTGATCGGATGCCGTGCTAACACAGACGGTGGCATATCGGTGCTAATGATCTCACAACCAAAAATTGTATATGAAGTTTGTATTTTGAAAATTATTATGTTTTAATTGGACATTTGGATATTGTTGATTGTGACTTGCCGTTTCTATGTGTTGTCTTTTCTTATATGGTCATTCTATTTTGAAAGAGGACTTCTAGCTTTACATACTAGTACTAATGGATGCAGGTGGTTCTACAGCAGGCGGCATTGATATGTGATAGCGGTACTCTTTCTTCAGCTGACTTGGTGAGCCCCACTTCATTTCGGGGTCATGTATCTTTTGTTTCTCATGTACTGTGTTTTGAGGTATAGCCGGGACCTTGTTGCCGACATTTTCATATTATTCTTCTATTGTACTTAGAGGCTCCGTAGACAGGTTGTGGGTTGTGGTTGATGTTGGAGTTGAATTAAAAATGTTGGTATTTAGAAATCATGTTTTACATTAATTCTATAAACTCGTAATATTTTGAAAATTATGAATGAAGCGGCTAATGGGAATGAAAAGGTAGTTGTTAATAGAATCTTTTCAGTGTTTAAGTAATAGAGTACATCTCCTCTTTATTCATAGATGAGTTTGGGTAGAAGGTAATCTAACAGGCTTGCTCGGCCGGGTTCTCTCGATTGAGCGCCGGTTGCGCTCCCCTAGTTTGGGGCGTGACAAACTTGGTATCAGAGCCTAAGGTTTTAAAGTGTCCTAGGATGTCTCGGAGCCGTGTCTAGTAAAGTCCTTCTTATCGGTGTGTTGTCGACCACATCTATAATGAGGAGGCTACTTGGACATTTAGGAATTTCTTACTTCTTTGATACTCCATATCGTGCGATAGAGCTCAAGATAGGAAGCTAATTTCCTCGCCATGTCTCATTTTTTCTAGATGAGTAATCCATGAGTTCGAAACAGCGAGGAGGGAATGACCGCGCCATTGAATCTGGGGGAGATTACACAAGGGTTCGTTGGGATAATGCATCGAGCAGTGGAGGGATTGGAAGAACTTATTGCTAAGGGAAGTGCCCTTGTTCCTAGCAATGTCACCGCACCATCGGATCGCGAGGTGAGAGAATCTAAGAAACGAAAAGGGGTTGTTGGTACTAATAAGCCGGATTGTTTGGTTTGAAAGAAATATCACGTGGGAACATGTTGGATGACCCATGTAATATGTTATGGTTGTGGAAAGAGGGGGCACAAGAAGAACAAATAACCTAGGTTGGGTACACCCATCCAGTTATGTCCGTCATGTGGGAAGGAACATTTGGCGTCGTGTTGTGAGTATGCTCAGCAACGCGTTAGGGGTGGTAGTTTTGGGCAATTTTGAAGGCCCACACAGCAATCTGGTGCTGGAATTGTTTCTCCCACATTGGAAGCTTGGTGAAAGGATAAGGGGTATGCTTATGATGTATGCAAAAAGGGTAAATATCAGGTCAGTGGGACTAGTCAGTTTAGCGGACTTCATCCCCGTTGTGTGAAGTGTGGGAGATGTCATCTGGGAGTATGTCACTATGGTACCAATGTATGCTACAAGTGTGGTATGATGGGTCACTTTTGAAGAGATTGTTATTTGTCTCGCCAGAGCTTGGGTAGGGGTATGGCCCAGCCATCCAGTTCTGTAGCTACTACATCCACTGCGCTTGCCCCAACTAGAGGCACTCTACCGCCTGCAGGGCGTGGAGCAGCTAGGGGTGGTATTTAGAGCTCAGGAGGGCCCCAACAGGTTTTATGCTATGAGGAGACGTCAAAAGTTTGAGGCTTCTCCAGATGTGGTTATAGATATATTGACTGTCCAATCTCGTGATGTGTATACCTTTATTGATCCCGGTTCCACGTTGTCATACGTCAATCCTTATGCTACTATGGAAGTTGGGATAGAACAGGAATGACTTTATGAGTCGTTCTCTATATCTACTCTTTGAATGAGACGCAGTATTCGTGAAGCCTCTTTATCACAAATTCCCTTATTTACAACCTCTTGAGGAATTTAGCTCTATAATTATGTCCTTAATGGGTTGCTCTAGTGGTAAGCACCCTCCACTTCCAACCAAGAGGTTGTGAGTTCGAGTCACCCCAAGAGCAAGATGGGGAGTTCTTGGAGGGAGGGAGCCGAGGGTCTATCAAAATCAGCCTCTCTACCTTAGAGTAGGGGTAAGGTCTGCATACACACTACCCTCCCCAGACCCCACTAGTGGGATTATACTGGGTTGTTGTTGTTGTTGTAATTATGTCCTTAAATTGAGTTATAACTCTAGGATTAATACTTCCCACTTGCTTTCCTAACTTCTCAACAAGGGACTATATCTGATGAATTTCTTACGGAACCTTTTGATTCGAATGAACAATATCTTCTCATTTGTGCCTATGCACGCACCATCGTAATATTTACCTATGTGGTATCATATCCAATGTAAGGCAGCCTAGTGTTGAGATCCTTCGTAAGCCCTTCTTTCTCTCTCCGGTGTATGTGGATCATATGGCTTGAACAGTCACCTTACTCCTTCGTGATTATTGTCATGGAACCTTTCCGTTGTCTAGTAACATGAGAGCATATCTCAGCACCTATCATGTGCGTACATGTCAATTGAAAGGGGCCACTTGCCTGCATAAAGTTTCTGAGAAATTTAAAATTTATCATAAATTCGTCACAGGAAGATCTAGTTGTTTACCCATCTCAGTATGACTTTCATGTTCACCAAAATCTTCTCACAGTAAGTAGCTCACTTTGTACCTGGTATTGTAGTCTTCCATGAAGTGGCCTGGTATTGTACCATGAGAGTTATTATGGCAGCAACATGTCTATCTCATAGAAAAATGTTCATTTTCACTAACTAATACATGATTCCATCCCAAATATTTAGATGTCCCAGCTATGTGGTTTCACTCGTGAAAGGTTGAAATTAGATGCTTCCAGATTTTTGGCACATATCAGGGGTATATTGATTTGAAATACAAGTTTGTCGCTTCCCTAGTTCTCTCATATAGGATCAACTATCGCAAGTTGTTAGAATGATTATAATATCACAAGTGTTCAACTTCTTTTTCATCCTCGTAGGCTTGTGGCATAGATTCCTTGTACTAGTTACTGTTAAGAGCATAATGCAACTTCATGTATTTTGAAACCCATATTACCATGTATTTTTCTTTTTCCTACACTCAAGTAGGTAACTGGTGTCACGTACTTGACTATGCCTCCTTAAGGATTTCTATTGCCTATATACTAGTTGACTTTATGCCTCATTTATCGAATCAATGATGTCATCACTATGATTAATCTTGTCAGCATTATCAGTAGTAAGCTTCATGTCTTTTAAGATATTTAACCTTATGAAATACTCTACTCAACCCGTTGATGGATTCCTGAATAATTCCAGCCAAACCTAGAACCCCGTTGTTCCTCCTTGTATTAATCTATGGGGGTTGAAGGTTCAAACATATAAAAGAAGAATCATCGTCCCGTGATCAAATATATTGGGTAGAAATTTTATGGTCATACTCATGCTAGCGCATCTTAGACTAATTGTTGGAGGTTGCCAGAGGTTTAATTTTGGGTGTTCGGCGTAGAGATTTAGAGTTGAAGAAAGTGAACGGGTTATTCTCAATATTTTTTCCATGAGGATGCTATGTGAATTGTTAATAAAGGTAAAGTATGTGTAGTCACGTTAGGCCTTATAAAATCTTGGAGTAAATATGCCAAGCTATGAGTATGATGTTTCCCTATTATTATTATCCATGTACCCGGTGTTTCATGTGTCTACGTCTAAGAAGGTGTAGTTAATGGGTAACTGGATTATGAGGAACAACTATTTGCTATCCTTGTTAGAAAAGTCCAGGAGTTGAGATTGCCTCCGTTAATATGTTACGGTGAAATCTATAAGTCGAGGAGGCCACCTTAAGGGCCAAAAGTGTTAAGAAAAAAAATGTTCTCACTTGAGTGTATAGTTAAATGATTGTGATTTGAAAGGTACTTTCTAGGTGTTATGATTTAAATATGTACAGCTCATGTCCAGATACCACTCTTGATAATATAATGTCTGTAATGATGAGGTTAGTGATGTTTTTATACATGATGATGCTTTGTCAAGTTGTGGATGTGTTGTTAGGAGTTGTTTTGGTGTTACTCTGACAGGTGGATAGGCCTAGTTACAGGGGAAACTCTGGCGAAATGTTTTTCGGAAATTTAGGAAGTTAGTCAAATTTGGGGCTGATGGTGTATGGTATGAAAACTGAGTGCATAAGATGTTAATAGTGAACCCTGATCCTCATTCGTGGACGAATGATCTTAAGTGGGGGAGGATGTAAGGCCCCGTGAAAATTTTCCTAAAAATCGGGGTTCCGTTATGCCAGGGCAGGCGTAGAGGTTAATAATAGTAGAAATTGTTCGGACTTTTTGGATTGAACAGTGCGCTGTGGATTTAAGAAAAATGTTGGGTAGAAGTAGGCATTCTGCGGCCCATTCTGCGGCCGCAGAACCACTCTGCTGACCGCAGACTGGTCGCAGAGTGAGGCAGTTTCTGATTAATCTTGATGTCAATTTTGCGGCCATTATGCGACTGCATAACCGTTTCACGGGCCGCACTATTATCGCATATCCATACTTGTGATTTTTCGGAGGGAGGTTCTGCGGTGCACTATGCGACCGCAAAACCGTTCTGCGGTGCATTATGCGACTGCAGAATAGGTCTGTGGGCTGCATAGTGACCGCAGACCAGGTTAGTTTCCTTCCAGTTCTGGCACCCCAATTTCGTGGTCGGTTCGCGGACCGCATAACCATTATGCGGTCGCATATTCGACCCCAAAACCTATTCCAGAGCTTCATTTTTGGGGTTTTTAAACCCGACCCAATTCTATTAAAACACATCCCATATACCATTTTTGAGCAAAATGTGATACTTTAGAGGGAGAGAGAGAGAGAGTCCTAGAGGGAGAAAGTGATCTTCATCAAGTTACTCTTCAATTCTTGCATAAACCCTTGAAGATTATCAAGAGAAGCACCCTAGGTCTTCATCCTAAGAGGTAAGGTTCTATCACCAAACTCTTAATTTCGAAAGGTAACTAGAATGGGCAATTAGTAAGGTAGTTCATGGGGATGGGGGTGCTTACCTTACATGCATGTATTCTTGAAGTATGTGGGAAGGTTGTGAGCTAAAAATGGTAGAGAATGGGTTAGGAAAAGACGGAAACTTCCACAAAATGGCCTTAGAACCTTAATGCACACCTAGTGTTTGATAAAATGCTCAAATGAGCTAGAACCATGATCATCTTCCTAATTGTGATTCAATTTGTTACATTTTCAAAATAGATTGAAGTTGCTAAGATTTTCGAAACATTTTAGAGTGTAAGGAAGCTCAATTGAGATATGTTGGCTTAACTTTCTCTCTTAGAATCGAATTCCATAATGTCCCCATGAGTTTCAAAGTATGGGTTGCGTATTAAAATGTTATGCCTTTGAATCGTATTTCAAATGAAAGCTAGTATGCCAAATTGTATGAGAAAATCTCAATATTCTTAAGACTCTTAATTGCTCATATGTGTACCTAAAGCCTAGATGGGGTGGCACTGGAAATAAGGTCTAAGCTTTCGTGAAGCTACGACCAAGGCCAGGGCCAGCTTCTCGAGGTGTGGATAACTCGTCTCGGCATCAACCAAGGTTTTGCTAATATAATAGATGGGGGATTGCGTACCTTTGTTTTCTCGGACCAAGACCGAACTCACTGCCACATCGGACACAGCCATGTAAATGAGGAGACGTTCTCCAGGTTCCGCATTAGCGAGCAGTGGGGGTGAATATAGGTACGCCTTTAACTCTTTCAAGGCGTCGACGCACTCAAAGTTCTATTGGAGTCCATTGTCCTTCTTGAGTACGCCAAAATATTTTTGGCACATGTCGGAGGACTGTGAGATGAATCTCGACGGGGCGGCTATACGACCGGTCAGCTTCTGTACCTGTTTCTTACGGTTAAGTTCTCCAGTATTCCTTCTATAGCTTTGATTTGGTCGGGGTTGACCTCGATGCCTCATTGTGATACTAAGAAGCCGAGGAACTTTCCCGAGGTTACGTCAAAGGCACACTTTTCGGGGTTCAATATCATATCATATCGTCTGAGTATGTCGAAGGCCTCTTTCAAGTGGTCGATATGATCCTCTTTCCTTTTTGACTTGACCAACATATCGTCGATGTATACCTCCATGGTTTTGCCGAGTTGGTCTTTGAACATTTTTGTCACCAACCACTGATATGCCGCCCCTGCATTTTTTCAGTCCGTAAGGCATCAACCTATAGTAATACAACTCCTGGTGGGTGATGAAGGTGGTCTTTTCCTGGTCTTTCTCCTCCATGAGGATCTGGCTTTAGCCCGAGTAGGTGTTTAAGAAGCTTAATAACTCGTGCACGGCCATTGCGTCAGTGAGCTGGTCAATATATGGTAGTAGGAATGAGTCTTTCGGGCATGCTTTGTTCAGATTCGTGAAGTCCACGCACATCCGCCATTTTCCGTTCTTCTTTTTCACTATGACCACGTTGGCGACCCATTGGGGGTATTTTGATTCTCGGATAGAGCCATTTTCTAGCAGTTTTCAACCTCCTCGCGGACCGCATCATCTATTACGAAATTGAATTTTCGCCTAACTTGCCGCACTGGGGGTACAATGGGTCAACGTTCAACTTGTGTGTCGCTAACTCTTTCGGGATGCCCGGCATATCTGCATGGGAAAAGGCAAACAAGTCTGCATTGTTAGCTAAAATTGGTGGAATTTACCTGGGCTCCTGAAGCTTGTGGCCGATGTAGGCCTTTTTGTTGTGGCCGTCTTTGTCGAGTTGTATGGGGTCAAGATCCTTTACGGTTGATCCCGTGGCCTCTATGATTTCGGGGTCCCTGGTGGCATTTTTCTCTTCGTCACCACCCTACCTCGACCTTGTTAATTGCTATGCCTCATCGGCTTTGCCCTTCAATTGCTGGGTGTATGTGCAGTCTTGGGTGATGCGATAGCATTTTTAGGAAGTGCGTTGCTCTCCTTAGATGTTGAACACCCCCCAAGGGATGGGAAATTTGATGACTTGGTATAAGCTGGAGGGGACAACTTTCATGGTGTGTATCCAAGGTCATCCTATAATGGCGTTATATGTCGTGTCTTGATTCATAATGCGGAACGTGGTCTCCAAAGTGATGCTGCCGGCCAGGACGGGTAGCGTAATTTCTCCGAACGTCCGTTCAACTGCATTGTTAAAACCCGTCAGTTTGATGCAATGTGGCACTATCCTATCCTTGAGTTTCATTTGTGCGAGAACTCGAGGGTGGATAATGCACGCGTCGCTTCCATCATCGACCATAATACGTTTCACATCGGTATCTAAAATGCATAAAGTAATAACAAGGGCATCATAGTGAAGAAAGACCAAACCGTAGGTATCTGACTTATCAAAGATAATACTTTCTTCGAGTTCGTCGTACCTTTCGTGAGTGATTGACCGTTTCAACTTGTGGGTGGTCGTGAATTTTACGATGTTGATTGATGCGTCGTCGCCCCCTCCTTTGATCATTTGGATGGTTCGAGCTGGAGAATGCGAATTTGGTGGATCTTGGTGCTGTTCGCGTCCTCGAGCAAAGTTTGCCCTTCCTCGGTCGCTCAAAAGTTCTTTCAGATGTCCTTGGTGAAGCATATTCACGACCTCTTACCTTAAAGCGATGCGGTCCTTGATTTTGTGACCCTGTTCCTGGTGGAATTTGCAGAGGGCGTTTGACTATCTGGTGTTCGGGTCGGATCTCATCTTCTGCGGCCACTTCACTTTTGGGCCGAGCTCTTATTGTTGATAATCTATGAAGATGGTTGGAAATGAAATAATTGAATTGGGGGTATAGTGTGTGGCCAACGTGCCAAGAATTTAAGTTATGATTGTGGCTAGTAGTGCAAATGATTTGAGAGAATGCGATAAAGAATATGAAATGATCCTCGACTCAATTGTTTAAAAATTATTTCGAAAATAGAATTGCCTAAAAGCTTTTGTACTCAATTCATGCCATAAGTGGCTGCGTTAACTAATGCTTTGCTTTAAAAATATATCCAGTGTGATTCAAGTTCTTACATACTCAAGTGTTGAAATTGTATATTGTCATTTCTAGGAATGAGTATTGCAAGAATAAATGGTGTATTGATTGCTTATGATTTGGATGTATGCTTGTATTGCTGGTCGGTATGCCCCACTATTTGGGAAGAAACCTTTTGTGTTTAAAGTTTCCATTACTAATAAATTTGAGTTATATGGTTGTTGAAACATTCTATATGTTTTGATGGTGATCTTTGAAATTGAAAGAGGTGAAAGTGTGGAACATGAAATATGGCCACCGTGCCGGGAATAAAGAATCTTGTGAATGGCCAAATGAGCCAAGAAAATATTGTTGTTGTTAGTGTATGGAAATACTAATAAGAATTTATACAATGTGAAAAGTGTTAAGGTGAGTACAGTTGTATTTATGTTACCTTATGTGCAAATCAAATTAAAAATATTTTTGGGAGCATCATTAGCAAAACCGAGGAAGGGTGGGTCATAAGGCCCACACCTGAAACTACACGTAACGGTGTAGGGGTGAATTGTGATTATTCCCCTTATTTGGGATGAAATTGAAATATTGGAGAAATTGTGATATTATTCCCCTTAATTGGGATGAAACTGGTAACAATTACAGATTGGAAAAGTCAACCCACATGGCATATGTGGGAAGGTTCGAGTGCATGAGTAGCTTCGTAGGATGTATTATGACTTACATGAATAATCGGTTTTGGTTTTCGGGTGATTCAGATTTGATTTGGAAGAATAATTCTCATTTTAGAAGTTTTAAGTTGAAAGAGTTGACCAAGTTTGACTTTTTATTTATTTGACCTCAGATCGGAGTTTTGATGGTTCCGTTAGGTTTGGATGGTGATTTTGGACTTGGGTGTATGCCCAGATTTGCATTTTGATGCTTCTAGAAGGTTGTGGTACTATTTGGTAAAAGTTGGCAATTTTGAAGGTTTGGAAAGTTCATAGGTTTGATCGGGAGTTGACTTCGATGTTATCGGGTTTGGATTTGTTATTCCGGGAGTTGGAATAGATTCGATATGTCATTTGGAACTTGTGTGCAAAATTTGAGGTCATTCCGAGTTGATTTGATAAGGTTCGGCACGAGTTTTGGAAGTTGAAAGTTTAAAAGTTCATTAAGTTTGATTTGAGGTGTGATTCGTGGTTTTGATATTGTTATGTGGGATTTGAGACCTCAAGCAAGTCTATATTATGTTTTGGGACTTATTGGTATGTTCGGACAGGGTCCTAAGGGGCTCGGGTGAGTTTCCGATTGGTTTGGGTTGCATTGCTATTACACCCCATTTTTTCGTACGTTAGAGTATGTCGTAAGTCATTTGATGTAAGCTCGGAAATGAGGTCATCTTTGAAAGTATATAAAGTAAGTTAATCATGTTACCTTGGAGGTTACAAATATTTAAGATAATGAATAACAAGTACCAAGAGGGTTGGAAGTCTTAGAAGCTAAACGAATTGAAGAAAATAAGTTTCGTCGAAAGTCGACAACTTGGGAATGTTATAACATGTACTTTTGGGGTGAGACTAGGGTGATTAACATGATAAAGAGGTTATTTTAGTCTTATGATAGTAGTGTGTTATGTTTTAAAGTCAAGCGAGTTGTGGAACAAAAGTTGGCAAAGGTCATCACAAGTTACATTCATAATATGCTGAAAATATGGTCAAATGTATCGAAGATTTTATCCCAAGATACTTGGAATTATGGGATACTCCACCTAGAAAATTAATATCTACGAGTTTAGTTTCTAACACATTAAACCTTTTGTCGATACGACATCGGAGTAAAGAGATATTTGCGTTTTTTGCGAGACTGCGCAGACTACGGTGACAAGTAGGTGTGTCACCTACTTGCTTAAACGAAAGGACGAAATATGTCCAAAAAGGGGCTAGTTTGGGTTGGCCAAATAGCCATTTTAAGGAATTATTTCCTTCATATATTACACTCATTACAGAGCAAAAAAATCAGAGATAAGCCCCTGCAAACGTCTCCCAAAAAATCAACACAAAACCCTAAATGATTTTCTCTTCTTTTCAAGTTCTAGTTGGAGGAAAACCTAAGGGTTGAAGAACCAAGATAGGAGTTGAGATATTCTTTTCAAGTTCTAGTTGGCGTCATTTCGGAATGTCTAAGTGGGATTCGGACGCGTTCGGCGAAGTTTGAAAGTTGAAAGAAGGGTTTTGATCGTCGATTCGTAGTTTGGATGTTATTTAGTATGATTTGAGGCCTCGAGCAGGTTTGTGTCATGTCTTGGGACTGGTTGGTGTGATTGGATGGGGTCCCCGGGGCCTCGGGTGTATTTCGGGATGGCTTCAGACCAAGTTTGGATGATTTATTGTTGCTGGTTTGCTGTTGCTAGTTTTGTCCTTCGCGAACGCAGAGGTAGAGACGCGTTCGCGAAGAAGGATTTGGGGTGGAGGCCTTTTTGTTCAATGGGTTCACGATAGGGCAGTCACATTCGCGAAGGTTTGGGCAGTTGTGCTCCGCGTTCGCTATGGCCTGGTCGCGTTCGCGTAAGAGAAACTGGGCCTGGGAGCCTTGGCCTACGTGTTCACGAGGATGGTGCCTCGTTCGTGTAATAACCTGAAAATAATAATATTATTATATATTTATTAATTATGAAATTGGAGAATAATTTATTTTGTAATTATTGGGTCAAATACTAAATCAGTGGAAGAGAATTTACCCTAATATATAAGATAGTACACTAGTTTTTTTTTTCTTTTTCTAATAGTCCAATTTAACATATGATAGATAAATAATTATGGGCCTTGGATAATAAAAGTAACTAACTGGGTCAACCCATCTCAATTGCTGCCAACGTTCTAGATGGCATTAGGGTATTAAAATATTCTTGTTTTGCTATTATGTAGAGGCAACAAAATTTATAGGGCTAAGAGAGTTGACAACGGCATTAGGGATTTTCGTAACTATTTGGTGGCGAGAACTTGAAAGCTAGCGAGAGTGAAATATTCATCCAACGCAACAGTAATAGCAAGGTATTAATTCTAATACCTATAGCTATATTTCTTGTATTAATATAAGGGAGATATTCTTATTAGCTCTTTGTATAATGGTGACAGATTCCATAGTACGTACTGTCCGATACCAGGTTATTAAGTACACTTTTAGATTCAGATTATAATCTGTTGAATTTTATATTATCCATCATCAGCAGCTAGTTTGCCATAATTGCCCAACAAACTAATTTCAAAATCTATTTTGCTATCCAAGAAGAGCATCTGTATCATAAGTGCTATACTTTGTAGACCATCTTAAGCTTGTCTATTGTCTCCTCCCAATACTAAGTTTAAGTGATTTCTTACAGGCAAGTTTTTTTAGCATCAGAAAACTTGTAATGACTCAAAAATTTTGCAAGACATTTTGTTTTAATTATAAAAGAAAGGGAATAAGAAGAGCTGGGCCGAAGTCCAAAAGAATTATTTGCACTGTGAAAGTGAGGTTAGGGATACTTGGATACCTCGTTAGAATTGCAGCCGCAAAAGCTATAAAAATAAAGTACGGACCCAGTTGATTTCTTGGTATTATTTTTGTAGAATATATTAAGAGAGAAATAGGTTTTGAGTAAATTCTTACTCAATTAGCAATTTAATGAAATAAACCCACCAAAAGTGTGAATGACGGCTGGACCTAAGGGTTTTAAAGGATATTTTAAAGTGGGAAATATTAAGCTTTTGCTTGTTCTTTCGAAAGGAGACAATCTTCTTCGTATTGGCAGCCTTTTAATGATGTTGTATAGGCAGAGGCGGAGTTAGAATTTCAAGCTTATGGGTTCGGAATTCTAATCGTTTTAAGTTACTGGGTTCTAAATTAATAATTTATACACATTCAATAAATTTTTTAAGACAAATACAGAATTCGAACCAAAACTATTGGGTTCGGCCGAACCCGTTGGCTGCACTCTAGCTCCGCCCCTGTGTATAGGTATGGCCACGTGATGAAATAAGTCTATATTAAGCAATCACTTTGGTTATAAATGATGACTCTTGATGGAAGGTTTCTTAAATAATCTCTCACAAGAATTAAGTCTTGTTTTAATCCCGTTTTGGTATGCAACGAAGAATTACGAGCTGCTGTCCTGTAGGAATTGCAGCGCACAAGAGGAGCTAATAGATTATGGGAAGGGAAATTCACTACAGTGTAGAGGGCTTTTCGGCAGTGGCAGGGATTCTCTTGAAATCGTTGGTGGCGTGAACTTAGAGCGCTAGAAAGAATGAAATATTCTTGCAAGTTAAAACTCAACTGTGATAGCAAGATTAAGGCCATTGGAGACCGTTTGGTTGGTTTGTTGGACGCTGCAAGATTGGGAACTTTTAATTAGCAAGGTAAGTAAGACTTTAAGTTTTGATGCTGGCTTTTTCAAAACCTGTTTTGAAAGTATGTCTTTTTTCTACCTGGTCCATGTGTTGGGACGAGCGTGCGCTTGGCAGAATCGGTGGTCTTTGACCAGCCACATATATATATATATATATATATATATATATATATATATATATATATATATATATATATTATTTTGTAAAAAGTTAAAATTATTTAATAAGTGATTTGTGGTGTTGTGTGGCATAGCCTCGTGCTATGGCGTTGGGGCGTTAAAAATTATTTCTTCGCTGCCGTAATATATTTGGGATATTGTCTATGCCGCCGTGGTAGATTTGGGGCATTGTGGATGCCGCCGTGGTAGATTTGGGGCATTGTGTGTGCTGTCGTGGACTCGTTAGGGTATTTGCTTAATTTCGTGCACTACCGATAATGATAAGTCCTTAGTGTAGACTGTGTTGAGATATATATAGTATTGTTGAACAATTGTTTGACCTTATAAAGTAATTATATGGTGAAAGAATTTCTGTGTATATTATTTCTGTGCTCGTTGTCTGTTTGTATTTTCTAACACTTGTTCCAGGGGTATTCAAAGTGGCGGATCAAGGATCTTACTGGGTTATATTTATGTATAACTCACTCCTTACCTGCATGTTCATGCAGATACTGTTGCTGGGGACGAGGCTAGTGGCTAACGAGTTCGTTGAGTGGATTCTGTTGCTGAGGTGAGCTGCCGCATTATTCGTGGAGGCCGATATTTCAGCTCTACCTATCTTATGTTTATTATTTCTTTCGGATTTGCATGCCCGTCGGTTAAACTTCTATTACTCTGTTAGATACTCCATGGTCTTAGTATGGAATTTGGGTTAGAGATTCATTGTTTGAGTGCTCATTAGAAATTATAAATAAATTATAATTTTAGTTGGATAATTATTTCGTATTTAGTAATATTTAATGCGTTTGGACTTTTACATGTTTCTCTCAGTGCTTATATAAAAGGTTAAGAGTACAGGAATTGGTTTGCCTGGCGAGTAGTGTTAGCTGGGTGCCAGTCACATCTAGGGGGTAGTTTTGGACGTGACAGTTCGCGATGGTTAGGCCTGCTAAGGATTTGGGAGCAGAAGCTGGTTGTGATTCGCGAATGCGAGGGACTTGTCACGTTCGCAAAGAAGGGCGTCTGGGCAGATTATAACCTTGCTAGGTCAAGATTTTCTCATTTTCAACTCATTTCCCTCTTGCTTGGGCAATTTTCGGATGATTTGGATGAGCCATTTTCATCATTAATCTCGAGGTAAGAGATTTCTACTCATTGTGAGTTGAATAAATGGATTATATGTGGATTTAAAACATGAAAAGTTATGGAAATTGTGGAATTTTGGTAGAAAACTAGAGTGTGATATTTTTGGATTTTGACCACGAAATTGGACATGGAATTAGGAATAAATTATATATTTAACTTCGTGGTGTTATGGGTAATGATTATCTTCAAGAAATTTCGAAATCGGGGAACGTGGGCTCGAGGGTTGATTTTGTTGACTTTTCGAGCAGAGTTGAGAATTGTTTTAAAATAATTAATTATGAGTGTTGGAGTATATTTTTATTGGTTTGCATGTTGATTGACTAGTTTCGGATCATTTGGCTTTAAATTGAGAAGTTAGAAAGGCATTGGAACCGGTTATTTGAACTTCAGAGCGAGGTAAGTCTCTTATCTAACTTTGTGAGGGAGAAACTATCCCGTATGTATTAAAATTATTATGTGCTGCTAGTTGTGGGTGCTACGTACGCACGAGCTGATGAGAGTCCGTACGTAACTAAAAGCATGTTTATGTCCGGGTATACTTATGACTTTATCATATAATATATGAATTATTTGAAGTCAATTTTCTAGCTTAATTAATTGAATTTATAATTAAAATTAATTTGGGAATATATTAGGCCGAGCTTTATCACCTTGAGTTATTTGGCGAGATATTTCATAAACGATAAAAGTCATGTTTACTTTGTGTTCCTGCACCTGTGTTGTAAGCACGTGGCTCGTAATTCGATAAGTTTATTCATTTCCTGTGGATCGGGCCGAACGCCTCGACAGTATATTGAGATGCATCTCTGGTTCGCGTCGGTCGACCCTCGGCAGTGTACACACCACTCTGGATCGGGGCGTACAACCTTGTCATAATCGTGCGTGATACCGCTAGCAGTTCGGATATTCATGAGATTCCCCCGTTATTTAGGCCTGACATTTATATGGTATTCCTTATCCGTTTGAGATTTGCACTTGATATTTTTGAATCTGTTGAGCTAGTAAATGAGATTTGAGAGATTTATATCGCCAAAAGAAATGTTGGAGGACTATGTGAGTTATAGTTTTACCTCATTATTACTGTTGTGCTTCATATATGTTTACGAATTATCATACTGATTTAATGGACCACTAGTAAGTGTCGATGTCAATCCCTCGTCACTACTTCTTCGGGGTTAGGCTAGATACTTACTGGGGGCGCATTGATTTACGTACTCATGCTACACTTTTGCACCAAATGTGCAGAATCTGACAGGTTCATTTGGTGGCCATCTTGGCGCGCATGCACAACTGCTGAGGGGACTTTATGGTGAGCTACTTTCTACGCTACGTACCGCAGCACACAGAGTCTCCATCGTATTACTTACTTTGTCCTGTCTAATTTTCATTCCAGACAGATGTTGTATTATTGTACTCCTTAGTAAATAATCATGCATTTGTGACACCGGATTTTGGGGTATCCTAGTTGATGTTTATGGATTTGCATATTATTATCACCTTTTATTTTTATGCCTTACGAATTATGCATGTACCCATGATTTTAAATGCGTAAATTTCTTTACTTAATAAAATTTGTGATTTTGAAAGTAATAAAGTGGACAACTTACGTGATAGTTCACTGTTGGCTTGCCTAACGACGAAGTTGGGTGCCATCACGACCTATAGTAGGTTTTATGTCGTGACAACTTGGTATCAAAGTTTTAGGTTCACTTGGGTCTCAAGAGTCATGAGCGAGTCTAGTAGAGTCTTGCGGATCGGTACGTAGACGTCTGTACTTATCTTCGAGAGGCTACATGGTTGTTAGGAGCACTTTCCTTCTTGATTCCTCGTCGTGCGATCTGATTCCATTTAAGCTTATGCCTTCATTTTCTTCCTACTCATTCTTATGCGATAATGAGTGCTTGTTATCAATTGAGCATCGAGGAGTGGTAGTAGTACTGCAAATGTGGTGTAGGATATTTTTCCCTGCATATTCGAGCGGGCTATTATCGTCGTCTTGTGGAAGGGTGTTTACTTGTTTCAGCCCAATGTTAGTGTTTCCTACAGTTTCGTGGCTATGCACAGTGTATTATGAGATTCATGCGTTGTTATCGTGCAGTGTTGGTGTGAATGGTAGGTTGCTCATTTTTGTGTCGCGATAGTGAATTACTTGAAGGGAGGATTACTCGGGTCAGGGTTTAGAGGTTCGACATTTAATTTCGGCGAAGGAAAGGCAATTGGACTATGGATGTTCAGGCCTTGGTTGACAGAGTAGCGAGACTTGATATTTTCGAACGTGGTGAAAATTTCATTTGTAGTATGGTGTTGTCATCCTTGTTGGAATGCATTAAGGCCTATCGGTGTTAGGGTCTCCTTTGATTTGCCTTCGGGGCAGGGTGTTGTGGAGCGGTGCCTAAGCAACGGTTATTAGAGATGGCGGTGTATGGCAGCTTCAGAGTCAAATCGGTGCTTCTAATGTTGATGGCTCGAGGGAGATGAGCTTTATGGAGTCTCAGAGTTGGTGGCAATTTATCCGTGCGGGTGCTACAAAGATGGATTATGATTTGAGGCAGTATTTTGGCAACAAAGCAGGAGGAAGGACATGGTGGGAGGAGTCTCGCGGTGGTTGAAAACCTAGAAGGTCAAGTATGAACATCAAAGACCGAGCAGTTGCTTAAGGAGATGGTTTAACCAAAGTGGGAGTGTCAGAGTAGCGTATGAATTCTGTGGTAGGATAGCCACATGCTTTGAGAAAGTTTAGAGCAATTTGGGGATCTTGGTGGACAATAACTAAGTCTATGAATTTCATTTGGGATGGTGACTACTGTACTGAGGAAGTTTGAATATGACGAAAAGCAGTTTTCTTGGAATAGAGAGGGGTGTGAAAGATTGATTATCATTTTGGGATGCAACATGACTTCGAGTTTTGGAACATATAGTTGGACCTTCAGTTGATGCTAATGGGTAATGAATAGACTCTTACAACTGGTGGACGAGTATGGGCACAAGAGGGTTTACTGATTTCGTGGTAGTTGTAACTAGGGCAATGTCACTAGAAGATGTCGATATGGAATTACACAGGTGGTCTATCTCCTGTGAGCAGGCTAGCGTTTGCGTGATTTTTGATGAAGTTCTTACGAAGAGTTCTACTTTCTCCCCAGCGGGAGGCATGTACTGTGATGTGAGCTTGGATCGCTTGAAGAAGATGGTACGATTGTCTGAAGGTCGAATGTGCGATTGTGGTTGATAATTCGAAATGTTTATGAAAATTTTAACAAGAGATTACGAGAAATTTGGCGGGTTAACGGTGCGAGATCATGGTAATTGAGAAGGATGAGTCATTGCGGGTTCTAGATTTATGTGATTGTAGCTTAAAGCTAAGTGGGGGAGCCCACCATCTACATTTGGGTCACATGGTTGTGTGCCTTGGCAGTATCCGGTTATCGGTACATTGGTAGATTAGTTATGAATATGGAAAGAAAACATCAAGGCTAATTCAGGCAAAGAACTTGAAGAATGTGTGCTATATTTTGCCTTATCGATTCATGTGCAGATTTTGGGGTGACTCAGAGTTTATGCTTCTTGTGGATGTGATGTACAAGGAAACAAATTAATCAGATTGCTTCTTTGGAAGTGTTCATGTGCTAATGGAGCACCAGTGTTTGGTTATATACTCGGGACTAGGCCAGAGTGGGTGAATCTAAACAATGGTTCTAGTGGGTTCAAGGAGTAAAGTGCGGTGGATTTTCGGGTTCATCATGTGGCTAAGGAATTAGTTTTGCAGCAAAGTGTGAAAGATACTTAGAGTATTTCTATGAATGTCACCGAGTCTGCAGTGTGATGTTAAAGAGATGGAGGAAACAACTTCAGATTTGCAGGAGGTCTTTCAGAATGGGTGTATCAGTTGGAGATACTATTGAGTACATGAGGAGGGTATGAGATGGCTGATGGGTGTTGGGGTGATGTGGTCTCGTGATTTGGGATCACTCGGGATGAGTGTTGTTTGAGGTCCGTTATGTGTTTGAATCAAACTATTATTTCAAAGGTAAGTCAGGAGTAAGAAGTTGAGTCAATTAGTAATAGTTTGAATCAGCATGGTTGTGGAAATGATCAGTTCCTTCTATGTGTTAAGGCTATACATGTGATTTGTGGTTGTACGTGCGGGCATGACAACCACCGTAATTTGATTGATTTGGAGGTATTTGATTTTGATGGCCTTGTTATGCGTAAATGGATCCTAGAAGAGTTATCGCGATTTAGACCAAATACTTGAAGTTTGCATTTTCTATGGTTATGGGAAATTGGTTGTGTGTTGCAATTGTTCTTCTGAAATGAGTTAAATGAAAGGGTCTAGCCGATGAAGTGTTTATTCTATTGATGTTTCATTGGTTATGATGTAGTTCTTGTACTCTCGCGTAGCGGCATGGTAGGTGTAGTGAGCAGTATGGAAAATGGAAGTTGAGGATCAAGGATGCGGTTTGGTTTTGATGGGAATGCCACAAGCTCGGAGGAGCAGGGGAGGATTCCAGATGTTCAGAGCATGCTGGCGCTATTTTAGTGTCGGCTGAGAATGGTGTTTTGTGGATGAGGCGTTGTGTATTAAATTGCGGGTTTATGAAATGCATTACTGGAATTGTATGGTTGATAGCCATGGATGTGCTGATTTTGCTACCTGGGGCAGAAGGTTGTGGGAGTATATCCCACGGGAAGATTGTATAGGTGTGACGTGTTAGTCATTTGATTGTTAGAGATTGAAATCGTATATGGAGATTCTGGTATTGTCGCTAATGAGAGAGTTTATGCCTGGGAGACACTCTATTCCTTTGGTTGTGGACTGTGGGAGTGTCACGCCCCATCCTCGGGAAGCGTGACTGGCGCTCAACCGTGTGAACCCGGCCGAGCAAGCATGTTAGATACTTTCTACCCAATCAACCCATGATCAAGAAAAGACGTGATTTCATTAATTATACAGTAGGAATCTCATTCATACAATCCTAAATCATTTCATTAGTCATTGCGCCTTTAAGTCTCAAAATACACATTTCTTATAGTTCAAGTGGAACAAGTGATCAAACACAACATAACTTGTTTAACATTCCCAACACCCATATACAACCCACATAGTGTCTACAGAGCTTCTAAAGATACAAAAGAGAGTAAAGATGGAGCCGGCAACAAGGCCCCGTCTATACCTCAAAAAGGGACCATAATATAAACAAACGGTATAATACATGACCCATGAATGAAGACCAGGGATTTAGCATGTTTAGGGTAGTTTAGGCTTCTTTATGCCTTGTTTATTATGTACCCTTCATGGCACATGCTTTATTTAATTGCGTGACTACGTGGGCTTTATAATTATGTTAGAGATCATATCTAGGCTCATTGTTTCTAAATTGGACATGATAATGCATTCTTGATCTATTGAGTTGTTTGCTTTAGCCGTAATCATACTTCATTGTCATGAACATACATCCGCATATTTATTTCTATGTCTTTGTGCATCATACATATATCATATGATCTGAGTTAGCACAATGGTATTTTTCCGTGCGAATTGGTATAGTTATGATATTGTGAGATACTTTTGCACATTGAGACATATGAGCGGATTGATGACTAATTTCTAAGCTATTGAGTTTATTGTGGATCTGGTTGCATGTTGTGATGGTAGCGCTTAGATATGGATTCGTCCCTCCGTAATTAGGTAATCACCCATGTTACATTGGGCCCTGTGAGGGCAGGCACATAGAGTTGTGCTTAGTGAGGGACATTTATTCTAGGCACCCATATAGTGTTGAGTATGTGTGATTGTGAGGGGCACTTGTGCCAGGCACACAGGGTGTGCTGAGTATGTATGGATTATACATCGTGCCTTTATGTAATAGTATCCTTTTACCTACTACTTCGTGTACACACTTATCTTATGTGTACTCGGTGAGAGGATTTAGCTTTGAGCATTATATCTGTGAATAATGCTTATTATCTTTCCCAACTGTGATTCTTATTACTGATATTCTATAAGGCCCCGTTAAAATTTCCTAATAATTTAAGATTTTAATGTGCGCCAGCGGAATTTGGGAATAATGTATTCGAGTATTAAAGGAGACCTATGGGATAGAGCCACATCATTTTGAAATGAAAATATATATTTAAGGTGTGTTGGAACGTACTAAGGAGTTTTGTGAATGGCAAGAATTTGTGTGGAACAAGTTGGATACATTAAGTGGAAAGGATGTCTCAATTAGCATCGGACCCAAATTCAAACAAATGTCGCTCCTAAAATATAAAGACTTAGGTGGTGATATACCTATCAAATTAAAGCCCTTTGAGTCTAGTTTCCAACACATAAAACCGTTTGTCATTTGGATATGTATACAGAATGTTATGGCCATTTTACCAGACCTATGCCATATGCGCGCGCCCAGATGCACGACCGCACATATATAGGGGGTTTCTGCCTCGTGTGCGCGGCCAGTTATGCGGTCACTTGCCCAGGTGCGTCGCCGCACATGTAGGAGCCTTATAAATACCCCCAAGGTCGGGGAGAGAGAGTGGCTAAGTCATTTCTTTGAGCTAGGGCTTACTTTATCAAGGGGAATCCGTCCTATACTTCCCTCCCATGAACTAAGATTTCCATTCAAATCCCCAAATTGATCAAGAACACTACAAGTTGGGATTTTCAAGAGTCTCACTACAAGAGATTGAAGTTGTTTAGGGGGATTTTCAAGAGTCTCACTATTGGTCGTGATCGGACGCCATGCCGCACACATGTTGGTGATTGTGCTGGAAATTGAAATTAAAATTGTGATTGTGGTTGATGTCTTCGATAAGACGGCCTAGCCAATCGGGCCGTGATCGGACTCCTTGCTAAATACACGGTGGTATATCTATATCGGTGCTAATGGTCTCCCATCCAAAAATATATATTAATATCCGTATTTTAAAAATTGTTATGTTTTAAACTTGGCATTTGGATATCATTGATTGTTGCTTGCTGTTTCCATGGTTTTTCCCCTTTGTTATATTGGCATTGTATTTTGAAAGAGGACATTTAGCTTTACATACTAGTACTATTTCATATGTACTAACGTCCCTTTTGCCGGGAGCACTGCATCTTCAATGGATGCAGGTGGTTCATCAGCAGCAACTTTGGTCCTCGTTAGCAGTTACTCTCTATTCACCAGGTCTTGGTGAGCCCTACTTTGTTCCGAGCCTGATGTCACTTGATGTTGTACCTTGTGTTTTGAGGTATAGTCGGGGCCTTGTCGCCGGCACTTCCATATTACTCTTTGATTGTACTTAGAGGTTCCATAGACATAGTGTGGGTTGTATTGTTGTGTTGGAAGATTCAATTAGATATGTTGTATTTGTATCACACATCCCATTTCAAAATATAATTTTGTATATATATTTTGGGAATTATGAATGAAGTAACTGTTGGTGATGGAATTAGAATTGTTCATGAAATCCTATCAATGTTTAATCTTCTCTTTATTTATGGGCGAGTTGGGTAGAAGTCCATCCAGCAAGCTTGCTCGGCCGGGTTATCTCAGTTGAGCGTCGGTCGCGCTCCCCGAGGTCGGGGTGTGACAAACTTGGTATTAGAGCCTAAGGTTTTAAAGTGTCCTAGGATTTCTCGGAGTCGTGTCTAGTAGAGTCCTTCTTATATGTGTGTTGTCGACCACATCTATAATTAGGAGGCTAGTTGGGCATTTAGGAATAACACCCTTCTTTGATACTCCAGATCATGCGATAGAGCTCAAGATAGGGAGCTAATTTCCTCGTCATGTCTCATTTTTCAGATCTGTAATCCACGAGTTCGAAGCAACGAGGAGGGAATGACCCCGCCATTGAATCTGGGGGAGATTGCACAAGAGTTTGTTTGAAGAATGTGTCGAGCCGTGGAGGGATTGGAAGAACTTGTTGCTAGGGGAAGTGCCCTTGTTCCTATCAATGTCACCACGCCACCGGATCATGTGGTGAGAACACCTAAGAAACGGAAGAGGGTTGTTGGTACCAATAAGCCTAATTGTTTGATTTGTAAGAAGCACCACTTTGAGACATGTTGGATGACTCTTGAAATATGTTTTGGTTGTGGAAAGAGGGGGCACAAGAAGAACAAATGCCCTAGGTTGGGTACACCTAGCCCGGTTTGCCCGATATGCGAGAAAGAACATTTGGCGTCATGTTGTGAGTATGCTCAGCAGCGTGTTAGGGGTGGCAGATTTGGACAATTTCAAAGGCCTACACAACAAACCGGTACAGAGATTGTTACTCCCACCATGGGGGCCTGGAGGAAGGATAAGGGGGGATGCTTATGATGTATGCAAAAAGGGTAAAAATAAGGTCAGTGGGGCGAGTCAGTTTAGCAGACCTCATCCTTGTTGTGAGAAGTGTTGGAGATGTCATTCGGGGGTATGTCACTATGGTACTAATGTATGTTATGGGTGCGGAGTCGAGGGGCATCAGTTAAGGCATTGTCCGGTCAACCTAAAGTCACCAATTAAGTCACTCCTTAGTACATCATTATGAACACCGCATAATTTTCCTTATTGTATATGTACATCTGCATTGAAGGGACTACATAAATATGGTCTTAACAAGTCATTGGATCACAAAACATTGCATGTACCTACTTTTTGAACGAGACGCATTATTCGTGAAGCCTCTTTATCACAATTCTCTTATTTACAAACTCTTGAGGAATTGAGTTCTATAATGATTTCCTCGAAATGAGTTATAACCCTAGGTTAATACTTCCCACTTGCTTCCCCAAATCCTCAACAAGGGACTATACCTGATGAATTTCTTACATAACCTTTTGATTCAAAAGAATAACATCTACTCACTTGTGCATGCACCATCGTAATATGTACCTACATGGCATCGAATCTAATATGAAGCAGCCTGGTGTTGGGATCTTTCTTGAGCCATTCTCCCTCTCTCTTGCGTATGTGGCTCACATGGTTGGAACAGTCACTTTATTCCCTTTGTGAACAAATTATCATGAATCCTTTCCACTGTCTAGTAACATAAGAGCAAATCTCGGCACCTATCATATGTGTGCATGTCGATCAAAGAGTCGATTGTCCGCATAAGGTTTTTCCGAAATTTGAGATCCTCACAAATTCGTCGTAGGAAGATCTTCTGTTTTCCCAACTCAGTATAACTTTCATGTCGACTTAGATCATTCCGCAGTAAGTAACTCACCTTGTTCCTAGAATTGTAGTCACCCATGACGTAGCCTGGTATTGCAGTTTGAGAGTTATTGTAGCATAAACATGTTTGGCTCACAACAAGTGTTTATTTTCTCTTTACACCTTTACCACATGTTCAGATTGTGTTACTTAGTTAGTAAATTCATTGTGCTAGTTTCCTGATACTTGTTGGATAACCATGTGAGACAGCTTTCTTCCACATGTCGCTGTAGCACCTCCTTTCTCAAAAGGATCCTTAATAGGCTCTCTGTCAAGACCGAATGCACTTTTAGGGTTATCATAGCATCATGTCTGTTTCTCATGGTTTTCCCCTCCTTCGGTAGTATATGGGTACTTTTCAAGTCATAAAATCCATGGCGAACTTATTATAAACGTTTGCAAACCTTCCATGATTATTCTATAGTGCATCCCTGGGTTCTGTTATCTTAACACTCGACTTCTAGAATTATTTACTATGCCGTTGTCATGTGCGGAGAGTTTACTGTTCTTAAAATTTCCATGTCCCTGGGTGGATAGGGGTTTATCATTTGCCTTTCTCCCCGGAACATCCAATTAACCATTAGAACCTCTCTAGCCAATGCAGGATTTCATCTCAATATTAGGATGTCCTAGATACATGGTTTCACTCGTGTATGGTTGAAGTTAAGTAGTCTTACCGCGACGTTTCTCTCCCCACTTCAGGTGAATGTTTCAGATTTTGGCATATATCATGAACATATTAATTTGAAGGACAAGCCTATCGTGTCTCTAGTCCTCTCATATAGGACCAACTATCAGAAAGGATTAAGTTGCCAGAGTAATAACCTCACAAGTGCTCAATCACTTTTTCAACCTCATGAGCTTGGGGCGTAGATTCCTTGTGTCAATTACTATTAAGAGCGTAATGCAACTTCATGTATTTTTGAAACCTCTATCACATTCCTGGTGCAAGAATCTTCTCATTTCGAGCTAAACTGATTTTTCCTACACTCAAGGAGGCAACTGGTGTCACGTACTTGGCTATTTCTCCTTAAGGCTTACTATTGCCGAACAGGGCACATATGGAATAAAACAATTGCTACTATTCCTTTCATAGCTCATCATCTTCCAGAAATAACTGATGCTAACGTCTTTATCCTCCCGATCATGCCTCCCATATATCACATGTCTAAAATGACTCACTTCTTTTATATCTCAGGATCATGTACATGGTTCCCACAGTATCAATGTGTACTAGTTAACCCTATGCCTTATTTGTCGAATCAATGATATCATCACAATGATTAACCATGTCAGCGCTATTGCTAGTAACCTTCATATCTCTTAGGATATAACCTCTTGAAATGCCCCTGCTCAGCACATTGGCAGATTCTTGAACAATTCCATCTCAAACTCGGACCTCGTTGTTCCTATTTGTAGTAGATCTCTAGAGAATTGTAGTTTCAAAAATGTCAAAGAAGAAGCATCATTCCATGATCAAACATATTGGATAGGAAACTCTATGGTCATATTCTTTCAAACACATCGTGGAATAAGGAGGAGGAGGAGGGGTTTGAAGGTCGCCACAAGTTTAATTCGGATGTTCGACATAGAGATTTAGAGTTGAAGAAAGTGAATGGGTTATTCTCCAGATTTTCTCCATGGAGATATTATGTGAATGGTTAATAAAGGTAAAGTTGATGGATAATTGGCTTATGAGAGGCACCAAATTATCATCCTTGTTAGATAAGTCCGGAAGTTGAGATTGCCTCTGTTAAAGTGCTACGGCGAAGTTTGTGACTTGAGGAGGTCAAAAATCGAGGGTGTAGTGGAAAGAAAAATCCACTTGTTTGTATAAACAAATAGTTGCGGTTCGAAAGGTACTTTCTATGTGTTATACTTTAAATATGTGTAGCTCATTTCCAGATATTACTTTTGATAATATAATGCCTGTAATATTGAGATTAGTGCTGCTAATATATATTGTGATGCTTTGTCGAGCTGTGGATGTGTTGTTAGGGTGGTTTTGGTGATTCTCTGGCAGGTGGATAGGCCCAATTACAGGGGAAACTTTGCCGATATTTTTGAAATTTTGGGGAGTTAGCCAAATTATGGAGCTTTTGGTGTGTGGATAAAGATTTAAGTCACATTGGGTGTCTATGGCGGACTCTAACCCTCATTTGAGGATGAATGATCCTAAGCGGGGGAGAATGTAAGGCCCCGTTAAAATTTCCTAATGATTTAAGATTTTAATGTGTGCCAGCGGTATTTAGGCATAACGTATTCGAGTATTAAAGGAGACCTATGGGATAGAGCCACATCATTTTGAAATGAAAATGTATGTTTATGGTGTGTTGGAACGTACTAAAGAGTTTTGTGAATGGCAAGAATTTGTGTGGAACAAGTTGGATACATTAAGTGGAAAGGATATCTCAATTAGCATCAGACCCAAATTGAAACAAATGCCGCCTTCAAAATATAAAGATTTAGGTGGTGATATACCTATCAAATTAATTTTGAGTCTAGTTTCCAACACATCAAACCGTTTGTCATTTGGATATGTATACAGAATGTTATGGCCATTTTACCAGACCTATGCCATATGCGCACCCAGATGCGCAACCGCGCATATATGGGGGGTTTCTACCTCGTGTGCGCGGCCAGATGCACGGTCACTTGCCCAGGTGTGCGGCCGTGCACGTAGGAGCCCTATAAATACCCTCAATGTCGGGGAGAGAGAGTGTCTAAGTCATTTCTTTGTGCTAGGGCTTGCTCTATCAAGGGGAATTCGTCCTATACATCCCTCCCATGAACCAAGATTTCCATTCAAATTCCCAAATTGGTCAAGAACACTACAAGTTAGAATTTTCAAGAGTCTCACTACAATAGATTGAAGTTGTTTAGTGTGGTGGAACATCGTAGTATTATTAAGGGCGAATTTCAGGTATGTTAGCTAAACTTCTCTCTTAAAATAGAATTCCATGATGTTCCCGTAAGTTTCAAGTATGATTGGCCCAAGTTTTTAATTCCCATGTTCCGAGTTGTTCCTAATAAATCCAAATATCCCAAGTAAGCATTGTGTTGAAAGATGTATATAATCAAAACGTGTTCCAGTTGCTCTTATCTCATCATGATCTCCTTTAGGAATGTGTTCAAGTAAGGTTTAGGTATTAAAATGTTATAACTTCGATTCATGTTTCAAATGAAAGTTCATTATGCTTGACTTGGAAAGGAAACCCAATGTGCTTAAAACTCATATACTCATCGAATTTCTACTTCCCAATGCCTTTATTGTTGATAAACTATGACTATGTTTGGAAATGAAAGAAGTAAGAGTGAAATATAAAACCTGGCCATGATTGCAGTAACTAGTACATTTGATTTGAAGTTGTGTGTAAATCGTAAATCACCATGCGCTCCTTTATAAATATTTCCAATATGATTTGAGTTCTTACATACTCAAGAGTTGAAATTGTGTGTTGCCTTTTGTGAAGGAATATTTGAAAAGATACAGTGTATTACTCGTTTATGATTTTTAACTTGTGTTTTAATTACAAGTCATTGTGCACCATACTTTGGAAAGCGATCTAATATGTTTAAAGCCTCCACTACTGATGAACATAAAATTATAATTTCCGAAATATTCTATATGTTTATGTTTGTGATGATGATCATGGAAAGCCAAGAAATGAAAAATGTGGAATATAAAATACGGCCAACATGCCACGAATGAAGAATCATGAGTATGGCCAAGCGAGCCAAGGAAATAATGATGTCGTGAATGGTTGAAAGTAGTAATAAAGCTATTTATAGTGTGAAAGATAATAGGGTGAATATAAAATGTATTTGCACTTTTGTTTCCCTTGTGTGCAAAATAAAATGTTTTTGGGAGTATCGTTAGTCACCGAGGAAGGGTAGGTTAAAATAACCTAACCCCGAAACTACACGTGCCGGTGTAGGTGTGCATTGTGATTATTCCCCTTATTTGGGATGCGATTTATGTGATGAGAATATTCCCCTTCATTGGGATGAGTTAATTGCTAGAAAAGGGTGATGTCGATCCACACGGCTCTGTGGTGAGATGGCTTAGCCGGTCAGGTCGTGATCGGATGCCATGCCGCACACATGGTGGTGATTGTGCTGGAAATTGAAATTAAAATTGTGATTGTGGTTGATATCTTCGGATAAGACGACCTAGCCGATCGGTCCGTGATCGGACTCCGTGCTAAATACACTGTGGTATATCTATATCGGTGCTAATGGTCTCCCAACCAAAAATATATATTAATATTCGTATTTCGAAAATTGTTATGTTTTAAACTTGGCATTTGGATATCATTGATTGTTGCTTGCTGTTTCCATGATTTTCCCCTTTTTTTATATTGGCATTCTATTTCGAAAGAGGACATTTAGCTTTACATACTAGTACCATTTCATATGTACTAACGTCCCTTTTGCCGGGAGCGCTGCATCTTCAATGGATGCAGGTAGTTCATCAGCGGGCAGCTTTGGTCCTCGTTAGCAGTTACTCTCTATTCAGCAGGTCTTGGTGAGGCCTACTTTGTTCCGGACCTGATATCACTTGATGTTGTACCTTGTGTTTTGAGGTATAGCCGGGGCCTTGTCGCCGGCACTTCCATATTACTCTTCGATTGTACTTAGAGGCTCCGTAGACATAGTGTGGGTTGTATTGTGGTGTTGGAAGAGTCAACTAGATATGTTGTATTTGTATCACACGTCTCATTTCAAAATATAATTATATATATATATGTATTTGAATCACACGTCCCATTTCAAAATATAATTTTGTATTTATATATTTTGGGAATTATGAAAGAAGTAACCGTTGTTGATGGAATTGGAATTGTTCATGAAATCCTCTCAATGTTTAATTGTTGATATATATAGTCTCTTTATTCATCGGTGAGTTGGGTAGAAGGTATTATCTTCTCTCTATTTATGGGTGAGTTGGGTAGAATGCAATCTGGCAGGCTTGCTCGACCGGATTATCTCGGTTGAGCGCCGGTCGCGCTCCCCGAGTTCGGGGCGTGACATATTCATAGCTTCAAAACTGTTCTTTCTCTTTATTTATACTTGTGATTATCTGATTATGAAAGTAAGTGTCATGCTGGTCAAAGCCTCGTCACTACTTCTTTGAGGTTAGACTTAATACTTACTAAGTATATTGGATCGGTTGTACTCATGCTACACTTATGTATATTCTTGTGAAAATTCACGCATTGGTACAAGTGAAGCACAATAGGGTGCCTAGCTATTGATTTCGGAGACTCAAGGTAGTGTTGCTTGCTCAATCGTAGGCCCTTGATCACCTTCTTCATATCTATTTACTGTCATTTGATTTAGGCAATACTGTACTTATTTCAGGCCTTGTATTTTGCTATTCTTTGAAGCTCATGTACTTAGTGACCCAGATTTGGGGATGTTGTGTCCTTTTGTACTTGGTTATAAGACTTAGCTTTATCAATGATATTTCTACAGTTGTTTAGAATTGTTATATCTATGCTATTGGTTTTATTTAGTGATTTGAGATTATTAGTCCACCTAGCTGATGCGATAGGTGCCATCACGACCATTGATGGATTTTGGATCGTGAAGACGGATTCGAATCCAAGCGTGTAATAGCTCTATGGCTCAATCATGTATCATATCTATGGCTCAATCTTATATCATATAATCAATTTCACTTGCACGTACAACTCGCATGACATAGTCCTAGTCCGTATAAGCGAACCATATGCAGGCATGTATGCATATGCTCATGAAATAATATATATGTATGATATCATAAATCTGCTCATCATACTAGTGGTGCTAACATCTCAATCTATGCCATGTATCCATACTTCATGACGTGTCCATATGCACATGAGATAATATATGTGATGATCAGGATGTCAATAATAAATATGCGGATATGCTCATGAATGTAGTGTATGATTACGGCTAATCATTTGGCTCACCATAGCAAATATAGATCATCATGCCCAATCAACGAATAATAAAGCCTAGACATGGTCTCTAACATGCATAATAATAGCCACATAGTCACGAAATTATAAATCAAATAAGACATGTACAAGGTTACGGCTAATCATAAAGCTCCACATAGCAAAGCACTTTATCAAGCCCAAATAATCAAGTCATAGGTCTAAGCATGGTTTCTATAATGATTAAGATTCGCCTCGTATTCATTAAGTTTAATAAAGTATGTGTAATTAATTCACATAGCCTAAACAAGGCATGGTGTAGTCCTATGTCTATTCGGACATGGTCAAATCCAAGCGCACACATATACGCTCGTCACCTCGTATATACATAGCTCCCAAATCAATCAATAAATAGCACATAAATCACCTTTGGGAAAAACTTCCCTCTTAACAAGGCTAGACAAGAGACTTACTTATTTCTAGGCTAGCTTTAACCTTCAAATACCGCTTTCTTTTAAAAATTAAAAATCACCTCCAAATGGTTTCAATATAGCCAAATAATACTCAACAAGGTCAAATAATGCTTTAGGAAGCAATCTCAAATCAAAAAGCTTTAATCTTTAGTGAATTTAGAAAAGTCCACTCAAACGTTAACCCCAGTCCCTGAGGTAAAAAACGAAAATTTCGTCTAAAATCAGGTTACTCATCCCTTAGGGAACTCATATCTGAAATTTCATCCCAAAACGACTTAAAATTGACCTTTAAATCCATAAATTTCATCCTCTTAAGTTTTAGTGCTAAATCCTTCAAATCCCCAATCAAAACATAGATTAATTCACTAATGAACAAGCGTAATCATGTTGAAATACAAAAATTGAGGTTAGATATTGACCCCATATCGAAACGAGAAGAACGCCATGAACATCACCCAAATTCGAGCTCTAGAACACCTGGAAATCGATTTAGAATAAATGAAACGAAGTCAGATTTTTAAACCACTCAGGGCCTTTGCACCTGCGGGCCCCACTTTGCACCTGCATCATTTCAGCACCTATGGTGTCATTTTTTGCACCTTGGACCCCTTTCCGCATCTGCGGTGCACCAGCACCAACAATTTGTTTCGATACTAAAATGGACATAACTCCCTCATACGACCTCATAATTCAACGATTGTTATTGCTATGGTTCCGTAATCATGATACATATTTAATGGTTCAATTAAAATATAATTTAGAGCTCATTTCATTAATATGGTACTATTCATGCTCAAAGAAACAACGTTGAAACATCAAATACATGTGCAACACAACCCAAACTCATCCGAAACTCATCGGAATCTAACCAAAACTTGTGGACAAGCTCAAAATCATCATATAAACCTTTTGGAAATTTCAAATCATAAATCCAATCTCGTTAAGTCCACTATTTGACTGTGATCATATCGAATTCTTAAACTTAACTAGTATGCAACTCAAGTGTCCAAATCATACCTAGGCACCTCGGATTGCAACTAAACTTTGCACACAAGTCTAACTTTACTGTATGAACCTATTCACAAGCTCGAAGAACCAATCTAAATCCGATAACACCAATAGATCTCGAAAACCTCTGTGTCCAAGAAGTACCTTAGCATAAGTTTATTGGTCAAACTTATGAACTCTAAAATCCTTCAAAATGCCAATTTTTGACAAAAGATGCCAAAACCTTTCAGGAATATCCAAAACTAATTCCAATCATATGACCAAGCCCAAAATCACAATACGAACCTATCGGAACTAACAAAATCCAATTCTAAGTCCGTTTATCCAAAAGTCAAATATTGACCAACTCTTTTAATTTAAGGCTTCAAAATAGGAACTAAGTATTCCAATTCATTCTCGAACCTCTCAGAACCAAATCTCTCATGCTCGCAAGTCATAAATCATCAAATGAACCTACAGAAAATATCAAATAGGAAAATAGGGTTCTATAACTAAAAACGACATGTCACGTTGTTACAAGAAACTTTATGATTATTTAGACAGGTTTACAAAGTATGGGTTATGGTTGTTTTCCATCATTTTCTTAGAGATTCTATTGCATTGAATAATTTTATTTTTGCAAACTGTTTTGTAGTTTCAGAATAAAAAGATATTGTATACGATCGAAATCGGGCATACCCGATTTCGTTGGCAGGGGAGTTGCCTCGAGGGTAACCTCATAATAGATCGGGCTCGAGCTCGAAGATAGAACATCACGCCTGGAGATCGAAGTGTTCATTGAGATCGAGGCCAGCAACAATCGAGATCAAGCATGACTGACTTCGAGTAAGGCGTAATAACGGAATGGCGAGATATCAGTAACCGGTCAAAGATCACGGCGGAAATCCTGGAACATATCAAATCAAAGCGGTTATTAGTGCCAATCATGGGATCTACTTCCGTTATTAGAGTTGTACCTTATTTAGGATTCCTCTATTATATAAAGAGGGATCCCATTCACTTGTAAAGGGAACAACTATTATTCACTGATAAGATTATACACATATGTTGCTTTCTTTGTTTTACTTACTGTTCATCGCTGTTTGTTCCATCCTCTACTATTCTTATTAACTAACCTTGAGACTATCTCAAATCGAGGTCGAGGCATTATTTGCAGACCGGTTTGATTTATTTTATTATCCAATTTATCTCTTTAATTCGGTGTTTATCAATTGGTACTAGTTTAAATCATATATCCTTAAAACCATAATATAAGTTTAATTGTTACTCAATTTTTAGGGTAAACAGTTTGGCGCCCACCGTGGGGCTAAGGATAATAGTGATTGTTCAGTACAAATTCTGGTAAAACACACTATTTTATGCTTGTTCTTGTCAAGTATCTTTGCTTTCAGGTTAAAACATGTCAAACTCACAAAACGCATCCACACACGGTGACAATGGCCTCGGATTCCATGGTGAAAATGAAAATGTGATTGCTCCAGGAGTCGAGGTGCCACAGGCTAATCTCGGGGGAGCACCGGTTGCAAACCCAGTCGATGTCATTTCGCATGTTGCTCTAAATGCGGACCTAGGCGCAGATCTCGATGTGAGTGTACGTAGAGAAGGCCGATCTAGTGGCCAAGGAACAAAGGGCAGAGGAGAAGAAGGAGTCAGTCTCCAAGTGATATTCGAGATGCTTCAGGCTCAGCAAACCGCTATTGCTCAGTAACAAAATCAATATAGAGCTCCGAATAGGGTCGAGCCGAAAATTACTCGTCGTACCGAGCTAGTACCGGAAAGGTTGAATGGTAACGAATCGGGGACTAATCCTGCGGTAATGAAAATGCTCGAGGAGCTCACCAAAAGAAATGAATCAGGGGAGAAGAGAATAGAAGCCAACGATAAACAAGTGGAGACATACAACTCTCGAGTTGATCAGATACCGGGGGCACCGCCAATCTTGAAAGGGATGGATTCGAAGAAGTTTGTACAAAAGTCGTTTCCTCCAAGTGCGGCTCCGAAGCCTATTCCAAAGAAGTTTCATATGCCAGACATACCCAAATATAATGGGACCACCGATCCTAACGAGCATGTTACTTCATATACATGCACCATCAAGGGTAACGATTTAGAATATGATGAAATCGAATCTGTGCTGTTGAAAAAATTCGGAGAGACCCTTTCGAAGGGAGCAATGATTTGGTATCACAACCTGCCACCAAATTCCATTGACTCATTTGCCATGTTAGCAGATTCTTTCGTAAAGGCACACGCCGGGGCCATAAAGGTCGCAACGAGGAAATCGGACCTTTTCAAGGTTAGACAAAGGGATAATGAAATGCTGAGGGAGTTCGTGTCCCAATTTCAAATGAAACGCATGGAGTTGCCACCGGTCACAGATGATTGGATCGTTCAAGCTTTCACCCAAGGGTTGAACGAGCGGAGTTCGATAGCATCACGTCAGTTGAAATAAAATTTGATTGAGTATCCAGCTGTAACTTGGGCAGATGTGCACAATCGATATCAATCGAAGATCAGGGTCGAGGACGACCAATTAGGAGCCCCTTCTGGTTCCGTACATCCAAATAAGTCGGCAGTTAAAAACCATAGGGACGTCGATAGGGAGACAAGGTTGAACAAAGACCGATATCAACCATATACCGCAGATCGAAGGAACAATGGTTCAGGACACAATTCCGCCTGGAACGATCGAAGAAGTGATCGAGGACAGAATTCTCAGAGACTTATGAGCAAAAGTGGTTTTGACAAGTATGTCGATTCTACAGAGGCACCTCGGTTATCGGAATATAACTTTAGCATCGATGCATCAGGCATTTTATCGGCAATCGGAAGGATCAGAGATACTAGGTGGCCCAGACCCATACAAATCGATCCTTCCCAAAGAAACCCAAATTTGATGTGCAAGTATCATGGCACGCATGGTCACAAGACCGAGGATTGCAGGCAATTAAGGGAGGAGGTAGCCCGTCTATTCAATGAGGGCCACCTTCGAGAGTTCCTCAGCGATCGAGCCAAGAATCATTTCAGAGAAAGGGACGCCAACAGGAAAAATGAACAGGAGGAACCCCAACATGTCATTCATATGATCGTCGGTGGGGTCGACATTCCACAGGGACCCATATTCAAACGCACTAAGGTATCAATCACTAGGGAAAAATGAACCCGAGATTATGTGCCCGAAGGCACTTTATCATTCAACAACGAAGAAGTAGAAGGCATTTCTCAGCCCCACAACGACGCTCTGGTAATTTCTATCTTATTAAATAAAGTTCAAGTTAAGTGTGTTTTAGTGGATCCAGGTAGCTCGGCGAATATCATCCGATCGAGGGCCGTGGAGCAGCTCGGCCTACAAAATCAAATCGTGCCCGCAGCTCGGGTCTTAAACGGTTTCAATAAGGCCAGTGAAACAACTAAAGGGGAGATTATTCTACCGGTGAACGTGGCTAGAACCATTCAAGATACCAAGTTCCACGTAATCGAGGGCGACATGAGGTACAATGCCCTGCTCGGAAAGGCCTTGGATCCACAATATGAGGTCAGTCCCTTCGACTCTCCACCAAATGATGAAATTCCCTATGTCGGACGGTGTAAAAACAATATACGGGGAGCAGCATGCTGCAAAGGAAATATTTGAGGTCGATGAGGTAACACTGATATCGACACTATCAACCTCGAAAAGGTCGAGCATCAAAGGTAAATAGGAAGTCAAATAGCAATCACAGCCACCAGCCTCGACCGAATCGGGGAAGCAGGAGATAGAGCAAGAAGAGGAGGATTTGCTGACCCCTCGAACTTTTATTGTTCCCAAAGATTCTGACGCCACCAAATCAACGGTCGAAGAGCTGGAACAGGTTATATTGATCGAGTACCTGCCCGAGCGAAAGGTATACCTGGGAACGGGATTAACCCCCAAACTCAGGAAAAAGCTTATTCAATTTCTTATTGATAACATAGATTGTTTTACTTGGTCCCATTTAAACATGACAGGGATCCCACCGGAGATAACAACGCATCGGCTAAGCCTGGACCCTAGGTTCAAACCGGTGAAGCAAAAGAGAAGACCCCAGTCCGAGATAAAGCACACATTCATAAAGGACGAGGTAACTAAACTTCTCAAAATAGGGTCCATTCGGGAGGTAAAATATCCCGAATGGTTAGCCAATATAGTTGTAGTTCCTAAAAAAGGGAACAAACTTAGAATGTGTGTAGATTATAAGGATTTAAACAAGGCGTGCCCCAAAGATTCTTCTCCACTGCCTAACATCGATCGCATGATCGATGCCACGGCTGGCCACAAGATCCTTACTTTTCTCGATGCCTATTCCGGGTACAATTAAATCCAAATGAACCCGGAGGACCGAGAAAAGACTTCGTTTATCACCAAGTATGGAACATGTTGTTAAAATATAATGCTCTTCGGGCTAAAAAATGCAGGAGCTACTTACCAGCGCCTAGTAAATAAAATGTTCGAAGAACAAATAGGTAAATCAATGGAAGTTTATATTGATGACATGCTAGTTAAGTCCCTGCGCGCAGAGGACCATTTGGCTCATTTGCAGGAAACGTTCGAGATTTTAAGGAAATACAACATGAAGTTCAACCCCGAGAAATGTGCTTTCGGTGTCGGTTCGGGCAAGTTCCTTGGCTTCATGGTATCGAATCGGGGGATCGAGATCAACCCCAATAAAATCAAGGCCATCAAAGACATCACCGTCGTGGATAATGTAAAAGCCATGCAGAGGCTAACTGGACTGATAGCTGCCTTAGGCTGATTCATTTTGAGGTCATCGGATCGAAGCCACAGATTTTTCTCTCTACTCAAAAAGAAGAACGATTTCGCCAGGACCCCGGAATGCCAACAGGCATTAGAGGAATTGAAGTGATACCTATCGAGCCCACCACTGCTTCACACTCCAAAGGCAGATGAGAAACTTTACTTGTACTTGGCAGTATCAAAAATCGCGGTAAGTGGTGTCCTAGTTCGAGAAGAGCAAGGTACGCAATTCCCGTTTATTATGTAAGTCAAACTTTAGGAGAAGCAGAACCTAGATATCCACATTTGGAGAAATTAGCACTTGCACTGATAAGCGCCTCTAGAAAGTTAAGACCACACTTTCAATGTCACCCCATATGCGTATTAACCACTTACCCACTTCGTAATATTTTGCACAAGCCCGAACTATCGGGCCGATTGGCCAAATGGGCTGTCGAACTCAGTGGGTACGATATCGAATATCAACCCCGGACGGCCATCAAGTCTCAAATTTTAGCGGACTTCGTGGCCGATTTCACGCCAACCCTCGTACTCGAAGTTGAAAAGGAACTAATGTTAAAATCGGGTACATCATCGGGGGTATGGACCCTCTTCACAGATGGTGCTTCGAATGTGAAGGGGTCCGGGATAGACATCGTTTAGAAGCCGCCCACGGGTAGCACTACTAGGAAATCTATCAAAACTTCTAGGTTTACTAACAATGAGGCCGAGTACGAGGCCATGATTGCAGGTCTCGAGCTAGTTAAAAGCTTGGGAGCATAAGTCATTGTAGCCAAGTGTGACTCTTTACTGGTGATGAACCAAGTAAACAAAACCTTCGAAGTTCGAGAGGATAGAATGCAAAGGTATTTGGACAAACTGCGGGTAACTTTGCACCGTTTCAAGGAATGGACTTTACAACATGTACCTCGAGAACAAAACAGTAAGGCCAATGCACATGCAAATTTGGGGTCATCGGTCAAGAAAGATGAGATCAGCTCGGGGGTTGTCGTTCAACTCTCGAGATCCGTGATGGAGGAAGGTCATGCCGAGATAAACTCTACAAGCTTAACCTGGGATTGGAGGAATAAATATATTGAATACTTGAAGAACGAAAAGCTTCCATCGGACCCTAAAGAGTCGAGGCCCCTACAAACCAAAGTTGCTAGATTCACATTGGCTGAAGATGGAACATTATACAGTAGGACATTCGATGGACCATTGGCAATATGCTTAGGACCAAGAAACACCGATTATATTCTACGAGAGGTCCATGAAGGCACTTGTGAAAACCACTCCGGTGCCGAATCACTGGTTCACAAAATCATTAGAGCAGGATACTACTGGGATAGCATGGAAAAAGACACTAAGGAGTTTGTTTGAAAATGTGATAAATTTCAAAGGTTTGCGCCGATGATCCATCAGCCCGGAGAACAACTTCATTCAGTCCTATCCCCATGGCCATTTATGAAATGGTGAATAGATATCGTCGGCCCTCTGCCATCGGCCCCAGGTAAAGCTAAGTTCATTTTATTTATGACTGACTATTTCTCTAAATGGATTGAAGCACATGCGTTCGAGAAAGTGAGAGAGAAAGAGGTTATATACTTCATCTGGTATCATATCGTATGTCGATTTGGGATACCCACCAAAACAGTGTATGACAATGAAAAATAATTTATCGGCAGCAAAGTGACGAAATTCCTCGAAGATCACAAAATAAAAAGGATATTATCAACACCGTATCACCCTAGTGGGAACGGATAGGCCAAATCGACGAACAAGACTATCATTCAAAACCTAAAGAAAATGTTGAACAACGCTAAGGGAAAATGGAGAGAAATTCTACCCGAAGTCCTTTGGGCATATCGAACAACATCAAAGTCCAGTACGGGGGCAACCCCATTCTCCTTAGTATATGGCTCCGAAGCCTTGATTCCAGTCGAAGTCGGGGAACCCAGTGCCAGGTTTCGACATACAACAGAAGAGTCAAATCATAAGGCTATGAATACTAGCCTCGAATTATTGGATGAAAAATGAGAAGTCGCACTCGTTCAAATGGTTGCACAAAAGTAATGAATCGAAAGATACTACAATAGGAGAACCAACCTTCGCCACTTCAGAGTCGGGGACTTAGTCCTGAGGAAAGTCACCATCAACACTCGAGATCCTAATGAAGGGAAGCTCGGCCCAAATTAGGAGGGACCCGACCAAGTCCTCGACATCGTTGGAAAGGGATCTTATAAGCTCGGCACGATGGATGGCGAACAACTGCCAAATAATTGGAACATATCGCTTCTCAGACGGTATTATTGCTAAGGTATGACTTTATTCCCTTTTTTCATTTATATATTCGACACTACCTCACTGCAGGTGTTCGATCGAAGACATCGAGACCTCAGGTTTTAAAGCACGCGTTGCACTCTTTTTTTCTTAGATCGGTTTTTGTCCCAGGTGGGTTTTCCCGGCGAGGTTTTTAACGAGGCAACACTTATGTGCTACCTGGGGACAATTAAACAGTATCCAAGGCTTCTTTACAATCAACCTCGAATACTGGGGGGCATTACCCTCGGATGTTACACTTTCGAGGAAAATACTTCGTGTCAAAGGGTCTCGATAGAGAAACTTTGTAATGGGCCAAACGGTCGAATGAACCGTGTCCGTATAGATTAGTTGAGCCCTGATGGCAAAACATGTACGCATGTATAAATTATACAAAGAAGCATTCTTTCTATATCAAACATCTTGTGTCTCAAAGAAAATTTTCTACTATACAAGCTCCATACTTATGATTTTGTGAGAAATGGCTCAAGGGCCAAGTGCAAATATACCTCGTACACTCGGAGACTGCCGTCGACAATCGACATATTCGAGTAATCTAAACTCAAATTCATAAGAACTCAAAGATGCACCCCTCGATCTATAGGCCAAGGACATCACTCTCGGGGACTAACACTTCGAACAAGTTCGAAGTGTTATTGGGAAATAAGCCCAAGAGGCATACCCAAAGGCTATAGCAAAATTAAGGCAGCTCGGAGATGTCCGAATCCCGCAATAAAAATAAGCCTTCGAATTTTTTGAAAAACCGGTTAAAAAAAGGCTACCCTCAGCAAGTAATCAAAAGGGCTTCGACGAAATCAGCCCTCGAAAAACCTTAAGAGGTATCAAATTATCTTAACACAAACGTGCTAAGACACAAAAAGCAAAAGGGTTTCAATCGACATCGAACCCTCAAGAACCCAATGGGTAAAGAATACGTGTTAAGACATAAAGAAATTTTATACTAAGTCTTATAAGCCGAAAAAGGGGAAATAAAACTTAGAGTTCGAGATTTTGTTCTCACTCAATTCGGACCTAAGGGTTCCACTATTCCGAGCTTAAATAAAACTGACTTGAATATAGCTCGAGGATTCATCATTATTTGATATAAAACCTTAAGGGGTATATTACTATGAGTTCGAAACTTACTCGAACTCGGCTGTAAAAACAGTACGATTACGGCTTTGATCAAGTCATCCGAAATTAAAATTCCGAACATATTGTTGAGCTCGGGGACTCGCCCTCGCTTAACTAAAAAATCTAAGAGTTTGTTCTACTCTGAGTTCGAGCTACTGCTCACTCGATTATAGAAGCTACAACAACCCGATTGCAACAAAGCTTTCACAAGGCAAAGGCAAAATAGAATTTATTAGAAATCGAAGACAAAACGGAAAGAAAAGGAATCTTTCATATATGCAAAGTATTTACAAAGACCACACAGGGTCTTACACAAAGTATTTCCTAAGTGCCTAGTCAACCTCGGGAGCCGCATCTTTGGGAGCTTCATCTTCATCTCCTCCGTTCTCGGATCCACTCGCAGAGTCTTCATCATCGGAAAGCAAAGCTCCGGCCTCGTCCTCCAAAACCTTCGCACTCTCGATATCAGTTGTGAGGTCGAAGCCACGAGCATGTACCTCCTCAAGAGTCTCTCTCCGAGACTGGCGCCTAGCATGCTCGGCAACACGGGACAATCTAACCTCAACAGCGTCAGAAATTTCCTTTGCCCGAGTGTTAGCGGCTTCAACGTCGGCTCGGTAGGAGGCCACAAGCGCCTCTACCTCGAATGTGGCCCTTGAAAGATCAGCAGCCAACCGAGTCTCGAGCTCTTCAACCTTCTAGGCTCGGTCCAAGTTCTCCTCCTTCACACTTTGGAGTTGACACTCAACCGAAGACAGTTGGGCCCAAACTGCATCTTTCTACGAGGCGAGACGGTCCATGTTCTGCTTCCATCCCAAAGTCTCTGCCTCTTTCATCTTGGCCTCCTCACGAAGCTGCTCAACCAATTCAGCCTTCTGCTGAACTTGCAGGATCAAAGTGTTAGTCGCCAATGTCAAGTTAATACATAACAAGCTCCCAAAAATTTACATTACCTGTTCAATGAGCTCGGTCTGATCTTGATGAGCCCTTGTCAGCTCGACTCGAATACTCATGATCTCCTCTTCTTTTTACACATAGAGGAATTTGAGGGCGTCTCTCTCCTCTGTAAGCTTTTTGAGATCAGCCTCACATCAGGCCAGCTCAGCTCGGTATTTGGAGGAAGCTTCTCGATGGAGCGCCCTAGCCTGTACAGAAAGAAAGAAAATCAGACTTAGAGAAATAAGAACAAATGCAAGCATGGTAACATGGGCTAAAACTCACTTGGTTCAGAATCTGCTGAGCCTCATAAAAAATGAGTGATGCGCCAAGGTCGGAAACATCATCGACCCCCGCGAAGAAGCCGCGAAATATATCATCCCCTTCGGGGGTCGTCCCCACATCAGAGGTCCCCATGGACCGGGCATCCCGAAACTGCCCCTCAGAGAACGTGGGACCGAGCGGCAAATCATCAATGTTAATTGCCCCGAGCGAGTCACTTGGGGCATTCTCTTCTCTTTGAAGGGCCTCAAAACTAGACCCTCCGGGCACACCCGCCGGTTGCTCATCACGGCAGGAGGCATCATCAATACCCGATGACTCGAGGACTCTGCTCGGACCTTCCTCCAAGATCACCTCGGTCTGCGGCTGAGCCTCCTCGACCGTCACCGGCTCAGCAGTTCTCAAAGCTTCGATGCCTTCCCTCTTCCGAGCCACCAGCAGGCAGTCGTCATCTTCTCTCTCCTCGTCTTCATCTCGTAGAGTTTGGACTACATCGGCAAACAGAATGGCGGCTTCGAGACTTCCTCTTCCCCGGGGGGAGGCGGCCTCATGACGACATTATCTCCAAGACCTGTATGAGAAGAAATCAAGTTAAAAAGACCCTTGGCTTACGTATGAGAAGAAATCAAGTCAAATCATATTCTGAAAAATACTTTACTATATATCTGTTTACCCTAAAAATTGAGTAACAACTAAACTTATGGTTTTAAGGATATGTGATTTAAATCAGTACCAATTGATAAACAACAAACTAAAGAGATAAATTGGACAATAAAATAAATCAAACCGGTCTGAAAACAATGCCTCGATCTCGATTTGAGATAGTCTCGAGGTTAGTTAATAAGAACAATAGAGGATGGAACAAACAACGATGAACAGTAAGTAAAACAAAGAAAGCATTGTATGTGTATATTCTTATCAGTGAATAATAATTGTGCCATTTACAAGTGAATGGGATCCCTCTTTATATAATAGAGGAATCCTAAATAAGGTACAACTCTAATAACGGAAGTAGATCCCATGATTGGCACTAATAACCGCTTTGATTTGATCTGTTCCGGGATTTCCGTCGTGATCTTCGACCGGTTACTGATATCTCATCATTCCGTTATTACGCCTTACTCGAAGTCAGTCATACTTGATCTCGATTGTTGTTGGCCTCGATCTCAATGAACACTTCGATCTCCAGGCGTGATGTTCTATCTTCGAGCTCGAGCCCGATCTATTATGAGGTTACCCTCGAGGCAACTCCCCTGCCAACGAAATCGGGTATGCCCGATTTCGACCGTATACACGTTAAGGCACCTAGCGTCGGAGGGAAAAAGAGAAGGGACCTAGTGCCTGTTTTTCACCATGGGTTCACACTACAATATAGAACCAGCATTTCAAAAAAATTGTACGAAAGATCTACTCTTAAAGCCAAAGAGAATGGGTGCACGTGCACCATATGATCTAAGGTGGATCCGCCTCTGCTTGCACTACATGATAAGAATAGAAAAAAGGATATAGAGATAAGAAGGTTTGCTCGGTTAAGTTTAGTCACCGAGAGCCGATCCATGTTCATAACCTGCGAGAACTACTACTTGATCAAATCAAGAAGCATAACATGTATTAGTCTATCCGCATTAAGAATGTCCAATCTTACAATGACTAGAGATAGTTGTGGTGTTTACATATTTGCATGACATAAGAATCTCACATTGTGAACTCTCTCTTGATTTTCTCTGCACTGTGTTCCAGTACTATAGACTTCATTTTATAGTTTAAGACTTTATACAAACAAATGAATTAATATAAGTACTAAATGATACAGAACACCAGAAGTTAAATAAGTGTTAAATACATGAAAGGATTCCTATTGCCATCATATACTCTAGAGCATACTACTAACAACATATTTGTTTAAAGAGTCATTCCCTTATTCTTTGGGATAATGATTACTATTCAATAAATAAAGAGTCTGCGTCCTCACATCAAGGGATAATGCTCCACATTGATCTCAATCACTGCCCGCTAAAGCAGTCGATAGTTGGACTTTTAAAGCTTGTTTGGCCAAGTTTCTTGGCGGTTAAAAGTACGTTTTTTGCTCAAAAAATACTTCTTGAAAATTTTGAAATGTTTGGCCAGGTGAAAAAGTAGTTTTGAGTAGCAGCAAAAGTAACTTTTCTGTTTTTGAAAAGAAACTACAAATTCTACCTTCTTCCAAGAAGCAGAAACAAAAGTAGAAAATTAATTTGTTCAAGATAAATATATAGTAAATTTATATTTTTCAAATTATCCTTTATTAATATAATTTTTTTTCCTTTTTTTCCACCATACCTTTCTTCTCGTTTTTATTTCCATTATTTTTTTTTTCTCTTTGTCCTATTCCTCTTTGGAATATTCTCTCCATTATAATAGATATTTTCTTTTATATAGTAATTTATAGGAGTATGTTTTTAATTTATATTGAATGATGTATTTTGATATATTTAAATCATCATGTAAATAATAAGTAATACCAGGTACCCAATCTTGTTGCTTTGGAATAACTATATTTTATATTAATTAATTTTTTTAATTTATATTGTACTTTATATTTTATATTTTAATTGAATTTCTTTATAATAAGTATTTAAATTCATGGCTCTTTTTAAACAATACTAATTACAAACTAAATCTTTATTGTCCTTTTTCGTAATTTGAAACTCAAAAGTACTTTTTGCAAAGATTGACCAAACACAATTTGCAAACAAAAAGTACTGCCCAAATGAATTGGCCAAACACAAATTGCTACTTTTTAAAAGTAGTTTTTCAAAAAACACTTTTGAACAAAAGTACTTTTCAAAATAAGTAACTTTTGGCAGCTTGACCAAACAGACTCTTAGGCCTCATTTTTTTTAAAGATTAAGACGTTTAAATCTGAATATCAAGGTGTGTATTAAGATTAAGACATTTGCATCTGAATACACATCTGAATATTAAGATGTGCATTAAAATTTGAATACTAAATGATTAAGACTGTTTATTTTTTCATGTCTGAATATATACAATTTATCTTTATTTAAAAATTAATAAACATAAAATTCAAATAAAATAATAATTAATCTAGTATTCTATTAATATATAGATATATATATATATATAGTAGTTGGTGGTGGTGATGACTAACTGAGGTGCTTGTGAGTGTCGACTATAGGTGGTGGTTGGTGGTATTTTTGGTTGATGGTGGTGGTTATGAGTAGTAGCTAGTGGTGATTGGTAGCGATAGAGATTATGATTGAGTTGGTGGGTGGTGATAGTTAATAATGATGGATGGCGGTGGTTGTTGTTGTGGTTGTGATTGAGGGAGGTGATGGTGGGTGGTGGTAGTTCATAATAGTGGGCGGTGCCGGCTATGGTTATTGATGGTGATGAGGTGGTTGGTCGTGGTAAATGAGGTGGGTGAGTGTGTGGTTATGGTTGAGGATGCTAGTGGTGGCTGCTATGGTTGAGGATGGTGGTGGTGGTAGTAGATAATAATAGTAGGCGGTGACAGCAATTAGTAATAAATATGAATGATAGAATCTTAATGAAATTAAGTCTTTGTTATAGATCTTAATCATACATACCTATTCAGACCCATTAATTGGTTGTGAAGTTAAAAAAATAAATACACTTAATGATTAAGATCTGAATGATTAAGATTCACACTTTGAAAATAAACGCACTTAATATTTAAAATCTGAATAATTAAGATTTGGTCTGTTAAGTGCAAACAAATGAGGACTTAGTCCAACATAAATAAAAGCGCTTATCTCTTTGTAGAGGCATTCTAATAATGGACACGTCCTCTTATACACTTAAAAATATTACATGTAATCATTTTTTTTATTATTATTATAGAAGGGAGATCCCAAACTTCCTAACTCTTAAGCACATATGTTGATACGAGATCCCGATTACCACCATATTCTTCTTCTTATGTTACAACAGATTATGTCTTAAGAATACACTATTAATAAAATATCGTCTCTCTCTCCTTTTTTACTTATTAGTTTTAGAGGACATACGTTGCGCGTAAATTCTTGTCGATCGGAATAAATTTTAAAAAATTACATGAGTAATATTATTTGACTTCTTATATTACTTAAATAAGCATAAATTTTAAAAAATATGTAGAAAGTTATAATTTAAACGATCTTATAAATTAGAGTACAATTTACTGCTAATTTCAATATATAAATAGAGAGATAGATTTGTGATAATGAATGAATAATGTCACAAAGATTCTAAGAGCCCTTACTATTTAATTTTCACTATTTTAATGGTCAAATCTTAAATGATATTAAGTCCTTAATATTAGAACATCACAACCGTAAAAAAATAAAGATTTAATAAATAAAATCTTATTTGTTAGAAAAAAAATTCAATAACTATTTTGTCTAGTGTCTAATTTAATAAATTTAAAAGTCGATAAATACTTTGGTAAGAACAACTCTTCGATACTCAAAAACTTAGTAGCTGAATATGCAACGTTATTAGTACTGATTTTGGTCCAACAAAATTAAGTACTCCTAGTCGGCTAGTAAAAATAAAATTTGGAAACGTTAATTTACGGTAATTTTCGGCTTTCTATTGCCTTTTCTATGGTTATAGCTAGTTTATCATAATTAAAGTGAATCATTATATAAGGTAAACTCTTTATTTATTTTTAAATTTAGTTTTTAAGACTTTAAACGAGGAAAGATATAATAAATAGAATTTTAATTGATGTAAAAGTCCTAAATATTAGGAAGATAAGTGAAATGACAATTTTATTCAATGAAAAATTTATTTTGAAAGGGTAAAAAAGATGAACTACATTTTGCTAAAGACCTTCGTGCTTTTAATATAGTATAGATATAGATATAGATACTAGTTTTAGGATCCCCATGTTAATGAGTACATAGTTTTAGAATTTACATTAATACTATTGAACAATGTGTTTGAGTTATAAAGTAAAAGTTAAAAAAATATAAGTTCCTGAAAATGACAAATATTGATCTCATTTAGCTAGTTTAATTATAATATAATTTTATCCACTAAAAATTATCTCCCCCTCCCCCTCCCTCTCCCTCTCCCTCTCCCTCTCTCTTTTATATTCTTAAATATTTTCTTAGTTATTTATTTTAATTTTGAGTGTTATTTCAAATGTTATACAAACACTAATGAATCAAAAATATTATTTGAGTAGAAAAGTAGTTCAAATATAAAATAAAAATATATTAAAGTTCATATATAGTTTAAGAAGATAACATGGAAGGAACTTCACTTATAATATATTGTTTAAACAAGAAAATAATTTATATTATTTTTAAGTAACTAAAGTTAATAAATTTTAAATTTCTAATTATTAAGACTTCCTACATAGTTTAAATAACAAAAACATTTAATAAACAAAAGAGATAATTCTAGAGACATCCTCCAAGTTTGAGTTTATAACACTAATATCCTCCGTGCTTACGATGTTTACCTCCTTTATTCTAAATTTTTTATAACAATACATTTAATATATTTATTATAAGAAAGATATAGTTTGACTAAGTTGCCATACTAATATACTCATTTGTTTAGTTCAATTATAAACATATTTTATTAATTTTGATTTTTAGTTATTTTAACCATTAATACTGAAAAAGGAGTTAAAAGCGGAATCCCCGAGGAGTTAAAAAACGCAAATCCTTTTCTTTATGTACTTCTTTCCCTTTTCATTTCTTTTTCATTATTTCTTTATTCAGAAAATTAATATTAGAAAAAATAAACATTGAAGGTTACGTTACCTTGCTTGGAAAGTGCTTATATAAAGTAAAGTTTTAATCGATTTTAAAATGTAGGACTTTCTATATATTCATATAAGGAATAGATTTTAAACTAAAATTTTAGTTAAATTAGAACTCCTAAAAATTAGAGAAAAACCTAAATTATAATTTTGTCCAACGTAAAATCAATTTTTAGAGGGTAAAAAAAACGAAAGATATTTCGTTAAGGGCTTTCGTACTTTTAATATAGTACTAGTCTTAGGGTACGCGCTTTGTGCGTGTTTTCCATGTCAATGAATAAGATTTTCTTAAAAAATTACATAAATTAAATATTATTAAATAATATAATTGAATTATAAAATAAAAATAAATTAGATAACTTTCTAAAATTAGAAATGTTGATCCCATTTAGTAGAGAAATCATGCAAATGAAAATCTTCAAAGAATAATAAGGATAACTAATAAAAATTATTGTTAATTTTTTTCCTAATATAGAAACAAACAAGTAAAAAAATACTTTTATTATGATATTTTTTCAAACAATACAAATTGATAAGTGGCATTATAAACTTTAAAGATGACTAATATTTAATTAATAATTTATAAAAACAATAACATAATATATAATAATAATAATATATGGAGATGTCATTTGTTGGAACATTTATGAGAAACAAAAAAGAAATAATTAATGACATCACATTTAGAATATATTTTTATCTTTTACCATTTCATTCTTATTGCTTCAAGTATGTAATATTAATAGAAAAATAATTATTGTGTGTATGATATCCTGCCATTATTGAGTAAATTCTACTCATTTAGAATACATTTTTCTTTATGATTTTGCATGTTGAAATAATTACTGACCGTAATTTTTAAATATTATACAAATATTCAATATATAAAATTTAAGTTGATTTTGAACTTCTGAATATTAAGATTAACATGCAATGTGTTATAGTTATATTGTTGTTACACCTCATGTTTTCGTACGTGAAAGTATGCCATAAGTAAATTGATGGAAGCTCGAAAATGAGATACTATATCCCGTATTTTTGTGTGTTAAAGTTTCGTCGTAAGTTAATCGACGTAAGTTCGGGGATGAGATCTTATTGAGATCATATGCATTATGCTATTTCAACACACATGATGAGAGTAAATTCGTGAAGGAGAGAAGATAAGCAAATAGAAGAAAATGAGTTTCGTTGAAGGTTGTCGATTTGTGATAAAATACGGGCCGAGCGATAATACCCGATATTTATGGACTAGTACCATACAAGGTACCATATGATTATGATAGTAAGGTGTATAAAGTATATTAAAAGTAAGTAGTATTTTATGTAATTTGAGATAATTCTTAATTATGTGGGTAATTGGTTAATTATTAGACTAGTAAGGGAATTAATGGATTGATTAAAAAAAGGGGTGGATAATTGGATAAGTGAGGGGCACTCACGTGGCAGCACCCCCTAAATCCCATGAATGACTCTTTTTGTCATTACAATATGTGATAAAAGTTGGATAAGTTTGAGAGATCTTACCTTTAACGTGGCAGCCCATGAATTTGTTAAGAAAAGCCACTAAGTGACTCACACGAGATGTGGAAAGGTGTTACACTATTAGAGCATGACAAGGATTAACATTTTCTTTAGCCTTCTACACGTGAATTGCAAAAATACATTCACCTTAATAATGCAAGATAATGTTTTCTTACCTTCGTTTAAGACTAGAAGATGAAGCATCACGTTGCAGAGAGATTGCATGCGTGATTTGCAATGATTAGAACATCAACGTGAGATTTTGCAAAGGGAAGTACGGTGCAATCTTTCTCAAAAATATCAGACGGATTTTTTCCTACTCCAGGTATGTTAAGGCTATCACTTCTTTCTTTTTGGCACGATCTATGCGACACGAACTAAAGGAGAAAATGCACAATTTCCATAAATGACTATTCATAGAAATATTAGGGGTGTCTATATTCTTGATTCCCCATATGAATTATTATTATATCTTCTATTCATGGGTCCCAGAAAAATATGTATTTGATAAAGTCTATCCGACAGGCTTATTATTTTTATGACATTCTGAGAAATCTTATTAATCAGAGGCATAATGGTCTTATGACACTTCGAAAGATTTTATTGACGTACTTATCATGCATTGCATTCATTTACATTGACTCATGACCAGATGTCGTTATATACGCATATATATGTATATATATATATATATATATATATATATGGGATATGGAAAAAGGTTACGGCGTTATATACGCACCACCACCTGATCAGCTGGTATACGTTGATGATTTGCCCACAGTGGCCGAAATGATATGATGGATGCCCTCGGAGGCTTGATGATGTTATGAACGCATATACCTATGCATGGTATGACATTTATACGCATATGCATGACATTATAAAAATAAAATAATTAACAGAGCTATGCAGACGTATATGTCGAGTCTTTTACTCCATGTTTCTCTCATGTCTATTACTTACTGATTTTTATTCCTTACATACTCGGTACATTATTTATACTGACGTCCCTTTTACTTGGGGACGCTGCGTTTCATGCCCACATGTCCCGATAGACAGGTCGAGGTACTCTAAGTAGGCTATTAGCTCAGCGGAAAATGTTGGTGCGCTCCATTTGCTCCGGAGTTGCTTTTTTGGTTAGTACGATTTAGATGTGTATTGTTTGGTATGGCGGGGCTCTATCCCGATCTTTATGACAATTATGTATTCTTAGAGGCTTGTAGATAGATATCATGTACGTAAAAGATTGCATGGCCTTGTCGGCCTATATTCAGTGTACGAGTGGCTATTTTGGTCTTAGAGGCCCATATATCTTATGTATAAGTTGGTATTACATGTTGTATTCTACTTATCTCACGGCAGCCTATCCGGCTCAGTTATCTATGATAGTATGATACGAAAAGATATGTTATGTTGGTACTCGGTTGAGTAAGGTACCGGGTGCCCGTCGCGGCCTATTGGTTTGGGTCGTGACAGTTACATAGTCCAAATAAGGAAAGAATTTATTTAAGGTAAAATATTTATTGATTTAAACTTTTAATTATTAGATTTTTCTACATAATTCAAATGAAAAATTTAATAATCAAAATTTTAACTGATTTAAAATTCTACATATTTTAAAATAACAGTAATTGTTTTCAATGATTATGATTATGTTTATGTTGTTTGTAGACTATAGTGATCTATATATTTATGTTTTTATTACTTTTTCATATATTTCGTCCACATTATTTTAAAATTTGATTTTTAAATTTTTCATAGTATTCATAATTTTAGATGGTGAGAATGAGTTAAAGATAATGGGTAGTCAAAATATAGACTACACTTTAATGACATAAGTATATTTTTCAAGAAAATAATTATATAGATTTTGATGTATATACGATAGTTTTATCATTTAATTTGGGATAAAAGTACGCATTTAATGGAACCATAAAATGCTTAATGAAATTTGATATGTACGTTTCTAATTAGTTTGTATGCACGTATAAGAAAAAGAAAAATCTATAAACAATTTGTTCAATTGATTTATTTTAATGCCCTAAATATTATGATTTCCTATGTAGTAGTTTAAATAAGGAAAACTTTAATAAGAAAAATTTTAGTTGACTTAAAAGTGCTAAATATTAGGGGAATAATTAAATGACTATATTATCCACTGTAACCTCTATTTTAAAAGGGTAAAAAAGACGAACAACATTTCGCTAAGGACCTTCGTGCTTTTAATATAGTATAGAAGATAAATATAGATATAGATATAGATAGATAGATAGATATGAATATAGATAGATATAAATTCTTATTTTTTTTATATTCCTCGCAATTATAAATTTACTTTATGATTTTTAACTGTAGAGAATTTTTCCTCTACAAGAGGTAAGTGTAATATGATAAATTACAATGATATTAATAGCCTGTTTGGCCAAGCTTATTTTTGGACCAAAAGTGATTTTTTTGGGCCAAAAGCACTTTTGGCCAAAACTTGAGGCGTTTGGCCAAGTTTTTGGAAGGAAAAAAAGTGCGTTTGAGGAGAAGCGGAAACAGTTTTTGAGAACCAGAAAAAAGTAGTTTCTCTCCAAAAATACTTTACTGAGAAGCACTTTTGAGAAAAATACACTTAGAAGCAGTTTTCAAAAGCTTGGCCAAATACTAATTACTGCTCAAAAGTACTTTTAAAATTAATTAGCCAAACAAAAAATGCTTCTAACCAAATGAATTGGCCAAACACAAATTGCTACTTTTTAAAAGTACTTTTTCAAAAAACACTTTTGAACAAAAGTACTTTTCAAAATAAGTAACTTTTGGCAGCTTGACCAAATAGACTCTTAGGCCTTATTTTTTTTAAAGATTAAGACGTTTAAATCTGAATATCAAAATGTGTATTAAGATTAAGACATCTGCATCTGAATACACATCTGAATATTAAGATATGCATTAAAATTTGAATACTAAATGATTAAGACTGTTTATTTTTTCATGTCTGAATATATATTAAGAGGCGCTCGCCTTTTACAATCGCAACGCAACAGAGCCAAAATAGCGCAGGCTGCTCGCATCGCCTCGCCTCACGCTATTAGTGCTGAGTCGAGCACTATTTATAACACTGAGTTAGTTAGACAGGACACGACACATCTTCAGCTTACTGAGGACATGACCCTTGATAGGAGGGTGTGGAGGTCGAAGATTAATGTAGTAGGTTCATAAGTAGTCGTGCGTTTCTCTTATTCGTACCGGTAGCATTAGTATTACCCCCTACTTTCTCAGTTCGTAGTTTTTCCATTATTATCTATCAGTTCTTTGCTTCAGTTATGCTATTTTTCTTGCTGTTGTTACTGCTTTGTTTGTCTTTTTAATGATTGCTGGAATTTTGCTTTTCTTGAGCCGAGGGTCTATCGGAAACAACCTCTCTACCTTCACAAAGGTAGGGGTAAGGTTGTGTACACATTGCTCTCCCTAGATCCCACTTGTGAGATTTCATTGTGTATATTGTTGTTGTTGTTGTCGTCAGAAAGTACTTTTGCTTACAAAAAGTACTACCCAAATGAAGTGGCCAAACACAAATTGCTACTTTTTAAAAGTACTTTTTCAAAAAACACTTTTGAACAAAAGTACTTTTCAAAATAAGTAACTTTTGGCAGCTTGACCAAACAGACTCTTAGGCCTCATTTTTTTAAAGATTAAGACGTTTAAATCTGAATATCAAGATGTGTATTAAAATTAAGACATCTGCATCTGAATACACATCTGAATATTAAGATGTGCATTAAAATTTGAATACTAAATGATTAAGACTGTTTGTTATTTCATGTCTGAATATATACAATTTATCTTTATTTAAAAATTAATAAACATAAAATTCAAATAAAATAATAATTAATCTAGTATTCTATTAATATATAGATATATATATATAGTAGTTGGTGGTGGTGATGACTAACTGAGGTACTTGTGAGTGTCGACTATAGGTGGTGGTTGGTGGTATTTTTGGTTGATGGTGGTGGTTATGAGTAGTAGCTAGTGGTGATTGGTAGCGATAGAGATTATGATTGAGTTGGTGGGTGGTGATAGTTAATAATGATGGATGGTGGTGGTTGTTGTGGTTGTGATTGAGGGAGGTGATGGTGGGTGGTGGTAGTTCATAATAGTGGGCGATGCCGGCTATGGTTATTGATGGTGATGAGGTGGTTGGTCGTGGTAAATGAGGTGGGTGAGTGTGTGGTTATGGTTGAGGATGCTAGTGGTGGCTGCTATGGTTGAGGATGGTGGTGGTCGTAGTAGTTAATAATAGTAGGCGGTGACAGCAATTAGTAATAAATATGAATGATAGCATCTTAATGAAATTAAGTCTTTGTTATAGATCTTAATCATACATACCTATTCAGACCCATTAATTGGTTGTGAAGTTAAAAAAAATAAATACACTTAATGATTAAGATCTGAATGATTAAGATTCACACTTTGAAAATAAATGCACTTAATATTTAAAATCTGAATAATTAAGATTTGATCTGTTAAGTACAAATAAATGAGGACTTAGTCCAACATAAATAAAAGCGCTTATCTCTTTGTAGAGGCATTCTAATAATGGACACGTCCTCTTATACACTTAAAAATATTATATGTAATCATTTTTTTTATTATTATTATAGAAGGGAGATCCCAAACTTCCTAACTCTTAAGCACATATGTTGATACGAGATCCCGATTACCACCATATTCTTCTTCTTATGTTACAACAGATTATGTCTTAAGAATACACTATTAATAAAATATCGTCTCTCTCTCCTTTTTTACTTATTAGTTTTAGAGGACATACGTTGCGCGTAAATCCTTATCGATCGGAATAAATTTTAAAAAATTACATGAGTAATATTATTTGACTTCTTATATTACTTAAATAAGCATAGATTTTAAAAAATATGTAGAAAGTTATAATTTAAACGATCTTATAAATTAGAGTACAATTTACTGCTAATTTCAATATATAAATAGAGAGATAGATTTGTGATAATGAATGAATAATGTCACAAAGATTCTAAGAGCCCTTACTATTTAATTTTCACTATTTTAATGGTCAAATCTTAAATGATATTAAGTCCGTAATATTAGAACATCACAACTGTAAAAAATAAAGATTTAATAAATAAAATCTTATTTGTTAGAAAAAAAATTCAATAACTATTTTGTCTAGTGTCTAATTTGATAAATTTAAAAATCGATAAATACTTTGGTAAGAACAACTCTTCGATACTCAAAAACTTAGTAGCTGAATATGCAACGTTATTAGTACTGATTTTGGTCCAACAAAATTAAGTACTCCTAGTCGGCTAGTAAAAATAAAATTTGGAAACGTTAATTTACGGTAATTTTCGGCTTTCTATTACCTTTTCTATGGTTATAGCTAGTTTATCATAATTAAAGTGAATCATTATATAAGGTAAACTCTTTATTTATTTTTAAATTTAGTTTTTAAGACTTTAAACGAGGAAAGATATAATAAATAGAATTTTAATTGATGTAAAAGTCCTAAATATTAGGAAGATAAGTGAAATGACAATTTTATTCAATGTGAAATTTATTTTGAAAGGGTAAAAAAGATGAACTACATTTTGCTAAAGACCTTTGTGCTTTTAATATAGTATAGATATAGATATAGATACTAGTTTTAGGATCCCCATGTTAATGAGTACATAGTTTTAGAATTTACATTAATACTATTGAACAATGTGTTTGAGTTATAAAGTAAAAGTTAAAAAAATATAAGTTCCTGAAAATGACAAATGTTGATCTCATTTAGCTAGTTTAATTATAATATAATTTTATCCACTAAAAATTATCTCCCCCTCCCCCTCCCTCTCCCTCTCCCTCTCTCTTTTATATTCTTAAATATTTTCTTAGTTATTTATTTTAATTTTGAGTGTTATTTCAAATGTTATACAAACACTAATGAATCAAAAATATTATTTGAGTAGAAAAGTAGTTCAAATATAAAATAAAAATATATTAAAGTTCATATATAGTTTAAGAAGATAACATGGAAGGAACTTCACTTATAATATATTGTTTAAACAAGAAAATAATTTATATTATTTTTAAGTAATTAAAGTTAATAAATTTTAAATTTCTAATTATTAAGACTTCCTACATAGTTTAAATAACAAAAAAATTTAATAAACAAGAGAGATAATTCTAGAGACATCCTCCAAGTTTGAGTTTATAACACTAATATCCTCCGTGCTTACGATGTTTACCTCCTTTATTCTAAATTTTTTATAACAATACATTTAATATATTTATTATAAGAAAGATATAGTTTGACTAAGTTGCCATACTAATATAACCATTTGTTTAGTTCAATTATAAACATATTTTATTAATTTTGATTTTTAGTTATTTTAACCATTAATACTGAAAAAGGAGTTAAAAGCGGAATCCCCGAGGAGTTAAAAAACGCAAATCCTTTTCTTTATGTACTTCTTTCCCTTTTCATTTCTTTTTCATTATTTCTTTATTCTGAAAATTAATATTAGAAAAAATAAACATTGAAGGTTACGTTACCTTGCTTGGAAAGTGTTTATATAAAGTAAAGTTTTAATTGATTTTAAAATGTAGGACTTTTTATATATTCATATAAGGAATAGATTTTAAACTAAAATTTTAGTTAAATTAGAACTCCTAAAAATTAGAGAAAAACTTAAATTATAATTTTGTCCAACGTAAAATCAATTTTTAGAGGGTAAAAAAGACGAAAGATATTTCGTTAAGGGCTTTCGTACTTTTAATATAGTACTAGTCTTAGGGTACGCGCTTTGTGCGTGTTTTCCATGTCAATGAATAAGATTTTCTTAAAAAATTACATAAATTAAATATTATTAAATAATATAATTGAATTATAAAATAAAAATAAATTAGATAACTTTCTAAAATTAGAAATGTTGATCCCATTTAGTAGAGAAATCATGCAAATGGAAATCTTCAAAGAATAATAAGGATAACTAATAAAAATTATTGTTAATTTTTTTCCTAATATAGAAACAAACAAGTAAAAAAATACTTTTATTATGATATTTTTTCAAATAATACAAATTGATAAGTGGCATTATAAACTTTAAAGATGACTAATATTTAATTAATAATTTATAAAAACAATAACATAATATATAATAATAATATATGGAGATGTCATTTGTTGGAACATTTATGAGAAACAAAAAAGAAATAATTAATGACATCACATTTAGAATATATTTTTATCTTTTACCATTTCATTCTTATTGCTTCAAGTATGTAATATTAATAGAAAAATAATTATTGTGTGTATGATATCCTGTCATTATTGAGTAAATTCTACTCATTTAGAATACATTTTTCTTTATGATTTTGCATGTTGAAATAATTACTGACCGTAATTTTTAAATATTATACAAATATTCAATATATAAAATTTAAGTTGATTTTGAACTTCTGAATATTAAGATTAATATGCAATGTGTTATAGTTATATTGTTGTTACACCTCATGTTTTCGTACGTGAAAGTACGCAATAAGTAAATTGATGGAAGCTCGGAAATGAGATACTACATACCGTATTTTCGTGTGTTAAAATTTCGTCGTAAGTTAATCGACGTAAGTTCGGGAATGAGATCTTATTGAGATCATATGCATTATGCTATTTCAAACACATGATTAGAGTAAATTCGTGAAGGAGAGAAGGTTAGCAAATAGAAGAAAATGAGTTTCGTTAAAGGTTATCGATTTGGGATAAAATACGGGCCGAGCGATAATACCCGATATTTATGGACTAGTACCATACAAGGTACCATATGGCTATGATAGTAAGGTGTATAAAGTATATTAAAAGTAAGTAGTATTTTATGTAATTTGAGATAATTCTTAATTATGTGGGTAATTGGTTAATTATTGGACTAGTAAGAGAATTAATGGATTGATTAAGAAAAGGGGTGGATAATTGGATAAGTGAGGGGGTACTCACGTGGCAGCACCCCCTAAATCCCATGAATGACTCTTTTAGTCATTACAATATATGACAAAAGTTGGATAAGTTTGAGAGATCTTACCTTTAACGTGGCAGCCTATAAATTTGTTAAGAAAAGCCACTAAGTGACTCACACAATATGTAGAAAGGTGTTACATTATTAGAGCATGACAAGGATTAACATTTTCTTTAGCCTTCTACACGTGAATTGCCAAAATACATTCACCTTAACAATGCAAGATAATGTTTTCTTATCCCCATTTAAGATTAGAAGATGAAGCATCACGTTGCAGAGAAATTGCATGCGTGATTTGCAATGATCAGAACATCAACGTGAGATTTTGCAAAGGGAAGTACGGTGCAATCTTTCTCAAAAATATTAGACGGATTTTTCCCTACTCCAGGTATGTTAAGGCTATCCCTTCATTCTTTTTGGCACGATCTATGCGACACGAACTAAAGGAGAAAATGCACAATTTTCATAAATGACTATTCATAGAAATATTAGGGGTGTCTATATTATTGATTCCCCATATGAATTATTATTATATCTTCTGTTCATGGGTCTCAGAAAAATATGTATTTGTTAAAGTCTATCCGACAGGCTTATTATTTTTATGACATTCCGAGAAATCTTATTAATCAGAGGCATAATGGTCTTATGACACTTCGAAAGATTTTATTGACGTACTTATCATGCATTGCATTCATTTACATTGACTCATGACCAGATGTCGTTATATACGCGTATATATGTATATATATGTATATGGGATATGGAAAAAGGTTACGGCGTTATATACGCACCACCACCTGATCAGATGGTATACGTTGATGATTTGCCCACAGTGGCCGAAATGATATGATGGATGCCCTCAGAGGCTTGATGATGTTATGAACGCATATACCTATGCATGGTATGATATTTATACGCATATGCATGACATTATAAAAATGAAATGATTCACAGAGCTATGCAGACGTATATGTCGAGTCTTTTACTCCATGTTTCTCTCATGTCTATTACTTACTGATTTTTATTCCTTACATACTCGGTACATTATTTATACTGACGTCCCTTTTACCTGGGGACGCTACGTTTCATGCCTGCAGGTCCCGATAGACAGGTCGAGGTCCTCTAAGTAGGCTATTAGCTCAGCGAAAAATGTTGGTGCGCTCCATTTGCTCCGGAGTTGCTTTTTTGGTTAGTACGATTTAGATGTGTATTGTTTGGTATGGCGGGGCTCTGTCCCGACCTTTATGACAATTATGTATTCTTAGAGGCTTGTAGATAGATATCATGTACGTAAAAGATTGCATGGCCTTGTCGGCCTATATTCAGTGTACGAGTGGCTATTTTGGTCTTAGAGGCCCATATATCTTATGTATAAGTTGGTATTACATGTTGTATTTTACTTATCTCACTGCAGCCTCTTCGGCTCAGTTATCTACGATAGTATGATACGAAAATATATGTTATGTTGGTACTCGATTGAGTAAGGTACCGGGTGCCCGTCGCGGCCCATTGGTTTGGGTCGTGACAGTTGCATAGTCCAAATAAGGAAAGAATTTATCTAAGGTAAAATCTTTATTTATTTAAACTTTTAATTATTAGATTTTTCTACATAATTCAAATAAAAAATTTAATAATCAAAATTTTAACTGATTTAAAATTCTACATATTTTAAAATAACAGTAATTGTTTCCAATGATTATGATTATGTTTATGTTATTTCCAGACTATAGTGAGCTATATATTTATGTTTTTATTACTTTTTCATATATTTCGTTCACATTATTTTAAAATTTGATTTTTAAATTTTTCATAGTATTCATAATTTTAGATGGTGAGAATGAGTTAAAGATAATGGGTAGTCAAAATATAGACTACACTTTAATGACATAAGTATATTTTTCAAGAAAATAATTATATAGATTTTGATGTATATACGATAGTTTTATCATTTAATTTGGGATAAAAGTACGCATTTAATGGAACCATAAAATGCTTAATGAAATTTGATATGTACGTTTCTAATTAGTTTGTATGCACGTATAAGAAAAAGAAAAATCTATAAACAATTTGTTCAATTGATTTATTTTAATGCCCTAAATATTATGATTTTCTATGTAGTAGTTTAAATAAGGAAAACTTTAATAAGAAAAATTTTAGTTGACTTAAAAGTGCTAAATATTAGGGGAATAATTAAATGACTATATTATCCATTGTTACCTCTATTTTAAAAGGGTAAAAAAGGCGAAAACATTTCGCTAAGGACCTTCGTGCTTTTAATATAGTATAGAAGATAAATATAGATATAGATATAGATAGATAGATATGAATATAGATAGATATAAATTCTTATTTTTTTTATATTCCTCGCAATTATAAATTTACTTTATGATTTTTAACTGTAGAGAATTTTTCCTCTACAAGAGGTAAGTGTAATATGATAAATTACAATGATATTAATAGCCTGTTTGGCCAAGCTTATTTTTGGGCCAAAAGTGATTTTTTTGGGCCAAAAGCACTTGAGGCGTTTGGCCAAGTTTTTGGAAGGAAAAAAGTACGTTTGAGGAGAAGCAGAAACAGTTTTTGAGAAGTAGAAAAAAATAGCTTATCTCCAAAAATACTTTTCTAAGAAGCACTTTTGAGAAAAATACACTTAGAAGTAGTTTTCAAAAGTTTGGCTAAATACTAATTATTGCTCAAAAGTACTTTTTAAATTAATTAGCCAAACAAAAAATGCTTCTAACCAAAAATACTTTGCTTTTGAGAAAAATAATTCTCAAAATAAGCAGATTCTCAAAATAACATTTTACAAGCTTATAAATGTTACAAAGCCAAACTTCGACGGAGGCTTGTGAAATTATCCAAAAAAGGCGCAGATCTTTTTTTCCCCTTTTCAATACAATAGGAGGGGCCTGTGGGTAGTCAGCAAACTATGGAGATTTCCTCTATGTTTCATTCTATAATGGCTCTTTCATCACCTTTGTTCTCTTCTTCTTCTTCTACTTCTTCTTTTCCAACTTCCAGTAGAAAGAGACCCAACATTCACAAGTTCAAGTTACAGTCTTCGACCTCTGCGGCAACGAAGATAACAACCGATTCTATTCCCCGGACTGAGGCAGGCGAATTTCAGAACGCACTCACAGATTATGTCTCTCCTAATTCTTCAAATCAGTTTCCTGTTTTCTTTACTGATAGACAGTCGGCAATTCTTCAGATTCAGGAGTCGTCTGACTTGGGTTCTGCTCTTCCAAGGTTTGGGGTTTTTTTTGGGGCTTGAACTTGAATTAAGTTTTTTTTTTGGGCTTGAATTAGGGGTGTATGACAACTGTTAAAGTCAGCTCGTTGGTCAAGCGGGGTCATCTGTTGTTACCATTAAAAAAAAAATAAAAAAAATAAGGGTGTATGACGGAAAATGGAGAAATTATAAGTCCATCACTTATGGGTGGGAGTCATTTTCTACTATAAATATTCACTTTTATTCTCTCTCTTTCAATTTTAGTCTCACTTGTTTCAATTGTCCGACAGACATTATAGTCACCTTTAATTTGACACAAAACGTCAAAACATGAAAATATTTCTCTCTGTAACTTATGTAAGTGGCTGTTGGTTCTTGTATGTGCTTTGACGGTGAAATGTCAGGTACCCATTTTCTGGGTATTTGCAACATTTTGTCCGTCCTTTAGAACGACACTTGAGATGTTCAGTTGAAATCTTAACTGGGAATCGAGAAAGAGTTTCTAATTTTATGCATCTAATTGTATTAACGGCTTTTCAGGCTTGGTGAGACGCTTAAAGTACAGGATATGAATGTGATTTTGCGATATTTTGGGAAGCTAAGTAGACGACAGGAGCTTTCTCAGGTTCTGTTAGCAAACCTATCAAGTTCTCTTATTTTGTTAATAATTATGCTTTGAGTTTCCAATGTTTTTACAGTCTTTCTGATGGTAAGGCAATCAGTAGTATCTGGTTCTCCCTTGGTTCCAATTTGTGTGGTAAAGTTTGATTCGACATGAAATTTAAGAAAAAATATGAAAACTTTTAAAACTTGTGATCTTAAACATGCATAACACTTATGTAACTATAAAACTTTTGAAACTTGTGTGGTCTGGAACATGCCATGACATTTTTGTGGCTATAATTTTTTTTATATTCTTGTACTTCTTGAATTTCTTATATTTTTGGGCTTCTTGATCTTGCATCATTCTTCCCTGGTTGAAAAGACTCGTCCTCGAGTCTAACGGCTTCCATAGACAACGCAAGATTTTGCTATAGTGAAAAATGGGGACCTAATGTTCACTAGGTTTTAAGTTACATTTTACTAGCTTATCATAAAACTTCTTCACATTGTAAGAAAACTTAGCATTTGGTTTAACTAAATCCCACTTTTCAAGTTTTAACTTTTTACCAAGTCTTCCCAGTGTAATCTCTCTGTATTGACTATCAAACTTCAACTTACGATATGAAGTTATTGGTGTTAGAACTGCATAAAACTTAACCAATTCCATGTCTAGCTTTGAATTAAGCATGGAGTTCAATGCTCTTCTTGGGAATGCATCAATTGCAACGCTTGTACATTAATAATCACTTTGATGATAGTAGTATATATTTATATCATGAAGACATCTTGTTTCTCCAATATACCTCAAACTCTCTATTATCCATTCTTTTTTAGGTAATCCTTCCTCTTGTTCTTGCATATTTTTTGGAGTTAGTAATTAACGCAATATGCTACCTTGTTTGGAACGATAAAGTCAACAATCAAGTCAATATTGTATTTAGCATCTCTGAAAGGAAGAAAGTCAATGACACATCGTTGGATACTCCAATGGATTGTCATAAAACTTTGGTAGTAAAACCCTCACCTTGTGGATCTAGTGCATGTTCCTTGTCTCTCTGATAATGGTCTTCATCAGTTTCGTCCTCTTTCTCTTGATTATCTAAATATTTGTCATATCATATTGGGCATATGGTGCCTTGGTACTCTCATGTCTTGGTCGGCTTCAACCTCTTTAGTCTGCTCAATATATCTTGCTCTACGAAGTTGAATTGGTGAGGATATTGATGTGGTAGATGTGGCAGTAGCATTGGTATGTTATGTGGTGGTGAGGTAGTGGTGGTGGAGGTTGTAGGCTTTGTGATGGATTTGGTGGCTTATTTTGAAGCACTAACGATCAACTAACCATTGATTCCTTCAAGCCATTTAGATGCACTTTAATTTCTTCATTATCTCGTTCAAGGACCATAGTTTTTAGTTTTGAAATTTAAATTTTAGATCGATTGAAGAGGATCCCAAACTTGCTATTTGCTTCTCTAGCGACATGATGAATAATAGCAAATCAAGACTCGGAACTTGGAACTTGTGCTCTGATACCAAATTGATGTACTTTCAAGGTTTTGTACCTCTCAAGCACAAAAAAGAGAGAAAAACAAAAGCATCCTACTAAAGTTTTTCACAAAGTGTTCTTTAAAATCACGTTAGAAGAATGTAAGATGAAAAAACTTTACCCACACGTTCCTCAATCCCACAAGATTGCAAGAAGCATTGAATAAGCGAAGAAAAGGAAACAAAAAAGTCATTCACGTTTTTGAAGCTAATGCTCAAAGAAACTAATCACCCCTTTTTATTTTCAGCATATTGAGCTCTTTAAATAGGCCTTACAATGAGTAAAATTGATAAGGTTAAGGAAAACTAATCCTAATCAAGCTAGAACAAGAATAAGGTTAAGAAAAACCTATTTAACTAAAATAGGAAGAAGAATTCTAGTAAGAAGGGATAACAACTAACAATCCTAGGTTGATTAGAACTACAAATATAATCCTACTAAAACAAGAATCAAATTACTAGGAAACGGGAAATAAGAAATCCTAATCTTCAAGGAAAAGAAATCATATTCTTGAATAGATTCTTGGACTTCTTGAATTTCTTAGATTCTTGGCCTTCCTGTTCTTGCATGAGTTACGGTAGACCACAATGGTTGTAACATATTGGCCGTGCTAGCAAACTTGTCGAAAGCATGTGACATGTCATGGGCGGCTTTCCAGCCATGCCCCATGACCCCTTGGACGCGCCCCGTGGCGTCCTGGCAAGCTTCCCAACGTCCGTCGCCACGGTCGGCCCCGTGGTCTCGGCAGCTCCAAGTGACAAGCGCGCATGTGCCTCTGTCGCCCCATCGATAGCCATCGCCAGCGCCCAGCCACAGGCAGATTCCAACAGCGCCGCGCGCGCAGACCCTGATGCTAAAGACAAAGTTGCTGCCAACAGACTTGTTTCTGCTTTGTAGAAGACTAAGTCCTTTTCATTGTAAATATAGAGTAGTTTTACTGCATTTTCTTTAAGTGTGATTTTCCAGCTTTCATAGGTTTAGTCATGTAACTTTGGTTTATTTTTTTTAAGCATTATTAAGGGGGACCAAGCAATCAAACTTTCAAGCAAGCAAACAATTCTCTGTACTGGTGTCTCTCCCCCCCGACACCGCGTTGTTTTAATGTAATAGCTTTCATTCAATGCAATCAAGCTTTCTTTCATTCTCAATTCTCTTTTCTGCTCTCTCTTTCAATTGATCACGACATTGGTTTTCCCATACGGCACTGACAATCTAGTCTAGCGTACGGAGGGGACCTCAGTTGGCGCACAACAATCGCACTGACATCGGTTGCTTAGCCTTACGTCGCCCTTCCAAGGAACTTCAGGAAGGCGCCGCGTAACAGTTGGTATCAGGGCCTAGGCTCGACATCGGACGGGGGATTACATTGCAATTACCACCATTTCTGACCATGGTGAATTATGGGGATCGCATCGCGACCCTTGAGGGAACGGTTGACGCATTACGGCCCATCGTGGAAATGGTGCCTGACCTAAAGACCAGCCTAGTGCAAAGGTTGGACGACCTGGACCGCAGACTGATCCAGGCCGAAGTTGACATAGAAAACATCAGCCGCGACTCTGAAGGAGACCGGCAAACGACAGCCACAGAGGCAGCCGAAAGTTTTGGTAAATTTGAGGTTCTCCAACAGGAGCGCGCCGAGGATTTAGCCAACAGGGCACAAGAGGCAGACAGGGTGACTGCCATGCAACAAACCATAGACAACTTGACAGGCCAGCTCAACGTTGTCAATGCTGCTTTACAAGGCCCGCTTCGAGGAGGTGGAAACCAAATCGGGGGTATTGTGAACCTTGCCCCTGTGGCCCAAAAACTGAAAATTCCCGAGCCAAAACCATACAGTGGAGCTCGGAATGCCAAAGAAGTGGAAAACTTCATCTTCGACATCGAACAATACTTCGATGCCGTGGGGGGCCTAGAAGAAGCTAAGAAGGTAGCAACTGCTGCCATGTATCTTCAGGGTGATGCCAAACTCTGGTGGCAGGTGAAATACGAAGCCATCAAGGCGGGTGAAGATGCCCTCGAGACATGGGCAGAACTGAAGGCAGCCATACGCCTACACTTCTTCCCCGAAAATGTTAGAGTACAATGCTAGGAGAAAGCTACGGGAGCTCCGCCAGACCAAATCAGTGTGGGATTACGTGCGGGAATTCTCTGCGCTCATGCTGAACATCCGCGACATGGGGGACAAAGACAAACTCTTCACCTTCCTGGAAGGGTTGAAACCTTATGCCCGCATGGAGTTGCAAAGACAAAGGGTAGACACGTTACCTAAGGCAATCCAAGCAGCAGAGTGCCTTGGGGATTATCAAGTGGAAGCCCGGAAACTATTCTTCCTCTCAGGTCCCCATTTTGTTGAGAGGTATAAGAATAAGATGTTTGATGAATAATCCCATTGACTGCAAAAATTTCTGAAATTGAGAGGACAAATGTTCTTGTGCATTATCACTAGTAAAAGTGCAAACGAAAACCCAAACTGATATGAAAACTAGGAATCGACTTACAACGATCTTTCATTAAGAAAATATGTACAACTTAAATATTCATCAAGAAGTTGACAAAGTAATGGAATCCAAGAGTAGAACTAACTCGACTAGGACTCCAAAAATTTGAATGGACTAAGGTGAAAAGGAGACTTTTTTCAATATCAGGACAACGAGGGAAGAATAAACGAGTATGCTTACCAAGTTTACATGATTTATAAACTAAAGTAGACATGTGAGACAAATAGGTTCTATTTTTTGAAGCTTAAATAGATTCGGATGTCTAATTGTTTACGAAGTAACTTTGGAGAGTTATTAATAGGTTGGGCTGTGAGTGACCTTAAAGAGTTAAGGTACTAAATTCAATTTGACTTACGCTCGGTACCAATGATCTTCCCATAACCTATCGTGCATAACAACTAAGTGATTAAGAAAGGTTACTGAACAATTAAGTGAACAATTAAGTGAACAATTAAGTGCTGAGACAAGCGACTAATGTATGACAACTAGGAACATAAAACTGAGTTTAAAGTCATAAAGGGAAATAGGATAACTTGGCCTACTCCGATTGCCGTGGTTTGTGAAACATTGGCAATGTGACAAACAAGAAGAAAATGAGAATAGGAAATAGAAGAGAAAAGAGATTTATTAAAAACAACAAGAAGCCCAGTGTAATCTCACAGGTGTAGTTTGGGAGGATAATGTGTACGCAACCTTACCCCTACTTTGTGCAGATAGAGATGCTGTTTCGGATAGACTCCCGGCTCAGTCCAACAAAGTCGCAACATTAAAGTTATATATATATATATATATATATATATATATATCATGGAAAAGCAGCAACAATAGCAAAATATTAACCAAAAAAAGCATAAGCAACATTTGATAGTGATAGACATCCAAGAATACGACAAAATAAGAGTGACACCAAATCGACCTGATCTGCACCCTTTCCGGTCAGTTCTGACGTGACCAGTTCTTCTGGTGAGCTTTTCGGAGACCTACTGCCACGCTTTCCGGGTTCTATGTTTCTCTCTCTTGTTTTGTTATAATCTGCTTAGCTTGGCTGTAATTGCTTGCTCGTCTAGAATTAGCGATTTTTGATTTTTTAGTTCGACTTGTCTGTCTGTCTTTAACTTTTAAACCGCTACTTGTTTTCGTGCCTTTTTTGTGTACATATTATTAACGTACACATGTTTTAGTGGCGCTAGTGAGTGGTGGTAGACTAAGGTCATGTCCTCGTTTAGGGCGGGGGGCGAGGGATAAGGGTTGTAGCGGGGTTAAGGAAACCTCTAGACTGAGAATTGGGCCTTAGAACATAGGGACATTAACGGGAAAGTCTATAGAGTTGGTGAAGATTCTCAAGAAGAGGAAGATCAATATAGCTTGTGTCCAGGAAACCAAATGTGTAGGAACTAAGGCACGGGATGTGAACGAGTTTAAATTATGGTACTTAGGAGGCTCGAGGAATAGTAATGGAGTAGGCATTTTAGTTGATGAGGAACTCAAGGAGCAGGTGGTAGAAGTTAGGAGGGTAAACGATAGGATAATGGCGATTAAGATAGTCGTTGGGGGTTTACTTTGAGCATTATTAGTGCATATGCACCCCAAGTGGGTTTGGAAGAGGAGGTGAAAAAATGTTTTTGGGAAGATTTGGACGAGGTTGTGAGAGGCGTACCATTCACCGGGAAGCTATTCGTAGGAGGAGATTTTAATGGCCATATCGGAACAACTTCAGGAGGTTATAACGTGGTGCATGGAGGTTATGGCTATGGGATAGAAACAAAAGAGGAGTCTTCCTTTTGGATTTCGTGGAAACTCTTGAGATGGTGATAGCTAATTCAAGTTTCCCGAAGAAGGAGGAGCACTTAGTAACCTTCTGTAGTTCGGTGGCTAAGACCCAGATAGACTCCTTACTCTTTAGGAGGTGTGATAAAGTTCTTTGTAAGGATTGCAAAGTTTTACCGAGTGAGAATCTTACAACCCAATATAAGCTCTTGGTAATGAATTTACAAATTAAAAGGAAAAGGAAAAAGCGGGTTGTGTATGACAGGGTTAGGATCAAGTGGGGTAGTTTGACTACCGCCAATGCTTAGGACATGGGGGAGAAGTCGAGGGCAATGGGCGTGGGGGAGCAGTGGGGATGCAAACAGTATGTGGGATTGGACAACTAGTTGTATTAGGGAAGCAACTAGAAAAATGCTGGGGTCTCGAGGGGTAGCTTTAGTAGACACCAAGGGGATTGGTGGTGGAACGGAGAGGTACAAGGGGAAGTGGAAGCCAAGAAGGTTGCTTATGCGAAGTTAGTGGAAAGCAAGGAGAAGGAGAAAAAGGCAACACCAAGGGGATTGGTGGTGGAACGGAGAGGTACAAGGGGAAGTGGAAGCCAAGAAGGTTGCTTATGCGAAGTTAGTGGAAAGCAAGGAGAAGGAGAAAAAGGCAAATAGGGTGGAGTATAAGACGACGAAGAAGGAGGCAAAGTTAGCGGTTATGGTAGCAAAGATAACAGCATTTGAACGCCTGTATGTTGAACTTGAGAACAAATACGGGGATAAAAAGCTATACAGGTTAGCCAAGGCGAGAGAAAAGAGGACTCGGGACCTGGACCAAGTAAAGTGTATCAAGGACGAGGAAGACAAAGTATTAGTGGAAGAGGCACACATTAGAAGAAGATGGTAGACATACTTCCATAAACTCTACTTCCATAAACTCCTGAATGAAGAGGGGGACATGAGTATTGTGCTGGGCGATTTGGAGCACTCAGATTGTCGTCGTGATTTTGGGTATTTTTGGCGTATTAGGTTGAGGAGGTTGAGAGGGCTATGCGTATGATGCACATGGGAAGAGCGATTGGGTCAAACGAGATCCCAATGGAATTTTGGAAGAGCGCGGACATGACACGTTTGGAGTGCCTTATTGAGTTGTTTTATGTCATTTTTAGGACGGCAAATATGCCTGAGGAATAGAGGTGGAGTACAATGATTATGTTGTACAAGAATAAGGTTGATATCCAAATTGGAACAACTATATGGGTATCAAGCTGCTAAGTCACACCATGAAAGTTTGGGAGAGGGTGATGGAGATGAAAGTGAGGAGTATGTTAATTTTCGAGAACCAGTTCGATTTTATGCCGGGATGTTCGACTGTAGAAGTCATTCACCTTGTAAGAAGATTGGCGGAGCAGTATAAGGAGAGGAAAAAAAACTTACATATGATGTTCATTGACCTAGAAAAAGCATATGACAGTCCCAAAAGAGGTTTTGTGCAGATGTTTGGAGGCTAGAGGATGTACTTGTCGCATACATTAGGGCGATTAAGAACATGTACGTTGTAGCCAAGACCCGAGTAAGGACAGTGGGACGAGACTGGGACACTTTCCAGTCATGATGGGGTTGCACCAGGGATCAACTCTCAGCCCATTCCTATTTGCCTTGGTGATGGATGAGCTAACGCGATACATCCAAGGGGAGGTGTCATGGTGCATGCTATTTGCAGATGACGTAGTATTGATTGACGAGATGCGAGGCGAGGTTAATGATAGGCTAGTGATTTGGAGACGGACACGAGAGTCTAAAGATTTTCGGTTGAGCAGAACTAAAACAGAATATTTGGAGTGCAACTTCAGTGACGTGACGCATGAGGCTGACGTGGAAGTGAGGCTTGATACATAAGTCATCCCCAAGAGAGAAAGTTTAAAGTATCTTTGGTCTATAATCCAAGGTAATGGGGAGATTGATGCTGACGTCACACATCGTATTGGAGCGGGATGGATGAAATGGAGACTCGCATCCGGGGTCTTGTGTGATAAGAAGGTGCTATCAAGACTTAAAGGTAAGTTTTATAGAGTGGTGATTCGAAAACATATGCCACCAAGACTTAAAGGTAAGTTTAATAGAGTGGTGATTCCACTGACTATGTTGTATGCGACGGAGTATTGGCCAGTCAAGAACTCTCAGATCCAGAAGATGAAAGTATCGGAAATGAGGATGCTGAGGTGGATGTGTGAGCATACTAGGAGAGATATGATTAGGAATGTGGATATCTAGGACAAGGTGGGAGTGGCCTCTGTGAAGGACAAGATGCGGGAAGCGAGGTTGAGATGATTCAGGCATGTGAAGAGGAGATGCCCAGATGCCCAGTAAGGAGGTGTGAGAGGTTGGCAATGGTGGGTCTTAGGAGAGGCAGAGGTAGACCGAAGAAGTATTGGGGAGAAGTGGTTCAGTGTTTTGGATAGCGTGTGGCGACAAATAGCGACGAGGGCCCGCTTCACTGAGGCGAGAGGCACGCAGCGAAGCGCTCGCCTTTTTGATGTGAAGCGACAATTTATACAAAAAAATAAAATATTATATATATAACTAAAAACTCAATAACAATAATATATTAATAAATATATCAATTCACAATATGCAATTAATTCTACTCTATAACTGAAAAAGGAGGAAATTTCAGGTTTGAAGTTAGAAATTCTCTGCCTCTGCCTCTGCAAAAACAGGGTGCAGTACTGCTGCTCAATCAAAAACAGAGCCCAAAAAAAAAAGAAGAGAAGATCAGAAGAAGAAGAAGAAAGACGAAAAAAAAAAAACAGAACATAAACATACTCTCTGTTCTGTTTTTTGCTGCACTGTTGCTCGACAAAAAACAGAGCAAAAAAAATAGAAAGAAGAAGAGAGGATCAGAAGAAGAAGAAAAACTAAAAAAAAACAGAGCAATAGACTCTCTGTTCTGCACTGTTGCTCGACAAAAAACAGAGCAAAAAAAAATAGAAAGAAGAAGAGAAGAAGAAGGAAAAGGAAGAAAGAAAGAAAGGAGAAAGAAGAAAGGAGAAAGAAGAAAGAAGGTTACTTGGGCTGGGTGGATTTGGCTGCTCTGTTGTTTGAAGGTTGAAGAAAAAAGAAACGTGAAATCACTGCAAGCCTCAATGTTTTAAGTCGCTGGTCTTTTTTTTAAATATCTGTGCCTTTTTTTTTCTTTTTTTCAAAAAACGACGCCACAACTCGCCTCTCGCTACACAGCGCCTCTCGCTACACAGGCAGAGGCGCTCGCCTTTTACAATCGCAACGCAACAGAGCCAAAATAGCGCAGGCTGCTCGCATCGCCTCGCCTCACGCTATTAGTGCTGAGGCGAGCGCTATTTATAACACTGAGGTGGTTAGACAGGACACGACACATCTTCAGCTTACTGAGGACATGACCCTTGATAGGAGGATGTGGAGGTCGAAGATTAATGTAGTAGGTTCATAAGTAGTCGTGCGTTTCTCTTCTTCATACCGGTAGCATTAGTATTACCCCTTACTTTCTCAGTTCGTAGTTTTTCCATTATTATCTATCAGTTCTTTGCTTCAGTTATGCTATTTTTCTTGCTGTTGTTACTGCTTTGTTTGTCCTTTTAATGATTGCTGGGATTTTGCTTTCCTTGAGCCGAGGGTTTATCGGAAACAACCTCTCTACCTTCACAAAGGTAGGAGTAAGGCTGTGTACACATTGCTCTCCCTAGACCCCACTTGTGAGATTTCACTGTGTATATTGTTGTTGTTGTTGTCGTCAGAATATTATTTATCCTTTAAGTTTAAATTACCATGAAATCTTTCAGATTTGGCATCTGATCTTTCCTTACATGAATTTGTGTTATTACCAGGAGTTTGACCTTCGTTTCTGCTTCTCAGGTGTTTGATTGGATGCAGCAAAATCAGAAGATCAATGTTGCATCTTACAGCAGTTATGTAAAGCTAATGGGAAATAGCCTCAGTTCTGTTGAGGCTTTAGAAATGTACAAAAGCATCAAAGATCGGTCAACAAAGATTAATGTCTCAGTCTGTAATGCGCTTCTTAGTTGTCTAGTTAAGAACGGAAAATCTGAGAGCAGTCTCAAACTGTTTACTCAAATGAAGCGAGATGGTTTAGTACCAGATGTTGTCACATATAGCACGGTATGCTGCTTCAGATTGTAAATCCCACTCCTAGCAGTTAAGAGTCACCTAGTCGTGTTAAATAGGTTTTGATTGTTGAATCTTAGAATTGGCAATAAAAACATAGAACTGCGCAATGTGCTGCCTATTAAACTTGTTGATTACAAAAGCTACAATATAATTTGTTGTTAACCCCTTTTAAACTTTCATCTACCACGTTTTAGCTTCTTGCAGGCTGTGCCAAAGTAAAAGATGGATACTGTAAAGCACTAGAGCTGGTTCAGGAGCTGATGTCTAATGGACTGCTAATGGATAGTGTGACTTATGGGTCGCTTCTTTCGGTATGTGCTTCACATAAAGAGTGCAATGAAGCTGAAAAGTACTTTCAGAAGATGAAAGCTGAAGGCCAGTCTCCTAATGTCTACCACTGTAGCTCTTTGCTTAATGCTTATTCGGTTGATGGAAATTACGAGAAGGCTGAAGCATTGATTGAAGAAATGAGATCTGCAGGTTTAGTATTAAATAAGGTATGTCTCTACGCTCTCTTACCAGTGAAGGAAATAAACTATCAATATCTGCATCTTTGTTTTATTAGGTATGTTTAGTGGTTTCAAGATAGCAGATTAGAGAGCACCATTTGAGAAAAAACCGTAATGCTATTGTTACCTTTTTTTTGTGGTTTAGGATATGATTTGCCGGTTGTTTTTACCATTGCGGGTTTTTAAGTTCTTGCTTGTTGGATGGTGAGTTTGTGTTCATTTGTTGAGTTGGTTGGTTGTTTCTACCTACTGAGTTCCTTATAAATAATTGTTTGGTTTTAAATCTTTGTTCTTGAAGTTTTTTATGTATGAATTTTCTTTCTTGCAATTTGGGTTACAGTGGAGTTTACAAATTTTAGTAGGATCTATGTAACAGTGTCAGGGATAGAGTTGAGTGATTTCATTAATCCGATTTGGATGAGAATCCACTAATCTGGCATAGCTTTGAAAAAAAATGCTATTTATGGCGGCATTTGAAAATTAGTACTATTATATAAGGGACAGTTTCAAACATTCAGGAGCTTCCCGTCGTCCTCCTTGCCGACCTGGGGGACACGTTTTGTATTTTATGCGTTATCTGCTTTAACGCCACAGTGTATTTTAGGTGTTGTGGGTGTACTTTTACCGTTATGGACGAAAAATCCAGAAGATTTTTGTTTAATTTCGTCCCTATCCTCTGGAGATATACACAACTTTCTGAAAAATGGTCCCTCTTTAGTTTTCATTTGGCACCTTATTCAGCATCTCCAGCCTTTTCAGAGGCGCATTTAAGTGTCCTTGTGCGTACTGTACTAGCTCTTTTACATTTGCAATAATAGTAACGAGTACTATTTTATTTACCATGGAAAGATAGTAATAACGAATTAAGTAAGTCAAGGAGCTTTCAATTGTTTTCTGCTAGATAACTTAGAGTATAAATCAGGAAAGTTATACATGGAAATTTTTTGTAAAGCAAAGCTGAATTCAAGTTAGGCCTCAGATTGTAATATTATTATGCAAGTACTATATATAGAAATGTAGCATTTAGGACCATTCAATTTCTTCTTTTTCCCTTAATTAGCGTGAGTGAATCTAATTGTTCTACTTTGCTACTTGAAACTGAAGTAAACTACGGTCACCAAAATTTTAAAAGTAATTATTTTTACTTCATACATGATATTTTTTTATAGGTGTGAAGTGTGATAGCATATAGATGGGCTTGTTGACTTTTAACCGTTTTACTCTTTACCTAACACTGCCGTCAATGATTTTTCTCAATCAATTGCCTAAGGAGTAATAATTTGTGTTCCCGAGAACTTTTTTGGTGCGGTAATGACAAATGAAGCAAAAAGATCGAAAATTCTTTATACTCACTTTTTTACTCTTTTAGAATCACTAGTTTTAGTGTACGTGCATTGCACGTGTATTATGTGTCTATTAATAAAATAGTGTAAAAAAATAAAAAAAGAATGAATTATGCATAATAGCAAACTCTCTACTCCTTCGGGGTAGGGGTAAGGTCTGCGTACACATTACCCTCCCCAGACCCCACTTGTGGGATTTTACTGGGTTGTTGTTGTTATGCGTAATAGCAAAGATGCAGTGTTCATTTAAACGGAAAAAATTAATGTCACTACATTTACGCGCACAATAGTTGAATTCAAAGTAATTGATATCTTTTGAACTTGCAACAATAAAGATTTTAGGTAAGTTAGTTATATATTCTTTTATTAAAAATATCTTATTATATGAGATGTTGATATGTTGTATTGTTGTATCTGTCCTAATATCTCTATGTAGACGATGTTCTTGGTGTATTTCTTTCTATTATTTCAGTGGCTCTGCCTTGATGAAAACCCTTGTTGTTGCCATTGATATTCCCCTTGAAATTGCAACATATAGTTGTCCGTATGAAAAGTGTATTGCAGCAAGTACAGTTCAACATTAGTGATCATTTAACCCTGTACTTTATTTTATTGTCATCGAAAAGTATAATTATACCGAAAATGATTTTCTAATGAATTCAAAAGAGTATCCTTCATTTTCTGGAGGCGAAAGTTGAACTTTGGGAATAAACACATGCGTGGAAGCACTTTGGCCCATTATTATTTTTGCATGTATGAAATTGTTGTCAAAACCTCTACATATCATTCTTGTACTATTACATAACCCGTTTGAAGGATCCATACTTTTTAGTAACATGATTGATGTATTTTTTTCAAAATAAAAAAATTATTTTAAGTTAGATAAATTTACACACAGGCTGAACGTGTGTGTGTATATATATATAAGATCTTGCTAACCTTCCCCTTCTCCCTATCTTTCCTTCGGAACCCAGGGCTCAGAATGCTATGGGGCCTAAAACCTAAAGGTGTTTAACGGGCCGGTTTGACCCGGTTCCGGACCGGCCCAGACCGGTTATGGACCGGATCGGACCGGCCCGGTAGTAAGGGGCTGGGCAGGGTTGGGTTGGGACGGGGACCGGACTTTGCCGGGTAAATTTTTGGTACCGGTTAACCGGACTAGTACGACCCGTTATGGTCTAGTCATATGGGTATCGGTTAACCGGCCCGCCACGGACCGACACGGACCGGTTTGGCTGTTTAATTATTTTAACCATTTAAGCATCGACCACGCCATAATTACTATATTGTTTATATTATTATGTTTTTGTAAAATGATTTTAAACTCAATAGTCCTGTCCAAGAAGTAGTGTCTGTATTACTTAAATAATGTTCAAACTTTAGTAAGCTTAGCTTTTTTAAAGGTGCATGTCCCCATAAAGTCATAAAGATATGTCCAATCCAAGACAAAGCACGCTTATCTTTGTATTTTAAGCTATTTTTTTCCTTGAAAGTGCAAAACACCTGCTAATTATGGTTACTGAATTAGAATCTCCCTAATTACAAGAGAATTAGAAAAACGTTTTTGAACACAGTGAGGAATCGCCGACTTCTTCAATCGCGTTGGAGTTGGTGGCAGGGTGGTGATAGGATTATTTTTTTCTTTTATATTTTTACTTTAGTTATACAAAATCTATATAAAAAAAAAAAAAATTTATACACAAAACTGGCCCGGCCCGGACCGGTAGGCCCGGAACCGTTCCGGTTCCTTTTTTGACCGGATGGGGCCGGACCCGTTAAGCCCGGTTTGTCGAACCCGGAACCCAGCCCGGATTGGTGACCGACCGGTCACTTTTTTTCTCGACTCGGACCGGCCCGGCCCACCCGTTTGTCACCTTTACTAAAACCTAAAGTCCACAACTAAAAAATGCTTAGCATTTTTAGGTCCTTCCCCACAGCAAAAAAATCATCTTTTTCAAACAAACAGATAGTGGGTTTTCATCAAATTTTGGGTGCAAAGATAGAGTTTTGAAGATGGAGATAGATATGGTGGAGGAAGAGAAAAACATAATAAAGAAAGGTGTGAGAAAGCACGGGATAAAATATGTTATTGATATTGGATGATAAATACAATAGAAGAGGTCCCTATTTATAGCTATACACTACAAGGAGATATTACTCCTCTTCCAATGTGGGACAAGACTACGCTATACATAATTGTAAACTAACACTCCCCTTCAAGCCGGTGCATACACATCATATGTACCGAGCTTGTTAGACATGTAACTAATACGAGAACCAGTAACAGACTTAGTGAAAATATCTGCTAGTTGATCATTCGACTTTACAAACTTTGTAACAATATCTCCTGAAAGTATTTTTTCTCTGACAAAGTGACAGTCGATCTCAATGTGTTTAGTTCTCTCATGGAACACCGGATTTGACGCAATATGAAGAGCAGCTTGGTTATCACACACTAGTTCCATCTTGCTGATTTCTCCGAACTTTAACTCCTTGAGCAACTGCTTGACCCACACTCACACGTCGCCATAGCCATGACCCAATATTCGGCTTCGGCGCTAGATCGAGCAACTACATTCTGTTTCTTGCTCTTCCACGAGACCAAATTACCTCCTACTAGAACACAATATCCAGACGTAGAACATCTATCAAAAGGTGATCTTGCCCAATAAGCATCTGTGTACCCAACAATCTGCTCGTGGCCTCGATCCTCGAATAGTAATCCTTTGCCTGGAGCTGACTTTATATACCGAAGAATGCGAACAACTGCATCCCAGTGACTATCACAGGGAGAAACCATAAACTGACTTACAACACTCACCGGAAAAGAAATGTCAGGTCTAGTCACTGTGAGGTAATTCAATTTGCCAACCAACCTCCTATATCTCGTAGGGTCTCTAAGAGGCTCCCCTGTCCAGGCAGAAGCTTAGCATTCGGGTCCATAGAAGAGTCAATAGGTCTGCAACCCATCATTCCAGTCTCCTCAAGAATGTCTAAGGCATACTTCCGCTGTGAAATAACAATACCTGAGCTAGACTGAGCGACTTCAATACCTAGAAAATACTTCAATCTGCCCAGATCCTTAGTCTGGAAGTGCTGAAAGAGATGTTGCTTCAGATTAGTAATACCATCCTGATCATTACCAGTAATAACAATATCATCAACATAAACCACTAGATAAATACACAGATTAGGAGCAGAATGCGGATAAAACACAGAGTGATCAACCTCACTACGAGTCATGCCGAACTCCTGAATAATTGTGCTGAACTTACCAAACCAAGCTCTAGTGGACTGTTTCAAACCATATAGTGACCTGCGCAATCTGCACACACAACCATTAAACTCCCCCGAGCAACAAAACCAGGTGGTTGCTCCATATAAACTTCTTCCTCAAGATCACCGTGGAGAAAAGCATTCTTAATGTCTAACTGATAAAGAGGCCAATGACGTACAACAATCATGGACAAAAAGAGACGAACATATGCTACTTTAGCCACGGGAGAGAAAGTATCACTATAATCAAGCCCAAAAATTTGAGTATATCCTTTTGCAACAAGATGAGCCTTAAGCCGATCAACCTGGCCATTCGGGCCGACTTTGACTGCATAAACCCAACGACAACCAACAGTAGACTTACCTGCAGGAAAAGGAACAAGCTCCCAAGTGCCACTCGCATGTAAAGAAGACATCTCGTCAATCATAACATGTCGCCATCCTGGATGAGATAGTGCCTCACCTGTAGACTTAGGGATAGAAACAGTGGACAAAGAAGATATAAAAGCATAATGAGGTGACGACAGACGATGATAACTTAAACCGACATAGTGGGGATTAGGATTAAGTATGGATCGTACACCTTTGCGGAGTGCAATTGGTTGACTAAGAGGAGACAAGTCCGCAGTAGGTGCAGAATCTGATGCGGGGCGTGAATCACTTGGGCCTGATGCTGGATGTGGACGACGATGATAAGTCAAGAGTGGTGGAGCTGCAGAAGGTTGAACTGGATTATGTGGAGGAACTGGAGCTATAGGTGGTGGAGCTACAACCGGAGCTATAGGTGGTGGAACTGGAGCTGTAGGTGGTGGAACTGGAGCTATAGGTGGTGGAGCTACAACTGGAGCTGTAGGTGGTGGTGGAGCTGGAGTGACTGAATCTCCAAAAGATGAAACTGGTAGTACCTCAGAAATATCTAAGTGATGACCTGAACCTGTGAAGTATGATTGGGTTTCAAAGAAGGTAACATCAGCGGACATAAGGTACCGCTGGAGGTCAGGAGAGTAGCATCGATACCCCTTTTGTGTTCTCGAGAAACCCAGAAATACGCACTTAAGAGCACGAGGAGCTAACTTATCTGTTCCTGGAGTAAGGTTATGGACAAAACAAGTGCTTCCAAAGATACGGGGTGGAAGAGAGAACAAAGGTAAGTGGGGAAACATGACAGAGAATGGAACTTGGTTCTGGATAGCTGAAGATGGCATACGATTAATAAGATAGCAAGATGTAAGAACTGCATCCCCCAAAAAACGCAACAGAGCATGAGATTGTATGAGCAGGGTACGAGCAGTTTCAATAAGATGTCTATTCTTTTTTTCAGCTACCCCATTTTGTTGAGATGTGTACGGACAATATGTTTGATGAATAATCCCATGAGATTTCATAAATTGCTGAAATGGGAAAGACAAATACTCTCGGGCATTATCACTACGAAATGTGCGAACAGAAACCCCAAATTGATTTTGAATTTCAGCGTGGAAGGTGACTCTGCTCGATTATCAAGACGCCGAGGGAAATGGGATTGGGTATGCTTACCGAGCTGACATGACTCACACTCTAGAGCTGACAAGTGAGATAAACCAGATACCATTTTCTGAAGTTTTGACAAACTGGGATGTCCCAAATAAATCTGGTGAATCAGTAACAAGACAAGTTGTAGAAGGAAGACAAGATGTGAGTCCATGTGATTTAACAAGGATAAGGTAATAAAGTCCGTTTGATTCACGCCCGGTACCAATGATCCGCCCCGTACTGCGTTCCTGTATAAAAACATGGTCATCAAGAAATAAAACAGCGTATTTAAATGATTTGGCTAAGCGACTAACAATTATGAGATTAAAAGGACTATTGGGAACATAAAGGACTGAATCTAAAGGTAAGGAAGGAAGTGGGCTTGCTTGACCTATTGCAGTTGCCATGGTTTGAGACCCAGTGGCCATTGTGACTTTTGGAAGAGATTGAGAATGCGAAATAGTAGTGAAAAGAGATTTGTTACCAGAAATATGATCTGATGCACCTGAATCAATGACCCAAGACTGAGAGGATGAAGATTGGGAGAAACAAGTCACGCTATTACCTGTTTGAACAATAGAAGCTATCTCAGAAGATGTCTGCTTACATGCTTTATACTGAAGGAACTCAATATACTCTGCTAAAGAAACCATCCGACTATTCAAAGCATCGGCTCCCATGTCGCTACAATTTGTTGTAGTAGGGTTAACTTGAAATAGTGGAAATAAGTAACTCCTGTGAGAAAACTGAAGAAATAGCTTGAAAATCATTGTTTACAGCAGGAAAACAGAACACTATTTTGTGCCGAAAACACTATTCACGCCGGAAAATTCCAAAGTTGTCGGAATTTGTCGTAACCAGGATGGATAGACTCGGAATTCCTTTGGGAGCAAGCTGTCCTGAAGAAATATTTTCAAACAATGGCCGGAAATGTCACTGTTCACGCCGGAAAAATATAAAAATGGTCGGAATTTGATTTGAGTTAGATGGCTAGGCTCGGAATTTTGAGGAGAGCACACTGTCCTGAATAAGCTTCGCGAAAAAATGGCTGGAACCCTCGCCGGAAAAGTTGTTGCCGGCGCGTGGAGGAGCGTGGCGGTTTTTCTGCCGGATAAAATTTCAGGGGTTGGTCGTCGGAGGGTGATCTACCTCGTGGTGGTGTTGGTTTTAGCACAACACCGACAGAAAGTGACTTTCACTTAGACAAGCCTTAGGTCACCGGAAAAATTGAACGATGACTAAGTTTTTTCTTCCCGGTTAACGCTGGAATGACGCACAACGATCTTTTCTCACTAATGCTCTGATACCATGTGAGAAAGTACGGGAGAAAATATGTTATTGATATTGGATGATAAATACAATACAAGAGGTCCCTATTTATAGCTATACACTACAAGGAGATAATACACCTCTTCCAATGTGGGACAAGACTACACTATACATATCTGTAAACTAACAAAAGGAAATAAATTGCTGCACTTGGTCGGAGGTGGAGATGGGCAAGAAAATGGTTGGGTTTTGCAAGTACAATCTGGCAGCAAAATGTAGAGTGAGAAGAAAGATTCAGTGGAGAGACAAAAATGTCCTTATATTTAATGTGTTAGCATGTGCTTAGAGGGTTAAATTTGAAAAATCAAAAATGGGGGAAAGTGCTAACCTACTACCTTCATGCAGTAGGTTAGTATGACCCATATATATGTATATATATATATATATATATATTAGATGCCTTATCAGCAGCAATTCGACCAATCACTGCTCTTGTTTTTCCTTTTATCGATGTCTTGGAGTAAGCGCTCCGCACATAATATTCTAAAAGTTCTTTGTATAGGTAAATGCTTCTCTATATATTGAGCATGTCCCGAAACACTCAGTAAGCATGGTTCACATGGCATAATCCCACGATAGTACGTTTTGCAAGTTTTGCTTGCTCAATACCGCACTATATATTGATATTTTATAAGGACTTGTATAATTAGTTATTTCAACCATAATTTCATTTTTCAAGTTTGTCTAGAATATGCCCGAAGAATGGAGATGCGTACGATGGTCCCACTGTATAAGAACAAGGGTGATATACAAAGTTGCAACAACTACCGAGGCATCAAGTTACTAAGCCATACTATGAAAGTCTGGGAGAGGGTGGTAGAGCTGAGTTTGAGGAGGATAAGTGAAAACCAGTTTGGATTTATGCCAGAACGTTCGACTATGGAAGCTATTCATCTTGTTAGGAGGTTGATGGAGCAGTATAGGGAGAGCAGTGTTGTGAAGAGCGTGAAGCGAGTAAAAGCGACAAGCCCCTTAAAGCGAGTAGCGAGAAGCGAAGCACTCGCTTTTTTGAAATGAAGCGAAATTTTAAAAAATATATTAAAATAAATACTGCATAGACAACACATGTAACTGTAAGAAAAAATGGGCAGCATATCAATCTTTTTATCACTGAAACAGTACAGCAAAATGAAGAAGAAGAAGAGGAGAAGAATGAAAAAGAAGAACTGAAGGGAAAAAAAAAATTTTGCCAGCATTTCGATGCTATTTGGACGCTGAAACAATGAAAGAAAAAGAAAAAGAAGAAGAAGAAGAAGAAGTAGGAGAATGAGGAAGAGGAAGAAGAAATCAAATACCTGGGACCAAACTTGATGATCTTGAAGTTGAAAAGTGTAGAAAACTTAAATCCTAGGTCGCCTATTTCTCTCTGTTGCTGCTGCTCGATTGTGTTTTAAAAAAAAATAGCTTTTTCAATTAAATACGTTGGCAACCCAATTATAAGTAGAAGCACTCGCTTCTTACGCTTCGCATCGCTTCATCGCTTCTCGCTTTTTCAGGGAAAGCGAGCGCTTTTGTAAATCTGCTACGCTTCAGCTAACAGAAGCGCCAGATACCTTGCCTCGCTTCGCTTCTCGCTTTAAGCGAGGAAGCGCTCGCTTTTTACTATCCCGAGGGAGAGGAAGAAAGATTTACATATGGTGTTCATCGACTTAGAGAAGGCTTACTATAAAGTACCAAGGTAGGTTTGTGGAGATGTTTGGAGGCCAGAGGTGTTCCTGTTGCTTACATTAGGGCTATTAAGGACATGTTTGATGAAGCTAAGACTCGAGTGAGGACCGCGGGAGGGGACTCAGAACACTTCCCGGTTATGATAGGGTTGCATCACGGATCAACCCTCAGTCCATTTCTATTTGCATCACGGATCAGCCCTCGCTTCTCGCTTTAAGCGAGAAAGCGCTCGCTTTTTACTATTTTGAGAGAGAGGAAGAAGGATTTACATATGGTGTTCATCGACTTAGAGAAGGCTTACGATAAAGTACCAAGGTAGGTTTGTGATGATGTTTGGAGACTAGAGGTGTTCCTGTTGCTTACATTAGGGCTATTTAGGACATGTTTGATGAAGCTAAGACTCGAGTGAGGACAGTGAGAGGGGACTCGGAACGCTTCCCGGTTATGATAGGGTTGCATCAGGGTTCAACCCTCAGTCCATTTCTATTTGCTTTGGCGATCGACGCGCCGACGCACCACATGCAAGGAGAGGTGCCATGGTGCATGCTATTTGCTGATGACATTGTTCTGATTGACGAGACGCGAGGCGGTGTTAATGAGAGGTTAGAGATTTGGAGGCAGACCCTGGAGTCTAAAGGTTTCAAGTTGAGCAGGACCAAGATAGAATACTTGGAGTGCAAGTTCAGTGGGACAACTCAGGTTGTGGACGAAGAAGTGAGGCCTGACTCTCAAGTCATCCTTAGGAGAGAGAGTTTTAAATACCTTGGGTCAGTTATACAAGGGAATGGATAGATCGACGAGGATGTTACACATCGTATTGGGGCGAGATGGATGAAATGGAGGCTCGCTTCAGGTGTTTTGTGTGATAAGAATGTGCCACCTAACCTTAAAGGTAAGTTTTATAGAGCGGTGGTCTGATCGACTATGTTATATGTGGCGGAGTGTTGGCCAGTCAAGAATTCCCATATCCAAAAGATGAAGGTGGCTGAAATGAGGATATTGAGATGGATGTGTGGGCATAACAGGTTGGATAAAACTAAAAATGAAGTTATTTGGCACAAGGTGGGCGTGGCCCCTGTGGAGGACAAGATGCGGGAGACGAGACTTAGATGGTTTGGGCATGTGAAGAGGAGAGGTACAGATGCACCGGTGAGGAGGTGTGAGAGGTTGGCCCTGGAGGGCCTAAGGAGAGGTAGAGGTAGGCCGAAGAAGTATTGGGGAGAGGTGATTAGACAAGATATGGCATTGCTCCAGCTCACTGAGGACATGACCATGGATAGGAAGGTGTGGATAGGTCGCCTAGCGTTGTCTCTGTCTGTAACAAGATAAAGGGTTAGGATAGGTCGCCTAGCGTTGTCTCTGTCTGTAACAATAGCTTTAGTACATGAGTTGGCGTTATTTATGTATTTTCGTATTCCTTGACTTCTGTGTTTACTTGTCGTTGCTTTCGTTCCATCCTTCTGATTACAATACTCAGTTTTAGTTTTGTATCTTTGTATTTTTGCTTCGGTTTCTAATTGGTGTGGTTGTTGCTGCCCTTCTTTTTATTTTTTCTAAGCCGAGGGTCTTCCGGAAACAACCTCTCTGCCTTCTTGAAAGTAGGGGTAAGGTCTGCGTACATACTACTTTCCCCAGAGCCCACTTGTGGGATTACACTGGGTTTGTTGTTGTTGATGATGTTGTTGTATCATACAACGATTTTTTCCATCTAAACAGAGTTTTATTTACAAATTTACATATTAATACCAAATAAAGATAGTAATAAAGTCAAATTGTACTACAAAATTATGTAAATGACAAATTTGCTTCAAAGATAACGTTAAAAGTAATGTTCAATGTACTTGTTTCATGATGATAAAGGAAATAAAAACTAATAATATTTTGTGAACATAAATTTTTTTAAGGCTACGCAACTGATTAACTTGATCCCCGAATAAAGAACAAATTCTTCCTTTAACATCAAACTGAGCAGTACGCTTTATTTTGAATAGTTTTCCATAGCTTTGGTTTAAAATTTATTCACTCACAAAAATAAAAATATCTACACACAATTACATCAATTAAAGTTAACTTGTCAACAATAAGCACGCGTAGAATGTTCTATCACGATGCATCAAGTTATACGGATTAACTGATAAAACTTAAATTCATTAAATTAGATAATTTATACATGAATCGATGAACCTGTCAAAATTCTGCTAGATGCAAGGATGACAATTGCCAATGTCTACTCTTAAATAACACAAATTCTAAATCGTGTATATTAAAAGAGGTGATTGAATATAATTTTTTCACAACTTGACCTAGTATAGATTATAATTATAAAACATTGGGCAAAGATAATCTTGAAATAATAAAATCTTTAATTGATGTGAGTTAGAGTGCCTAACCAATTTTCTATTACCGAATGCAATAATCCAAACAACTTGTACAAAATTTATAAATACATCAATTGTAAACTGATAATCGTACATGAGACAACATAAACAGAAACCACAATTGACAACTTTTAATTTGCAATTGTCTATCAATACTCTATTATTATATATTACATTACTTAAAGAAAAGTATAAAGGTTAGAAAATTTACCTCAAATTATAAGCAAGTACCAAGAGTTTATGAAAAACCAAGTGGAACAATGTCTTCTTTTATAGAAGTGTACAACACCTTATTCTAAATGTTTTTGCTTTTAAAATTCTAGAAAATAAAAAAGGGAGGATCGAGTACTGAATCCTAAAGTGATATTAATTTTTGAATTTCAAACCTAAAGCGACATTAATTGCAGAATCCTAAACGCGTTCTTCACTTTTTCCTTTGACAATTCTGGAAATGAATTCTAAACCTTAATTGACAGTAATTGTTCCTAAATTGACATTAATTGGGAAGAATCCTAAACATAAAGTAGCATCATTCTTGTTCTTTTTTCCTTATTTTTATCCAACGGCAATTTTAAAATTAATTGCTGCCATATATTCTTCTATTTCTCCTTTTTCATCCCATGACATTGTAATAGTTATTGCTGAATTTTTGTGTTTATAATTATAATTTTATCCAATATAAAATTTACTTATTAATGGTAAAAAAGGCGAACTACATTTCGCTAAAGACCTTCGTACTTTTAATATAGTATTAATTAATTTAAAGGGCAACTTCCAAATTTGCCGCTCTAAATTTTATGATGTGAATGTAAGCTACTTCTGGTACCAAGTAATTCCTTGGCTTCACGATTCCATGCCAAAAAAGAATTTTATAACATTAAGCATTTACTGACAAAAAGAAAACGATGAATTGTATAAGAAAAACAGAAAAGGTCCAAATAATGCCCTTGAACTATGCAAAATTGAGCGTATTTGCCCGTTGTTAATACTTTGGTACAAACATGACCCTGTTGTCCAATACTTGCTCCACATATGCCCTTATTTCTATATAGAGGGCATATTTGGTCCCACACACATACTTTGAGAGCATTTTTGGCCCATTAAAGTTCTTAAGCGCGTTATCTTGTTTGGTTCATAGCAATGTAATAGAAGTTTGTAATAACATACGAGCAAAGAAAAGCAAAATGTAGAAAAACCTAAACCATTTTGTTGGAAGAGTAACCTATACAATGGCCGGCCAATTTGAGAGGTTTCTCTTCCAACAAATGGTTTAGGTTTTTATACACTTTGCTTCTCTTTGTTCCTAAACCATGCTTTTCTTTGTTCCCAAAACAAGTGTATCATGTTTTGTTTGTATGGAGCGAGTAAGTAATTTATTTTTTGGTATTGAGTTGAGATTCGGCAAATTTGATTGATGCAGTTGATTTATTTATTGCCTATGGTGGCTAGACTTGTGTATTGTATTAGTTTTTATGATTGTGATGCCGAGAGTGGCTATTTAGTGGTGTTTTGAGGCATATGAGGCCGTTCAGACGTTTATTGATATAGGTGTTCCACAAATGGTTTAGGCTTTTTTACACTTTGCTTCTCTTTGTTCGTATTTAAGGTTCACGGAAGGAAAACAATCGATTTGAGGGAAATTTTCATTCCAAACTTCCATCACATTGTCATGAACCAAACAAGATAACTAGATAACATAAAAGCTTAAGAACTTTATTGGGCCAAATATGCTGTTCGTGGGACCAAATATGTCCATATAGGGCTGTTTAAAATAAGGGCATATTTGGAGCAAGTATTGGACGACAAGGTCATGTTTGTGCCAAAGTATCAACGGCGAGCAAATCCTCTCAGTTTCGCATAGTTCAAGGGGATATTTGGACCTTTCCCGTAAGAAAAAAATATAAAGGTTGAAACATTGATGAAATGAAAGAAGGAATAGAACTTTATTGTTAGATTTCCCAACAAGAGTAGAGGCTAGGAAAAAAATATAACAGTGGAGGAAGGAATAGCTATGACATATCTTTTTTTGAAATTCATTCAAAATATTAGTAGAGATGATTAAGTTTGACTACGTATTATATTGTGTTTGTATCTCTGAGAAAATCCTAGAAAAATAGATAGCAAAAAAAAAAAAAAAAAAAAACTAACTAAGGGAGCATAAAGGAAACTATGATTCAAAAATGAAAATTTACTTTAGTTGACAATATTAGTATATTTGGATTTTTAATTCCTCTTTGAATGCCAAAACTTTGGGATACACACATAACCCTAAATTGGATGGAGGGTTTTGTTAAATAAAACTTGCTCAATATATTATACTCGGAAATAAATATTTTCTTATATGCTCAAGTTGGTTATTGATGGTCTCCAAAAGAGTAATAGACACTAATTTCTTAAAAGCGAGTCCCCACTTTAAAGAAGTAAAATTAATGTCTAAAGTCGATTAATAATGTGGAAAGATAACATCTCTAAATAGAAGCTTGAATTTTGGAGAAAATTAGTTTTAGTTCAATTTTCACCATTTTGTTGAAATTTGAGAAAAAAGGAAACAAAATGTTGTTGGATAGTAAAACTAATTGCAAGTGTTTGGAGTTCATTAAGTGATACTTGAATATTGATGTTTAGGTCCAAAAAATTAAGTTTGAAATCAAATGGTTAACTCGGAAGTACAATAGTTCTTATTGAATAAACGTGCATGTGAAATTTTCATTTAAAGTATATTAATTAAATAAACATGAATGCTTACGAAATCATTGGAGTAATACACTTAGAAAATCACATTTAATTGCATGATCCCTCACAAGTATTAGAAGAAGAAGATGATGATTATAGGGTCTGAATCTGGTGTGAGCCTCACAGAAGAGGAGGAAGAAAGTGCGTTGAGAAAGATGGTTGCAAAAATGCAGTTGTTTGGGAAATGGCTGGAAATTCATTTTTCCAGGGAAAAACTTTAAATCTTTCCAGCAACATGGGCTTGATTTTGGGTGAAAGTCACACATTTGCCATGTCATGTCTTCTAATAAGCACATTTTGCGCATACTTTAGGTGGCTGTCATGACCTTTGTTGTGGTGTCTAAATGAATTTTTTTGACAAGTTTAAGATTAGTATTTTTTGTTCCACTGCAGACTGCAATATGCCTAGAATCAAACTGTTTTTGGCAACTTAATTCATCTTTCCATTTTAAATTCCGAATTGTCACTTCTAGCGCTCAAAATTTTCTTTAAAAACTCATTATGCTGCTCATGATGTGTTTGCAGGTAGTCTACACAACTTTGTTGAAGGTATACGTGAAAGGAGGTTTGTTTGAGAAGTCAAAGGAACTATTAAAGGAGTTAGAAGCTTTTGGCTATGCTAAGGATGAGGTAACCTTCTTGCTTTAGGATTTCATGTGTTTCAAAAAACTTCCCAAACATTTCATTTAGTATTCTACTTGGTGGTATAATTTTTTAGAAGTTTATTGGCATAAAGTGATAAGCTCGTATAGAAGAAGTATACACCTTCAGGCCCTGTCACACAGATCCTTGGCTATTGTCAGTGATTGGTGTAAACAACCAATCTCAAGAGTGACACAACTGAATTGGTTGAGGAAGCGACATAGCACTCCCGCCCCAAAAGTGGAGATAGAAGAACTGCCAGGTTGTCGAGGCCACGCCTGAAGAGGATGCGGGTGCCCTCTCGGTTCATCTCATAACCGTTCATACCATGTATAGCTTCATTAGTACTTTCAACCACTCACAACATCATTATTTCATTGGCTCTCTTGGCCATTCATATGATTCTTCATTCAAGGCACGGTGGCCGTATCTCATATTCCACACTTTCATTTCTTTACTTTCAAGGATTATCATCATAAACATCAACATATAGAATATTCCGGAAATCATAACTTTAAGTTCATTAGTAATGAAGGCTTTAAACACAATGAGTTTCTTTCCAAAGAATGGAGCAAAATGACTACCAATTGAAGCACAAGTTAAAATCATAAACGAGTGATACACCACTTATTCTTGAAATACTTTTTCCCAAAGGGCAATACACAGTTTCAACTCATGGGTAAATAAGAACTCAAAACACATTGGAAACTCTTACAAAGGAGATTATGGTGATTTACGATTGAAACATAGATTCAAATCATATGCACTAGTTACAACAACCATGCCCACATTTTATATCTCCCTCTCACTTCTTTCACTTCCAAACATCCTCATAGGTTATCAACAATAAGAGCTTTTGGAATCAAGACTTCAAATATGTATATGAGCAATATGCCCTAAGCACACTGAGTTTTCCTTCCAAATTAAGCTTAATAAACTTTCATTTGAAACACAAATTGAAGTCATAATATTTTAATACATAAGCCATACTTGAACACATTCGCGAAGGAGAGCATAATGTGATAGGAGCAATTGAAACACATTTTGAGCATATAATTTCCGACGCAATGCTTATTTGGGATAACTGAATATATTAGGAACAACTTGTAACATGGGATTTAGGAACCTGGGCCAACCATACTTGAAACTTGCGGGACATCATGGAATTCGATCTAAGAGAAAAGTTTAGCCAACATACCTTGCTTGCTTTCCTTAGATTACTACGTCCCAATACTTCTAGCAATTTCAATCTATAAGAAGATAGGGAAAAATCGAATATTAATTGGAAGGATTCTCATGATATAACTCTCTTGGGAATTTCGTCAAACACCTACTATGCAAAATCGACTACAAAGCTCTACAATGGTAATCCCTTCCTCCCTCAACTAATTTCAACAAGAAACTACCCGAAATAGTTCAACAAACCCACATACTACCTCCTATCGGCACATGCATGGCCTATCTCCAACCTCACAACATACTTATACCCATAACCTCTTGCATGAAAGCTTAGGAGAAGGACTTGCCCAGATAGATGATGGTCTAGTGAATGGCTTCCTTGATTCTTAAAGATTGGGGCAAGAATGGATGATTAGAATTGTTAGGTCTTCTCCCTCTCTCTCTCTCTCTCTCTCTCTCTCTCTCTCTCTCTCTAAGATACTCCCTTCTCTCTAAAACATTAGGTTTTTGCTTTCAAAACGAGCCCCAAAGGCTTTTAATCAAAATGGGGTCGGGTTATAAAAATAAAAAAAGGACCCTCCGAACTCAATTCTGTGGTCGCAGGGTGGACCGCAGAACAGGTATGCGGCCCGCAAAATGGCCCGCAAAAACGGCCCCAAAAATTGGGCTGGCCTGGTCAAGTCTGCTGCAGGTCTGCAATCCTCAGACCAGTTATGCGGCCGCGAAATGGACCGCAGAATCACCCTCCGAAATTCTTCATGCCAAATCTGCGTCGGAAGTGCGAACCGCGAAACGAAAATGCGATCGCATAATGGACCGCAAAACGACCTTTAAAATTCAACTATTTTTCTGCTCAACTCCACGATGGTTATGCGGCCCGCAGAATGGATCTGCGGTCGCAAAATTAACTGCAGAATGGCCTCCTTCTGCAAAAGTTTCCACCAAACCTTAAATTCCTTGGCGAAAATTTTACGGGACCTTACAGATATGGAGAAGATAAGAGAAATTGTGAAGAAATTCGATTCACAAATATCAAATATTATCAAGAGTTATGATAGAATGGAGCTAAATTTGATAAATTCTGTCTGCAATTTGAAGTTACCCACATGTGGCGAGAATTTGGGGTCTCTAAATACCTCGACCTTGAAATGGGAACTAGAGAACCCATCGCAAACACCATACTCATCACTATTGCAAAACCCTCCACCATACACCCACAATTTCATACCACCCACTTCTCAATTCGAAAACCCAAAGCAACATTTGTTCGTGGGTTACCAACCTTTTCCTTCTAATCTTTACCGGCAATCAGAGTTCGTTGCCGCTTCCCCTAATTTTTGGCCGATGGGAGTTCACAAGCAGTGCTTAAATCAGTCACACCAACGTGATTCCCTACGCGACGTGTAATTCCCATCAGTATTACAGTGCTGATCTCAGTCGTAATCCATACTCCCCCATTGTGTCAAGTTTGGTGGTGTGGATCCATACGCCTATCAGTATTACAGTGCATATCCAAACTCCTATGGCGGCATCGAGTATTACATTGGTGGTTCTTATCAGGATCTATATGCGCACCATTATTGCGATACAAATTCCAGTTCAAGTCCAAATTACGTTGGAGCTGGTTTCCATGGTGGGTTTGCAGACAATTCTGCCCAACTTCCTTCTACCACATGATTTACAATTGGTCTTTTCTCTTCTCACGAGGTTGGTGCTCCTGAAACTCTGTTTCTCGGTGTCACTATTGCAAACAATGAAGAAGTTATCCCTACTGAGTTAGGTTTGGCAGAATTTGAGCTATGAAAAAAGGAACAACACTTCTCTCCTGAGCACCAGGTGTTTGATGAAATGCCAATTATTGAAGTAGTGATGCCTTTAGACAAATTAGCTTCTCTCTCTGATGAAGCAATGATACATGCAGGTGTTTCAATTGTACAAGCTAGAATGGAGGTAGCTAGCCCTTTTGACAAATTTGTTTCCGTATCTGAAATCTGATAGACGGGACAATTAGAGAAGACGAGAATGGCAGACACCGAACAAATATCAAAGGTTGTCGGTATAGCAGAAATTTCCCCGGAGAAAGGGAGCTCGGGAGGAGTCGAACCTCTAAATGGGGTGGAGGGTCCGGTTCTTGAGACGCTGTTGGAGTCAACAGTGAGTCCACTTAAAAATAATTACAGTCTCAAAGTCAACGTGGCTGACACTTCATCCGTAACGATTGTAACTCCAAAGCACAAACCACTCGACACTGAAGCTGGAGCTTTGCCTCTTATTGAGGATCTGTTGAAACGTCACCCGGATTATCAAATTTCTCATGCTATCAATGGTGATATCGGGAGGACGCACAGAAGCACCAAGTTTGCTGAGGAAGATCATAACAGCACACTAGAAAAAGCCAAACAATTGGAAGAGAGTAATTGTCCAACTCAAGAAACTCATGTGCGCAATGAAGAGTGGGAGAAAGCTAATTTGAGATCTGAAATTGAGAAGATTGTTGAAGTATGGAGAGAGTATATCAGACGTGGAGTCTGTAATGTGACTCCTATAGATGCATAAGACAATTCGGAATTTCGTTTTTCTGTCATGAGGTTCTTGAGCAAACTTTAATTCTACCCATGGAAAAGAGGCTTGTTGAACTGCTTATTGTGAAACTCTTAAAGAAGTTTTGTGAAATGATTTACAAGAGGTGGAGAAACAATTTAACTCTGCATTATTGAGGTGGCGAAATTAAATATTAATCCTTGGTCCTAACTCCCATGTCTCATGAGCAGCTAAGACAAATAGGCGGCTGTGAGCTTTATTATATTGACTCAGGGATAGTTGTAGTTAATGAACATGATTTTGAAATGCTCTTTGAACAGAGTGTGAATCCCAAGAAACGCGAAGCTGTTGCTCTTGATAGTTTTTCTATTATGACCATATGTGAGAAAACTTCAGAGGAGGAGGATATGATTTCTTTTCATTACTTGAGGCAGATAGGGAGCTTCAGGATTCAGTTGAGAAGTATTTGATCAAAGTTGAGTTCCTAAAAGACAATTTTTATGTTGCTCTAAATCCAACTCTTTTTAGTGATGAATCACCTGTTTAATTTGGCATTCCTAGGTGTCACGTACAACTCTCTGCCCATTTTGGAATAGACGATATGAGAACTGGATATCTTGAGATGGCTTTGGTGATTACAGAGACTTCTTATGTGCAGAATGGCTATCTTGAGGTGTCAGAAGAGCTGGTGAAGTATGAGTCTGTTGATATAGATTCTACCATTTGGTGGATAAGTTTTAGTTCCTCTGTTTTTTACAAGCAGCCTACCTGGGTGCTTCATTGTTTACTAGTGAGTGCAATGTGGTATTATGGGATCTTTCTAGCAGTTTTATTTTGTCAAAGGAAGGATTTGGGAATTCTATTGCAATTGCTTCTGTGCATAAATTGCAAGAACTAAACAACTCTGCCCTCATCTCTACTTTGACAGCTTCATTGATTGATGAAGAAGTGAGACAAAGTGAATTGATAAAGAAGACTGTAGAAAGTGTAATATGGGAGTGTCCAACAACAACAACAAACCTAGTGTAATCCCAGAAGTGGGGTATGGGGAAGGTAGTATGTATGCAAACCTTACCCCTACCTTCAAGAAGGCGGAGTGGCTGTTTCCGGAAGATCCTCGGCTTCGGAAAAATAAAAAGTAGGGCAGCAGCAACCACACCAATTAGAAACCGAAGCAAAAATACAAAGATTCAAAACTAAAACTGAGTATTGTAATCAGAAGGCTGGAACGAAAGCAACGACAAGTAAACACAGAAGTCAAGGAATACGAAAATACATAAATAACGCTAACTCATGTACTAAAGCTACTGTTACAGACAAGGACAACGCTTGGCGACCTATCCTAACCCTTTACCTTTATTCTCAACCTCCACACCTTCCTATCCATGGTCATGTCCTCAGTGAGCTGGAGCAACGCCATATCTTGTCTAATCACCTTTCCCCAATACTTCTTCGGCTTACCTCTACCTCTCCTTAGGCCCTCCAGAGCCAACCTCTCACACCTCCTCACCGGTGCATCTGTGCCTCTCCTCTTCACATGCCCAAACTATCTAAGTCTCGCCTCCCGCATCTTGTCCTCCACAAGGGCCGCGCCCACTTTGTCCCGAATAACTTCATTTTTAATTCTATCTAGCCTGGTATGCCGCACATCCATCTCAACATACTCATTTCAGCCACCTTCATCTTTTGGACATGGGAGTTCTTGACTAGCCAACACTCCGCCCATATAACATAGTCGGTCTGACCACCGCTCTATAAAACTTACCTTTAAGTTTAGGTGGCACATTCTTATCACACAAAACACCTGAAGCGAGCCTACATTTCATCCATCTCGCCCCAATACGATGTGTAATTTCCTCGTCGATCTCTCCATTCCCTTGTATAACTGACCCAAGGTATTTAAAACTCTCTCCTAGGGATGACTTGAGAGTCAAGCCTCACTTCTTCATCCATAACCTGAGTCGTCCCACTGAACTTGCACTCCAAGTATTCTATCTTGGTCCTGCTCAACTTGAAACCTTTAGACTCCAGGGTCTGCCTCCAAATCTCTAACCTCTCATTAACATCACCTCGCGTCTCGTCAATCAGAACAATGTCATCTGCAAATAGCATGCACCACGGCACCTCTCCTTGCATATGGCGCGTCAGCGCGTCGATCGCCAAAGCAAATAGAAATGGATTGAGGGCTGATCCGTGATGCAACCCTATCATAACCGAGAAGTGTTCCGAGTCCCCTCCCGCGGTCCTCACTCGAGTCTTAGCTTCATCAAACATGTCCTTAATAGCCCTAATGTAAGCAACAGGAACACCTCTAGCCTCCAAACATATCCACAGAACTTACCATGATACTTTACTGTAAGCCTTCTCTAAGTCGATGAACACCATATATAAATCCCTCTTCCTCTCCCTATACTGCTCCATCAACCTCCTAACAAGATGAATAGCTTCCGTAGTCGAACGTCCTGGCATAAATCCAAACTGGTTTTCAGAAATTCCTCATTCTTCCTCAACCTCAGCTCTACCACCCTCTCCCAGACTTTCATAGTATGGCTTAGTAACTTGATGCCTGGGTAGTTGTTGCAACTTTGGATATCACCCTTGTTCTTATACAGCGGGACCATCGTACTCATCTCCATTCTTCGGGTATCTTCTAGACAAACTTGAAAAATGAAATTATGGTTGAAATAACTAATTATACGAGTCCTAATAAAATATCAATATCTAGTGCGGTATTGAGCAAGCAAAACTTGCAAAATGTGCTATCGTAGGATTATGCCACGTGAATCATGCTTACTGAGTGTTTCAGGACATGCTCAATAGATAGTGAAGCATTTACCTATACAAAGAACTTTTAGAATATTATGTGCGGAACCCTTACTCCAAGACATCGATAAAAGGAAAAACAAGAGCAGTGATTGGTCGAATTGCTGCTGATATGGCATCTAATACGTACACTCTTAATATATATATATATATATATATATATGTCTTACTAACACTACATGAAGGTAGTAGGTTAGCACTTTCCCCCATTTTGACTTTTCAAATTTAACCCTTTTACTAATATGGGAGTGGCCAAATATGAAATTACATTCTTTTGGATTTGTTGGTGATACTGAAATTAAGGAGTGGAGCTTACTTGTCTGGTTGTTGAAATTAGTCTGCCAATTACATTGCCCCTCATTTTACATTAAGATGCAGTGGAAGGGCAGTGGTGCACACTTTAGTCAATATTGCTCTGTTGACCAACACTTGAAGCGATTTTTTTCAGGAGGACAGTTGCTAACTATTACCATTAAAGTTCTTCCAGTGTTACAAAGAATCTTATTGTTTGGGAACTTCTCTGAGATCCCATTCGATCCAGGTGTTGTTATTTCTTCATTTTCACATATCACCCTTGAGGACAAGGGTGGCTTGATGGGGAAGTGGTTGCAGACTTTCGTTCGGTTCATGTGCTTGACCAAATAGTTTATTCATGTTCGTTGGCCGGAATTTCTAAGGATGGTTCATGCAATGGCCTAGAATACTATGTATCTCTGGAAAGAGATGTTATGGTGGCAGTAGCTGTCAACTTAGTTGTTGGAGAGCAGCCAGCATATGTTTATACCGAAATTTCTCAGTGTTCATCTTATTATCGTAGGAAATATTACTAAGGACCATGCAACTGATTTCAATGCTTTATTAGCCAAACTATTACCTAATCAAGTTGAGAACACATTGGTGAAGCAGATAATAGTAACCTCAGTGTATGGGGTTACCTATGTCGGGTGGCGCGAACAATCCAAAAGAAGGTTGGAGGAAAAGGGTCTTATCAATGATGATAGTTTTCTATTCAGTGCATCTTGCTATGCAACTAAATCTTATCATGGTGCATATGATTCTTTTGTTCAAGTGGACTGTCTAAGTATGGTGGTTAACACAAGCTGTGTGCTTAACTCTTCTGTTCAGCCGCAATTCTTGTATAATAGTGAACACACTTTCATGTCAATTGTCATTCCAACTGAAGGTTTGTACTCCGGTTATTTAACACAGAAGGTTCTTGGGGTATTAATCACTCATGTGGGCTTACGGATAAGTCATACAGTGAGTTTTGAGGTGGGCATGATGATCCTCATAGCTACTTATCATTCAAAGATAATTGGCTTTTTGGATTACTTGGGGACAATGGTTGGTGAAAATCTGTACAAGGAATACGAAGTACTTGCTGTTCAATTGAGTAAATAGGCCTTTGTATCTTCTTTCATAAATGAATTATTGATGACTATGAAAGAACATAGCGATGATATCCACTTATTGAAGAAGTTGAAGATGGTATTGTCTGTTTGCTTGATCTACAATGGGATGAGAAGAGAAGCGGAGGCAGTCAAGAATATAGTACTTGAATACTGTGTTGGAGACATCAAATGGAGTAGTTTTAATGTTCAATTAACACATTCAGAAGTACAAGCCAATGTGGAGGAAGGAGTATTAATGGTTGGAAACAGATTGGTTTTTGACAATGGTGGGTACAACATCGAGATTGGACCTGGTTGTTTGCTTGAGCTAATGAAGTTTGACATGGGAGAGGCTGCAACTGTTTTAGATGCAGCAGAAGCTCTTGAACAAATAGGACCTGTGGGAGTAGAGGAGCATTTCATGGCCGTTGCTTGTGAGAATCTGAAAATTCAGTTTCTTAGACTTCATCACTGTCAAAAGCACCAGCCGACAATTGTTTTGATCAATACTGAAACTACAATTGATGATGCTAGTACCAAGAAGTTGAGGTTGCTTCTCTCGTTGCTGAAGTTAGCATGTCAAAATGATAGGAAATCTTGTATTCCATTTGGTATAGCAACATTGCTGAAGGAGATTGGTACACAATTTTGCCAACTTTCCATTTGTTGTTCAGTGCTTGCAGCTAGTGCCTTTTGAAGGACAGTTGTGATCTATTGCAGCTAAGGTTCAAAGTCTTCTAGTTTTTGGGGATTCATAAAAATTTCCATTTGATCCTGGATGGATTAGATTCCTCACCCTTGAGGACAAGGGTGGTTTTCACGGGGGAGTACTGATACGATTTAGAAATAGAGCAGCTGTGGGAAGTAGTACTCTATGATTCCGGAAGTGTACAAGGGAGTTGAGCTTGTTATTTACCTACCAGTTATTACTGAGTTTGCCATTTTTAGAGACTACTAGCTTTAGTGTAGTGCATTGCATGTGTATTTCGCGTCAATCAGTATAAAATATATACAAATAAAATAAATTGTTGCATACATTAAAACAATAGCTGAATTTAGTATCTTCTGAACATGCAAAGATGATGAATTTAATTGAATTAGTTATATAATATTTGTAATTATAAAGATGCATCTGTATAATTCTCAATTTTTACGTCAAACATAGAAGAAGATTGTACTTGCTCCAACGTGTAATATGTTTTCTCTTTGTCTTCCTAGCTTCCGTTAGTAGTCTATATAAGTAAATTTTAATTTGAGTTTAAATTCCTAAATATTAGGGATTTTACATAATTTAAATAAGGAGGGATTTTGATTACCAAAATTTTAGCTAACTTTAAAGTCCAAAATATTAGAAAAATAACTTAATTACTATTTTGTCTAGCGTAAAATCTGTTTTTAAAGGGTAAAAAAGTCGAACAATATTTCGCTAAGGGCCTTCGTGCTTTTAATATAGTATAGATGAATGAAAAACCTTTGTCTTACTTGCATTAGTTTCTTCTCTTTTAAGCTTTAGCTTAGCCCTAGTTAACTTTTTCTTCCTCTGAAATTCAGTATCTGTATCATTGAGGTAACCACTTTAGAAGCCACATAGGAAGATACTTTATAATTGATAGGTAGCAAGGACGGTGCATTCTTGGTGAAATTCAGTTATCAGTTACTCGTGAGGAATGACCCTAGAAATGGTTTTGAATGATCATGGAAGATGATTTGGAAAACAACTGGATAGTTTTTTTTTTCTTTTGAAGGTTAGAAAGATAACAAGCTTTGGCTGGATTGTTACACATGAAGCTTGTTTGATACAGGAAAACTTACAAAAGAGGAGCTTTAGATTATGCCATTGGTGCTATCTATGGGAAGAAATCTCTGAAACTGTGCATCATTTATTATTACATTGCAAGTATGTCTGGCAGATTTGGTGCATGTTCCTGAACCTATATGGTAATCAGTGGGTAATGCTAGGCAACTTAAATCAAGTATTGTGCAGCTGGTAGGGTCAGAAGCTAAGGAAGAAACAGAAGCTCATATGGAAACCATCCTTTTATGCATGCTGTGCAGACTATTCCGTTAGAGAGACACTAGATATTTTGAGAGAAAGGAGGAATATGTTTCTGTATGTATCCAATCTGAAACTATGGAGTAAGGCTTCTTTTGTTATTGATGTTTATGTACGACTGGATATCTTGGGATTCTTATAGTTATAAAGGACATAAATCCAGCAAACTTTTGTACAGCCTCAATAAGATTGTGAAACTGAAGTTTTATTAATAAAATTACTTCTCAGTAATAAAGAAACAGTAGTACTTAATAAGTGTGTTCCCGTGAAGCCCCCTGGCTTTTGTTACACGACAAAGGTAGTACAACACGAGATGTGTGGTAGGCGCATATCACGAGTTCATCCTGATTGGTGAGCTCTAAGTTGCTCGGACTTGGGTGCGGGTGTCCGATACGAGTGCAGATCCTTCGTGATCCAAATTTTAGATTAGGGCGCACGGATCGAGGTATGGATACGGGTGAGGGGATTCGACTAAAAGTAATTCAAATATCTAAAACCAGAGTTATAAAAATATGTCTAAATTATGAAACATTATGTGGAAAACTTATAAGGTATTCCGAGAAGGAGAAAATATTGATCGAGAGGAGAATCCGAGAAGGAGATAAAAGGAAAATGACTGACATAGAAATTTCTATATACGAAGTATTTCATCTTCTACAATTTCACCTAGCGTTTGCTTTGAATTAAAAAATCATTGTATCGGTCCCGAATTTCTCCGTTGATTTTGGTCAAAGTATCCAAAATCGGTTGACCAGATCCGGTAGTGATCCCTCACCCACACCCGCATCCACACCCACACCCACATCTTGTCGACATGGGTGAGGCACCCAAAGTGAAGAGTCCGAGCAACTTAGGGAGAACTAAATTTGATATTTCTGAGAAAGCACGAGAGAAAATATTATTGCTTAAAAATTCTATGTTACAATGAGCCCTATTTATATGTATACATAACACAACCTACTCCTATTACATACGGGACTAGGACTAATTACTTATATTCACATAACTATTCTAACACTCCCCTTCAAGATGATGCATATAAATTATATGTACCGAGCTTGTTACATGTAACTAATACGAGGACCAGTGAGGGACTTGGTGAAAATATCTGCAAGTTAATCATTCGACTTCACAAACTTTGTAGCAATATCTCCCGAGTAACTTTTCTCTGACAAAGTGACAGTCAATCTCAATGTGTTTAGTTCTCATATGAAACACTGGATTTGATGCAATATGAAGAGCGGCTTGATTATCACACTCAAGTTCCATCTGGCTTATCTCACCAAATTTCAACTCCTTGAGTAACTGTTTGATCCAAATTAGCTCACATGTCGCCATATCCATTGCTCGATATTCTGCTTCTGCACTAGACCGAGCAATCACATTCTGTTTCCGGCTCTTCCAAGACACCAAATTACCTCCTACTAAGACACAATATCTAGACGTAGAACGTCTATCAGAAGGTGATCCTGCCTGATCAGCATCTGAGTATCCAACGATCTGTTCATGTCCTTGATTCTTAAACAATAAACCTTTGCCTGGAGCTGATTTTATATACCGAAAAATGCAGACAACTGCATCCCAATGGCTATTACATGGAGAATTCATAAACTGACTCACAATACTCACAGGACAGGAAAAGTCAGGTCTAGTCACTGTGAGATAATTTAATTTACCAACCAGCCGCCTATCTGAAAGTGCTGAAAGAAATGTTGCTTCAACTTAATAATACCATCCTGATCATTACCGGTAATAACAATATCATCAACATAAACGACCAGATAAATACAGAGATTTGAAGCAGAATACCGATAAAACACAGAGTGATCAGTTTCACTACGAGTTATGCCAAACTATTGGATAACTGTGCTGAACTTACCAAACCAGCCTTGTAGGAGACTGCTTTAGACCATAAAGTGACCGGTGCACGCGACATACAAGGCCACTAGACTCTTCCTGAGCAATAAAACCAGGTGGTTGCTCCATATAAACTTCATGCTCAAGGTCACCGTAATGTCCAACTGATAGAGAGGCCAATGACGAACAACAACCATGGATAGAAAAAGGCGGACGGAAGCTATTTTAGCCACGGGCGAGAAAGTATCATTGTAATTGAGCCCAAATATCTGAGTATATTCTTTGGCAACAAGACGGGCCTTAAGTCTATCAACCTGACCATCCCGACTAACTTTGACTACATAAACCCAACGACACCCAACAATAGATTTACCTGAAGAAAGAGGAACAAGCTCCCAAGTACTACTCGTATGTAAAGCAGACATCTCGTCAATCATAGCCTGTCGCCATCCTGGATGAGACAGTGCTTCACCTGTAGACTTACGGATGGAAATAGAGGACAAAGAAGATACAAAAGCATAATGGGGCGATGACAGACGATGATAACTTAAACCGACATAATTGGGATTAGGATTAAGTGTGATCCTTATACCTTTCCGAAGTGCAATCGGTTGACTAGGAGGAGACAAGTCCGCAGTAGGAGCAAGGTCAAGTGCAGGACGTGAATCAGCTGGAACTGATGCTGGGCGTGAATCAGGGTCTAGAGATATCACACTTACAATATGCTAATGATACATTAGTTTTCTGTGATGCTAATACAGAATAATTGAAAGTTCTGAGGGTGATTCTCATCCTGTTTGAGGTTTGCTGCTGAAGAATAGTCCCTGTGGAGGAATACTATTAGGATAAAATATGGAATGAAAGGTAAGTGGATTACGAAAGAGGGGAATAGTCCAGATGGAGTAGGTATGTCGAAATCCATCAGTAAATTATGGCCAATTTAGAAATAAATCCAAAATCAAAGGGAAATGGAGTGAAAACATCCTTTTGGGATGATAAATGGCTAGGCCAAAGATCTTTGAAGCAACTTTTCCCTGATATCTACCGTATGAATCAGCAGCAGGAAGCAACCGTGAGAGAGGTTTGGATGCTCTCAAGAATCAAAGCCTGATGATGAAATGGTTATGGAGGTTTGCTGCTGAAGAATAGTCCCTGTGGAGGGATACTATTAGGATAAAATATGGAATGAAAGGTAAGTGGATTACGAAAGAGGGGAATAGTCCATATGGAGTAGGTCTGTCGAAATCCATCAGTAAATTATGGCCAAAATTTGGAAATAAACCCAAAATCAGAGGGAAATAGAGTGAAAACATCCTTTTGGGACGATAAATGGCTAGGCCAAAGATCTTTGAAGCAACTTTTCCCTGATATCTACAGTCTGAATCAGCAGCAGGAAGAAACCGTGAGAGAGGTTTGGGGTGATCCAGGATGGAACCTTAGCTTCAGAAGGTTTCTAAATGACTGGGAGATTGACAGGCTAGCAGAGTTCTACAATACCCTAGAACAATTCACAGGGTTGTCTACAAATGTAGATAGCTTATTATGGGGTGGGAGTGCACAAGGAAAGTTTACTGTGATGTCAACTTATAAGGAGTTAACTTCTCCAATAATCAGATTGGTTGTTGTCCCTGGAAATTGATATGGAAGGTTAAGATCCCATTCAAAGTTGCTTGTTTCACATGGTTACTGGCGAAAGAAGCTGTACGGACTCAAGACAATCTTACCCCGAGGGGATTCCATTTATGTTCTAGATGCTATTTATGTGGTGCAGAGGCGGAGACAATCAATCATCTCTTTTTACACTGTAGAATGACAGATCAATTATGGATGATCTTCATTAATTTGAGGGGGATTAGGTGGACCAAGGAGTATCCTAGATGTGCTAGCATGTTGGAATACAGATGGCAGCCTTTCCAACCAATAAGAGAGATGGAGGATTTCCCCAGCTTGTATTTGGTGGACAATCTGGAAGGAGAGAAATCAAAGATGTTTTGAAGACAACAAAGTTCCTTGCAGAAGATGAAGATGAATTATTTAGCCCTTTTTATTTTTGTTGTAAACGAGAATACTTACAGGATGCTGAGTCTATTTTTGAGGTGCTAGATTATTTGTAGATGTAATGGATTTGGGCGTCAGTGTGTATTCCACCTTGTAATTATGTGGGACTACATTGCTTTGTGTAGTTCCAGTTTTTATATATATACAAATATGTTACCTTGTCAAAAAGAAAAAAAGATTTTATTCGTGAATGCAGCAATGTGAGGGAGTTTCATCGTCGGCAATTGTTAAATCAGCCAAGTCCTTGTTTTCCGTGAGTGCCGTGCATAACCAGTACCCACCATTGGACATCTCATGTGTTGTTACGTCCCTTCACAGAGAAGAAACTTTTTCATTATTGGTTCTCACTAAAAGGTTGACATAAAGCTTTTCAATCACCTTTTGGCGAGGTTCTCATCTTCCTGGAGGTCGACTGCTTGCTCCGAAGTGAGCCATCCAAGTTCCAACTTATTTTTGTGGTCGGAACCTACCTATTCACTTGTCTGAGTGTTATGATGAAGTTCTCTGCGCTACGACCAACTTTTTTCCAATCTTCTAATTGATGGGGAAGCCATCGAGCCTTGCCACTCTGCTCAGGTGCTTTCTAGAAATTTTTTAACCTCGATTTACTACTGATAGTAATAAGAGTTTTCAGATTTCTCATCGTCCGACCAACTTTTCTTCACATTTCCAGCATATTAGAAGTTGATTTACATCTTTAATTATGTCCAGAAGATTCCAGCAGTGATATTCCGGCAATTTATTTTCCTGAAATAATGGCATTGATAGCATTGTTTATTGCTCTGAAGTTACAAATCTTTCGATCCAAATGTTTTCCTGACTTCTTGTGTACTTTATGGATCCTAATGTTGAGAAAGTCTTCTGATTTTATCACCAATCTGCTGAAAGTGGTATACCTGAAGTTTTTCACTTCCAGATTGTTTGCTCTGTACTTTAATTCTTGTCGTACTTTTTAGTGTTCTATGGCTTACAAAATGCTACTTACAGATGCCATTTTGTCTCCTAATGGATGGCCTTGTAAAGTCTGGACATCTTCTTGAAGCAAAATCAGTATTTGATGAGATGATGGGAAAACATGTGAAAACTGGTATGCATCTTTCATACTATGGACAGGCTATTGGCCATTCTAAAATTTCTAATAAAATATGTTGGAAACTCACTGTGAGGTTCAGTAGTGAAATGAGTAAAAATTTATTCTTGAGCTCTTCAATTTTTGTCAGTTCGATCAGAGTGTACTTGGTGCCTTTTGCTTCATGTATCTGTGCAGCCGAGATGTATTTTAGCTGGTTTGAGTACATTATGTTGATGCTTCTTCATATGTTCAAGCTGGTCAAATTACTTTGCGATGTTTTAAGTCCGGTGTCTGCCCGGGTTCTCTATGCTCTCAAACAATGGGTGTCGACAAGCGCTGCTTCTTCCTAGTTTGCCTGCACTATCAACTTAGAGATTACCTACTCGATGTGTTTCCTTGTGCACTATCATTGCCTCACTTTATTATATTTGAGGGGTTCCTGCACATGGATTAAAGTTTTACGTTCTGTGTTAATTTTCTTGTAATTTATATTTATTTGATTTGGTCTTTTGGTTATAAATGAGCAGATGGATACTCCTATAGCATTATGATTTCAGCATTCTGCCGCAGTGGGCTTCTCGAAGATGCAAAGAAATTAGCTTCTGAATTTGAAGAAAAATATGACAAATATGATGTAGTTATTTTGAATGCAATGCTCTCTGCCTATTGCAGAGCAGGGGAAATAGAGAATATAATGAGCATGATGAAGAAGATGGATGACTCTGCAATTAGTCCTGATTGGAATACCTTTAATATTCTTATAAGATATTTCTGCAAGGAGAAGCTATATTTGCTTGCTTATCGTACCATGGAGGACATGCATAGAAAAGGTCACCAGCCAGAGGAGGTAGGCAGAAGTTAAAAACTCTCACTGTTTTTTTAATCAATAAAAAGAAATAAAGTGGCATTTATAGCAGGGTTAACTGTTGTTGGCATTCTGTACACGGTTTAGCATTCTAGAGACCCCAGACTCACTAGATTAAGATAACATCCTAAACTACTTTTTCTTAACTGCTTTTGTGGCCCAGTGATTAAGAAAACAATATGCTCAATTGCAGATGCTTGTTTGTGTGGGTTGATGTGAGTCAAAAGTAAACTTGTATTGTTGCTCAATGAGGCATCTAATTATAGAAATGATTTAAACGGCAGTGCATCAGGGTTAGGTCAACCATCAAGCAGAAAAATTTGTTGCAGTGGCTGAATTTGGAATAAATTCTGTTGTGCACTTCACAAAGAATACATGACATCAAAATTTCTCTTTGTTTTTTGGTTTTCCAATAGCAACAAACCCTTGTGGAAACAGCCTCTTGCAGAAATGCAGGGTAAGACTGCGTACAATAGACCCTTGTGGTCCGGCCCTTTCCCGTGACCCTGCGCATAGCGGGAGCTTGGTGTATTGGTCTGCCCTTTTTAATAGCAACAGTCTCAACTGCCTCTACTTTGGTGACCCCGAATTGCTGATGTCCAGTTTTTAGTTAATTTGTGATGTGTTCCCCTATATTTTGCGCTAATGCACAAGTAAAATATAATCACTGGATAGCTAGTAGAAGAATTTGTTCTTTTTTCTTTTTTGAATAGAATAATTAGATCCTCTTTCTCTTTTTAAAGTATTCTTTCTTCGACCTTGGAAAAGCTAAAAATTTAGGTTGCTCCGTTCTTCTCAACCCCATTTGTGCCTGAAGTTTCACTTTAGCTTTAGACATAATTGAATCAATGATGAGACTTGAAAAATTTGTATGAGGTGCTAGTTTTTTTTAAACTATACATTGGTAATTATAATGAAAAATATGACATAAATGTTATCAGTAGTTCTAACACTCTCTTTGTTTAACTTTTTCCCTTTTCAGGGACTTTGTTCCTCTTTAATTTATCATCTTGGTAAGACAGATGCACATTCAGAAGCATTTTCTGTATATAACATGCTGAGATATAGCAAAAGAACCATATCCAAATCCCTTCATGAGAAGATTTTGCACATTCTGATTGCTGGGCGCCTTCTCAAAGATGCTTATGTAGTTGTCAAGGTACTCCATACCTACTTTTTCTTGCAATTTTCGTCTGTGTTTTGCTGTTTCTCATAAAGAATCCTATTTTAATCACTAGCTATACAGGACAATGCAGGATTCATCTCCCGGCCGGCTATCAAAAGGTTTGCTGTCAACTTCATGAGATCTGGCAATGTAAACTTAATCAATGATGTGATGAAGGCCATGCACAGCTCTGGCCACAAGATTGATCAGGTACAAGAAGTTTCAATTTGCCTCTATCATTATTGTTTAGATAAGCATCGTCCTTTAAAATATCAGGTATCATGGACTTAACTAATATTGTGTTGAGAAGGTCATCGAACTTTTCTGGCAATAAGATTGATCAATCTGTTTTAGATTGTGTGTGCCTATTTGATATTACTATACTAAGGTTTGGGTTCTTTTTTTCCCGCGCTCGCTTGTGTGGTTCTAGTATGAAGCATGGAACATGCCTTCGTTGGCATAACCTAAGTTCGTTGGGGTGAGAATGTTGCATATGTCTTCTCTCATAAGTGATCATCATAGGAGAAAGGTCACCACACTTTACTGCTATGAAGCGTAGAAACTGAAATAACAGAACTAAATAAAGATGAAATCCAGATTGTATTGAAATGACAAAAAAGATGTATTCAAGCAAATATGTTTATAGGCCATTAGTATTGGAGAATGTATTTTTCTATGTATCGAGAAATCTGTCATAGCCTGAGGAGCATGTATAAACGTGCAATGACACGGGATGTTAAAAAATTAGGGTGAACAACACAAACATGACAAAATTTATCATTGTTATGTTTCCTTCATCTACCCAGTGTTGTGAAGAGCGTGAAGCGAGGAAAAGCGACATGCCCCTTTTCTCTTAAAGCGAGAAGCGAGAAGCGAAGCGCTCGCTTTTTTGAAATGAAGCGGAATTTAAAAAAAAAAATTAAAATAAGAACAACTGAAACGAAAAAATAAGAACTAAGAAGAAGGCCATTAAAAGAACAATTACATAACACATAAGAAAGGCAATAAGAACTAAGAATAAAGGATATTAAAATAAGAAGAAGGGCAGTATAAGTATAACTGAAACGAAAAAATTGGGCAGCATTTCAAACGAAAAAACAGTGCAAGAAAATGAAGAAGAAGAGGAGGAGAAGAATGAGAAAGAAGAACTGAAGGGAAAAAAAACAAATTCGCCAGCATTTCGCTGCTATTTGGACGCTGAAATAGTGAATGAAGAAGGAGGAGGAGGAGGAGGAGGAGGAAGAAGAAGAAATCACATACCTGGACCAAACTTGATGATCTTGAAGTTGAAAAGTGTAGAAAACTTGAACCCTAGGTCGCCTCTTTCTTTCTCTGTTGCCGCTGGTCGATGATGTTTTAAAAAAAGAACAGTTTTTTTAATTAAATAGGTTGGCAGCCCTGTAATACAGAGAAGCGCTCGCTTCTTACGCATCGCTTCGCATCTGCGCTTCTCGCTTTTTAATGGGAAGCGAGCGCTTTTTTAAACCTGCTACGCTTCAGCTAACAGAAGCGTTCGATGGCTCGCCTCGCCTCGCCTCGCTTCGCTTCGCTTCTCGCTTTAAGCGAGGAAGCGCTCGCTTTTCACAACACTGCATCTACCATAAGAAATAAATAACTATAGAACTAAAACATAAATAACTAAACAGATTCAGTTTGTCGGCATCTCAATGAAGATTAAGAAAATATCGTAAATAGTACCGACAAGATCTTAAAACGTAGTACGAAATGGCTAAATGTAAACTAATAAAATTAAAAGTAATAACATCTGTCTAATGTTACTCAGTTTTACGTAAGATTAATGCGAAATAGGCATCAAGCAACCTTACTTCATTATTTTTAACATCATCCGCTCTTGATTGTAGTGGATTGTTAACTTTCAAAATGAACGACAAAGTAGGTGGCCAGCCTGAGAAAGCAGAGAAGCCAAGTTCCACCAGAGAAGACACGACCCGTTGCAAAGCAGGGTGATGTCCTGTCGGTGTCCAATAGAAGAAATACAAACATCCAAAATGGTTTATACAAGTATCTGAGTTTTAAAAAGTTAAAGGAGCAAACCACAATGGGTGCCAAACCTGTTTCAGATAGACTGTCACTGAGCATTTCAAACAACGCTGTCCCATATACGTGTTCACCTACTCCTATGGACTGGCGATTCCTATTTTATTAAGTGAAAGAAGAAACTCTATTTTATGATTTTTGATATTTCACTGATTCAACTCTGTTTCTTAGCCGGTCTTTGTCCGAAAGAGAGAAAAGAAGAAAAGAGAGGCAAAAACCAAGCCTCTCTTCCACGTCAAGAATTTGGATTGCACTGACTTATACCTTGTGTATCGGGCACTTATTTGACATGCAGAATTTGGTTGTTGGCTTTTTTTGGTTGTCAATTTGGAGGCAAACATAACTCTAGCATTTATATAGGAGCGTACTTTAGCAAAGATGCTAAAATCTCCTCTCTTGAAACACTCTTCTCAGGAATTATTTAATATGGCTATATCACGCTACGTTCCAAAACCAGAAAAGAAGGAACTACTTCTGCAGTTACTGGAGTGGATGTCTGGTCAAGGCTATGTTATTGATTCATCAACAAGAAATTTGATTCTGAAGAACTCTCACTTGTTTGGCCATCAACTTATTGCTGAGTCATTGTCCAAGCAGCTTGTGGTGTCAAAAAAGGTGAAACCTCGCAAGGAAAATGCAAGATAACATAAACTGGATAGCAAAGTTGAGCAGTAATTTTTTGTATAGAGAGCTCTGAGGTCTTAAGCTGGTAATTACGTTGCTAAGGCAACCTATATTTGCAGAAGCAGCTTCCATTGTCTCAGCTTCAGGACATCTATGGCAATGTGATATGAGACAGCTCGATCAAGTTGCAAACAAAGAGATCAATTACAAGAACTAGAGTTAAGAAGACCAAAGAAGCCATGAATGGAGGAGACATGAAGCTCCTTGGACCAATTAAGGAGCGTGAAAGAAGATTCAAGATTGTTTTGCTTTGGGCTTGCGAGCAAGAAAAGCCCGACATTTGCTGACTTGAGATGAATTGGCCATGTTCTTTTAATTGAACTTTTAGGAACTTATCATAATAAGTGACACATGATTAACACACATTTTAAGGCTTATTTAGCTTATTTTTATATGCTTTATTAGCATGAAATTACACAGATTGTCCTCATGAGGGACTGATATTCATTTTTTGTTCCCATTTTTGATTTTGTTGTGTAAGCTAAGCTTTGGTTTATACACAATAAGAAGTGACACATGATGGTCGCACATTTTAAGGCTTATTTAGCTTATTTTTATATGCTTTATTAGCACGAAATTACACAGATTGCCCTCACGAGGGACTGGTATTCATTTTTTATCCCCATTTTTGATTTTGTTGTGAAAGTAGGCTTCTTTGGTTTTATATACACATAATTGACATTTTTACCCGTCCATTCTTATGTTTCTTCTCCAACTCTTGTTTTTCACTAAGACCATCATAGTTCTTCAATTTTAGAAGCTTGAATTTCTTGTTTGGTGATTGAAATTCGGACTTAATGGTTGATTATTGTTAAAATCGTTTGAGTGTTGATTATTTGTGCTTAAATTTTTATTTCAAATAGTGATTTAGTGATTTGCTTTAAAAATCTTAAAACTCCATTATTAGTCCTTAGAAAGTGTTGAAGAAGACAGTGAGTCTTTGTTGATTTGGTGTTATTTGACTAAATTGGTGATAGAGGATCATTTGTGTTGTTGTTTGGAGGTTTTGTTTAGTATTTGAGATCATTTAGAGTAGGTCTCAATTGGAATTGCAAATTTAAAAAATACTTTGTTGAACACCACAGATAAATTTGTGCTAATTGAGTAGAATTTGTATACAATTTAATAGATAGGCCGAATGCAGATAACTTAAAGTTATGCTAATCTTGTTTTTTTTTTTTTTTTTGGTTTGGTGATTGAAATTTGAAGTTAATGGTTGATTATTGTGAAAATCGTTTAAGTGCTGATTATTTGTGTTTAAATTTTTATTTCAAATAGTGATTTAGTGATCTGTTTTATTGGTGATTGTGGATCATTTGAGTTGGTGTTTGGAGGCTTTGTTCAAATTTGAGATCATTTGGAGTAGATTTGCTAAAAATTTTAAATTGCAAATTTGAAGAACACTTTATTGAACAGTACATATAAATTATGTTAATCGAGTAGAATTTGTGAACAATTTGACAAATAAGTCGAATGCATATAACTTTAAGTTATGCTAATTTGGTGGATAATTGGACAAGCAAAAGTCATGCAGGTCGGTAGAGTTTGAGTTATCCAACAAGATAACTGGATCGAATATAGCATAAATTTATGACGATTCGGTAGAATTTATGAATAATTGAATAAGATAGGTAGAATGAATATAGCACAAAGTCATGACAATCCAGTATAAACTGTGACCAGTGAACGAGATAGATAGAATAGATATAGCACCAAAATCATGTCAATATGATAGAGTTTGGTGAACAATTGAACTAGCAAAGTCATGCAAATCATTAAAATTTATGAATAATTAAACAAAATTGGTAAAAAGAATAAACACAAAACTATGCCAACCTGGTAGAATTTTGTGAATAATTGAACACTCAAAGTCTCCGACTATTGGTTGGAATAAATTTAATTAAGATTGATAAACTCGTTTCTCAATCAATGATATTGATAAGGGTGTTTCTGATTGGGCTATTTTTATTTTTAGCCCAACAACCAAAAATAATTACAGGCGGTAGCCCAAATACATAAAAATATACTTATTACATATATTATATGTATATTTATTCAAATATACAAAATATATACATTTGCGGGCTATTAGTTTTTTGGCCAGCCAAAAGTATTATTATTCAGATTTAATATGACAATCAAAGTGGCAAACATAACTTTCCAATAGGTGATTTATCTTTCTATAGAACTAATCTTTATATATCTTCTTTCTTTTAATCAATCCTAAGAATTCCTATTTCTTTTAGAAACAAGACGGAAATGGAGAAGCTAATAGTCATTCGCATGATAAGCTTATTAATACTAGCAGTGGCAATAGCAGCAGCCATAGATAAAAGCCAAAAAGCTGTGGAATATTGGCTCAATTTGGGTGATGAAAGAGATTAGTGTTGCGTTTTAGGGTGTTTTAGTCGAAACAAATTTCATTCAGCTAAAATAAGGCCCTTTTTGCATAGCTCTCAAAACGGTAACAAAATTTAAATACTAGTGAAAGTGTCACGTTTGTGCAAATCACCCCTTTAATAGATGGTTATAGACCTATGCATGTGGGCCTAGTTTGAAGGGCTTATTATTGTGGAAATGACGTGAGGTGGCCCGTTTTTAACCTGCTATTTAGTGTTTAGCTATCAATTTTAATGCTGAGCAAAAATAGCTACTAATCTGTTATAATTAATATTAAGAGATTTTTTATCCTTTCTTCGTCTCTTTTCTAGGCGATTGCCTGATTAGAGTTTGTTGCTTACTAGTTTTTTGATAATCTTTTCTCACTCTCATTTGTTTCGTAATATTAGTTTTTTACTTTAAATATTCAGGACATTTCAGAAAAATGGTCGTTTACCTCCTATTTCCTTCTCTGTTGATTCTAAGTTCAGAGATATGACCTTAGCACTTTCAGACATTAGACTAAAATTAGGTCCTGAATATTAGTTTTTTAATTTAAATATTCAAGACATTATAGAAAAATAGTTCCGAAGTATACCTGCTATTTCTTTCTTTGTAGATTAGTAGATATATTTAATATATTATTTATTGGTGAACTGAATTTGTTATAAATACAGGCTCTGAGTATTGTGGTAATGGAAGGAGATCGATATTTCGAGTTTGACGATTGGCGTAATCTGAATAGTTATTCGAAAGGAGATTTTCATTATAAGGAAACAATAAAAAGTTTCTTGTCGAAAGCGTAATGGAAGAAATTGAGAGAGGGTGTTTTTGAAAAAATTTTCTGGCTGAAAAATGTTAAATTATGTGGCAAATTAATTCATTGTATGTTGATTTATGAAATTGTAAGCAATGATATAAATTCAATGACTTTTAAGGTTTTTGATCACGAAGTGAAGTTTATAAGTGAAGCCTTCCATATAATTACTGGGTTGAAATGTTCTTCTTCAGGGGACTTCAACTTTTTGAATGAAAGAGAGAATAGACTTTCTAATTTACTTCCCTAGTAAGGAAAGAATTGATTTAGGGGATTTGTGACATTTTATTGCTACTCGCCCATTTTACACACTTGCATCATTTGTAGGCAGCGACGACTACGTAATGAAGCTGGCAACAATCTATTTTGTTGAGTATGTGTTGATGGGTAAGCGTAAGACTAGAAATGTATCTGAGCGGGTAATGAAAATCATTGATGATGATCAACTCTGCTCTTCTTTCCATTGGAGCTCTTTTTATTTTTAAAAGTTAGTCAACTCACTGAAAAGTTGCTTGAAGTCCAAACAAAATACTTCAGACAATGAGAATGAGAAAGAGAAGGACACTTATACTATACTTGGCTTTCCTTTTGCCTTCTATGTTTGGATAATGGAATTATTCCCAGCTTTCCAGGCAAAAAAGACTTTGTCAAATTCAGAGAATGCGAGTTTCCTAGGATGTTATGTTATTTAGATATGAAATCTCCGCATTAAGAGAGCCCTTGTAAAAACTACTTCCATAACGAAAAAGTAAGTTAATAGTATTAATGGCTATCCTTTTGTATATGTGTTTTGGTTCTAATACTGTCACGACCCGAAATCCCAACCGCGGGGCCGTGATGACGCCTAACACCGTATGTCAGGAAAGCCAACACAACATATAGTTCAAGAGAAGGAAAAGCAATAAAAGATTGATACTGGTCAATAACATAACATAAACCACCCCAAGATCCAATGTCACAAGTACATGAGCATCTAGATCTATCTAAATACAAGGTTTCAAAAGTAATACAATACTGTCCGAAATAAAATAAAAATAATACAATAAAATAGGAAAGTGACTTCTAAGGCATGCAAATGGGATGCAGCTCTACCTCGAGTCACTAACTGGTATATGCTAAGCGCCTCTTGGGACTCCGTTGGTACCAACATCAAAATCTGCACAAGAAGTACAGAAGTATAGTATGAGCACAACCGACCCAATATACTCAGTAAGTGTCGAGCCTAACCCCGACGAGGTAGTGACGAAACTAAGATAAGACATATACTAAAAACCTATGCAGATGTATATATAAAACATTAGAAATAACAAGTAAAGCATTAAAAGTAATAACGGGGTAGGGACATATAAAGGGGGCAACAATAAGAACATTAAGTACAGAATTACCAAGTATGTCTCTTTCTTAAATAAGCAACAAAATCGCCAAGTGAAAGTTACAATCCAAGTATCAAGTAAAAGCAATGAAATCATCAAATTGCATGGCAGCACCCTTCATGCTTTTACCCTCATCCTCACCATATAATATAAATGCAATTGCACGGCATTACTTTTCGTGCTTTTACTCTCATCTTTACCATGTAATATAAATGAATAAAGCATGTGCACGACATCACCATTCGTGCTTTTACTCTCATCCTCACATGATAATAATAGAGCAATCAAGTGCACGACACCACCCTCCGTGATTTGAGCCTCACATTCACGCAATCAATGATAATAATATGAAAATATGGCACGTTAACACTCTTCGTGCTTTTCACTCTTCCTCACCAAGCAATAATAATAACCCAAAGTATCAAGCAAGGTGGGAAGTAAATTTCAACTTCAACCATGGTGCTAGAATAAGCAAATTCAACTTTCAATATCACAACAATCTCAACTTGAGAGATGAACATGAAAGCGAACAATTAAAGAATAAACAATCTAGCTAAGACATGGAAAGCATAGTAAATGAATCAACATGGTACAAACAAGACAAATTCCACCCGCATGTTTTAACCCATGACAACATATATATACTAGTCACCTTGCATATATGCTATCCCCACACTTAGTTCATATAGCAAATAGACCAAACAAGTCCTAATTTCCTAAAATCAAAGTTAACCACGACACTTACCTCACTCCGCAACCATATCAACAATCAACCACGGCTTTGCCTTTTGAACAAGCCTCCAAATCAATCAAATCTAGCCAATTATAGATCAAATAATTCAAAACCCGATTACCCATTCACTCCCGAGTCCGGTTATGTGATTTGTTTCGAAATGTGACCTCAATTTGAGGTCTAAATCTCAATTTTATAAAATCCCTAAATTCTTCCCAAACCCCCTAATTTCTGCCATGAAATTCATAGATTTGATGTTAAAAATTCATGAAAAGTAATTGAAACTGATTGAAAAGTAACTAGAGATGCTTACCAATGAATTTGGGAAGAATAAGTTCTTCAACAATCACCTCTAGAGAGCTTAGGGTTGAAAAAAAGGTGTAAAATGAGCTAAGTCCCAATTTCTCAATCTTTTACCCAGTTGCAAATGTCGCATTTGCGAACACTTTTTTGCAAATGCGAGACACTGGTTGCAAATGTGAACAGTACATCAGATACATAGAAGTTGCAAATGCGACAAAACCTTCACATTTGCGAAGGTCCCTCCTTCCACAAATGCGAACTAAGCTTTGCTTTTGCGAAGTTTCCCCAAAGTTGCCACTTGTTGATCTTCTAGCTGACTTACCTAAGAAGGTGCATATGGACATCAAGAATGAGGCAACTAGAGTCATGAGGACTGAATGGGTGACCATTAAATACGATTACCTGCCCAAATATTGTAAAGAATGTAAACTACAGGACCATGACATGATTGATTGTTAGAGGCTTCATCCAAAATTAATGAATAACTCTGCTGAGCAACAGGCTGGGAATGAGACTGAGAAACAGGTTGATCAGGCTATTGTACCAGCAAATTTGAATCAACGGGGACCTTTAATGATTCTGTCGAGTGGGAAAGTTGTAGGCAATGTGACTGGTAATGGGAAGGAACAATGGAAAGAAGTTAGGGATAACCGTGCTAAAAATGTTGTTAATAGAAGGAAGCTTAAAGAACTACTGGAAAAGAAATAGTTCCAGTTATTCAAGTTGAAGGGCAGCAGATGCAAGTGAGAAATAAATTTGCAGTATTGGAAGTTGAGGAAATTGGGAATGAGAATATTACTGTAGTGCAGAAGCACATTCAAACTGATAATAATGCTTTGGTAGTGCAGAATAATGGGGGAGATCATGAGGCTAACAATCAGCTGGTAGTAGTAGAAGATGGTAATAATCGAACTCCTAGACCTAGTCCAGTTCCTACTGGGAAAACACTAGTGAATACCAACAATGTTCAAAAAAGTCCAAATCCTACTCCTAAGGATACTAGGATAATTTTAAACCCTGCAGCACCTAGATTCATTCCTACTTCATCTGAGATTAATGCAACAAAAGAGGCTAATGTTACAAAGAAAGGCAATCATGATGTGGAGAAGAGACAAGACACTTTAAAGGAAACCACAACTCAATGGGTTAATCGAGCTTTTGTTACCAACAATGTCACTATGAATCAGTCATGCCAAGAAATACCATCACAGTCACTTGATACTGTTGCACTTGCTGAGCAGGAATTGTTGAAGGAAAAAATCAATTTCACAGGTGGAAGGCTGTAGTGTGATCAGGAGGAGGATGATTAAGATGAAGGTGATTTATGGAGAAAGATAATGCTATTTTGGAAGCTGAGGATAAGCCTCAAGGATAAGAAATCAGTGTTAATGGAAAAACTAGCAAAGATGATGTGCATACAATTGAGAAGGTTTCAAAAATAACTGATGCTTCAGCTGAGGTTGAAGGTTCAAATCCAAAAATGCAAAATTTAACTAATAGCTCTAATACAGCTTCTATACCAAAAGCATCTATTGAACCAATTGATCCTGGTGATTCTGGTGGATCCTGGTGATTCTGGTGGAGGTGAGAAGCAGCAAAGTGCAGATAAGGTGATTGAAAATCAAGTTCATGCTATCTTGGAATTGATGCAGAATCCTGAAGGTATTACAAATACAAGCCTTAATGTTGTTGAACAGAAGATCAAGGAAAATACAGAAAAAAGGTTTATTCCTAAGCCTGCTAAAATGGTTGTAGCACCTCAACAACAGAAGAAATTGGAGGATAATACAGCAGGTAAGGGAAGATATTTGTATGCAGAATCAACATGCCAAAATCTCATGAATGTGTCTAGGTAAGGGGACTTATCTCCTAGACATATAGAGAAAAGAAAATCAGTTGGTCGAGGCAGAAAAAAGCAAGTGAAGGAACCTAATGTACAACCAGCTGGAGTCCAAATAAGGAGGACTATGTCTAAATCCTTTAATTAGAGATGCATTCTCTACTATGGAGCATTAGATCAGTTAATACACAAAGAGACTTTGAAAGGCTCATAACAATGCATAGAAAATACCATTTTCAGTTCATAGGAGTAATGGAGCCAATGCAGCAATCAAGAAAACTGGATAGATACAGGAGGCAGATAGGTTTTGCACAGGCTATTGTGAACACTTCTAATAAAATCTGGGCTTTCATAGACAAAAAATATTATGTAACAGTGGAGATTGATTCAGTGCAACAACTAACTCTAAGGCTATTTGATACAGAAGAGAAGAAAGAGGTTATGCTCACACTAATCTCACTACAAGAAATTGAGGATACAACGATATTTATTTAGTGACTATTGAAATAAATGTCGGACAAAAGAATTTTTTGACATTTATGATAAAATATCGTAAAAACTACGACATTTGATATAAATTGTCATAGAAACAATGACATTTGATACAAAATATCGTAAAAAAATGACATTTGATACGAAATGTCGTCGGAACAATGACATTTTTGAAGAAATATCGTAAAAAGTACGACATTTGCTACAAAATATTGTAAAAACTAGACATTTGATACAAAATATCGTAAAAAAGATGACATTTGGTACAAAATGTCATAAAAACGATATTTTATGCAATATTTAGTAAAAATACGACACTTATATCAAATGTTGTAAAAACATTTTGATACAAATGACAAAAAATATGACCATACTTTAAATGTCATATTATTTGTCGGTAGTTACGAACATTTACATCTACTATTGAAAATTTCTCTAATTTTTCGAATTTTAAATCATTCTTTGTCTGAAAAAAATCATCTTTTATATTTAATATTTAATTAGTGATAATTACTTACAACATATACGATTTTTCTATCTCTTCGAGGTAAGGGTAAGGTCTGCTTACACTCTACCTTCCCCAGACCCCACTTGTGGGATCTTACTGGTTGTTTTTGTTGTTGTTGTTGTTGTTGTTATTGTATAAACGATTTCTCTTATTATTGATTAATATTTTAAAATGTTCATCTAGGACTAGCTCCTGGGCTAAGCATTTGCAACAACTCAAGTGTAGGGCTTAATTTGTGAGGCTTATACCCCAAACATATGATTATGCGCCCTAAACACGCCGATCGCTCCGCGTTCGAGGCTCGCTCAACAATTACTAAATATATCATATGTTAAATTTTCTAATTAATAGTGTTGACCCTCAAAATACATTAACAATTGAATGATCTTAACTCAAATAACGAGTCATAGTATTACATATTTACTAAGTGAGAACATCGTGAGGGTGAATATCATTTGAACATTTTTTTTGAATATATCTATATAGCCGAACTTTATATCTTCACTCGCTATAATTGGTTTTTGTTATTAGTTTTTTATCTCCCAAAATTATTATGAGACTTTTATTATTTTACTATTTAAAAGTAATTTTATATTTATTTATGAAGGAGTAATATTTTGAATTATAATATTGATAAAGTTGATTGATTATTTACTTTTAGGAAGGTAACTAAATTTGTAGTTTGATAATAATATATAACTTTTAGCCTTTTAGGGAACTAATCAAATGTGTTTTTTGATAATAATTTTAACACTATTGCATTATTTATACTTTTAAAACTGTTAGATATTTTGTTTTTTTATGAGTTTGCTTAATCCTTTGATTTTTTAAACTTTTAATCTACTTTCTATCTTTTTATTTTCTTTTCGATTTCTTAAACTAAAAATATGAAGATTCATGAAGCTTGCACCTCACACGATAGTAAATAAAATTTCCATGTCGTATCACGTATGCCTCGCATTTTAAAATATTGTGCCTATTTAAAACTTTTTATTAAAATATATATGTTTAGTAAAAAAATATATATTATTATTACTACTACTTACTAGATGTTGGATTTATTTAAAGATGAAATATTTAAAATAAAACAAAAATATTGATACAACCAAGGAACCCACAATTGACCACAATTTAAAACATAAGTGAAATTAGCCGTACTCCAAGCCTTAGAAGTCCTCAGTACCTATCCGCTCCTTTCTCGATCTAAATCTGGAATCGGGTTTGGCTCAAAATCTCAAATTGGGTTTGGCCAGAATTTTTACAAGGAGCTATGTATGGAGAGTATTGGAGATTCAGAAGGAAAAAATTTTGGCGGTAAGAATCTTGCTTACCTCCTCCCAATTCTAAAAAATACAGTTTCCTTCCTTAGTTATAATTCTTCAAAAAACCTAATTTTTTACAATTGGCTGTGCTATAATAGATACTTGGAGTAGAAAAAAGTTTTATCACCGAGGTTTTTGCTGCTGAGATTCACAAAGCTTATTTTCTACAAAGTCAAGGTACCAGTTTAGTTAACAGATTTCTTTTTTTTCCTTAGTTATTTGGATTTGGGTTAACAGATTTCTTTCTTTTTCTTAATTGTTCGGATTTGGGTTAAACATTTTCTTTCTTTTTCTTAGTTGTTCAGATTTTTTTTTGAAGAATGTTAATCTTTTTAACCTGATAAAGGAAGAGATTCCCGTAGGTTGTTTGACCAACATAGAAATAGTATATTGATTTAAATATAAAAGAACAGATAAATAATAACGAACACAATAGACCTAGATTTTTATAGGCAACTCTAACTTATTTGGGGATGAGACATAGTTTGACAAATTGATGGATGGAAGAAAGTTCATTTATTTGGGGCAGTTCTTTAATTTATTTTGCTTTATTCATATCTCTAATATAAGATTTTTGTGTTCTAAAAATACTTACTAGGTTTCTTCTTTCCTAGTTGTTTAGGCTATTTAAGTTTGCTTGCAAAGTATGTTTGTAATACTTAAACTTTATGTATAGAAATAATGGTACTATTTGAAAAGATTGGATTAGTATGATGTCATTTACTAGTTCAATCTAAAATAGTGCTAAATAAAGTTCAATCGAACATCAATTTGATACTTATTTTTTAAAAGTTATATTTACTCAAGATGTTAATTATGGTATTCTATAGTTTGATTTTGCTTAGTCATGATAAAATATTATATATTGTGGCAATGGAGTGAACTAGTTTGTAAGATTCACTAGTTTGTGATAGGTTTATGATAACTCAATGGACGATCACCAACAATCACTATCACATGTTTCAGTTGTTCACACAAAGAAGGTGAGTTCATCAACTCATTTTAACTATATCTTTTTAACTATAAATTACGAATTGATGTTACTATGGTTGCAGCCTTAGTTTATTGATTTTACTTTCTATTCGTGTCTAATTTTAACTTAAGAAAGTTATGTATATGTTTTTTGGGTATGTACCTCACATGGGTTTCAGGGATAGTTGCATTCCCATTTTAAAGAATCTTGGATTTGTAGCTTGTGCTATTTTGGGAAAATGTTAATTATAATCTTTTATGTGTCTACATTATATTGGAGTTATTGCCTAAGGGTGTAATTGTGCTAGTTGCACTTTAACCAGATGGGCTCCGATAATTTCAAAAGAACAATGCTTTGTTTAAGCACACATAGTCGGTTTAAGTTATTGGTAAAAACTTTGCAGTGACCGAGTATTTCTCCTTTTCTTGCATATGTGCATTTGATTGAAATTCAAGCTGTAATAAACGTGGGTGGTCAGTAATAGTGGCTAACGTTTGTGGCACTGTGATGATCATAGAGGCTAGCAGTCGGCCCTAAGCCAGCAGGGGAAGTCAGAGTGGATTAGTTTTAATAGCCTGGGTTATCATCTTCATTGTTTCTCTCTAGCCAATTCCACACCATTTTCCCCATCTTCTTAACTGAATTATCTCTAGCATATTGACTCGGTGGTCTTTTGTAGGGACATGGGTTAGTCTCCCTCTTTCAAGTAACTTTTATTGATAGGGAGCTTTCTTTAGGACAATTCCATGTAATCCTGTGACCTAAAGAAGTTAATGCGACAATCAAATCTAAAAGGCGGTTTATGTTTGCCACATTTAGTTGCACAATTTGATTTATCTCTGCCATGAAAAAGAAAAATTACTTTACCAAGGGCTTAAGGATTAAGAAAATGTTGTATTGGATTATGTAAAAGTTATTTTCTTATGTTTGTGGTTGGAGTGCGGCTGATTGGTCGTATAAAATAGGTCACACCGTAAGTTTTTACAAGTTTATTTTTGCTCATATATTTGATTCAATTGTTCTTTATTCACATAGAAGGTTGGATTATTTTTTAACATCATATGATGTTTGATTTATAAGTTATTTGGTTTCTTCTCTTGCATATTTCTTATAAGGTTCAGAATTCTAATGTCTGCCTTTTTTCTTTTTTTTGGGATATGTGGCTATTATGTGCTGCTTGAGTGTAAAATAATTTGAAGGGTATATTCTGATGTATGGTTCATTTCAGCTAGCTAAATTGATCCCTTACTTAAGAGATAATTAGTGGGCAGTTTTACTTGGCATAGAAGTCAAATTTACTTTATCTTATTTAGCGACCTTATCTTCCAAATGCAATTAATAGAAGTATCTTGAGTGATTTTGGAGATGTCATTACTAATATGAAACATATTATAAAGGGTTTTGATTGAGAAATTTTTATTAGTAGTTAAGTTCCAGTATGTTGATAAGATTCCCATCAAGCATGATTTTACCCTCCTACATAAGGTATTTGTACTCTTGTAGAACCTGGAAGAAAGAGTAAGTTAAAGACTCTTGCCTAGATCAGGGAAATAAAGATCTATGATTGAAACGCCATCATATTAGGAAATAAAAATTATTATTTGACTTTGTCCTGTTCTTTATATCTTGTATTCATAATTTTCTAAACTATACCAATCTTATATTTTTTCTCAGGTTAACATAATCAAGAAGACCGGAGTTAGTGAAGTTGGCACAAAGAAAAAGAAGCGGGTAAGTTTGAAAAAATTATAAGATTCTTGTTCTTCCTTTTCAAAGGGAGAAACCCTTCATGTTATAGTTTACAACAACAACAACAACAACCCAGTATAATCCGCTAGTGGGGTATAGGGAGGGTAGTTTGTACACAGACCTTACCCCTACCCTAGGGAAGAGAGGCTGTTTTCGATAAACCCTCGGCTCCCTCCCTCCAAGAACTCCCCACCTTACTCTTGGGGTGACTCGAACTCACAACCTCTTGGTTGGAAGTGGAGGGCGCTCACCACTAGAGCAACCCACTCTTCATGTTATAGTTTACAAAACTTATATAACATTCATTAGTTTTCAACTCACTATACCATTTACGGAAACTAATATTTCAAAATTCAACCCTTCTCATTATGATATTAGATTATTTCCGTTGTTGTTGGGTTTGGGCGGTTACGTTTACTTTGTTGGATTTTTTGCTTTATGTTGTTGTTTCTTTCTCTCTTCAGCTGCTAGTATTACATTCATTATCAATTTGTTTCTCTTTTAGAACCTCAATCAGTTATTATTTTTGGTATTCCAATTGTTTTAGAGAAGGAAATAATTCACTTTATTAAAAAGTTATAATTCTTTTTTTTATGACTTCTTGTGCAGCATTTTTGAAGGAAGTGATACATGTCAATTACTGGCAATGAAAAGCTTAACCTGTGGAGAGCTGGTTTTATAAGATTTAGTCTAGAAGTTAAGGAAATTAATTCGAATTAGGAGTGATCTTAATGTACTTACACGTTGAAGTTACTATCTTTTATGATTTAGTTATATTTGAGTTTTACATGAGAACAAATTATTTGATTTGACATTATCTATCTTGTACTAAGTACATTTTATATTGCTACTTTATTCTTTGGTTACAGTATTAAAAAAATTTGCTTTACATTTATTTCATGTTTGTTATAAAAGTTGACATTTGTGAATGTAAATGTATTCATGATGAAACTAAACAGAGCATTATTATTTACATTCTAGAAAATATGATACTTACATTAATTTAAATGTCAAACATTTAATGCATCATTTTGCTATGTTGTAAAAGATATGTCACTAATTTTTTTAATGTCATTCACGTAAAGTGGATACGACATTTTGTATATGTTGTGAATTTTCTTATTGACATTTACCAAAATGTCGAAAATTTCAATACGACATTTTGTGAAGATCATACGTCAAAAATTTTAATTGACGTTTCTCCTAGATGTCGTAAATTAAATGTCGTAACATTCTTACCGATATTTACCTAAATGTCGTAAATTAAATGTCATAAATTTCTTATTGACATTTACCTAGATGTCGTAAAATAAGTGTCATAAATATTTTATTGACATTTACCTAAATGTCATAAAATAAGTGTCATAATTTCTTACTGACATTTACCTAAATGTCAGAAAATTACCGACATTGAAATTAACGACATTTGATGCAAATGTAAATTAAATGTCGGTAAATGAATTTGTGACATTTAAACAGCTTAGTACGACATTTATTAAATGTCGCCGTATCTCCACTTTCATGTAGTGTCTATGCTAAGTGTGATGCTATAGAGAGAATTGAGCTCTGGGATTCTTTGTATTACCTAGCTAGAGACATGACTATACCATGGCCGGTAGGGGGGATATATGGGATGAAGAAGAAAAGTTTGGAGGCCTACCAGTCTCATTTAATGAAGTAGCTGACTTTAGACATTCTATGAACACGTGCAACTTATCTGATCTGGGGTTCAAAGGAAGTATCTACACTTAGTGGAATGGAAGAGCAGAAGAAGACTGTATTTTCAAGTGATTGGATGGATGTTTTGAAAATATTGAGTTACAACAGTTGTGGCAAGGAATAGAAGTTGCACACCTACCCAAGATTGGTTCAGATCACTGCCCTTTACTGATCACATGTAATCCAGATGTTGTCCAAATTAAGAAGAGCTTCAGATTCTTATCTTTCTAAACAAAGCATGATACATTCAAGGTAGTTGTTAAGGAGAATTAGCAAGCATAGTTTCATGCCAATCCTTTTGTTTTGTTCAATCACAAGCTTAAGAAGTTGAAAAGGCACTGACATCATAGAGCAGGACAACTTATGGTGATATATTCCAAAAGATCTCGAGTATAGAAGAGGTGGTAAGAGTTCATGAAGCACAATTTGAATTCAGTCCTACTTTGCAAAATAAAGAAAGATTGCAGAAAGTCCAGGCAGAGCTGTTTAGATATTTAGCTTTGGAGGAGCAGTTTTGGAAGTAGAAATCAGGGATGACCTGGTTTAATGAGGGTGACAGTAATATCAAATTTTCCATGCACATGTTAATGGGTAAAGGAAGAGATTACAATTGAAGAGAATACAAAATAGTGAAGGGAGCTGGATTGAAGATACAGAGGCAATGGCTGAGGAAGCAGTGAAGTTCTTTCAAGCTCAATTCCATGAATATAATGTGCCTACACATTTTGGAAGTATCAATCATGTACCTCGTATGATCACTAGGGAACAGAACCAGAACTTGACAAGATTACCTACTGCACAGGAAGTGAAGCAGACAGTGTTTGGACTTAATGGAGACTGTGCTGGGGTCCTGATGGATTCAATGGCAACTTCTTTCATGTCTGCTGGGATATAGTTGGTGCAGATGTGGTGGAAATATTGAAGGCATTCTTTACTGGCAGGAACTTCCTAGTTTCATTACCCATACGAACCTAGTGCTATTACCAAAGAAAAAAGAGATCAACACCTTCTCAAACATGAGGCCAATAAGCCTCAGTAACTTCATAAACAAAGTCTTCTCTAGAGTCATTCATGAAAGACTAGCTGGTTTGCTTCCCAATCTTATTTTTTATGAACAGGCAGGCTTTGTCAAAGGTTGAAGCATTGTTGAAAATGTCCTGTTAACTCAGGAAATTATCACAGATATTAGGTTGAGAACTAAGGCAGGACCTAATGTAGTTATCAAACTAGACATGACAAAGGCGTATGATAGATTGTCATGGATCTTTTTGACAAAGGTGCTGCGAAGGATGGACTTTGATGAGAGATTTATTGGCCTAGTGCTTGGAACTATCTCAAATAACTGGCACTCAGTGGTTATAAATGGGCAGCTTCATGGACTTTTCAAGTCGACTAGGGGGGTCAAGCAAGGTGATCGTCTACCACCTGCCTTGTTCATCATTACAGCAGAGGCATTATCAAGGGGATTGAATGCTCTTCATTTGAACTTTTATTTTTGTGGTTATGGTTTGCCTAAATAGAGCCCCAAGATCAACCATTTGGCTTATGCAGACGACACAATAATTTTATTCTCTTCTGATGAATCTTCTCTGCATTTGATAATGGAAGTACTGGCAGCTTATGAGGTAGCATCTGGTCAGTGGATAAACAAAGCTAAATCAGTTGTGTACATGCATCACCTTACTGATGAAGCTGTGATAAGGAAGGTAGAAAGAGCAACTGGAATAGGGAGGCAAGAGTTTTCATTCATCTACTTGGGATGTCCAATCTTTTATGCTAGAAGAAAGCTAGCATATTATCAAGGACTCATCATTAAAGTAAGATACAGTCGTGGAAAGGGAAACTATTTTCTATAGGAGGTCGAGCAGTTTTAATCTCTTATGTCCTACAAAGTATGCCAATACACCTACTCTCAGCAATCAATGCACCTGGATTTGTGATCACCAAAATACATAAGCTTATGGATAGATTCTTTTGGAGTAACTTAGTTGATGGGAGGAGCAGAGATTGGGCTTCTTGGGATAATCTATGTTTGCCATATAAAGAAGGAGGAATAGGTTTTAGATCATTGCACGATGTGTCTAAAGCTTTATTTTGCAAGCTATGGTGGAATTTTAGAACGAAGCCTTCCTTGTGGAGTTCATTCATGAGCCAAAAATATTGTAAAATGTTGAACGCTATGGTAGTTCCTTGGAGGGATGGGTCACATGTGTGGAGGAAAATGTTAGAATGTAGAGACTACATAGAGCATTAAATTGCATGGCAGCCAAAAATGGTCTCATCTCTCTTCTGGTTTGAAAACTGGACAGACTTAGGTAATCTACATTTTGTAACTCCCCCAGATTTCTTGTGGGATGAAATAGTTCAAAATGTATATGAAGTGGTACAGGGGAATAGGTGGAATATAACTCGTTTAAGGGAACTGTTACCTGAGGATTTGGCTGACTATATATAGAACAATCTGAAGCCTCCAGTTCATCAAGATACTTTAGACAAACCTATGTGGAAGCTTGAACCAAGAGGTGAATTCAATGTTAAGTCTGCATAGGAATATGTTAGGAAAAGAAAAGATCCAAGCACTGCATATAGGAATATTTGGGTGAAGGTTCTGCCATTCAAAGTATCCTTCTTCATATGGAAGGTTTTGAAAAATAAGTTACCATTGGATGATTTCTTCAAGAGGTTGGGATATTTAATGGCATCAAAGTGCTGGTGTTGTGTGCTACCACAAGAAGAAACAATGTCACATTTATTTTTCACATCATATACTGCCAGAAAAGTGGCATTATTTTATTGCAACTGCAGGAATTGCTGTGGAAGGATTGGCATTCCTTCAAGCTATCGTGAAATGCTGGACAGTGCAGGTTATCCCAAGGCTGCAACCAACTCTTCAAGATCTGCCTTCGATCATTGTTTGGGAATTATGGAAAAGGAAAAATGGTTATAAGTATGGGGATCCAGTTTCTGTCAATAGGGTGATATACCAAGTCTCAACTATGCTTCAATCACCGGTGAAACACAGGAAACCAAGCATGCAGAATGTCCCACACAAATGGCCAGATTTAATAAACATGATGGAGCAGTACACTCCTAAGTTGAAATACACTAAAGTTCTCTGGGAACTTCCTGAGCAGGGCTGGATAAAAAGTGAATACAGATGGTGCATCAAGAGGCAACCCAGGAAGGAGTTCATTTGGTTATGTCTTGAGTAATGAAGAAGGGAATGTTGTCTATGCATGTGGCAAAGAGATTTAGGAAGGAACAAATTCAGAAGCTGAAGTAAGAGCCATTGTAGAAGCCTTGAAATACTGTATGGACAATGACTACATACTCATTGACTTACATATAGACTTGATGATAATCAAGAATGTGTTACAAGGGGTATGGGTTGTCCCATGGACAGTTGCAGCAGAAGTGGAGGAGATAAAGGAGTTAATGGAAGGATGTAATCTGAAGCTCTCACACACACTCAGAAAAGGCAACCAATTAGCAGATCACATTGCTAATATGCTCTAGACACAGGACCTTTGAAATGCCACTGTTTCTGGGATTTGGATGTCAAAGGGAGAAAGATTGTGAATAGTGATAAGTTTCAATGCCCATATCTAAGAGTGAAGGTTGCAAGAAGCTAGAAGGAGAGGAGGAAAGAAGTAGCAGGAGCATGAGGAATGCTGGGAACACACTAGATCATCATGCTCAAATCCATATGGAAGAGAGTATGGTGATAAATTTTACTAACCTAGTTTTCTTTTTTGCAGGGAATGTTACTGTGGTCATGCCCTATCCTTTGAACAACTCCCATTTGGTGGTATTAGTACTATGTACTCATTCCAATGGGAGAGAAGCAGGGGTAGACACAAGCATGGCATTGGAGATACTCAGCAAAACACTAAGATATTACGTGCTTCTTGGGAACTTTGTCACGAGAATTTCCATGTTCATGGTTCTATTTTGATCAGGAATGTAATTAACTCAGCAATTGCTTGAAGATACAAGCTGTCAACGATCCAAAAAGACACAAGACACAGTCACTGCCCAGATTTACATGCACAAGGCAGTGTATTTCAAAGGAATTCACAAGATGCACAAGCTGGACAATAGGTAGTTGCTTTATACCAACAACACTACTAACATGCAAAGAAGTTGTTCTTGAAGAGAAGTCACACATGTGGTCAAGGATTGAGCTGCAATTCTGGACACAAGAGACCACAGTTATAGCATTGCCCAGATTCATAAGGTCGAGGCAGGGTAGTTCATTGGTTTGCACGGGCTATACTAGATAGATATCAAGGAACTGCTCTACATCAATAATACTACTGAGCTACAAGGAAGGTTTTGTGGAAAAGGACTCATATTCAAAGATAAAAATCAAGAGGAAATCCTGGACATCATGGAAGATATCTGGTACTCAGCAACTTCAAGGGACTATCTGACCTGCTGTACTTATACTATGGAGCTGGTGTTTTCATTCACTGGATGCGCTGGATATGGCACTTCAAATTCTGGAGATGAGTCATGGCCACGTAGCTGAGTTTTATACAAAATGTACCATAGAAAAGTGGATCACAACCAAAGAAAACGAGTATTCTTTACAAATAAAGTTGCATTAAGTTTTCAGCCCCACCGAGAAGATGTTCGCAATGCTTTGCTTGAGTCGGCAACATTTGGACGTTTCAAAATTACTACCTTTTTAGTTTTCATCTATTATTACACTACTCCTACATGTATTTCATAGCAGTAGCCATTAGTTTTCTTTTATTATTTTTTGGTCTGATTTAATTGAACAATTTGTAATTTTGACCCAATTTAGGAATTATTAATTAAAATAGCTACTACGTGAACAACCTAGTAGTATAATTTGCCAATATATATATTTCAAACACTATTGATCGCCAATCACCGGCAACGATGTCAAAATTTGCCGAGCGCAAAATACATACTTAAATATGCTCGCTAGTCGAATATAATATAGTATAATATCGTATCCACAAGGATTGGAGTTAAATATTATTATCGTAGTTTGTAGCTAGATTACTATCCAAGATGATCAACAGTTGAGAATTATGTGATTAAAACTAAAATTAACTAAGAATCTAGAACTAAACTATGACAATCGCAACAAAAGTAAGCAAGGAAGATATCAATGGGAGAAAATAGGGGTTGATTGGATAGGTGCAAGATAATTGTGTGAGATTTAACTCTAGTTAATTCAATTCTAATATTCGAGTGAGTCTCTCGAATTCACTCAATTATTAGTTCAAACTTTTAGTAGAAACTCCTCTCTCGATTAAGTCTCAACTCACAATGTGAACCAATTTAAGCTCGGTGAAATTATGCAAGAGTTCGTAGTGGATTGGTCTGTAGGAGAAACTCTCTCGATTATCCTCCTAACTAGGTCTAAACAATAATTCAACTAGACTCTTTCGATTACTAAGAAGAATTAATGAATTCAACCAACAAGATAATGCAAGATATCACAAGTATGCCTCTCTCGATTACATGAACATGTGAATATAGATGCAATAATTAAAACACCCAAAACGATTCAATGCATAACAACTAGAGTTAATATCCATAAACAAATATCAATACACCAAATTCATCAATCCCTAAAGAGAACTACTCCATAGATATGGAGTAATTCATCACAAATATAAAGAAAAATATAAAACCATCCAAACTCTTGTCTTGAGTGAGGATTGAATGATGAATTCCTTGTGCTTTCTCTTCTCCACCTCCTTCTTCACCTCCTTCAGTCTTAGATGTATCCAAAGTCCCAAAAAAAATATTTTTCCATGTATTTATACTAAGTAAGGTCGGGCCCAAACGAAAACAACTTTTCTTACGCAAAATAGGACAATTGCTCTGTAAAATTTGCACAGGCACGCCGCATGGGGCGACGCACCAGGCGGGCGGCAGTGGGAAACTTCAGAGAGCATGTAATTTGATAGGAGCAGGAATTTGCACTAGCGCATCGCACAGTGTGTCGCATTAGTGTAAATTTCTCAAAGTACGGATTTTGCTTCTATTTTGACATCCAGACTTGGTCCTCGACCCCGAACACGATCCCGGCTTAATCTCTTGGGCTTTTACTCAAACTTCAAATCTCCAAATCATTCGAATTAGCTTCATAACATCTATATCACTCAAAATCACTCCTACAAGGCGTAAAACACACAATAAGTGCAAAACACTAGCCATTAAAGCTCAAACTCAATTAAAGTACAGTAAATTATAGTGCAATAAGCGACTAAAACATGTAATTATCGCCTACCATCAATGTATTTATTGAAGTTAGAACTTTTGGAAGTTAAGAGGTAGATTTTATTGTTGATTCATGGTTTTGATGATAAATGTGGTGTTTTGAGAATTTGTATAAGTTTGGATAAGGTATTAGGACTTTTTGGCATAATTGAACAGGGATCCGGGAGCCTCGGGTGTGTTTTAGAATGATTTTGGAGCATTTTGGTGTCATTTGGCAATTCAAGTTTTGGTGCATCGATGCAACGACCCGGCCGATCATTTTATTTATTTGAACCTCATTCCCCTATTTGATGCTTCCCATATGCTTCTTATTTTTTTATGACTTGCGGGGATGGCTGGTTTTCTTTTGAGAAAGTTTCGGAATGGATTGGAATACTTAGATCCAAGGTTGGAAGCTTAAGTTATAAAAGTTGACTGAGGTTTGACTTTTATGTGAACAACCTCGGAATGGTATTTTGACAATTTCAATAGTTTTTTTTGTGATTCTGAACTGAGGCGTATGTCCTAATTTAGATTTGGAGGCTCCTAGGTTGATTTGCCTCTATTTGATGAAAGTTAGAAATTTGAAGGTTTGGAAGCTTTATAGGTTTGACCGGTAGTTTACTTTGATTTTATCAGGTTCATATTGTTGTTCTAAGGGTTGGAATAGGTTTATTATGTCATCTGGGATATGTGTGCAAACTATTGGGTTATTCCAAGTTTGTTTGGCATGGTTCGGCATGAGTTTTAAAAGTTGGAGGTCGATTAGTTCATTAAGCTTGAATTGAGGTGTGATTTATAGTTTTGATATTTCTTTGTGTGTTTGAGACCTCGAGTAGGTCCGTGTTATATTTTGGAACTGGTTGGTATGTTTGAACAGGGTCTGAGGGGCTTGGGAGTATTTCAGATGGATTTCGGATCATTTGGAGCTTGTTGAAATGCTGAAGATTGCAGGTGTGTTTGGTATGCTTCACTATAGTTGAGCATGTCTCACAATCGCAAATGCTTATTTTGGAGCAGCAGTATTTTGTTATTCGTGTTCGCAAAGATGGCATCACGTTCGCGATGTATTGAAGCAGTTGGTCTTCGTGTTCGCGTGCGAAGGGTTCGCGTTCGCATAGATGAGAGCTATGTTGGGAGTCGGCTGGGGCTAAGCCTTCGTGTTCACGATGGGTTGACCACGTTCATGTAGGCCAGTTGATTTTGAGCATCGCGTTCGCAGGTGGCAGACCGCATTCGCGAAGAGAATTTTTGAGCTTGGGTCAGTTTATGCTTCGCGAACGTGAGTCTTGGGCCACGTTTGCGAAGGGTATCACTGGGCAGAATTATAAGTTATCTAATTTTAAGACCCATTATTTTATATTTTTAGCCCTTGACTTGGAGAGGGGCGCTTTTTGAAGGGTGTTTTCACACAAGGTAAGAGGGTAAATGATTTTTACTTTATTTTTACATTATATTTTGATTACCCATGGATTATTACACATATATTATGATTTTTAAGGAGATATTTGGGACTTTTGTCTATGATTTTGGAGAGTGAAAATGGAGATTTGGACCCCAATTCAGAGAACCTTGATATTTGTACTCATATTCTAAAGGGTAGTCGGGATTTGTTACTTTTTTCTTGTTCCGGGAGGCAAGCCCAGGTTGACTTTTTGATATTTGATAAAGATTGGAGCTTTATTTCTTGGAGTGATTTTCTATAGCCGTGTTTGATATTGTTGAGTTATTTTTGACTAGATTCGAGCCGTTGGAGGTCGATTCGCATGGGGTGGGCTTTTTGGAGTATTGATTGTCGTACTTTGGGGTAAGTATCTTACCTAGGCTTGGCTTAAGGGTATTTTCCCCATAGATTTCAATGTTTGCTATGTGTTGAGTGCAATGCACCTACATGATAGGCTATGTTGCTATGTTGAGCTATTTGCCTTGATTGTAGACATACTTTCTTCAGTCATGATATTATATCTGTGTGTTATATCATCATTATGCATATGTCTTACATGTTATCTCACATGGCGTTGATATAATTTGTGTGGTTTAATGATTTCTGATATTGTGAGATATTAGCATATTGTGATTTAAGTGGATCAATGACAGAACTGGGGTCATAGAGCCATAATTATAATGATATTGAGGTGACGCATGAGCTAGGCCACATTATTGGGCTGAGTGGTATTGAAATTAAGGTGAAATGTACACCAGCCCATTTGGGGTGAGTTAGGATGATCGTTGACTTTTGATCCGATCAGCGCCTAGGCTAGGCTATGCCCCTCTGAAGTCATGTGATAACCTATGGTCTTTGGGCCATGTGAGTGCAGGCACTTGATATGTGCTGAGTGAGGGGCTTTATGTTAGGCACTAGTACAATGCTGAGAGTGTGCTTATTTGATGATTTCACTATGAATTCGTTGATTTTGGCATTGTTACTTGTCATGCAAGCATAGAAATGTATCTTCCTCATGCTAATTGAAATTCTATATCTTGAAATTGATGACCTAACTTTTTTTAAGCAAATAGACCACTAGGCAGCATGCCTAGTGTATTATATAAATATATGTGAAAGAAAACAAAGAATCCAAAATTACAAATTGTCGAAGAGAGTGTAAATAAAACTAGCCTAAAGCACAGAATTGATAAGTGCAAGTTACATCTGATGGCTTTGTCTATTCCTAACAAAGCATGATGCGTGTATCCACTAGCCAAGTGCAAAACCTCAATGTAGCACCTCTCACCAATCGCCAAGTTCTGATGTCCAAAGGTCAATGCTGATGTGAATTTTCAAACGACACCACTCAAAGTACTAGATGACAATTAGAAGTCTGGATATGATGCTTTATGTATGCACAGCATGATAGTAGTAGGAGTAGCCAAGCATATTTGTGATGTAGTTTTGAATACAAAAACAACCAAGCAAATCTAGGCATATCGTTTATGGTCACATTGAAGAGTATCCTCCCATCTGGCGATGCACCAGTCCCGGATTGAGCATTATGTAATGCTAATACCACTGAGTATTGGCACATCTCAATGCAGTAGGCAAACTCTCCAAAACAGTCTAGCACAATCAATCTGTGTAAGTGCAGCTTGACATCTCTGATCCCCTTGTGGTATACTTGTGATAATCTTTTTATTTGTACTGCATTGGGCACCCAACGGTATGTGGACTGAGCTACATAACTGTTCATGTATGTGAATAATACCTCAGCTGGTAGCAGTGAGTGCAACAGATGTAGATGCTCTACGACAGTTGAGAACCCATACAACATCAAGAAACCAACAGGTATATCATTTGTCTATGTTATCACCACTGGAGAGCAGCTTGATACTCTAGGTTGAGAACATCATTTTGCCAATACAAATGGATATTTGTTATACATTATACAGGTAAGATATGCATAATGTGTAATAATCAGAATATGAATTGGCAAAAGGAATTTATTTAACAGTCAGTTGATTTCCTTTTTGCACTCCTAATCCGAAGGTTAGGAATTTGTGCTTTGTCCATGTTCAGAAGTGTTTTTCATGCAGTAGGAAGAATTTGGAATGAATGAAAGGTGATATTACCTGCAAAAGAAAAAACTAAGTTAGCTAAGTAATCGGCAAGCACATTGCCCTCCTTAAGCACGTGTTGAAACAGGACATTGTAGCTATTCTTGATCTTCTTTATCCTCTTTACTTTTGTCCTTATATTCCATGGATATTACCATTCCCCATCAATGATCTTCATCATAACCAAAGAGACAGTTTCCATTATAAGGGGATGCAGCTGCTTCTCAACACAGTATATGAGCCCATGTAGAATTTCTTTTGCTTATTCCACTATGTTGGTTGTATCTAAGTAAGGGCAAGCACACTGCTTTTGCGTACATCAAATAACTAGAACTATCTCGTACACAGAATCCGTAGGAGCTAGGTCCAGGATTTTCTTTAGATGCCCCATCAGTGTTAGATTTGATCCACCTTTCATTGGGGAGCTGCCAGTTCATTCTTCTGGTCACTACATAAGGTTTGTAGCATTCAAAATATTTTATCATATCTAGCCATCTAGGATGTTTGACAGCCATGGGTACCTTACTTTTTCCAGAAAAAGCAAAGTCTTGTTAACCTTATGTATCACCCTGTTTGCAGAGACAGTTCCTCCATGCTTCATTGTGTTTATCCTCTCCCAGAGTTCCCAAGTAATAATTGTTGGTGCAGCCTGAAACAATGGCTTTAGTTTTGAGAAACATGGTTCATTCCACCATGCCCTTATCAGTTGATGTACCTAAACCATGTTCATTATAAACTTGCTTCCTGGATGAAATAATTCCACACTCTTTCTGCAGTAGCATTCTTGAGAAATAGATGCTGGAATGAATCCTCATATGGTTGTAAGCAACACCAGCACTCTGAGACAACCATATATCCATTTCTTCTCCATAGATCATCTATAGGAATCTTCCATTTCCACAATTTCCATATGAAGAAGGAGATTTTGAAAGGTAAACCTTTAGTCCATAGGTTTTTGTATTCTGGATTATTAGGAGCCCTATGCCTAAGTAAATCCCAAACACTACCAACAGAAAACTTTCCTGAGGTAGTTTGCATCCATTTAGGTGTATCCTAGTTCTAACTACTCTGATATTACTTTCCAAAGTTTACTACCTCTATTTTATGCTCAGCTATATCTTCTAGGAAAAGTTGATGAAGAAGTTTCTCATCCCATTCATTGCCATGCCTTAACTATGCCACCTCCTGTAGATCTTTATTGATATTGAATTCTTGGGGGAGGACATGATATAGAGCTCCAATACCAGTCCAATTTTCATGCCATATGTTGGTGGGACATGTATTCATCTTCTATAGGATTTGATATTTAGTTTCTTCTCTTGCTTTTAACATCTTTCTCCACACATGTGATCCTCCTCTAAACTGCACCACAGTAGGCATCTCCATTTTACAGTACTTATTCCATATAAAATTTGACCACAATGATTTAAGAGTCATAAACCTCCAGCATAGCTTGGCAAATAATGCTTTGGAAACATCAAAAAGAGACTTGAACCCTAATCCTCCTTGGTAGACGCAAATTTGTCCATTTTGACCAGTGCCTACATCTGCCTTCTTCCTTTGTACTCCAAAAGAATCTAGCAAATATCTTGTGTAAATGTTGAAGGACATTATTAGGAGGGTCCACTATTGATAGGATGTGAGTAGGTAAACTTTGAAGCACACTAGTTATGAGAGTTGCTTTGCCTCCAAAACATAGTACTTTACCTTTCCAGGAATGTAGCTTTGCTTTCACTTTCTTGATGAGATCATTTTAGTAGTCCTTCTTTTTCCTTGTGTAGAAAATTGGACACCCAAGGTACGTGAATGGGAATCTACCTTTTTGAAAACCTGTTATAGAACCCACAAAATCAACTAAGTTCCTTGCCACCTTACCATGCGAGTAATGAGAGCTCTTAGTCTTGTTAATAAGCTGACCTGATATTTGTTCATATAGGGTGAGTACTTCCATCACTTTCCTTAGAGAGTAAGGGTCTGTAGAAGAAAAGATTATTGTATCATCAGCATATGCCAAGTGGTTTAGTGGATCTTTCCACTATGGCATTCCAAAACCTATGAGCCTCTTGTCTTCAAATAGTTTGTTCAGTGATCTTGACAGAACTTCTGTAGAAAGAATGAACAATGATGGTGATAAAGGGTCACCTTGTTTCAGCCCTCGACTGGATTTGAAAAACCCTGAAGCTTGACCATTTATTAGAATCGAATACCAGTTATTAGCCAATAAGTTCCATATCATGTTTATAAATTGTTTAGAAAATCCCATCTTCCTAAGAACATGTAACAAGTATTTCGAGGAAACCGTGTCATATGCCTTTTCCATATCAAGCTTGATGACCACATTAGCTGGTTTTCCTCTTAACCTTATATTAGTGACAATCTCCTCAGTGAGCAAGATATTTTCAAATATGCTCCTTCCTTTCACAAAGCAAGACTGGTTGTGAAAGATTAGTGATGGAAGGATCTTCTCCAATTTGTCATGTAACACCCTTGAAATAACCTTGTTGATGAAATTACTAAGACTTATAGGTCTTAGATCAGAAAATGTTTGGACTTGTTGTGTCTTAGGCAGCAGCACCAGGTTTGTATGTGTTATTGATTTTGGCAGAGATGCCCCTCCATAGAATTGTTGAAGCATGGTGAATATGTCTTCTCCCACAGTGTCCCAGCAGTGTTGGTAGAACAAGTCTGTAAAGCCATCAGGTCCACTAGCACTATCCCCATTCAATGGTTGGAAAATTTACAAAGCTCTAGATTTTGAGTTGACCATTGAAGGTACATTGTTAAGTAAATCAGAATTTGTAAAATCACCTTCTTGTGTGAACTAATTTTGGAAGTATTCAACTGCAGCAATAGCATTATGTTCTTGTGTGTCAATCCAATCACCATCAAGATTCTGAATTCTTTTAAGCTGTAACTTTTGTCTCTTGCCATTAACATGGTTGTGAAAGAATGTGGTGTTTCTATCACCTTCAGAAAACCATTTCATTACTACCTTTTTTTTTCAATACTGCTCTTCAATGCTAAGATACCTCTTCAATTCTGCCTGTTGTAGCATAATCCTGTTCTCCATTATTGGATCCTCTTCAAAAAGTATCTCCTTAATCTTGACAATATCTTCCCTAATAGCTAATTGCTTGGAGATGTCACCAAATGTAAGATTACTCCAACGTGATAGTGCAATTTTCACTCTCTTCAACTTCTGTTTTAACATTAGAAAAGAATCTCCAACAAAATTTGCCACCTAATTCTGCCCTACCACCTCTTTAAAAGATCATGTGTTGTCCAGAAATTGAGAAACTTAAATGGTTTGACAAACTGCATAGCATCCTCCCTACAATGCATTAGTAATGGTGCATGGTCAGATCCAGTCCTTATAAGATGCTCCACCTCAATGTTTGGGAAGATAGCCTGGAAATGTTGATTAACAAAAATTCTGTCAAGTCTCTTAAATATGCATTATGTACTGGATCTACCATTCCACCATGTAAAAACACTTCCTTTGTAACTAGTATCAAATAAACCACAGGAATTAACACAGAATGCAAAATCCTCAATCTCTGGGGGATAAACTGGAAGTCCTCCTATCTTCTCTTCTTCAGCAAGAATCACACTAAAATCCTCTCCGACCACCCAAGGTAACTCCATATCAGTATCAAGGTAGTATAGATTATCCCACAATTCTAATCAATCAAGTGATGAACACTTTGCATATACGAAAGTCATCATAATGTGCTTACTCAATTCTTGATGGTATACTTTGATTATTAGTTGTTGATCAGTATCAATCAACAACTCCCACTCTACCGAAGCATCTAGAAATAACCATATCTTCCCATTGACATTTGATATTGCAAATTCCATACCCAGTCTTCTCCTGTAGGTCTGAATTAACCCTTGCGTTTGAAAAGGCTCCATAAGTGCCACAATGAAAAACCCATGTTCCTTTTGCATGGTGATAACTCTTTGGAAGGCCTGCTGAGTCTTAACAGATCTTATATTCCATATTAGTGTCTTAACCATCATCTAGTTGTTGAGGCTGCCCTTTTGGGCAAGATCCTGGTTGGTGGTAGTGTTTCCTTAGAATGTGTTTCCTTCTTGCCTTTCGTTCTATTTCTGGATGAGATCCTGGGTGACAAATCTCCTTCTTTTGCCACAACTTTAAAGTTCCCAGCAGTTGCTTCATCATCACCTTCATCTTCGAGTTGCTGTTTATCAACCAGAGCAGTATGAATTTTCACATGCAACTCCTTATGGGTGATGATATCATGTAAAATCTGATTGGGAGAGATCAGTGGTACATTGATTTTGATTTTCATTGGAGATCGAGTACATAAAGAACATGCAATGGGAATTGTCTCAATTGTTGTTGAATCCCTCTATACTGTTGCAAGCTCTATCTGGTCATCCCCCATGTTAGACTTCTGTTGACAAATAAGTTATAATGTTGACCTAACTATTTAATGTGACACCTCTTCAACAACACCAGGACCATGCTCCCTAGGTAAAACCTTCGATAGAGCACCTGCAACAGTTGGTGACGTCTGCCCTATATTTGTTTCTGAGTTGTATTCAACTTGTTGTGCTTCATAATTGAAGAGTTTTGTAGCACTTCTAGTGGAATTAGATGTTTCCACAAAAGTCTGTGAGGGTAATTCCTAGCATGAGTGATTTAGAGTTACATTATGAACTTGCTTTGTATTCCAAAGCTCCTTTGCACCAAGTCTAGTGTGTTCTCCTTTGTAGCTGCTCCTTTCAACCCAGTACCAGTACGAGTGTTTCTCCTAGAACTCCCTTTATATTTAGGATTAGAGCTGTGATTTTCCAGAACCCCAATATGCTGGTTCTCCCGATTCTTGTGGGATTCATTGTTAGATGTTTCTTCTGTTAGGCTGTATTAGTATCCTTTTCTTTGATTGCAGAATCATCAACCACATATGTTTCAATTTCAGCAATTGGACATTTGCCAGTAGGAGAAGCATGTGTTTGTTCATCAGCACTGGCATGTAGGACTTGAGAAGAATTCAAACCTTCTGGCTCCCCTGAGTGATCAAGTACAGGGAGTTTATGTTCATACATCTTACCTTCATCAGATTCAGTAATAGCAACTGTGTTATTGGGTAGTGGATCCTTCACACTCTCTGAAGTATTTGGATGAGCATTGTGTGATATGGGATTGATGTTTGGAATCTGGTCTGGCTTAGTGACTTGTTCTTCAGATATTTGAACAATTCACTGTTTGAATTTCTGTTGTTTGCTTCTGTGGTTGATACCTCTTAAGTTCTTCTTCTTTTGAGACTGCCATTGATCCTTGGGATTATTGTCCTTTGTTGGCTGTTTTGCTGTTAAATTGAGGTTTATTCTGCCTTGTTGTTCTGCACTTTGGTCTTTTTCCCCCAATGTTGGTTTTGAATTCTGGTTTTTGTTCTGCCCCTGTATAATCTGCTCATGTTGGTGTTGTGTGCCATTTGATCCTTCATTCCTTTTGGTTGTTTGGATTTCATTTGTGCTTGATGTTTCTGCTGCAGTCTTCTTTGTTTCTTGGTCTTATCTTTTTTTAATAGAGCAGTAGTAGTCTTTATGTCCAATGTGCCTGTAGTGTAGACAGTATGTTGGGATGTCTTCATACACAACTTCTAGCCACTGTCCATCCCCATTAACATCCCAGTCATCATCAAATCCAAGCTACACATGATGTGGCCTGTCTTGAGTTAAATCTACCTGCATCTTAACCTTTGCTACACTTCCCCTTGTTTTTTGCATTGATGCTAGATCAAGATCCAGAACTTTCCCAATAGGAGATAATAAAACTGATAAGACCTCCCTATAGTAGAAATGCCATGGAAGGTCAGGGATCACAATCCAAACAGGGACTTTAAGAGTGTCCTCTTTTAGATTGAAGTTGGGTGTCCAAGCATGTAGTTCCATCCTTTGACCCTGAATATACATGAACTCTTTTGTCTAGACTGTGGAGTGATCATACTCATTGTCTAGAGCAATGTAAACTGTTCTAGCATTGAAATGAGCTATTTTAGCTCATCCTCTTAGTTCAGTTTGTAAAATAAAACTTCTCCTAATCTGTTCCATTCTAGGCATTGTATTTAGAAACTTGCCTACAATGGTATATTGGCATCTGTTTGCTAGAGTGAACATGTAATATTTTCTGGTGAAGATGACAGCTAATTGGCGCCGCTTGGTAGTTATTCTAGGAGTTGTGAACTGTATTGGGGCTATCTCTGCAGCCTGCCTTGCTCTTAACCTAGTAGCTAGGGACTGTGTGATAGTAGGAGGTGGTGGTGTAGGATAGGAAGGTAGTTTATTTGGTTGGGTGTAGTAATCTTTTTGATTTGTTGGGGCAGCTGTTTTAATGTTCTAAAGCTGGGCATTTTAGTTCACATATGCAGGTGGTTTGGAGGTGTTTGGATGTTTTGGCTGGACAAGAGTGGTTGCGGTCATTGGATTAGTGTATGCAGGTAGTAAAGTTGGGTTTTGACTGTAATCTTTTTCTTGAGGAGTAATTTCTTTGGAGTTGAGTTAGGAGTATTGGTGTTTTGGTGTTGTCTTGTAGTTGGTTTTTGAGTCTGAGTGGGATGAGTTTTATCAAAATTAGTAGAAACTTTAGGAAATGTCGATGGTGGAGGTATGGGATTGAGTTGGGGCTTTGTATGAACATCTACATTTATAGTTAACACATTTGCTGTTGTAGTAACTATTTGTGTCTGCTCATATGGAGTTCTAACATTGTTTGTGGTCAGATGTTCGTTTGGCAGAGGAGTTGCAGATGCATTACCCGATGATGGCAAATTTGAAGATGAAAGAATTGGCTAAGGTCGATCAGTAGGAGTTGGTTTAGTGACCTTCTCCTCAGCTAAAGAAATTTGCTTACTTGTTCTTTTGCCACTTGAAGAAGTGGGAACAATCTAGACATTCATCAGCATAGTAGAAGGGACAACATTTGATCAATCATCAGAATTCCTATGTTGTAATTGAAGTTGGACATGCTGACGACTTTCAGCACCCTGCATTGAATCTTTTCCATCCAATTGGATCACAATTGGAGTGGTAAACCTAGTTGAGACATTTTGTCGAGCAACCTTAGTGGAAGGACTTGAAGGTAAAGTTGTTTTGATTGTTGTGAAAATTGGATCGATGAAGTGTTGATTTTCTTGCTCAGATATATTCTCCAAATGTGCAGAAGCTATTTCCCATTGGTTTGGATCTGATTGGATACATTCTTCGTCTTCTCCATCAGCTTTGTGGTTGCAACCGATTTGGGAATGAATGGAACTCTTAATTCCCATAGTCGAGATCTCTAAGGCTTGGTTGGGAGGTAGTGTTTGTAGTGAAGAAGAAACTCTATTGCCGTGTGTACTTGGAATTTTCCCAGCATTGTTCTGGGCATCATTTGACGTCTTTAAACGATTCGGTGCTACAGTGAACCCTTCACCCATTTGTAAATATGCATCATGTCGTTTGGAATTTTGCGATGAAACCAACTGGTGGTTGTGCATAGTGATGATGGGGTTCTTTTGATACAAATCTAGGGGAATTCCACCGCCTAATGGCGGATTAATGGCCATAAAGGCACTACAAAAGCACTGTAGAAAGCAGTTTCTTGTCTAGAGAGAAAAAAATTAGGTTTTAGGGTTAAGGTATATCTTATAGTCATTTTGATGATTTAACTAATTTGATTAGAAAGCATGCTTTTTTTGTTAATGTGAATAACTTGGACTTGTTATTCTTGAGTTGTTTTCCTTTTTGTTATTATTAGGTTGTTTCTGTCATTGCTGATTACTGAAAAGTGAGTAGCGGACTTTGATAATCTCGTCACTATCTTCAGTCCGAGGTTAGGCTTGCTACTTATTGAATACATAGAGTCAGTTGTACTCATATTATACTCTGTAGGTGATGTTGATAAAGCTGATCGTTAGAGAGTTGCACCAGTTTCCGCTAGCGAGTTTTAGGTAGCACTGTTGTTTTCTGTTCACAGGCCTTGGAGTCCCTTCATTATTCAGGAAGTTGTACTTATTTATTCCATAGAGCTCATATAATCGTTTACACCAGGTTCTGGGATGGTATTTAAGTTGTATCGCTATATTCCTTCAGTTATATTTATTATACCTCTTTGGAGGATAGTTCTTATTATTGTTAGGGTTTATTTATGTATATTTGATGTTAACTTGCCTAGTAAGTGGGGTTAGGCACCGTCATGGCTTTAGTGTGATTTGGGGTCGTAACAAGTTGGTATCTGAGCACTAGGTTGCTTAGGTCTCACGAGTCATGAGCAAGTCTAGTAGAGTCTTGTGGATCGGTATGGGGACATATATACTTATCTTTGAGAGGCTACAGGGCTATTATATCATGTAGATTTATTTATCCCTATGTTTGAATCGATTATTTTCTATTTTCTTACAAATGGTGAGGATGCGATATAGTTTAGTTGAGCATGCGCCGGTACCCCGAGCTAGGGCCGTGGGAGGGTCGAAGCCGAGGTAGGGCAAGAACATGCGCCGTAGCTAGAGCGCCTGCTTGTGCAACTACTGTGGAGCCACCAGTCGCTCTTGTTAAGGACCTATTTCATGACTATGAGGGGCTGGAGGTACTATCTACCCTAAGGCCTACATATTTCACCAGCTGTTCAGGATGCTTTGATCTATATGGTTGGCTTGTTCAAGAGTTTGGCTTAGGTTGGGGTATTTCCTGCTATACTAGCTACTTTACATGCAGGGGCGGTGCACAGACTCTAGCTACCCGTACCAACAAAGTAGGTGGCCCATGGTTATCATACTCCTATAGTGTTACTAGTTGGAGGAGTTCAGCCTACTATTGTAGTGCAGCCTGGGGATAGGCCTGTGAGTTTTGATGATGAGCTGAAGAGACTAGATAAGTTCACCAACTTGCATCCTCATCACTTCAGTGGTATGCCTTCAGAGGGTGCTCAAGGACCCTTGCATTGTTACTTTAAGATTTTGTGCAATTTGGGGACTAGTAGAGTCCAATGGAGTTGATTTCACCCTGCAGGGTCTAGCAAAGAGGTGGTGGAAGGTTTACAAGATGGGTCGACCAGTAGGATCACCTCCTCTTACCTAGGCTCAGTTCTCCAAGGTTGTTTTGGAGTATTTCATACCCCACACTAGGAGAGAGGAGCTGAGGAGGCAATTTGAGTGCCTTTAGCATGGTCCAATGTCAGTTACTGAGTATGAGATGAGGTTCACGGAGCTATCCCGTCATGTTATTATTTTGATACCCACTGAGGAGGAGAGATTTGTAACACCCCAGAAAATTTTGAAGTATTTTAGTGTAAAGCCCCGTAATATTTGCAAGTGAATTCAAGGTTTCGTGGTGCCGGAGTAGGCTTACGTGTTTGAGGATGGTATAAGATCTTCGCGGCGAGCTTGCTCGTAGCGGTTCAGACATTTTGGGTTGAACAATGCACCGAAAAGTAAAGGAAATTTTTTTGCGGAAAAGCGCATTTATGCGGCCCATTATGCGGCCGCATAATCACTCTGCGGACCGCATAATGGCCACAGAGTGAAGCAGTAAGTTTGGCCAACTTGGGGTCAGTTGTGCGGTCGATTGTGCGACCGCATAATCCCTCTTGAGTTTTTGCGGAGGGAGTTCTGCGGTGCATTATGCGAGCGCAGAATGAGTATGCGGACTGCATACTGGTCGCATAGGCGGACTGATGCTATGTTAGCCACGGGAGAGAAGGTATCACTGTAATCGAGCCCAAATATCTAAGTATATACCTTGGAAATAAGACGGGCCTTAAGTCGATCAACCTTGCCATCTAGACCAACCTTGACTGCATAAACCCAACGACAACCAATAGTAGATTTATCTGAAGGAAGAGGAACAAGCTCCCAAGTACCACTTGTATGTAAAACACACATCTCGTCAATCATAGCTTGATGCCATTCTGGATGAGACAATGCTTCACATGTGGACTTAGGGATGGAAACAAAGGACAAAGAAGATATAAAAGCATATATAGGTGATGACAGACAATGATAACTTAAACCGACATAATGATGATTAGGATTAAGTATGGTTTGTATAGCTTTCCAAAGTGCAATCGGTGTACTAGGAAGAGACAAGTCCACAGTAGGAGCAGGGTCAGCTTCAGGACGTGAATCAGTTGGGCTTGATGCTGGGCGCGGACAAAGATGATAAGTCAAGAATGGTATTCCTTGGCTGGGGATCTAGGAGGAGCAACACTAGACTCCTCAATGGTTGGAATGGGTAAAACTTTTATGGCGGAAGGTGAAGGAGGAGCTATAGTAAACTCCTCAAAGGTCGGTATAGGTAATATCTCAGATATATCAAGGTGGTCAGAAGAGGTAAAGAAAGGTTTATACTCAAAAAATGTGACGCCAGCTGACATATGTCATTTCTGCGGCATATGTCAAGATATGTCACCTCTTATGTTACTATGGAAGTTGGGATAGAACCGAAACAACTTTATGAGTCGTTCTCTGTATCTACTCTTAGAACGAGGCACAGTATTCGTGAAGACTCTTTATCACAATTCCTTATATTTACAACCTCTTGAGAAATTGAGTTCTATAATGGGTTCCTTGAATTGCGTTATAGCCCTAGGTTAATACTTCCCACTGCTTCGCTAAATTCTCAACAAGGGACAATACCTGATGAATTTCGTACAGAACCTTTTGATTCAAATAGATAACATCTGCTCATTTGTGCCTATACATGCATCACTATAATATTTACCTATGCGGTATCATATCCAATGGAAAGCAGCCTAGTGTTGAGATCCTTCTTGAGTCACTGTTTTCCTCTCCGGTATATGTGATTCCTATGGTTGGAACATTTACTTTACTCCTTTATGAATAATATCATGAATCCTTTTCATTGTCTAGTAACATGAGAGTATATCTTAGCACCTATCATGTGCGTACATGCCAATTGAAAGGGGCCACTTATCAGCATAAAGTTTCTGAGCAACTTGAGATTTATCACAAATTCGTCACAGGGAGGTGTTGTTGTTTACCCATCTCAGTATGACTTTCATGTCCACCTACATCATGCCTCAGTGAGTAACGCACCTTGTTCCTAGTATTTTGGTTGCCCGTGAATTGGCATGAAATGGAAACTTGAGAGTGGTTATGGCAAAAACATGTCTAGCTCACGGCAAAGTGTTCATTCTCTCTAACTAATACATGATTTTATCTAACATTAAGATGTCCTAGTTACATGATTCCACTTGTGTGAGATTGAAAGTTGAGCAGCCTTATGATGAGCATATTGAATTGAAAGACAAACTCGTCGTATCTTGTAAGCTGGTAAAGCCCCGGAATATTTTGAAGTATTTCAGTGTAAAGCCCCGTAATATTTGCAAGTGAATTCAAGGTTTCGTGGTGCCGGAGAAGGCTTACGTGTTTGAGGATGGTATAAGATCTTCGCGGCGAGCTTGCTCGCCGCAGTTCGGACTTTTTGGGTTGAACAATACACCGGAAAGTAAAGAAAAATTTTTGGCAGAAAAGCGCGTTTATGCGGCCCATTATGCGGCCGCATAATCACTCTGCGGACCGCATAATGGCCACAGAGTAAAGCGGTAAGTTTGGCCAACTTGGGGTCAGTTTTGCGGTCAATTATGCGACCGCATAATCCCTCTTGAGTTTTTGCGGAGGGAGTTCTGTGGTACATTATGCGATCGCAGAATGAGTATGCGGACCGCATACTGGTCGCATACCTGAGCCGAATGTTTAGGCCCCTGAGGGCCATTTCTGCGGTCACTTTACGGACCGCATAACCATTATGCGTCGCATATGCGACCGCAGACCTGTGTCAGGGCACCATTTTTCTTAATTTAAAACCCGACCCCCATTCCGTTAAAACACCCCTTAGGTCTATTTTGAGCTCATTTTCTGATACTTCTAGAGTGAGAGAGAGGGGGTTCAAGAGGGAGGGTCTAAGTTTTCATCAAATTGATCTTCAATCATCACTCAAAGCCTTGGAAATATTCAAGTAGAGCACCAAAATTCTTCACCCTAAAAGGTAAGGCTTCATCACCGCAGCTCTCAATTTCAAACATAGTTATAATGGGGTATTAATGTGATACTTCATGGGTATGAGGGTGGTTCATCTTGCATACATGTGATAAAGAGTGTGGGAAAAATAAAAAAAAAAATCGAACTAGAACGATGAACGTTTTCCTAATTTTGGGTTCAATTTGTATATTGCTAAAATAGATTGAGGTTGCTAAGGGTTCCGAAAATTGTAGAGTCTAAAGAAGCGCAATTGAGGTATGTTGGCTAAACTTTTTCTCTTGGAATTGAATTCCATAATGTTTCTGTAAGTTTCAAAGTGTGGGTTACGTATTAAAAGGTTATGGCTTTGAGTCGTGTTTCAATGAAAGATAGAATTGTCTAAAAGCTTTTGTACTAAATTCATGCCCATTAGTGGCTGCTTTAACTAATGATTTGATTTATAAATATATCCAGTGTAATTCGAGTTCTATATACTCATGTGTTGAAATTGTACATTGTCATTTCTAGGGGAGAGTATTGCAAGAGTAAATGGTGTATTGACTGTTTACGATTTTTCATGTGTGATTCTATTGTTGGTTGATATGCTTCATTTTTTAGGAAGAAACCATTTGTGTTTGAAGTTTCCATTTCAAATGGATTTGAAGTATATGATTTTTTAAATATCCTATATGTTGATACTTGATGGTGATCTTTGAAATTGAAAGAGGTGAAAGTGTGGAATATGAAATATGGCCATCGTGCCAGGAATAAAGAATCTTGTGAATGGCCTAATGAGCCAAGGAAATATTGTCGTTGTGAATGACTGGAAATACTAATGAGAATTCATAAAATGTGAAAGATGTTGAGGTGAGTACAATTGTATTTATGATATTTCTGTTTGCAAATCAAATCAAAACTATTTTTGGGAGCATCATTAGCAATACCGAGGAAGGGTGGGTCATAAGGCCCACACTTGAAACTACACGTGCCGGTGTAGGGGTGGATTGTGATATTATTCCCCTTAATTGGGATGAAACTGGAACCTTTGTGGATTGGAAAAGTCAACCCGCACGGCATATGTGGGAAGGCGGCCTAGCTGATCGGGTGGAGATCAAACGCCATATTGCGCATATGGTGGTACTACTCTTGGTAAAAACTTTCTTTCGTATCACATGTCAAACCACATTGTTCGTGGGGAGATAGACTAGCTGATCGGGAGTGATAGGACTCCGTGCTAACAAAGACGGTGGTATATCGGTGCTAATGATTTCCCAACCAAAATTATATATGAAGTTTGTATTTTGGAAATTATTATGTTTTAACTGGACGTTTGGATATTGTTGATTGTGACTTGCTATTTTTATGTGTTGCCTTTTCTTATATCGGCATTCTATTTTGAAAAAGGATTTTTAGCTATACATACTAGTGCTATTCTACAGTACTAACGTCTCTTTTGCCGGGGGCGCTGCATCTTTAATGGATGCAGGTGGTTCTTCAGCAGGAAGCATTGATCAGTGATAGCAGTACACTCTTTCCAGCTGATTGGGTGAGCCCCACTTCATTTCAGGGTCATGTATCTTTTGCTTCTCATGTACAGTGTTTTGAGGTATAGCCGGGACCCTGTTGCCGGCATTTCCATATTACTCTTCTATTGTATTTAGAGGCTCCGTAGACAGGTTGTGGGTTATGGTTGATGTCGGGAATTGAACTAGAAATGTTGGTACTTGGAAATTATGTTTTTCATTAATTCTATAAACTTGTAATGTTTTGGAAATTATGAATGAAGCTACTAATGGAAATGAAAAGGAAGTTGTTAATAAAATCTTTTCAGTGATTGATAAATGGAGTACATCTCCTCTTTATTCATGGATGAGTTTGGGTAGAAGTAAGTCTAATAGGCTTGCTCGGCTGGGTTGCACTCCCTGAGTTTGGGGCATGACAAGAGTGATGATATTCATTGATGTACTTCACCATGGTATTTGCATTGCTATGGCTAGAGAGGTGGATATTGGGACACCATTTCACCAGGTTGTATCGATGGCATGTCGTATTGAGCACATTTGCATTGAGACCAAAGAGATGATGCAGGGTAAGGACAAGAGGTCATAAAGTTTAGGGAGTTTCAGTGGTGCCTCATCTGGAGGACGAGGTCGATTTCGGATAGGCGAGTCTAGAAGGACAACTTATCATTTACTGCTACCCAGTCGAGTAGCCTCTTTGCAGTCTTTATTTACTGCACTTCAAGCACAGAGTTCTCATCGTACTCCATCTGTTTAGGGCTCATCAGTACATGGTTCTTCTAGTGGCTATTCTGGTTCACGTGCTTTGGCCCAAGCCCCGCAGTCATTCCTAGTCAGAGGTTGCTATGAGTGTAGAGAGTTGGGGCATGTCAGGAAATATTGCCCCCATTTTTGCAGAGGTCCAATGCAGCAAGGAAGTCAAACTATGATTCCCGTGCCAGTTGCTACACCACCCTCTCAGATAGTTCGGGGTGGAGATCATCAAGGATGTGTTTGTCCTAAAGGGGGAGCTCAGTCTAGTGGAGGTCAGTCCAGATTCTATGCATTCCCGCAGAGGACTGAGATTATTGCTTCTGATACAGTGATTACAGGTATTATTTCTGTGTGCCACAAGGATACTTTAGTATTGTTTGATCCTGGTTCTACTTATTCTAATGTGTCATCATACTTTGCTTCTTGTCTGGATATGCCTCGTGTTGTCTTGATGCTCATGTGCATGTGTCTTCACCTGTTGGTGATTCCATTATGATGGATCGAGTATATCGGTCTTGTGTGATTACTATTTGTGGTTTTGAGATGAGGGCAGACTTTGTATTGTTAAATATTGTGGACTTTGTAGGATCTTGGGTATGTCTTGGTTATCTCCGTACCATGTTATTCTTGATTGTCACACTAAGACTGTGACATTTGAAATGTCGGCGTTATCGAGGTTAGAGTGGAAGGGATCTCTTGGTTCCACTCCTAGTAAAGTGATCTCATTTTTGAAGGCTCGACAGATGGTTGAGAAGGGATGTTTAGCACATTTAGCCTTTGTCAAAGATGTTAGTGTTGATACCCATATAATTGAATCAGTTCCAGTAGTGAAGGCATTTTCGGATGTGTTTCCAGTAGACCTACCGGGAATGCCACCCAATAGGGATATTGATTTTGGCATTGATTTGGTGCCGAGAACGCAGCCTATATTTATTCTTCCATATCGTATAGCTTCAGCGGAGTTGAAGGAATTGAAGGAACAGTTACATGAGTTGTTGGCTAAGGGGTTCATCAGACCTAGTGTTTTACCTTGGGATGCACCAGTGTTGTTTGTTAAGAAAAAGATTAGTCTATGAGAATGTGTATTGACTATCAGCAGTTGAAAAAGGTGACCATCAAGAACAAGTATCCATTGTCGTGCATTAATGACTTATTTGACCAGCTTAAGGGTGCCAGAGTGTTCTTGAAGATTGATTTGAGATCGGAGTATCTCCAGTTGAAGATTAGGGCTTCAAACATTCCTAAGACTGATTTTCGAACTCGTTATGGGCATTATGAGTTTTTGGTGATGTTGTTTGGGTTGGCTAATGCCCTAGCAGCTTTCATGCATTTGATGAAGTGTGTTCCAGCCTTATTTGGATTCGTTTATCATTTTTTTTGATGATATATTGGTGTATTCCCGAAGTAGGGAGGAGAATGAGCAGCATTTGAGGACCATGCTTTAGACATTGAGGGAGAAGAAGTTATATGCTAAGTTATCCAAGTGTATGTTTTGGTTAGACTCGGTCGCATTTTTGGGTCATGTGGTATCTACTGATGGGATCAAGGTGGACCCGAAGAATACCGAGGCAGTTTATAGTTGGCCCAGACCTTCTACCACTATAGATATCAGGAGATTCTTGGGTTTGGCTTGTTATTACAGTCACTGCATCGAGGGATTTTCATCTATTGAAGCCTCATTAACTAATTTGACTTGGAACGGCGCTCTGTTCAAGTGGTTGGATGAATGCGAGGAGAGCTTTTCTAAGCTCAAGACATCCTTGACTACAGCTTTAGTGTTGATTTTACCTACAAGATTAGGGTCATATATGGTTTATTATGATGCTTCGCGGGTTGGAATTGGGTGTTTGTTGATGCAGAACTGTAGGGTGATTGCCTACGCGTCGCGCCAATTGAAGCCCTATGAGAAGAACAACCCAATGCATGATTTGGAGTTAGGATCTATTGTACACATGCTCAAGATTTGGAGGCATTACTTATATGGCGTGTATTTTGAGGTTTATATAGATCATCAGAGTCTTCAAAATCTATTCAAGCAAAAGGATTTAACTTGAGGCATCAAATGTGGTTGGAGCAATTAAAGAACTATGATATCACCATTCTTTATCATTCGAGAAAGGCCAATGTGGTGGCAGATGCCCTGAGTAGAAAAGCAGAGAGCATGGGGAGTTTGGAATTTATTCTACCAAGGGAGAGACCCTTGGCTATGGAAGTTCAGGCTTTGGCCAACAGGTTCATACTTGTGTTGTATCCCATTCATCTTTGTTTGAGTACATCAAGGCTTGTCAGTAGGATGATCCCCGCTTGCTTGTCCTTAAGGACACAGTGCTAGGAGGTGGTGCTAAGGAAGTGTCTATTGGTGATGATGGTGTATTGCAGCTTCAGGGCCGGATTTTTGTTCCTAATGTGGATGGGTTGAGAGAGTTTATTCTTGAGGAGGCTATTAGTTTGCGGAATTCTATTCATCTGGGGGTTACGAAGATGTACCATGATTTAAAGTAGCATTATTAGTGGCGGAGTATGAAGAAAGACATTGTTCGATATGTTGATCGGTGTTTGAATTGTTAGAAGGTCAAGACTGAGCATCAAAGACATAATCGATTGCTTCAGAAGATTGAGATACCAGAGTAGAAGTGGGAGTGCATCACTATGGACTTTTGGTAGGTTCGCCACAGACATTGAGGAGATTTGATGTTGTTTGGGTCATTGTGTATAGACTGACCAAGTCTGCACATTTCATTCCAGTCATGACTTCCTACACCTCAGAGAAATTGGCTAAGATCTACATCAAGGAAGTTGTCCACTTGTATGGTGTGCTTGTGTCTATCATCTAGGATTAATGCACTCAATTTACTTCGCATTTCTAGAGCTTTGCATTGTGAGTTGGGCACGCATGTTGATTTAAGTACCACATTTCACTCTCAGACGGAGGGGCAATCAGTGCGGACCATTCAGATTTTTGGAGGATATGTTGAGAGTTTGTGTCATAGATTTTAGAGGTCGGTTGTAAGGCCCCGTAAACATTTTCTAATGATTTAAGATTTTAAAGTGCGCCAACGGTATTTGGGAATAACGTATTTGAGTATTAAAGGAGACCTATGGGATAGAGCCACATCATGTTGAATTGATAATGTATTTAAGGTGTGTTGGAACATACTAAGGGGTTTTGGAATTGGCAAGAACTTGTGTGGAACAAGTTGGACACATTAAGTGGAAAGGATGTTTCAATTGGCACAAGACCCAACTTCAAATGAATAGAACTCCCTCAATATAATGACTTAGGTGGTGATCTACCTATCAAAGTAAAGCCCTTTGCACCTAGTTTCCAACGCATCAAGCCGTTTGCCATTTTGATATGTATACAGAATGTTATGGCCATTTTACTGGACATGTGTCATATGCGCGCCCAGATGCTCGGCCGCGCATATTTGAGAGTTTCTACCTCAGGTGCGTGGCCAATGCGCGGCCGCGCATGTAGGAACTCATTAAATAACCCCAAGGACGAGTATAGAGAAGGACTAAGTCATTTCTTCAAGACTAGGGCTTTTGTCTCCACCACCCATCCGGCCAAGGATTCAAATACACATCTAAGGTGAGTTTTTAAGTGTGTTTTTATGATGATTTCACTTCTCAATCACTAGTTACAACAAGGTTTTGTATTGAATTCCGTAGGATTTCTTCAAAATATCAAGAACATCCCAAAGGTTGACTTTCAAGATTTGGTCTACAAGAGGTAATCTTTCACCCTTAAACCTACATACATGGATTGTTAGTGAATAAATGAGCAAGGAATAAGTACTAGCACTTATGAGATGGTGATTGGAAGCCATAAATACTTAAACTAGATTATTGGGTGTGGTAGAGATTTTGTAATGAGTTAATTAGTAAAATTTGATAGATGTGAGTTCATTGATGATTATAATGGTGCTAAGAAGGTAGTTAGTGGACAAAGGATATTGTAGTATCTCTTGTTGGTGGTAAGGAGGTATTGTTGGAGGAATAAACACCATTACTAGAGGTAGTTGAATGCTATGCACTCTAGGTGTTTGATAAAATGCCAAAATGACCAAAAACCTGGAAATATTTACTAATATTGATCCAATTGAATTATGTTGATGTATATTGAAGTTGTAAGAGTAGTTGGTGGTTTTAATATCGCTAAAGAGCTCCATCAAGGTATATTGGCTAAACATTTCTCTCTTAGAATCGAATTCCATAATGTTTCCGTAAGATCAAGTATGATTGGCTCAAGATTCCTAACTTCTATATTCCGGGTTATTCCCTATAAACTTGTTTATTTCGAATGAGCCATATATCGAAAGATAGATGTTCAAAGTATGGTTTCCGTATTAAAATATTGTGGCTTTGAGTCGTGTTTTAAATGAGAACTAGTATACCAATTGGGTGAGAAAAACTCGATATGCTTAAGACTCATAATTGCTCATATGTGTACCTAAAGACTTGATTGGAAGTGTCTTGTTGTTGACAATTTTTAAAGATGCTTGAAAATGAAATAAGCGGATTGAAAAAATAAAGTGCGGCCAACGTGCCAAGAATTTTAGTATGGTTGTGGCTAGTAGTGCAAATAATTTGAGAGGATGCGATAAAGAATATGAAATGACCCTCGACTCCATTGTTTTAAAAGTTATTTGGAAAATAGAATTTGCCTAAGAGCTTTTATACTCAATTCATGCCCATCAGTGACTGCTTTAACTAATGCTTTGCTTCATAAATATATCCAGTGTGATACGAGTTCTATATACTCATGTGTTGAAATTGTGCATTGTCATTTCTGGGGAAGAGTATTGCAAGAGTAAATGGTGTATTGATTGTTTATAATTTTTCATGTGTGTTTCTATTGTTGGTTGGTATGCCTCATTCTTTGGGAAGAAACCATTTGTGTTTGAAGTTCCCATTTCAAATGGATTTGAAGTATATGATTTCTGAAATTTTCTATATATTGATATTTGATGGTGATATTTAAAATTGAAAGAGGTGAAATTGTGAAATATGAAATACGGCCATCTTGCTAGGAATAAAAAATCTTGTGAATGGCCTAATGAGCCAAGGAAATATTGTCGTTATGAAAGACTGGAAATACTAATGAGAATTTATACAATGTGAAAGATGTTGAGGTGAGTACAATTTTTATTATCTTACCTCTGCGTGCAAAACAAAAATAAAATGCTTTTGGGAGCATCATTAGTAAAACCGAGGAAGGGTGGGTCATAAGGCCCACACCTGAAACTACATGTGCCGGTGTAGGGGTGAATTGTGGTTATTCCCCTTATTTGGGATGAAATTGTGATATTATTTTCCTTAATTGGGATGAACTGGTAATAATTGTGGAATGGAAAAGTCAACCCACACGGCATATGTGGGAAGACGGCCTAGCTGATCGAGTGGAGATCGGACTCCATGTTGTGCACATGGTGGTACTACGCTTGGTAACAACTTTCTTTCGCATCACCTGTCAAACCACATTGTCCGTGGGGAGATGGACTAGTCGATCGGGCGTGATCGGACTCCGTGCTAACAAAGACGGTGGAATATCGGTGCTAATGATCTCCCAACCAAAAATTATATATGAAGTTCGTATTTTGAAAATTATTATGTTTTAACTGGACATTTGGATATTGTTAATTGTGACTTGCTATCTCTATGTGTTGCCTTTTCTTATATGGGCATTCTATTTTGAAAGAGGATTTTTAGCTATACATACTAGTGCTATTCGACAGTACTAATGTCGCTTTTGCTGGGGTTGCTGCATCCATTAAAGATGCAGGTAGTTCTACAGCAGGCGGCATTGATCAGTGTTAGCAGTACATTCTTTTAGCTAATTTGGTGAGCCCCACTTTTTTTCGGAGTCATGTATCTTTTGTTTCTCATGTACTGTGTTTTGAGGTATAGTCGGGGCCTTATTGCCGGCATTTTCCACATTACTCTTCTATTGTACTTAGAGGCTCTGTAGACAGGTTGTGGGTTGTGGTTGATATTGGGAATTGAACTAAAAATGTTGGTATTTGGAAATCATGTTTTTTATTAATTCTATAAACTCGTAATATTTTGGAAATTATGAATGAAGCTGCTTAATGGGAATGAAATGAGAGTTGTTAATGAAATCTTTTGAAAGTTTGATTAATGGAGTACATCTCCTCTTTATTCATGGATGAGTTTGGGTAGAAGAAAATCTAACAGTCTTGCTCGGCCGGGTTCACTCGGTTGAGCGCCGGTCGCGCTTCCCAATTTTGGGACGTGACAAACTTGGTATCAGAGCCTAAGGTTTTAAAGTGTCCTAGGATGTCTCGGAGCCGTGTCTAGTAGAGTCCTTCTTATCGGTGTGTTGTCGACCACATCTATAATGAGGAGGCTACTTGGACATTTAGGAATTTCACCCTTCTTTGATACTCCAGATCGTTCGATAGAGCTAAAGATAGGAAGCTAAATTCCTCGTCATGTCTCATTTTCAATGTGAGTAAACCACGAGTTTGAGACATCGAGGAGGGAATGAAAGAACCAATTGCCGGGGAAGTGTTTAATGTCACCATGCCACCAGATTATGTGGTGAGAGCACCTAAGAAATTAAAGAGGATTATTGGCATCAATGAGCCAGAATGTTTGATATGAAAGAAGAGCCACTCGGGTTTATGTTGGGTCACTCTTTAAATATGTTACGGTTGTGGAAAGAGGGGGGCACAAGAAGAATAAATGCCCTAGGTTGGGTACACCCATCCCGGTCTGCCCGATGTGCGGGAAGGAACATTTGGCGTCGTGTGGTGAGTACGCTCAGAAGCGTGTTGGGGGTGGTAGATTTGGGCAATTCCAAAAGCCCATACAACGAGCTATTGTAGAGATTGTTAATCCTGTCACGGGTCCTGGAGGAAGAATAAGGGGAATGCTTATGATGTATGCAAAAAGGGTAAATATCAGGTAAGTGGGGTGAGTCAGTTTAGCGAACCCCATCCTCGTTGTGTGAAGTGTATGAGATGTCATTTGGGGATATGGCACTATGGTACTAATGTATGTTTTGGATCTGGAGTAGAGGGGCTTCAATTAAGGTACTGCCCTGTCAATCTAAAGTCATCAAGTAAGTCACTCCTTAGTACATCATTATGAACATCGCATTATTTTTTCTTGTTGTATATGTGCATCCATATTGAAGAGCCTTATAAATATGGTCGTAACCAAAATGTTGAATCACAAATTATTGCATGTACCTACTCTTTGAACGAGACGCAGTATTCATGAAGCCACTCTATCACAAATTCTCTTATTTACGACCTCTTGAGGAATTGAGCTCTATAAGTATGTCCTTGAATTGAGTTATAACTCTAGGAATAATACTTCCCACTTGATTTCCTAAATTCTGAACAAGAGACCATACCTGATGAATTTTGTTCAGAACCTTTTGATTCAAATAGATAACATCCGCTCACTTGTGTTTATGCATGCACAGTATAAAGTTTACTTGTGTGGTATCAAATCCAATTTATAGCAGCCTAGTGTTGAGATCCTTCTTGAGCCACTCTTCCATGTATGTGGCTCCTATGATTGGAACAGTCACTTTACTCATTTATGAATAGTATCATGAATCTTTTTCACTGTCTAGTAACATGAGAGTATATCTCAGCACCATCATATGTGTACCTGTCAATTGAAAGGGGTCACTTGTCCGCATAAAGTTTCTGGAAATTTGAGATTTTCACTAATTCGTCATAGGAAGATCTTATGGTTCGCCCATCTTAGTATGACTTTCATGTCAACTTAGATCATGCCTTAGCGAGTAACTCACATTGTTCCTAGCATTGTAGTTGCCCATGAAGTGGCCTAGTATTGCATCTTGAGAGTTGTTATGGCAAAAACATGTCTAGCTCACAGCAAAGTATTCATTCTCTCTAACCAACACATGATTTCATCCAAACATTAAGATGTCCTATCTACATGATTTCACTCGTGTGTGGTTGAAAGTTCAACAACCTTATGATGAGCATATTGAATTGAAAGACAAGTTTGTTGTATCTCTAGTCCTCTCATATAGGATCAACTATTGTAAAGGGTTAAGACGTCAGAATGATAATAATATAACAAGTGTTCAACTTCTTTTTCATCCTTGTAGGCTTGTGGCATAGATTCCTTGTGCTAGTTACTGTTAAGAGCATAATGCAATTTCATGTATTTTGAAACCCATATCACATTCGGGGTGCCAAAATATTCTCATTTTGAGTTGAACTGATTTTCCCTACATTCCAAGAGGCGACTGGTGTCACGTACTTGGCTATTTCTCTTTGAGGCCTACTATTGCCAAACAAGGCACATATGGAATGAAACAATTGTTGTTGTCCTTTTCATGACTCAAAGTCTTCCAAGAATAACTGACGCTAATGTCTTTATCCTCCCGACCATGCCTTTCATATGTCACATGTCTAAATGACTCATTTCTTTTAAATCTCATAATCACGAACATGGTCCCTACATTATCAATGCCTACTATGCAACTCTATGCCTCATTTGTCGAATCAATGATGTCATCAAAATGATTAACCATGTGGTGGCTTGAATCGTATTTCAAATGAAAGCTAGTATGCCAAATTGTGTGAGAAAATCTCAATATTCTTAAGAGTTTTAATTTCTCATATGTGTACCTAAAGTCTTGATTTGGAATGTCTTATTGTTGATAACTTATAAAGATGGTTGGAAGTGAAATCAGTAAATTGGGAATATAAAGTTTGGCCAACATGCCAATAGTGAAAGTTATACTTGTGACCAATGATACCAATAAAATAAAATAATGTGAGAAATATTATGAAATGAGCTTTGACTCAACTATTCTAAAATTGACTTCGACAATATAATCAGCTAAACGTTTATGAACTCAAGTGATGCCCATATGTGGCAGTTTTAGCTAATGCTATGCTTTGTAAGTAATTTTTAATGTGTGTTGCGTTCTTACATATTCGTTAGTGGAAACTGTATATGATTTTAACTTGTCCTTCGATTGCCAATCATTTTACTCCATTTATTGGAAAGAAATTGATTGTGTTTAAAGCCTTCATTACTAACGAATTTAAAGTTATGATTTCCGGAATATTCTACTTGTTGATAATTATGATGATGATCTATGAAAGGGAAGAAATGAAAGCGTGAAATATAAAATACAACCATTGTGCCATGAATAAAGAATCATATGCATGGCCAAGAGAGCCAATGAAATAATAATGTTATAAGTGATTGAAAGTACGGATTAGGTGATATGTGGTGTGAAAGGTTATGAGATGTACGCATTTGTACTTTTGTTTCCAATGTGTTATGAAACCCTATGGACGGTCTATAAAACGCATAGGTATATTGTGTTATGAAACCCTATGGATGGTCTATGAAACGCATAGGTATATTATGTTATGAAACCCTATGGACGGTCTATAAAATGCATAGGTATATTGTATTATAAAATCCTGTGGACGGTCTATGAAACGCATAGGTACATTGTGTTATGAAATCCTGTGGACGGTCTATGAATGCATAGGTACACTGCGATATGAAACCCTGTGGACGGTCTATGAACGCATAGGTACATTGTGTTATGAAATCCATTGTGATATGAAATCCTGTGGACGGTCTATGAAATACATAGGTACATTGTGTATAAGAGGTATAGATGTACGGTATGAATAAATACTATGGACGGTCTATGAAACGCATAAGTGTATAATATGATATGTGAACACTAAGGACGGTCTAATGAGACACATTATTAATGCAGACAATAGGTGTCCCTTTTGTTGTCCTTTTTTGTACAGGTTGTTTCAATTACATTATATTATGTGTTCCACGTATAGATCATATGGGTATTCTATTTTGAAAGAGGATTTCTAGCTATACATACTAGTGCTATTCGACAGTACTAACGTCCCTTTTGCCGGGGGCGCTGCATCTTTAATGGATGCAGGTGGTTCTACAGCAGGTGGCATTGATCAGTGATAGCAGTACACTCCTTTCAGCCAATTTGGTGAGCCGCACTTCATTTCGGGGTCATGTATCTTTTGTTTCTCATGTACTTTATGGTTAAGGTATAGCCGGGACCTTATTGCCGGTATTTCCATATTACTCTTCAGTTGTACTTAGAGGCTCCGTAGATAGGTTGTGGGATATGGTTAATGTTGGGAATTGAACTAGAAATTTTAATACGCAACCCATACTTTGAAACTCACGGAAACATTGTGGAATTCAATTCCAAGAGAGAAAGTTTAGCCAACATACCTCAATTGAGCTTTCCTTAAATTACTACAACATTCCGAAAATTTTAGCAATCCCAATCTATTTTGAGACATAACAAAATTTAACAACTATTAGGAAGATATTCATGGTCTCGGCTCATTTGAGCATTTTATCAGACACTAGGTGTGCAATTTTAACCACAAGGTTCTCCTACAAGATTTTCTTCACTCCACAACCCAATCCTTACTTATTTCAGCTGAGCAATCTTCCCACAATTCTTATTGGTACATGCATGTATAAATAATAATCTCATACCCATGAATCATACTCCTAATTAACCATCTTCTACCCAAATTCGAAATTAAAAACTAGGTTATAGAACCTTACCTCTTAGATGAAGAACTTGTGAGTTTTCCTTATTAATCTTCCAAGATTTGAGCAAGACTTGATGAATAATTAGCCTAGGGTTTTCCTCTCTCTAAAACACTCTCCCTTCTCTCTAAAATATCAAATTTTTGCTCAAAAATAACCCAAAGCGTGTATTTAACGAAGTAGGGTCGGGTTTTTAAAACTCAAAAATGGTGCTCCGGAACAGGTTCTGCAGTCGCATATGCGACCGCATAATGGATATGCGGACCGCATATCGGTCACATAATTATAGACCAAAACGATCAAAAATCTGCCCGTGTATGCGGTCCGCATAACTGTTATGCGATCGCATAATGCACCGCATAATAGTTATGTGATCGCATAGCCGACCGCATAATTTCCCCCAGACTGGCCCTTCTCCTGCTTACTTCTACGGCCATTATGCGGCCTGCAGAGTGATTATGCGGTCGCATAATGGACCGCATAAACGCGCTTTTCTGCCAAAAATTTTCCTTTACTTTCCGATGCATTCTTCAACCTAAAAAGTTTGAACCGTGGCTCGCAAGCTCGCCACGAAGATTTTATACCATCCTCAAACACGTAAGCCTACTCCGGCACCACGATACCTTGAATTCACTTGTGAAATTTACGGGGCTTTACACTGAAATACTTCAAAAAATTTTGGGGTGTTACACAATCCAGTTGTATGTGCATGTATTTGCGTCATGTATTCATGAATACAGTAACGGCAATCACCTTAAAAATAAGTATGTCCAGCTGTTTAAGAGAGAAGAAAAACATAAATAGCGTATTTCATGCGTCAATAGTAGTATATACCATAAATACTTATTTTGTTATAAAATATAAAAGGTAGCTATAGAAAATAATATTTTAAAATAATTTTGATTTATAATAAATAGGGTGTATACTTTTGCCATAGGAGGTAAAATTTCCATGATTTTACTATCTTACAAGGGAGCCTGGCCCAGTCTAAATTAGTAGTAGTTCTTTCTTGAACTTCAACCAATTCATCCAGTTATGTAAGATTGTATGTAAGAATTCGAGATGCTTTGTATATAAGTTTGTAATGTAAAAGCAATTCAACTATTTAGCACCCTATGGCAAGTGTATTTACAGCATAAGCAAAAGGTGAAGCATATTTTCTCCTCCGTTTTGACTGATAAAAGGAAATAGGAAGAAAATAACATCTTGAGATTTTATTAGTAACAAATGATTATTTTGGTTGGTTAATTGGTCATGTTTAAGAAAAATTCAAGAGATCACCCTTCACACTTATTTTTGTATAACATACCTCTCTTGTGTTTTGACATGTTACGGCTAATTTTTATTTTTTTTTGGGCAAGGGCAAAGGTTTCTAATAAAATCTGTATAGTATTCAAATTGCTCTTTTGTAGCCTTAATTATTGGATGCTAAGTTTTATTACAACTTTATATGTGTATGCACACTTAATTTATTTATTTATTTTGGTGGGGTGGGGGTGGGGGAGTTAAAAGTAGTTGTTACTACCACTGTATATTATTATATGTTATGGTATTTGATTGAGTATGAAATTTCAGATGTTAATTCGACTTTTAGTATGCACCAGTAATGATAAAAAAGAGTGGCAGTTGAAAAGAGAGAAATGCTCACATCATATAGTTAAATTGTAAATAAGTTAATGAATTTAAATTATTGACATTTGTGAAAGTTGAGTAGAAATAGAATGGTGTCAAATATTTTAAAAAACTAAAAATGCAAGAAGTATTATATAAATTGAAACGGGTGAGTACTTAGTAGTAGTATTTAAGTTTTTCCCTATTTTACGTTTTAATCAATTTTCAGCATGTGATTCATGTATGTCTTGGTTAATTTGCACATTAATTATAATTTATTTTCCGTCTATAAAATTGTGGGCTCTAATGGGAAAGAAATGTAGTGTCTCTAATGTATGATTTATCTATTAATTTCCAAATTGATTGACTACATTTGTATCCATGTATCTAATAATTACATGAGATCACATAGAATAACAGTTATAATTTGATCTTAAAGTTCACCAAAGTTACCTTCTATACGGCTTGTGTATTAAAATATTTACATGCACCATAGGATCCGTAAAATGTATGAAAGTTACACACATCGCACCTTTTGTTGATCATATTAAAGCCTGTGGATAAGTCAAAGACAAATTTCATCTTGCAAATTTTGTTACTATTAGTCGTATTTTGTTGTAGAACTATTATGAAGATTTTCTTGATATTTCAAGGGTAGAAAAAACCTCTTTTTTGGTATTAAATACTGCAGATTTTATTTTTGTTCGTCAATAAAAAGATGTATTATTAGTTGGTTAAATATGAAGGAAAAAAACTACGCATTTACTGGCTAAGGAAGGATAATCAATTTTGTACCTCTTTCTATGTTTGCTTTTTGAAAGCATTAAAGGCAAACAAAATTAGGAATATTTTTCGTAGGATTATTCCGCTATAATTCGGACAGTAGTGGTAGTATGAACATCAGGCTATCAATGGCTCCTACTTTTGTAATGACGCATATTAATTATATATAATATAGTACTAGCTCTTTTTAACCCTCAAAAAAAAGATTAATCAAATTCTGGTACAAAGTATATATTACAGTAGTTCAACAAAGCCCCAAGTTACTCAATCTTTTATGTTTCTGTACAAACTTAGCTAGCTTATAATATTACGACTTGGTTGATAAAATATCATATATGATTACAGAAAACTTCTTACAAATATTATTTATTTATAAGTTTAATCTTTTTTTCTTGAAAAAACATATATTAGTAGTAATCAGGAAAAACAAAATTGCATTGCTCTAGTTAAATGAAATGTAATTAATGCAAAAATTTGGTAGTACTAAATTGTTTCCAAATATCTTGGGTCATCAATGTCTCCTTCCAGCTATGCAAACAAATGCAATATCTTCCATATTAATTAGAGAACATCTTCACTTTTGTATATAACATTGCCATTCCAAGCAACAAAAAGCACATATCTACCAAATACTTCCACCTTTTTTGCAAATTTGTTGAGGGAAAAAAATGACAAGAAAGAAGGTGAAGTTAGCTTTCATAACTAATGACTCGGCAAGAAAAGCAACATTTAAGAAAAGGAAGAAGGGTCTGATGAAGAAGGTGAGTGAATTGAGCACCCTTTGTGGAATTGATGCTTGTGCTATTATTTATAGCCCTTATGAAAATCAACCTGAGGTATGGCCAAACACCATGGGAGCTCAACGCGTGCTCGCGGAGTTCAAGAGAATGCCAGAGATGGAACAGAGCAAGAAAATGGTGAATCAAGAGAGTTTTATCAGACAAAGGATTGCAAAAGCGAGCGAGCAGCTGAAGAAACAAAGCAAAGAGAACAGAGAAAAGGAGATGACTGAAGTTATGTACCAGTGTTTGGCTGGAAAAGGGCTGCAAAATTTGAACTTGGGAGATTTGAATGATCTTGGTTGGGTTGTTGATCAAAATTTGAAGGAGATTAATAAGAGGATTGAAGCATTTAAAAAAAGGGCTTCCACTTCTTCTTCTTTTTCTTCTTCTTCTGTTGTTCTTGTTTCACAGGTTGCTACTCCTCTACCAGTGGAGCAAAAGCCAGTGGTGGAATTAGGGTTGGAAGGGATGCAGAGGGCACAAACAGAGTGGTTTAATGATTGGATGAATAACAACACAAGTGAACAGCAGATTGGATTTGGACATGGAGATGAGATGATTATGCATAATTTTAGTGATAACCACAACACTAGTGTGTGGCCTAATGCTTTCTTTCCTTAGATTTATTTTTCATGTTATGTGATTCCTTTTGCATGGAGTTTATTTCTGGGTTTTTTTCTTTTTCCGTTTTTTTAATCCTTGTTACTTTCTGAAACAGATTCAATTCATAATGGGTTTTTATCCTCTAATTAATCCTTATTTTTTGCTTTGTCCATTTGGTATTTGAAACCAAGCCATTCCTCCCGCAATACTTTTCAGTAACAATCGGGGGCGGCTCAATATCCTAAAGCCAAACTTTAAAGAGAGGTCTTAAATTTTCTTAGAAGAAATATCATATATACTTTTGAGATGCAAAATTATTGCTACTAATAATATTTTGTAATAGATTTTTAGAAAGATTGTTTTTCCTAGTTGATAATACAGTCAACCCGTTTAATCTCTCTTGAAACAATATTGATTTAAAGGAATATTGTATCAACTTTAATTTTAAAAACTTTTTTCCACTTAAACAACTATTATCGAAACTGTTAACAATATTTTATAAAAAATATAGTCATTTAAAAAAGAATAAAAATTTTTAATAAATAGATTCATACTTTCTAGTTGATAACCTCTGACATCTTCAATATACGTGTCGGAGAAAAGGAACAAGAAAATTACGAACTTTTGGAGAAAACTAAAAAGGAAGCACTATATTTTAGGAGTCTTTTTCAATTTCCAATTTTAGCTTAAATTGTCACATTAATCAAAGTCATATACTCCACTCTTGAAAGTGGACTGGTCTATTTCTACCCGCAAGAGACTACGTATAAGTCTACTTCTTTTTATTTTTTTTTAAAAACCTATATTGTATTATTGGTAGAAATTTGGGGCTCCAAACAATGTGGGGCCTAAAACAATTGTCTCACTTGCTTCACCCTCTAGTCGCCTCTTGTAACAATCAGAAATTTATTCCTTCCTTTTGATTGTTTATAATTCATGGTTTCAGTAAAAAAAAAAAAAAAAAAAAAGGGATAAATTAAGCTAATGCGGTTAATTAAAGTTGGCAGTACTCCTTGTGCAAGAACATAACACGAGAGAAATCCAAGAGTTGCTCTTTTATATCAAAGTGCTAATATGAGAAGAAGAAATGGGATGGGGATTTCATTTATGTTGATATCACATATGAAGTTACTATTGCTTGTTTTATGAATTATGGACGTGATTGGAATTTGGAAACTTATAATGTTACAATACAATAGATAACGTTCTACAAAGTATATAATCCGACCATGAATTCTTTGCATTATTGTGAAATTTAGGAGATAATGATGAATGGTACATAATATTTTTGATAATGAACCCGATCTGCCCATTAATTTCAACTTTATTTCCAACTTAGTATATGCACCACATGAAATAAGATTTTCGGTGGTGATATTTTGTTGCGACCTCTTTAGTCGCCACCAAAAGTAGTATGATATGCTGTGGCGCATTTGTTTACTTTTAGTAGCGAGTTTAGTCGCTACAAAAGCTAATACTAGCAACACAACATGAGCGGATGCAAATTCAAACGGCTCCAAGTCTTGGTTGAAAAACTTCTAAAATAAAAATAAAATGGTCTCAATTAGCCAATATTTTTTATGGGAAAAATAATACTTTGAAGAATAATCTACTTGGCTTCAACAACTCACTCTATGTTCGTTACTATTAGAGCACTACATGAAATAAAATTTTTATTAATGTCGTTTTGTGGCAATTTATCTAAACTTTATTTCGTGATGCATTTACTTACTTTTTGTGGCAAGATTAGTCGCTACAAAATCTAATCATAAAAATAATATAGAACCACTCTTGGTGACGACTTAAGTGATCACCACGTAATATCGTCACTGAAAACTTTATTCCTTGTAGTGTTATCTGGCATATCTCAATCTTTGAATATCACATTTTAAGTGAGCTGTCACATCATGTATACAGCACAAACATCGCCATTGACTTTGAACGAGGGCGATTTCTGGGTTATGTATGAGAAACGGGATGGATCGACGGAGAAAATCGGGTTCGGGTCAGAAATCGGCGTCGAAAATTACGACGTACTCACAATTTTTGACATAATTATGCTTTAATCCTTCTTTAAGAGCTCCAACTTTGTATTACCGCGGGATTCTCTTATTTGGTATGTTATGTTAAGTCCTTTGCTTGCCCACCTTAGGGATTCTGTCTCAACCATATCCTATCATAATAATAAATGTTTAATTAAGAAAAAATACATCAATATTAATCGTTATTAATTGAGTTACACATCTAGTGTAAGGAGAAATTTAAGGGAAATAATGTCGGTTTTGGTAGGTGAATAATGTGTCATAAAAGGTCGACATTTTCAATTAAAACTAAATTAAATGCATTTCAAAAGAAGGGCCAAAATTCAACAGTTGTACTCCAGATTAGAGGGTCGGAATATATAGGAAGAAGTGTAAACATTAAGTAAATGGTCAAAACTCCAAATCTTATATAAGGATTACATTACAAAGATCAAGGTACCAAACTTGAAATCCAAGCATTTTCTTAAAAAGGCTGTGATTAAAAAATATTTATCGAAGTACGCTATTAAATGTAGTACCATGTGCATTGTTGTTTGTATTTCGCAATGATTATGATTTAAATTGTAAAAAAAAAAAGATGCTTACATAATTACATTGGAAATGCAGTTTTAAAGGACTGTTTAAATTACCTTAATGATAGAATCAGTAGAATCATCAAGAACTTGAATCACGAGACGATCCGACGGCCGGGAAAGATTACACACAACTCCAATAGAGATCTTATACACCTAAACCAAACAAGCCATAAGGATTTCAATAACAAAAAACTAAACACAAATTAAACAAATCTCTACGTATTTTTAAGCAAATCGAGAAATTAAACACACATAATGATGAATTTAGTTACCTCTCTTTCATTAAACATGGGGATTTGAACAAGAACCTTAGGAAATCCAGCACTACTAATTAGAGAACATGTTCATATTTGTATATAACATTTCCATTCCAAGCAACAAAAAACATCCCAACATCTCTTGTCAAAACTAGCACATATCTACCAAATACTTCTACCTTGTTTGCCTATTTGTTGCATCCAAGGAAGAAAGAAAATGACAAGGAAGAAGGTGAAGTTAGCTTTCATAACTAATGACTCGGCAAGAAAAGCAACATTCAAGAAAAGGAAGAAGGGTCTGATGAAGAAGGTGAGTGAATTGAGCACACTTTGTGGAATTGATGCTTGTGCTATTATTTATAGCCCTTATGAAAATCAACCTGAGGTATGGCCAAACACCATGGGAGCCCAACGCGTGCTCTTGATAGCCCTTTTGAATGATCTTGGTTGGGTTGTTCATCAATTTGAAGGAGATTAATAAGGGGATTGAAGCATTTAAAAAAGGGGCTTCCACTTCTTCTTCTTCTTCTTCTGCTATTGTTTCACAGGCTGCTGCTCCTCCACTAGTGGAGCAAAAGTCAGTGGTGGAATTAGGGTTGGAGGGGATACAGAGGACACAAACAGAGTGGTTTAATGATTGGATGAATAACAATACAAGTGAACAACAGATTAGATTTGGATATGGAGATCAGATGATTATGCCTAATTGTAGTGATAACCACAATACTAGTGTGTGACCTAATGCTTTCATTCCTTAGATTTATTTTTCATGTTATGTGATCCCTTCTGCATGGAGTTTCTTTTCTGGATTTTTCCTTTTGCCTTTTTTTTGTCCTTGTTAATTTCTGAACCAGATTCATGTTATTTTTTGCTTTGTCCATTCGGTATTTGATTGTTTAGAATTCATGGAATCAGTAAAAGAAGAAGTGATAAATGTTGCTAAGAAATACAACTAAGGCTTAGCTACAACTGTTCAGTATTGCTAAGAAATACAAATTCAAATAATTTTCTAGTTATAAATGTTGTAATTTTTATTTTAAACTAATTAATTATCGAATACTAAAAGCAGTAAAATTATCAACTAACAAGACTAAGGGTTGGAGACAAGATTAAGGAGGTTTAGAGTTATGATTTTCTCAATTGTCAGAATGCTTCCCGCTGCGCCGTTTATAATTTCGCCTAAGTATTCTACATCGATCGTGAGTACTTTGGGTGTCGTAATTCTCATCCGAGCAAGTACCACAATCTACTAGACATATTCATCTAAACTACGCTAGCTGTCACTAATTCACCGATCACTAAGATTACACCAAGGTTTTATTATTCCTAATCCCACCTTTAAACCCTCTATATTGATTCCTCACATACGTTAGGAGTGATGTTGTTCTACAACTATCTAAATATGTAGCCTTTTCTAAGCAACACATACTAAATAGGCGCAAACAATTGATGTCCATTCAATCAACAACAATAAACACGTAGTTGAACAAGTAGAGAAATCCAATGGCTCGATTATATAAAAAGGTAATAAGACTTCATCCTACAAAAGGTTTCATCAAAACCCTAGATAACAAGTTAGCTATTCATAATAGTATGCAAAACTACAATACTAGAATTCATAACAAAAAATGAAAATAGGAAGAAGGAAATGAAAAACTCGTAGAAGAATTCTCCACCTTGCTCTTAGTGTGTTCTTCTCTTCTTAGGTCGAATCCCCTCTCAAAAAAAGTTCTCCCTCTTAGACATGTTTAGGGAGTATTTATAGGCTAGGGTTGAAGTCTCCCAGTCCAAATCTGGGTCCGAGTCTTTTAATTCACGCACTTTTGATCACCGGGCTATAAACCTCGCGAGGCCAGGCTTATAGCGCGGTCAACTTGGCTACAGAGCTGGCTACGCCTGGCCTGTACTGCGGTCGAGCTGGCTATGCTTGGCTTGTAGCATAGTTTAGGTGCTTGGCATTTTTGTGTTCTTTTCTTGTATTTTCGTCCTCTTTTTGTGCAACCTTCACTCATCTTTATCTTGCGATACTCCTACACATAAAACAACATAATTTAGCTCAAACGTCGCACAATTAATTACTAAACTAACAATATGTAAGGCGAGTAATGTACTAAAAATATAGCATTTTGGACAAACATCACTACCCCACACTTAAACGTTGCTCGTCCTCGAGTCAACCACCAATTCACACTAACCCTGAGCACTTTATTTTCTTTTAGAACATCCGAAGCACATCATACCTATGACTATTGTTGATAGAAACAGATAAACTTTAGCATTCCTTCAACACACACTTCCCTTTACTTTATGCCATAATTCAAAATTTTATTCAACAACAACACAACATGCTCATAACAATCCTAGCCTCACAAACCGACTAAATATCACAATGCATTTGTGGCTTGTCACTACCCAAAAATCACACCTATCGTGATGCAGCCTATCCCAATACTAGGCAAGCTGACAACCTTGATAACCCACAATTTCTTTTAAATATTGAAAACATAATAATTAATTTCTAAGGAAAATTTCCCACAAATACCGAATATAAATATACTCCCAAAACCTGGTGTCATTGAGTACATGAGCATCTATACATTACAAGTCTGAAAAATATGGTCTATAATAATCTGAGACCAACTACAATAAACAAAAGGATAGGGAAGGAGAGACAAGGTCTGCGAAACATGGCAGCTTCCTCTAAATCTCCGAAAAATCGACTGTGTGAAAGAATCAACACCCACTGTATCCGGGATCACCTGGATCTGCACACGAAGTGCAAGGTGTAGTATGAGTACAACCAACTCAGCAAGTAACAATAATAAATAAAGAACTGAAAGTAGTGACTAGCTTCACAACTAAGTCCAAATATAGTACTTTCCAACATAAAAGGTAGGCATGAATTCAAGTTCAACATTTAATTCCACAGTAATTTCATATCAAATTTGACTGAAACGGAAATAATGTCTTTCAGAGTTTTCCAAAACAATGATATATATATGACAGCTGAAATGCAGCAATAATGGAATCAATGCATCCTCTCAGAGTAACAGTCACTCAGTCCTCCCATTCACTCCAACCTCAGTCACTCTTTCCTCACAATCACTCATTCCTCTCAGTCACTCAGCACTCGGCACTCGGCACTCGCACTCAGTATACACCTGCGCTCACTGGGGTGTGTACAGACTCCGGAGGGGCTCCTTCAGCCCAAGCGCTATATCAAGCCAATCATGGCATATAACAATAAAACATACTGCGGTGCGCAGCTCGATCCCATAAATATCCTCACAATTAGGCCCTCGGCCTCACTCAGTTATCAACCTCTCCAGTCTCTCGGGCTCAAGATGTCATGAAAATCAAGCCAAAAATGATAATATGATGTATCAATAAATAGCAACAGAGATTGAGACATGATATGAAATGAATGAACATGACTGAGTATGAAATTACAATTTGAACATATAATTCAACCACAGAAATGGCCCCAGTGGGTACCAATAATAACAACATATGTCTAAGCATGATTTTTAATACGAGTCTCAGCTCAATTTTCTCTAACACGTAGAGAATGCACGGATATCAACAGATTATTCAACTATACATTTCCATGAAATTTGACCAAGTCACAATTCCTATGGTGCCCGCCCACACGCCCGTCACCTAGCATGTGCGTCACCTCAAAACCAATCACATAACACATAATCCGGGGTTTCATACCCCAGGACCAAATTTAGAACGGTTACTTACCTCAAACCGTGTAATTTTTTATTCCGCTATACCTTTGCCTCGTGAATTGACCTCCAAATGCCTCGAATCTAGCCACAAATAATTCAATTCAGTCAATAAAATTTATTGAAATTAATTCCATAAAAAATATTAATTTTCCAACAAAATTCAAAATTTAGCTCAAAAATCGCTTGTGGGGCCCATATCTCAGAACCTGGCAAAAGTTATAAAATCCAAAAGCCATTCAACCATGAGTCTAACCATACCAATTTTACCAAAATCCGACCTCAACTCGACCTCCAAATCTTCAAATCTTATTTTCAAATCCCTAAGTTCAAATCCCCGATTTACACCTCAAAAACATGTAATCTAGTCGTATTATTCGATGATAATTCAATATTAAGGAGTATAAATGATCACAAGGGACTTACCTCAAGTTTTCCCGTGAAAACATCGCTCAAAAATCGCCCAACCCGAGCTTGAAATGCCCAAAAATGACAAAAGCTCGGAACCCCTCTGTTTTTTGTACTGCCCAGGGGTTTTCGCTTCTATGAAATTTTTAACTGCACCTGCGGTCTCATAGATGCAATAATTCCTTTGCTTCTGCGGCTTCATGGCTTCTGCAGAAAAGAAGTCTGCTTCTGCAGAGTCGCACATGCGACGTTTTCTTCGCTTCTGCGAAGCCATCTCCCTTCCCTTTTTCCGCTTCTGCGTGCATTGCTTCGTACCTGCGACCTCGCAGGTGCGAAAATTTCTTCGCACCTGTGACCACTGCCCCTCTTCAAGCTTGGCCGCATCTGCGTTGGGCTGGTGCGCACATGCGGCTTCGCACCTGCGATCAGACCTCCGCAGGTGCGAGAAAACCAGAAGCAAAATTTCCATCAGTGGTTTTAAGTCCGAATTTATCCGTTAGCCATCCGAAACTCACCCGAGACCCTCGGGACTTCAACCAAATATACCAACAAGTACTAAAACACCACACGAACTTAGTTGAGCCTTCAAATCACATCAAACAATGCTAAAACCACGAATCATACCCCAATTCAAGCCTAATGAACTTTGAAACTTCCAATTTCTACAAACGACGCCCGAACCTATCAAATCACGTCCGATTGACCTCAAATTTTGTAGAAAAGTCATAAATGACATAACGGACCTATTCAAATTTTCAGAATCAGATTCTGACCCTGATATCAAAAAGTCAACCCCCGGTCAAACTTCCTAAAAATGCAACTTTTGCCATTTCAAGCCTAATTCCACTACAAACCTCCAAATAATTTTCCGGACGCGCTCCTAAGTCTAAAATCACCATACGGGGCTATTGAAATTATCAGAATTCAAATTCGAGGTCGTTTACACATAAGTCAATATCCGGTCAACTTTTTCAACTTAAATTTTCAATTATGAGACTAAGTGTCTCATTTCACTCCGAAATCCTTCCGGACCCGAATCAACTAACCCGGTGAGTCATAAAACAACTATAAAGCATAAATTGAGCAGTAAATGGGGGAACGGGGTTATAATACTCAAAAACACTGGTCGGGTCGTTACATTCTCCCCCTTTTAAACAAACGTTCGTCCCCGAACGGATTTAGAATCATACCTGGAGTCTCAAAAAGGTGTGGATATTTGCGCTCAATCTCCCAAGTAGCTTCTCCAACTGGCTGGCCTCTCCACTGAACCTTCACTGATCTGCACTGTACTGAAATCCAAAATATGAGACGGATCCCCAACATACTTTCAGAGCATGGATACATGGAACACTAGATGAACACCTGATAGACTAGGTGGCAAAGCAAGTTCATAAGCCACCTCTCCAATCTTCTTAAGTACCTCAAAAGGCCCAATATACCGAGGACTCAACTTGCCCTTCTTCCTGAACCTCAACACACCTTTCATGGGTGAAATCTTGAGCAGAACCTTCTCCCCAACCATGTAAGCAACATCACGGACCTTCCAGTCGGCATGACTATTCTGTCTAGAATGCGCCGTGCGAAGCCACTCCTGAATCAATTTAACCTTTTGCAAAGCATCCTGAACCAAGTCAGTACCCAATAGTCTATCCTCACCCGGCTCAAACTAACCCACCGGAGACCAACACCATCTCCTATATAAAGCCTCATACGGATCCATCTGAATGCTAGATTGGTAGCTGTTATTGTAAGCGAACTCCGCGAGTGGCAGAAATTGATCCCAAGAACCCCCAAAATCAATTACACAAGCGCGTAGCATATCTTCCAATATCTGGATAGTGCGCTAGGACTGTCCGTCCGTCTAAGGGTGAAATGTTGTACTCAACTGAACCTGTGTGCCCAATTCTCGCTGCACTGCTCTCCAAAACTGTGATGTAAACTGCATGCCCCGTTCTGAAATGATGGACACCGGCACACCGTGTAGGTGAACAATCTCGCGGATATAAATCTCAGCCAACCGCTCCGAAGAATAATTAGTATCAACTGGAATAAAATGCGCGGATTTGGTCAACTGATCCATAATCACCCAAACAGCGTCAAACTTCCTCAAGGTCCGTGGAAGCCCTACTACAAAATCCAGGGTAATACGCTCCCATTTCCACTTCGAAATTTCAAGTCTCTAAAGCAATCCTCACGGTCTTTGATGCTCATACTTTACCTGTTGACAATTTAAACACCGAGCTACAAACTCAACTATATCTTTCTTCATTCGCCTCTACCAATAGTGCTGCCTCAAATCCTGATACATCTTCGCGGTACCTGGATGAATGGAGTACCGCGAACTGTGAGCTTCCTGGAGAATCAACTTATGCAAACCATCTACATTAAGCACACATAGCCTCCCTGCATTCATAATATGTCGTCATCCCCAATAGTGACTTCCTTGGCATCACCTTGTTGAACCGTGTCCTTAAGGACAAGCAAATGGGGGTCATCATACTAACTTTCTCTGATATGATCATAAAGAGAAGACTGAGAAATCACACAAGCCAAAACTCGATTCGGCTCCGAAACATCCAATCTAACAAACTGGTTAGCCAAAGCCTGAACATCTAAGGCTAAAGGCCTTTCTGCTACCGGTAAGTATGCTAAGCTGCCCAAACTCTCCGCCTTACGACTCAAGGCATCAGCCACCACATTGGCCTTTCCGGGATGATAGAGAATGGTGATGTCATAATCCTTAAGCAACTCCAACCCCCTCCACTGCTGCAAATTAAGATCCTTCTGTTTAAACAGATGATGTAAACTCCGGTGATCGGTATAAACCTCACAATGGACACCGTACAAATAATGTCGCCAAATCTTCAAGGCATGAACAATAGCTGCTAACTCAAGGTCGTGGACCGGATAATTCTTCTCATGTACCTTTAACTGTCTGGACGCATAGGAAATTACCCTACCGTCTTGCATCAACACTGCACCAAGACCAATACATGACATATCACAATACACAGTATAAGACTATGAACCTATAAGCAACACTAATACTGGGGCTGTAGTCAAAGCTGTCTTGAGCTTTTGAAAGCTCTCTTCACACTCATTTGACCACCCGAACGGAGCACCTTTCTGGGTCAATTTAGTCAAAGGCGATGGAATAGACGAGAAAACCTCCACAAAGCGATGATAATAACCGGCCAAGCTGAGAAAACTCCAAATCTCAGTAGCTGAAGATGGACTGGACCAACTCTGAACTACCTCTATTTTCTTCGGATCCACCTTAATTCCTTCACTAGACACTATGTGTCCCAAGAATGCCACTGAACTAAGCCAGAACTCATACTTAGAGAATTTGGCATAAAGTCTCTCATCTCTCTGCCTCTGTAATACAATACCCAAGTGTCGTGCATGCTCCTCCTGGCTACGTGAATACACCAGGATATCATCAATAAATACCACGATAAACGAATCAAGATACGGCTGGAATACGCTATTCATGAAGTGCATAAATGTTTCTGGGGCGTTGTTCAGCCCAAATGACATCCGAATCCCAAATTTTCAACTGGTGATACCCCGATCTCAAATCAATTTTAGAGAATACCTTCGCTCTATGTAGCTGGTCAAATAAATCATCAATGCGCGGTAAAGGATACTTATTCTTGATTGTAACTTTGTTCAGTTGTCTGTAATTGAGGCACATCCGCATAGTACCATCTTTTTTTTCACAAACAGAACCGGTGCACCCCAAGGTAACACACTAGGCCTAATAAACCCCTTATCAAGGAGTTCCTGAAGTTGCTCTTTCAATTCTTTCAACTCAACTGGTGTCATACGATACGGAGGAATAGAAATGGGCTGAGTGTCCGACACCAAGTAAATAACGAAATCAATATCCCTGTCGGGTGGCATACCAGACAGGTCTGCAGGAAATACATTTGGAAAGTCTCGCACGACAGGTACTGAATCAATAGTAGGAGTATCTGCATCAACATGTCTCCCAATAGCCAAATATGACAAACACCCCTTCCCAACCATACGTTGGGATTTCAAATAAAAAATTACCCTGCTGGGAACATAATCTAGAGAACTTCTCCATTCGATCTTTGGCAACCCCGGCATCGCCAATGTCACAGGTTTTGCATGATAGTCCAGAATAGCATGACATGGAGACAACCAATCCATACCCAGAATTATATCGAAATTTACCATATTGGGCAATAAAAGATCAACTCTAGTCTCTAGTACCCCAATAGTTACCACACACGACCGGTACACACGGTCCACAATAATAGTATCGCCCACCGGTGTAGATACACGAATAGGTGAAACTAAGGACTCACGGGGCATATCCAGATAATGAGTAAAATACGATAAAACATACAAATAAGTGGAACCAGGGTCAAATAATATAGAAGCCTCCCTGTGGCACATTGAAACAATGCATATGATCACTGCATCTGAAGAAACAACATCTTGCCTGGCAGGAAAAGCATAGAATCGGACCTGACCGCCACCTGATCGGCCTTCCCCTCTTGGGCGACCCCTAGCTGACCTCAAGCTGGCTGGGCGGGTGGTGAAGTCATAGTCTAACTCCTCTGCTGCACTGGACCTCCCGAGCGACGAGGACACTGTCTCCATATATGCCCATATTCCCCGCACTCAAAGCAGCTCCCCGGTACTAGTGGTGGTGCAGACTGAATCGAGCCCCGAGAACCAGAATAACTGCTAGAAGCACCCGGTGCAAATAAACCCTGAACTGAAGGGGCATGGAACGAACTCTAGGCTGGAAGGGCACTGAGAGATGACTGGCCCTGATGAGAACTATATGAACCATGGCCGGATGACGCACCACGGTGAACTGGACGACTGTCTGAGCGTGTCTGTAAGAACGACCCCTACCATGGTAAAACTGACCCCTGAAGGAACACCGCTGAAATCACCTGGACCACAAGGCCTCTTGGCCTCCCTCTCTCCATGTTCCTAACTACGAACTATCTCTATTTGCCGAGCAATGACAACAACCTCATCAAAAGTAGCACCAGATACTCTCTCCCGAGTCATAAGTAACCGTAGCTGATATGTGAGGCCATCAATGAACCTCCTAATCCTCTCCCTATTAGTGGGAACCAACCAAACTGTGTGATGAGCCAACTCAAAAAATCTCATCTCGTACTGCGTCACAGACATGCCATCCTGACGTAACTTCTCAAACTGTCTGCGCAGCTCCTTTTTGAGAGACTGCGGCATAAACTTCTCCAAAAATGAGAATGAAGAACTCCTGCTATGTAAGTGGTACTGCACCGACCGGCCTGCGTCTCTCATAAGCCTCCCACCAACTGAAGGCAGCTCCAGAAAACTGAAAAGTAGTGAACGAGACCCCACTGGTCTCCAAAATACCCGTTGTCCGAAGCATTCGCTGGCACTTATACAGAAAACCCTGAGCATCCTCTGACTCAGCACCGCTAAATGATGGAGGTCGAAGCCTCCCAAATCTCTCAAGTCTCCTCTGCTCATCATCTTCCATAACAAGAACTACTGAGGCTTGAGCAGCTATAGCCGGCTGGGCTGGTAGTGCCCCCGGTATCTGAAGTCCCTGTACTACCTGATCTGGAGTACGGGCAACAGGGGTATGAGTACCTCCCTCGGCCTGAGAAGTGGCAGGTGCGGCCTGAACCGAAACCACCTGAGTAAGGCCAGTGCAAACTGTCAATATCTGGGCCAAAGTGTCCTGAAGGCCTAGAATCATAATAGGTGTAGCTGGTGCATGAGCTGGTCCCGCCGGCTCAACTATATCCAAAATTTGTTCCTGAGCTGGAGCAATTGGTGGTGTTACAGGTCCTGGCTCCAACTGTTGTACAAGCTACACCTCGACCTCTACCTCGGCCCCGGCCTCTACCATGACCTCAACCTCTCACGACCCTAACTGGTGGCACTGATGGTTGACCTTCCGATCCGGTAGTACATGTCCTCACCATCTGTGAGAGAATAGAATAACAGAAATTTAGTTTCCGGAATCAACAAATTTGCACGACAGACTACAAGGAGGTGAAATTTTCCTAAGGGTTCGACAGCCTCTCAAAGATAAGTACAGACGTCTCTGTACTGATCCGCAAGACTCTACTAAACCTACTCATGACTCGTGAGACCTATGTAACCTAGGCTCTGATACCAACTTGTCACGACCCAAAAATCACACATGTCGTGATGGCGCCTATCCCAATACTAGGCAAGTTGAAACCCTTGATAACCCACAATTTCTTTTAAATATTGAAAACATAATAATTAATTTCTAAGGGAAAAATCCGACAAATATCGAACATAAATATACTCCCAAAACTTGATGTCACTGAGTACATGAGAATCTATACATTACAAGTATGGAAAGCACGGTCTATAATAATCTGAGACCAAATACAATAAACAAAATGATAGGGAAGGAGAGACAAGGTCTGCTAAACATGGAAGCTACCTCTGAATCTCCGAAAAAATCGACTGTGTGAAAGAATCAACGCCCACTGTGTCCGGGATCACCTGGATCTGCACACGAAGTGCAGGGTGTAATATGAGTACAACCAACTCAGCAAGTAACAATAATAAATAAAGAAGTGAAAGTAGTGACGAGCTTCATAGCTAAGTCCAAATACAATACTTTCCAACATAAAAGGTAGGCATGCTTTCAAGTTCAACATTTAAAACTCCACAGTAATTTCATATCAAATTTGACTGAAACAGAAATAATGTCTTTCATATTTTTCCAAAACAATGATAGACAGCTGAAATGCAGCAATAATGGAATTAATGCATCCTCTCGGAGTAATAGTCACTCAGTCCTCCCATTCACTCCAACCACAGTCACTCTATCCTTACGATCACTCATTCCTCTCAGTCGCTCAGTACTTGTCACTCGCCACTCGCCACTCGATACTCGCACTCAGTAGGTACCTGCGCTCACTGGGAGTGTGTACAGACTCCGGAGGAGCTTCTTTAGCCCAAGCGCTATATCAAGCCAATCATGGCATATAACAATGAAACATGTTGTGGCGCGCAGCTCGATCCCATAAATATTCTCATAATTTGGCCCTCGGCCTCACTCAGTCATCAACCTCTCCAGTCTCTCGGGATCAAGATGTCATGAAAATCAGCCCAAAAATAATAATATGACGTATCAATAAATAGCAGCAGAGACTGAGACATGATATGAAATGAATGAATATGATTGAGTGTGTGTTGCGACAAAACATACTCACGCAAGTATACGTGGTCGTCAAAATAGAGTAGTGAGTAGAGTATCATTCCCACGAAGACTTATGATTAACTTTTGACTAATTCAAACTCAAATAACTTATCGATTCAAGCGATTTCTCACAAAATAGATAATTTCCTAATTTACTACCTAAAAACTGTCAAGTAATGAAATACTAGAAATCAACCACAACACTTAAATAATTTCAAATAACAATCAATAGGAGATAATATTCCAGGGTCACGGGTTAGCTAACAATCATGTTGCGTTCTTAGCTTAAAATGACTAATTGATTTATCTGGATTGTTGATTGACAGGGTTGATATTACTCATAAGAATCTGTCGAGTCCTTACTCGCCTATTCAATCTAACTTAATGCCTATATGTCAATGGAATTAAGATTAACAAGAATGCATTTACAATTCATGTATTTCAACCAAGCAAGACAATTAGGTATATGTCTATCCTAATTGTGAATCTATTCCCCGGTGCCCAGGTTCAAGAACTTGCTCTATTTAATTCTATATGCAATCTAGAATTCCCACTTTCGAGTTCAACTCTAGATTCGTAGATAGTATTTCACTGTTAGCTACTCAGCAAAATAATTAAGAACATAATTAAATAAACAACCCAATATGATAAAATCAACTTCGTCAAATTAAACTTCAAACATCAACATTCATGTATCACCCATGACCCTAGAATAATAGGGTTCTTAGCCACTCGTGTTCTGTAATACCCCGAAAAATTTTTGAAGTACTTAAGTGTAAAGCCCGGTAAACTTTGCAAAGAAAATAATATTTTATGGTGCCGGACTAGGCTTACGTGTTTGAGGATTGTAAAAATTCTGCCGCGGCTAGGACTTTTTGGGTTGAACAATGCACAGGAAAGTAAAAGAAAATTTTTGGCGGAAAAATACATTTATGCGGTCCATTATGCGACCGCAAAACCACTCTATGGACCGCATAATGGCCGCAGAGTGAGGCAATTAATTGGGTCAGTTGGAAGCAACTATGCGGTCGACTATGCGACCGCATAACTGTTATGCAGTGCATTATGCGACCGCATAACAGTTATGCGGATCGCATAGTGACCGCATACACAGACAGTTCTTTTGGCTATTTGTAACCAATTATGCGACCGATATGCGGTAGAGTGAGAAGGTGTTCTTCAATAATTGTTCTTCAATTCTTGCTCAAGTTTTGGAAGATTAAGAAGGCAAGCTCACTAGGTCTTCATCCTAGAGATTGAAGTTGCTAAGAATTCTGGAATGTTTTAGAGTTTAAGAAAGCTCAATTGAGGTATGTTGGCTAAACTCTTCTCTTAGAATTGAATCCCACAATATTCATGTAAATTATGTAAGTCCCGAGTGATTCATTATGAAACTGGCTATTCCGAGTAAGATTGGGTTGAAAGATATATGTTCAACAAGCATCTGAAATGCTTTATTCATGTTATGTTACCAATTAAGAATGTGTTAAAATATGGGTTGTACATTAATAATGTTTCGACTTTAAGTCAAGTTCAAATAAAGGCTATTATGCCAAATTTTGTGAAATATCTCTATGTGCATTAGACTCTAAATTGCTCACATGTGTACTACACACTTTGATTTGAATTGTGTTTGTTGTTGATGATGAGGATGATATTTGAAATTGATAAGGTGAGCATGAAATACTGAATATGGCCAACGTGCGAAGAATGATCTTATAATTATGGCCACTAGTGCCAATGAAATGAAAAGATGCGAAAGTATTATGAAATGTGATGATTGATATAAAAAGGTTGATGTCTCAAATAAGACAGCCTAGCCGGTCGGGTCGTGATCGTACACATGCCGCACACATGGCGGTGATTGTGTTGGAAATTGTAACTGAAATTGATATTTTGGTTGATGTCTTCAAATAAGACAGCCTAGTTGATCGAGTCGTGATCGGACTCCGTGTTAAAGACGGTGGTATTGATATTAAGAGTAATTGTGGTTGATGTCCCTAATGGATAGCCTAGCCGATCGGGTCGTGATCGGACTCCGTGTTAAAGACGGTGGTATTGATATTGAGAGTAATTGTGGTTGATGTCTCTAATGAGATAGCCTAGCCGATCGGGTCGTGATCGGACTCCGTGCTGAGAGTACGGTGGTATTGGTATGGGGAATAATGGTATTGTGAATAATGGTATATCGATACTAAAAATCTCCCAATGTGAGATATGGAAATTAATTTGCACAGTGTCTTGATCCTAAATTGAGGTTTGATGTTGATTAAAGCTTCCTTTGATATTATGATAATTTTGTTTGTATTATTTGTCATTCTATTAAGAGGGTGTTTAGTTATACATACTAGTGCTATTCGACAGTACTAACGTCCCTTTTGCCGGGGGCGCTGCATCTTTCAATGGATGCAGGTGGTTCCACAGCAGGAGATATTGGTCAGTGATAGCAGTGCACCTTCTTCCCAGCTACTTGGTAAGACCCACTTCATTCCGGGTTCATGAATCTTTTGTACTTTGTGTATTCTGTTTGAGGTATAGCCTGAGCCGCCTTGTTGCCGGCATTATTATTATACTCTTCTTTATCTATAGAGGCTCCGTAGACATAGTGTGGGTTGTGTATTGGTGCTGGGAAAGACAAACTATGTTATGTTGTGGATGTATTACTTGTCCATTTGAGACTTTAAAAATGATGAAACTATTGGAGATGAATTGGTATTGTAGACATGAATACATTTTCGTCTAATTAATGAAAATATGTATTATCTCTATTCGTAGATGAGTTTGGGTAGAATGAAATCTAAGAGGCTTGCTCGGTCGGGTTCACTCGGTTGGGCGCCGGTCGCGCTCCTCGGTTTTGGGGCGTGACAAACTTGGTATCAGAGCCTAAGGTTTTAAAGTATCCTAGGATGTCTCGGAGCTGTGTCTAGTAGAGTCCTTATTATTAGTGTGTTGCCGATCACATCTATAATTAGGATGCTACATGGGCATTTAGGAATAATACCCTTCTTTGATATTCTGAATCGTGCGATGAAACTGATTGTTAAACCGTTCTTCCTCTAACTCGTGCGTTGAGGTTCAAGGTAAGTTTAAATGCTCTTTTGGTTTATTCCATGTAATGTTGTCATGTGACATGACGAATGGGTAAAGGCCTGAATATTAAATAGATGGCACGTGTATCATGTTGAATGAACGGTATGACCATATGAGACAAGTATATAGTACCATGAGCATACTTTATATGAGAAGAGTGCTAGAAGTGATTACCCACCTCCAAAGAGGCATTGACGTGATAAATGAGACATAAGCTTAACTAGTACATGTGGATGGTGTGGGAACCATGTATATGATTCTAAGATGTAAACATGTTACATAGGCACGTGATATATGAAAGGCATGGCCTGGAGAGTAATGATAAATGTGTAGGTCTCTCACGGGAGACAAGAAGTTATGAAAGGAGAGTTGATTGAACCCACAATGAGAAGACCCTAGCACTATGAACGTTATAAGAATCCTAGGAATGTGCAAAGTGGTGTTACACTCCAAAAAGGATATTGACATGAGGGAGTTGGATCACAAGCCTATGTGGCTGAATAAGAGTAGAGAACGTATGAGGTTAATACCATGGTGACTTAAATCTCCCTAATAGTCGAACATATATATAAGGGATAGAGACATGAGACATATGTCCCTTGAAGTTGCTAAATTCAAGACTTGTGTCAAAATGTGAATCATTCACCCCAAGTGGGGGAGGAAGGGCCATAGAGAGGCCACTTAAATACAATGAAATAAGAGTAAGACCATGTAGCTATGATGTTTGAATATTTTGTTGAAGACAGGTGTAGTCTAGAAAAGAGATAATGGGTAGCATGATTCTCTGAAAGGATATGCTAATGATAGACCACTAGTACCCCAAAAAAGTGAAAGGTTAAGGAAGGTAAATTCTTCATACATGGCAATGTGAATGAGAGGGTCAACGATCCTAAAAACTAAGGGTAGGTTTACAAAGGGATTTTATACTTGTTAGGGGGTCAGGAACAATGGAACCCAAGGAAGTAATATAGATTAAATGTGAAAGGCTTGCGAGTTCTTAGTATGAGTTAATCACATATTTGCGATTTAGCTAAAGTTCCAAGGCTTTAAGAAATACGGAATGAGTGGGAGAGATAAATGTGATGTGATAACAACCCAAGAGTGCATCTGGACTTGATGGAGAGTCTCTTAACATTCTTACAAGCCAAAAAGTGTTAAGTGATACGTGGATGAGTACTAGGAAAGGGATGGAAGAATCTTACAAGCAAGGAAGTGTCAAAAATAAGGTTTTCAAACATAAAATCAATGAGTACTAGGAAAGGGATGGAAGAATTGATCAAATCCGTGCTTCCGAGTGTTTGGCACTTTTGTTCTTCACTCAAAGTCACGTTCCCCCCTTCAAAATAGGTTTAGGTTGGCTTTTATATGAGTTGGGGCGTCTAGGGGTCGAAATAACCGAGTCCTAGTCGAAAAAGGCCATTTTCCCATCTTGAGCGTCTAGGGCAGCGTGGGGCGCTGCCCTGGCGCTCAAAAACTAAGGCTACTGTAAATTGCGCCACAGGCAGCGCCCCACGATGCTTGTGGCCCTCAAATTTCACTCTTTGCCTTTTCTTCCCAATTTCGCTCCAATTCGCGCCATTTCGTCCCAAATTGCATCCGAATGATTCTTACACATAGAAATATCACAATTTAGCACAAATCATTATATTATACATCCGAAATCTACGAGACATGAGCAAAATGTGACGCGATATATATCAAAATATGCATACATTAAGCCGATTATCAACACCCCACACTTAGACTCTTGCTCGTCCTCTAGCAATGGAACTATATTAACACCCCCAAAATGTACTTATCACTATGAAAGAGCACTTCACAATTAATTCAATCAAGCACCCTACCTTTTTTACTATGATCGATATCGGCAATTAAGCATGAACACGCGAATTTCACATTCTTCCTGTTTTTAAACTAGCCCAAGTACACTCAATGTTATTCAACCAACTCAAGCAACCTCTCCACAACCACCTTACTTCAAGAGACGACTCGTTACCACTAAGCATCCTCAACTCACACACTCACCCAACAAAAGAAAGTGTACAACATTACCAATCCGTCATGAGACCAAGTGCCCTCACCACAAGAAAAAGAGTGAAGATCAAAGTAGTCCACACATTCAAATATGTCATTGAACATAAATTAAGGACATCACACAATTGAACAACATTCACTCACCCTCAACAAAGAATTCATGTGCATCCCGTGATCGTACCATAAGCTTGCCCGTAGTGTATATCTCTACTAATCTAAGCTAGCCAAATCTAGGATCAATTAGGACTTTAAGGTTGTAATGTAGGCTAAGGGACGGGTAGGATACATGTAGGTATAGTGACTAACCCGCCTAAGAACTTTAATACACTACACTCACAAATCAAGCGCAATTTCTTTTCAACCCATTCACTTGTCATACACCATATATAACATAGCCCTCTTTTCAATTAAGCACCTCTATGGATTCACTAGCACGAGTGAGAAAGATTAGGATGTGTGTATCTTTCTACATTATTTAAACTTTTATTTGCTTTTTCTTGCAAAAATTTTCCTCTTTTTTTTTCTTTCTTTTTCTTCACACACTTCATACATTGAAGTTCATAAGCTAGTGACCTTCTTTCATAATTTTAGTGCACCTTAAGAGCCCTTCCTTGGTTTCACTCAAACACCACTCCCCAATCTCTCACCTTACTTCTTTAGCGGCTAAGTGCCTTAGGAGGTAAAGGTTCAACAATCTCGAATTAAGAACAAAGTAGGAGTACGGCTTGTAATGTGAGTGCCAAGGAAACGGTCTATAGGCTCAAAGGGGCTATCAATGGGAAGATTTTATTTGTCTGTGCCAAGCACCTTTATGGTCAAGCAAGAAACACCTACGTCATATCCTAGACTAGCATAACTTAATGATTTTGCGTTGATTAACACACGGGGCAAGTTCTATACTACACAGGATAGCACAGAATATCAACAATCCTTACACACACATGGCACTTGACTCACTCAAGACGGTTATGTGCGACTCTCAAGTCAAGCAAGCATATCAAGTTGAGAATTTTTAAACAACAATGCACTAGGTGGCATACAAGTCAATCAACTGAGAAAAAGGCGTCAAAGAGTAGGCTACTTAATTTACTTGGGCATTACAATTCAAATCATATATGTAGGAAGACAGAGCGCATGCCATAACTTAACTTGCCAATACCAAACATGTCAATAGGTACCTTAGAGCAATCTCAGTTTTCTCCCTTATCCTACTCCTAAAAAAAACTCAACTAAATTTTGCGATTCGAGCTACACCCTTGGAAAAGAACCGGCGTCGAAAGAAAAACCAAGAGATACAACCTAACTACCTAAAAACAAATGGAAATCTTTTTGGTGTTTTTAATCGGACTTTAATCCCTCAAGAAAATTATCCAACAGATCCATCGTCGGGAAAAGTCCGAGCTTTTTCTGATTTTTTTTTAATGATAATACTATGTTAGTTCTAAACTAAGCTAACAAGTAGAAAAAAACAAAACAATAAAAAAAAATTTGTTTTCTTTGTAGTTGCAAGTCGTAGCATAGTTTGTTTTATTTTCTTTTAGTTAGAGTAGACTAATTTATTTTTTGTTTTCTTTGTAGTTGCAAAAATCTTAGGTGGGAATGGTGTGTGGTGTGTGTAATGTATGTATTGAGTGCTCGGGTAGTCGGGATTTAAACAAAAAAAAAAGCAAAATGAGCGCCCAGCCCAGCACCCCACGCTGGCTGGGGCGCACTTTGCAGTAAGCAGCAGAAACTCAACGCCAGCCCCAATGTGGGGCGCTGGGCTGGCGGGTCAGGTAAGTAGTTTTTTATTTTTTATTTTTTTATTTATTTTTGTTTTCTTTGTTTAATTGAAATACCAAACCCAATTACCCATATACACACACAAACTAACCCATACCCAATTACCCAAACTCATCCTCCACCTAAATTAAAATAACTAAAATGCAAACCCCCCTTTCTCCAAAAAAAGACGTTGAACACTGCCCGCTCCTCTTCTTCCCTTTTCTCTCAAGTTCTCAAATTCTTCAATATTCCTTGCTCAATTCCATCTCAAGACTCAAAGGTGTGTTCTTCTTGTTCTCTCTTTTCTTGTATTTTAAAATTTATTAGTGTAATTCTAGTCCTCTTTCTCAAACAACCCCAAAATCCCATAGGTTTCTTTGACATATCTTGTTATTATGGTGGTCTTAATATGCACGAAATTGGGTGCCAAAATTGGTTGTGAAGTTGTGTTTGAAGTAGTAAACTATAATTACCTCTACTTCATGTAAATTTGGGAGGGCCACCTTGCTCCACCATTGTTGAAATAAAAGAAGAAAAATTGATGCCCACAAGGTGTTTGCTAAAATACCTAAGAGAGTAAATTTGAACACCGGTGAAGTCTAAGTAACCGAGTGTAGTTGTATATGAGTTTGGGCGAAGTGTGGGGTATTTGGAGGTATTGTTTCTTGTTGTAAACTCTTGTAAGTCGTAGTTAGTGTACTAAATTAGTGTAGTAATGTAGACTTTAGCTTTGTTATGCTTGAACCATATTTAGGTTACGGCCATGTCAAACTAATTGAATTATATGGCATAGGGAAGTCTGAGTACCTATAGCCTTATGATGACACATTGGTGCACATTAAACCAATATTATGACTCGATTATATATAGCCTTTGGTTTTAAGTGTGGGGTCATCTTGCCTCTCGCGATGACCTTAGGTGAAATTTCTTGATTCACTCTCATCTTTGTGTTTATCGTGTGTCGGTTGCTATGGATCGTGACGGTGCCGCTAAAGGAAAAGTGGTGGAAAAGTCCTCCACTACCGTTCCCCCTCCAAAGAAACACAAGCAAGGCGAGAGTTCTTCCCGACAAGCCAAGGGAAAGCAAGTTGCTAGCGAGTCAACGAGGCCACCACGACCTCGGGTGGAACTTGTTCGGGATGACACCATCAAATGGCATGATACTTTTGTTCCATATGGGAGATATGTGTCTGAAATGGGGATAAATGTGAAGATTTTATAACGGAACTTCCCAGCCGTGCTTGCTAGACTGATCGAAAAGAAGATGGATAAGCTCCTTGAATGTCTGGGACCTGTAAATCTAAGCATGGGACGAGAGTTATATGCCAACTAGAACGAGGGGTTTGACAAGTCATGGGTCCAAGGAAAGTAAATTCCTATGGATAGGGAAGCCTTGTGTCGCTTCTTGGGAATTGATAGCCCAAATCCACGGGGGCTACAAAAGTTTGTTAAGAGTCCACGCTACCAGGAAATACGTCACACACTTTGTGGCGTTGATTCTAATGCAAAGTGAACGCAGACTAAGGGAAACATGCACCTTGAGATGCTCCGGTTTGACTTCAACAAAACGGCCAAGGTCTGGAAAAACTTTGTGCAAGCTAGATTAATGCCCGTTGAGCATAATAGTGAGTGCACTCGAGCTCGAGTGTGCGTGATCTACTTTTTGATGACCGGGCGACCCCTAAATGTGGGTGATCTCATGCTTGGAGAAATGGCCTGCACCCGTTTTAGAGGGAGGATCAAGAGGTTTTTTTTGGAAACATCCTGACACAGTACATGCTATCCCGTGGGGTACCAGAGTATCCTAGCTATGATGAGGTAGTGGAGGCACCCAAGGCATTGCTAGACATAACATTCTTGCTAGAGTCCACATCAAAACTTACTCAGGTTGCAAGGAATAAGAGGGACAAAAGTTTTAACAGGTATCTTTATAGTTCCCTAAATGTTATAATGAGCAGGCTAGGGGTGTCAGATAAGGAGCGCATGCAATTGCAAAATGATCTCTCCAGTTCGTCCAAGGAGATGTTAGGCATAGCACCGGGCAGTCCCATTCATCCGTCTGAGGATGAAAACACTTACAAGAGATCTGATGATGAGGATGAGGATGATGATGAAGTTACGGGGCCCATGGCTTTGGTACCCTTAGGAGATGATGATGATCCCAGAGCCGCAGTCGGTGGACATCCTGAGGAGGCAGACTCCGACTAGCAGGGAGCTCTTTCTTTCCACCTTGCTCTATTTTGAATTTGTTATGCATCGAGGACTATGCATTGCTTAAGTGTGGGGTGGGGGAATACTTCTTGACTTGTGATTTAAAAAAACTATGCTAGGAAAGCAGTAAAAATTGGGTTGCCTCCCAACGAGCGCCTGATTTAACGTCGCGGCACGACTCAACACGTTTTTAAGCATCGGCCAAGTCCACCGAGGTCTTGTGACATGCAATGTCACCACCCCAATAATGTTTTATTCTCTGGCCATTTACCAAGAAGGTACCACTTGAGCTCGTATCACACAGTTCCACCGCTCCATGAGGCCTCACACTTACCACAACAAAAGGACTTGCCCAACGAGACTTAAGCTTTCCGGGGAAAAGCTTCAACCTCGAATTGAACAAGAGAACTTCTTGACCCGGCTCAAACTCTCGATGTTGGATGTGCTTGTCATGCCACCTCTTCGTCTTTTCTTTATATAATTTGACATTTTCATATGCGTGCAATCAAAACTCATCAAGCTCGTTGAGTTGCAGCAACCTCTTCTCACCAGCTAGGTCCATATCCATATTCATCTTTTTAATTGCCCAATAGGCTTTGTGTTTAAGCTTGACGGGCAAGTGGCACGCCTTCCCATAAACTAACTTATACGGAGAAGTACCTATGGGAGTCTTGTATGCAGTTCGATATGCCCATAATGCGTTGTCTAGCTTCCCGGCCTAGTCCTTTCTATTTCCACTTACTGTTTTCTCCAGAATCTGCTTTACCTCTCTGTTTGAAACTTCCACTTGACCACTCGTTTGGGGGTGATAGGCATTGGAAACCTTGTGCTTAACTCCATACTTTGCAAGAACATTATTCAGCAATTTGTTGCAGAAGTGAGTTCCTCCGTCGCTTATCAACACTCTTGGAGTCCCAAAGCGCGTGAAGATGTGCTTCTTTACAAAGCTCACCACTACCTTTGCGTCATTAGTAGGAAGAGCAATGGCATCCACCCACTTAGAAATATAGCCGACCACCACCAAGATGTACCTGTGACCATTAGAGTATGGGAACGGTCCCATGAAATCAAACCCCCAAACATCAAAAAGCTCTACTGCCAGAATGTTTTGCAAAGGCATCTCGTGCTTCTTCGTGATTGTTTCGATTCTTTGGCACCTGTCACACTTTTTAACAAAGGCATGTGCATCCTTAAACAATTTTGGCCAATAAAAGCCTGATTGTAGCACTTTTTGGGCAGTTCTGTCCCCACCATGGTGCCCTCCATATGGAGAAGCATGACAGTCATGCAATATTGCATTCATCTCTTCCTCGGGAACACACCTTCGCACCAACTGATCTGCGCACTGCCTATATAGGAATGGGTCATCCCACATGTAGAGCCTCACATCATGTAGGAATCTTCTTCTATTATCAGGTGTCACTTCTGGTGGCGTCACACCACTTGCAATAAAATTCACATAATCTTCATACCACGGGGCTTCCCTTGAGGTGACTACTAATAACTGCTCATCAAGAAATATTTCTTTAATCAACCCCCCTTCAGCTACATGGTTCCGATTTTCTAATCTGGACAAGTGATCAGCCACTTGATTCTCTGTTCCTTTTCGATCTCGGATCTCCAAGTCAAATTCTTGCAAGAGGAAGACCCCCTCGGCTTGGCGTCTTTCTTTTCAAACAAGTATCTGATACCTGAATGATCTGTGTAGATGATGACTTTGGTTCCCATTAGATAGGATCTGAACTTGTCAAATGCCCACACCACTGCAAGCAACTCTTTTTCAGTGACAGTGTAATTCATCTGGGCTAAATTCAGAGTTTTGCTCGCATAATAAATGGAGTGAAAACTTTTATCCCTTATTTTCCCCAAAACAGCTCTGATTGCTATGTCACTCGCATCGCACATCAACTCAAATAGCTGCGCCCAATCTGGGGAAATGATAATTGGTGCAGTCACCAACCCTCCCTTCAACTCCTCAAATGCTTTCAGACAGGCATCATCAAACTTGAAGGGGGCATCTTTCTCAAGAAGCCTGCACAAAGGAAAAGAAATTTTCGAAAAATCTTTAATGAAACAATGATAAAAACCTGCATGGCCCAAGAAACTGTGAATGCCTTTGATAGATGTCGGCGGGAGCAATTTTTCAATCGCTTCCACCTTTGCTTTATCCACCTGCAAATCATTTTTGGACAACTTGTGCCCCAAGACTATACCTTCACATACCATGAAGTGGCACTTTTCCAGTTTAGTACCAAGTTTGTCTCTTCACACCTAGCAAGCACTTTATCAAGGTTTATTAAACAATTATCAAAAGAGCAACCGAACACAGAAAAATCATCCATGAACACTTTTATAAATCTTTCAACCATGTCAGTAAAAATAGCCATCATACACATTTGAAAAGTCGCTGGTGCATTACAGAGACCAAAGGGCATTCTCTTAAACGCATATGTGCCATAGGGACAGGTAAATGTAGTTTTCTCTTGGTCCTCTGGGCTATAGCAATCTGATTATACCCTGAATAGACATCTAGGAAATAGTAGTATTCCTGGCCAGATAATCTATCAAGCATTTGGTCAATAAAGGGGAGGGGAAAGTGGTCCTTTCGGGTGGCATTGTTCAATTTTCTATAATCTATACAAATTCTCCACCCAGTGACAGTTCTTGTGTGAATCAAGTCATTATTTTCATTAATCACTACAGTCATCCCCCTTTTCTTAGGCACACATTGGACGGGTCTTACCCATTTGCTATCAAAGATTGGAAATACTATACCTGCATCAAGCCACTTAATCACTTCTTTTCTTACCACCTCTTTCATGATTGGATTTAGTCGGCGTTGCTGCTCTACACTTGGCTTGTGTCCGTCCTCCATGAGGATTTTATGCATGCAGAAAGCTGGACTAATGCCTTTAATGTTAGACATCGTCCACCCAATTGCTCGTTTGTGCTCACGTAGCACTCTCAACAGCTTTTCTTCCTGCAATTTAGACAAGTCAGAAGAAACAATAACAGGTAAAGTGTCAAAATCACCCAAATAAGCATATTGAAGGTGGGGGTAGGGGGTTTAAGCTCCAATTTTGGAGCTTCTTCAATTGACGGCCTTGGAGGAGGCCCACTTGGCCTATTTAGGGGCTCAAAGGGGTGAATTCCATGCATGTAAGTGCATGATGCATCAAGAATATGCATCATCTCCTCAACCTCATCATCAATCTCCAAGCTATTGAACAACATGAGTGCTTTTTCTAGAGAATCATCTAGATATACACTCGTGTCAAGGAGTTGCTCATCCATCTCCACAACAGATATCATAGAGAGCTCCTCATAGTGGCAGGGAATTTGGATCGCTTTGTAGACATTAAAGACTGCTTCCTCGTTGTCCACGCTCATAATCATTTTTTCCTCTCTCACTTTAATAATTGCATCACCAGTAGCCAAGAAAGGTCGTCCCAATAAGATTGGAACATGTTCATCAGCCTCATAATCTAGGATAATGAAGTCCGCAGGGAAGATGAATTTCCCAATTTGCAGCAACACATCTTCAATCACTCCTTCAGGGTATGCGATGGACCTATCAGCTAGCTACAACATCACAGTGGTTGGTCTTGGAGCTCTCAGGCCCAATTGCTTGAACAAGGACAAGGACATCAGATTTATGCTCGCCCCTAAATCACAAAGAGCATGACCCACATCAATATTACCAATTCGCACAAGGATGGTGAAGCTGCCAGGATCCTTAAGCTTTTGAGAAAGCTTGGTTTGGACCCTTGAAGTGCACTCCTCAGTAAGTGAAACTATCTCAAATTCAGTCAGTCTCTTCTTGTGAGCCACTATATCTTTTATGTACTTAGCATAATTTGGAATTTCATGAAGTACATCTACCAATGGAATATTCAATTGAACCTGGCTTAACATAGAGAGGAATTTGTTGAACATGCGATCATCATTCTTTTTCTGCAATCTCTGGGGGAAAGGTGGTGGTGGCCTTTCAGCCTCCACTAGCTCTGAACTTGCGTCATTTTTCTTTGACTCGTGTGTTGCCTTAGGAATCAACTCCCCCCCCGGGTATAGGCTTGACCTTTCTCTTCTTCGGCACTTCCTCTAGTTCCATCCCGTTTCTGAGTGTAACTGCATTAACTTGAGGGTTCTTCTCTGTATCACTGGGGAGAGCACCTGTAGGTCTAGTATTTTGATTTGCTGCTAACTGCCCCATTTGCCTCTCAAGATTTCTGAAATCGGTCCTGAGTTGTTGATTGTCAAGCAACAACTTCTTTAGCAAGTCATTCGTACTCTCTTCTATTTGTTGGGGTGACTTCTGAGGTTGATTAAAATTTCCTTGGGGCCTATAATGATTCTGATTCGGCTGATTTCCGCCCCATGAGAAGTTGGGATGATTCTTCTAATTTGGATTGTAAGTGTTCGCATATTGTGCATGCTGATTCATCGGACCTCTACTTTGTTGCCCCACATAGTATATAGATTCAGGATTCATGGGGCACATGTCACTCGTATGACTGTCACCACATAGTTCGCAGCAAATAGACATCTATTGTACATGTTGCATTTGTTATGTTTGTTGCATTGTCATTCTATTCATCTGATTTGCCAATTTTGCTATATCGGCTCTCATGGCTGAGAAGTCATCAAGCTCAATCACCCCGACGGCTTTTTGTTTAATTGCTCTTCGTGAGTCCCCATCTCCTTGCCAATTATGATCATTAGCAGTGAAGTTATTTAGCAAGAGTTAGATTTCACTATACGGCCTCGCCATGTAACTACCCCCACAAGTTGAATCAAGATTCATCTTTGATGCTTCGTCTAGCCCATCAAAAAAAGTATGACCCAATACCTCATCAGTCTGACAATGATGCGGGCAGTCTCTGAGTAGCTTCTTATATCTTTCCCAAGCTTGACGAAGTGTCTCACCATCCCATTGTTGGAACCCAAGAATCTGGCTCCTCAGCGACTTTTTCTTAGTGGGGAGAAACTTGATTAAGAATTTCCTTGCTAGATCATCCCAAGTGTGGATTGAGTTCGCGGGCTCCTTTTGCATCCATTCCTTAGCTTCCCCCAGCAGTGCAAAGGGAAATAGTGTCAGCCTGACATAGTCCTTAGAAATATTCGGATAATTGTAAGTGTCCGCAATTTCCAGGAAATTCTTAATGTGCCTCTACGGGTCTTCATGAGATAGACCCATATATTGCCCTGTGGACTGAATCAACTGTACCATGTACTGTTTGAGTTCAAAATGCCCTGTGATATCAGGCTTCACAATAGCCTGAGTCATATTAGCAAGATTGGGTCGTGCGGCTTCTATCATCGTATGCTCTTCATTACCTGCAATCCCTATTGGTTGTGGTTGAATTACAATGTTCAACTCTCTTTCTATCCCTATTGGATGTGGCTGTGGCTAACTTAATGCCTATATGTCAATGGAATTAAGATTAACAAGAATGCATTTACAACTCCTGTATTTCAACAAAGCAAGGCAATTAGGTATATGTCTATCCTAATTGCGAATCTGTTCCCTGATGCCCAGGTTCAAGAACTTGCTCTATTTAATTCTATATGCAATCTAGAATTTTTACTTTCGAGTTCAACTCTAGATTCGTAGATAGTATTTCACTATTAGCTACTCAGCAAAATAATAAAGAACATAATTAAATAAACAACCCAATATGATAAAATCAACTTCGTCAAATTAAACTCCAAACATCAACATTCATGTATCACCCATGACCCTAGAACAATAGGGTTCTTAGCCACTCAAGTTCATACAATCATCAAAAATAAGGTTTTCAAACATAAAATCAATGAGAACTAGGAAAGGGATGGAAGAATTGATCAAATCCATGCTCCCGAGTGTTTGGCACTTTTGTTCTTCTCTCAAAGTCACTTCCCCCCCCCCCCCCCAAAATAGGTTTAGGTTGGCTTTTATATGAGTTGAGGCGTCTAGGGGTCGAAATAATCGAGTCCTAGTCGAAAAAGGCCACTTTCCCATCTTGAGTGTCCAGGGCAGCGTAGGGCGCTGGCCCTGGCGCTCAAAAACTAAGGCTACTATAAATTGCGCCACAGTCAGCGCCCCACGCTGCTTGTGGCCCTCAAATTTCACTTTTTGCCTTTTTTTCCCAATTTCGCTCCAATTCGCGCCATTTCGTCCAAAATTGCATCTGAATGATTCCTACACATAAAAATACTAAAATTTAGCACAAATCATTATATTATACATCCGAAATCTACGAGACATGAGCAAAATATGGGGCGATATATATCAAAATATGCATACATTAAGCCGATTATCAGTGTGAAATTACAATTTGAACATATAATTCAACCACAGAAATGACCCCAGTGGGTACCTACAATAATAACATATGTCTAAGCATGATTTTTAATACGAGTCTCAGCTCAATTTTCTCTAACACATAGAGAATGCACGGATATCAACAGATTATTCAACCATACAGTTCCATAGAATTTGACCAAGTCACAATTCCTACGATGCACGCCTACACGCCCGTCACCTAGCATGTGCGTCACCTCAAAACCAATCACATAACACATAATCCGGGGTTTCATACCCTCGGGACCAAATTTAGAACTGTTACTTACCTCAAACCATGTAATTCTTTATTCCGCTATGCCTTTGCCTCATGAATTGGCCTCCAAACGCCTCGAATCTAGCCACAAATAATTCGATTCAGTCAATAAAATTTATTGGAATTAATTTCATAAGAAAATACTAATTTTCCAATAAAATCCAAAATTTAGCTCAAAATTTGCCGTGGGGCCCACATCTCGGAACCCGACAAAAGTTACAAAATCCGAAATCCCATTATACCACGAGTCTAACCATACCAATTTTACCAAAATCCGACCTCAACTCAACCTCCAAATCTTCAAATCTTATTTTCAAATCCATAAGTTCACATCCCCGATTTATACCTCCAAAACATGTAATCTAGTAGGATTATTCGATGATAATTCAATATTAAGGAGTAGAAATGATCACAAGGTACTTACCTCAAGTTTTCCCGTGAAAACCTCGCTAAAGCTCGGAACCCCTCTGTTTTTTGTACTACCCAGGTGTTTTCGCTTCTGCGAAATTTTTAACCGCACCTGCGGTCTCGTAGATGCGAGAATTCCTTTGCTTCTGCGGTTTCATCGCTTCTGCAGACAAGAAGTTCGCTTCTGCAGATTCGCACATGCGACGTTTTCTTCGCTTCTTCCAAGCCATCTCCCTTCCCTTTTTCCGCTTCTGCGTGCATTGCTTCGCACCTGCGACCACTGTCCCTCTTCATACCTAGCCACTTTTGCGTTGGGATGGTGCGCACATGCGGCTTCGCACCTGCGATCAGACCTCCGCAGGTGCAAAAAAACCAGAAGCAAAATTTCCAGTAGTGGTTTTAAGTCCGAATTTATCTGTTAGCCATCCGAAACTCACCCGAGACTCTCGGGACTTCAACCAAATATACCAACAAGTCCTAAAATACTACACGAACTAAGTCGAGCCTTCAAATCATATCAAACAACTCTAAAACCATGAATCATACCCCAATTCAAGCCTAATGAACTTAGAAACTTCCAATTTCTACAAATGACGCCGAAACCTATCAAATCACATCCTATTAACCTCAAATTTTGTACACAAGTCATAAATGACATAACAGACCTATTCAAATTTCCATAATCGGATTCTGACCCCGATATCAAAAAGTCAACCCCCGATCAAACTTCCCAAAAATGCAACTTTCGCCATTTCAAGCCTAATTCCACTACGGACCTCCAAATAATTTTCTGGACGCGCTCCTAAGTCCAAAATCACCATACGGAGCTATTGAAATTATCAAAATTCAAATCCGAGGTCGTTTACACATAATTCAATATCCGGTCAACTTTTTTAACCTAACTTTTCAGTTACGAGACTAATGTCTCATTTCACTCTGAAATCCTTCCAGACCCGAACCAACTAACCTGGTGAGTTATAAAACAATGGTAAAGCATAGATTGAGCAGTAAATGAGGGAACGGGGTTATAATACTCAAAACGACCGGCCGGGTCATTACAGGCTGGAACACTTAACATCAGAGAGACATCTAATAACGTCACCTATACCTTGCAAAATTATGTGCCCTCACAACAAGATCAAAGGAGTAAGTCAAATCCACACATTCGAATCAAATGCTCAAATATATTTTAAGGACTCATATAAATCAAAGAAATTTCTCACTCTCACAAATAATAGTGAGAAAATTTAATTTTCCAACAAATTTCCGATAAAGAGTAGGATCAGATAGGGGCTCCCCAGCCTCTACTAAAAGTTTCAGATTAGTGTCCAAAGGGCTGGGGACGAACTTGAATTCCAGGTGATCAAATTCAGACAAAAGATCCAGCGCAAACTTCCTTTGGCAAACTATGACACCACCAGGTTCAGCCAGAATCTCCAGACCCAAAACATAATGCAAGTGTCCTAAGTCTTTAATAAGGGTAGCCATTTCCTTATCATCATTTCCAGTTAAAAGAATATCATCAACATAAACAACAACAATCGTAAGATGACCAGTATCAGATTTAATGAACAATGAGTAGTCATCTTTAGAGACTATGTAGCCCAAAGAAATAAGAGAATCACTTAACTTGGAGTACCACTGTCTTGAGCCCTGTTTGAGGCCATATAAAGACTTTCTTAACTTGCAAACCATGCTATTCCCATCCACCACCATACCTTGAGGTATTTTCATGTACACCTCCTCATCTAAATCCCCATGCAAAAAGGCATTATTGACATCTAATTGAAACATGTCCCAACCTTTTTTGACTGCCACAACTATAATAGATCTAATAGTCGTCATCTTAACAACTGGGGAGAAAGTTTCATTATAGTCTATACCTTCTTGTTGCGTATCACCTCTTACAACTAACCGAGCTTTAAATTTATTAATGCTACCACCGGTCTTATATTTTATTTTATACACCCATTTACAACCGATTGGTTTCTTCCCGGGGGGTAAAGGAACCACATCCCAAGTCCCATTAGCCTCAAGAGCCTCAAATTCTTTCAACATTGCCTCCTACCAGGCTGGCTGCAAGGCTGCCTATTGATAAGTTGATGGCTCAAGTACAGTATCTAAGGTGTGAACTAAACTCTGATTACATGAACTTAAGGTGCTGAAGCATACAGATCTTGGAGAAGCGGGGATATAAGTTAAACTGGGAGGAAAATAAGAGGAAAAACTACAAAGGTAATCATTCAAATATGAAGGAGAATGATGAATTCTTGAGGGATATCGAGCTGCTAGGACATGAGAAGGGGAATGGCTAGGTGAAACAGGTGAAAGATGAGATTCAGAAGAAGTTGAGGAAGGAGAAAGAGTAGAAGATTGTATAACAGATTCCTGAGGTGAAGATGATGACCTGGAGGGAGGAAGAGAAGAATCTGAATCTATGTAAGGTGGCAGAGGTGGAAATAAAATTATGGGAGTAGATGAAGCTGAATAAGGAAATATGTCCTCATGGAAGACGACATCTCTAGAAATAAGAATCTTTTTATCTGAATGTTGCAGTAATTTATAAGCTTTTTTTCTAGGGGGTAGCCTAAAAACATGCAAGCACTAGATCTTGGTGAAAATTTATTTCTTAGGGGTTTGGGAACCACTACGTAGCACAAGCAACCAAAACTTCTCATATGGGAAATCTATTGATCAAATATGTTGCAGTAAAAATACAATCATCCCAGAAATGAATGGGAAGTTTGGACTGATACAATAGGGCTCTTGCTATTTCTAGTAAATGTTTGTGCTTTCTTTCGACAATGCCATTTTGTTGAGGTGTCTAGGGACAAGAAGTTTGTGCATCACACCTTTGGAGAGGAAATATGTTGTGGCTTTACGACTGGTTCCAAGTTCCAAGGCATTATCTATTCTTATTGTTTTGATTTTGATGTTAAATTGGGTTTCAATCATGCAAAAGAAAGATTTTAGGACAGACAATGCATTCCTTTTGTGACTAAGAAGACGTGTCCATATATATCTACTATAATCATCCACAATTGACAGGAAATATTTATATGATTTTTGTGTTGCAGTGTGATATGGTCCCCAAATATCCACATGAATAAGATCAAATAGATGAGAAGAATAAGATTCACTGTGAGAAAAAGGAAGTCTTTGTTGTCTAGCAAGAGGACAAATTTCACAAAGGAAAGGTTGTCTATTACATGTAGGAACATTCAGACATTCTATTCTCTGCAACTTTGAAAATGGAAGATGTCCCAATCTATGGTGCCACAAAATATGGGACTTATTTACATATATTGTATTTACATGAACAGATATAGGAACGGGAATAAAAGTTGAGGGAGAATATGATTCTGCATTAGAAGAAGTTGAAGAGATTCTGGGATTGATCAAGTAGAGCCCTTCAACCATCTTACCAAGTTCCAATGGCTTCTTCGTAGAAGGGCCCTGTAAGTAACATGCAAATTGTGTAAACAATACTAGAAAAGAAGTATCAATTAAAAGCTTGTGAACTGAAATCATATTATACTTGAAAGTAGGCACATAAAAAACTTTGGACAAAGTAACATGGGAATTGACTTAGACAGTGCCAATAGATGTGACTTTCACTTTATATCCATTAGGTAAAGTGATAAAATATGGGATAGATAGGTTAGTTAAATTGGTGAGTAATGATTTGTTGGAGGTCATGTGATCTGATGCTCCAGAATCTAAAATCCAAGTATCAGAATTCAGCACACTAGTCAGACAAGCACAACTCCTGTAGATTGAGAGAGAATAATAGGCAGGTATACTTGTAAAATTAGCTGCACTAGAGACGGACTGATTCTGATTCTGTGGATCATCAACCTGAACATTTTGAAGAATATTCATGATCTTCTTGTATTGTTCTGGAGTAATTGTATTTGGGGAAAGAGCAGTGTCAGGACCACCATCAGATTTTGATTCAGCAGAAGAATGCACATTAGCAGCAATCCGCACATTCTTATTTCGAAACTTGAAATTTTGAGGAAAACCATGAAGTTTGTAGCATTTTTCTATCACATGCCCATTTTTCTTGCAATACTTGCAAAACAGCTTCTTAGGATCAACATAACCCTTCTAATTATTGAAGTTATGGGTGTTGGACTTCTGAGTAGTAGGATTGTTGAAATTCTGAGTTGTGCGATTGTTGAAATTGTATCTCTGATTAGGATTGACAGATTGTGGTGCTTTTTGATTGTAGCTTGTCCTGACAGAAAATGAGAAAGAGTCATATTGGAAAATAGGCACGTTATGTATACCCCTTTTGTCACGCCCCAAACTTGGGGAGCACGACCGGCGCTCAACCGAGAGAACCCAGCCGAGCAAGCCTGTTAGATTTTCTTCTACCCAAACTCATCCATGAATAAAGAGGAGATGTACTCTATTAATCAACATTGAAAAGATTTCATTAATAACTTCCATATCATTCCCATTAGCAGCTTTATTTATAAATTCCAAAATATTACGAGTTTATAGAATTAATGAAAAATATTATTTCCCAGTACCAACATTTCTAGTTCAATTCCCAACATCAACCATAACCCATAATCTGTCTACGGAGCCTCTACGTACAATAGAAGAGTAATATGGAAATGCCGGCAACAAGACCCCGGCTATACCTCAAAACACGGTACATGAGAAACAAAAGATACATGACCCCAAAATGAAGTGGGGCTCACCAAATCAGCTGAAAAGAGTGTACTGCTATCACTGATCAATGTCTCCTGCTGTGGAACCACCTGCATTCATTTAAAGATGCAGCGCCCCCGGCAAAAGGGACATTAGTACCGTTGAATAGCACTAGTATGTATAACTAAACACCCTCTCAATAGAATGACAAATAATACAAACAAGATTATCATAATATCAATGAAAGCCTTAATCAACATCAAACCTCAATTTAGGATCAAGACAGTGTTCAAATTAATTTCCATATCTCACATTGGGAGATTTTTAGTATCGATATACCATTGTCCACAATACCATTATTCATAATACCAGTACCACCGTACTCTTAGCACGGAGTCCGATCACGACCCGATCGGCTAGGCTCATTAGAGACATCAACCACAATTACTCTCAATATCAATACCATCGTCTTTAACACGGAGTCCGATCATGACCCGATCGTCTAGGCTATCTCCTTAGAGAATCAACCATAATTAATATCAATACCAATACCACCGTAATTTTAGCACGGAGTCCGATCACGACCCGATCGGCTAGGCTGTCTTATTTGAAGACATCAACCAAAATCTCAATTTTAATTACAATTTCCAACACAATCACCACCATGTGTGTGGCATGGTGTCTGATCACGACCCGATCGGCTAGTCTGTCTTATTAGAGACATCAACCTTTTTATATCAATCATCGCATTTCATATTACTTTCACATCATTTCATTTCATTGGCACGTTTGGCCATAATTATAAGATCATTCTTGGCACGTTGGCCATATTCAGTATTTCATGCTCACCTTATCAATTTCAAATATCATTATCATCATCAACAATAAATACAATTCAAATCAAGGTGTGTAGTACACATGTGAGCAATTTAGAGTCTAAGGCACATAGAGATATTTCACGAAATTTGGCATAATAGCCTTCATTTGAACTTGACTTAAAGTCGAAACATTATTAATGCACAACCCATATTTTAAAACATCCTCAATTGGTAACATAACATGAATAAAGCATTTGGGATGCTTGTTAAACATATATCTTTCAACCCAATCTTACTCGGAATAGCCAGTTTCATAATGAATCACTCGGGACTTACATAATTTACATGAATATCGTGGGATTCAATTCTAAGAGAAGAATTTAGCCAACATACCTCAATTAAGCTTCCTTAAACTCTAAAAAGTTTTGGAATTCTTAGCAACTTTAATCTATTTTAGAAATAAAATAAATTGAATCAAAATTAGGAAGTTGATCATGGTTCTAGATCTGTAACGACCCGACCGGTCGTTTCGAGAGTTATAACCCCATTTTCTCCATTTCTACTTCTTTTTTTGTTATTCAGCTATATTATGTTATATCGGGTTAGTGGATTCGAGTCCGGAAGGAACTCGGAGTGAAATGAGACACTTAGTCTCATAATTGAAAATTTTAAGTTAGAAAAGTGGACCGGATATGGACGTATATGTAAACGACCTTGGATTTGAATTTTGATGATTCCAATAGCTTCGTATGGTGATTTTGGGCTTAGGAACGTGTCCGGAATATTATTTGGAAATCCGTAGAGGAATTAGGCTTGAAATGCCGAAAGTTTTATTTTTGAGAAGTTTGACCGGGGGTTGACTTTTTGATATCGGGGTCAGAATCTGATTCTAAAAATTGGAATACCTCTGTTATGTCATTTAGGACTTGTGTGCAAAATGTGAGGTCAATCGGACGTGATTTGATAGGTTCCGGAGTTGTTTGTAGAAATTAGAAATTTCAAAGTTCATTAGGCTTGAATTGGGGTGTAATTCATGGTTTTAGCGTTGTTTGAGGTGATTTGAGGATTCGACTAAGTTCGTATGATGTTTTAGGACTTGTTGGTATATTTAGTTGAGGTACGAGGGCCTCGGGTGAGTTTCGGATGGTTAACGGATCAAAAATATTGAACTATAACAGTTGCTGCAATTTCCTTCTGTTGGAAATTGCTTCTGCCCAGAAATCGAGCCCAAATCGAGCCCAGGGTCGAGGGTCACGGTCGAAGGCTGGGTCGAAGACATAATCGAGGGCCAGGATCGAGAACCAGGATCGAGGGCCAGGATCGAGAACCAGGATCGAGGGTCACGGTCGAAGGCCGGGTCGAAGACATAATCGAGGGCCAGGATCGAGAACCAGGATCGAGGGCCAGGATCGAGAACCGGGATCGAGGGCCAGGATCGAGAACCAGGATCGAGGGCCAGGACCGAGGACCAGGATCGAGGATCTCGATCGAAGGCCAAGATCGAGGCAGAACCGAGGATGTCTGGGCAGAATTATAAAAATGGGGACTTCGTCCCATTTGCCTTTTTTGACAAATTGGAGCTTGGGGAGATGCGATTTTGATATATTTTCAAGGAAAACTTGAGGTAAGTCCCTTGTGATCATTTCTACTCCATAATATTGAATTATCATCGAGTAATCCGACTAGATTACATGATTTTGAGGCGTAAATCAGAGATTGAAACTTAGAAATTTGGAAATTAGATTTATAGATTTGAGGGTCGAGTTGAGGTCGGATTTTGGTAAAATTGATATGGGTAGACTCGTGGTTGAATGGGCTTTCGGATTTTGTAACTTTTATCGGGTTTTGAGACATGGGCCCGCATGTAAGTTTTTTGAGCCAATTTCGGGTTTTGGTCTAATTTTGTAGTTTTTCTTGTGGAATTCATTCAATTAGTGCGTATTGATGGTATTGTACTGATTTTGAATAGATTCGAAGCATTTGAAGGCCGAGTCTAGAGGCAAGATCATTGCGGGATAGAGATTTGACCGGTTTGAGGTAAGTAACGATTGTAAATCTAGTCCTGAGGGTATGAAACCCCGGATTTCGTATCATTCTATTATTTTGAAGTGACGCACATGCTAGGTGACGGGCGTATGGGCGTGCACTGTTGGGGATTTGTGACTTGCTCCGCCCCGTAGCAACTGTAAAGTTGCATACTTTGTTGAAACCATTGATACTTATATGATTTGGAAAGATTTTATGTAAATTGGGCTGAATGTCATGTTTGGGCCTTGCGCCAATGCTGTTTGGACCCTTAGGGGCTGTTTCTTACCATCCTCTCATTGTTTTCGATTGGAAATCTATACTCAGTCATGTTTATACTTGTTTATCGCATAACTCAGTTTTGATGACTCTATTTTGATGCATATAAATGTTTTGGGTCGAATGCCCTGTTTTACTGAAATAATCGAGTGGCTTGATTTGTGAGGATGAGTGTGGATCAGGGCTGCCCGCCTACAGCATACTTGTGACTGAGTGAGGCCGAGGGCCTGATTGGTGAGGATGAGTGTGGATCGGGGTTGCCCGCCTGCAGCATACTTTATTATTATCGCACGTGAGTTGTCCGTGCAGATTATAGCGCTTGGGCTGAAGGAGCCCCTCCGGAGTCTGTACACACCCCCAGTGAGCGCAGGTACCTACTGAGTGTGAGTGCCGAGTGCTGAGTGACTGGGAGGCAAGAGTGATCGTGAGGTATGCCCGAGTGGCAAGAGTGATTGTGAGGTATGCCCGAGTGGCAAGAGTGATTGTGAGGTATGCCCGAGTGGCACGAGTGACTGTGAGGTCTGCCCGAGTGGCTATTTATGATTTCATCATTTTTGCTCACCTTTGCATTGAGCCTTTGTTTGAAAAACCGTTGGAAAAATGTCTTTAAATGATTTTTACTGGAACTGGGTTTAAACTAGATAATGTGATCCAAATCCTGATTTTTTTTAAAAGCATGTGGTATTTTACTGAGATTTCTTGATATGAATGTTATATGCCTTATTGCTCGTCACTACTGCTCAGTCTTTATTTATTGTGGTTACTTACTGAGTTGGCATACTCACGTTACTCCCTGCACCTTGTGTGCAGATCTAGGTGTAGTTGGACACGGTAGCGGTTATTGAATGTTTTGGTTGTAGATTTTCTTGGAGATAGCAAGGTAGTTGTTTGGCAATCGCAGCCCCTGCTCTTCTCCCTCTTATCTTCCTCTAGTTGTATTTAGCTATTTTTTCAGGCTAAGTTAGCCTTGATATTGTTAGACAGATTGTAAAAGATGCTCATGACTAGTGACACCCCGATGTCGGGCTTTTCTTTTCCGCACTTCTGTTTTTCTTTGATTTGAACTCTTTAAATGAAGGTTTATGTTAAATAACCTTGAAATTATCTTTAAATTGAAAATATCGGTTTGTTTTAGAAATGAGTCGGCTTGCCTAGTTCCATGATAGGCGCCATCACGACAGGGGTTAGTTTTGGGTCATGACAAGATCATTTGAGCATTTTATCAAACACTAGGTGTGTACAAGGTTTCAAGGTCCTTTTATGAAGGATTCCATCATCCCACAATCCAATCTTTACCATGCTTAGTTCAACAATCTTCCTACACCCCTTGATATCACATGCATGTAAAATAATCAACTTTCATTCCCAAAAATTATCTTGCTAATTACCCATTTTCATATGATTTCAAAATTAAGGTTTAGGGTGTAAAATCTTACCTCTAGGATGAAGACCTAGTGAGCTTGCCTTCTTAATCTTCCAAAACTTGAGCAAGAATTGAAGAACAACCTTCTCACTCTAGGAAACTCTCTCTCACTCTAAAATGTCAGATTGTATCTCAAAAATGGCCCAAAACGTGTATTTAACGAAGTAGGGTCGGGTTTTAAAAACCCAAAAATGAAGCTCCGGAACAGGTTCTACGGTCGCATATGCGACCGCATAATGGTTATGCGGACAGCATATCAGTCGCATAATTGGTGTCCAAAATGACCAAAAATCTACCTAAGTATGCGGTCCGCATAACTGTTCTGCGCTCGCATAGTGCACTGCATAACAGTTATGCGGTCGCATAGTCGACCACATAATTGCTTCCAATTGACCCAATTAACCGCCTCACTCTACGAACATTATGCGGTCCGCAGAGTGATTCTGCGGTCGCATAATGGACCGCAGAAATGCACTTTTCCGCCAAAAATTTTTCTTTACTTTTCGGTGTATTGTTCAACCCAAAAAGTTTGAGCCGCGGCTCGCAAGCTCGCCGCGAAGAAGTTCTATAATACTCAACACGTAAAACTAATTCGGCACCAAGAAACATTATTTTCTTCTGCAAAATAATACGGGGCCTTAAACCTTTGCTTCTCATACTTAATAATCAGTGAGTAAGATTTACTGATGTCTGGCAGAGACTCCATCAAAAGAATGTTTCCCCGAGCATTACTATATGCTTCATTTAAACCTATCAAAAACTACATTAATTTTTGATTTTGTTCTCTTTTGATCATCTTATGTTTACCCCCACAGGTACACTCACACACACAATAAGAGTCAGCATCTAGAGATTCCATCTCATCCCATAACCTTTTTATCCTAGTAAAATCACCACTGACATAAGAGGAACCTTGAGAGATAGAGCTCAAGTCCTTCTGTACCTCATACATCCTAGCACCATTGGATTGACCATATCTCTGATCAATTCATCCCAAAGACTTTTAGCAGATTTGGAATATATCACACTTTGTGCTATGTCTGGATCTAGAGAATTCAGAATCCAGCTAATCACCATATTATTACACTGTTCCCATGGTTCGTATAGTGAAGAAGTAGGAGAGGGTTTAACATATGCACCATTGATGAAACCTATCTTTTTCTTTGCAGACAAAGCTATAATGATCCCTCTCCTCCAAGCCCCAAAGCATGAACCATTAAATTGTTTAGCTACTAACATAATACCAGGATTATCAGACGGATGTAGAAAAAGGGATGAGATGAAGGTAAGGCAGGTTCAAGTTCAAGTTCGGAATCACTATCGTCATGTATGTTACTCATGATTCCACAGAAACAATCAATACTAGCAGAGAGAAATTATCAGGAACAATAATCGAGGAGGAGATGCAACTCGAGCTTACCAAATATTCGCAGAGATAAGGACGGAGATACCATAAATCAGAGGTGAACCTCCAGGAAATCACCAGATCGAAAAAATGCCATCGTAACTAATTCACACATGCGCGAAGACAAAAAAAACAAATTCGAAAATTTCTCCGGTAAAACTGAAGATAATAAATCCAAAACTTCAAATCCAGCAGAATCGATCAACAAACAGCCGCCAAAATTGGGAAATTGAACAAAATAATTGAATTTATAGTCTAGTTTTTTTTTTGTGATTCCTTTGAAACTTAGAAAATCAGAGAAATGAAGCTATGAAAACATGAAATCTATGTCGGATCTTTGATAGAAAGCCCTGATACCATGTTGGATTTGATGAGATAATTGGAAATCAAACATGAACAAGAGAGAACAGAAGGTTCGATAGAATGGGAGCTACCAGATATTTTGATGAAATGGGTATCTTAGTTCCAAAGTGGAACTACATGTCTGTATACGGTTAAAACCGAGCCCATCCAATATTTCTATCTGACCGGGACCAGGGAGCTGCATCGAAGGTCTGCCCCATAGTGGATCAGGCCAAGGTACCAAGTTCGGGATTCGAGGTACCTATCAAGATCGAGGACAGCAGCAATTGAGACCGAATGAGACAGGCATCGAGCAAGATCGAAGATAACATAATAACGAAAAGGTGAAATATCCGTGACTGGTCGAAGATCATGGCGGAAATCTCGGAATGGATCAAATTAGGAATGGTTAATTAGCTAATCATGGGATTTTCTTCTGTAATTAGAGTTATACCATAAGTAGAATTACTCTACTATATAAAAGGGAGTATTAACCATTTGTAATATATATTGTTCTCGCATAAAAAAGCCAATATAATGCTCTCTCTTTAGCTTATACTCTTTTGTTCATCAGCTTGCTTTATTTTTAACTGTTTTGGTATTAATCAGTTCGAGGGTACCCTAGCTCGAGGGTTGAATTCCGTTTCAATCCTGGTTCGCTTTACTTTATAGTTTATTTATGTTATTAATCTTCATATTTATCAATTGGTATTAGGTGAAATCACGTGTCCTTAAAACCACATTATAAGTTCAATTGTTATCCAATTTTAAAGGTAAACAGTTTGGCGCCCACCGTGGGGCAAAGGATAATAGTGACTGCATAATACTGATTCCGATAACACACACTGCTTTACACTTGTTCTCGTAAGAATCTTTATTTTCAGGATAAACATGTCAATCTCACAAGCAGCACCTACACACGGTGACAACGACCTCGGATTTCATGGGGAAAATGACAATATATCCGCCCCAATGATCGAGGCGCTTTAGGCTGACCTCGAGGGAGCACCAATTGCAAATCCCGTCGATGTCAGTTCACATGTCACCCTAAATGCAAATTTATGCGTTGATCCTGAAGGTAGCATACGCAGGGAAGTTCGATCATGTGGTCGAAGTACGTAGGGCGGAGAAGAAGGTGGAGTTAGCCTCCAATTGATATTCGAAATGTTATAGGCTCAACAAGCTGATATAGTGCAACTACAAAATCAGCACCAAAATCGAGTAGGATCGAACTAGAAGTCGTCCACAGGACCGAGCCTGTGTCGGAAAGATCGAATGCCAACGAATCGGGGATTGACCCCGCCATAATGAAAATGCTCGAGGATCTCACTAAACAAATTGAATCGGGAGAAAAGCAAATCGAGGCAAATGACAAGAAAGTAGAGACATACAACTCCCGGGTTGACCAAATACCGGGGGCATCGCCGATTCTAAAGGGTATGGATTAAAAGAAATTCGTACATAAGCCTTTCCCTATAAGTGCGGCTCTGAAACCCATTTCGAAAAAATTCCAAATGCCAGAAATTCCTAAGTATAATGGGACCACCGACCCTAATGAGCATGTCACTTCTTATACATGTGCAATAAAAGGGAATGACTTGGAAGACGATGAGATTGAATCTGTTTTACTAAAGAAATTTGGTGAAACCTTGTCGAAAAGAGCAATGATATGGTACCACAATTTTCCACCCAATTCTATCGATTCCTTCGCCATGCTTGCAGACTCCTTCGTAAAGGCACATGCTGGAGCTATAAAGGTTGCAACTAGGAAGTCGGACCTCTTCAAGGTGAAACAAAAAGACAACGAAATATTGACGAAATTCGTATCTCGGTTCCAGATGGAACGTATGGAACTACCACCGGTCACAGACGATTGGGCTGTTCAAGCCTTTACTCAGGGTTTGAACGAATGAAGTTCAGTGGCATCACGACAACTAAAGTAAAATTTAATTGAATATCCAGCGGTAACTGGGCCGATGTACATAATCGGTACCAGTCAAAGATCAAGGTCGAGGATGATCAATTGGGGACCCCTTCCAGTTCCATTTATCCAAACAGGCCCGTCGGCAGAACTTAAAGGGATATCGACAGAGAACCCCGGTCGAATAGAGATCAGTATCAACCATACAATGCAGATCGTAGAAACAGCGGCCCAGGATGCAATCTCATCCGAAATGATCGAAGGAACAATCACAGAGCTCTCAAGGGCTCATGAGCAAAAGTGGCTTCGATAAACATGTCGATCCCACAGAAGCACCACGATTATCAAAATACAACTTCAACATCGACGCATCAGGTATTGTGTCAGCCATTGGGAAAATCAAAGATACTAGATGGCCCAGACCCCTACAAACCAATCCATGCCAAAGAAACCCCAATCAAATATGCAATTACCATGGTACACATGGTCATAGAACCGAAGACTGCAGACAACTAAGGGAGGAGATGGCCCGTCTATTCAACGAGGATCACTTTCGAGAATTTTTGAGCGACCGAGCTAAGAACCATTTCAAAGACAGGGATGCGAACAGGAAAAACGAGCAGGAAGAACCACAACACGTGATTCACATGATCGTTGGTAGGGTTGATATTGCACAAGGGCCCGTGTTCAAACGCACTAAAGTATCAATTAACAGGGAAAAACGAACTCGGGACTATGTGACAGAAGGCATTTTATCATTCAATGATGAGGAAGCAGAAAGGATCTCACAACCCCACAATGATGCTTTGGTAATCTCTATCCTTATGAATAAAATTTAGGTTAAACATATTTTAATTGATCCAGGAAGCTCGATCAATATTATTCGATCGAGGGTCGTGAAGTAGCTCGGCCTACAAGGTCAGATCGTACCCGCAGCTCGGATTCTCAATGGCTTCAATATGGTGAGTGAAACAACTAAAGGCGAAATCATCCTACCAGTAAATGTAGCCAGAACTATTCAAGAAACAAAGTTCCATGTAATTGAGGGCGATATGAGATACAACGCACTGCTCGGAAGACCCTGGATTCACAACATGAGGATGGTCCCCTCAACCCTTCACCAAATACTGAAGTCCCAACACGGAATGGAGTAAAACCGGTGTATGGGGAATAGCATGCTGCCAAAGAGATGTTAGCGGTCGACGAAATAATACCGGTATCGGCGCTTTCGTCAACAAAGGGATCGGAGTCCAAAGGAAAATAGGAAGCTAAATAGCAACCACAGCCACCAGCCTTGACTTAGTCGGAGAAGCAGGGAACGGATGAGGACGGTGACTACTGGATCCCTCGATCCTTCATAATCCCCAGAGATTCTGACGCCACCAAATCTATAGTCGAAGAGCTGGAGCAAGTCTTACTGATCGAGCATCTACTCGATCGAAAGGTATACCTGGGTACGGGGTTAACCCCCAAGCTTAGGGAAAAACTCATTAATTTTCTTATCAATAATATGGATTGTTTTGCTTGGTCCCACCTAGATATGACAGGGATCCTGCCGGAGATCACTACACATCGACTGAGCTTGGACCCGAAGTTCTGCCCGGTAAAACAAAAGAGAAGGCCCCAGTCTGAGGTAAAACATGCATTCATCAAGGACGAGGTAGCCAAACTTCTCAAAATAGGATCCATTCGGGAAGTAAAATATCCCGAATGGTTAGAAAACGTAGTCGTAGTCCCTAAAAAGGAAATAAACTTAGAATGTGCGTAGACTATAAAGATTTAAACAAAGCATGTCCTAAAGACTCTTTTCCTCTACTGAATATCGATCGCATGATCGATGCCACGGCCGACCACGAGATCCTTAATTTTCTCGATGCCTACTCCGGGTACAATCAAATACAAATGAACCCGGATGATTAGGAAAAGACTCTGTTCATCACTAAGTACGGCACCTATTTTTATAATATAATGCCATTTGGACTAAAAAATGTTGGTGTCACTTATCAACGCTTAGTAAATCGAATGTTCAAAGAACAAATAGGTAAATCAATGGAGGTTCATATTGACGATATGCTAGTTACGTCCCTGCGAGCAGAGGACCATTTGACACATTTGCAGGAGACCTTCGGTATACTAAGGAAACACTACAAGAAACTCAACCCGGAGAAAAGTGCATTCAGGGTCGGCTCGGGCAAGTTCCTCGGTTTTATGGTATCAAATCGGGGGATCGAAATCAACCCCGATAAGATCAAGGCAATCGAAGACATCACAGCCGTGGACAATGTTAAGGCCGTACAAAGATTAACAGGGCACATAGCCGCCCTAGGCTGATTCATCTCGAGGTCTTCAGATAGAAGTCACAGGTTCTTCTCACTACTCAAAAAGAAGAACAATTTTGCATGGACACCGGAATGCCAACAAGCATTGGAAGAATTAAAGCAGTACCTCTCGAGCCTGCCACTGCTTCATACTCTGAAAATGGACGAGCAACTCTACTTGTACTTAGCAGTCTCAGAAATCGCGGTAAGTCGAGTCTTAGTTCGAGAAGAGCAAGGTACACAATTTTCTGTTTACTATGTTAGTCGAACTTTAGGTGAGGCCGAGACCCGGTACCCATACTTAGAAAAATTAGCGCTTGCCCTAATAAGCGCCTCTAGGAAATTAAAACCATATTTTCAGTGTCACCCGATCTGTGTGGTGACTACTTATCCCCTTCGCAATATTTTTCATAAGCCCGAACTTTCGGGCCGAATAGCCAAATGGGCCGTCGAGATTAGTGGGTACGATAGCGAGTATCGACCCCGAACGGCCATTAAGTCTCAAATCTTAGCGGACTTCGTGGCCGACTTTACACCAGCCCTCGTACCCGAGGTCGAAAAGGAACTATTATTAAATTTGGGTACATCATCGGGGGTGTGGACCCTCTTCATAGATGGCGCTTCGAACGTGAAGGGGTCAGGGCTAGGCATTGTTTTGAAGCCGCCCATGGGTAATATAATTAGACAAGCTATCAAAACATCCAAGTTAACTAACAATGAGGCCGAGTATGAGGCCATGATTGCAGGTCTCGAGATAGCTAAAGGTTTGGGAGCAGAGGTCATCGAGGCCAAATGTGACTCCCTGCTTGTGGTAAACCAAGTCAACAGAACCTTCGAGCTTCGAGAAGATCGAATGCAGATGTACTTGGACAGGTGACTCTACATCGGTTTATAGAATGGACCCTACAACATGTTCCTCAAGAACAAAACAGCAAGGCCGATGCCCTTGCAAATTTGGGGTCATCAGTCGAAGACGACGAGATTAGCTCGGGGACTGTCGTACAACTTTCAAGGTCAGTAATCGAAGAAGGATTGACATGGGATTGGAGGAACAAATATATCGAGTACCTAAAGAACGAGAAGCTTCCATCGGATCCTAAGGAATCAAGGACTCTACGTACGAAGGCCGCACGATTCATATTGGCCGAAGACGGAACACTATATAGAAGGATGTTCGATGGACCATTGGCATTATGTTTGGGACCAGGAGATACCGACTACGTCCTACGAAAAATTCACGAGGGCACCTGCGAAAATCATTCTGGTGCCGAATCATTGGTTCACAAAGTCATAAGAGCAGGATACTATTGGGCCGATATGGAAAAGGATACAAAAGAGTTTGTTCGAAAGTGCGACAAATGTCAAAGGTATGCGCTGATGATTCACCAACTCGGAGATCAACTCCACTCAGTCTTATCCCCATGGCCATTCATGAAATGGGGAATGGATATCGTCGGCCCTCTACCATCGGCCCTAGGTAAAGCTAAATTTATTTTGTTTATGACTGACTATTTATCTAAGTGGGTTGAAGCACGGCTTTCGAGAAAATTAGAGAGAAAGAAGTCGTAGACTTCATCTTGGACCACATTATATATCGATTCGGGATGCCTGCCGAGATCGTATGCGACAATGGAAAGCAATTCGTCGGCACCAAAGTGACAAAGTTTCTCGAAGATCACAAAATAAAAAGGATCATGTCAACGCCATATCATCCTAGTGGGAACGGACAGGCCGAATCGACAAACAAGACCATCATTCAAAATCTAAAGAAAAGATTGAACGACGCTAAGGGAAAATGGAGAAAAATATTGCCCGAAGTCCTTTGGGCATATCGAACAACAACAAAATCCAGTATAGGGGCAACACCATTCTCTTTAGTATATGGCGTCGAAGCTCTGATCCTGGTTGAAGTCGGGGAACCCAGCGTCAGGTTTCGATATGCAACAGAAGAGTCAAATTATGAGGCTATGAATACAAGCCTCAAATTGCTAGATGAAAAAAGGGGAAGCCTCCCTCGTTCGAATGGCCGCTCAGAAATAGCGGATCGAAAGGTACTACAATCAAAGAGCCAATCTTCGACACTTTAAAATCAGGGACTTGGTTCTGAGTAAGGTCACCCTCAATACTCGAGACACAAACGAAGGAAAACTTGGCCCGAACTGGGAGGGACCGTATCAGGTCCTCGCCATCATCGGAAAGGGATCCTACAAACTTGGCACGATGAACGGTGAACAATTACCAAACAATTGGAACATATCACTCCTCAAACGATATTACTGCTAAGGTACGACCTTCTCCACTTTCGTTTATATTTTATACTAACCATTTGCAGGTGTTTAATCGAAGACATCAAAGGATTATTCAAACACAAAATTTTTAGGTCTGAAAGAACGCATTGTACTCTTTTTCCCTTAGACCGGTTTTTGTCCCAAATGGGTTTTTCCGGCGAGGTTTTTAACGAGGCAACCATTCTTCGTGCTAACTTAGAGCAATTCAACAGTATCCGAGGCTCTTTTGCAATCAACCTCGAATACTGGGGGGCATTACCCTCGGATAGTTACAAGGAAAATACTTCGTGCCGACAGGGTCTCGATAAGTAAATTTTGTAAGGGTCAAACGGTCGAACAAACCATGCCTATGTAGATTACTCGAGCCATAATGGCAAATATGTACGCATGTTAATCTATTGAAAAACGTATTTTTTCTTGCTAGATATTTCATGCCTTAGAGAAATTTTTAATTTACAATGTCGTGCTTGTGATCTATTATGGAAACTGGCTTAAGGGACGGTCACAACTAAAGTTCGAACAATTGACCCCGCACTCGGGGACTGCCATCCAAAAAATCGACATGATCGAATTACTAAAACCCCGAGATCGTAAGACCTTAAAAAGGCAACCCTCGATTTTTTAGGCCACTTCCACCCCACTCGGGGACTGATACTTCGAACAAGTTTGAAGTATAACAGGGGAACAAGCCCAAAAAGCGAATCCCAAGCTAAAGGCTACGACCAAATTAACATGGTTCGGAGACGTCCGATTTCCGTTATAAAACAGGCCTTCGAATATTTTCATAAACCGGTTAAAAAGGCTACCCTCGGCTGAATTACTAAGGGTCTCGATAATATCGACCCTCGAAAACCCTAATGGGTACAAAGTCGTTCGAACTCTCGAACAAATTCTTTATTTTATGCTAAGGCATTACGAAACAAAGGGTCTCGATAATATCGACCCTTGAAAACCCTAAATGGGTACGGAATCGTTCGAACTCTCGAGCAAATCCCTTATTTCATGCTAAGTTACAACATATTTTATATAATTTATCAATAAACCTTTCAAGCCGAAAAGGGGGAGAAAGCCATTCTTTTTACTATGGTCGTATCAGCCTAATTCAAGAGCCTAAAGGGCTATTTTATTTTTGAGTTCGAGAAATCATCCTCACTCTATTAAAACCTAAGGGTCACCCTACTCCGAGTTCGAGAAAGTACTCACTCGATTAAGACTACACTAGTCCAACTTCTGTCTAGTTGCCTAAAGTCCTAAACTTATGAGCAAAATCTCCATAAGGCATGAAGGCATGAATGAAATAGAATTTTTATGAGGCAGGAAATAGAATAAAGACAAGTCAAAAAGAAAAAAGATCTTTTATATATATACGAAGATATTACAAGGACCGATCAGGGTCCCGCACAAAAAAAATCAAAGAAGAAAAATCCCAAGATTACTAATCGAGGTCCTCCCCATTCTCGGACCCGCTCTTGCTGCAATCATCATCATCATCGGAAGAGGCCAGCGCTCCAGCATCGGCTTCATGCTCTCTAGCCTTTATTATCTCGTCGGTAAGATCGAAACCTCAAGCATGGATCTCCTCGAGGGTTTCCCTCCGAGATTGGCATTTGGCGAGTTCAGCAATCCAATATGCTCGAGTTTGAGCGATCTCGGCTGCCTCTTTCGCTTGAACTTGAGCGGCTTCACATCGGCCCGGTAGACGGCCACGATCGCCTCTACCTCGTCATTTGCCTTTTCGGCTTCAGATTTGGTCTTTGCAAGTTTGGAAGCTAACCGAGCCTCGAGCTCCTCTATTTTCTTTGCCTGAGCTGAGCTCTTCTCCTTCATGCCTTGAAGCTGACTTTCGACCGACGACAATTGGGCTCGAGCATCCTCTTTTTCTTTCCACCCCAAGGTCTCCGCCTTCATTATATTGACTTCCTCGCGGAATTGCTCGATCCTCTCAACCTTCTGCTGCAGCTGTGAGATTGAAATGTTAGACACCGTTTCTGAATCGAGCCCATGAGCTTTTAAGATTCTCATTACCTGCTCGATCAGGTCGGTTTGATCTTTGTAATCCGTGGCCAACTCGGCTCGGAGGTCCTTGATCTTTTCTTCTTTTTGCCCACCGAGAAGGTTGAGGGCATTCCTATCGTCGGTAAGCCTTTGAATGTCGGCCTCGTACCAACTCAGCTCAGCTCGAGACCGAGAAAATGCTTCCCGATGAAGCGCTGAGGCCTACGCAGAAAGAAGAAAAGAAGTTAGACAGTAAGAGAAAAATGAACATAAGGGTAATACCAACAAATGGAGTTAAGTCTTACCCGATTCAGAGCTAGCTGCGCTTTGTTGAAAAGGCTCGATGCCTCGCCCGAGTCCTTCCTCGAGACCTCCAAGTCGCTCAGGCCGGTAGCATCTTCGACCCAGTAAAGTAATCATGGAAGGGGTCCTCCCTTCCGTGGGCTCCTTCGATAGAGGGGGTCTTCAAGGCTCGAGCCTCTTGAATCATCTCCTCAGAAAACGAGGGGAGCAGCGGGGACCCTCCAATTTATATTGCCCCAAGTGGATCACTTGGGGCGTTCTCTCCATCTTGAGGGGCCTCGAGACCAGCCCCTACAGCCGTACCCACTGTTGGTTCATTATGGTGGGAGGCATCTTCAATCATCGATGACTCGGGGACTTCGCCCAAGTCCCTTCCCGAGACCCCCTCATCTCGAGATGGAGTCTCTAAAACCTTCACTGATTCAGTGGCCTTTGGGGCCTCGGTGCTCATTCTCACTCAGGCCACCAGCCCAGAGTCGTCTTCTTCCTCTTCTTCTCTTCCTCCCTTAGACGCCGAACAAAGTCTTCGGTCAGAAAGATGATGTTCTTCTTCGGCTTACGAGCCTTCTTCTTCGGCTTACGAGCCTTCTTCTTCTTAGGTTCTGGATCCTCAGAGGTTGAGGTCTTTTTACTCTTTTTGTCCTTCGCCGGTTTCAGTGCCAGGATCAAAGTCTCCTCCTCACCAGAAAGGGGCCTCACGACCGCATCCTTGCCCAGGCCTGTACACGAGAAAATGGAATAAGTAGAAGAAGGGCATCTTAATCGAATCATCAAATACACAAAAAGTGGGCTTACCATGAGTCTTGGCCTCCCATCAACCCTTTGATAAATTGCGCCATGAGCGCTCGACGTACGTAGAGGTCGAGGCCAGGTCCCGAACCTAGCTCTCGAGGTTAGGAATTACACCGGGCATCCAAGCGACCACTACATCACGGAAAAGGATATCGATGAGAAGAAGCAAATGAGCAAAACAATAAATAGGTGCTAACAGTGGGATTGTACTTACGTTTCATATTCCATTTCTCGGAAAATGGCATCTTCTCGGCCGGGATTCGGAAGTCCTCACTCGAATGAACCGGCCCATCCAACCTCGGTCCTTATCATCATCTATGCTCGAGAACAACACCTTGGTAGCCCGATGCTGAAGTTTTATTAACCCGCCTCGATAGAGGCGGGGGCTGTACAACCTGATGAGGTGGTCGAGAGTGAAAGGCATCCCCTCGACTTTGCTCACGAAAAATCGGAGCAGAATAACAATCCGCCAAAAGGAGGGATGGATTTGACCTAGGGTTATTTGATACTTGCGGCAGAAATCGATGATAATGGGATCGAGGGGGCCCAGCATGAAAGGGTAAGTGTAAACACTCAGGAACCCTTCCACGTGGGTAGTGATGTCTTTCCCAGGGGCCGGTATCACCACCTCTTTGCCTTCCGAGTTGCAGTCTTTCTTCACCCGCTTAAGGAAGCTCTTAGTTATCGAGCATATATACCTCGACATTGGCTCGCATCGACCAGGGACCGATGAAGTTTTGTCGGTCTTAAAGTCAGAAGTGAGGATGCACCCCTCGGGAACACACTCCTCAGGGCGCGGCTCCACCGGTGTTTTGTCGCCGGCCGGCCGCGATGAAGAAGCGTTTTCCTTTTGAGGAACAGTTTTTGACGTTTTCGCTATTTGGATTTGAAGTTAAAAATAGATGGAGATGATAAGATTTGGTGTTCTAAGAAGAGGTTAGCGGTGAAAATCGTAGATTTGCAGATGAAGAACTTAGAAGATGTAAAAAGCTTTGGAGATTAGAAAAGATTGAAGGTAAAGTTTGAAAGAGTGTAAAAAGAGGCCTATTATGGGATTCACGGCGACGGTTCAAAGGCAATAGAGGCCGACCACCAACTGACACTCATTAATGACTTGGGGAACTGTACCAACAGGATGTTTCGGTCACTTCTGTCGCTTACGTCACGACGGTGACGTCATGGCAGGTCGAGGTAAAAATCGAAGGCTCAATTCGTTTCTTGCCATTACACTCCAAAAAATGAGGGGACTATTTGTATACGGTTAAAACCGAGCCCACCCAATTTTTTTATCTGACCGGGACCAGGGAGCTGCATCGAAGGTCGGCCCCGTAGTGGATTAGACCAAGGTACGAGGACAAGGTACCAAGTTCGGGATTCGAGGTACCTGTCGAGATCGAGGACAGCAGCGATCGAGACCGAATGAGACAGGCATCGAGCAAGATCGAAGATAACATAATAACGGAAAGGCGAAATATCTGTGACTAGTCGAAGATCATGGCGAAAATCTCGTAACGGATCAAATTAGGAACGGTTAATTAGCTAATCATGGGATTTTCTTCTGTAATTAGAGTTATACCATAAGTAGAATTCCTCTATTATATAAGGGGAGTATTAACCATTTGTAATATATATTGTTCTCGCATACAAAAGCTAATATAACGCTTTCACTTTAGCTTATACTCTCTTGTTCATCAGCTTGCTTTATTTTTAACTGTTTTGGTATCAATCAGTTCGAGGGTACCCTAGCTCGAGGGTTGAATTCCGTTTCAACACTGGTTCGCTTTACTTTATAGTTCATTTCTGTTATTAATCTTCATATTTATCAATTGGTATTAGGTGAAATCACGTGTCCTTAAAATCACATTATAAGTTCAATTGTTATCCAATTTTAAGGGTAAATAATATCATTTATATACAATCCATGTACAACCGGGTCAACCCAAATATAAAATACTAAACTGAAACTAAGCATACGTCATAACACTACAAATAATTTAAATACATGGCACAATATAAATCCAACAAATTGGGTCAATAGAAATGACGCTAGGTAGCAGGTTGGAGCACCCTATCTAAAAAGTATCTAATTTTTAAAAAACTACTTAAAGTTTAGCCAGTTTTTACGAATTTCAAACCGCTTTAAAAAAAAAAAAACTGCCATGTCAACTTCAGATATGGGCGAAGTTGGTTATAAGGCAGCTAAACTGTAAGAACTTTATAAGTTACAATTATTTATCAAATGGGGGTCCTTAAAACGGTTATTTGTGCACTTCCCCCATTGGGTCTAAAAGACCAACCCAGGAATTGCTTTAACCTGTAACCGACAGCGCTCCTTAATTTTTTCCTTTTTTTACGAAAAAAATTATTCTGCAATTTCTCTCCCCAAAAAACGAGAAGGGTAAGAGGAATTAGGGTTTAATTTTTGTTCCTAACCTCCCGTTTCATTTAGCATATGGGTTCTCCTCAACCAGGTAGTCATTTTTCTCTCTATTTGTATATTTTCTGTATTTTCTGTTTAAGAAGTAATGATGGGTATAGAGGCAAATAAAAGATTTGAAGCTTATGGGTTCTTGCGTTGAATCTAAATAAATTTATAATAATAATTGGATTCACGATCAAATATTTATTGATATTTAGTGAACTTCATAGTATTTAAACAGAATCTGAGCAAAAGTTACTGAGTTCCGGGAACCTGTATGTCGAACTCTAGATCCGCCCCTGATGGGTATAAGTATTCTAGGAGTGCTGCTTTATTTATCATCTTTAAACTGTCCATATTGTCATCCCGTCTCTTGGTTAGTTCCATCAATTTGTCCTGTGATTTTTGTGCTAGACGAAATGGGTTCTGGGTTCTTGCTTTTTCTACTGAATATGGGTCTTATTGAGTTTACAGGAATGGAATCTGTGAAGGAGATTAATGATGATGAAGTTAAGAGTGTAATTGAAGTAATGGCAGCTAATGGGAAGTATTGGTATGCTATTTATTCTGCTGTAGAATGTTTTTTCGTCGTAGTCGGCTAGTTCTAATTTGCAATCTGAGATAGTCATCTATCACTTTGCTTATGGTAACTCTTAATGGAAGAAGACGATTAGGATTTAGGACTGTCAGTGAGTTGCATCCTAAATGGGTGTTTAATGGGCTAAAGGCAAAATACAGTCAGTTGAGCTGCAGCCAAAACATTGTTTTCATTGCCCTGCTAAAATTATGGCTACTTCTAATTAGTTTGAGCTAAGCCAAGCTCCATATGCTTGGTTTTATATGAATCTGTGAGCCCAAGCAAGCTCAGTGCATTTTTAGCTAGAATTTCTTAGAGATGAATCTGATGAAAGAATATATTAATATAACTGCTACCATATTGATATTTGCATTTCATATATGAGTTTTGATATTCCTTTACTTTTTCATTCAAGTTTTTCATGCCTTGACATTATCTTGTACTCTTGTAACTTTGCCTTTTCTTGTTTAGGAACTCAATAAAGTTGGAACATAAACTTACTTAGGAACTCAAAATTCTTTTACCCGGGGCTAAAAAACTATACTGCAATATATACCTGGTTATTTAGATTATTTTTGGCTAGTTATATGAAGTTATTATACGTTGTCCAAGTTGGTTGAAAGCTATTAAGCTGAGTGTTGAACTTCAAAGACTAGTTAAATTCTTGAGTTTGGTCTAAACCAAACTAGTGTTATAACTTGGATGTGCTTGAGCTTAATCTAAGCTGTAAGTATGACTGTATGAGCAGGCTATCTGCTTCAAACATTAGGTACTAACATAACAAGTCAATTAGGCTAGCAAACATGATGAACATACAAGCTCAAATCATGATGCTGGAGAAGCACAGGTGGAGACCATGTTTTCTACAGCAATGGAGGTTTATTGGGCTCACGAAGGTGCCAATGGATTTGGAGAATTGGGCCACGAATTTAAAATGCTTACACTAATTAGCCTTAGTCCAATTGAGGCCCAAGAATCTAAAGAAATTGAAGAAGTCCAAGAATTCAATTAAGATTAGGATTTCTTTTCCTTAAAGATTAGGATTTTTTAATTCTTGTTTTAGTAGGATTATATTTGTAGTTCTAGTCAAATAGGATTGTTAGTTGGTATTCCGTTCCTACCAGAATTTTTTTATTTTATTTTAATTGGAATAGGTTTTTCTTGACCTTATTCTTCTTCTAGTTTAATTAGGATTAGTTTTCCTTAGCCTCATCAATTTTGCTCATTGTAAGGCCTATTTAAAGGGCTTTCTATGCTGAAAATAAACATTAGTGATTAGTTTTTCTAAGCTCTTGCTTCAAAAACGTGTGATTTATCTTTTAGTTCATTCTTCTTCCTTTATTCAACGCTTCTTGCAATCTTGCGGGATTGAGGAACGAGTGGGTAAGGTTTTTTTCATCTTACATTCTTCTCACGTGAGTTTGAAGAACGCTTTCGCTAGTTTTGTGAAAAACTTTAGCGGGGTGCTTTTATTTTTCTTTTTTCTTTGTGCTTGAGAGGTGCAGAACCTTCAAAGTATATCATAACATCCGAAAATTGGCCCTAGTACAGCTTGGCATGGTAATGTTCTCATATTTATAAGCTATTGTATGCTCCATCATAGAGCTCAATTAGCAGCCTTAATAACATTATTAGCGTAAGCCCTCAGTTAATAGTAAACAAGATACCATGTCTCTTTTTGTTCTCTTTTATCTTGTTTCTGCCCCAACAGAGGTGGACCTACGTGTATGGTAGGGGGTCACCGGACCCAATAAACCTCGGAATTTTTTTTGTATATATTCAATTGGTGTGTAAGTCATCACCGGAAGTTCGCCGGCATCCGGCGAGACCCAACAACTACCGATGAAGTCCTCGCCTCCGTCTATATTGAAGATAGTGGTGCAGCCATCATCTTCAAATCCTGGGTCCGCCTCTGTGCACTAATATTATGTATATCTTGGATTGCAACCTTTGTTTAGTAGTATATTCTATTTGATGTACTGGTGGAGTCCAAATAATAATTTCTTTAAGCTCAAATTGTAACCAAATGGAACATGTTGTCAGGAAGCGGCCATGGGCATGACGAGTTCCCTTGACCACCCCATGTATCATGTGCAGTTCACCATCCAAGTAGTGTTATTAATTTTTCTGTTCATTCGTCACTTCGATCAACTTATTTTGCCCCACTTAATGACAATCTTCGTCTAGCTTATTAAAGATTTTTTTTGTTCTTCCCATCTCTCCTTTGCAAGGAGCATCTTATGGGTTTCTTTTCTCAACCTAGCTTACAATCAACTACCATAGATCAGAGGAAAAGCTTAAGATATAGATCCAATTTAGGGTTTTATTTCATTATCTATAAATTTAAAACTTATTGAAGCATTTGCGAAGAGCTATTCCATGTGAAACTGTCTTTTCTTCTTTTAGCTAGTGAAGTAGATATAGTAATCTAACCCAAGTCATACCCAATCATCACATTGAAGAAAGAAGAAAGAGTTGTCTTCTGATCCAAAGGAGATAAAGTATAAGAAAAAGAGTTGTCTTTGTTGTATTCTTGTCTATTACATTATAGTTTGGGAAGTTCCATATCTAATTTATCTTGTTTGTGTTTTGGCTCAGGCATGACTGGGACAAACTCAAGGGCATGCTGTCATTCCATCTTAAGCAGGTATGGGGAGGTATGCCAAGTTGTCAGCATATGGCAGCTTCTTAAAAGTGATGTTTCCTGTTTATGCTGGTTGATATTTCTGTTAACGTGTATTAACTTTCGAACACACTTGAATTCTTTATTGAAGGTCCTGTCAGACTATCCAGAGGCAAAAATGACTACCGAACAGCAACAATCTTGTTTAGGAGAGAGCTTTCCGGAGTTGGTGAAAAGGTTGGATGATGGTATTTCCGCTGTCATTTGCCTTGCCTATCTCTGTTGTTCTCCTTTGACATAAGGGGCAGTTAGCATGGTTTGATTGTAACAATTCTATAAGATGACTCATAATATTTCATGATGATATCCTACAATGCATTCCTATATTGTCCTTTTTTGTGTCATTACTTGAAGCAAAAAGAAAATTCACATGCCGTAGAAGTGTAAGGCTCTTCTAAAATTGATTGTTCTGTTCTCAAAAGAACTTGATTGTTCTGTTTGTGTTGGGCAGCTGTATAACCTGTGTTTGCATATTTGATTGTATTAAGTGTTTAGCTTGGGACTCGCTTCTTGATAGCATGTTGGGTATAGATGCTTTAAGATGTGCTCTTTGGCAATAGGGAGGGAATGTGATGTCAAAAAGATAGGTTACAACAACAACATACCCGGTGTAATCCCACATGTGGGGTCAGGGGAGGGTAGTGTATACGCAGACCTTACCCCTACCTTGTGGGGGTAGAGAGGTGTTTCTGATAGACCCTCGGCTCGTCAAAAAGATAGGCTGAATTGAGAAAAAAAGGTAGAAGTTGAGTAAGAGGGGCAAAATAATCCTCTTCTGGGTAGGTTGATGTGAAATGGTCAAACAAGTCTATTTGCATATTGGTACTTCATGTGTAGTGATGGTCAAATATTTTTTTAATCTCTTAGCATGTAGCATCTGAAATTCTTGAGAAAGGCTAAAAGCTTACCGCTTTACTTAAAAAGTTCCTGAGAAAAGCTTACCTCGTAAACTATATTTTGGATTGTGTGCCTGCTTCATGAACCACCATGTATTATGATGATATAGTTACATCTAAAAGAATATTTTCCATATTTTCTTAATGGTGATCTTACTGTTAGAAGTATCTTTGCCCCCCCTTTTCTGCATTCCAGGAGCGGGTTATGGTTTGTCACGTGAAGAACATAAACAAAGAACAGTTTTCATATTCGTGTTGTTACTCTCTTCTCTGCTAGCAACTCTCATGCATCTGCTTCAATTTCATAAGTTCAAGAGTTTTCACTCGTCTACTTATCTCTCGATTATGGTTATTAAGGTCGTCTGGTGCAACCCATTGGACTAGAAACCACTCACCTGAAATTATTATTAACTTAAAAAATGTGATGCCTCAATCGCGTGAAAAGTAATTCTTCATATATTACTAAATTTACCTGTCAAAAAAATGTTATTAGTCGGAAGTTAAAGACCCACAAGTGTGGTGCTTCAATGGTGTTTTCTCCAGGCTGGCTTTGTAACCAAGCTTTCAACATAATACCATGTTCACATTTGACTTTTAGTTTTGACTTCTTTGATGCTCGGCTGTTGCAGTTGAGATAAGCTCTTGTTTTCGTGGTTCATTACTCTGATTTTGATCTTTCCGACATCACCTTGTTACCTTGATTTTGCAGCTCTCAACAGCTTTGCTGAAGGCCCTCCATTTACGTTGCAAAGACTATGTGAGGTGTGACATTATTCTTTTTAAATATGAATTTCAGATTGTTTTATATGTTAGTAGTTCACTCCATCTGATTTTCCTTTTTTAAATTTTAAAGCTTTGTTCTCTATTTCATGAAAAAAATGTGTTTTTTCCAGTATGGGAGTCGTCTTAAGCAGCTTAGTGGGAACAAGCTCAATCTTCATATTTTTTTTGAGTGTATTTTGTATTATGCCTCTCTATCCTCACAAGGTAGGGGTAAGGTTTGCGTATACACTACCCTCCCTAGACCCCACGGTGTGGGATAATACTGGGTATGTTGTTGTTGTTGTATTTTGTATTATGTTGTCGCTGCTATTGCTGTCAATTAAACAATTGATATATTGGTTTTTCAATGTTACTTATCTTTTGAGTAATATTGAGCAGATTTTGTTGGATGCACGGAACATTTATTCCAGGCTGTCAAAGCTTGCGTTGGCTCTAGAAAAGGTTGGACTTTGATGTGAATTCTGCCCTTATAGTGCTTTTAAAGTTTTACATCTTAAATCTCATTGATGTGGCATCTCAACATCTTTTAACCTCCAAATCTTGAGTGGCAACTTTCTAGAGAAAACTTCTTAGTACTAAGTAGTGTAAGATGCTTTATTGAGCTTAGTCGTCACTTCTATCTCTGTTGGATCGGAGGTCCTTCATTTAAGGAGTTTTAGCAGGCTCTTATGCCAATTTTTCTTCTTTTCTTTCGAGAACTTGTACGAAAAGAAAAAAGGCTAAAATATCTCAAGTTTAGTGTCTGAAGAAGTGCCAGAGGCTGAATAGGCTTCTTTTTCCCCCTGTAATGTAACTCTGTTATGACAGTTCTGGAGCATAATGAGTGCTTTACCTATCTGCAGAATTTGCTAGTTACATCAACATTGACGATCTCCAGTGACCCATATGCATCTTCTAACATGCAAAATGCAACAGCACCAGATAGAGAAACCAAGGGTTCCCCAATTCTATCTAATTCAGTGTCTAATGGGGCAGAACCTATAGCCAGTGCAGGTGATTCAGATGAAGTAATGGCTGAGGTAGAAGAGGCTGAAGTTGAGGATGTTATGACGATTGACATGGATACAATTGAAGCAATAGTTCGATCATCTGAAGCAGATACTACGCCTCCCAGTGATTCATAATGCTCTGTTTCTATGTAGTAATTGTTTTCACCTCTAGTACAGGAAGTCTGTAAAAGCTATGTCATGCTTAGGTGAAATTAGAACAAGTCCTGAGGAGGTGCCTAAAAGATCGATCATGGTCGTGAATATATGTTGGACCAATATAATGTGTCTCGAACCTTATTTTTACCCCACGTAGGTCTATCTTGTGTGGGGAAAAACCCTGGTTGCTTTCTTGTCTTCGTTGAACTAACGAGTGTCTCTAGCATTTCGAGAAATATACTGGGTGCGCTTCTTTTTCCCCCTGAATGATAATTTATTGTTGGGGCATTTGCATCTATACCCAGTTTGGGGTACATTGAAGTTATACCTACTTTGCACAAAATTTTGCAAGCCTATCCATTTTAGAATCAACTTCAGGCTTATCGGGTCTGAAGTTGAAAAATTATAGTCTGAAGTTGCAATGCACTTAAGGCCAATTAAGTCTAAAGTGCAAAAATTGCTTTTAAGATGCACTTAAGGCCAAATAGATTTGAAATGCAACAAATGTTTTCATGCACATAAGACTAAATAGGTTTGAAGTGAAAAAATTGCACTTTAGATGCACTTAAGGCCAAATAAGCCTGAAGTGCAACTAATGTATTCATGCACTTAAGGTCAAATAGGCCTGAAGTGAAAAAATTGTATTTCAGATGTATTTAAAACTAAATAGGTCCGAAGTGCGACCAATGTTTTCATGCATTTAATGCCAAATAGATTTGAAATGCAAATTGGCTAGAAACAGAAACTTGTTTTTCGAATTTCAACAATCCAATACATGTTAACACTTTAATCTACTCCAAATGAGCTCAAATAAAATTTAAAACATAATCTCCAAATATCATTAAGAATAAACCCTAATAATCAATTTGTCAAAACAACAATAAATCTACCAAACTCATTTTACAATTAAGAAGAAGAAGAAAAAACTCTTAAGCAGTAGTAAAAATATAAAGCGCCACAGCAGCTCAACACTGTAAAACATCATAAATTACCTTAAAACATGCTCACAAACTGTCACGACCCAAAATTCCCACATTCGGACCGTGATGGCGCCTAACATTTCACTTGCTAGGCAAGCCAACGTTAGAATAATATTATCTATTTTTAAAACCATTTTTAAATTTATTAATAACAAAGAACAAACGCGGAAGTAAAGTCTGAAATGCAGTGAATAATCCATAAAAACAACGGTGTCTAAATACCATCCCGAAATTGATGTCACAAGTGCACGAGTTTCTAGAATAATACAAATAAAGGTCTGAATAAAATAAAGTTGTCTGAAAACAAACACACAGCTAAAGTAAAGTAGACAGGGACTTCAGAACTGTGGACGCCGTGCAGTTATACCTCAAGTCTCCTTTGAGTAGCTGAAATCTGAGCAAATCTATGGTACGCCGCTAGGACCAACTCCGAAATCTGCACAAGAAGTGCAGAGTATAGTATCAGTACAATCGACCCCATGTACTAGTAAGTGCTGAGCCTAACCTTGACGAAGTAGTGAAGAAGCTAAGGCGGTTCACTTACATTAACCTGTACGCAATATTAATAACAACAACAAATAATAGAAATAATCAGATAACTCATTTATAATAATTGAAGCCAACTCAGCAGTCATAATCCATTATTATTTCAACCAATTTTCGTTGCAGCGTGCAAACCGCTCCCACAATATATTCATTTTCAATACTCTCATATATTTATTTTAATCAAGTATATATAGACTTTTAAATAAGTCTGTTGCGGCGTGCAATCCGATCCTCCAATATATCCATTTACCAATTCTTATAGAAGAAATAGCCCCAATAAATGCAACAATTAATACAAAATTTTTAAGACAACACGCATACAAGAATTATGATTTAATTATGAAACAAACAATGACAAATAGCAATTTATTATGGAAATCAGGGAGAAAATAGGCAGTTTAATATTTAATATGCTAAATGTCAAATAACAATTAAGACACATAAATCAAATAGTATGTAACAATTAATGCAGGAATTCAAGAATTAATATTTGACAAAGAATATGAGAGCAACAATTATTATAACAATTAATTCATGATTTAAAACAATTTATGATTTTTCAAGTAAATATGCAAACAATTAATTTGACGACGTATAGACACTCGTCACCTCGCCTATACGTCGTTCACATGCATTTCACATAACAAATAGTTTAAGGGTTCTATTCCCTCAAGTCAAGGTTACCCACGACACTTACCTCGCTTTGCAAATTCCAATCATTTACTCGACCAAAGCTTTTCCTTTTAAGTTTGTCTCCAAAAGCTTCAAATCTATTCACAAACAATTCGATATACTCAATACGAATCATAGGAATTAATTCTATATTTTCCGGATAAAATTCAAAATTTATTTAAATATTCGACAATGGGACCCATGTCTCAAATCCCGAAAAAAATCACGAAATCCGAACACCCGTTCCGCTACAAGTTCAACCATACAAAAATTATCCAATTCCGATATCAAATGGACATTCAAATCTTAAATTTTCGTTTTTGGAAGATTTTATAAAAATCTGATTTTTCTTCCCTAAATTCACAGATTCATGATGTAAATGAGTATGGAATCATGAAATATAATCAATATAGGATAAGGAACACTTACCCCAATAATTTTTCGTGAAAATCACCCAAATATTGCCTTACCCGAGCTCAAAAATGGAAAGGGGTTGAGAATGGGACGAATCCCATTTTCCAGAACTTACGTTCTGTTTCTCGGATTTTTACCCTTCACGAACGCGGTCAGTGCCTCGCGTTCGCGAAGCACATTTTTGTGCTGCCAAAACTTTGCTCTTCGCGAACGCGAAGGCAATCTCGCGAATGCGAAGGCAATCTTGCGAACGCGAAGCTTTGTCAAAATTGGCCTTCGCGAACGCGATACACCCTACGCAAATGCGAAGCTTTACCTCTTGGTGCCCGTCCAGGCCTCGCCTTCTAGGCGAACGCGAACGCTTCCACGCGTTCGCGATGAACACTGCTCTCTTCCCTTCACGAACGCGGCCCTATCTTCGCGAACGCGAAGAGCAATTTTCACTTGCCTCAAGTTCCTCTTCGCGAACGCAATTCCTCTATCGCGAACGCGAAGAAGGATACCAGACAGTGCATCAGAAAATTTTCCAGCAGAGTTCCAAGTCCAAAATTCAACCCGTAGCCTATCCGAAACTCACCCGAGCCCTCGGGGCTCCGAAGCTAACATGCACACAAGTCCTAAAATATCACACGAACTTGCTCAAGTGATCAAATCGCCAAAATAACACCTAGAACTACGAATCGGACACCAACTCAAAGGAAGTTTTCAAAAAAAACTTTAAAACTTATATTTTTACAACCGGACGTCCGAATCACGTCAAATCAACTCCGATTCTCACCAAATTCGGCAGACAAGTCATAAATATTATAGTGGACCTATACCGGGCTCCGAAATCAAAATACAGACCCTGTGTCAATAAATCCAACATCAGTAAATTCTTAAAAATTATTAAGCTTTTAAACTTTTAATTTTTTTTTATCAATATTCCATATCTCGGGCTAGGGACCTCGGAATTCGATTCCGGGCATACGCCCAAGTCCCAAATGACGATACGTACCTACTGGATTTGTCAAAATACTGATGCGGGTCCGTTTGCTCAAAATGTTGACCAAAGTTAACTAAGTTGAGTTTTAAATCTTTATTTCACATTTTAATCTATTTTTCACATAAAAACTTTCCTGAAAATTGTACGGAATGCGCACGCAAGTTGAGGAGTGATAAATAGTGCTTTTCGAGGTCTTAGAATACAGAATTAATTATTAAATTTAAAGATGACATTTTGGGTCATCACACAAACACCATATAAGTTTACCGTCACCTTGGAGTAGGCCTGAAGTTGTCTATACTTTGGATACTAATTAAAAAAAATTTAAAAAGTGATTACAGATTAAATAAGGACGAACAAATAGGGCGCCCCGTAAAATTTGTACTTAATAGTTTATCCACAACATTTGATTAGCTGGATGTTCGAATCATATTTCCAGTTGGAGGTGTTTATTAAGAGTACAACCATGGCAATGACGTACAAAGGGGAGTTGATATTTGGATTATATTTTCCTCTTATTAATAAGCGACAGTTTGAGGAGCTTGGGGTCGTCCGCGGTATTTTGGGAAAACTACAAATATTTTGACATAAGTCACGTGTTAATCCTACTTTAGCTTTGACACGTTGCTTCTGTTTCCACCCGATTTGCACAGTCTCTACACTAAAATTTCCAGCGCTACTCACCTCCTCTTCCAATTTCACTTGTTTCTTTTAGTCTTCTCTCTTCCTGGACAGTTTATTCGCCTTGATTGTACAGTTATAAGGTGAGTTTTAGTTTCTTGTTTTCTTGATTTTCGGAATAGCTGCTGCATATAAATTGTTTAAGCTGATTAAATTATACGTTCATCATTCTTTGTCATTCATCCAGAAAAAATTGGGATATTTGGAGTTGTTTCCCATTTCAGTTGGGGTCGAATTCAATTCCCACAATTACTCACTTAACCCCTTGAGTATATTTGTTGATGTTGTTCTTCAAGTATTTGGTGGGTTCAGTGATCTTGATGTATCTGTTTATGCTTTTAAAGGTGTTGGAATAATTTTACCTTTTGGAAGCAGAGATGAAAGACAAGGACAAATTTGAGAAAATTTTGGGTTTGTCGATGGCTTTCATTTCTTTGATGTATGGTTCTTTTGGGGTATTGTCACGATCCAAAATCCAAATAGTCGTGATGGCACATAACCCAACCCGCTAGATAAGCTAGTTAACCACTAACCAATTCCAATGACAATTAATAAAGCAACTAAGTAAAGAAATTATCTGAATCTGATACATTCCCCAAGAACTGGTAGTACAAATCAATTCTGAATAACCTGAAAATCAAAACCGACGATTCACATAAGTCACATTACATCGTACGGAGCTACTCACGCCCATAAATTACCGAGCGAAGTGCAAATTCTTAAAACGACCGGTCGGGTCGTTACATCCTCCCCCACTTAAACATACGTTCGTCCTCGAACGTGTCTAGAATTGTTCTCAAAGCCATCAAACCGCCGTATAACCTTACCATGCACATACCCGGGGGTGATATCACGTCACTCTATCCCATATAGGCCCGACAACACAACATAATTGTAGTTCTTAATTCAACCTAGCCCATAAATCTTAGAATCCAATTTCCAACATCTACAGTTTTTATAAGATCAGAATCTCGCATCTACACACTGTATAAGTCTGAACAAGCTGTATCAAGCCATATCTATAACCCAAGATGTAATCACATGATGTACCACATAACTCAAATACTCATAGCAAAAATTTCAAATCACAGTAGCTGCTCAAAACAACCCAATACGGGTAATAGACCTCATATCAAACAAAGCCTCGCTCTAAAACCTTCGTACACTGCCGATGATGAAAGAAACATGCAAAACTCATAACCATTCATCAGATCAACCAGTCATGGAACTCTCTCTCATTCGACAAGAACTATAGCCAATTCTAAGCCGACTTTTGATATTATCCTTCCAAACATGCTGTAATCAAATCCGATAGTATCCATCCTAGGTCCAATGACCTCATCTCATCCAACACGACCACTCTAGTGACATGACACATCAATACAATCTACAGCCACAACCCGTGCAATCCGTGCACCAAATAGCAACATTCCAAATGTACTCAATCATGGAAAAATGACTCAAACGAGAGAACCGTCCCGCAAGCTCAACAAGTACCACCACAACGAAATGCTTACACCCATCACACACCATAGAACCATAACACACAACTCTAATACAAAGGATCATATTTCCACATAACTCTGCTGCAATGAGCGACTTTATCCAAATACTGGTCCATATGAAATACCTTAGCCACCATGCTCAAAATCAATAACCACGCGTAATACGACATCAGGTACTCAAAGTGCATTACCATAACCACGGAGAAGCCAATGATACAATGCCACCAAAAACTCGAAAGGACATAACCAATACGCAATCAATCATGCAATACCCAACTACTCATCTCGCTCAAATTCCGCTATAAGACCACAACAGAACCGCACCATGTGTACCTAAAACCAACGAATCACAACTCCTTGTAGCATAGAAGAGTAACTCACAGAAAATTCCAGAATACGAATAAGCTCAACAACAACCGAATGGAACATCCCTCAACAATAGCAGTATGAAGCTAACCAATCCGGCTCGGTGTAGAATACACATCCTAATTGGGCCTACCAATGGACCCCCAAATCAACTCTGGCCACCCACAAATAGATAAATAACCCTCCAAAAGCCCACAATGACTGAATCATAACACATACTATCATCTGGCTAGCTTCGGCCATGACTTCATAGTCCACCACCATGAAACAGCCTGCTCCTGAGAACTCCCAGTCTCCAAATCCATAGAACACACGAAACACCATTTCTGATTCCATCTCCACCGCCCGAATGTCTAACACATCTCTCATACACGATCATCACACGAGGAATAGTTCTAAAATTCTTCCGTGCCACTTGGCAAAATTTGAATATCAACAGTCGATCAACCAGGAGAGTGCCGTTATACCAATGAAGTGCCCATAAATCAAAACACCTTGCCCCTTCTGAAATGTATACTCTCATCAGGCCATACCGATTAGTAATATCATTTGCCTAGTCATCTGAATCCATCCATGCTGCCTACGAATTTATGTCCTTCCCTTCAAAACTGAACTGTGACCTTGCACAAGAAAATCTCAATTCCACGCAATACACCGCGTCTACCATGCCATCCTGCGAAGAGTACAAGAATCTCATAATCAAACCTGAGTCACAAGCAGAATACATACCCGATCAGTCAAAAACCTTCCATTTGATCTCATCCCGGAGAAAATTTTAATACGCAACATATTCCTCGAGGCGGTAGGAAATATACCCCTCGAACCATGGTAAAAGCCATTGAGAACTCTTCGAAACCCATTTGCACACAACCAAGCTATCTGAACCGAAAAGCCAAAATACGAGTAAGTTTGAAAACTGTGATTTTTCCCAAAACTCCTTTCAACAAATAGTAAGATGTTTCATTTTCAGGTAGCATGAGGAAAGTATTTCTCTATGCCTATATGTCAAGATACATGTAAAATTATAAAACAATTGAGTGGTTATTCGCGAAGGATGTAGGGTACATGGAGTAGGAATTTGCTCGATTGCTTAGGAGTATGAACTGCTCCCTTGGTGTTGGTCTACTAATGGGGCACAGGTCGTTCGGTCCGTTTGGTCGGTTCAATTGAGATTTGAGTAGAGTGGATGACTCTCGAGAATGATTCTAATGGATTCAAAAATTATATGTAGAAATTGAGAATTTCGGATTGGTATATGGCTAGGATCTGATATTTGCATGGGATGGTATCGAGACTTGTGACATTTTTATATCACGGTGGATTATGCATTTCAGTATCAAGAAGGTGAAGGAAACAGTTTTAGATTCACATAAGGTCTCTTTAGAGTGGGTATATCGGTTGTGGTGCTTTGGGGTGCTTACGAGGGAAGTCAGCGACTTATGGGCCCTTAGGGCGTGGTGGTTTATACTAGGACCTCTTGTGTGGTGAATTTTGGTTAAGGATCGTGGTGCTCCAGCAAGGAGAAGTATCAACTTGAAGGCAATTTTGAAGGGACTTGGAGAAATAGAAAAGCTTGGTAGTAGGTTGGGTTAGCACAGTAATGGATATAATCAGTTCTTTGGGTACTTATGACGTGGCTAGACTCTACAAGTGTTTTGTGGCAATGCTCATGGGTTTTGGCAACCTGCGTGGCTGGGTTGAGATAGAGAGATGTCGGTTTGAGGCAGAGTAGGCGGGTTATCTCATGCGAGGTGTCCTGAGGTTGTGTGGTCCTTATGATATTTTGTAGAGAGTTCTCTTTTACCAGTGAATGATATATGTTGCAATTTGAGTTTGGATCGCTTGTGGAAGTTGGCTTGACTATTACAAGGGTGAATGCGAGATTTGCAGACGATTTGAGGTATTATATGGTTTGTTTTACATAGGCTTGCGAAGGATTTAGTTGAATTTCAGTGCGGGATTCTGACAGTAATAGAGTATGGGTATCGTGATGTTATCGACTATTTTGTTCTATGGCTTTGAGCCAAGTGGAGGAGTCTACTATCGACGAGTTGTTTGCACTGTTATGTGTCATATTGGTTTCGGTTCGGGGTATACTGGTGAATCGGTTATAACTTGCAGAGGTCGAGATCGAGGATGACTCGGGTAAAGGAATTTCTGGATAGATGTAACGACCCGAACGGTCATTTTGAGCATTTGTACTTCGCTCGGTAATTTACGGGCGTGAGTAGCTCCGTACGATGTAATGTGACTTATGTGAGTCATCGGTTTTGGTTTTCAGGTTATTCAGAATTGATTTGTACTATCAGTTCTTGGGGAATGTATCAGATTCAGATTCAGATAATTTCTTTTCTTAATTGCTTTATTAATTGTTATTGGAATTGGTTAGTGATTAACTGGCTTACCTAGCGGGTTGGGTTAGGTTCCATCACGACAACTGTCACGACCCAAAATCCAACTAGTTGTGATGGCACCTAACCCAACCCGCTAGGTAAGCCAGTTAACCACTAACCAATTCCAATAACAATTAATAAAGCAATTAAGTAAAGAAATTATCTGAATCTGAATCTGATACATTCCCCAAGAACTGGTAGTACAAATCAATTCCGAATAACCTGAAAACCAAAACCGATGACTCACATAAGTCACATTACATCGTACGGAGCTACTCACGCCCGTAAATTACCGAGCGAAGTACAAATGCTCAAAATGACCGTTCGGGTCGTTACATCTCGCTCGGTAGTTTACGGGCGTGAGTAGCTCCGTAAACTACCGAGCGAAGTGCAAATGCTCAAAATGACTGGTCGGGTCGTTACAGGTATTGGGATACTTTGCTTTTGGAAAAGAGACGAAAGCTAAGATCACTACTAATCTTGGGAGAGGATTGGTTAGTACCTTAGTGCGGATTGGATTTTGCATATACCTTTTATTTACTTTCCCACTTATAATGAATCCTGTTTATGAAGCTATGGAAAGGAGATATCGTGAAGGCAGATAGAGTTTGGTTAGTTGGAGTTCATAATGAGTTACTACATGGATAAGTTTGATTAAACTTATTTTTTTCTAGCAAATAGTCCAAAATTACGAAAGTACAGTATGTTCCTCAAGGGAACCAATTAGCTTAGGTTTTCCATGTTTCAATTAGGGACTGATAAGGCGAGTGGGTGAGGGCTGGCTAGATCAAAGGCAATTACGAGAGTTATGAATGTAGTTGCATTAAATTGTCAACTGAAGCTGCTTTGCCTCACTAGGATTATATCTGCCAAAATTCCAAAATTTTTTGCCTCATGATCTTTAAGCTATAAATAAGTTTAGCTGATTGTCACTATTAATGCATTCCTTGTTCTTTATTTGCATTTTTATAGTAAAAAAGAACTATTAACCACTAATCGATCTTGCATATTATGTTTCTGTGTTTGATGTGATTGTATGAATAAAGTATCTAATGATATTTATAAGGTTCTTTATAGAAATAGTTCATATTAGCAAAACAAATTGTAATATGAAGCGATAACTGTAGATTCATAGTTAGTGTCATAAAACTGATTAATCGATACTATTTCCCATTCCTGTTCCTGAAAAGTTTTTCTTTTTCTGCTTCTGGTTGCAATGAAAGAGCACAGATATGTATTTAGCATATAAATTTCACAAAGTAATGTTATTGTCTTACAATTTGATGATCTTTAAGCTATAAATAAGTTCAGTCGATTGTCAACTTTACAAAGTGATTTACTTCGGTGTACACATATTAGACGCGATAAGAATCACTTAAGTTTTATTACTCTTACTGTAACTTATTAATGGAAATAATTTAATCCTTTCAATAGATTTGGCTAAGGAATAAGCACAGATCTGTATTTGGTGTATAAATTTTATAAAATAATGTCATTGTCTCATAGTTGATTGGCAATCTTAAGTTTTAAATATTAGGTGACCGTCAAAACTAATGTAATAGTTGCTCTTTACTTACATTTTATCCTACAATCTGTGTATTTGTTGTCATTGTATGGGCTCTCTGATGCATTCTTATTTTGGTAGCTATAAAGAATAGAGTACCTAATGATATTTTGTTTAAACAAAGGAAAACTTTGATGTAGCTAAAGCGCTTGACAATATACTTAACAGCTGATAATATATTTTATGTGTTATATATCTTTCTAAAGGATGTGTCATGTCTTGAATTGTTGTATGCATAGTTCTTATAGTTGTCTCTGGAAGTATTATTGGGTTTGTGGAAAATGAATATGTCCCAGGTCTGATGTGATTTTGTGGAAATATATAAAATTCTGTTGTCACTGATCAATAGATCTCAGCACTAGCAAAACTCTATTACTGCTTTGTTGCACCAATGGCAAAGCTGGTTGTTATGCTTTTGCCTTATTTGACTCTAATTTACATTTCTCTTCATATTTTTGGGAATTATGTAGAGTACAATATGTATGAAGCTTATTGTTCGTAAGTATATCTAAATAGCAGATGATCAATTGATGACAAGATGAGTTAAGTTTTTTTGGCCAACAATCTTTGGCTTATGTTGTGCCAATAGATTGGCTGACTCTTACGGTTTTGCCTTATTTGGGCTCTAATGTAGACTTTTTTTTTACCTTTCTGAAAAATCTGTGGATGCTTTATTCCTCTCCATTGTCCTTGGTATAATATTTGGTAAACTTCTTATTGAAAAGAGGTGCAGCCTTGAAATTACATGCCTTTGCTCTTTATGTTTTGCTGTCATGTATTTATAGTATACTAAGTGTTATGTTTTGTTCCCTTTTAAATATTTGTAGCAAATAATATATACCAATGTTCATGTATGGTCTTTTGTCTCTGTTTCAAACTAATAAAAAAATTCATTGTATTGTAGGTTGCAAAAGTGATTGGCTGACACTTATAAAACTTAAATTTTTTCGTGAATGGATCGTCAACAAAAAAGAAAATAACCTTGCATAACAATAAAAACTCATGATAAGAATGCCAAGCGGCGTGAACTGTATCATGACATGGCCACGGCGAAAAAGAACGCACTTCTGCTGCAACGCCGCCTCAAAAAGAGAGAGAGGCAACAACTAATCATCTTGTTGGAAGTAGAAAATCTATGAATCTTGCTGAATCAATGTCTGCAATTCAGGGTAATGTTATTGTTGGAGGCTCTTGTTCTATTTCAAAAATATATTAGAATATCAAATTCATTATTCCTTATTTACTCACATATGCGTCTTCTGTATGAGTGTGTATGCACAGTGGTTACGCTCCTGCAATCTCTATGTTTACAAATTATATTTTACTACAGCTGCAACTGATCGTGAGGTTTGTACGCCACCAAATGTGCTTGACAAAGGGAAAAATGTGATTCATCCTATTTCTATTTTTGAAAAGGGTAAGCCTGTAAATCTGTATTGACCATTTATTTTTCTTCGGTTACTATACACAAACATTTAATCGGCAACTATCTTGAACCAGGTTCGACGTCAAGTACTTCAGGTAAATCAAGTGCTCCAACTACTGAAACAATTCTGGTCGATGGTTAGTATCAACAAAACACTTTAACTCTGTTGTTCCTTATTTTCTTCTTTTCTATTCCTTAAGGTTGTTTGATATATGCAGGTCACGTAAAGAATAAGAGAAATATGACTAATATTATCCGATTATGCCATGATTATGTGTTTTAAAAAAAAGTTCCAAACTGTAAATTCTGCTTCGCAAAAACATTTCAATACGAATCACCTGGATTTTGCTGTGGCCGCGGTTCAGTTAGGTTAACTTCTGAGAGAATGCCACCTAGACTGAGAAATTTATATACAGGAACTTGTGCAATATCCAAGTACTTTCAGACATACATTAGAACATATAGCAATCTGTTCGCTTTTACCTCACTTGGTGCTACTTATGACAAAGATTTAGCCAAGAGAAATCGTGGTATATATACATTCAGAGTTCAGGGACAAATGTATCACTTTATAGATGATTTATATCCTAGAGAGAGAAGGCCGAGAAACTTACAACTGTACTTTTACGATAATGACAACGAGATTGGAAATAGAATGGCTTGTTCTGACAAAATAAATGAATTAATAGTGAAAGAACTGATGAACATCTAAAAGATAATCCATACTCAATTTTTCTGCGATCTTTAACAGCCATTCCAAACTTGCAAAACTTTCATATTGCATCGAATTGTGATGCTGGATTGGATCAACGAGTATATAATCTGCCTACTACAACTGAGATTGCAGCAATATGGGTTGATGAAAATGATAGTGCTGCTACTCATGCACCACATGTTCAGATTTATACCCATAGCGACATCACACATAAAGTAAACTATTATTTCGGATGTTATGATTCTTTACGGTACCCGTTGTTATTTCTATTTGGCCAAGGCGAATGACATTGTGGTATTAAAAAGTTTCGCGACCCAGAAAATATTCCTAGAAATCGCACCTTATTTGAATCTGAACAATTGCCAAATATAAAATATTTTAGCTCTGTTGATGGATATCTTGATATGGAAGCTCAAAATCTTGAACAAGGAAAATGCAAAAGAGATGTTGTTTCAGTTTGTGAATACTATTGTTATAAGCTCCAAATGAGAAATGATGATGACGATGAAATTCTACATACATGTAGATTATTTCAGCAATATTCAGTTGATGAGTATATAAAATTGGAGACACCAAGATTGGATTTTGTTTCGTTCAATCAAGATTTGTTTAGAATGAGTGTACTGCAAGGACTTCTTAATGTATTACAACTTGGTGAACGGGATGCTTCCAACGTTGGAAAACAAACATTTCTACCAAATTCCTTTATAGGTGGCCCTAGAGATATGCGTCAGCGTTACATGGATGCTATTGCGTTAGTACAACATTTTGGGAAACCTGATCTGTTTATAACTATGACATGTAACCCATCTTGGATGGAAATAGAAGAACATTTATCACCAAGTGATGAGGCACAAAATAGACCTGATTTGATTAGTCGAGTGTTTCGGGCCAAAATAGAAGAGCTGAAGACAAATATATTAAAACGAAATATTTTTGGAAAAGTTGCTGCTTTTATGTATACTGTGGAATTTCAGAAACGAGGCTTACCCCATGCTCATTTTCTTATTATATTAAGTAATGAGCACAAATTGTTGACAACTGAGGCATATGATGATATAATTAAAGCAGAACTACAAGATAGTAATAGAGAACCAAATTTGCGCAAATTTATTCTTAAGCATATGATGCACGACCCTTATGGTAGTTTAAACCCGACAGATTGATGTATGAAAAAAGGTTGTTGCAAATTCAAATACCCACAAAAGTTTGCCGATCAAACATCAAAAGGAAATGATCCTATATACAGAAGACGAAATACAGGGGAAGTTGTGAATGTGAGAGGGAAAGATTTAGGTAACTCTTAGGTTGTTCCATACAATCCATATTTACTTGGCAAATACAATTGTCACATAAATGTTGAAGTTTGCTCTGACATCAAAGTCATGAAATATCTTTATAAGTATATTTGTAAAGGACATGACAAAATTGCATTCAGTGTACAAAATAATAGTGCAAACATAGAGATAGATGAAATAAAAGAATACCGGACTGCTAGATGGGTATCACCTCCGGAAGCCTTATGGCGTTTCTTTGGTTTTTCTATTAGTGAAATGTCTCCAAACATTTATCGTCTTCAACTACATCTTGAAGGCCAACAATTTGTTTTCTTTAAGAGCAATGTTGATATAAATACGATCGTGAACAATCCGATGATCAAAAAAACGATGTTAACAGAATTCTTCTATATGAACCAAACTGATGAAGATGCTATAGAGCTGAATTTACTGTACAAGGAATTCCCTGAATACTTTGTATGGTCCTCCAGTGACAAATTCTGGGCACTTCGAAAACAACGCTCTACTAGTGGTCGAATCGTAATGTGTCATCCAACAGAAGGTGAACGGTATTATCTCAGATTACAACTAATACATGTGCGTGGACCTAAATCATATAACGATCTTTTGACAGTAAACAGAGAACCTTGTAGTACTTTTAGAGAGTCCGTGGAGAAAAGATGATTGTTACATTGTGATAATAGTTTGGTAGAATGCATGTCTGAAGCAGCAAGTTATCAGATGTCATACATCCTAAGGCGTTTATTTGCTACATTATTGGTCTATTGTAATTCTACCAATCCAAGACAATTATGGGAGCAATTTGAACAGTCGATGACCAAAGACTATAAAGTACTGCAAACTAATGAAAGAAAAGAAATACGATACCAAGCTTTGAATCATATCAACGACATTTTACATTCTATGGGCCACGATGTGAATGAGTATGAACTCATCCCAGAAACTATCCGGCCTTCAACAGCAGCAAAAGAAGCAAAAGAAATTCATTTTGAAAAATCTATTACTGTAAGTGAAGAAGACGTGTTATTACATACGAGATTAAACAAGAAACAACTGACAGCATATAATGTGATTACTGATAGAATATTTTCGAACAAAGCAGGTGCTTTCTTTGTCGATGGTCCAGGATGAACTGGAAAAATATTTTTATACCGTGCTTTACTGGCAACTGTACGATCTATGTGATATATAGCTTTGGCAACAACTACTTCAGGTGTTGCTGCTTCTATTCTCCCGGGTGGACGTTGTAACGACCCGACCGGTCGTTTTGAGCCCTAGCACGTCGTTCAGTAGTTTGAGGCCATGAGTAGCTTAACTTCAGGTATTATGAGTTGTACGCGTGGTCAAAAATGAAATTCGGAGAGTTCGGAGTTGATTTGGAAAGAGAATTCTCATTTCGGAGGCTTTAAGTTATAAGAATCTGACTAAGGGTTGATTTTGAGTAATCGACCTTGGAATTGGGATTTGAAGGTTCCAACAGGTTCGTATGATGATTTTGGACTTAGGCGTATGTCCGGATTGAGTTTTGGATGACCCGGGAGCATTTCGGCACATATTGTGGAAGTTAGCATTTTGGAAGAATTTCATTAATTTGAGTTAAAGTGTATTTTAATGTTATCAATGTCCGTTTGGGATTTCGAGTCTGGAAATAGCTCCGTATTGTGATTCAGGTATTGGGAGCGCGTTCGGAAGTGGATTTGGAGGTCCGTAGGTCATTTCGGGGTCATTTGGTGAAACTTACAAATTTGAAGGTTTTTTTGGAGAGTTTGACCGGGAATGGACTTTTTGATATCGGGGTCAGATTCCGATTCCGGAAGTTGGAATAGGTCCGAAATGTCGAAGATGACTTGTGTGCAAAATTTGAGGTCAATTGGACGTGATTTGATAGGTTTCGGCATCGAATGTGAAAGTTTGAAGTTCAAAAGTTCTTTAAGCTTGAATTGGAGTGCGATTCATGGTTTTAGCGTTCTTTGATGTGATTTGAAGGCTCGACTAAGTTCGTGATGTGTTTTGGGTCATGTCGGTATAATTGGTTGAGGTCCCGGGGGCCTCGGGTGGATTTCAAATAGTTAACGGATTGGAATTTGGACTTGGGCAATGGCTGAAGAATCAGATTTGCTGGTGTTTGGTTTCCTTCTACGCGTTCGCGAAGGAATTCCCGCGTTCGCGTAGAGGAATTTGAGGGATGCTGGGATTTACCCTTCGCGTTCGCGAAGAAGGAATCGCGTTCGCGAATGGTTACTATGAGGCATGGGAGGTTGTGCTTCGCGTTCGCGCAAAAAGGATCGTGTTCGCGAAGGTCTGGCCCGGTGTGCTTCGCGTTCGCGTGAGGAACCTTATGTTCGCGTAAGAGAAATACTGGGGTAGTGACTCGTGTGGTTCGTGAGCACGAGAAAAGTTCTGCGTTCGCGAAGAAGAAGGGCAGCATCTGGGCAGATTGTTTTAAACGGGAGTTTGACCCTTTTCATTTCATTTTCCTCAATGGGAGCCGACCTAGGAGCGATTTTGGAGCTCCATCTTCATCATCTATGTCAAGGTAAGTGATTCCCACTTATTGCAAGTTAAATACATGGGTTGTATATGAATTTATACACGAAAATTTGTTGAAATTTGGGATTTTGAAGGAAAACCTAGAAATTTATATTTTTGGATTTTGACCACGAATTTGGGAAAGGAATTGGGAATAAATTATATACTTGAGTTCGTGAGGATATGTGTAATGGTTATCTACAAAAATTTTCGGAATCCGGGCACGTGGGCCCGAGGGTTGCTTTATCGATTTTTCGAGCAGAGTTAGAAATTGTTATAAATTGGATTACAAGGAGTATTAGAGTATATATTTATGGATTTGCTCATTTATTGACTAGTTATGGAGCGTTGGGCATCGATTTGAGTTGATTGAATGGCTTGGGAGCCGGTTATGGAACTTCGGAGCGAGATAAGTCTCCTTTCTAACCTTGTAAGAGGGAATTAACCCCATAGGTGAATTAAATAAATGTTTGTACCTAATTGTGGGGGCTACGTACGTACGAGGTGATGAGAGTCCGTACGTAGCTACTATTATGCTATTGTCCGGGTAGTTTAGGACCCGTATCATGCTATACTTGGAATGTTTGTGCCATTACTTGCTAATATAATCACTTAGTCATGGTAAAAATTGATAAAAGAATTGTATAAAGTTAAATTCACTTACTTGAAGGTTTGTATGAGATACTTGACTGTAAATGAGAAACTTGTGTTTTCTTGAAAATAATTGTTATTTGTGGATCGGGCCGAGCGCCTCGGTGGTAAATAGATGCATCTATGGTTCGCGCCATTCGACCCTCTGGCAGTGCACATTTTAAATATTTGTTGGATCGGGCCGTACGACATCGGCATGATTTGCGCATGACTTAATTGATTGTTTTGGAATTATTGATAATTGATATGACCTCATTGGCCGGAGATATAAATTGTTAAAAGATGAAAATAAATTTGAAAATCCCCTATTAACAAACGAATTATTTACATGCATCATGTTATTGTGTTTACTGTTGCCTCATAAAATCCATAATTCATCATATCATTGGTATATTAATTATAGTCCATAGTAAGTGTCCGAGTCGACCCCTCGTCATTACTTCTTCGAGGTTAGGCGAGATACTTACTGAGTACACGTTGATTTACGTACTCATGCTACACTTGCTACACATTTTTGTGCAGGTACACATATGTTTAGCGGCCTTGTGGGCGCAGAGGCGCGATTATGGCGGGGACTTAGGTGAGCTGCATTCTATACGACGCTCCGCAGCCAACAGAGTCTCCTTCAGAGTATTTGTATTTTCTTTTCTGTCCAAATTTGTATTCCGGACAGTTATTGTATTTTATTTTGTTCCCTAGTAAATGCTCATGCTCTTATGACACCGGGTTCTGGGATGATTATGGGATTATTCAGTATTGAAATTTGCGTAAAATATTATTATTTACTCGGTAAAGTTCATCATTTATTATTTAATTGAAGGAAATTTACGATTTTAGAAATATTAAAATGAGAATTTACTAATTATTTGTGTTGGCTTGCCTGACGGTGGTGTCCGACGCCATCACGACCTTTCAAGGATTTTGGGTCGTGACAACATGGTATCAGAGCACTAGGTTCACTTAGGTCTCATGAGTCATGAGCGAGTCTAGTAGAGTCTTGCAGATCGGTATGGTGACGTCTGTACTTATCTTCGAGAGGCTACATAGCTGTTAGGAGCATTTCCCTTCTTGATTCCTCATCGTGCGATTTGATTCCTTTGAGGCTTATGCCTTCATATTTTTCCCATTCAATGTTATGCGACGTGAAGCGCTAGTTATAAATCGGGAATTGAGGTATTGTAATTGTACTACAGATGTGGTGCGGTATGTTTCTCCATGCGTAGATGATGGGGCTATTGTCGTCGCCTTGTGGAAGGATATTCTGTCATTTCAGCTCAGTAGCTATTCTTCTGAGAGCTTTGAGGCTATGCACAGGTTGCTATGATGTTCATGAGTTGTTATCGCACAATATTGATGTGATGGTAGGATGCTTGCCTATGTCTCGGGGAAGTGAATGACTTGAAATGAGGTTTACTCAGTGCATGATTTAGAGATTCGGTATTTTACTTCCTACAGAGGAAAGGCAATCGAACTAAGAATGTTCAGACTTGGGTTGATGGAGTAGCGAGACTCGATATTTTCGAGCGTGGTGGAATCTTCGCCTGTGATGTGGCGTCATCGTCCTTGATTGGTTATAATGTGTTAAGTTCGCCGGTGTTATGGTTTCCTTCAATTCGCCTTGGGGCAGAGTATTATAAATGGTGTCGAGAAAGCGGCTGTCAGAGGTTGCAATGTGCAGAGGTTCAGGATCGAATCGGCATTCCTAGTATTGATGGCTCGAGAAAGATGATTTTCGGAAAGGTTTAAAGTTGGTAGCGATCTACCGGTTCAAGTGCTACAGAGGTAGATTTTGATTTAAGGCAACAACTAGGCAGTGAAGGATGAGGAAGGACATGTGGGAGGTGCCTTGCAGTGGATAAACGTATAGAAGGCCAAGTGTGTGAAACAGGAGTCGGGTAGTTACTTAAAGGAGTGAGTTTGACCAAAGTGGGAGAGTGGCAGAGTAGCAGGCGGGTTCCGTGGTAGGATAGCTGCACGCCTCGAGGAAAGTTTAGAGTGATTTGGGATTCACGGTGGTTAGTGACTAGGTCTACGGGCTAAATTTGGAATATTGGCTACTATATTGAGGAAGATTGTGTGTGACAGGAGGGAGTCGCTTAATATGAAGCAGGATACGACATGACTCTGGATTTGAATGTATTGTCGCACTTTTAGTTGGTGTCCATGAGGAGTGAACAGACTTGTACAACTGGTGAATGAGCATGGGCTCAGGATGGTTTATTGGCTTCGTGGTAATTGTATTCAGTGCAGCGTTGTTGGAGGATGTCGACATGGAATTTCCACAGGCGGGATATCTCCTGGGAGCAGGTTAGTGGTTGCGTGGTGTTGATGAAGCTTCTATGAAGAATTTTACTGGTTATCAAGTAAGAGGTCAAATATGTGAATGTGGCTAGTGATTCCGAATGTTCATGAAATGTTTAACATAAGGATTTCGAGAAATTTGGCGGGTTGATTGTGCAAGGTCATGTCAATAAGAGGTAAGGAATCTTGGTAGGTTCCAAGGTCATGTATTAGTAGCTTCGGGCTAAGTGGGAGAGCCCCACCGTAAGAGAACATCAATGGTAGTTCGAGCAAAGGATTTGAGGAATGTGGGATATATTTGGCCTTATCGACTCGTGTTCAGGCTTGGGGAAGACTTAGAGCCTATGGTTCGTGTGGAAGTGGTGTATAAGAAAAGAAATTCAACCGGTTGCTTCTTTGAAAGGGTGTTCATGTGCTAACAGGGCCTTGGAGTTTGATTATATTCGGGGACAAGTCAGAGTGGGTGACTCTCAACAACGGTCCTAATGGATTCAAAAGTAAGGTGTGGTGCCTAAGGATTTCGAGTCCATAGTATGGTTGAATATCGAGCTTTTGCAGCGGATTTTGATAAAGGATCTTGGAGTGTTCCGTGTTATCTTTGGTCTACGGGGTATCATGAGAGGAAAGGGAGCATGTAACTTTGGATTTATAGAAGAATCATCAGAATGGGTGTATCAGTTGAAGACGCGATTATGCGCACAAGGAGGGTATGAAATGGTTCGTGGGTTTTAAGACAATGTGGTCTTGTGAAATAGGATCACTCAGGACGAGTGCAGATTGAGTTCGCCATGTTTTGAATGGAGCTATTATTATTCCTAAGGCAAGTCCACAGTAAATTAGAAAGAGTCGGGTCAGTTAGCAATGGTAGAATCGGCATAATGATGGCAATGATCAGCTCCTTCAGTGTGTTGGGTTATTTATGTGATTTGTGACGGCACGTGCGAGGTTTGACGGTCGCCGTAAACGATCTTATTTGGAGGCTTTCGAGTATTATGGCCTGTTATGTGCAGATGGATCCCGGAAGTTTTATGGTGGTTTAGACCACTACTTGAGGTTGGTATTTTCTGCGGATATGAGGATTCAATCGCGTGTTGCAATGGTTCTCTTGGAATGATTTAAGTAAAAGGTTTCTATGTGATGAAGTGTTTACCCTATTGGGTACTTCTTCACTACTTCTTCGAGGTTAGGCGTGATACTTATTGGGTACGCGTTGATTTACGGACTCATGCTACACTTGCTGCAAATTTTGGTGCAGGTACACATATGTTTAGCGGTCTTGTGGGCGCAGAGGCGCGATTATGGCGGTGACTTAGGTGCGCTGCATTCTATACGACGCTCCGCAGCCAACAGAGTCTCCTTCAGAGTATTTGTATTTTCTTTTCTGTCCAAATTTGTATTCCGGACATTTATTGTATTTTATTTTATTTCCTAGTAAATGCTCATGCTCTTGTGACACCGGGTTCTGGGATGATTATTGGATTATTCAGTATTGAAATTTGCGAAAAATATTATTATTTACTTTGTGAAGTTCATCATTTATTATTTAATTGAAGAAAATTTACGATTTCAGAAATATTAAAATGAGAATTTACTAATTATTGGTATTAGCTTGCCTGATAGTGGTGTCCGGCGCCATCACGATCTTTCAAGGATTTTGGGTCGTGACAGATGTACTGCACACTTGCGCTTTAAAATTCCTATTGATATTGATGAACATTCCAGTTGTAACATTAGCAAATAAAGTGCACTAGCAGGTTTAATACGAGATGCAAAATTGATTTTATGAGAAAAAAAAAGTATCTATGGCAAATAAAAGAATGCTAGAAGTTTTTGATTTGCTTCTAAAAGATCTCATGAATACAAATGTTTTATTTGGTGGGAAAGTCGTTGTCTTAGGAGGTGACTTTAGACAAACTCTTCCTGTTATGCGAAATGGAAAGAAAGAAGATTTCATCAGTGAAAGTTTGTTATATTCTAGAATTTGGTATGAACTTAAAAAATAATAATTGTCTGAGAATATGAGAGCAAAAATAGATCCTCCATTTTGTGATTATTTGATGAGAATTGGAAGTGCACAAGAACAAGCTAGCTCAACAAACAAGATTAGATTTCCTGATTCTTTGGTTATCCCTTTCACAACTGAAAGAGAATCTTTAGATAAGCTATTCACATTGACATATCCAAATTTGAATTCGTTCAACTCCAACACATTCTGTACAAATTCTCGTGTAATTTTGACTACAAAAAATGATTTTGTCAATGAAATCAATGACATGCTTATTGACCAATTTCCAGGGAAAGTAAGAACATTTATCGGCTTTGATGAGACCACTGAATTAAATAATCAAACACAATTTGAAGATTTATTACACAGTTTAAATCCTCCAAGTTTGCCTCCTTATAAATTATCTTTGAAAGAGAATTGCCCGATTATGTTATTGCGTAACTTAAATCCATATGAAAATTTATGTAATGGCACACGACTGACCTGCTGTGATTTTAAAACTCACGTGATAAGTGCTAAGATTTCAACAGGTGACTTCAAAAATACGCATGTATTTATACCGAGAATACCGTTATTATCATCACAGGATGAAAAAATGCCCATTCCATTTAAGAGAATATAATTTTCAATAAGATTGTGCTTTGCTATAACTATAAATAAAGCACAGGGTCAGACATTAGATTTTGTAGGGAATAATTTGTGGGAACCTGTATTTTCACATGGTCAACTTTATATTGCTTTATCGAGAGCTAAAAGTTCAAACGGTGTAAAGTTGCTGATTCGACCACCTACGCCAACAAGCTCTACATGTAACATTGTTTATGATGAAATCATTCGAAAGGCAGCTAGCTGATGTTTTTGACATAAGATGATCCTGTAGGTTTTCTGTTCTTTCCGTACTTCATTATTCTGTATGCACATGTTTCCATGTCTTACTTTTGATAAAGTATTTTGTGTAACCTTTTTTCTTTCTTATTCCAGTTGCCGACACAATAGCTTTCAACTCAAGAAATGAAGTAAAAGAAATGTCAAAATGAAGACACTGGGCAAATTAGTTAACTCGGTAATCCGAGTGCCAACTACAGGGCTTCTCATTCTCTTACTCTTAATTTTACTATGTTATCTACAATTGAAAATTTGCTTATGATTTGAAATCATCAGCTAAAAATCCTTGGATGGTTATCCAGTTTTAGTGGTTGACTATAACGAACATGTTATTGGCTACTCCTGCCAAAATTCACGAATTGCTTGATGCTTTGCTTCATGTTCTATATTTCTTGATAACTACCGCACAACATGTGATTCCCATGTAACTCCTATTTGTTTCTTACTATTTATTTTACTATCATGTCAATTACGTCAATATTCTATTAAACAGATGCTTCATTGTAAGACGACAATGAAGAGTAGAAGAGTTAATAGCAACCGCTTAGATTCTCCCATCCGTTGCATGCAATGGAATTCCAGATAGCACTCCTGAACGTATGTATACTCTTGATTTATCTGAGTATCCGGTGTGTGTTTATTCTGGCTTATAAGAAGTAGTAATTACATTTACTATATTAAAGAAGATAGGAGATCGTGAATTATTCGAATTACCAAGATTTTCAATCTTTATGGTTTGATCCATGACACAAAATTGTAAGGTTTCTCCCTCTCTTTCTATTTTTTTTTTCTATTTTTTTTTCGTCGAGAACATTAGATTTGGGAGTGAAATGAACAAAATCTATTACGAAACCCAAATGGGTGTTAACGAGCAAGACATAATTTTTACGAAATAATTCTATAAATCTTTTCTTGGTTTTCTGTTTTCTCTATGTGATTGGATTGACTAATTAGTGGAGTTAATTATAATATCCATTCAAGTGGGTTCTTCTTCATTTTGTTGACCCATTGTGCATTTGTAATGTACTGGAGTTGATTACAGTAATCTGTTTCAGTTATTAGTTTGTTTTGAATTAGAAATACATGAATATGTGATTATTTGGGCAATTGAAGTAGGAAAAAGAGGAACTTTTTAACTAGGACTATGTACACTTCTTTTTAGTTCGTAATTTTAAAATTTGAAGAATATGTCTACAAGTGTGTGATAGAGCTAGACCATGAAAATTATATATATAAAAAAGTAATCTGCTGTGATGAGTAGAAAGTTGGCATATTGTTGTACATTTTTCACTAGATAACAGATGGGGTCTGAAGATTGACTTTCTTGATTCTATTGGCAGAAAGTATTTTAGAGGGGTGTCATGGGGTTGAGCAAAACTGAAGTGAACTTGAAGAGATTACTTGTAACTGCACCACAACAGCAAAATCAAGCAAAGCTTATACATGTAAGTGCATATATCATTCAAGTTCCATTCTTTATAAAGGAATGATGGTTGCATTTTCTCATTTTTCTTTTCATTCTTCGAAGTACCTTGGGTGATTTTTGTTGCATTTATGTGAGACTGGTCGCGAATATGATGAGTTATCATATCATTGATTCCATTGTGCTATTTTTTTTTCTTATAGATATATATTAAGATATTATATTCTTGTACAGATTGCCCAGGGCCTCTATGTAAAACAGTAGGAAAATCTGATGCTTGCTAACGTTGCCTCAATCTACTTGAACCCGAACAAATCTGTACCTAATCCTATGTAACTTAGAATGGTTTCATCTTGCTGTTTGTAATACTTGATAACAACACTGATTCTTGAGCTGCCAACAGAGATTCATCTCTTCAAAAGAGTAATACCAAGTCTCACCCTGCGGGTTGGTGGTTTGAAAAAGATAGCCTATTTATTTTGGATGAGGAGGAGCAATCTGAAAAGAAGCAGTGCGCTGTTGCTGCTTCAAAAATTCCCCACAACTTCTCTTTTATGCCAGATAATGAAGTCATCATGCGCCATCATAACATTGCTTAGAAACTCTATTCCAATGGCAGCCAAATTATGTTACAGGTGTGAAAGAAGTTCTGATGGTAACCATCCTCCACTTCCAACCAAGAGGTTGTGAGTTCGAGTCACCCCAAGAGCAAGGTGGAGAGTTCTTGGAGGGAAGGATGCCGAGGGTCTATTGGAAACAGCCTCTCTACCCCAGGGTAGGGGTAAGGTCTGCGTACACAATATACTCCCCAGACCCCACTAGTGGGATTATACTGGGTTGTTGTTGTTGTTGTTGTATTATGTTCTTACAACCTTGACTTCTGTGAAGTGGTACATTTCTATTATGACAAGTTATAATGTTTGACATATGTAATATCTGGTCCTTTTTTCCTTAAGTTGTCTTCATGGTTATAATTTGGCTAGATTTTGATATTATTTTTCTTCAAGTAATATTTTGGATACCATTAAAGGAGATAAAGTTCATAAAATAATCTCCGTTCATTCAGATAAGTTCATATTTCTAGCTCACTTTTAAGTGTGGTTCACGTTATCGTAGTTCCAAATGCAACCTGACCTATGCAGGGTTCACTTGACTTGAAAGAGGATGAAAGATAATAACAATGAGATAACGATGACATGAGGGCCAAACAGAAGGTACTCTTGCTTGCGGAAGTGTAATTGATATTTTTTTATTCCTTATTTCAGTAATCTCTGAATCCTCTATTTTATGCAGGGTACAACTCATGACTTACAATCTTTTGGTTGCGAATGCCATCTTTGATTTTGACGGAGTTTAGCTGGAGCTCTTTGAATATGGCTAAGATTGCGTTCTAGCTAAAACTGTACGTTAGTACTTATGAACTCTGCAGCGTTAGTTGTACCTAACTGTTGCCCAGGGTATTCCAAATGTCATCATTCAGAAAGCAATTACCATAAGTTATTCATTTGCATCAGTTTGTGTTCCAGTATAAAGAAACGTTTTCAATTACTTTCTTTTGTCTACAACTTCGACGCCCATGAATCCGATGATATCTGGTTTGTAGTTGAGAGAAGGAATCACTATGAGATTGATAGCGACTAAAACTGCATTGATCTCTCATGCTGAAATCTATTTCTGCTTCTTCCTTTCGCATTAACTTATCTAGACAGTTCTCTAGGTCATTTTTGGTGAATTTCATTGGAAGAATAAATAGTTGTTCCGTTACCAATAATAGACGGCTGACTACCACACCTTGCCGTATGAACCAAAATCTTTTGTAGTCGAGTAATTTGTTTTACTACTATTTTGGTTTGTTTCAATCCAGATGTATTCGAATAGGACCTATGTTTACTCTTTCACATTCGATTTTATTGTTCTCTTACAACTTTTTTCACTCTTGTGATGAAAGAACGAAACCAACATATACATATAGATACTGATTGCTCTCATATTTATTTCTAATTTGCAAATAAAGGAATGGTCAACATATTGCAAGTAGCCCTCAAATGTATGAATATATCATCATATGAAAAATCAGTATGGCAAATTTAAATGCAAACTGGCTTAACAAATGATGTTAACAACACTATTAAAGGGTTATTATCACTTTTAACTCGCACCAGAAATTATTTTACATTCGGTAATCGAAAAAGTATATAAATTTTATATAACTTTTGTATATAAATGTTGTTGGGCCCGGGCTTAGCCCGGGTAAACACTCTCTAGTATAGTAATAGTTGAAACTCGTTCCGGTGGTATTGATAGACTATCTCAATAGAAACAAGTCGCCTTTCTCAATAAGTGGGATGAAAACTATGGGAAGCTAGATTTTTTTCTTTTAAAATAAAGAGTTTTTATAACGTCTCAAAAGGAAAATGTACAAGGAGAGCCAAACCTTATCTTACTAGCCCTAATGAGGGTAAGATCAGCATATAAACAATGATAGTTGATTTTTTCCTATTTGTTGGTGGGCATAGTATATGGTATCTGTGATCGTGGTACTCGGCAAAATAATTATGGTGCATGCATGTTATAATTACAATGCACGCAAGTTGGTTTGAATATAATTGTCTCGGTGAAATAATTATGGTGCAAGCAAGTTATATATTACCATACACACAAGTTGGTTTGAATATAACTGTCTACACGAAAAAAAAAGTTGTCATTCAAATCTGTACATTACATGTTATACAAAAAATATGTATAACATATATGTTACGAAAAATGGCCAAATGTACCCATATACTTTCAAATATTGCTTAAAATTATGCTTTGTTTCACTATCTAGCCGTCTGAGTCCCTACCATTACACTTTTGTTTAAAAATATCCCTCATTTGGACGGTGAACCACATGTCACTTCAGGAATGAATAGACCCTTCCTAAATTAAAAAAATCAGGATGCTTTTTAAACCAACACACTACCCGACCCAGTTCCCTCCCACTTATCTCCCCTTCCCCAGTACATGGATATACTTGGGGGAGGGGGGAGGGGGTAGGGACGAGTTTAATTTGTTGGTGGGGACTTTTTAAGTGGGAGTAGCTGAGTCATATAATGGGTTGGTTAGAAAGTATTCGAGTTTTTTACTTGCGGATGATCTATTCATTCCTGAAGTGACACGTGGCCCATCCGTTTTAAACAAAGTATAATGGTACGTGCCTAGATGTCTAGATAGTGAAATGGAAGGCAAATTTAAATAATTTTTGAAAGTACATGGATATACTTGGGGGAGGGGGGAGGGGGTAGGGACGAGTTTAATTTGTTGGTGGGGACTTTTTAAGTGGGAGTAGCTAGGTCATATAATGGGTTGGTTAGAAAGGATTCGAGTTTTTTACTTGCGGGTGATCTATTCATTCCTGAAGTGACACGTGGCCCATCCGTTTTAAACAAAGTATAATGGTACGTGCCTAGATGTCTAGATGGTGAAATGGAAGGCAAATTTAAATAATTTTTGAAAGTACATGGATATATTTGGCTATTTTCCGTCTAAGTTATATACAAATATATATAACATTTATGTTATACACAAGCTTAGGAAGTCCAAATATGTGTCAAATTATTTAGTGTATCAAAGTTTTTCTCACTGAGTGTTATACTTTTGTTCAAAGCGTTACTTTTCACTGTGTAAAGCACCATTCACATAATCTTTCTTCCACGAGCAACATCACAGCTAATTCCTCTAGTCCGTTCAAAAGAATCCCTTTTGCGTCAATTTAGTGGACCTTATTTTGCTTATAGAAGGTCAAATCCGCTTGGTCTTGGAGTTAACTTAGAGCTACATTGATTCATAAACCTAACTGGTTGGGATTTTACACATCGATTTCAATAATTTAGGAAGTATTATTAGAAAACTGTTTAGTTTCAGATGGGTGAAAGTTATCAATACATTTCAATTTTGCTTTAAAAATTAATTTTTCCCTCCAATTTGAACAATAGACATTCTCCCTCTCATATCTTAATTGACCTTTTTAAATTCATATTTTGCCCTCTAGATTATCAACCCCCCCTCTCTTTCTCTCTCGTTTAGTGTCACGACCAAAAATCCAACTAGTTGTGATGGCACCTAACCCAACCCGCTAAGTAAACCAATTAACAACTATCCAATTTTCAATAATATTAATAAGACAATTATTCAAAAGAAATATCTGAATCTAATACATTCTCAAGAATTGGTAGTACAAATCATGAGCTTCTAAAAATAGAGTTTACAAAGCGAAAATAAAATAAATACATAGTCTGTTTGAATAGTACATAAACAGAATTTTACAGATCTAAAACTACCACGAACAAGAGGGAGCTGCAGCCGGGACGCAGGTACATTTTCAATCCAGCTCCCATCGAACACAGCAATAACAACAGCCAACATCTACACGCAAGGTGCAGAAGTGTAGTATGAGTACAACCGACCCCATGTACTCAATAAATAACAAACCTAACCTTAGGTTGAAAGTAGTGACGAGCTAACAGAAAGGTCGGGTCCAACACCAATACTTTCACAACATTTCATAACAACACAATACCATAACAAAAGAAGAATTTCAGAAATAAAAGGCTCAGTTCATTCACAGTTCCAGAAAAATAGACATTTCTTTTCAGGTAGCTCAGTGAAAAAAAATCCAAATCTTTTACCGAAAAGCCAATATACGAGTAAGTTTTAAAAACTGTGATTTTTCTCAAAACTCCTTTCAACAAATAGTAAGATGTTTCATTTTCAAAATAGCATGAGGAAAGTAAGGTAAAATCATAAATGTCCCCAAAACTGGGTAGCAGAAGGAAATGCACCTCTATGCATGTATCTCAAGTACACATGTCAAATGCAATGCATCTAGATGATGAGCTCATGTACTCACACTCTCAGAGTACTCAATCTCATTGTCTCGCATTCTCTCCCACTATGCTCAATACACTTAATCACTCAGCGCTGTACAATACCCGCTGCGGTGTGCAGCCCTATCCCTGTTATAGTCGATTGCGCTCACTTGGGGTGTGCAGACTCCTGGAGGGCCTCCTTTCATCCCAAGCGCTATATCGCTGCGGCGTGCAGCCCGATCCCATAATATATAAATAGCCATAAGGCTCGTTGTGGCGTGCAACCCGATCCATATACATATACAACCCTACGGCTCGTTGCGGCATGCAACCCGATCCCATAAATGTAATCAATATATCATGCTGCGGCGTGCAACCCGATCCCAAAACGTAATCAATATATCATGCTGCGACGTGCAGCCCGATCCCAAAATGTAATCAATATATCATGCTGTGGCGTGCAGCCCAATCCCAAAATGTCACTCTTACTCAGGCCCTCGGCCTCACTCAGTCATCAATCTCTCCAGTCTCACTCACGGGCTCACAATATCATGAAACTAGCACGACAACAATGATATGATGTATCAATAAATAATATCTGAGACTGAGATATGCTATGAATGCATGGATATGACGAAGTATAAAATATCAATAAAATCAGTGAGATGACAGCAAGAAACGACCACAATGGGTCCAAACAGTATCAGGATAATGCCTAAACATGATATCTAGCATGATTTATAGCTTAACTACTTTATCACATGGTGAAAATACGGATATCAACAAAGTAGGACCACTATACAGTGCCATGGAAATAACAGAGTCCCAACTCACATGGTGCACGCCCACACGTCCGTCACCTAGCATGTGCGTCACCTCAACACTAATCACATAACACGTATTTCAAAGTTTCATACCCTCAGCTCTAAGATTAGAAGAGTTACTTACCTCGAACAAGCCAATACTAATGCCGAGCAAGCCAAGAGATGCTGCAAAGATTCCATCACGCGCGTTCCGACCTCCGAACGACTCGAAGCTAACCAAAAACAACTCAAATACATCAAACAATGCTAAAGGAACCAATCCCGATCGAACAAGATCAAATCTTGAATCAAAAGCCCAAAACCGACCAAAAGTCCAACCCGGACCCGCACCTCGGAACCTGATAAAATTTATAAAATTTAACAACCCATTCAATTACGAGTCCAACCATACTAGTTTCACTCAAATCCGACCCCAATTCGATGTTCAAAACTCAAAAATTCATATTATGAAACTTTAGGCCAAAACCCCCAATTTTCTCTTTAAAATTCACAATCCCATTACCAAAAACGAAGATAGATTCGTGAAATATAACCAAAACCCAGTAGAGAACACTTACCCCAATTCATATGGTAAAAATTACTTCAAGAATCGCCTCAATTCGAGCTCCATAGCTCCCAAAATGTAAAAATGGCTGAACCCCTCGAAATAGAGTACTTTATAATAACTGAGCGAATCAATGTATCGCGATCGCAGAAATACCTTCGCGATCGCGAAGAAGAAAATGCACTGCCCCTGAAAATACACTACACGATCGCAGAATAAACTATGCGACCGCGAAGCACAAACTGCTCAGTCTCAAAAAGAACCTATGCGAACGCAGCCCCAGGCTCGCGAATGCGATGAAGAAGACCCGAAGACCTGCCCAGCTCAGCTCTACAATGCGAACGCGTGCACACCTACGCGAACATTCTTCAACACAAAGCTACGCGATCGCTTATGGCCAATCGCGACCCTGAATAAGAAACATCCCATCTCCATTTTCTCTTTACGCAATCACATCAACTGATACGCGATCGCAAAGAACAATCCACGCACCAGAAAACCAGAACACACCAGCAAGGCCAAAATGGAGGAAAATAGTCCGAACACAATCCGAAACACGCCCGAATCCCTCGAGACCCCGTCCGAATATACCAACAAGTCCAACAATATAACACAGACCTACTCGAGGCCTCAAAACACACAAAACAATATCGAAACGACGAATCACATTTCAATTCGGATTCAATGAACTTTGAAACTTCAACTTCCACAACCGATTCCGAAACCTATCAAATCACATCCGATTGACCTCAAATTTTGCACGCAAGTCACATTCGACATTATGGATCTTCTCCAATTTCCGAAATCAGAATCCGACCCCGATATCAAAAAGTCCATTCCCGGTCAAACTTTTCAAAATTCCAACTTTCGCCATTTCAAGCCAAAATCAACCACGTACCTCCAAATCGAAATCCAGACGCTTTCCTAAATCTAAAATCACCCAACGAAGCTAACAGAACTATCAAAATTTCAATCCGAGGTCAAATGCTAAAAAGTAAAACTTGGTCAACTCTTTCGAATTTAAAGCTCCCTAGTTGAGAATCATTCTTCCAAATCAGTCCCGAATAGCCTGAAAACCAAAACCGACGATTCACACAAGTCAAAATACATCATACGGAACTACTCATGCCCGTAAACTACCGAGCGAAGTGCAAATACTCAAAACAACCGGTCGGGTCGTTATATTTAGCTTTTTTATTATTATGATTTTTATTCAATCTATGTTATGAACTTACCTGTATAACACAATATTATTTTCAAAATAAAAAAAAAGTCAGAAATAGTAATCAAGCATATAAGTTAATGACGTCCAATAATAAATAAATGAGCAGGATAAAACTTTAGATTAAAAATAATTTGCTTGTATGAGTAACTTTATTAATAGCAATCAATTCAAAAATATATATATATATTATTGAGAATAAAAAAGAGTGAGAACTTTATAAACATATACTCATGCAGGTAATATGAAAAATAATTAATAAAACTAAAGGTAGATTTTATAATAAATCCTAAAAGATTATCTATTTATCCTTTAAAGAAAATTTCAATATAATTTCATGAAATAATTTTATTAATAATAATTAAAAATCAAAATCTATATATCCGATAGAGAATACGAGAGAAAGTAAACTTTACATACATATATGTAAGTACTTAATGCACATAATAATAAAATAATTATAAAAACAACAATAAATTTTGTAACAAATTTATAAATTAGTTATATATATATATATATATATATATATATATATATACACACACACACACACACACAGAGATATATACATACACACGCACATATACATATTTTCTTAATGAACTTAATTTAAATATAAAATTATTTTTATTATAGATAAAATACTTAGATAAAAAATAAAATATCATATATAATATAAAAAGAGATTACATAGATAAGTTTTTAAAAATGTCAAGGGCAAAATAGACGTTGCCTGCGATAGGAGGAGAAGGATGTTTCTTGTTCAAAGTTGGAGGAAAAATTTGATTTTTAAAGCGAAATTAAAAATATAAATGATTTACGTTTCACAAAGATCATAGTTTTATAATTGCGAAAAGGTATTTGACAATGACCAATACTAGTTCTGATTGTATCATTGACTTTAAAGTACTAACTAAATTAAGGATTTTTTTTTTCCTATAGATACAAAATTAGGATAAAATTTATTCGCACTAACTGGATTTTTGGATTTTCAAAAAGTAGCTTGAGAATTTTTACTATATATATATATATATATATATATATATATATATATATATATATATATATATATATATATATATATATATATATATATATATATATATCCGATCAAAATGTATAACTTACATATAATTTGCATACAACTTATTTATTTCTTCCTATTTGAGTTTTAATATGAAATTCCAACTAAAACCTACTCTAATCTTCCTAAAACTCCCTAAAACCGAGATATAAGCTTTAAAAGATATTTACAATCGCTCATAACAACACCTAATCCGAACAAATAATAAATTCACAAAACCCGAATTTCAAATTCAAAGTTTTGAAGCCAACCCACATTACTGACTAACGGTGGATAATCATATTTCTTAGAGGTACTAAATACAACTTCATGAATGAGCAAAATAAAGGTTGCATTAATGATAAAGATCTCTAAGTAAACCGCTAAAAAAAGATTGAAATTTGGTCACGTAGATCTTCTATTTCGCCGGAATTCGTTGATTTCTCCGTACGAATTTACAATAAAAAAACTCCTGTTCGTTGTAAGATTACTGAAGAAAAGGTTGGTCATAAATTTGGAGAGTTTGCTTCTACACGGAAATGAAGACTTTCGAGAATAAATATTGGACCGGAAAGAAAAAAAGGGGAAAAGTAAAGTCTAAACTCATATGGCACTATTTTTAGTGATTGTCAATGAAGTTTAAGCTCCTTTCTTCACGTTTCACACCCCAAACAGAGTTAAATCTTTTTTAACTTCTCATACACGTATGGTGGAAAAACTAAGAAACCAATCAAATTTAAAAAGAATCGTAACAAAATTTAATCACATCAAGTCATGGTGTTCAATCAATGATGAACAAGCAGGACGAAACGTTAGAAGAGGATGACAAAAAATATATAGACAATGAAGAAAAAGAGGAAAAAGTATTGAATACTACTAATCGAAATCCATCGTAAGCTGGGTGGAATGCGAGAAAGAGGAGAGATGTCATGACCCAAAATTTACTAATGGCTAATAGCACCTAATACACTGGCTAGACGAAACAATCTCAAATCACTAAATAAAGCAATAGAATAGATATAGCAAGTCTAAACAGGTGCAGTAATATCATAGATAAGGTTGTCTTATAAACAAATACAAAACAACGCAACATCGCCGAATCTGGTATCATTGAGTACATGAGCTTCTAAGAGTAGTAAAATACAAGGCCTGGAATAAGTACAATACTATCTGAATCAAATAATAGTAGATAGATGTGAATAAGGTGACTTCTAGGGCCTGCGGTCGAACAAGCAACACTATCTTGAGTAAACGGGATTAATAACTAAGCACCTTGCTGTGCTCCACTGGTACCAATGCTAGAATATGCACAAGAATGTGTAGAAGTATATTATGAGTACAGCCAATCTAATGTACTTAGTAAGTATTAAATCTGACCTCAAAGAAGTAGTGACGAGACTCTGACCAACGTGATACTTACTTACATAATCAGATAATCAACAAGTATAAATAAAGAGAAGAAACAATTCTGAAGCAGTGAATAACATTAATATAAATCACAGCCAAGAAGATTACATGCATGTTTCACAGATATAATACTAAAAGCTTGTAACGACCCAACCGATCGTTTTGAGTATTACAACCCCGCTCTCCTATTTACTGCTCAATTTATACTTCACAGTCGTTTTAAGACTTACCGGGTTAGTTGGTCGGGTCCGGAAGGAATTCAGAGTGAAATGAGACACTTAGTCTCATAATTGAAAAATTAAGTTAGAAAAATGGACCGGATATGGACCTATGAAGAAACGACCTCGGATTTGAATTCTGATAATTTTAATAGCTCCGTATGGTGATTTTGGACTAAGGAGCGTGTCCGAAAATATTTTTGGAGGTCCATAGAGGAATTAGACTTGAAATGCCGAAAGTTGAATTTTTGGGAAGTTTGACCGAGGGGTTGACTTTTTAATATCGGGGTCGAAATTCGATTCTAAAAATTTTAATAGGTATGTTATGTCATTTATGACTTGTGTGCAAAATTTGAGATCAATCGGACGTGATTTGATAGGTTTTAGCATTATTTGTAGAAATTAGAAATTTTAAAGCTCAATAGGCTTGAATTGGGGCGTAATTCATGGTTTTAGCGTTGTTTGAGATGATTTGAGAATTCGACTAAGTCCGTATGATATTTTAGGACTTGTTGATATATTTGGTTGAGGTCCCGAGAGCCTCGGGTGAGTTTCAGATGGTTAACGGATCAAAAAATTGAACTACAACAGCTACTGCAATTTTCTTCTGTTGGAAATTTCTTATGCCAGATCCAGACCTAGAAATCTCTCAGAATCGAGCCCAGAACCTGCCAGAATCGAGCCCAGGGTCGAGGGCCACAATCGAAGCCATGATCGAGCCCAGAGTCGAGGGCCACGGTCGAAGGCAGGGTCGAAGCCACGATCGAGGCCTAGGATCGAGGACCAGGATTGAGGGCCAGGATCGAGTCCCAGGATCTAGGCCTAGGATCGAGGACCTCGATCGAAGGCCAAGATCGAGGCAGAACCGAGGTTGTATGGGCAGAATTATAAAAATAGGGACTTCATCCTATTCCCCATTTTTGACAAATTGGAGCTTGAGGAGAGGCGATTTTTGATATATTTTCAAGGAAAACTTGAGGTAAGTCCTTTGTGATCATTTCTACTCCATAATATTGAATTATCATCGAATAATCCGACTAGATTACATGATTTTGAGGTATAAATCGGAGATTGGAACTTAGAAATTTGGAAATAAGATTTGTAGATTTGAGGGTCGAGTTGAGGTCAGAATTTGGCAAAATTGGTATGGGTAGACTCATGGTTAAATGGACTTTTGGATTTTATAACTTTTGTCGAGTTCCGAGATGTGGGCCCCACGAGCGATTTTTGAGCTAAAAATTTGGATTTTTATGGAAAATTAGCATTTTCTTATGGAATTATTTCCAATAAATTTTATTGACTGAAACGAATTATTTGTGACTAGATTTGAGGCATTCAGAGGACGATTTGTGAGGCAAAGGCATAGCAGAGTAAAGAATTTCACGCTCTGAGGTAAGTAACAGTTTTAAATCTGGTCCTGAGGGTATTAAACCCCGGATTTTGGTATCATGTGATTATTTTGGAGGTGACGCACATGCTAGGTGATGGGTGTGTGGGCGTTCACCGAGGGGATTGTGACTTGGTCCGTCTCGGGAAACTGTAAAGTCGAATAATTTGTTGTTAGCTATATGCTCTCTATGTGTTGATAAAAATTTGACTGTAAATCATGTAAGAAATCATGCTTAGGCTATGTGATAGTACTGTTGGGACCCACAAAGGTCGCGTACTTGTTGAATTACCTGCTAAATGCTATATGTACTCAGCCTCAGCTTTTACTTGCACATTTTATCTCAGTCTCTGTTATTATTATTGATACATCATATCATTGTTGTTTGGGCTGATTTTCTGATTATTAAGAGCCTGAGAGACTGGAGAGATTTATGACTGAGTGAGGCCGAGGGCCTTATTGTAAGATATTGATACTATAGCACATGAGTTGTCCGTGCAGCACGTGAGTTGGCCGTGCAGATTCTTATATTATACTATATCGCGTGAGTTGGCCGTGCAGATCCTTATATTATACTATAGCACGTGAGTTGGCCGTGCGGATCCAGATAGTTATATTATGGCACGTGAGTTGTCCGTGTTAATTATAGCACTTGGGCTGTAGGAGCCCCTCCGGAGTCTGTACACTCCCAGTGAGCTCGAGTACCCATTGAGAGTGAGTGATGAGGGCTGGGAGCCCAATGAGTGATGAGGGCTGGGAGTCCAGTGAGTGAATGTTGTCTTTAGAGGTTGTACTTGATTTCCATTTGTTGTTGCACTTAGTTGCTATCTGTCATTGCTGTAAAATCTCTGAAAGATTTTTATCTACGGATTACATGAAAAGGAACTGTATAGAAATTGATTTGACATTAAACTGCCAGATTTGATAGTATGTCTATTCTTTGTTGGAATTACTAGAAATGAACCATAACTGTGTAGCTCGTTTCTATCTTTAGTTCCTTATTTATTATTGTTACTTGTTGAGTTGGTTGTACTCATACTACACCCTGCACTTCGTGTGCAGATCCAGGTATTCTCGGACATAGCGGGTGTTGATCCTTTCGCGCAGTTGATTTTCAAGAGATTTTGAGACAGCTGCCGTGTTCCGCAGACCTTGTCTCTCCTTATCTATCTCCTTGTTTACTGTATTTGGTCTCAGACTATTATAGACCATATTTTCCAGACTTGTATTCATATTAGATGCTCATGTACTCAGTGACACCGTGTTTTGGGAGTATTTATATTTGTACTTATGAGATTTACTTCCGCTAAAATTAATCATTATGTTTTCGTATTTAAAAGATTTGTGGTTTATTAAGATTGTCGGCTTGCCTAGTACTGAGATAGGCGCCATCATGACGGGCTAGGTTTTGGGTTGTGACAAGTTGGTATCAGAGCCTAGGTTACGTAGGTCTCACGAGTCATGAGCAGGTTTAGTAGAGTCTTGCGGATCGGTACGGAGACGTCTGTACTTATCTTCGAGAGGCTGCAGAACACTTAGGAAAATTTCCCTTCTTGTATTCTATCGTGCGGAATCGATTCAGCTGGAAACATATCTCTTTGAATTCTTTTCACGCACTTCGTATGAGCACGTGAGCGCTCGGTATCAGCTGTGAATCGCTAGGGTGTGATTCTATGAATGATGTTTGAGATGTATATTCCATGTTTTGGTGATGGGCCAGTCTGGAGGACTTGAGGCCAGGTTTAGACCGTAGCTTAGTAGCTTCAGTTGTAACCTGTACATTTAGACTCATATGTCCGGTAATGTCCCTATGAGTGGAATATGTGGCTCGATGAGCGGTGGAATGGCTTTGTGATGAGTATGATGTAACTGCGGGATGTGTTAAGATGATTTGAATGTTCTTTTATTCCAGCTCAGTATATGATTTTGAGACTGTGCACGGGTTGCTACGATGGCTATGCATTGTTATCATACAATATTGGTGTAATGGTAAGGTGCTCGTTATGTGTTGAGGCGGTGAATGGCTCGAAGAGAGGATTTATCAGTACATGATTAAGGGGTTCAGCAATTAATTCAAGCGGAGGAAAGGCAGTCAGACTATAGATGTCCAAGTTGGTTGTTAAAGTTATAAGACTTGGTATTTGCGAGCATGGTCGAATTTTTATTGTGATACTGTATCGCCGTCCTTGTTTGAATGCATTATGGTCCTCCGGTGTTACGGTGTTCCTGGATTTTGCCTTCGGGGCAGGGTGTTATGAAATGGTGCATGCGGGGCAGTTGCCAGAGATAGATGTGTGCAAAGGTTCAGAATCGAATGTGTATTTCTAATATTGATAGCTCGATAAAGATGATCTTCGTAGAGGCTTAGAGTCGGTAACAATTTATTGGTTCAGGTGAGACAAAGATGCATTTTGATTTGATGCAACAGTTGGGTAGCAAAGTGTGAGGGAAGACATGATGGGAAGTGTTTCACGGTGGTTGAAGTACTAGCAGGTCAAGTAGGAGAAGTAGAGGTTGAGAAGGATCTTAAAGGAGATGGTTTAACCGAAGTAAGAGTGGCAGATTAGCATATGAATTATGTGGTAGGGTAGTCGCGTGCCTTGAGAAAGTGTAGAACGATTTGGAATCGTGATAGAATGTGATTTGTCCTACGGACTTTATTTGGAGTAAGGGTTACTGTACGAAGAAAGATTGAAGATGGCAGAAAGGATTTTGTTTGAAATAAAGAGGGATATGAAGATCTGATTATTGTTTCAGGTGCAATATGACTTGAGTTTGGAAGGTATTATTGAACTTTCAATTGATGTCAAAAGGGAAAGTGCAGACTTATACAAATGGTGGGTGAGCATTAGCTCAGGAGAATTTGCTGATTATGTAGTTGTTGCACCTAGTGTAACATCGTTGGAAGATGTCAGTAAGGAATTCCACATGTGGGTTATCTCCTGTGAGTGGTTAGCGGTGGCGTGATATTGATGAAACTTCTATGAGGAATATTACTTGCTACCTGGTAAGAGGTCGAGTACGTGACTGTAGCTGGTGATTCAGAATGTTCATGAAAATCTTAACAAAAGACTTCGAGAAGTTTGGCGGGTTAACGGTGCGAGATCTTGGTAATTGAGAAGGAGAAATCCTTACGGGTTCTAATTTTATATAATTGCAGTTTAAGGCTAAGTGGGGGAGCCTGCTATTGACAATTTGATTTCATGGTTATGTGTTAAATTTTTATTTTGGTCGGAGGCATACATGTGGATCAGTTATGACTCGCAGAGATGGAGATCGAGGATGACTCGAGTAAGGAAATTCCTGAATATGGATTATAAGGCACTTTATAGGAATATGAAATGTTTGGAATGATTAAGTTGTTATTTTGAAGGATGTAGTGCATACGAAGTATGAATCTGGTTGGTCGTGTTAAGGTAGGGTTACTTATTTGAGTGTTGACTATGTTAAAGGAGCACATGTCTTTCGGCCCGTTTGGGGCGGAGTAAATTAGATTCGAGCAGAATGGATGACTATCGAGAGGGTTCTAATGGATTCAAAATGTATATGTGAAAATTGAATTTTTTTTTGAATTTGTATATCACTAGAATCAGTTACTTACATTGGATGGTATCGGGACGTGCGGTAATTTTGTTTGACTATAGATTCTATATTTTAGTATAAGAAAGGAAAGAGGAATAATTTTTAAATTTGCAAAAGGTATTTTCAGAGTGGGTGTTTCGGTTGTGGTATTTATAGGGGTAATTATGATGTGGTGAGACTCCACAGATATTTTGGTGGCAATATTCTTGGGTTTGGTGACCTACGTGGTTTGGTCAAGTTAGAGGAATTTAGTTCTAATAGCTTGGTTATGTGTAGATGGATTTCAAAGTGTTCTTGATGGTTTCTACCATGGTTTGAACCGAATATTTTATACTGGTGTGGGAAACGTGTTGTGTATTGTGATTTCCTCCTGGAAGGAAGCAAAAGGAAGTTTTCTAATTAACCAGGTATATAATTTGCTGGTGACTCAGAGTTGATAATGGGATTCTTATGCTTGTCACATGATGGCATAATAGATGTGGTGTGTTGTGCGGGATTAGGATTTACATGTACAAGGTGACAGTTCAGTCTTGAAGAGAAGGTAACGAATGTTGGACAACATGGTCAGTTTCAAATATTTTGATGAATGTTATAACTGCTCGATAATTCCTGATAAGAGTACGCATTTCAGAAGGCGCGTTGTGTTTTGACTTATGGATATTCATCGGTATTGTAGTACTCACCTGGTTGATAGACTGTTGATATTCAAATTATTGCTATGTGGCATAGAAGAATTATGAAAGTATTCCTCATGGGATTATCGTGAATGGAAGATGTGTTAGTCATTTTAGTGCTGGAGTTGGGATGAATTACGGTGATTCATGTGTTCGATGAATTTGGAGACTGGGAGTTCTTAGAAGTATATTGTTTCGGGGTTGCAACCCTATTTGAGGTGACTATTTTATTTAAAACTCGGTGGAGGTACTAGTTGCGTTAATTATTTGTGATAGCTATGCGCTATGAGTGCACATATATGTGAGGTTTGAGCCCATGTGCGGTCAATAGAGCAAGTATTCATACTCGGAAGAATGCTGAGGCTATTATATGCCTAGAGTTGACTGTTAAGCGTAAAGTTATAACGTTTCATGTATTCGTACCTTTGTTGAGAACCATCTGGGCTATACTTGAGGTTACAAAGAAGATGATTCCCTAAATAAACGGGATAAAAAAAATTCCGATTTGAACTGTGATAGCAGACTTTGCACGTGCTTACACTATGGCGTGCTATTTCTACCAATCCAGGAGCATGGGAATCTTATTTCATTATCATATACAAGTGTACTTGTTTAATTGCTCCTGTATGATATGCTGGGACTGGAGACCTGTGACCATGCCAGGCGATTCATATTATTGGCACGTGAGTTGTCCGTGCCGTGTGTGGGAATTCTATTTCTATAATAATTTATCTGATCTATTAATTTTCTTCCTCTACAATTGTGCACATATACCTACGGTTATCTTCTTCACGAAATTTGAGGAGTTGGTTGTAACATTGCGGTTGTGGTGGTGCTTGTTGAACTTGCAATACGGTTCTCTTCCTTAAGACATCTCCCATATTTGGGTACACAGATTGCGCACTTGTGGCTTGAGTTATATTGATGTGGCGTGTCTGTGGGATAGTTGTGTTTAATAATATAAGGTCATTGGACCTAGAATGGGTACTATCAGGCTTGATTATGGTATATTCGGGAGGATAATATTGAAAGTAGGCTTAAAAGAAGATTATGGTTATGGCTGGATACAACTTGTTCAGGCTTATACAGTGAGTAGATGTGAGGTTTGGGTCTTGAAAAGAATTCTGGATATTAGAAATTTGGCTCCATGGTTTTTGGGCTAAGGTTAAATTAATGATTTTCAGTTATGTTGTATGGTCAGGCCTATATAGAATAGGGGACGTGAGATCACCCCGGGTATGTGCGTGGTAAGGTGGAATAGAGATTTGAAGGTCAAGAATAACTCTTGGCACGTTTGAGGACGAACGTATGTTTAAGTGGGAGAGAATGTAATGACCCGACCAGTCGTTTTGAGTATTACAGCCCTGTTCCCCCATTTACTGCTCAATTTATTCTTCACAGTCATTTTAAGACTTACCGGGTTAGTTGGTTCGGGTCCGGAAGGAATTCGGAGTGAAATGAGACACTTAGTCTCATAATTGAAAAATTAAGTTAGAAAAGTGGACCGGATACGGACCTATGTGTAAACAACCTCGGATTTGAATTCTGATAATTCCAATAGATCCGTATGGTGATTTTGGACTTAGGAGTCCGGAAGAATTTTTGGAGGTCCATAGAGGAATTAGACTTGAAATGCCAAAAGTTGAATTTTTGGGAAGTTTGACCGAGGGATTGACTTTTTGATATCGGGGTCGAAATCCGATTCTGAAATTAATAGCTATGTTATGTCATTTATGACTTGTGCGCAAAATTTGAGGTCAATCGGAATTAATTTGATAGGTTTCGGCGTTATTTGTAGAAATTAGAAATTTCGAAGTTCAATAGGCTTGAATTGGGGCGTAATTCATGGTTTTAGCATTGTTTGAGGTGATTTGAGGATTCGACTAAGTTCGTATGATGTTTTAGGACTTGTTGGTATATTTGGTTGAGGTCCCGAGGGCCTCAGGTGAGTTTCGGATGGTTAACAGATCAAAAAATTGAACTATAACAACTGCTGGAATTTTCTTCTGTTGGAAATTTCTTCTGCCAGATTCTAGCCCAGAAATCTCTCTGAATCGAGCCCAGATCAAGCCCAGGGTCGAGGGAAACAATCGAAGCCATGATCGAGCCCAGGGTCGAGGGCCACGGTCGAAGGCAGGGTCGAAGGCACGATCGAGGGCCAGGATCGAGTCCTAGGATCGAGGGCCAGGATCGAGGCCTAGGATCGAGGCCTAGGATCGAGGACCTCGATCGAAGGCCAAGATCTAAGGCCAAGATCGAGGCAGAACCGAGGTTGTCTGGGCAGAATTATAAAAACAAGGACTTCGTCCCATTCGCCATTTTTGACAAATTGGAGCTTGAGGAGAGGCGATTTTTGATATATTTTCAAAGAAAACTTGAGGTAAGTCCTTTGTGATCATTTCTACTCCATAATATTGAATTATCATCGAATAATCCGACTAGATTACATGATTTTGAGGTGTAAATCGGAGATTGGAACTTAGAAATTTAGAAATAAGATTTGTAGATTTGAGGGTCGAGTTGAGGTCAGAATTTGGTAAAATTGGTATGGGTAGACTCTTGATTGAATGGACTTTTGGATTTTATAACTTTTGTCGAGTTCCGAGATGTGGGCCCCACGGCGATTTTTGAGCTAAAAATTCGGATTTTTATGGAAAATTAGCATTTTCTTATGGAATTATTTCCAATAAATTTTATTGACTGAAACGAATTATTTGTGACTAGATTCGAGGTATTCAGAGGCCGATTTGCGAGGCAAAGGCATAGCAGAGTAAAGAATTTCACGCTCAGAGGTAAGTAACAGTTTTAAATCTGGTCCTGAGGGTATTAAACCCCGGATTTTGGTATCATGTGATTATTTTGGAGGTGACGCACATGCTAGGTGATGGGCGTGTGGGCGTTCACCGAGGGGATTGTGACTTGGTCCGTCTCGGGAAACTGTAAAGTCGAATAATTTGTTGTTAGCTATATGCTCTCTATGTGTTGATAAAAATTTGACTGTAAATCATGTAAGAAATCATGCTTAGGCTATGTGATAGTACTGTTGGGACCCACAAAGGCAGCGTACTTGTTGAATTACCTGCTAAATGCTATTTGTACTCAGCCTCAGCTTTTACTTGCACATTTTATCTCAGTCTCTGTTGTTATTATTGATACATCATATCATTGTTGTTTGGGCTAATTTCATGATTATTAAGAGCCCGAGAGACTGGAGAGATTTATGACTGAGTGAGGCCGAGGGCCTGATTGTGAGATATTGATACTATAGCACGTGAGTTGTCCGTGCAGCACGTGAGTTGGCCGTGCAGATTCTTATATTATACTATAGCGCGTGAGTTGGCCGTACAGCAGGTGAGTTGGCCGTACTGATCCTTATATTATACTATAGCACGTGAGTTGGTCGTGCGGGTCCAGATAGTTATATTGTGGCATGTGAGTTGTCCGTGCAGATTATAGCGCTTGGGCTGTAGGAGCCCCTCCGGAGTCCTTACACCCCTAGTGAGCGCGGGTACCCATTGAGAGTGAGTGATGAGGGCTGGGAGCCCAGTGAGTGATTGTTGCCCTTAGAGGTTGTACTTGATTTTTATTTGTTGTTGTACTTAGTTGCTATCTGTCATTGCTGTGAAATCTCTGAAAGGTTTTTATTTACGGATTACATGAACAGGAACTATATAGAAATTGATTGGACATTAAATTGCCAGATTTGATAGCATATCTATTCTTTGCTGGAATTACTGGAAATGAACCATAACTGTGTAGCTCATTTCTATCTTTAGTTCCTTATTTATTATTGTTACTTGCTGAGTTGGTTGTACTCATACTACACCCTGCACTTCGTGTGCAGATCCAGGTATTTCCGGACATAGCGAGTGTTGATCCTTTCGCGCAGTTGATTTTCAGGAGATTTTGAGGTAGCTGCCGAGTTCCGCAGACCTTGTCTCTCCTTCTCTATCTCTTTGTTTACTGTATTTGGTCTCAGACTATTATAGACCATATTTTCCAGACTTGTATTCATATTAGATGCTCATGTACTCAGTGACACCGAGTTTTGGGAGTATTTATATTTGTACTTGTGAAATTTTCTTCCGCTGAAATTAATCATTATGTTTTTGTATTTAAAAGATATGTGGTTTATTGAGATTGTCGTCTTTCCTAGTACTGAGATAGGCGCCATCACGACGGACTAGGTTTTGGGTCGTGACAAGTTTAATCCTTTCCCCGAGTCCATACAAGATTATGATGTTCATGAAATAGCAGGTAAATGAATGCTCCTACATGAATGCATGATGTATAATCTATACACACACTCAGCACACCTCGTGTGCCTGGCAGAAGTGTCTGTCATAATCACACATATTCGGTGCTTTATAGGTGCCTGACATAAATTTCCCTCACTAAGCACAAATTCATGTGTCTGAAACTCATAGGGCAAAGGTAAAATGGGTAATCACCTGACTCCGGAGGGATAGATCCATATCTAAGTGTCAGTATAATAAGAAAAAAATCAGTATCCTCAATCTACTCATATATCTCAATGTGCAATCTATCTCACAGTATCATAACTATATCAATCCGCATGGAAAAGTACCATCCTGTCCTAACTCTGCTTATATAATAAATGTATGGTGCACAAAGATATAGAAATAAATATACGAATGTATGTTCATGATAATGAAGTTTGACTACGACTAAAGCAAACAACTCAATGCATCAAAAATGCGTCATCATGTCCAATTAAGGAACCATAAGCCTAGACATGATTTTTAACTTAATTATAAAGGCCACATAGTCACAATCAAGTAAACATGTGTCATGAAGGATGCATAATCAAACAAGGCATAAAGAAGCCTCAAACTACTCCACACATGACATAATCCTTGATTCGTATATATACGCTCGTCACCTTGCACATACACCACCCCAACTTAAGTAACACATAACAATCAGGTCCATTTTAGGTGAATTCCCTCTTAACAAGGAGAGCCTAGATACTTACCTCTTTCCAGAACTGCTTCAACCTTCCAAAACTGCCTTTTGTTTATAATCACCTCCAACCGGCTTCAATCTAGCCAAATAATACTCAATAAGATCAAATAAAATCATAGAAATCAATTCCAAATAATAAAACTTTAAACTTTTATCAATTCTCAAAAAGTTAACAAGAGTCAATTCGGGCTCGCATGATCAAAACCTGAGTCTAGGACTAGAGCCCGTTGACACATAACCTCAGGAGTCCAAATATGTATCTAGGTTCTAAATTCGAATCCAAATCGGTATTCAAAACCTCAAAATACTATCTCTTAAGTTGTAGATAAAAATTCTATTTTTTACTTTAAAATTCCATATTTTAGGTGTAGAAAATCCATGGAAAATCAAGATATATGATCAAAATGAAGTAGAAATTACTTACCCTCAAGAGTGTAGTGAAATCCCTCTTCAAAATCTCATCCTCTCGTTCTCCAAAACTCAAAAATATGAAAATGGGTGAATTCAGGAATTCTGGATTTAAAATGCCTCTGCCAACGAAATGTTCTTCGCGATCGCTGTCACTACCCACGTGATTGCGACTTACTACTAGCAAACCTTTGTGATAGCGGTCCAACCACACTCGATTGCAATGCACAAGCCATCCCACACCAGACTTATGTCACGACCCAAAATTCCACTTTAAGGATCATGATGACACCTAGTCCCTAGGACTAGGTACACCTAACACATGCTAAATTATTAACAAATTTAAACCATTTAAACATTAAACATAAACCAGTAAATGATATACATAGCTAAAAATGATCAATAGTTTTAAATTTCCCAAAACCGGTAGTAGGAGTCATAAAATCTACTGAGTACACTAAAATATCTGAATACAATACTGTTCCAGAATGAAAATAAATAGTAGTAATGAAAGACAATAGAAGGTGACTCCGAGGCCTACGAACGCACTGGCAGATATACCTTAAAGTCTTCGCAGCAAATCACAAGCAGCTAACTAACGTCCGGGATGCTCTGAGGTACATGGATCTACACAAAAATGCGCAGAAGGGTAGTATGAGTACACCACAACAGTACCCAATAAGTATCAAGACTAACCTCAGTGGAGTAGTGACGAGGTTCAACTCAAGACACCTTCTAAACAATAACCTGTGCAAAAATATTAATATAAAGCTAACAACGGAAAAGCAATGTAAATAAATGGAAACAAAAGGGAAATCATGTGATAAACAACAAAATAATCAAGACACAGATAATATACAAGTGAAAGCAATTAAGGAAAAATAGTGATAGTTCTAATCATCAAACCATTCCGCCACAGGAATTACAACTAGAATCACCTCGAGGTACCACACCTCAACTATCACAAATCACGAATCATATACATATGATATCTCGTGCCTACATTATCGATCACAACTACACATACAACTCACGTGCCGATAACATCAATATCTTGGATCCACACGGACAACTCATGTGTTGCACGGACAACTCACATGCCAATAGTAACAATATCGCATATCCGCACGGATAACTCACGTGCCAAAAGTAACAATATCTCATATCCGCACGGACAACTCATGTGCTACCAGTCCAATCCACACACAGAAGGCATATGTGCAAGAATACATGCAGATGATTACTAAACATCAAGATTTATATTCCTGGACTGGTATAAATGACATGTTATAGTGTATGCTTGTGAAAGTGTACGATCACAGCTCAAATCAACAAGTAATATCAGAGACACCGAGTAGCACATTGAAAGTAACACAACAATTCACGTAATATGCATGACACATACAAGAAAGTCACATCACCACACAAATATCATCAATAATATGCCCCCAGGCCATCACATATCATCCCTGACATAGCCCCCCTGTCTCGTCGCGTGCGTAATAGTATAGTAAATGCCCGCCTTGTCCGCCGCACACGCATCAATAATTATCCCATCTTGTCTCACCACATGCGAAAATCCAATATATATATATATATATATATATATATATATATATATATATATAGCTTGCCTTATCTCTCCGCATGTGCAATATCAATAATAATAATAGCACGACAGAAACCTCGTGCAAACACCCGACAATCCGTTCAACAAGTCCACAAGAGCCAAAATCACAACTATACAACAAATCAACTCGCATCACACATGCCCATATGCCACAACATTGCTAGAACAACAATACCAACATTACAACAAGGCATAGCCAACTACTCAACAATAACGTATACAAGAGTCTCAATAGCAACACAATGAAATAGGAGAATAAACTTAATAATGAAAGATATTCCATATAATAACAACTTCAATCTAATGCATATGAGAATAAACTCAACAATGAAAGATAGAACAAATAGTACAACTGACGAGCTCGAAACACTCACTTAAATTATGCTCGCTAGTCAAAGATAGTATAGTATAATATCGTATCCACAAGGATTGCAGTTAAACAGTATTTTCTTAGTTTCTAGCTTGATTGCTATCCAGGAGAATCAACAATTGAGATTTATATGATTAATAACTAAAATTAACTAAGAATGTAAAGCTATTGACTAATGACTATCGCAACAAAGGTAAACAAGGAAGTTATCAGTGGGAGAAAATATGGTTTTAATAAGATAGGTGCAAGATAATTATTTGGGATCTAACTCTAGATAATTCACTCCTAATGTTCAAGTGAGTCTCTCAAATTTGCTCAATTATTAGTTCAAACGTTCAACAAAACCTCCTCTCTCGATTAAGGTTTAGCCTCACAAGATGAACCAATTTAAGCACGTGAAGATATACAAGAATGCGTAATGGATTGGTCTTTAGGAGAGCCTCTCTTGATTATCCTCTTAATTAGGTTTAATCAATGATTCAACTAGCCTCTTTCGATTACTAAAAAAAATTAATGAACTCAACCAACAATATAATGCAAAGATATCACAAGTTATGCCTCTCTCGATTACATGAACAAGTGAATATATATGCAACAATTAAATCATCCAAAAACGCTTCAATATATAAAACTAGAGTTATAATCCACAAACAAATATCAATACACCAAATCCATCAAACTCTAAAGGGAAATACTCCATAGATATGGAGTAATTCATCACAAATATGTTTAAAGTAAAGGAAAACATAAAACAATCCAAACTCGGGTCTTGAGTGAGGATTGAATGATCATCTCCTTGTGTTTTTTCTTCTCCAACTCTTCCTTAGCCTCCCTAGGTCTCCAATGTGTAAAGAATCCAGAAAATAATATATTTTATATATTTATACCAAGTAGGGTCGGGCCCAGCCAAAATCACCTTCTCCTAGCCGAAATTGGATTTTCACTCTGTAAAATTTGCACAAGCATGCCGCATGGGGCGACGCGCCATGTAGGGCATTAGTGGAGAAATCCAGCGAGTATAAACAATAGTAAGGATTTGTTTGTGCGTTTTGACATCCATACTTGGTCCTCGACCCCCGAACGCGATCCCGGCTTAATCCCTTGGGCTTTTACTCAACCTTCAAAGTTCCAAATAGCTCGAATTCATTCTGTAACATCTACATAGCTCGGAATTACTCCTACAAGGCATAAAACACACAATAAGTACAAAACAGTAGAGATTAAAGCTCAAACATAATAAAAGTGCAGTAAATTGAAGTGCAATAAGTGACTAAAACATGAGATTATAGCCTACCATCAACAACTTCAATTAAATCATTTAAGAGTAAGTTCGACAACGAAAGATATAATGTGATATGACAAGTTCAATTAAATGCATATAAGAAATGTAATAGTCTAAACCAGTCAATTTTTATATATAAGACCTTGTACACACTCATCACCTCATGTACATGTCTTCCACATAATTAAAACAGTGCAATTAAGCCAAATCCTACGGGGTAGCTTCCCCCACATAAAGTTAGGCAAGATACTTACCTCAAAAGCCCTCAATTAATCTTGAAATGCCTTTCCTCTAAAATTCACCTCCGCTCGGCCCAAATCTAACCAAAATCTACTTAATAATATCAAATAATACAAGAGAAATCAATTCCAATAAATAAAGTTAAAATGTTAACACAGTTCCCCAAAAATCAGCAAAAGTCAACCCCGGGCTCGCCCGGTCAAAAGACTGTGTCCAAGGGTAGATCTTGACTACCCATAACCCTACGAGTCCATATATGTATTTTGTTTTCAAATGCGAGTTCAATTCAACTCTCAAATATCAATTTTTTATTTTTCAAAACATAGATAGAAATCCCCAAAATTTCTCTTCAAATCTCATGATTTAGATGTTAAATCTCATAGATAATCATGTAATATAATTGAAATTAAATCAAAATCACTTACCCAATAGTTGTGTGTGAAAGTACATCCTCAAAATCGCCTCCTACGAAGTCTAGGATTCCAAAATATGATAAAATGAAGCTAAGTCCCTCCTCAAAATCGCCGCATACCAAGTCTAGGGTTCCAAAATATGATAAAATGAAGCTAAGTCCCGTTTCCAGCACTTTTGTTCTGGTGCAGAAGTCGCAAATGCGACTGGGGTTCACAATTGTGAACCCTCGCAAATAAGTACATCCCACTGCAAATGCGACACCTGACAAGCCCAGGGAATGTCGCAAATGCGACACTGACTTCGCAAATGCGAAGTCTGCTCCCTTTCGCAAATGAGTCCATTTGGTCGCAAATGCGAAATACCTAGCAAAGGCCAACCTTCGCAATTGAGATCCAATTTTCGCAATTGCGATAGTTGAGATTCCTATGCAAACTTCGCAATTGCAATGCTGGTGCTCGAAATTGCAATAACTGCAGCACCAACACACCAGCAACCTGGAATGAGTTCAAACTAATCAGAAACACGTCTGAAACTCACCCGAACCCTCCGGGGTCTACACTAAACATCCACACAAGTCTAAAAATATCATACGAACTCACTTGCATGATCAAAATACCTAAATAACACCCAGAACTCCGAATCGAACATCAAAACTCATGAAATTTACAATGAAACTTAAGAACTTCTAAAAACACAACCACGCGTCTGATTCTTATCAAATCAACTCGGAATGACGCCAAACTTTGCAGACAAGTCATAAATGGAAAAACAGATCTATTTCAAGTCCCGAAATCAAAATTCAAACCCAATAGCCGATAAGTCAAATCATGGTTAAATAATTTCTAAGCCTTCAGATTTCCAACTTTTGGCAAAACAATTCAGATCCACTTAGGTACCTCTGAATACAATTTCAGACATACGCCTATGTTCAAAATCACCATCTGGACCTAATGGGACCATCAAAACTCTGACCCGAGATCAATTACATAAAATTTAAACTTGGTTAACTCTTCTAACTTAAGGTTTCAAAAATGAGAATCATGTTACACCCCATGTTTTTGTACGTAAAAGTACGTCGTAAGTCAATTGATGTAAGTTCAAAAATGAGATAATCTTTTAAAGTACATAAAGTAAGTTAATCATATTACCTTGTAGGTTACAAATAATTAAGATCATTAACTGCAAGAACCAAGAGGATTGGAAGGTTTAGAAGCTAAACGAATCAAAGAAAATAAGTTTTGTCGAAAGTCGGCAAGTTGGGAATGTTATAACCCATACTTTTGGGGTGAGACTAGGGTTCTTAAAATGATAAGAAGGTGATTTTATAAGTTATATTAGTTATATTATAGTTTTGTGCTAATTTTTGAAGTCAAGTGAGTTGTGAAACAAAAGGCGACGAAAGTCGTCACAAGTTACGTTCATAAACTATACTGAAATTTGGGTCTAATGTCACTTCATTTTACTACCAATATACTTGGAGTTATGGGGTTATCCACACACAAAATTGAATATTTACGAGTCTAGTTTCCAACGCATTAAACCGTTTGTCGATACAATATCAGAATAGAGATATATTCGCATATTTGGTAGACTGCGAAAGTAGCTCCCTTTGAGACCTACAAGTTCGGTTGAGAATTATATTGCTATATAAAGTGTTGGACTTCGTCTCCAAGCCTTATTTTCAATCCAAATCAGACCTAAAACTCTCTCTAGACATCCTTAAGACATCCTTAGGGTTTTGAAGCAATTCCATCGTACGAAACTCAAAATCAAGAGGCGAGCACATCAACACGATCCTTACGACATAGGTAAGACTTTTCCGTCCTCCTTTATCCTTATAACTCGAGGTTTGGAAAGAGATTTGTGGATAAGAAATTTTTTAACCTCTGTATATTAGCTATAAAAGCATAAGTAAGTGTTACACCCCACGTTTCCGTACGTGGAAGTACGCTTTAAGTAAATTAATGTAAGTTCGGGAATGAGATTATTTTGGGATTATAAGTATTACGTTATATCAAACAAGTGATAAGTAAATTCATGAAGGTGAGAGGGTAAGCAAATTGAAGAAGATGATTTTTGTCGAAGTGTGACATTTTGGGATAAAATACGGCCCGAGCTAAAATACCTCGTATTTATGAACTAGTGCCACACAAGGTACCACATTGCCATGATAGTAAGGTGTATAAAGTGTATTAAAAGTGAGTATCATTTTAAATAAATTGAGATAATTCTTAATTATGTGAATAATCGGGTAATTAATAATTTTTGGTGGGAGATTAATTAAGTAATTATAAAATTTTGGATATGTTTGACCCCTCCTTAACGTGGCAGCCCATGTAGTGACTCTTAGGGGTCATTTGGTAGGAGATATAAGAATAGTGCTGAATAGAGTGTATTAGTAATGCTGGCATTAGTTATGCTGAGATTATTTTTTATCCACTGTTTGGTTTGGTGTATTAAAGCATTGCATAATATTTTAAAAATTAGGTGTTTACAAAAGTACCCTCTATAATTTTTAACTTTAGCTATAAAAATTAACTTTATAGATAACAGAACAAGAAAGGCTGGGGCTCTTTTAAGTGATCCATTAACCTATATGGATTAGTACAAAAATAATAATGCAAAAAAATAAATAAATTAGTACTATCAAAGAATCAAGCTATAACAAGTTTACTTTTGATGCTCCGTTTTCACAGTATGTTGCTCAATGAAGTAAATCTAGGTAAAGTTATGACGTTAATTCAAAATTAGATGTTTCACACTCTTGGGCTACATTCTGTGCATAATAATCACTTGTTTGGAACGATAACATGGTCTGTCACATGGAATTCCCATTATTTACACAGATCATGTAATAGTAAAACTTTTCATTACTGAATTGAAGTTGGTGGCCTCTTTTTCTTTGACTTCCAACCTCCTCAAGCAAACAAGAATATATAGCTCTAAAATGGAGCAATCTGCATCAATAAATTGAGAATCATGTTTTTTTCAGCGATTTATTCTTGGCGGTGGCTAAGTTGTGGAGAGAAATTCATCACTTCTTCCGTCACAAGCAACTTATCAAATTATAGAAAAATTACCAATGAAAAGTAAGATTGGAGAGAAACAAAAGAGAAATTAAAGAACTGTCATAACAGCTTTACATAATTACATCATAGAATCTCAAAGTTAAACGACTACAAAGAGTTTGATAAACATATGCATTTAACATTTACACTGGAGTAGAGCTATTTAATAAACATTAGTTACACAAAAAAATCAAGCATCCTCCTGCCCACACCAATAACTAGAGGTATCAAACAATGGCACTACCGTCAAACTTTGAAGTTGTTAGCCAAGCAAAAAACTATCAAACTAGTGCCACCACTTATATCCACATGTTTACCATACTTTTAAAGTTTATCATTGACGAGCATCGACATCATTGTATGACGCTCAAATTCACCCATACGTTAAAACAATTCCATCTTTTTGTCATCATCACAGAGAATCATTGAAGCTTTGTTACGTTGCTCTATGGTGTATAACTCAAATACGGGAGATTCAAGGATAGAATATATCTGTCCACGAACATTGGATCGGTCACGATCCCCAATCTTTTCAATCAAGGCACCCATTCTTTTGTCTTGACTTTAAGTAAAGTTTTTCATAATTTCCATCATACCTTTGAGAAATGTCTCATTATCATCCTCTACTATTTTTTTTCTTTGCTTGCTTTTCTCTTTTTCGTTTACATTAGAAGAGGACCTTTTATCATACGCACCTTGTTTATGAGTTTGTTGGGATCCAGGATATTCATTTTCAGACGCTCCGGCACTAGGTCCAGTGGCATTTTCAGCTCCAGTAAATGCGCTAGGTCCAATGACATTTTCAGCTCCAGGAAATGAACTGGGTTCAGTGGTATTTTCAGCTTCAGTAAATGCACTATATCCAGTGGCATTTTCAGCTTCTCCAGTAAATACTTTAGGGCTATGATAAGCGTCAGCTTCTTCGTCTTCATCAATATTGATAGAAAATCCCAAACTCATATCATTACAAACTTTTGGAGCTTGACTCTTTTGAATTTCCTCAGAAGCATCTAGCGGCCCTTCTGCGAACTCTCCGGTTGCTCTATCCTTGCCAAAAATTTCCTCCCAATCCTCAAACATCGGCCATTTCTAGTATTCATATATTTGGCTAGTGGATCAATCTAGAAAATAATTTAAAAAATATAGCAATGTCATATTAGAAAAATACATATATGACGTAACAAAATTTTAATAATTTTAAGCAAAGTATTAGTTACCTTTATAAAGTCATCCCAAAATTTTGGATCGTCAACTATTATAGCTCCATCACTATATTGAAATCCCAAACCACTTCAATTTTTTAGCGAAGCTATACTTCCATAACTTCTCTTCCAATATTTTATTTTATTTTTGATATGTGGATCACCTTTCAATCCGCTTTTAGGATGTTGTTTGCGTATGTAGCGCTCTAACTCCATCAAGTACCCCGGCCTAAAGGTTCCATTATCTTCTCTCCAACCCTTAACACACAACTCTTTCAACCCATCTAAAAGAGTGTGTTCTTCTTCTGGAATCCACATCCTTCGTGTTGAAGGTGTTGAGTTGCTTGATTTTTTTGACACCTTGTTTGAAGATGTTTGACTATTCATTTTGCCTGTAAAATCTTGTGAAATACATTACCAAGAAAATCAGGAAGAAGAACAAAACATTATAATAGCTTCAAAAAGATTTCAATATATCAGAGATGCATTTCTATATTAATATACTTTACAACGATAGAAGAATGAGCAATTAAGCTCACAAACGTCAACTGATTCAACTAGTCTTCATTATAGATTAAAACATACAATATCAAGAGATGTAGAAAGTACATAAGGATGTGCAATTAAGCTCACAAAAAAATTAGAAGTGTCTAGCAGCTATACAATTTATACCAGGCCAATTCAAAAGAGCTAATGAAGTCGAAAAAGTTTTATATAGCTAACAGGTTGTATTTTAGACCAATAAGCACTATACGGTGAAGTAGCACATGCCCAATGCTCTCAACTTCCATTTGAAACAGATAAATTTTTTTTTGTGATAATTGATCAATTGTTAGATCTTGCATTCCACATTGATTGAGCCAACTCATCCCTCCAAGTGGTCCACTCCTCGGACGATTCAACAACATCAATGTTTTGGTGTTGATACTCTATTTGTTCTTTCATATCAATGTCTAAGGGATCCACTTCCATCTCTCTGCAAATAAAGTTGTGAATCAAGCAACAAGCACTAATGATCCTGTTATGAACCTTAACTGAGTAGCACGAAGAGCTTCTAAGAATTCCCCAACGTCCTTTCAGCAGACCAAATGCCCTTTCAATAACATTACGAGCCCTAGCATGCCTCATATTGAAAAGCTCTTCTTTACATCGAAGCAATGGATTGTCACCTCTCCAATCCTTTAACCAATATCTATATCCTCGATAAGGTGAAAGAAAATCTTTTCCGTTCGTATATCCTCCATCGCACAAATAATAATTACCTATAATGTAGACATACAATTTAGTTACTTTCATATCTAATTCTTTTTGTGATGTAACTTGAAAGCATAGACATGGCATACCCTCGTGGATTTTCAAACCATTCCTTCTTGCTACAACATCTCGTAATACATGGCCGTCGGCAGCTGAACCTTCCCAACCAGGTAACACATTAGTAAAATTGAGGTTTCTATCCCAAACTCCCAATACATTAGTTTCTTCCTTGTCCTGTATCTTGGTTTGTACTGGGATGGAACTCTAATTTGTATATAAGTACCATCTAATGCACCTAAACAACCCTATAAGATAAATTATGGTGTTATCTCTAAATATAAAAATATCTTTGTAAAACTGTAAAAACTGCATTTAGTTAGTTTTATACATAAATTAGTAGATGCCAAACTGAATTTTTACCTACCTTAAACCATTTCCATCGATCTTCAATCTCATCCTCAAGCACCGGTTTAGGATCAACAAGTAACAATGGAGTTAGTTTGAGAATATCACTCAAACATTCATTGAAAGCCTGACTTACGCTCCACCCCGATTTAATATAATCAACCTTGATAGATCTATTCTTCTCATGATGAGCCATCTAAACAAACACAATTGCATATCATGAATACAATGATAATAGACTCATCCAATTAATGAAATCAATATTTTAACAAAATTTCGAAATTTGCCCTAAAAAGTCAACCCGGGCCCACGTCTCAGAATCAGGTAAAAATCACAAAATATGAACATCCATTCACTCACGAGTCCAACCATATAAGAAATACTCAAATCCGACCACCAAATCCCCTTTCAAAACTCGAAATCTTTATTGAAGAACTTCTAATTTTTCCCAATTTCAACCCCAAAAATCCAAAACTAAATGGAGAAAACAACTATAGATTAATGCAATAAAACCAAATTTGAGTAAGAAATCGTTACCCATAAGATTCCTCTGAAAATCCCTCGAAGAATCGTTTTCTCCCGAGCTCAAAATCATAAATGGAGTGAAAATGAAATAACCCTCGATTCCAACCCCTTTCTGCCCAGCGATCCTCGCACCTGCGCCTACCGCACATGCTGTCTAACTAGTCGCACCTGTAGAAGTCACTAACTCCCACAGCCTCTACAACTGTGAGTCTTCTGCGCATATGCGGGCATCGCAGATGAGGAACTTCCTCTCACCTGGGCAATGAAGGCCTTCCTTATAAGTTCTCGCTCGATCGAAAAGATATAACACATACGAAACCTTAGCTTCGCTGACTTTATGAGGTCTTATTCTTAAACCACTTCCCGTTCAGTTGCTGAAAGATAGAGATCAGGCTTTCTAAATGAGATTGAGTTCCACGAATATGCAGGCTAGAAAGATGCTATTTGCTGCTATTCTATCTATTTGTGAGGTTTCTATCCCAAACTCCCAATACATTAGTTTCTTCCTTGTCCTGTATCTTGGTTTGTACTGGGATGGAACTCTAATTTGTATATAAGTACCATCTAATGCACCTAAACAACCCTATAAGATAAATTATGGTGTTATCTCTAAATATAAAAATATCTTTGTAAAACTGTAAAAACTGCATTTAGTTAGTTTTATACATAAATTAGTAGATGCCAAACTGAATTTTTACCTACCTTAAACCATTTCCATCGATCTTCAATCTCATCCTCAAGCACCGGTTTAGGATCAACAAGTAACAATGGAGTTAGTTTGAGAATATCACTCAAACATTCATTGAAAGCCTGACTTACGCTCCACCCCGATTTAATATAATCAACCTTGATAGATCTATTCTTCTCATGATGAGCCATCTAAACAAACACAATTGCATATCATGAATACAATGATAATAGACTCATCCAATTAATGAAATCAATATTTTAACAAAATTTCGAAATTTGCCCTAAAAAGTCAACCCGGGCCCACGTCTCAGAATCAGGTAAAAATCACAAAATATGAACACCCATTCACTCACGAGTCCAACCATATAAGAAATACTCAAATCCGACCACCAAATCCCCTTTCAAAACTCGAAATCTTTATCGAAGAACTTCTAATTTTTCCCAATTTCAACCCCAAAAATCCAAAACTAAATGGAGAAAACAACTATAGATTAATGCAATAAAACCAAATTTGAGTAAGAAATCGTTACCCATAAGATTCCTCTGAAAATCCCTCGAAGAATCGTTTTCTCCCGAGCTCAAAATCATAAATGGAGTGAAAATGAAATAACCCTCGATTCCAACCCCTTTCTGCCCAGCGATCCTCGCACCTGCGCCTACCGCACATGCTGTCTAACTAGTCGCACCTGTAGAAGTCACTAACTCCCACAGCCTCTACAACTGTGAGTCTTCTGCGCATATGCGGGCATCGCAGATGAGGAACTTCCTCTCACCTGGGCAATGAAGGCCTTCCTTATAAGTTCTCGCTCGATCGAAAAGATATAACACATACGAAACCTTAGCTTCGCTGACTTTATGAGGTCTTATTCTTAAACCACTTCCCGTTCAGTTGCTGAAAGATAGAGATCAGGCTTTCTAAATGAGATTGAGTTCCACGAATATGCAGGCTAGAAAGATGCTATTTGCTGCTATTCTATCTATTTGTGAGGTTTCTATCCCAAACTCCCAATACATTAGTTTCTTCCTTGTCCTGTATCTTGGTTTGTACTGGGATGGAACTCTAATTTGTATATAAGTACCATCTAATGCACCTAAACAACCCTATAAGATAAATTATGGTGTTATCTCTAAATATAAAAATATCTTTGTAAAACTGTAAAAACTGCATTTAGTTAGTTTTATACATAAATTAGTAGATGCCAAACTGAATTTTTACCTACCTTAAACCATTTCCATCGATCTTCAATCTCATCCTCAAGCACCGGTTTAGGATCAACAAGTAACAATGGAGTTAGTTTGAGAATATCACTCAAACATTCATTGAAAGCCTGACTTACGCTCCACCCCGATTTAATATAATCAACCTTGATAGATCTATTCTTCTCATGATGAGCCATCTAAACAAACACAATTGCATATCATGAATACAATGATAATAGACTCATCCAATTAATGAAATCAATATTTTAACAAAATTTCAAAATTTGCCCTAAAAAGTCAACCCGGGCCCACGTCTCAGAATCAGGTAAAAATCACAAAATATGAACACCCATTCACTCACGAGTCCAACCATATAAGAAATACTCAAATCCGACCACCAAATCCCCTTTCAAAACTCGAAATCTTTATCGAAGAACTTCTAATTTTTCCCAATTTCAACCCCAAAAATCCAAAACTAAATGGAGAAAACAACTATAGATTAATGCAATAAAACCAAATTTGAGTAAGAAATCGTTACCCATAAGATTCCTCTGAAAATCCCTCGAAGAATCGTTTTCTCCCGAGCTCAAAATCATAAATGGAGTGAAAATGAAATAACCCTCGATTCCAACCCCTTTCTGCCCAGCGATCCTCGCACCTGCGCCTACCGCACATGCTGTCTAACTAGTCGCACCTGTAGAAGTCACTAACTCCCACAGCCTCTACAACTGTGAGTCTTCTGCGCATATGCGGGCATCGCAGATGAGGAACTTCCTCTCACCTGCGACCCCAGCCCAACTCTCAAATTCTCGCATCTACGCTTCCATCTCCGCACGTGCGAGTCCGCTGATGCGCACAAATTCACCGCACCTGCAGAGACTGCCAAGTTTAGCTCTTCCCGCACTTGCGCCTCATTCTTCGCACCTGCGACCATCGCACCTGCGCCTAGGGTCTGCAGCTGCGATTACACAAGAACTCAGACCTCCCCAAAACCATGGAAATCATCCGCAACTCGTTCGAAAAACACCCGGGGCCCTCGGGACCCCGTCCAAACACACCAACAAGTTCTATACCCTAACACGGACCCGCTCGAGGTCTCAAATCACATCAAACAACGTCGAAACTATGAATCGCACCATGAATCGAACTTATAAATTTCAAATCTTATAACTTCTAAAACCCGTGCCGAAACCTATCAAATCAACCCGGGATGACATCAAATTTTGCAGGCAAGTCCCAAATAACATAACAGAGCTGTTCCAACTCTCGAAATCGCATTCCGACCCCGATATCAAAAAGTCCACTTCCGGTTCAAATCTCCAAAAATTCGACTTTCGTCATTTCAAGCCTAAATCAGCTACAGACCTCGAATTTACAGTCCGGACACGCTTCTAAGTCCAAAATCACCCAAGGAATTAATGGAACCGACGGAACTCCATTCCGGAATCGTCTTTACATAGTTCTGACTACGGTCAAAATCCTAAGACTTAAGCTTTCGTTTTAGGGACTAAGTATCCCAAATCACTCCGAATCATCCGGTAACTGAAATCAACCATGCACGCAAGTCAAGGCACATAATACGAAGATGCTCAGGGCCTTATGCCGCCGGATGGGACTTAAATTCTCAAAATGAATGGCCGGGTTGTTACATCCTATAGCCATGATTTCTAGGCGAACCATTGAGAGAGAGATATTAATGCAAACAGTCTTTATAACCCAAGTGATATCCTATAGGCATGCTGTCTATAGAAGTGAAACGGGCTAAGCAAACATCGGACGAACTCGATTTGAATCCTATAGTCATATTTTCAAGATATGTTACGAGTTGGAAGGATCAATACTAAGGTCCTATGTTACTATTTCTAAATGATCATGCAAGATTTAAACCTATAGGCATGGTGTCTAGCAATATATAAGAATAGAGCATGTTGAGCAAGTAGCAAATAAAGCATTTTTTGATCCTATAGGCATGTCTTCTATACATTAATGCAAGCATTTAGATCCTATGCGGCTAAGGAAAATTTAACTAATCCTTATGCAGTTGGGATTGATGAGGAAAGTAAGAAGGAGTCAACAATATAATGGGTTCGCAGGAGATTTGGCACAAGAAAGGAAGATATGAGGGATCTTAATGTCATATTTATCACTCATGTCAGAAGATTCCATCGCAAACTTTTGAGGATTCTGAAGACAGTGGTGTTAATAATGAAGCTAATTCTGGTAAAGTCCTATGGAGTGATGAAATGGAGAAGATGGAGGGTAATACAACTACTAAAACTAGTCCTAGAAACAAGGAGTAAAGGGGCGGCGTAATGGAGAAACTGCAGCTAATTTGTAGCCCTAGTGCTACAGTAAACCCTCGGATTTCACAAACTATGGTTGAAACTGGCCAAGGCTCTACCAAGAAACAAGCAAAGCTATCACTTGGAGATGATGAAGGAGTAAATAAAGAACGAAATATCAGTGGTGATCCAGTAGTTGAGGCTTCAGCTAAGAAGAAAACCAATGGAATAGTAAACCCTAAGGGCATTGTCTAGGTTTTGGCCAAGGTTGGAGGTTATCCGGTGGAGTTTTCTGGTGATGATTAGGCTGGGGGTGATAATGTTGAGGTATTAAAGGATATTGTGGGGTCACACCATCAAACAATTGAAGGTAATATGGGAACCCAATAGAACATTAATTCCTACAGTGTTTGCTACAGTAAACCCTAGCTTTGGTGATGTTTATGAGGTTCAATTCAAGGAGATCCAAGAGGCATTGGGAGGTAAGAAGCAGAGTTCTATGGTGTTGAAGGAGGCTACTAGACAGTCACATGATCAAATTTATCTCACCACAAGGTCCAGTATTCCTGAAACTGGGCAAAGTAACAATGCTATTCAAATTATGACTCTTGCATTTGATGATCTTGGAATCCTGGCTGGGAAAACTTTTAGTGGTACAAGTGGTATATTGGCTAAGGGAATTCTCAATAATAACAGGGGCTAAAATGCGTTGGGAATTATAGCCAAAATCATGAACCAAATCTTTTGGCTCTGTAGGTGGTGGATGATGGCAATGGTGAATAGAAAGACCTAGGTGAGGATATTGAGGAAGAATCAACGACTGCCAACTTTCAACAGGTAGCTAGGGGTGGGGACATCTTATCCAGGAGTGTTGACACTAAAAAATGAACCGGGAAACATGCAAGGAAACAAAAGGAAAAGATAGTAACTGTAAGGGTGCAACCAAAGAGAAATGGGATCGCTATGACCAAATAATCCTATGGATAATGCTTTATTTTGGAATGTGAGGTCGATAAACACACAAAAAGCTTTCAATAGGTTACTTAACCTTCACAGAAAGTACAATTTTTATTTGATTGGGTTGATGGAGCCTTGGCAAGATATTAACAAGCTTGAAGAGTATAGAAGAAAGCTGGGTATTCATTCTGCTTATGCAAACATGAATGGCAAGATATGTGCATTTGTTGATGAGGATATTGATGTAGACATTATTATGGATATGGAACAAAAATGAATCTAAAGTTGTTTCATAGAAGTCTAGGGAAGGAATTGATTACTACACTTGTATATTCTAAATGTGATGCAATAGAGAGAATTGAACTGTGGGACTCTATGTATGATTTAGATTCCGACATAGAATCTCCTTGGCTTGTAGGAGGTGATTTCAATATCATCTTATCGTAGGAAGACAAGTATGGTGGCTTTCAAGTCTACCTGAGTGAAGTTGAAGACTTTGCTCATTGTGTTGACACATGTGCACTGTATGATCTTGGATTCAAAGGGAGTCTTTATACATGGTGGAATGGGAGGTCGGATATTTATTGCATATTCAAGAGGCTAGATAGGTTCTTGTCTAATCAACAATTCCAAGATTTATTCCCAGTTCTGGAGGTTGAGAATATGATCCAGTATGGGTCAGACCATGCTCCACTCTTATTATCATGTAATGTTAATAGTGTACAAGTAAGGAAATCATTCAAGCTTCTTAACTTCTGAACAAAGCACGATTCTTTCTTGAAAGTGGTTAAGGAAAATTGGCACTCTGGTTGTATTGGCAATCCATTCATAGTATTTCAAAATATGATGAAGAAGGTGAAGATAGCATTGGCAGCTTGGAGCAAAGAAATATTTGGTGATGTTTTCAAATAAATTGATGCCTTAGAAGATGTGATAAAAGTTCATCAAATTGAGTTTGAGCTTCATCCAACAGCTCAAAATAGAGCTAAATTGCACAAAGTGGAGGCTGATCTTACCAGGTACTACCACTTAGAAGATGAATTTTGGAGGCAAAATACAGGCATGCAGTGGTTCAAAGATAGAGATAGAAATACTAAATTCTTTCATGCTCATGTCAAAGGAAAGAGGAAGAGGCTACAGGTGTCCAGAATTCTTGATAATAATGGTAATTGGATTGATTCACAAGAAGAGATGGCTAAGGAGGCAGTGGATTTATTTCAAGCTCAATTCAATGAGGAGAGGATTCTAATAGATTTTGACATAGTGAACCATGTTCCTAAAATGGTCATTTATGAACAAAATTATAGACTGTGGGCAGAACCATTATTGGAGGAAGTCAAGCTTGCAGTTTTTGGCTTGAATGGAGATAGTGCCAGTGGACCTGATAGATTCACTGAATAGCTTTATCAATCTAGCTGGGATATTATTGGTGATGATGTGTTGAATATGGTTAGGGCATTCTTTTGTAGTGCTGAGCTGCCAAAATTCATTGCACACACAAATCTTGTGTTGTTACCTAAGAAGAAGAATGTTGCAACCTTCTCAGATATGAGGCCAATTAGTTTGAGCAATTTCTCAAACAAGATCATCTCTATGGTGATTCATGAGAGGTTGGTAGACTTTTTGCCTACTCTTATTTCTTCAAATCAAGCAGGCTTTGTAAAAGGAAGGAGTATTGTGGAGAACATCTTATTAACACAGGAGATTATCACTGACATAAGGAAGAGAGGCAAGCCATCCAATGTGGTGATAAAATTAGATATGGCCAAAGCATATGATAGGGTTTCATGGTTATTTTTGACAAAAGTGTTGAGACATATGGGATTTGGGGAAACATTCATTGATATGATATTCAGGTTAGTTTCAAACAATAGGTATTTAGTACTATTAAATGGTCATCCAAATGGTTTCTTCAAATCTTCAAGCAGTGTAAAGCAAGGAGATCCATTGTCTCCTACATTGTTTATATTGGCTGCAGAGGTGATTGGTAGGGCATTGAATGCTTTATTTGATAACCCTAATTTCATAGGCTTTGGAATGCCAAAATGGAGTTACAACATCAATTATCTCTCATATGCTGATGACACTATCATTTTCAGTTCTTCTCACTCTGGGGCAATCCAGTTGATCATGAATGTACTAGGGGAATATAATGTAGCTTTAGGTCAAAAAGTTAACAAGGAGAAGTCAGATTTTTATATGCATGAAAATGTTCCTGAAGAAGAAGGCAATACAGTACATATTATCACTGAATTTTAAAGGCATCAATCCCCCTTCACATATTTAGGCTGTCCAATATTCTACAGTAGGAGGCAGAAGGATTTTTATAAGTCCATCATATTCAAAGTACAAGAGAGGTTACAAACATGGAAAGGCAACCTGCTATCTATTGGAGGTAGGACTGTTTTAATCTCACATGTGCTTGAGAGCATGCAAATTCACCTCCTGCCAGCTGTGAACCCACCCTTAAATGTCATTACTCTATTGCATAAGATGTTTGCTAGGTTCTACTAGAGTAACCCTAGAAATGGTAGGGCAAGATATTGGCTGCTTGGGATTATTTGTGCTTACCTAAAGATGAGGGTGGTCTTGGTTTTAGATCCCTACATGATGTATCCAAAGCACTTTTTGCAAAGCTCTGGTGGAAATATAGAACTAAGTATACATTATGGTCTACATTCTTGAGGAATGAAGTTTTGGTACCTTGGAGAGATGGATCTCAAGTATGGAAGTAGATGCTTCAAATGAGAGATCAAGTGGACCATCAAATATGGTGGCAACTAAAAAGGGGTAATACTCACTTTTGGTACGACAACTGGTCTGGTCTTGGAGCTCTTTATCGTGCCTCTGGGCCATATCATTGGTGTGATGAATCCATAGTGCATGTAGATGAGGTTGTGGAGAATGGGGAATGGAATGATGTGCTACTAATGGAGCTACTGCTAGGTGAGATAGCTGATCATGTTCTTGAATCTATTGCACCACCTTCATGTGATTATTTGAATGATAGACCATGGTGGAAGCTTAAAACTAAGGGACAATTTATAGTAAAATCTGCTTGGCAATATACAAGGAGAAGAAGGCAAGAAAGCAAGCTATATAAGTTCATTTGGGTGAAAGGGTTGCCATTTAATGTTTCCTTATTTATGTGGAGATCGTGGAAAGCTAAATTGCCTCTAGATGGTTTCTTCTTAAGGCTAGGTTATTTTAGAACTTCCAAACGTTGGTGTTGTAGATTTCCAAAAGAAGAAACACTTCCCCACGTGTTTTTCAAGTCTCCAGTAGCCAGATTTCTTTGGAAATACATCTCTTCACCTGCAGGGATCAACATAGAAGGAAAACAATTAGTACATGTAATTAACGAATGGCGGAGAAGGCCAGTTAATAAAAGTTTGAAAGTTGTGTACTATGCCATACCATGTCTAATTGTATGGCATCTTTGGAAGAGAAGGAATTCAGGCATGCATGGGAAGAACATATCAATCAACATGTTCATTTTTCTAATCTCAAAGGATATACATATGCTGGTAAAGGTGAGAAGACCAAGCTTTTCAGGAGCCAAGTGACCAGATTTGTCATGCCCCGACCTTGGGGAGCATGGCCGGCACTCAACTGAGATATCCTATTCAAGAAAACCTACTCGATGCCTTCTATCCGACCTTACACATGAATAAAGTGAAGATGAATATCATGAATTAGACAATAGGAGGATGACATGTACCACACCAATTTCGTTACCATTAGATACTTCATTACAAATTTCCAAAATACATTACACATTCGTAGTTTTAGAAGTGGAAACATGTGTTACAAGTATATCATTTCAAGTTTGACTTACCCAAATCAAAATACAACTCACACTTTGTCTACGAAGACTCTACTTGAAACAAAAGAGGAATATGATGGTACTGGAGCCATGTCTATACCTCAAAACACTATACATAAGGAACAAAAGGCACAAGACCCCGATATGAAGTGGGGCTCACCAAGTCAGCTGAGAAAAGGGTGTACCGCTATCACTGATTGATGCCGCCTACTGTGAAACCACCTGCATCCATTAAAGACGCAGAGCCCCCGGCAAAAGGGACGTTAGTACATATGGAATAATACTAGTATGTAAGACTAAACACCCTCTCAATTAATCGAGTAACAGTACAAGGAGAAACAAACATGGAATTAATGTAAGCCTCAAAAAATGTTAAAGCGCCAAGTTAAGAGAAAAATAAAGTTTCAAGTAAATATCGATATTTTTAAGTTGGGAGATCTTTTATTCCGATACACCACCGTGCTATTAGCACGGAGTCCGATCTAAGCCAGATCGGCTAAGCCGTCTCACCCTAAGACATACAATCACAACACCTCCATGTCCGCGGCATGGCGTCAGATCTCGGCCCGATCGGCTAAGCCGTCTCACCACAATGCCATGTGGGTCGACATCACTTTCTGCTAGAAATCATCTCATCTCAATTAAGGGGAATAATCTCAACACATCAGTCTCATCCCATTTTAGGGGAATAATCTCAACACATCGGTACGGTGATCTATCCCTCAATCACTCCTACACAGGCACGTATAGTTTCGGGGTTAGATTATTTCAACCTATCCTTCCTCGGTGACTAACGATACTCCCAAAATATTTGTTATATTTCATTATCTTTCACACATCCTTTCATTTCATTGGCACTATTGGCCACAAGTGTAGTTTTCATTCCTGGCACGATGGCCACATTATATATGTCATACTCTTTCACTTTCAAGCATCATCATAGGTTATCAACAATAAGAGAATTTGGAATCAAGACTTTAAATATGTATATGAGCAATAGGAGTCTTAAGCACATTGAGTTTTCTTTCCAAAATTAAGCATAATAAACATGCATTTGAAACATGAATTGAAGTCATAACATTTTGATACATAAACCATACTTAAATACATTGCCGAAGCAGAGCATAATCTGATAGGAGTAATTGAAACACATTTTGAGCATAAATGTTCTGACACAATGCTTATTTGGAATAATTGAATATATTAGGAATGACCCGGATCATGAGAAAATATAAACTTGGCCAACCATGCTTGAAATATACAAGGACATCATGGAATTTGATTCTATGAGAGAAGATTAGCCATTATAACTCTCTTGAGTTTTCCTTATGCTACTAAAACATTCCGGAAATCCTAGCGACTTCAATCTATTAGAGACATGACAAAGTTGAACTATAATTAGGAAGAGATTCATGGGTTCAGCTCACATAGGCATTTCATTAGGCACTAGGTATACAAATTTAACCACAAGTTTTTAGTGTAAGATTTCCTTCAACCCATAACCCATATCAATAAACAATTCATCCTGGGTAATTCAACAACTTCCAAGACCCATCTATCGATACATGCATGCCATATCTTCTTCTCCCCAACCCACTTAGACTCGAAACAAACTTGCATGGATGATGTAGGACAAGAACTTACCCGGATAGGTGGTGGCCTAGTGAGTGATTCCCTTGAATCTTCAAGATTGGGGCAAGGATTGATGAGCAAAGAACTTGGGGATTCCTCCTCTCTCTCTCTAAAGCACTCCCCTCTCTCTAAAATAGCCGTTTAAATTAGCCAAAATAACCCCCAAACTTGTTTAATAAAAATGGGGTCGGATAAACTTTCCTCAAACTTAACCCCCGAACCGGCTCTGTGATCGCAGACCGGACTGCAAAAAAAAATATGCGGTCCGCAAAGTGAACAACAAACATTGTCCCAAAAACTGGGCTGGTCTAATCAAGTTTGCGGCCGTTTCGCGGCCCGCAGAACAGTTATGCGATCGTATAATGCACCGCAAAATCTACCTCCGAAATTTCAAATGCTGGACCTGCGATGGATATGTGGCCTGCGAAATGATTATGTGGTCGCATAATGGACCGAAAAAATGACCTCATGTAAGGCCACGTAAAGTTTCACCTAGAACCCTGGGTTTCGTGGCGCCGGGGTAGGCTAATGTGTTTGAGGATTGAAGAAATTCTTCGGTTGTACAGTATGTCAGGGAGTTGAAAGAATGTTTTTGCAGAAGATGGCGTTTCTGCAGTCCACTATGTGACCACAAATCGTCCGCAGAATGCAACAAAACTTGAGTCAATTAGAGGCCCCCGGGACCTCAACTAAATACACCAACAAGTCCTAATACATACCATGGACCTACTCGAGGCCCCAAATCACACCTAACAACATCAAAACGACGAATCGCACCTCAATTCAAAATCAATGAACTTTGAAACTTTAACTTCCACAACCGATGCCGAAACCTATCAAATCACGTCCGATCGACCTCAAATTTTGCACACAAGTCACATTTCACATTTCGGACCTATTCCAATTTCCAGAATTGGATTCCGACCCCGATATCAAAAAGTTACCCCCCGGTCAAACTTTTCAAAAATTCAACTTTCGTCATTTGAAGCCTAATTCCACTGCGGACCTCCAAAAAAAAATTTGGACACGCTCCTAAGTCCAAAATTACCATACGGAGCTATTGGAATCATCAGAATTCAATTTCGAGGTCGTTTGCACATAAGTCGACATCCGGTCAACTCTTTCCAACTTAAGTTTTCCATTATGACACTAACTGTCTCATTTCACTCTGAAATCCTTCCGGACCCGAACTAACAATTCGATAGGTCATAATACAGTTATAAAGCACAAATAGAGCAGTAAATAGAGGAACGGGACTGTAATACTCAAAATGACCGGCCGGGTCGTTACACCCCCAAATAGTATTAGGCAAGATACTTACCTCAAAAGCCCTCAATAAATACTCTAAAAATATTTTTCCTCTAAAATTTGCCTTCGCTCGGCCCATCACTCGCGCACAACTAGGCCTCGTTTTATTAATTGTAGCCATGTCAAGATGAAGAGGTTTACCCACAGCTGAAGCTAAAGAGAATAGACACTCCTTGACGAAAATAATTGGTAACAAATTTGGAAACGAAATCCACGCCATTACCTTTGGTGTTTCCTCACAGGCCTTGAAATTTGCATCATAAATCAACGTCCTCAACTGATATTCATACCCTGCCTTATCCTTAACATAAAACACACTCTTGGACGTAAAATCAATAAAATCTTGCCATAATGTCAATCGTATTAATACATGCCTGTCGCGAAGATATCCAATGTTACACTCACCTTTAATTCTACATTGAAGAGGGACAATTTGACATAATTCATTAAGCTCAGACCACCATATGAAAATTTGCAAACTACTGCATAATTCAAACCTTCAAGAAAATTCATTCGCTCAACCTCTACTTCAGTAAACTTAACGATAGGCTGTCCATTAAGTAAGCCAGCACGACGCAATGGAATTGGTTCGACAGAACTCACTCGTTCATGCATGGCACTGTTCATCATGGAAGGTTTCAGGATTTTTGAGAAATATAGAGGCTGGGGATTAGAGTTTATGGTCGTATTTTTTGGGGCGATGGAGGTAGAAGGCTGACTAGCTAGCAAAGATGGCTGGCCACCGGCCATAGCGGCCATTAGAGCTCAAAACTGTTGGTCGCTCAAAGTTTTCTCCAAAGCTTCTCTCTCCTCACTGTGTTTGAAATAGTTTGTAGTGCTAATTCAGGAATTTTTTTTTATATTTTTTCGTTTTACGTTGGTGGTTTTTTGAACTATGTGTAGGCTAAAGGTTTAGATTGGTTCATGACTCGATCTTCTGGTAAAGAATTACTACCATACGAACCAAAAATCAAGAAACAACTACGATAGTTGAGGAAGGAAAGAAATCTCTCTGAGAATATAGAGAAGGTTAAGCAATCCTCAACCAAAGAAATTATGGCTAGAGATGATGATAATGTTGATTTGGCTGCAAGAGAAGCAGCCCAACAACGAGAAAAAGATGCACGAGATGCAGAGGAAGCAACTCTTTGAAATGCACAACTTGTCTATGAAGCGGAGAGGGTTAGGAGAATTGTTCAAAATCAACCTTTGGGTGCTGGGATACCACTTGACGATTATGCTAGACCGGTCTACAACCAAGGCTTATCAAGTGTGAGACCACCTCCAGTTTCAACTAACAATTTTGAGTTGAAGTAGGGTTGCTTCAAACTCTTCAAAATAGTTGTGTCTTCATAGGAAAGATAAACGAAGATCCAAACAATCATCTAATGGACTTCGAAGAGATTATAAACACCTTTCAATACAATGGTGTGTCACAAGATGCAGTTTACTTAAGGGTATTCCCCATCACTTTCAAAGACGATGCAAAGCAATGGCTTCGCAGCTTGCCTAATTGATCGATTAGCACATGGGATGAGATGACCAGAAAATTTCTTGACAAATATTTCTCATCAGCTAAAACGGGCTAGTTTAGAAGGGAAATCCATAACTTCTGCCAAAACGAGACTAAAACTGTGTTTGAAGCTTGGGAGAGGTTTAAGGAGATAATGCGAAAGTGGCAATATAGCAGAATTGAACTCTGGATGCAACTCCAGGATTTTTGGGATGGATTGACACCAGCCACACGTAGAACATTAAGCAATGCAGCTGGAGGCCTGTTGATGAAAAAGACTCCAGAGGAGATAGTCACCATTTTGAATGAGATATCTGAAGACGCAAATCAGTGGCCCTCTGAAATTGCTGAAAGAAGAAGGGTGAATGGTGTTCACTAGGTTGATGCTAACACATCTGTGCAGGTACAACTTGATGCCATGGTGAAAGAGATAAGGAAGCTAAACTTAGCTTCAATACAAAGTGAGAATCACGTAGCTTGTGATATATGTGGAAGATGACACCCTACTCATGAGTGTCAAGCCTCAACTAAGGAAGTAAATGATGTGAGAAATTATAACTTCAATGTAATGGGTCAGAAGCGCCCCGATTTTTCATGGAGTTCACCTGGGGGGTACTGCAAATGCATGGCAACAAAACAACTCCAGATTCCAGGGATAATGAGCTCCAGGCTTCCAAAATCAGCAAAGGCAGCATTTTCAACCTCAACAATCCAATCAGCCTGGGCTAGAAGATCTGATGAAGTCCTTTATTGTCAAGACATATGAGAGGTTAGATGCTCATGGTGCAGCTATCAAAAAACTTGGCACAGGGTTGCGAAATTTGGAGAAGCAAGTGGGACAAATTGCCACCATATTGTCTAAAAGGATCCCAGGTACTTTTCCAGTTGATACTGAAAGAAACCCCAAGGAGACGGTAAATACTGTAACTATGAGAAGTGGGCAAGTTGTGAAAGAGCCCATCCCTATCCAAAAAGAGGTGATACCTGAAAAAGAAAGTGGGGAGCAGCTGAAAAATGAAGTTGATGAGAAGTAGAAAGGCAAGAAGGGAGCTGAGAAAAATAAGAAAGATGAAACTTCAAGAAGGGAGGAATCTAATGAGAGCGAGCATATGCCTGCTCTACCTTTTCCCCAAAATCTATATAGAGAAAAGCTGGACAAGCAGCTTGAAAAATTTATAGATATGCTGAGATAGGTTAATGTAAACTTGCCATTCACAGAAGTGCTTTTACAAATTCTAGCTTATGCCAAATTCTTGAAGGAAATCCTGACAAAGAAGAAAGAGATAGAAGAAACATCAGTAGTCAAGCTCAAGAGCATTGAAGTGCAATCTTGCAAAACAAACTCCCACAAAAGTGTGGAGATCCAGGGAGTTTTACTATACCATGCTCGTTAGGAACTCTTAATTTTGATAAGTCTTTGTGTGATTCTGGTGCATCAATTAATTTAATGCCTTTGTATATTTACAGAAAATTGGAGAATGTGCTTGGAGAGATAAGGTCTGCACCAACATCTTTACAGCTGGAAGACCAAAACAAATATAATACCCGAGGGGATAATGGAAGATGTCTTAGTTCGGGTAGATAAGTTCATATTTCCAGTAGACTTTATAGTGGTGAAGATGGAGGAGAACAAGGAGATACCCCTAATCCTAGGAAGACCATTCTTAGCAACGGGTAGAGCAATTTTAGATATACATGATAGAAAACGCATGCTTAGAGTGGGTGAGGAGACTATAACGTTTTAGATGAATATAGAAACGGGGGTGAAAAATGAGAAGCCAACTGCAAGTGTTGAGTGGAAACTGAAGAGCTCGAAAGAAAAGGCTGCAACGAGTGGAAAAGATAAGTGTGGGGTGTACCCCAAGAAGACTGAGAAGAAGCTGTCCGCATGGATGTGTGCATTGGTTCGGGAGCGTGGAATGGAGCCCGACTTTGACTCAGACCCCGACTGAAAATTCAGGAAAGTTTTCTTTACCTTATGCTTTTTAATTATGTGTTATAGGGACATGCCACAACTTAAAGTGTGGGGTGGGGAAAATTGTATGTTGTATGTATCTGTGTTAGTAATTTAGTTTTGTTGTTTTAGTAGTGAGAGATAGAAAAATGAGAAAAACCATAAAAATTTAAAATTTTTGACTTTTCCAGACGATGAATATCATTCGACAGGTTTATTGAGGGATTAAAGTCGAAAGGAAAAGACAAAAAGATTTTCTTTTGTAGTTAGTGTAATAATTCTCCCTTGGTGTTTCTTTGTACCGCGGTTCTTTTCCAAGGATTTTGTTTGAACCGGGTGTAGCTAGTTTTGGGTTTTGTATAATAGCTGGAAACCTTGTGTTATGATTTGAATTGGAAGTAATGTCTCTTGAATTTATTTTGCCTTGAGAATACTGAGTGCTTTAATTGTGACACTTAGGCTTAGTTGTTGACTCTTGCATAAGTACCTTAAATTGTACGATCTTAACTTTTCTTAACTGCTTTGACTAGAGTGTCTTGATAGTCCAATATTGAGTGAGTTATGTGCCATGTGTGTGTAAGGTTTTGTGTATTCTATGCATTGCATTTGATGTCTAGAACTTGCCCCGCGTGTTTGCAAAGCGCAATAGTAGTGTTGTTCAGTCTTGGAAGTGATTTAGACATTTCTTTGTTGAACCAGTTATATGCTCTTACCCACCTAATTGTTATGTATCTTAGTTAACTCCTTTGAGCCTGTAATATTGTTTCTTTGGCAAACACATTACAAGCCTTACCCATTTGTTTTGAATTGACCATCTATTTGAACCTTTAACCTCTCGTGAGCACCTAAATTTGTTATGAATCTTTGTAAAAGTTGAAGTGTGGGGTGGTTGGTTTAGCTTTTGAGAGGAGCTAATGAAATAAGGTGAAAGGTGCATTGTATTGAAAAGAAAAGTAAGAGCCACTTGAAGAGAGTAAGAAAAGAAAAAAAAATAAGTGTTTGATTATGAAAAATATTACATGATAGTGGTAAATCTTGATGTAATTGTACTTAAAAAAGTTTGGAGTTAATGTATATTGATGTAAAGGTGGAGTTATGGTTTGACATAAGTGTGGGCTTTTGAACAATGAAATGTATGTATTAAAGTGCTTAGGGAGGTGTAGTCACTCTTATATCTAAATGTATCCTACCCGTCACGCATCTTACATTACAACCAATTAAAGTCCTACTTGATCCTTGACTGAATGAGCTCGATTTGTTGAGTAGTACACTACGGGAAAGCCTATGGTTCATCTTTTGTGGCATATGAATATTATTTCTGAGAGTGAGTGAATTCTTTCTATATTGAGTTCCTGATTGTTGTTAAATTTGATGGTGTGTGGAACTACTCTCTATTGTTTTGAGGGCACTTGATTCATGAAGGAAAGGTAATGTCATTGACCTCTGTGTTAGAGTAAGTGAGCGGGTTATAACTAATGCGTGGTGCTTTCGAGTCAAATCTTGAGGCTAGGATGTTACGGTATTGTGCTTAATCTATTTTAATTATTCTTGGTGTGATGAGTTATGAGAGTTGTTTAAAAAGGCCGTGTCTATATAAAAGTCTAGTTTGATTGCTCGAGGACGAGAAATGGTTTAAGTGTGGGGTGTTGATGGTAGGCTATAATTACATGTTTTAGTCACTTATTGCACTCTAATTTACTGCACTTTAATTGAGTTTGAGCTTTAACCGCTAGTGTTTTGCACTTATTGTGTGTTTTATGCCTTGTAGGAGCGATTCCGAGTGATGTAGATGTTATGGCGCTAATTCAACTGATTTGGAGCTTTGAAGTCTAAGTAAAAGCCCAAGGGATTAAATCGGGATCGTGTTTAGGGGTCGAGGACCAAGTCTGGATGTCAAAATCGAAGCAAAATCCGTACTCTGAGCAATGTTCACTAATGCGACGCACTGTGCGACGCGCTAGTGCAAATATCTGCTCCTGTCAAATTACAAGCTCTCTGAAGTTTCTAGTGCCGCCCCGCCTAGCGCGTCGCCCCCTACGGCGCGTCTGTGAAAATGTTACAGAGCAATTGTCCTATTTCACGTAGGAAAAGGTGTTTTCATTTGGGCCCCACCCTACTTGGTATAAATATATGAAAAAACATTATTTTTGGGACTTTTGACACATCTAAGACCGAAGGAGGCGAAGAAGGAGGTGGAGAAGAGAAAGCACAAGGAATTTATCATTCAATCCTCACTCAAGACAAGAGTTTGGATCTTTTTATGTTTTTCTTTATATTTGTGATGAATTACTCCATATCTATGGAGTAGTTCTCTGTAGGGATTGATGGATTTGGTGTATTGATATTTGTTTATGGATATTAACTCTAGTTTTTATGCATTGAATCGTTTTGGATGTTTTAATTGTTGCATCTATATTCACATGTTCATGTAATCGAGAGAGGCATACTTGTGATATCTTTGCATTATCTTATTGGTTGAATTCATTAACTCTTATTAGTAATCAAAAGAGGCTAGTTGAATTATTGTTTAGACCTAGTTAGGAGGATAATCGATGGAGGTTCTCCTAAAGACCAATCTACTACGAACTCTTGCATATCTTCACCGAGCTTAAATTGGTTCACATTATGAGGTTGAGACTTAATCGAGAGAGAAGTGTCTACTAAATGTTTGAACTAATAATTGAGTAAATTCGATAGAGTCACTTGAACATTATAAGTGAATTAACTAGACTTAAATCCTAGACAATTATCTTGCACCAATCCAATCAACCCCTATTTTCTCCCATTGATATCTTCCTTGCTTACTTTTGTTGCGATTGTCATAGTCAATTAGCTCTAGATTCTTAGTTAATTTTAGTTTTAATTATATATTTCTCAATTGTTGATCTTCTTGGATAGCAATCTAGCTACAAACTATGATAACACTGTTTAACTCCAATCCCTGTGGATACGATATTATACTATACTATATTTGACTAGCGAGCATATTTAAGTGTGTATTTTGTGCTCGTCACACATCGAATCATGCCTAAACATTCCGGATACCATTCAGGCTTCACACACAAGTTCTAATCAACTAACTAAAATATCCAAATTCCCAAAACATCAATCGAAACTGGATAACATCAATATTAACTCCCGATCAAACTTGTGAACTCTCAAAACTTTCAAATTTCCAACTTTCACCAAATAGAGTCAGAACCTCCTATGAACCTCCAAATCCAAATCTGAATATACGCCCAAGTCTAAAATCACCATGCAAACCTGTTGGAACTAATAAATTTCAAATCTGAGATCGTCTCCTCAAAAGTCAAACCTCGATCAACTATAGCAACTAAGGCTTCAAAAATTAGATTAAGTGTCTCAAATCACTCTCAAATCTTCTCGAAGCCAAACTAACTATTCTCGCAAGTCACAAAACAATAAATACACATACATGAAGTGTCTAATAGGGGGAAGGGTGCTCAAATATACAAAGTCGTTACATTGAAGCGGGGTTTTTATAGGGTTATCAAGTTAGTCCAAACACCATCTTTCGGAACGACTTCGTGTAATTGCTCCTCGCAAAAAGACAAGCAAATATTTTAGTAAAATTGTCACGACCCAAAATTCACACAGTCATTATAGAACCTAACCCCAATGCTAGGTAAGCCAAACATAGAATAAGGTAACTAACATGAAAGATCATTAACCACAAGAATGAAAATAATCGAATTCTATGCAACATTCCGATGAATGATAGTACAAGTCATCAGCCATTATGATTTAGATTTACAAAAATCTATATGAAGAATAAATACAATATATGTTTAAAGTTTACGTAAACAGAATTGAAGTCCAAAACTATCAAGAAAAAGAGGTAGCTCGAATCTAGAACGCTGGTATGTCTTCAATGCATGACTGCATCTTCCACCGCTATGCAACTCCAAGATCTGCACTTAAGGTGCAGAAGTATAGTATGAGTACAACCGACCCCATGTATGCAGTGAGTATCTTGACTAACATTAATGAAGTAGTGATGAGGTTCAAGTTTACAATTACATACTTATAATTTTTCTTAGATGTGCAGATGATAAGCAGAAAAAGCAATACGAGATAGAGAAACAAATAACCACAAAATAAATGAAACAAGACTATAAGAACCAGGCGCCCCCAGAATATCATCAAAATATAGTCTTACAACAAAACACAATGGTGGAATGTAACAGCCAAGTAAAACTGCAATTTATCTTTTCTGTTGTTGCGCGCAACCCGATCTACTTATTAATACGACTACTGCTGCGGTGTGCAACCCGATCCACACACACACACTATTGTGGAGTGCAACTCAATCTATAAATATATATAACATTATATGAAACTATAACAACAACCAAGCACAGGAAGTTCACAACGTGACACCAAGAAAACGAACACGCGGTATTCAACTTGGAAATAAGAACTCAAACAAAGTAAGATAGGTAGCCCAGTATCCAAGAGCTAGTCTCTTATATATAATGACAAGGCTTCCACAAATTAGGTCATACCCTCGTTAAAATTATTTTTTTTGGGCTCGGAGCGGAGAGACAAATCAGTTCATGGCATTAATAGTTTATATATTATTTTCATCATCCAAAGTCCAACGATGTAATACTCTACTCATTATCGGTGCATGTCTTACCGCAATTTTTCTCTTTACTAGTATATGTCTTACATCAAAATAACATTACAACCTCAATAACTTAATACTTTTTCTTAGGCTTAACCAACTAGTGTAGTATCGTCCATATCATATTAATAAATCCCAACCAAAAAGGGGATTCGCTGTACTATTCAAAAGGTGAAGAGGGTATTATTTCTATATACTTAAAGGTTAAGGGGTAAAGTGGAATTGTCACGTTCCAAAAAAAACCCTGGACATGATTGACACCCACCCAACAACACCCACTAGGCGAACCCGTTTTTCATATACTTAAATAATTATATAGGCACTAAGAGATAGTAAGTGCAAGTCCAAACATATTAATAATCCAAACAAATCCATAATTAAATTACGGAATTCAACGATCAATCAAATAACAAATCTTTAGTCCAAATCCTACACTATGACCATGGAGACTCTAGTAGAGTTATATAAGTTTAACTATTGGGCATGCAAACCCCAAAGAAACAATAAATAGAACACAGGAATGGCAGCCTTCATGAATAATGCGGTGGCTCAACTCGTCATCCACTACTCTCGTCCTTGCAACAATATCTGCACTGGCATGCAGGTAAGGAGTGAGTTATACATAAATATAACCCAGTGAGATCCTGAAATCACCACTTTAAATATCTCTAGAACAGTTGTTAGAAAATACAAGCACACAACAACAAGCATATTTAAATAAACACATATCAACAGAGTGAAAAAGAAGTAACCAACACATAGCTCACTAGAACATACACTCATGACTTGTCATAAACAGCGGTGAAGCAGATTAATCAAACACCTAATGATCCATAGAAGCATACATAATGCCCCAGATATGTCACGAAGAATATACAATGGCTTAGACAAAGCCTCCAAATTTCCAAATTTCGTCAAATAGAGCCAAATAAATCGAGGAGCCTCCAAATATAAAGCTGGACATATTCTTAAGTTCAAAATCAAAATATGAACCTATTGGAATCATCAAAATACCATTCCGAGGTTGTTTACATAAAAGTCAAAGCTCGGTCAACTTTTATAACTTAAGCTTCCAACCTTAAATCTAAGTGTTCCAATTCACTCTGAAACCTGCTCTAAAGCAGACCAACCATCCACGCAAGTTACAAAATAAAAAGAAGAATACGGGAAGTATCAAATAGAGGAATGAGGCTCAAATACAAAAAATGATCGGCCATGTCGTTATATCGATGCACCAGAACCAGAACTGCCAAATGACACCAAAATGCTCCAAAATCATTCTAATACACACCCGAGGCTCCCGGTACCCCGTCCAATCATACCAACAAGTCCTAATACCTTATACAAACTTTTACAAATTCTCAAAACACAACATTTAACATCAAAACCATGAATCGACGATAAAAATATATCTCTTAACTTCCAGGATTTTTAACTTTTACAAACACATTCGAATCATGCCTAAACATTCCGGATTCCGTCCAAGCTTTGCACACAAGGTCTAATCAACTAAATGAATCTATCCAATGTCCTAGAGCAATAATCGGAACCCGATAACATCAACGTTAACTCCCGATCAAACTTATAAACTCTCCAAACTTCTAAATTTCCATCTTTCAGCAAAGAGTCAAAACCTCCTATGAACCTACAAATCCAAATATGAATATATGTCGAAGTCTAAAATCACCATGCCAATCTATTGGAACTAATAAAATTCCAATCCAAGATCATCTACTCAAAAGTCAAACCTGGATCAACTCTAGCAATTGACGCTTCCAAAATTAGACTAAGTGCCTCAAATCACTCTCCAACCTTCTTGAAGCCAAACTAACCATCCTTGCAAGTCACAAAACAACACACACACATAAAGGTTGTGTCTAGTAGGGGGAAGAGGGCCCAAATATACAAAGTCATTACATTGAAGAGGGTTTTTTATAGGGGTATTAAGTTAGTCCAAACACCATCTTTCAGAATGGCTTCATGTAATTGCACTCGCAAAAAGACAAGCAAAGATTTTAGTAACATTTTTACGACCCAAATTCACATAGTCGTGATGGCACCTAACCCAGTGATAGGTAAGCCATATATAGAATAAGGTAATTCAAGTGAAAGATCGTTAACAATCAGAATAAAAATAACTAAATTTTATACAACATCCCGAGGACTGGTAGTACAAGTCATGAGCCACTATGATTCAGTTTTACATAATCGATTTGAAGAATAAACACAATATCTATTTGAAGTTTACATAAGCAAAATTGAAGTCTTAAACTACCATGAACAAAAGGTAGCTTTAATCTGGAACCCTGGTACATCTTCAATGCATGACTTCATCTTCCACGGCTACACAACTCCGAGATCTGCCCGCAAGGTACAGAAGTATAGTATGAGTACAACTGACCCATGTACGTAGTAAGTATCTTGACTAAACTTGATGAAGTAGTGATGAAGTTTAAGTTAAAAGATATTCAGTTATTATTTTTTTTACCTGTGTAGATGATACGATGAAAAAGCAATACGAGATAGAGAAACTAATAACCACATTATAATGTAAAAAAGAATATAAGTGACAGTGGGCCACAGAATATCATCAGTATATAGTCTTACAATACAAAACAGTGGTGGAATGTAAGAACCAAGATAACCACAATTTATCTTTCTGTTGCAGCGAGCGATCCGATCCTCTTATCAATACCACTATCATTGTGGCGTACAACCCGATCCACATATATAATAATACTATTGAGGCATGCAATCTGCAATAGTGTATAGTATACACACACACACACACACTCTTACACTATTGCGGCGAGCAACCCGATCCACATATATAAGAATATATAAAACTACAACAACAACCAAGCACGAGAATTTCACAACATAACACCAAGAAAAGAAACACGCGGTATGCAACTAAGAAAAAAAAACTCAAACAAAGTAAGAAGGGCAGCCCAATATTCAAGAGCTAGTCTCCCATATATAATGACAAGGCTTCCACAAACCATAAATACACAACCAATCTAAATGTCACCCAATCCGGCTAAGCAAGAAGAGTAGGACATGAAATGAGTAAAGATGTTTGGCAAGTAAAAATAGGTATCAAATGGAGACATTTAATAAGTGCAATCATGTAACAAGTAGAGGCATGTAGAAAGTAACGACATATAGTAGGTGAAGGCATGTAGTAAGTGAAGGCATGTAATGGGTTGAGGAATCTAATAAGTAATCACGTAACAATTAAGAGCATGTAACATGTAAAGGCTAGTAACAAGTAAATGCAGGAATTAGCTAAGGATATGTAGCAATAGTAATTCAAGTGAAAGCGTAGATATAACAACAACAAACAAGGTAGTAACACGGATAAGATAGTAACAGACCAAATAGGAAACATAGAGGTAAACTACATAATGAATACAAGCGTGAAAGTAACATACAAAATAAAAACAAAAACATAGATAGGAACCAAGGTAGAGAGCACGTATATGTCTAACGAACGAGTAATCATAACATAAATCCAACTTTGTTTCTTTTCGCACGGAAACAACCAACATGCCGATCTCATTACAATCCGCGTAGAAATACTCTCTGTGCCAACATCATATCAACCACACAAAAATGCCCATCGTGCCAAACTTTGCCCTAAGGCGCCAATCATCATCTCTTATTACGGATAAAGAAGCTCAAGTAACATGACAACAATAAGTATAGATTTGTATTCATGATACTACAATCAAGTTAAGTATGTAAACAATCTCAAAGCAGCGTGTTAAATCATTTCAAGATGCCATACATTCTAACATGATTTCTAACACAAATAATTAAATTCATCAATCATAGGATTAAGTGAAGCATAAGTCTAGGGATCACCAAGATCAACAAGGCACAAAAAATATATAATTTCCCCTCCCGAGCATGAAAACCCTGGCATATGCATATACGCCTGTCACCTCCTATATGCATCACCCCTGCATGTAGCAAACAAAATCATTTATTAAAAAAATTCCCTCAACAAATCTAGGCAAGACACTTCCATCATTCCAAAAATATTTCAACAATACCATACTATCTTCCTTAGAAATACTCATCAAAACGATCAAAACCCATTCAAATATCCTCTAGGGAAATAAAATAATGCTAAAGAAAATAGCCCCAATTAATAAAGGTTCAATAATTGCCAAAGTCAACAAAAGTCAACCCAATCCCATGTGGTCGAAATCCGAAATTAAGATCAAATTCTGAATACTCAATTACCTCCTAGCCTGGATATGTGATTTGTTTCGAGATCCAACCTCAATTTGAGGTCTAAATTTTAATTTTATAAAATTCCTAAATTCTATCCAAAACCCCTAATTTCTACCTTAAAATACATAGATTTGATGATGAAATTCATGAAAAAGTAACTGAAATTTATTAAAAACAAGTTGAAGTTACTGACCAATGAATGCGGGAAGAAATTGCTCTTCAAAAATTGCCTCTATGGAGTCTAGGGTTGAAGAATAATGTAAAGTGAGCTAAGTCGCAAAATTCCAATTTTATACCCAACTACAGATATCGCGTTCGCAATTGAGATGTTCGCAAAAGCAAACCCCCGTTCGCAAAAGTGAACAGCTTCTGAGCCCTACATTTATCGCAAAAGTTATGGTTTCATACTAAATGCGAACATGGGTAGTCCGCAAATCCGAACAAGGCTTCGCAAATGTGAAGCTGCCCCTAACAATTACCCAGTCACAAATGCGACCTAATCATAACAAAAGCGAAGAACCCGCCCTTCACAAATGTGATCATAACTTCAAAAATGCGAAGCTGTCACTACACTGTCCAGTGTCGCAATTGCAAGCCTGACCTCGTAAATGCGAGACCTAAAGAACTTCAATAACATTAGTCCTATTAAACAAAAATCCAGTCTGTAAAGTATCCAAAACTTACGCGAGCCCCTCAAGCACCAATCCAACATCCATACAAGTGAAATAACATCATACAAACTTGCTCGCTAGATCAAATCATCAAAATCACATCGAAATTCAATAATCGATCATTGAAACTCAAGATTTTTCAAAGTTAAACTAAATTTTCCATCTTTTCACATAATGCACCGAAACGAACTCGAGTTACTCAGGACACCAATCAAACATACGTACAAGTCCAAAATCATCATACGAACCTATCGTAGTCATCAAAATACCGATCCGAGGTCGTTTACTTAAAACATTGACTGTGGTACTCTAGGCATTTTTAAAGTCAAAAATCACATTTTTAATAAAACATTCACATTTACAATTTTCAAAAATGTACATGGACCATGAACACAAGTCATAAATCATTAAATAGATCTATGAAAAGTTTCAAAATACATAAAGGAAAGCTACTACTCAAAACGACCTAAGAAATCAATAAATCATGGAGTTCTCTCATTCGACAAGGACTATTGCCAAATTCTGAGCTGACTAGTGACATTCTTCTTCCAAGCATTCCTTATCCCAATGCGATTGCAAATTTCCAGGTCCAATAATCCCATCTCACCTAGTAGAAGTTGTTCAACTGGTAAGTCTCACTAAGGACCACATGGAACCTCACACAACACGGTCCGTACACCAAGAAAGCAATAACTCCGACATATCCCAAAATGGAAAGCAAACAGGATAAGACGACTATCCGACAAGTGCAACTGATATACTAACAAAACCATAATTTCATGAACTCATCCCACAAAGGGAAAACAACACACATGAAATAAACACCAAGAAGGGTATCACACATAACTCCATTGTGGGGCGCAACCCGATCCAAACATATCAATCCACATAGGGATACCTATCGATCTATAATGCTCATGCTCACTAAGCACATGTGCGCCAGCATCAAGCACGATAGAGTACACAAATATAACTATAGGGAGATGAATAGGCATGATACAATACTGAAAAATGCAAGTGCGGCTAAGGCGCAATAAGAAAATCAACACTACAAGAGGCATTTGGCCCATATATTTCCATAAGGCCTAAAGAGGATTATAAATGCGTGTGAATAATTAAGTCGTCTAACTACTCATTATAACATAAGAGAGAAACACAGAACATGGACTAGGGCACAAATACATCCATTCTGCCCGAGGATATACCTACGGTAATAGGTGCGTAAGAGTAAGCAAACATGATCTTATATATAATACACTTTTTGCTTAGGACTACAAATAGCCACACAAACTAATTCTGATCATCCCCAATCACGTAAATATGCAACGACCTGACCGATCGTTTTGAGCTATAGATGTCGTTCGATGATTTGAAACCTTGAGTAGCTTCACTTTATGTATAATGACTTGCACGTGTAGTCGGTTTTTATTTTTGGAAAGTTTGAAGTTAGTTTGGAAGAATAATTCTCAATTCGAAAGATTTATGTTTGAAGAGTTGACCAAGATTTGACTTTTGGGTAAACGACCTCAGAATCACGATTCGAAGGTTTCTATAGGTTCGTAAGGCGATTTTGGACTTGGTTGCATGTCTGGATTGAGTATCGGATGATCTTTCAAGGTTTCTATAGGTTCGAAAGGTGATTTCAGATTTAGGCACCTATCCGGGTTGACTATCGAATGGTCCGGGAGCGATTCGACGCATATTGTTGGAAGTTTGAATTTTGATGGTTTCTGAATTAGCTATGTTTGACTTATAGTATACTTTGGAGTTATCAGACTCCAGGCGGTGTTCCGGGATCTTGCATAGGTTTATTTTATTGATTGTAACTTGTGCGTGGTGTTTGGTTGTGATTTAGAATATCTAAGTGTAATTCGGACACATTCAGGAACGTTTGTATATTTGAAAGTTAATAGAAGGTTCTGATCATCGATTTCATGGTTTAGATGTTATTCGTGGCATTTTGAGCCTTTGGATAAGTTTGGGTAAGGTATTAGGACTTGTTGGTGTGATTGGACGGGGTCCCGGGGACCTCGGGTGTGTTTCAGGATGGTTTCTGACCATTTCCCTTTGGTTTATAACTATTGGTTTCTGGTTTCTTGGGTATGCTTCGTGATCATGGACAGGGTGTTGCAATTGCGGAAGGTATTTTGGAGCTAGAGGTTTGTTGTTCTTCGCATTCGCGAGTGATGCTCCGCGATCGCATAGTGTCCTGGGCTGGGACTTCACGTTCACGTGTAGAGGCCCGCGTTCGCATAGCGGTTAAAGCTAGGCTAGTGAGTTGGTCTTCGCGAACGCGAAGATGTCCCGCATTTGCGATAAAGGGGCTGTTCGTGATTCTCGATCACAAAAAGTCAGACGCGGTCACGTAGGCTATTTTGGTCAGCTAACATTTTTTGCTTTGCGATCGCGAGGCTTTGGAAACCGATTGCAATGGGCAATGCTTGGGCAATGTATACATTAACAAATTGGGTCGTGGCTCATTTTTATCTCATTTCTCTCATGGAAGCCAATTTTGGGGCGATTTTGAAGGGGCATTTTCATCATCTATCACAAGGTAAGTGATTCCTACTCATTGTGAGTTACATTATATGGATTTAATCATCAAAATTGGTAGAAATTGTGGAATTTTGGACTAAAACCTAGAAATTTTATTTTTAGATTTTGACCACAAAATTGGACAGGGAATTGGAAATAAATTATATATTTGAGTTCCTGGTGCTATAATATTTATCTCGAGAATATTTGTAATCGGGGCACATGGGCCCTAGGAGTTAACTTTTTTGACTTTTCGTGCGGATTTAGGAATTGTTTCTAATTGTTAAATTATGAGTCTTTGAGCATATTTTGATTGGTTTGCACGTTCTTTGACTAGTTTCGGATCGTCTGGCGTTGGTTTGAGGCGTTAGAGAGGCATTGGAGCCGGTTATCGGATTTTGGAGCGAGGTAAGTCTCTTTTCTTACCTTATAAGAGGGAGTTTACCCAGTAGGTGCTATATTTGTTATGTGCTACATGTTATGTGAGCTACACACGAAAGAGGTGATGAGTGTCCGTGCATATGCTAGAATTCCTGATTAGGTCCAGGTAGACTTAGACTCACAGCATGCTTTAATTGTATTATCTGAGTTATTTTTGCCTGTTTACATGCCTTAATTATCATATTTAGCTTTAGATTGGACTTTATAGAGTATCGAACCTTGCTATCCTAAATACCTGATGAACTACTTTGTTAGCTGTGTAACTTATACCTTCTTTTAAAGATTTATCCCGCATTGTACGCATTTGTCCGAAAGCTTCTTGAATTTCATAACTCACACATTTTCGTGAGTGGGGCCAGTGACCCGTCAAGTTTCACTAATTCCTATGGGATTGGGCTGAATGCCTCAGGAGAACCATTATGGGAACAGACGGTTCCCATCAATAGTCTTATGAGACAGATCCATGGATTGGGCTGTACGACATCGACATTGTCACGGCCCAAAATTACCACCTTCGGACCGTGATGGCGCCTAACATTTCACTTGCTAGGCAAGCCAACGTTAGAATAACATTATCCATTTTAAAAACAATTTTAAATTTATTAACAACAAGGAAGCAAATGCGGAAGTAATTTTGAAATAATCCATAATAACAACGGTGTCTAAATACCATCCCAGAATTGGTGTCACAAGTGCACGAGCTTCTAGAATAAATACAAATAAAGGTCTGAATAAAATAAAGCTGTCTAGAAATAAACACACAGCTAAAGTACAATAGACGGGGACTTCAGAACTGCGGACGCCATGCAGTTATACCTCAAGTCTCCTCTAGTAGCTGAAATCCGAGCAAGTCTATGGTACGCTGTTGGGACCAACTCCAAAATCTGCACAAGAAGTACAGAGTGTAGTATCAGTACAACCGACCCTATATACTGGTAAGTGCTGAGCCTAACCTCAACGAAGTAGTGACGAGGCTAAGGCGGTTCACTTACATTAACCTGTACGCAATAATGATAATAACAACAAATAATATAAATAAATCAGGTAACTCATTTATAATAATTGAAACCAACCCAACAGTCATAATCCATTATTATTTCAACCAATTCTGTTGCAGCGAGCAACCCCCTCTCACAATATATTCACATTCAATTCTGTTGTAGCGTGCAACCCGCTCTCACAATATATCCATTTTTAATCAAGTCTGTCAAGTATATATATAGACTTTTAAATAGGTCTGTCGCGGCGTGCAATCCGATCCCCCAATATTGACTTTTAATAAGTCTGTTGCGGCGTGCAACCCGATCCTCCAATATTAACTCTTTAACACGTCTGTTGCGGCGAGCAACCTGATCCTCCAATATTTCCATTTCAATCAATTCGTATAGAATAAATTCCTCAATAAATGCAACAATTAATATAAAATTATAAGACAACAAGCATACAATAATTATAATTTAATTATAAAACAAACAATGACAATTAACAATTAAAACACATAATTCAAATAGCATGTAACAATTAATGCAGGAATTCAAGAATTAATATTTTGACAAGGAATAAGAGAGAAATAATTATTATATTAATTAATTTATGATAAAAAAATAATTTATGATTTTTCAAGTAAGCAGGCAAACAATTAATTTGACGACGTATAGACACTCGTCACCTCGCCTATACGTCGTTTACATGTAAGTCACATAACAAACAATTTAAGGGTTCTATTCCCTCAAGTCAAGGTTAACCCCGACTCTTACCTCGCTTTGCAAATTCCAAATCAATTATTCAACCACAGCTTTTCCTTTTAAATTAGCCTCCGAAAGCTTCAAATCTATTCACAAACAATTCAATATATTCAATACTAATCATAGGAATTAATTCCATATGAATCTACCAATTTTCCGGATAAAAATCCAAAATTCATTAAAATATTTGGCAGTGGGACCCACATCTCAAATCCCAAAAAAACTCACGAAATCCGAACACCCGTTCCAATACGAGTTCAGACATACCAAATTTGTCCAATTCCGATATCAAATGGACCTTCAAATCTTAAATTTTCGTTTTTGGAAGATTTTATAAAAATCTGATTTTTCTTCCATAAATTCACGGATTCATGATATAAATGAGTATGAAATCATGAAATATAATCAATATAGGATAAGGAATATTTACCCCAATGTTTTCCCGTGAAACTCGCTCAAACATCGCCTTACCTGAGCTCAAAAATGGGAAAGAATTGAAAATGGGTCGAAACCCCATTTCTAGAACTTAAGTTCTGTTTCTGGGATTTTTACTCTTTGCGAACGCAGTCAGTGCCTCGCGTTCGCGAAGCACAATTATGTGATGTGGGCTAGTTCGCGAATGCGAAGCTTGCCTGGCTTGGCCTTCGCGAACGCGAAGGCTAATTTTCCTGGCCAGTCTCTTTCCCTTCACGAACGCGAGGCTTCTATCGCGAAGGCGAAGCTTTAAATCTCAAGCCTTCGCGAACGCGGTCACTATGTCCCGAACGCGAAGCACAAAACGTGCCAGCCCAATTTGCTCTTCGCGTTCGCGAGAGTACCTTCGCGAACGCGAAGAAGAACACACCAGAAGACGGAAGTCTGTAGAAAATCAGATTTCCTAAGTCCAAAATCATCCCGTAGCCTATTCGAAACTCACCCGAGCCCTCGGGGCTCCAAACCAAACATGCACACAAGTTCTAAAACATCATACGAACTTACTCGCACGATCGAATCGCCAAACTAACACCAAGAACTACGAATTGGACACCAAATCAAAGGAAGTTTTCAAGAAAACATTAAAACTTATATTTTTACAACCGGACGTTCGAATCACGTCAAATCAACTCCGCTTCTCACCAAATTTGGCAGACAAGTCATAAATATTATATTGGACCTATACCGAGCTCCGAAACCAAAATACGGACCCGAGGTCAATAAATCCAGCATCGGTAATTTCTTATAAATCATTAAGCTTTCAAGCTTTTAATTTTTCATCAAAATTCCATAACTCGGGCTAGGGACTTCGGAATTCGATTCCGGGCATACGCCCAAGTCCCAAATCACGATACGGACCTACCAGAATTTTCAAAACACTGATCCAGGTCCGATTTCTCAAAATGTTGACCAAAGTCAACTTAGTTGAGTTTTAAAGCTCTATTTCCCATTTTAATCCATTTTTCACATAAAAACTTTCCAGAATATTGTACGGACTACGCACGCAAGTCGAGGAATGATAAATGGTACTTTTCGAGGTCTTAGAACACATAATTACTTATTAAATTTAAAGATGACATTTTGGGTCATCACATTCTCCACCTCTAAAACAAACATTCGTCCTCGAACGGAGTTAGAAAAAGTACCCGAGCTGGAGAAAAGGTGTGGATATTTACTCCGCATGTCCGACTCGGACTCCCAGGTAGATGCTTCTACCGGCTGACCTCTCCATTGCACCCGAAGTGAAGGATAACTCTTAGACCACAACTGTCGAACCTGCCGGGCTAGAATAGCCACCGGCTCTTCCTCATAAGCCAAATCTTTGTCCAATTGGACTGAGCTGAAATCTAACACATGGGATGGATCACCATGATATTTCTGGAGCATAGACACATGGAACACCGAATGAACCGTTGATAAACTAGGTGGTAATGCAAGCCTGTAGGCTACTTCACCCACCCTTTCAAGAATTTCAAAGGGTCCGATATACCTAGGGCTCAACTTGCCCTTCTTTTTGAACCTCATTACACCTTTCATAGGTGAAACCCGGAGCAATATTCGTTCTCCAACTATGAATGCAATATCACAAACTTTACGGTCGGCATAACTCTTTTGCCTAGACTGAGCTGTGCGAAGTCGATCCTGAATAATCTTGACCTTATCCAAGGCATCCTGTACCAAATCGGTATCCAACAACTGAGCCTCTCCCGGTTCAAACCAACCAACTGGCGATCGGCATCGCCTTCCATATAATGCCTTATATGGAGCCATCTGAATGCTCGACTGGCAGCTATTATTATAAGCAAACTCCATAAGTGGTAAGAAATGATCCCAAGAACCTCCAAAGTCTATAACACAAGCGCGAAGCATATCTTCTAATATCTGAATAGTGCGCTCTGACTGTCCGTCTGTCTGTGGATGAAATGATGTACTCAACTCCACCCGTGTACCTAACTCACGCTGTACAACCCTCCAAAAATGTGAGGTAAACTGCGTACCTCAATCTGAAATAATAGACACGGGCACACCGTAAAGGCGGACAATCTCACGAATGTAAATTTCAGCTAACCTCTCTGAAGAATAGGTAACTGCCATTGGAATGAAATGGGCTGACTTGGTTAACCTGTCCACAATGACCCAAACTGCGTCAAATTTTCTCTAAGTCCATGGGAGCCCAACAACAAAATCCACAGTGATACGCTCTCACTTCCACTCAGGAATTTCTAACTTCTGAAGCAAACCACCAGGTCTTTGATGCTCTTACTTAACTTGCTGACAATTCAGACACCGAGCTACATGTGCAACTATATCCTTTTTCATTCTCCTCCACCAATAATGTTGCCGCAAATCTTGATACATTTTTGCGGTACTTGGATGAATAGAATACCTGGAACTGTGTGCTTCTTCAAGAATTAATTCACGAAGCCCATCCACATTAGGCACACAAATACGGCCCTGCATTCGCAGAACTCCATCTTCCCCCACAGCAACCTGTTTGGCATCTCCGTGCCACACCGTGTCCTTAAGGAAAAGTAAATGAGGATCATCATACTGCCTCTCTCTGATGCGCTCGTATAAAGAAGACCGAGCGACTGTACAAGCTAGAACCTGACTGGGTTCTGAAACATCTTACCTCATGAACTGATTAGCTAAAGTCTGAACATCTATAGCTTATGGCCTCTCACCAACCGGAATATACGCAAGACTGCCCATACTCCCAGCCTTTCTACTCAAAGCATCGGCCACCACATTGGCCTTTCCGGGGTGATACGAAATGGTGAAATAATAGTCTTTCAACAACTCCAACCATCTTCTCTACCTCAAATTAAGATCCTTTTGTTTGAACAGATACTGGAGGCTACGATGATCAGTAAATACCTCACACGAGACACCGTAGAGGTAATGCCTCCAAATCTTCAGCGCATGAACAATGGCTGCCAATTCTAAGTCATGAACAAGATAATTCTTCTCGTGAACTTTCAACTGTCGCGACGCATATGCAATTACCTTTCCATATTGCATTAATACTGCACCAAGCCCAATGTGATATGTGTCACAATATACCATATACAATCCTGATCCTGTGGGTAATACCAATACTGGCGCCGTAGTCAAAGCGGTCTTAAGCTTCTGAAATCTCAACTCACACTCGTCTGACCATCTGAATGGAACACCCTTCTGGGTTAGTCTGGTCAATGTGCTTGCTATAGATGAAAACCCTTCCATGAACCGATGATAAAAACCTGCCAAACCTAGGAAACTCCGGATCTTTGTAACCGAAGTAGGTCTAGGCCAATTCTGAACAGCCTCAATCTTCTTAGGATCCACCTTTATGCCTTCTGCCGATACAACATGTCCCAAAAAGGCAATTAAGTCTAACCAAAACTCACATTTTGAAAATTTGGCATATAACTGATTTTTTTTAAGGTGTGAAGCACACTTCGAAGATGCTGCTCATGCTCCTCTCGACTGCTGGAGTAAATCAAGATATCATCAATGATTACAAACACAAAAGAATCCAAATAAGGATTGAACACCCGATTCATCAAATCCATAAATGCTGCTGGAGCATTTGTCAACCCAAATGACATCACTAGGAACTCGTAATGCCCATACCGAGTCCGAAAAGCTGTCTTAGGGACATCAGATGCCCTAATCTTCAACTGATGGTAACCAGATATCAAATCAATTTTCAAAAATACCTTGGCACCCTAAAGCTGATCAAATAAGTCATCAATTCTTGGCAGCTGATATTTGTTTTTGATAGTGGCCTTGTTCAACTGCTGATAATCTATACACATCCGCATCGAGCCATCTTTCTTCTTTACAAATAATAGTGGTGCACCCCAGGGCGAGACACTGGGCCAAATGAATCCCTGATCAAGCAAGTCTTGTAACTGCTCTTTCAATTCTTTCAACTCTGGCGGGGCCATACGGTATGGTGGAATAGAAATGGGCTGAGTGCCCGGCGCCAAATCAATACAGAAGTCAATATCTCTGTCGGGTGGCATCCCCAACAGATCTGCAGGAAATACTTCTGAAAATTCATGAACAACTGGTACTGAGTCCATAGAAGTGACATCCGCACTTGGATCGCAAATATAAACCAAATAGGCTAGACACCCTTTCTCTACCATACGCCGAGCTTTCATATAAGAAATAACCCTGCTGGCAGAATGGCCAGGAGTTCCTTTCCACTATAACCGAGGTAACCCCGGCATAGCTAGGGTCACTGTCGTGGCATGACACTCCAATATAGCATGATAAGGAGACAGCCAATCCATACCCTAGATGACATCAAAATCTACCATATCAACAAGTAGAAGATCCACACTAGTTTCAAGATTACCAATTGTAACCACACACGAACGGTAGACATGATCTACTACCACAGAGTCTCCCACCGGTGTAGATACACACATAGAAGCACTTAGAGAATCACAAGGCACAACCAAATATGAAGCAAAATAGGAGGACACATAGGAATAAGTAGATCCTGGATCAAATAGAACTGAAGCATCTCTATGGCAAACTGGAATAATACCTGTGATCACAGCATCAGATGACTCGGCCTCAGGCCCAGCTAGAAAAGCATAAAATCAGGGCTGGGCCCCACCACTCTAAACTGCATCTCTGGGACGGTCTCTAAATGGCTGGCCTCCACCTCTAACGGTCTGACCTCCACCTCTAATGGCCTAACCTCCACCTCTAACTGCCTGACCCCTACCTCTAGCTGGCTGAGCAGGCGGTGAAGCAACCAGTGCCGCTGTGATGGCACAAGAATTTTGCCGAGATCTGTTACTCACCAATCTAGGGCAATACCTCTTGATGTGACCAATTTTCCCACACTCATAGCACCCATCCTGATGACGTGGCTGTTGAAGCTTAAGCTGACCCAGATGGGCTAGATAACCACTGTAGTAACTCTGGAGTGGTGGTGCACTGATAGGAGCTGAATGTGCACTGAATACTGGCTGCCCAGAGTAAGGCATAATAGGACCGTGACTCCCTGAAGCACTGGGAGATACATGAAGTGCTGAATGAAACGGTCTAGGAGGATGACCCCTACCAAATTTACCCCTGCCTCCAGACGAGGAACCACTGTAACCACCGTACTGACGAGGTCTCTTATCAGACCTCTGGCCTCTCTCCTGTGCAAGAACCATCTCGATCCTCCTTGCGACATTAGCAGCCACCTGAAAAGAAATCTCACTTCCGGTCTCCTTGGCCATCTGAAGTCTGATAGGGTGAGTGAGTCCCTCAATGAACCTCCCCACTCTCTCTCCCTCTATAGGTAGTAAAAGCAGAGCATGACATGCCAAATCCAAAAAACGGGACTCATACTGAGTAACAGTCATACTGCCATGCTGTAGACGGTCAAATTGCTTGCGAAATTCCTCTCTCAGTGTGATAGGGAGGAACTTCTCCAGAAATAGCTGAGAGAACTGCTCCGAGGTAAGTGCAGGTGATCCGACTGGTCAGGTCAATGTGTAATCTCTCCACCACCTCTTGGCGGAACTCGTCATCTGGAATACAGCAAAATCAACTCCATTGGTCTCAACTATACCCATGTTTCGCAGCACCTCATGGCAGCGTTCAAGATAATATTGTGGGTCCTCAGAAGGTGTACTACTGAAGTGAACTGGAAAGAGCTTGATGAACTTATACAGTCTCAATAAGGCCTCAAAAGACATGGCAGGCCTATCACCGATCTGTGCCACAATAACTGGCTGAACTACCCCAACTGGCGGGGCTGCTGGAGCCTGATTCTGGGGAGCCATCTGCTCCAGATAGAGAGTAGTGGGAGTTTGTGCTTCTCCAATCGGATTAGAGCGTCCTGAAGCACTGGAGTGGCTATGAATCCTTCCTGGACCTGAACTGGTCCAACTAGTACATTCTAAACTGGGACCTCCTCCTGAAGGTCTACCGGAGGTTCTACAACAGGTGTAGCTGCTTGAGCTCTGGACTGAGCTCTAGCTCGGCCTCGACCTCTACCCCTGGCCATAGTTGCCACCGGGGGTTCTGTTTCCTGTCCATCGGTAGAGGTATTACGTGTTCTCACCATCTGCGAGAGAATAAGAGTATAATGGTTCAATCACCGATGATAGAATAAAATCGCACGACAGAATAAGAAATAAGTGATATTGTTCCTAAACTTCATAGCCTCTGAGAGATAAGTACAGACGTCTCCGTACCGATCCTTCAGACTCTACTAAGCTTGCTCGTGACTTGTGAGACCTATGTAACCTAGTGCTCTGATACCAACTGTCACGATCAGAAATTCCCACCTTCGGACTGTGATGATGCCTAACATTTCACTTGCAAGGCAAGCCAACGTTAGAATAACATTATCTATTTTTAAAATAATTTTACATTTATTAACAACAAGAAAGCAAATGCGGAAGTAATTTTGAAATAATCCATAATAACAATGGTGTCTAAATACCATCCCCGAATTGGTGTCACAAGTGCACAAGTTTCTAGAATAAATACAAATAAAGGTCTGTATAAAATAAAGCTGTCTGGAAAGAAACACACAGCTAAAGTAGAATAGACGGGGACTTCAGAACTGCGGACGCCATGAAGTTATACCTCAAGTCTCCTCTGGTAGCTGAAATCCGAGCAAGTCTATGGTACGCCGCTAGGACCAACTCCAAAATCTGTACAAGAAGTGCAGAGCGTAGTATCAGTACAACTGACCCCATGTACTGGTAAGTGCTGAGCCTAACCTCAACGAAGTAGTGACGAGGCTAAGGCGGTTCACTTACATTAACCTGTACGCAATATTGATAATAACAACAAATAATATAAATAAATCAGGTAACTCATTTATAATAATTGAAACCAACTCAGCAGTCATAATCCATTATTATTTCAACCAATTCTATTGCAGCGTGCAACCCGCTCTCACAATATATTCACATTCAATTCTGTTTTAGCGTGCAACCCGCTCTCACAATATATCAATTTTTAATCAAGTCTGTCATATATTTTTTTCAATCAAGTATATATATAGACTTTTAAATAAGTCTGTCGCGGTGTGCAATCCGATCCCCCAATATTGACTTTTAATAAGTCTGTTGCGGCGTGCAACCCGATCCTCCAATATTAACTTTTTAACAAGTCTGTTGCAGAATATTAACTTTTTAACAAGTCTGTTGCGGTGTGCAATCCGATCCTCCAATATTAACTTTTTAACAAGTCTGTTGCGGCGTGCAACCCGATCCTCCAATATTTCCATTTCAATCAATTCTTATAGAAGAAATTCTCCAATAAACGCAACAATTAATATAAAATCATAAAACAACAAGCATACAATAATTATAATTTAATTATGAAACAAACAATGACAATTAACAATTTATTATAGAAATCAGGGAGAAAATAGGCAATTTAATATTTGATATTCTAAATGTCAAATATCAATTAAAACACATAATTCAAATAGCATGTAACAATTAACGCAGGAATTCAAGAATTAATATTTTGACAAGGAAGAAGAGAGAAACAATTATTATAGTAATTAATTTATGATAAAAAAACAATTTATGATTTTTCAAGTAAGCAGGAAAATAATTAATTTGACGACGTATAGACACTCGTCACCTCGCCTATACGTCGTTTACATGCAATTCACATAACAAACAATTTAAGGGTTCTATTCCCTCAAGTCAAGGTTAACCCCGACACTTACTTCGCTTTGCAAATTCCAAATCAATTATTCAACCACAGATTTTTCTTTTAAATTTGCCTCCGAAAGCTTCAAATCTATTCACAAATAATTCAATATATTCAATACTAATCATAGGAATTAATTCCATATGAATTTACCAATTTTCCGGATAAAAATCCAAAATTCATTAAAATATTTGGCAGTGGGACTCATGTCTCAAATCTCGGAAAAACTCACGAAATCCAAACACCTATTCCGATACGAGTTCAACCATACCAAATTTGTCCAATTCCGATATCAAATGGACCTTCAAATATTAAATTTTTGTTTTTGGAAGATTTTATAAAAATCTGATTTTTCTTCCATAAATTCACGGATTCATGATGTAAATGAGTATGAAATCATGAAATATAATCTATATAGGATAAGGAACACTTACCCCAATGTTTTCCCATGAAAATCGCCCAAAAATCGCCTTACCCAAGCTCAAAAATGGGAAAGAATTGAAAATGGGTCAAAACCCCATTTCCAGAACTTAAGTTCTGTTTCTGGGATTTTTACCCTTCGCGAACGCGGTCAGTGCCTCGCGTCCGCGAAGCACAATTATGTGCTGTCAAATTTTACTCTTCGCAAATGTGAGGGCTACTTTGCAAACGCGAAGCTTGCCTGGCTTGGCCTTCGCGAACGCGAGATGCCCTTCGCGAACGTTAAGGCTACTTTTCCTGGCCTATCTCTTTCCCTTCGCGAACACGAGGCTTCTATCGCGAAGGCGAAGCATTGAACCTCAAGCCTTTGTGAACGCGGTCACTACGTCGCGAACGCGAAGCACAAAACGTGCCAGCCCAATTTGCTCTTCGCGTTCGCGAGAGTACCTTCGCGAACGCGAAGAAGAACACACCAGAAGCCTGAAGTCTGCAGAAAACCAAATTTCCTAAGTCCGAAATCATCCTGTAGCCTATCCGAAACTCACCCGAGCCCTCGGGGCTCCAAACCAAACATGAACACAAGTACTAAAACATCATACGAACTTGATCGCGCGATCGAATCACAAAAATAACACCTAGAACTATGAATCGGATACCAAATCAAAGGAAATTTTCAAGAAAACTTTAAAACTTATATTTTTACAACCGGACGTTCGAATCACGTCAAATCAACTCCGATTCTCACCAAATTTGGCAGATAAGTCATAAATATTATAGTGGACCTATACCATACTCCGGAACCAAAATACGGACCCGAGGTCAATAAATCCAATATCAGTAATTTCTTAGAAATCATTAAGCTTTCAAGCTTTTAATTTTTCATCAAAATTCCATAACTCAGGCTAGGGAACTCGGAATTTGATTCCGGGCATACGCCCAAGTCCCAAATCACGATACGGAACTACCAGAATTTTTCAAAACACCGATTCGGGTCCGTTTGCTCAAAATGTTGACCAAAGTCAACTTAGTTGAGTTTTAAAGCTCTATTTCCCATTTTAATCCATTTTTCACATAAAAACTTTCCGAAAAATTTTACGGACTGCGCACGCAAGTCGAGGAATGATAGATGGTGCTTTTCGAGGTCTTACAACACACAATTACTTATTAAATTTAAAGATGACATTTTGGGTCATCACAGACATTGTACACTATTATTATGGGATCCGGCCAAATGCCATGGAAGGATATCGTGCCATTACTCTTATGGGATCGAACCGTTCGCCTTGGCAGAATCCTGCATAATATTTGATAAGAAGTCCGCCTAGCTATGAATCTGTCTAACTTGAGACGTGATGTTTTAGTGGTTATTGACCTGTCATATATTCCATTCGCGTTGATATTAAGTATTTGAGGATTTGTGTTTACGCTTCTACTGAGGATCGTGGTATGAAAACATGTTTTCACTATTTTACCTGTCATGCTCCTATCTACTTTCATTGTAATTGATTTATTGGATTACTAGTAAGTATTGATGTCAACCCCTCGTTACTACTTCTTCGGGGTTAGACTAGATACTTACTAGTTATGTGTTGATTTACTTACTCATACTACACTTCTGCAGTAATTGTGCAAGTATTGAGACATGTACATTTTGGTGCTCATCTGCGCGCATAGGCGCGGTTGCTGAGGAGACTTTTTGGTGAGCTGCTCTCTATGTTTTTATCTGCAACACATAGAGTCCTGTCCTATTCATTTATTGCTTTCTGTCTATCTTCTATTATAGAGAGTTGTTGTAGTAGTGTTGTATATTATAGTAGATACTCATGCAATTATGACACCGAGTTTTGGGGGTTTCTAGAGGATGTTCACGGTTGTACCAATATTATTATCACTTCGGTTTACATATTATTCATACTCGGTTTTGGTATAGAAGAACATATGTTTCCATGAGTTCTAGATTTAATTCTATTTATTTAATGAAATTTATATTTTTAAAAGTTAAAACGGATAATTAAATTAGAGGTACACGTGTTGGCTTTCCTAACAACATCGTTGGGTGCCATCACGGCCTATTATAGGATTTAGGTTGTGACAGTTTGGTATCAGAGCACTAGGTTCACTTAGATCTCATGAGTCATAAGCAAGTCTAGTAGAGTCTTGTGGATTGGTACAGAGACGTTTGTATTTATCTTCAACAGGCTACATGGTTGTTAGAAGAACTTCCCTTTATTGATTCCTTGTCATGCGATTTGATATCAATTAAAGCTTATGTCTTCAGTTCCTTCCTACTAATTTGTACCTGATGTCGAGCATTCGATACCAGTTGGGAATCGATAAGTTTTGGAGATACTGCAGATGTGGTGTAGGATGTATTTCCCTGCATAGGCGGGTGGACTACTATCATCACCTTATGGAGGGGTGTTCAGTTATTCTTGTCTAGTGTTGTTGTTGCCCGTGTGTTCAGAGCCATACACATGGTATTGTGATGTTTCTCACGCTGTTATCGTGCAGTGTTGGTGTAAAATGTAGGGTGTTTACTTATGTGTTGCGGCATCAAGTGCTTCAGGAGGAGGGTTATTCAGTTTGTGATTAAAAGATTTTGTTACACCCCGTACTTTAATACTAGGATAAGTCGTAATAATCCATATGAACTTGAAGGTATTAAAACCATTCATGAGGTTATAAAGGATTTGTGATTATATTATTGTAAAACCCCATAAGTTTAACAACCTCGATACCGTTATATACATTTGATATGGTATTTTGAATGGAACATTTTTGTAAAAGAAGATTTGAAAAATATGATTTTATATAGTTATTAATATTACTACTTTCAAATATGCTTTAAATTATACACAAGATATAAAAAGTTTTATGAGATTTTCTTTATTGCAAAGATAAAAATTATTTTCTCACAAGAAAAGAAGGTTATCTTTTTTTCATTTTAAGAATTAAGCGTACGAAAATTTGTACTCTTTATATGAGATTAGAAAAATTAGAAGTTGAGAAGATATATGTATTTTTACATGGATGTTTTAATGAAATAATTTTGAAAGTATAAGGCAAGGACTTTTAGTTTTCAATTGTATTACTATACATGGATTTGTTATTTAAAGAGGATTAAGGGGATAGGGAATCTAATTTGTCTTTTTAAGCAGGTCCCACCTAATAAAGGGACATTCTTATCAATGTTTGGATAAAGAAATGATACTTGTTAAATGTGCTATATACGTGTGTGATATTGGAATCACTTTCTATGACTCATCCCTCCAAAGATTATTAAATTAGGTGGGAAAGCGGGCCTTACATGTGCTTTACACTACTACTAAGACACAAATAACGTACAGATATGCGGAGAAGGGAAACAACTTGAAAGTGATAATCTTCTGTAAATAGAAAATTTTCCTTAGAACGTACAGGCATTCTTGTTGTTTAAGGAGTGAAATTATCTACTGGTGTAACTAATTAAAGAATCTAATTCTTTTTCACTTATTAAGATTATGTGCGGAGAAGGCCAAGTTCATCGCCTTCGATAAAGTCGTCACTAAAGGTATGTTAAGGCTATCCATCCTTTTCTTTTGGCATGATCCAATTAACGATACGTAAACGTAATGTTATTCCATAAGTGATTATACTCTTAGCAGTTAAGGATATCGATGTTACTCATTCCTATAAAGTGATATTCAAGCATGTCTAAGTATGTTCCTAAGTCCCTACTGAGGTATATGATAGAGATGTTAATGTTTTTAATATAGTGATACATGCATCTTCATGCATTTACCGCCGTGCTATGGCCGGTCGGGCAGTTACCACCGGTTAGGCAGTTATGTATCATTATTTATCATCGGTTGGGCAGACATGCATATTTATTTACCACCGAGCTATGGCCAATCGGCCAGTCACGTATTTACCACCTTGCTACAGCCGGTTGGGTAGTTATACATTTACCACCGAGCTACGGCCGGTCGGGCAATCATGCATTTACCACTGAGCTACGGTCGGTTGGGCAGTTCTACATTTACCACTGAGCTACGGTCGGTCGGACAGTCATGCATTTACCATCGCTCTATGGCAGGTCGGGAAGTTACCACTGATCAGTTGGGCATTCATGCATCATACGATATAGATAAGAGTCTCAAAGAGAAGCATTAATATATATATATATATATATATATATATATATATATATATATATATATATATATATATATATATAAGTATAATAAGTGTGGATATACGGTGGCACTTCTGAGATTCAGGTTGATTCTTATATGTCTTTAATTAATGTTGACTTACTGTTATGTTTCAGTTCTGCCTTACATACTCAGTACATTATTTGTACTGACGTCCTTTTGTTGGGGATGCTGCATTCATGCCTGCAGGTATAGATAATCAGTTTGACGAGCCCTCATAGTAGACGAGATTGGCATTCAGCGAAGGATCGGTAAGACTCCACCTCATTTGGAGTGCAACCGAGTCTATGAGTCATCGTGTTAGAGTTTTGCTACAGACTTATGGGTAGGCCGGTACCCTGTCCCATTTGATGTCAAATAATCTTAGAGGCTTTGTAGACAAAGGTTCATTTTGTACAGTATGTCAAAGGCCTTGACGGCCTATATGTATACATGTTTTATGGACGATGGTTCATTGATACAATGCCTGCCACTTCTGGTTATACATTATGAGTTGTGGCCATGTTGGCCCATGATAGTTACCGAACAAAAATTAGTTAAATAGTGGTTTGCTCGGGCCAGTACGACACCGGTTGCCAGCCACGCCTCCCCAGGTTTGGGGCGTGACAATGTGGTATCATAGCAAGTTGTGTCCTAGGGAGTCTACAAAGCCGTGCCTAGTAGAGTCTCACTTAACGTTGTGTTGCGCACAACATTTATAATTGAGAGGCTATAGGGCATTTAGGAAATGTTACCTATCTTTTGTTTCCATATCGTTCCATAGATCTAAGTCGTAAGGAGTTAGTATGAAGCTTCCTCCGGATTTTGTATGCACCAGAGGTGTAGGTATCGTAGTAGAGCTTTAAGGAGTGGATCTAATTTCCACCCATGTGGAAGGGAGGTTATAAAAGTGACAGAAGATATGATGCAAGATTGAAAGGTAAGTAAGTTAAACGTGAAGAGGATACGAAATACTCAAGTACAAAAGATTGTGAATAGTCGAGACTTCAGATATAGTTTGGGTTTTAGTTTAGTTTAGAGAGGAAACCCTAGTGAAAATTTCACAAATCTCAAAGAATTAACATTTGAGGACGAATGTTTTAAAAGGCGGGAGGATGTTACATCTCGTACTTTAATACTAGGATGAGTCGTGGTAATCCATATGAGCTTGAAGGGATTAAGACCATTCACAAGGTTATAAATGATTTGTGATTATGTTATTGTAAGAACCCGTAAGTTTAACAACCTTAATTCCGTTATATACATTTGATATGGTATTTTGAATGGAATATTTTTGTAAAATAAGGTTTGAAAAATATAATTTTATATAGTTATTAATATTACTACTTTCGAATATGCTTTAAATTATACACATAATATAAGAAAGTTTATGAGATCTTCTTTATTGTAAAGATAGAAATTAGTTTCTCACAAGAAAAGAAGGTTATCTTTTTACCATTTTAAGAATTAAGTATACGAAAATTTATACTCTTTATATGAGATTAGAAAAATTAGAAATTGAGAAAATATATGTATTTTTACATGGATGTTTTAATGAAATAATTTTGAAAGTATAAGACAAGGACTTTTAGTTTTCAATTGTATTACTATACATGGATTTGTTATTTATTTGCACTTACCGTGATGTTTTTAAAGAGGATTAAGGGGATAGGGAATCTAATTTTTCTTTTTAAGTAGGTCCCACCTAATAAAGGGACATTCTTATCAATGTTTGGAAAAGGAAAAGATACTTGTTAAATGTGCTATATATGTGTGTGATATTGGAATCACTTTCTACGACTCATCCATCCAAAGATTATTAAATTAGGTGGGAAAGTGGGCCTTACATGTGCTTTACACTACTACTAAGACACAAATAACGTACAAATATGCGAAAAAGGGAAACAACTTGAAAGTGATAATCTTCTGTAACTAGAAAATTTTCCTTAGAAGGTATATTTTGCAATGAACCAAGAAAGGTAACAACGAAGGCATCCTTGCTGTTTAAGGAGTTAAATTATCTACTGGTGTAACTAATTAAAGAATCTGATTCTTTTTAACTTATGAAGATTATGTGTGGAGAAGGCCAAGTTCATCGCCTTCGATAAAGTCTTCACTAAATGTATGTTAAGGCTATCCGTCATTTTCTTTTGGAATGATCCAAGTAACGATACGTAAACGTAATGCTATTCCATTGATGGTTCTACTCTTAGCAGTTAGGATGTCTACGTTATTCATTCCTATAAAGTGATATTCAAGCATGTCTAAGTATGTTACTAAGTCCTTAATGAGTTATATGATAAAGATGTTAATGTTTTTAATATAGTGATACATGCATCTTCATGCATTTACCACCGTGCTACGGCCGGTCAGGCAGTTACCACCGGTTGGGCAGTTATGTATCATTATTTATCGCCGGTTGGGCAGTTATGTATCATTATTTATCGCCGGTTGGGCAGATATGCATATTTATTTACCATCGAGCTACGACCAATCAGGTAGTCACGTACTTACCACCTTGCTATGGCCGCTTGGGTAGTTATACATTTACCAGCGAGCTACGGCCGGTCGGGCAGTCATGCATTTACCACCGAGCTACGGTCGGTTGGGCAGTTATACATTTACCACCGAGCTACGGCCTGTCGGGCAATCATGTATTTTCCACCACGCTACAGCTGGTTGGGCAGTTACCACTGATCAGTTGGGCAGTCATGCATCATACGATATGGATAAGAGTCTCAAAGAGAAGCATTATATATATAAGTATAATAAGTATGCATGTACGGTGGCACTTCAGAGATTCAGGCTGATTCTAATATGTCTTTAATTAATGTTGACTTATTGTTATATTTCAGTTCTGCCTTACATACTCAGTACATTATTCCTACTGACGTCCTTTTGTTGGGGACACTGCATTTATGCCTGCAGGTATAGATAATCAGTTTGATGAGCCCTTATAGTAGACGAGACTAGCATACATCGTAGGATCAGTAAGACTCCACCTCATTCGGAGTGAAACCGAGTCTATTAGTCATCGTGTTAGAGTTTTGCTACAGACTTATGGGTAGGCCGGTACCCTGTCCCATTTGATGTCAAATAATCTTAGAGGCTTTGTAGACAAAGGTTCATTTTGTACAGTATGTTAGAGGCCTTGACGGCCCATATGTATACATGTTTTAAGAATGGTGGTTCATTGATACAATGCCTGCCACTTCTCGTTATACATTATGAGTTGTGGCTATGTTGGCCCATGATAGTTACAAAGTATAATTGAGTTAAATAGTGGTTCGCTCAGGCCAGTACGACACCGGGTGCCAGCCACACTTCCCTAGGGTTGGGGCATGATAGATTTGATATTTAATTCCAGTGCAGGAGATGCAATTGGGCCAAGGTTGTTCAGGCTTTGGTTAAAGGAGTAGCGAGATTTGATATTTCTGAACTTGGTGGAATACTTGTTTGTGTTGTGGTGTCGTTGTCCTTATTTGAGTACACTACGGCTTGTTAGTATGCTAATCTTTATTTGGTTTCCTTTGGGGGCGGGGCACAGTGTTATGAAGTGGTGCCTAAGAAGAGGGTATTAGAGATGATGGTGTGTTGCGACTTCAGGGCCAAATCAGTGTTTCCAATGTTGATGGATCGAGGAAGATGATCCTTAAGTAGGCTTAGAATTTATGGAATTCTATTTGTTCGAGTGCTATGGAGATGGATCGTGGATTGGGGTAGCATTATTGGTGGCAGAGTGCCATGCCCCAAACCTACGGAGGCATGGCTGACACCCAGTGCCGTACTGGCCCGAGCGAACCACTCTTTAACTCATGTTTTTCTTCTGTAACTATCATGTGCCAACATGGCCACGACTCATAATGTATAACTATAAGTGGGTAAGCGTTGTATCAATGAACCATCGTTCTTAAAACATGAATACATATGGGCCGTCAAGGCCTCTGACATACTGTACAAAATGAACCTCTGTCTACAAAGCCTCTAATATTATTCGACATCAAATGGGACAGGGTACCGGCCTACCCATAAGTCTGTAGCAAAACTTTGACACGATGACTCATAAACTCGACTGCACTCCGAATGAGGTGGAGTCTTACCGATCCTTCGCTGAATGCTAAATTCGTCTACTATGAGGGTTCGTCAAACTGATTATCTATACATGCAGACATGAATGCAGCATCCACCATAAAAGGACATCAGTACGAATTATGTATTGAGTAAGTAATGAAGAACTGAAACATAATAATAAAACAACATTAATTAAAGACATATAAGAATCAACCTGAATCTCTGAAGTTCCACCGTATATGCATAACTATTATACTTATATATATAATGCTTCTCTTTGAGACTCTTATCCATATCATATGATGCATGACTGCCCAACTGATCAGTGGTAACTGCCCAACCTGCCATAGCGCGGTGATAAATGCATGACTGCCCGACCGTCCGTAGCTCGGTGGTAAATGTGTAACTGTCCAACCGGCCATAGCTCGGTGGTAAATGTATGACTGCCTGACCGGCCGTAGCTCGGTGGTAAATGATGATATACTAGCATGCTTAGTTACCCTGTTAGCTTAGAATAACATGTCTACGTGCTTTATTTGCTTAATTGAACTCTTTGCAGCATGGCTATTGAATTCCTGCTTCTTTCCCGACTTGTACTTAGTCTAGACTGTAGATTCTCTTGTTGTACTTGTCATTTGTAATTGATTGCGCTGTGTATTTACTTTGGGACTACGGGACGGTATCCTGGGAGATCCCCCTGCATATTTACTTTGGGACTACGGGACGGTATCCCGAGAGTCCCCCCTGCATATTTACTTTTGGGACTACGGGACGGTATCCCGGGAGATCCCCCTGCATATTTACTTTGAGACTATGAGGCGGTACATCGGGAGTTCTCCCTGCATAATTACTTTTGGGACTACGAGACAGTATCTCGGGAGACCCCCTGTCACTTAATTCCGTGCACTGTTATGTTATTTCACTGTGCTTTCCTTTGTTGAACTTTTGTCTCTTATTATACTGCCTATTCTCCTGTTTTTATTATTATATACTAGTGGGCCTGACCTGACCTCGTCACTACTCGACCGAGGTTAGGCTCGACACTTAGTGGGTACCGCTGTGGTGTACTCGCGCCCTTTCCTGCACATGTTTTTCGTATGCAGATCCAGGTTCCTTTTATCAACCTCGTCCTTATTTGCAGTAGTTGCCATTTCGGAGAACTTCAAGGTACATTTGCCCGTGTCCCCAGATCCTCGGAGTCCCCCTCTATCCCCCTATGTTAATTCTTCTCTTATTTCTATAGACATTGATGTATAGAAAAGTTAGAACTTCATAGAAGCTTGTGACATACAGTGTTTCGGGTCTTGGGAGTGTCATGTATATTTCGAGAGTTGATTATTGTATATACCGAGCGACATCTCAATTGCTTATTAAAATATCTGTTACTGTTAGTTGTTAATTTTTATGTTTTTCATCTCATTTACATAAGTGTTAGGCTTACCTAGTCGTAGAGACTAGGTGCTGTCACGACGATTCACGGAGGGAGAATTTGGGTTGTGACAAGTTGGTATCAGAGCTCTAGGTTCATAGGTGTCGTGAGGCATAAGCCAATTTATTATAGTCTCGCGGATCGTTACGGAGACGTCTGTACTTATCTTCAAGAGGATATGGAACTGTTAGGAACAATCATACTTCTTTTGATTCCTTGTCGTGCGAGTTATTGGCATCAATTTCTAAAATAATTCTCTATTCTATTCTTTCTCACAGATGGTGAGGACCCGTACCAGAGGATCTGATGACCAGGCACCCGCGCCCCCTGCTAGAGCCGCCAGAGGCCGGGGTTGGGGTAGAGTACGGCCACGCGGTGCAGCCAGAGCACCTGCACGAGCTGCGACAGAGGAGCCCCCAACAGTTCCAGCTGGAGGGCAGGCACCAGAGATTCTTATTGCTGCACCAGCTCTCCAGGAGACTCTAGCCAAGTTCATGAGCATGTTCAGCACCTTAGCTCAGGCTAGATTGATTCCGTTAGCTCCCGCCACATCTCAGGCCGGGGGAGGGGCATAGACTCCTGCAGCCTGTACTCCTGAGCAGAGGGTCCAGGTTGATCAGGCCCTAGAGTTCATTCATATGCCGCTGGTAGCTCCGGTTCAGCATGATACAGGACAGCCGCTTCTGAGGTGGAGCAGCTCAGACTTGAGAGGTACAAGAAGTACCACCCATCTACCTTTAGTGGATTGGCTACAGATGATGCTCAGGGTTTTATGGATGATTGTGTTTATTGACGACATTCTGGTTTACTCCTGGACTCGGGAGAATCATGAGCAGCACCTGAGGACGGTGCTTCAGACTCTGAGAGAGAAGAGGTTGTATGCAAAATTTTTGAAGTATGAGTTTTGGCTAGACTTAGTGGAATTCTTGGGGTCATGTAGTATCGATGGATGGGATCAAGGTATATCCGAAGAAGGTGGAGGCAGTGCAGAGCTGGCCTAGATCGTCATCACCTACGGAGATCCGCAGTTTTATTGGGTTGGCGGGGTATTACCGTCATTTTATTGAGGGACTCTCATCTATTACAACACCTATGACCAGGCTGACCCAGAATGGTGCTCCGTTTAGGCAGACATAGGAGTGTGAGGAGAGCTTTCAGAAGCTCAAGATAGCTTTGACTACAGCCCCAATTTTGGTATTGCCTATAAGTTTGGGGTCCTACACTGTATATTATGATGCATTGCAGATTGCTCTTGGCACGGTGTTGATGCAAGATGGTAGGGTGATTGCCTATGTATCTAGACAGTTGAAGGTGCATGAGGAGAACTATCCTGTGCACGACCTTGAGTTAGCAGCTATCGTTTATGCACTGAAGATTTGGCGCCACTATTTGGAAGGTGTTCCTTGTGAGATTTACACTGATCATCAGAGTTTGCAGCATCTGTTCAAGCAAAATGATCTTAATTTGCATCAGCGGAGGTGGTTGGAGCTACTTAAGGATTATCATATCACCATTTTGTACCACCCGGGGAAGGCCAATGTGGTAGCCGATGCTTTGAGTCGCCGGGCGGAGAGTTTGGGGAGTTTAGCATATCTTCCAGTAGGAGAAAGACCCTTAGCATTGGATGTTCAGGCCTTAGCCAGCCAGTTTGTGAGATTGGATATTTCTGAGCCAAGTCGAGTGTTGGCTTGTGTGGTCTCTCGGTCTTCTCTTTATAATCCTATCCAGGAGCGTCAGTATGATAACCCCTACCTACTTTTCCTTAAGGACACGGTTCAGCACGGTGATGCTAAGGAGGTCACTATTAGGGATGATGGCACATTGAGGATGCAGGGCAGGCTATGTGTGCCTAATGTAGATAATTTGTGTGAGTTGATTCTTCAGGAGGCTCATAGCTCGTGGTACTCCATTCACTCGGGTGCCGCGAAGATGTATCAGGACTTGAGGCAACATTACTGGTGGAAGAGAATGAAGAAGGACATAGTGGAGTATGTGGCTCGGTGCCTAAATTGCCAGCAGGTGAAGTATGAGCATCAACGACCGGGTGGGTCGCTTCTGAAGCTAGAGATTCCGGAGTGGAAATGGGAGTGGATCACTATAGATTTTATTGTTGGGCTCCCACGGACTAAGCGGAGGTTTGATGCGGTTTGAGTGATTGTGGATAGGCTGACCAAGTCAGCTCATTTCATTCCTGTGATGACTACATATTCTTCCGAGCAACTGGCTCGAATCTACATCCGTGATATCGTTAGGCTTCATGGTGTATGAGTATCTATCATCTCTGACTGGGGTACGCAGTTTATATCACAGTTCTAGAGGGCCATACAGAATGAGTTGGGTACTCGAGTGGAGCTGAGCACCGCATTTCACCCTCAGATGGACGGACAGTCCGAGCGCACTATTCAAATATTAGAGGATATGCTCTGTGCTTATGTAATGGAGTTTGAAGGGTCGTGGGATCAGTTCTTACCACTTGCGGAGTTTACCTACAACAACAGTTATCAGTCGAGCATCTAGATTGCACCGTATGAGGCTCTGTATGGTAGGCGATGTCGGTCCCCAGGCGAGGCCAGATTAGTGGGTATAGACTTGGTCCAGGATGCTTTAGATAAGGTGAAGATGATTCGGGATCAACATCGCACAGCCCAGTCCAGACAGAAGAGTTATGCGGACCGGATGGTTTGCGATGTAGCATTCATGGTTGGAGAGCGAGTCTTGCTTCGGGTATCGCCTATGAAGGGCGTTGTGAGGTTCGGGAAGAAGGGCAAGCTGAGCCCAAGGTACATTGGTCCTTTTGAGGTGTTGAGGCATGTTGGGGAGGCTGCTTATGAGATTGCCTTGCCTCCCAGCCTTTTAGGGGTTCATCCGGTATTTCACATTTTTATGCTCCGGAAGTATCACGGTGACCCGGCTCATGTATTAGATTTCAGCTAGTCCAGTTGGACGAGGATCTATCTTATGTTGAGGAGCCAGTGGCTATTTTGGACAGACAGGTCAGAAAGCTAAGGTCAAAGGACATTGCTTCCGTGCAGGTGCAGTGGAGGGGTCAGCCGGTCGAGGAGGCTTCTTGGGAGACCGAGCAGGATATGCGCAGCTGTTATCCTCATCTTTTCACATCTTCAGGTATGTTTCTATACTCGTTTGAGGACGAGCGATTGTTTTAAGAGAGGGAGGATGTGATGACCCGGCCGGTCGTCTTGAGAGTTATAGCCCTGATCCCCTATAGACTGTTTTCCCCGTGTCCTTTTCTGCTATTTTGACTTGCAGGGTAGTTTTGTTTTGGTTTTTGGAGTGTTTTGGGACACTTAGTCCCTAAATGGAGGCTTAAGTCTTAGGATTTGGACCCTAGTGGGATTTGTGTGAAGACGACTCCTGAATGGAGTTCCGTCGGTTCCGTTAGCTCCGATAGGTGATTTTTGACTTATGGGCATGTTCGGATAGTGTTTTGGAGGTCTGTAGCTCATTTAGGCTTCAAATGGCAAAAGTCAAAGATTTGGACCGGTAGTGGAATTTTGATACCGGGGTCGGATTCCGATTTCAGAAGTTGGAATAGGTTCGTAGGGTTGAATATGACTTGTGTGCAAAATTTGTGGTTAATCGGACGTGGTTTGGTTGGTTTTGGCATCAGTTGTCAGATTTGGAAGTTTCAAGATCTTTACGATTGAATTGGGGGGCGATTCGTGATTTTAGCATTGTTTGATGTGGTTTGAGGGCTTGACTAAGTTCGTATGTTATTTTAGGATTGGTTGGTATGTTTGGTTGAGGTCTCGGGGGCCTCGGGTTGATTTCGGATGATTAACGGATCATTTTGGACTTGTGGAAGATAGCAGATTTTTTGGTGTTTTGTTGCAGACTTTTTCTTCATTGTGTTCGCGACAGAGGTCTCGCGATCGCGTAAGGCATATGAGAGGCCAGCTAAAGTTGTTCTTCGCATTCGCGAGTATGGGGACACGATCGCGAAGGTTGGTCAGGCTGTGCATCACGAACTGGTGGGCTAGGCTGCGTTCGCGAAGAGGAAGTAAAGCAGCAGAGGAATTTAAGTGTTGTTCTTCGCGAACGCGTGAGGTTGTTCGCAATCGCGTAAGTATGAGAGCCAGTGAATCACGTTCGTGTTGAGTTTTCCTCGTTCGCGTAGGGTTAAATTATGTGGCATCTTTGTGCTTCGCGATCGCGATTAAGGAATCACTGGACAGTATTAAACATTTCAAAAATGAGGGTTTGGCCATTTTAATCAAAACTTGAGTTTGGGAGCTCGGATTTGGATGAGATTTTGGGGGATTTTTAGAGACATCGATTAGGTAATGATTCTACACTCTATTTTTTTTATATCCCACTAATGTATCATTAATTTCATCTTTAATTTCGGTTTTTGGGGTTGAAATTTTGGAAAAATTGGGAGAAGTTCTTTGGCTAAGATTTCGAGTTTTGAAAGGGAATTCATGGTTGGATTTGAGTAATTTTTATATGGTTGGACTCGTGAGTGAATGGGTATTCATATTTTGTGAATTTTACCTGATTCCGAGACGTGGGCACAAGGAGGCGTTTTGGGGCGATTTCCTAATTTTTTGCTTTAGCTTAGATTTCATTGACTAGATTAGTTTCTTATAGCTATATTTATGGTATGTAATTGATTTTGGCTAGATTTAGGCCACTCGGAGCCGGATATTCTTGGAAAGAGCATTGCTACCGACTGATTTAGCTTGGTTCGAGGTAAGTGGCTTGCCTAACCTTGTGTGGGGGAAATCCCCTTAGGATTTGGTACTGATTTTACTATGTGAGCGCCGTGTACGTGAGGTGACGAGTGCGTACATGGGCTATTTGTTGAAAAACCTAATTTTTACTGAGAAATTCCCTGTTTCCACCTTAATTGAATATACTAGCATGCGTAGCTACCCTGTTAGCTTAGAATAACATGTCTACGTGCCTTATTTGCTTAACTGAACTCTTTGCAACATGCCTATTGAATTCCTGCTTCTTTCCCGACTTGTACTTAGTCTAGACTGTAGATTCTCTTGCTGTACTTGTCGTTTGTAATTGATTGCGCTGTGTATTTACTCTGGGACTACGGGACGGTATCCCGGGAGATCCCCCTGCATATTTACTTTGGGACTACGAGACGGTATCCCGGGAGATACCCCTGCATATTTACTTTTGGGACTATGGGACGGTATCTCGGGAGATCCCCTGCACATTTACTTTGAGACTACGAGGCGGTACCTCAGGAGTTCTCACTGCATATTTAATTTTGCGACTACGAGACGGTATCTCGGGAGATCCCCTATCGCTTTATTCCGTGCACTGTTATGTTATTTCACTATGCTTTCCTTTGTTGAACTTTAGTCTCTTATTATACTACTTATTCTCTTGTTTTTATTATTATATACCAGTGGGCCTGACCTGACCTCGTCACTACTCGACCGACGTTAGGCTCGGCATTTACTAGGTACCGTTGTGGTGTACTCACGCCCTTTCCTGCACATGTTTTTCGTATGCAGATCCAGGTTCCTTTTACCAGCCTCATCCTTAGTTGCAGTCGTTGCTGTTTCGGAGAATTTCAAGGTACATCTGCTCGCGCCCCCAGATCCTCGGAGTCCCCCTCTATCCCCCTATGTTGATTTTTCTCTTATTTCTATAGACACTAATGTATAGAACAGTTAGAACTTCATAGAAGCTTGTGACTTACGGTGTTCCGGGCCTTGGGAGTGTCATGTATATTTCGAGAGTTGATTATTGTATATGCCGAGCGGCATCTCAATTGCTTATTAAAATATATATTACTGTTAGTTGTTAATTTTCATGTTTTTCATCTCATTTTCGCAAGTGTTAGGCTTACCTAGTCGTAGAGACTAGGTGCCATCATGACGATTCACGGAGGGAGAATTTGGGTCGTGACAATAAGTGAGACCCTACTAGGCACGGCTTTGTAGACTCCCTAGGACACGACCTGCTTTGATACCACTTTGTCACGCCCCAAACCAACGGAGGCATGGCTGGCACCCGGTGCTGTACTGCCCCCAGCGAACCACTCTTTAACTCAGTTTTTTATTCTGTAATCGTAGGCCAACATGGCCACTATTCATAATGTATAACTATAAGTGGGCAAGCATTGTATCAATGAACCATCGTTCTTAAAACATGAATACATATGGGCCGTCAAGGTCTCTAACATACTGTACAAAATGAACCTCTGTCTACAAAGGCTCTAAGATTATTCGTCATCAAATGGGACAGGATACTGGCCTACCCATAATTCTGTAGCAAAACTTTGACACGATGACTCATAGACTCGACTGCACTCATAAGGAGGTGGAGTCTTACCGATCCTTTACTGAATGCTAACCTCGTCTACTATGAGGGCTCGTCAAACTGATTATCTATACCTGCAGTCATGAATGCATCGTCCACCACAAAAGGACGTCACTACGAATAATGTACCGAGTATATAAGGCAGAACTGAAACATAACAATAAGTCAACATTAATTAAAGACATATAAGAATCAACCTGAATTTCTGAAGTGCTACCGTATATGCATACTTATTATACTTATATATATAATGCTTCTCTTTAAGACTCTTATCCATATCGTATGATGCATGATTGCCCAACTGATCAGTGGTAACTGCCCGACCGGCCGTAGGATGGTGGTAAATGCATGACTGCCCGACCTGCCATAGCTCGGTGTTAAATGTGTAACTGCCCAGCCGGCCGTAGCTCGGTAGTAAATGTGTAACTACCCAACCGGCCGTAGCTCGGTGGTAAATGTGTAACTGCCCAACCAGCCGTAGCTCGGTGGTAAATGCATGACTGCCCGACCGGCTGTAGCTCGGTGGTAAATGATGATGCATATAATACCATTATGAACATTAACATTTTTATCATATACCTCAATAGAGACTTAGGAACGTACTTAGACATACTTGAATATAACTTTACCGGAATGAATAACATAGACATCCTTAACTGCTAAGAGTAGAACCACTTATGGGATAGCATTACGTTTATGTATCGTTATTTAGATCATGCCAAAAGAAAAGGAGGGATAGCCTTAACATACCTCAATTCCATCTTTTGATGACTACGACTAGTAAATCCTTTTGATAACATCTAACCTCGAATGCTCATACGAACTCGTTGAAGGTCATAGACGTTGGATCAAACTTGGGTTGCATTCTTGATAGCTTCACGTTAATTTACATTACTAAGAAGTAATTCCAGGTTCACTTTAAAACTTAGGAACAATATTTCGCGTGGAATAGAGTTTCTATATTTCATGGTTAGTTTTCCTAAGGTGAAATCTCAACAAAAAATTTTGTTGATGCTAAGAATGGGACGTTGCTACTATAAGAAAAGAAATATAGTGTCGTACAATGTTTGCCTTCTTAATAACATTCTTAACAAAGTGAGATAAAGGTGAAAATGTCTTTAAACATTGCCAGCACCTCCTTATCACATGAATAGTTGGCAATTTATTGCCAAATTCCTGTAATCCCACGTGGATGTTTCCCCTTTAATCATTAACAAAAAATCTCACTTAAATCAATAATTAATCAATTATCTATATAATTAAGAATTATTTCAAATTACTTAACATACTACTCACTTTTAACATACCTCATACACCTTATTATCATGGTCATGTGGTACCTTATATGGCACTAGTCCATAAATACCGGGTATTATAGCTCGGACTCTTTTTTATTCCAAATTCACAAACTTCGGCGATACTCAATTTCTTCGATTCGTTTACCCTCTGACCTTTATAACACTTACTTATCACTTGTTTGACATATCATAAATACTTATAACCTCAAAAATAGTCTTGTCCTCATCCTAAAGTACTACTATTAAAATATTACAATATTAATAAATCATGGTACCAGATAAATTCAATGCATACACTATTATTTAATTAAAATATCCATGTAAAAATACATATATTTTTTCAACTTCTAATGTTCCTAATCTCATATAAAGAGTACAAATTTTCGTACGCTTAATTCTTAAAATGGTAAAAAGATAACCTTCTTTTCTTGTGAAAAAAAAATAATTTCTATCTTTACAATAAAGAAAATCTTATAAACTTTATCATATTATGTGTATAATTTAAAGCGTGTTCGAAAGTGGTAATATTAATAACTATATAAAATCATATTTTTTCAAACTTTTTTTTTTTACAAAAATATTCCACTCAAAATACCATATCAAATGTATATAACGGTGTCAAGGTTGTTAAACTTATGGGGTCTTACAATAACATAGTCACAAATACTCTATTATCTCATGAATGGTCTTAATCTTTTCAAGCACATACGGATTACTACGACTCATCCTAATATTAAAGTACGGGATGTAACACAGAGGATTAAAAAGGACATTATTGGATATGTCTTGCAGTGGCTGAATTGTTAGCAGGTCAAGTACGAACAACAAAGATCGAGTAGTTTGCTTCGGAAGAGGGCTGAACCAGAGTGGGAGAGGTAGTGTATCATCTGGATTTTCTGGTAGGATAGACACATGCTTTGAGAAAGCTTAGTGTGATTTGGATCATGGTAGAGAAATTACTAAGTCTGTGTATTTTATTTGAGATGGTGGCTTCTATACTTGGGAAGTTTAAATGTGATGAAAAGAGTTGCTTGGGATGCAATGTAATGTGAATGCTTGATTATCATTTGGGTATGCAATATATCTTTGAGTTGTAAATGTATTGTTGAACCTTCAATTGGTATTGATGGAATGAACAGACTCTTACAGTTGGTGGACGAGTGTGGACTCTGGAGAACTAACTTATTTCATAGTGGTTATAACCATGGAAACTTTGTTGGAGAATGTCATATAAGGTTACACAGGTGGGCTATCTCCTGTGAAAGGGTTAGTAGTTGCGTGATTTCTGATGAAGTTCCTATGAAGAGTTCTACCTTTTATCCAATGGGATGCATGTACTATGATGTTGGGCTTGGATCTCTCTTGAAGATGGTGCGACTGTTGGGAGGTTGAGTGTGCATTTGGGACTGATAATTCGGGCTATGCTATGATTTGTGCAGCATGACCTTATGAGGAATTCAGCTAGGTAACAATATGGGATCGTGGTAACTGAGAAGAAGAAGTCAGTGTGGGTTCTTGGTTTATGTGATTGTGGCTTAAAGCCAAGTAGGGGAGCCTACCGTTGATGACTGGGTCATGTGTTCATATGTCTTTGTAGTTTCTTGGATTCGGTATATTGGTGGATTAGTTATGACTGAGAAAGAGAGCATAAAAGGTAATTCGATCAAGGAATCTGATGGATGTGTACTACATTCGCCTTATCGATTCATGTGAGAATTGTGAGGATGACTCAGATTTTATACTTCCATGTGAACGTGATGTACAAAGGAAAGGATTCATTTGGTTGCTTCTTTGGAGTATTCATGTGCCAGTGGGGCACTATGTTTGGTTATGTAATTGGCATATGCTTATAGTGGGTGACTCTTAATAACGGTTCTAGTAGGTTCAAGATTCAAGGGAGATGCCTAAGGATTTTTGGGTTCATTGAGAGACCGAGGAATGGGTTTTTATATTGGAATGTGAAAGATGCTCAGAGTATTTCTATGTTTCTATCGGGTCTGCAATGCAGTTTTAGGAAGATGGAAGAAACAATTTCAGATTTGTAGGATGTATCTTCAGAACGATAGTATCAATTGGAGGTACTATTGAGTTTATTAGAGGGTGTAAAATAGCTTATGCATATTGAGACGATGTGGTCTTGTGATTTGGGGTCACTTGGGATGAGTGTTGATTGAAATCCATTGTGTGCCGGGGAGAGAAGTGTTATTTTGAAAGCAAATCAAGAGGAAATATGAAGAAGTTAGGTTAGTTCAGCAGTGGCCTGGATCAACAAGGTAAGGAAAATGATTGGTTCCTTGCGGTATGATAAGGCCATACAAGTGTTTCGTGGCTATGCTGGTGGATGGGCAGTCTCCGTAATTTTGTTGATTTAGAGATATTTAATTCTGATGGTTTTATTATTTGAAAATGGGTCCCGGAAGATTTTTGGTGGTTTAGACTATGACTTGAGGCTTGTGTCTTTTGCAGTTATGGGAAGCTGGTTTCCTGTTGCGATTTTTTTCTCAAAGGAGTTTTCTAGCCGATGAAGTGTTTATTCTACTAGTGGCTCAAGATTTTGATGGGATTCTAGTACTCTCGCATAACAGTAGGATTGATGCACTGAGTTGGGTGAAAATTGGGATGGAAGGGTCAAGGTTGCGATTTAGCTTTGATTGGGATGTCACGAGCTTGAAGTAGATTTACGATGTTCATGGTATACTGACGCTATATCAGTGCCACCTAGGAATAGTCTGTTTTGCGGAAGAAGCATTGTATATCGATTTGCGGATGCTTGACAAGCATTACATAAATCACATGGTCGGTGGCCATTGATGCTAAGATTTTCTTACTTGGTGCGGAAGGTTGTGGGAGTATCTCCCATGGGATAATTGTGTAGGTGTGACTTGGTGTTTAGCTAGGTGAGAGAGATTGAGGTCAGGTATGGAGATTCTGATATTGTCGCATATTAGAGAATTTATGTCTGAGAGACGTACTATTCCTTTGGTTGGGGACTGTGGAAGTTTGTTATGGATTTGACAGTTGATCATATGTGTCACAAATAGGGTTATTGTGGATCTTTGGAAGGTTATTGGCCTATTCTGGGATGATTGGAATCCGTTTAGAGGCACATTGGTAGGCCTAAAATGAAAGTATATATTGTACATCGGACCGGATATGTTTAATCATCACAACATTTATGTATGGATGAGCCTTCGGGCATGTTGGATGTTGTTCCTGTTATCATCTATTTCATGTGTTACTTTTATGCTATGTGGGTTATGAGGCAGCTTGATTATTCACACACGTGTTGTGGTCCTGTGTAGTCTTGTGGTGATATATGGGCGAGATGACTCTCGAGATGCTGATTTGTTTATTGCACCTTAGTCGTGCTTGGGCCTTTGTAGCGCATGGTGATATTCGTCTCCCTAGATTGATGTTTATGTTGGCATGATTGTAGTTGATATACATTTGTCCAGTGAGTATGATAGGTATTCCCATGTAGATTCTTATGTGTGGATCGGGTGGCATGTCGCCATGGATATGATGTGTGAATCGGGTTGCACGTCGCAACGGTATCATGTATGGATCGGGTTACACGCCGCAATCATGGGATGTTGTGTATGATTCCTTATACTATTTTATGTGTTTTTCTTCTCCTATGTGGGATAGATTCATAGCAATTCATTCGGTGGTTATATCTGTCATGCGTGCGGGATAGTTCTATACATGGGTTTCCTTTTCTTATTGGTCATCTTCGAGTTGTGGCTTTTGGCGCATGGGTGGCGTCGTATGAGATTTTAGATGGTTTTGATGTGGCTTGTTGAATGAACTACTTGTATTATGTGAGACGAGGTTGTTGGGCCTAGAATCGGTGTAATCAGATGGGTATAATGTATGTTGGAGAAGGAACATCACAAATCAGTTTAGAATGCGGCAATGGTTCTTGTTGAGGGGAGGAACTGTAAGGCCCCGTAAAATTTCTCAAAGGAATTTAAGGTTTCGTGGTGCTGAGGTAGGCTAATGGGTTTGAGGATTGCAGAAAACGATCCACGGTATGAACCTCTTGAGTAAAAGAATGCACTAAAGTGTTGATGGGAATTTTTAGCAGAAGAAGGCGATTATGAGGACAATTTCGCGACCACATAACTGTTCCGCAGACCGCATAAGCATTGCAGAGTGGAACAGAAAATGGAAAAATTTTGAAAATAATTCTGTTGGCCGCATAATGGTTCTGCTGGCCGCAAAATCATTCTGCTGGACGCAGAACCGTTCTTCTAGCCGCATAATCATTATGCTGGCCGCATAAAAATTCTTGCTGCCTACATATCCATTCAACTGGCCACATAATCGATTATGCTTCCCACATAACGATTCTGCTGCCCACATAACGATTCTGCTACCACATAATTGACTACAGGGGTCATTTTTGGAAATTTTATTATCCGACCCTATATTGATATAAGGCCTTAGAGGGTCATTTTGAAGGCACAAATCTGATATTTTTAGAGAGAAGTGAGAGTCTTCTAGAGAGAGAGAAGGAAACCCTAGGCTAATTGTTCATCAATCCTTGCTCAAAACTTGGAGAAATCACAAGGAAAACTCACAAGGTCTTCATCTAAGAGGTAAGGTTCTAACCCTAGTCTTCAATTTTGAATTTGGGCAGAAGATAGGAGATTGGGAGTGTGATTCTTGGGTACGAGAGTTGTTATTTATGCATGCATGTAAACATAAGGATGGTGGGAATGTAATTGAGCTAATATGAGTAAACTCTTGGTATTGAATGTGTTAGGGAGTGAAAGAAATCTTGTAGAAGAACCTTGTGGTTAAACTTGCACACCAAGTGTTTGATAAAATGCCCAAATGAGCCGAAACCATGAATATCTTTCTAATTTGTGTTCAATTCTATTATGTCTCAAAATAGATTGGGATTTCTAGGATTTCCAGAACATTGTAGTAACTTAAGGAAGGCTCAAGCAAGGTATGTTGGCTAAACTACTCTCTTAGAATTGAATTCCATGATGTTCCCGTAAGTTTCAAGTATAGTTGGCTCAAGTTCCTTATTCCCATGTTCTGTATTGTTCCCAATAAATTCGATTGTCCCGAGTAAGCAAAGTGTCGAGAATTATGTATTCAAAATATTTTCTGAATGTTCCTTTCACATGTTATGGCTTTGAGTCGTGTTTCAAATAAAAGTCCATTATGGTTAACTTGGAAAGAATACTCCATGTGTCTAAAATTCCTATTGCTCATATGTGTACTTAAGGACTTGATTTTGAATGCTCATATTGTTGATAATATATAAAGATGCTTGAAAGTGAAAGAAGTGAGGTGGAGATATAAAGTGTGGCCACCGTTTCAAGAATGAAAATTATACTCGTGGCCAATGGTGCCAATTAAATGAAATGATGTGAGAAAGGTTAAGAAATGGCCTTGATTCAACTGTTCCAAATTGACTTCGAAAATAGATTTGCCTAGAAGCTTATTTACTCAAGTCGTGCCCAAATATGGTTGTTTCAACTAATGCTATGCTTTGTAAGATTTTCCAACGTGTTTTGAGCTCTTATATATTCATGAGTTGAATTTGTGTATTGCCCTTTTGGGGAAAGGTATTTCAAGAATAAATGATGTGTAACTCCATTTCTTGGAATGAAATCCATTATTTTTTTAAAGTCTTCATTACCAATGAACTTAAAGTTGTGATTTCGGAGTATTCTATTTGTTGATATTTATGATGATGATCCATGAAAGGAAAGAAATTAAAGTGTGGAATATGAAATACGACCATTGTGCCATGAATGATGAATCATATGTATGGACAAGAGAGACAATAAAATAATGATGTTGTAAGTGGTTGAAAGTGCCAATGAGGCTATAAATGGTGTGAAAGATTATGAGGTAAATGCAATTCTATTTCTGTTTCCCTTGTATAAAAATAAAAAAAATGTTTTTTTTCAGAAAGATCGTTATTCACGGAGGAAGGGTAGGTTGACATAACCTAGCCCCAGAATACACCTCCACCCGCATACATTGGGGTGAGGCGACATGGGCGCTTTGTGTACGGATTGTGATTGTGAATACACCTCCACCCGCACACATTAGGGTGAAGCGGCAGGGCCGCTTTGTGTAGAGTTCATGGTATTGTGATTACACCTCCACCCGCACACATTGGGGTAAGGAGACATGGCCACTTTGTGTAGAGTTCATGGTATTGTAATTACACCTCCACCCGTATACATTGGGGTGAGGTGGCAAGGCCGCTTTGTGTAGAGTTAATGGTATTGTGATTACACCTCCACCCGTATACAATGGGGTGAGGTGGCAGGGCCGCTTTGTGTAGAGTTGTGGTATTGTGATTATACCTCCACCCGCATACATTGGGGTGAGGCGACATGGCTGCTTTGTGTAGAGTTTATGGTATTGTGGTTGCACCTACGCCCTCATACATTAGGGTGAGATGGCAGGGCCGCTCTATGTGAAGATGGTTATAGAGGATCCCCGACTTAAAATTTATAAATATTGGAAACTCTTGATAAATTTCCTTTGACTTTAACGGCTATCTAAGCCCTTTATTTGTTACCATAATTCATCATATCCATGTTGTATTTACAAGTCCTTCCATTTGTGTTTTGTTTTCATACTAGTACTATTCCATATGTACTAATGTCCCTTTTGCTGGGGGCACTGTATCTTCAATGGATGCAGGTGGTTCATCAATGTGCAGCTTTGGTCCCCGTTAGCACTCACTCTCTATTTAGTAGGTTTTGGTGAGCCCTACTCTGTTCTGGGCCTTGTGTCATTTGACGTTGTAGTTTGAGCTTTGAGGTGTAGCCGGGGCCTTGTCGCCGACACTTCCATTCTCCTCTTCTATTGTATTTAGAGGCTCCGTGGATAGGTTGTGGGTGGTTTTTGATGTTGGGTAATGAACTAGAAGTGTTGGTATGTGGCGAACATGTTTTTCATCATATCTATAAACTTGTAAAATTTTGGAAGTCGTAAATGAATATCCTTTAGTAATGGAAAAAGAATGTGGAACACTTGAATCTTCTCATGTCTATTACTTGTACTAATTCTTATATTGTTAATGGTCAAGGTTGTGTAGAAAGCATCTTGCAGGCTTGCTTGATATAGGTATCTCGGTTGAGTGCCGGTCGCGCTCCTCGAGGTCGGGGAGTGGCAAACTTGGTATCAGAGCCTAAGGTTTAAAGTGTCCTAGGATATCTCGGAGATGTGTCTAGTAGAGTCCTTCTTATCAGTGTGTTGTCGACCACATCTATAATTAGGAGGCTACTTGGACATTTAGGAATGTCTCCCTTCTTTGATACTCCAGATCATGTGATAAAGCTCAAGATAGGAAGCTAAGTTCTTCGGCATGTCTAATTTTCCAGATGAGTAAACCACAAATTCGAGGAAGTGAGGAGGGATTGAAAGAACTAGTTACTAAGGGAAGTGTTATTGTCCCTATTAATGTTACCGTGCCACAAGGTCATGTGGTGAGAGCACGTAAGAAACGAAAGAGGGCTTTTTGTACCTATAAGACAGAATGTTTGATTTGTACTATTGAAATATGTTATGGTTGTGGAAAGAAGGGGCACAAGAAGAACAAATGCCCTAGGTTGGGTACACATATCACGGTCTGCCCGATATGCCGGAAGGAACATTTGGCGCTGTGTTGTTTGTATGCTTAGGAGAGTGTTAGGAGTGGCTGGCTTGGACAATTCCAAAAGCCCATACAGCGAGATGGTACAGAGATTGTTAATCCCGTCACGGAGACTTGGAGGAAGGATAAGGGGGATGCTTATGATGTATGTAAAAAGGGTAAATATCAGGTCAATGGGGCGAGTCAGTTTAGTAAACCTCATCCTCGTTGTGTGAAGTGTCGGAGATGTCATTCGGGGGTACGTCACTATGGTACTAATATATGTTATGGATGTGGAGTCGAGGGGCATCAGTTAAGGCACTGCCTCTTCAAACTAAAGTTACCAAGTAAGTCACTCCTTAGTACATCATTCTAAACACCATATAATTTTCCTTGCTGTATATGTACATCCATATAAAGTGCCTCCATAAACATGGTCTTAACAAGACGCTGAATCACAAAACATTGCATGTACTTACGTTTTGAACGAGACGCATTATTCGAGAAGCCTCTTTATCACAAATTCTCTTATTTACAACCTCTTGTGGGATTGAGCTCTATAATTATGTCCTTGAATTGAGTTACAACTCTAGGATAATTTTTACCACTTGCTTCCCTAAATTCTCAATAAGGGATTATACTTGATGAATTTCTTATAGATCCTTTTTATTCAGATGGATAACATCTGCTCACTGGTGACTGGTACTTATGCATGCACCGTCGTAAATTTTACCTACGTAGTAACATATCTAATGTAAGACAGCTTAGTGCTGAGATCCTTCTTGAGCCACTCTTTCTCTCTTCGGTGTACGTGGATCCTATGGTTTGAACACTCACTCTACTCCTTTGTGAATATTATCATGAAACCTTTTCACTGTCTAGTAACATGAGAGCATATCCGAGCACCTATCATATGTGTGCATGTCAATTGAAAGGGGTCACTTGTCCGCATAAAGTTCCTCTGAAACTTGGAATCCTTACAAATTCATCGTAGGAATATCTATTGTTCGCCCATTTCAGTATGACTTTCATGTTCACCTAGTTCATGCCTCAGTGAGTAACTCACTTTGTTCCTGGTATTGTAGTTGCCCATGAAGTGGCCTGTTATTATAGCATGAGAGTTATTATGGCAGAAACATGTCTAGCTCATAGTAAAGTGTTCATTCTCTCTAACCAAAACATGGTTTCATCCTAATGTTAATATGTCCTAGCTACATGGTTTCACTCGTGTGTGGTTGAAAGTTAAATAGCCTTACCGCGACCTTTCCCTCCCAACTTTAGGTGGATGTTTAAAAATTCTAGCACATATCATGAGCATATTTATTTGAAAGACAAGTTCATCGTATCTCTAGTCCTCTCATAAAGGATCAACTATCGGGAAAGGGTTAAGCTGTCAAAATGATAATAATCTCTCAAGTGTTCAATCTCTGATTCAACCTTGTGAGCTTGTGGCATAGATTCCTTGTGTCAAATACTGTTAAGAGCCTAACGCAACTTCATGTATCTCGAAACTCCATTATTCCTCTTTGTATTAAATCTATGGGGGTTTAAGTTTCAAATATGTCAAAAAAGAAGAAGCATCATTTTATGATAATAGGTATTGGGTAGAAACTTTATGGTCATATTCATGCTAGCACATCTTAGAATAATTGATGAAGGGCCGCCAAAGGATTAATTTGAGTGTTTGGCGTAGAGATTTAGAGTTGAAGAAAGTGAACGTGCTATTCTCAAGATTTTCTCCATGAATATATTAGGTGAATTGTTAAGGAAGGTATAGTAGGTGTAGTTCACATTAGGTCTTATGGAACCCTGAAGGAAATAGGCCAAACTATGAGTATGCTGTTTTCACATCATTGTTCTCCATGTACCCGGTGTTTCATGTGTCTATGTCTACGAAGGTAGTAGGAAATCCTTTGTCAGTCGTGCCGGTGGAAGCTATTGAAGGTAAAGTTAATGGGTAATTGACTTATGAGAGGTACCTAATTGTCATCCTTGTTAGACAAGTCCAGGAGTTGAGATTGCCTTCGTCAAGTGCTATGGTAGAGTCTATGAGTCGAGAAGGTCACCTTGGAGGCCGAAAGTATTGTGGAAAGAAAATATTTTCACTTTTTTGTATAGCAAATGGTTGTAATTCGAATGGCACTTTCTATGTGTTACGATTTTAAAAACAAAATGTGCAATTCATGTCCAGATTCCACTTCTTTTAATGTATTTCCCTTAGTGTTGAGATTAGTGTTGTTGATATATATTGTGATGCTTTGATGATTTATGGATGTATTGTTAGGGTGGTTTTGGTGATTCTTTGGCAGGTGGATAGGCCCAATTACAGGGGAAACTTTGCCGAAATATTTGAGAAATTTGATGGTTAGTCAAAATTTGGGAGTTTGAGTTGTTTGAGAAAAGAGATAAGTTATGTTAAGTGTTTGGGGCGGACTCTAGTTCTCATTCGAGGATGAATGATCCTAAGCGGGGGAGAATGTAAGGCCCCATAAAATTTCGCCAAAGAATTTAAGGTTTCGTGGTGCAGAGGTAGGCTAATGGGTTTGAGGATTGTAGAAAATGTGCCACAGTACGAACTTTTTGGGTTGAAGAATGCACTGAAGTATTGATGGGAATTTTTGGCAGAAGAAGGCGATTCTGCGGTTTCGCGATCGCAGAACTTTTGCGCGAACCGAATAAGCATTGAAGAGTGGAACAGAAAATGGGCAAATTTTGAAAAACAATTCTGCTGACTGCAAAACCATTTTTTTGGCAGCATAATCATTATGCTGGCTGCATAAAAATTCTGCTGCCCGCATATCCATTCTGCTGCCCACATAACGGTTCTACTACCATATAATTGCACCACATAATTGACTTCGGGTGTCATTTTTGGAAATTTTCTTATCCGACCCTATTTTGATATAAGGCCTTAGGGGGTCATTTTGAAGGCAATAATCTGATATTTCTAGAGAGAGGTGAGAGTATTCTAGAGAGAGGAGGAAACCCTAGGCTAATTGTTCATCAATCCGTGCTCAAGACTTGGAGAATTCATAAGGAAAACTTACAAGGTCTCCATCTAAGAGGTAAGGTTCTAACCCTAGTCTTCAATTTTGAGTTTGGGCAGAAGATGGGTGTTACACACCATATTTTTGTACGTGAAAGTACGCCATAAATAAATTGATGAAAGCTCGAAAATGAGATGTTACATCCCGCATTTTTGTACGTTAAAATTTCGTTATAAGTTAATTGACGTGCATTCGGGAATGAGGTTATTTTAAAATTGTAAGAATTATGCTATTTCAAGAATGTGATGAGTAAATTCGTGAAAGAGAAAGGGTAAGCAAATCGAATAAAAGGAATTTCGTCAAAGTTTGACATTTTGGGATAAAATATGATCTGAGCAATAATACTTGGTATTTTTGTACTAGTGCCATACAAGGTACTACATGACCATGATAGTAAGGTGTACAATGTATGTTAAAAGTGAGTAGCATTTTAATTAAGTTGAGATAATTATTAATTATGTGGATAATTGGTTAATTATTGGTTAATGGGGGATTAATTAGTTAAATAAGATAATACTAATGAACTAAGTCTTTAAAGATAAGTAAGGAAAAGGAACGTGGCAGCAAGCCACTTTCAAAATAAGTGACTCTTAGCTACTTTTGATTAGGTGGCAACCTAATTGATAGTTAAAAGACACTTAATTCCTTAGAATTTGTATATAAAAGTACTATAATCAAAAACGTTAGAAATTCTTACAAGCTGGTCTCATAAGACATTCCAAGTTTGACTTTCTTCTAATTCAAACTGAAGACATTTCCAAACTAGACGCTAGAACTCCATCCAACAAGCTTTCAACAAAATTCTTGCAACAAAACAATTCCGACGAAATTTCTTAGCAGATTAGCAACGCGAGATTTTGTGATTCTAAGAGAGTGCGGTGCAACCTTTTCCAAGAATATCATACGAATTTTCCCTACTCCAGGTATGTTAAGGCTATCCCTTCTTTCTTTTTGGCATGGCCCAATTGATACTGAAAGAAACGAGCAAACACACAATTTTCATAAACGACTCTATTCATAGAAATATTAGGGGTGTCTATATTCTTAATTCCCCATGTGAATTATTATTATATCTTCTGTTCATGGGTCTCAGAAAAATACGTATTTGATAAAATTTATCCGACAAACATATTATTTTTATGACCTTCCGAGAAAATCTTATTAACGTATTTCTTAAGGCATATTATTTTTATGACATTCCGAGAAAATATTATTAACGTATTTCTTATGCATTTCATGCATTTATACATATACAGTGACCCATGACCAGATGGCGTTATATACGCGTATATATGTATATTATATATATATGGGATACGGGAAAAGGTTATTGCATTATATACGCACCACCACCTGATCAGCTGGTATACGTTGATGATTTGCCCATAGTGGCCAAGATGATATGATGTGGTGCCCTCAGAGGCTTGATGATGTTATGAACGCATATACTAATGCATGGTATGGTATTTATACGCATATGTATGCCATTATAATAATGAAATGATTCACAGAGCTATGCAGACGTACATGTCGAGTCTTTTACTCCATGTTTCTCTCATGTCTATTATTTACTGATTTTCATTCCTTACATACTCGGTACATTATTTGTATTGACGTCCCTTTTTCTTGGGGATGCTGCATTTCATGCCCGCAGGTCTCGATAGACTGGTCGAGAGTCCTCCAAGTAGGCGATCAGCTCAGCAGAAGATATCGGTGCACTCCATTTGCTCCGAAATTGCTTGTTTGGTCAGTATGATTTAGATGTGTATGGTTTGGTATGGCGGGGATCTGTCCCAACCTTTATGATAATTATGTACTCTTAGAGGCTTGTAGATATATGTCGTGTACGTGAAAGATTGTACGTCCTTGTCGGCCTATGTTTTGAGTTTATAAATGATCATGTTTGCCTATTAGGCCCGTATGTCACGTGTATATGATGAAGTAATAAAAAAGATACGTTATGTTGGTACTCGGTTGAGTAAGGTACCGGGTTCCCATTGCGGCCCATCGGTTTGGGTCGTGACAAAAGTGGTATCAGAGCAGTTCTGTCCTAGGGAGTCTACAAGTCGTATCTAGTAGAGTCTTATTTATGGGTGTGTTGTGCACCACACTCATAAGCAGGAGGCTACAAGGCATTTAGTACTGTCACTCTTTCTTCTTACTCTAGATCGTGTGGTAGGGCTCAGTTGTAAGAACTCAATTTCCTAAACTCTATCTTATTGATAAGACGATGATGCCTTTATCTAGAGAGACGGTTGGTAAGAGATGTGGCTGTGGAAGAGCTGAGTCAGAAAAACTCAATTTTTGCATCATGCTTATGATGGATAAATATGAGGTATTCAACAGATCATATGTGTACTAAGATATGTAAGCTTCTTTATAAGTATCCTTAAGACAATAATGTCTATCCACTCTTACGGTAAAAATAATAATAAGAGAATCAGAAGGTAGACACAAGTTTCAGTAAGTAAAAGAAGCAAGATGAAAAATGGTATGAGGTACCCAGTTAATAAAGGTTAATAGTATTTACAATTCAAGCAGAGAAATATAAGCATTCTGAGTTACTTTCAACAGTAACGGAGATATATACAATTGATCACACCCATTTCAGTTATGCCCTATGGGGGTTAGAGTAACCCAAAATGGTGAATGGATTATTTATGCTAGTTGACATTTCCAAAGGATATTACAATGTGGTAATGGATCTCCTTGTGAGACACCCAGATGGTGCACTCTAAAATAGTACAGCTATATATGAGTACTACAAAGATAAGCACTAGAAGCCTTGAAAGGATAAATATTACCTTAGTGTGGCTCCCATCCCTAGTAGAACGGGAATGTTAGGCAACCTGAAGAGCTAAGGGATGGAGCAAGGGGAGCTAAAAGCAAAAGAATATCTCGTTGGAGTTTTCAGAATAAAGTGATAGACATAAATGTTAGCAGGAAAATAAGAAGAGAATTAATGAAGCATTATGAGTACTATGTGATACATGGATGACAACGATAGATCAAAAAGATGACTGTATTACAGAGTCTATAGTCAAGTAAAAGAAAAGACGAGAGGTGACAGGCCTTGAGACAACAAAAGAGTATAGGCCATAAAGTCACATCCTCATTTTGAGAAATAAGTTCATAACTCTAACGCGACTACCAGAAGGAAAAGTTAGACCCCAGAATAATAGAAATCAGTATAGGCTGCTGAACAAGATAAACTAAACATGAATTAGGGACCGAGTGAATTGATAATGGTCGGTATCATGATGATTTCAGATTGCGTTCTGATAATAATAAAATGGATAACAGAAGAGGATTCATGAGAAATTCAGAGAAAGGTCATTCAGGAAGGCGCTTCCCTAAAGCAAGCAATGTGAGCAAAGTTAAGCTTAAGGGACTATTTGTGCCAGTTATACTAGGTGTCATCCTCGTGAGTAAGGAACTTTGTTATCCTTGGTACAGAAGGATTACCGCAAGGCAGGTAAGGGTCATCGATGATGTGAAAGGACGCCAAAGATGAAGAGGTAAAACATCTATAGGCATCGTAGCTCTAAATATAAGTACTCCTCTAAAAGGGGGGAATATGGAGTGATGTGGCATTAAGTCAGAATTAAGTGGTTTTAGTAACTACGGAATGGTAAAGGGAGAATGCGATAAAAATGAGAAAGGGATGAGATTGCACTCATTTAAATCCTACAGACATGCAACGATTCCATGACATTATGCAAAGATGATGTCAAGGAGAGGAAATTAGAATTCCTGCCCGAGATGTTATTAATAGATAAGGAGCCAGTGCGAGACGTAAGTTAAGACAAAGGAAATAACCCAAGAAATATTACGCGGAATATTAATATGGGAATGGACCAACGAGTAGTTAGTAGTTGATTCAGGAAAAGTCTATTTATGGCTAGACAAGAGGCTATAGACAAATCAACAGATCGTGCAAGATAAACATAGTGAACCCCAACATGGGAATTCAATCTCGCAGATAAGACATCATGACCCTTGGAAAATATTCAGACAAGAGTTGGGGTAGTTAAAGGTACCCTATGAATGTTATGAAAATAAAATATAGTCTCACTGGGAATACAGTCAAAACTTTAGTTCAGGAGTAACCCTACAAGCACAAGAGCGTGGAAATAAGTAACTACAGATAATTATAGGCAAGGAAGAACATCAAAAATTCCATCAAGTACACGATGTAATAAGCTCGCAGCTTTATAAGGGTCAGAAGGTCTTACCTAAGTACTACAACGAAAGACTAGCTGGGGAAATAAGGAAGAAGTCTTCAAGCTAAGCACAGTGACCTAAAGAGGAAATGGTCATGTAAAAAAAAAAAAAACACTCTCACTACAACATTGTATACACTCCATGCATGTGTGGGAACTAAGATAAGCTAAGTATGCATGCAACAAGTGGAAAAACGGCCAGGAAAAGTAATTTCTTACATTTAAATAAAGTTGAGAAGGAACGAAAGGAATTATTCTATCAGTGATCCATTGTGAGTTACGTTATGAATTCACTTTAGATTTCGGAGTATTATCCATGCAACATATATGTTGACAATCATACAGTTGTAGAAGACTCTGGTATAAGTTAAAAGAAAGAATTGAGTCCAGGTCATAGATAAGGGATTGAATTGTTAGATGATAGTAGCATGGATATTCCGTAGCGGCTATGAAAGACTAAAGTAATAACTAATACCAGGAGCCGCAGATCACAAGATAGCTTAAGCCTACATGAAGGATGATCAGAAGGAAGAGGAAACTAAAGAGTTACATCAACGAAACAAATCAGGAGTATGATTATTGGACCTAGAAAATTTTAGACATCATGATTGAGAACATTGCAAAATAACTCTTAATATTAGAGGTACAAAAGAGATAGTACAGTAGCCATATCCTATAATGGCTCTACGATAAAGCCAGTTAGAAAAAGTACTAGCCACATAAGAAGTCAGGATGAAGCTCCCACCGGGTTGTGTATGCACCAGAGTTGCAAATATTATAATAGATCTTTAAGTTATGGACGTGAATTATACATATGTGGAAGGGAGGTCATGAAAGAGATAGAAGATACAATACAAGATTTTAAAATAGTAAGGTAAAGGTGAATAACATACGAGATAATAAAATGCAGAAGGTTATGAATAGTCCATACCTCGGATAGAGGGCTAGAAACGTTGGGATTCAATATCCAGGAATGATAGAGACGTCATTGGTGGCAGATCTTCCAGCCTATGGTTTCTAAGTATCGAGAGGCCTAGTCAAAAGAATAAAGAAGAGTTAGAGACGATGTGATGTATCGCTTGATGTTCCAGAATAACACAAGCAAATTTATGTTTGCAAGCAAGTTGAATGAAAGTTATGAGTAACATAAATAGATATATGTAGGTCACAAGCTAAAGTATTGTAAAGTGACAAGGTTTTAGGAAGACAGGAGTAAGGATAAGAATAGGCAAGTGAGAAGGTGACGAGAAAGGATATGTCCTCAGGATTAATCCCATGAGAACAAGAATTATAAAAATCTCAGTATAGCCTGAATATACTCAAAGGAGTCTAAGACTAGTAGCATTTAGAAGGGATGGAATACTGCCCTGGTAGTAGAATGAAGGTGTAATTGTGATAGATGAAGGATGACGCGTGGGCCTTCGATTATCCACGTAAGGTAAATCACATTGGGATGCTATGAAATACGATTATGGAAATATAGCATTGTATTGCCCCCAGGTGGATAAGGAAAATCACTTCAAATGATCCTCAATGCAACGTGAGCCCTAGTGATTACGTAAGAGGTTTCAAGTTATCAGTGGTAGAGTGTAGATCAATATTGAGGTGAATCAACAATGGATGAATAAGGGTTACAAAATATGAGATGAAAGTAGGCCATTATTCTTTAGATGAACAGTAATGAGGAAGCATTAAAGGACTTAGATTTATACATAGATGATAAGCAGCAAAATAGTAACCTGGAGTTTGGTAGCAGACCTCAGTAACGATAAATCGAAGTAAGAGTTATGGTATAGTATGACCTACCTAGATGCAGTAAAGTCATACGAATGGATAACCGGGTCAATAAAATAAGATATAACAATATTTGTAAGTTCAACAAAGTATCGAGCAAAGAACTTCATTGTACTTATAGATGCCCAGAGGGACATCTTATTAAGCTCTATATATTTTCACAAAATGAGACCTAGGGATTGGCTAAAGGCTGGAGGAAAAAGGAGAGAAGAGTCGCATAGGCTCACTTACAAAGTCAGAGTCGTACATGCTGCAGGATAAAAGATATCAACAGTTACAAGATTGGAATGATTCCGACCACGAGTCATGGTGTGAGAAAGAGGCCAAAAGGGGGGAATGCCCTGGCATTTGTGATTCATTCACAGAATAGTTGCCTAGATGGCAAGAGGAGTACTAAAGTATTCGCAAGAGCTATGGGTTATGAGAATGATAAGTGCATCAGTCAACATTCGAGGACGAATGTTCCAAGGGGGGGAATGATGTTACACCCCATATTTTCGTACGTGAAAGTACACCATAAATAAATTGATGAAAGCTCGGAAATGAGATGTTACATCCCGCATTTTTGTACGCTAACATTTTGTCGTAAGTTAATCGACGTGAATTCAAAAATGAGGTTATTTTGAAATTATAAGCATTGTGCTATTTCAAACACATGATGAGTGAATTCGTGAGGGAGAAAGGGTAAGCAAATCGAAGAAAAGGAATTTCGTCAAAGTTTGACATTTTGGGATAAAATACGATCTGAGCCATAATACCCGGTATTTCTGGACTATTACCATACAAGGTACTACATGACCATGATAGTAAGGTGTACAAGGTATGTTAAAAGTGAGTAGTATTTTGATTAAGTTGAGATAATTCTTAATTATGTAGATAATTGGTTAATTATTGGTTAATGGAGGATTAATTAGTTAAATAAGATAATACTAATTAACTAAGTCTTTAAAGATAAGCAAGGAAAAGGAACGTGGCAGCAAGCCACTTTAAAAATAAGTGACTCTTAGCCACTTTTGATTAGGTAGCAACCTAATTGATAGTTAAAAGACACTTAATTCCTTAGAATGTGTATACAAAAGTAATATAATCAAAAACGTTAGAAATTCTTACAAGTTGGTCTTGTAAGACATTCCAAGTTTGATTTCCTTCTAATTCAAACTCAAGACATTTCCAAACCAGACGCTAGAACTCCATCCGACAAGCTTTCAACAAAATTCTTGCAACAAAATAATTCCGACGAAATTTCTTAGCACATTAGCAACGCGAGATTTTGTGATTCTAAGAGAGTGCGGTGTAACCTTTTTCAAGAATATCATACGAATTTTTCCCTACTCCAGGTATGTTAAGGCTATCCCTTCTTTCTTTTTGGCATGACCCAAATGATACTGAAAGAAACGAGCAAACGCACAGTATCCATAAACGACTATATTCATAGAAATATTAGGGGTGACTATATTCTTGATTCCCCATGTGAATTATTATTATATCTTCTATTCATGGGTCTCAGAAAAATATGTATTTGATAAAATTTATCCGACAAATATATTATTTTTATGACATTCCGAGAAAATCTTATTAACGTATTTCTTAAGGCATATTATTTTTATGACATTCCTAGAAAATATTATTAACGTATTTCTTATGTATTTCATGCATTTATACATATACATTGACCCATGACCAGATGGTGTTATATACGCGTATATATGTATATTATATGTATATGGGATATGGGAAAAGATTATGGCGTTATATACGTACCACCACCTAATCAGCTGGTATACGTTGATGATTTGCCCACAGTGGCCAAGATGATATGATGGGTGCCCTCAAAGGCTTGATGATGTTATGAACGCATATACCAATGCATGATATGACATTTATACGCATATGCATGCCATTGTAAAAATGAAAGGATTCACAGAGCTATGCATACGCACATGTCGAGTCTTTACTCCATGTTTCTCTAATGTCTATTATTTACTGATTTTTATTCCTTACATACTCGGTACATTATTGGTACTGACGTCCCTTTTGCCAGGGGACGCTGCATTTCATGCCTGTAGGTCTCGATAGAAAGGTCAAGAGTCCTCCAAGTAGGCGATCAGCTCAGCCGAAGATATTGGTGCACTCCATTTGCTCCGGAGTTGCTTGTTTGGTCAGTATGATTTAGATGTGTATGGTTTGGTAAGGCGGGGCTCTGTCCCGACCTTTATGATAATTATGTACTCTTAAAGGCTTGTAGACATATGTCGTATACGTGAAAGATTGTATGGCCTTGTCGGCCTATGTTTTGAGTTTATAAATGATCATGTTGGCCTATTAGGCCCGTATGTCACATATATATGATGAAGTAATAAGAAAGATACGTTACGTTGGTACTTGGTTGAGTAAGGTACCGGGTGCCCATCGCGGCCCATCGATTTGGGTCTTGACAATGGGATATTGGGAGTGTGATTCTTGGGTATGAGAGTTGTTATTTATATATGCATGTAAGTATAAGGATGGTGGGAAGATAATTGAGCTAATATGAGTAAACTCTTGGTATTGAATGGGTTATGGAGTGAAGAAAATCTTGTATAAGAATCTTGTGGTCAAATTTACACACCTAGTATTTGATAAAATGCCCAAATGAGCTGAAACCATGAATATCTTTCTAATTTGTGTTCAATTCTATTACATCTCAAAATAGATTGGGATTGCTAGGATTTCCGGAACATGGTAGTAGCTTAAAGAAAGCTCAAGCAAGCTATGTTGGCTAAACTACTCTCTTAGAATTGAATTCCATGATGTTCGGTAAGTTTCTATTATGGTTGGCTCAAGTTCCTTATTTCCATGTTCTGAGTTGTTCCCAATAGATTCGATTGTCCCGAGTAAGCAAAGTGTCGAGAATTATATATTTAAATTGTGTTCTAAATGTTCCTATCACATTATGTTATCCTTTGGGAATGTGTTCAAGAATGATATGTGTATTAAAATATTATGGCTTTGAGTTATATTTCAAATGAAAGTCTATTATGCTTAACTTGAAAAGAATACTCAATGCGTCTAAAACTCCTATTGCTCTTATATGTACTTAAGGCGTTGATTTCGAATGCTCGTATTTTTGATAATCTATAAAGATGCTTGAAAGTGAAAGAAGTGAGTTGGAGATATAATGTGTGGCCACCGTGCCAAGAATGAAAGTTATACTTGCGGCCGATGGTGCCAACTAAATGAAATGATGTGAGAAAGGTTAAGAAATGAGCCTTGATTCAACTGTTCCATATTTACTTTGAAAATTGATTTGCCTAAAAGCTTATGTACTCAAGTAATGCCCAAATATGGTTCTTTCAACTAATGCAATGCTTTGTAAGTATTTCCAACGTGTTTTGAGCTCTTATATATTCATAAGTTGAAATTGTATATTGCCCTTTTGGGGAAAAGTATTTCAAGAATAAATGATGTTTTGCTCATTTATGGTTTTAACTTGTTCTTCGATCGACAATCATTTTACTCCATTTCCTGGAAAGAAATCCATTGTGTTTAAAGTCTTCATTACTAATAAACCTAAAGTTGTAATTTTCAGAGTATTCTATTTGTTGATATTTATGATGATGATTCATGAAAGGAAAGAAATTAAAATTTGAAATATAAAATATGTATGGCCAAGAGAGACAATGAAATAATAATGTTGTAAGTGGTTGAAAGTGCTAATGAGGCTATAAATGGTGTGAAAGGTTATGAGGTAAATGCAATTGTATTTCTGTTTCCCTTGTATGAAAATAAAAATATTATTTTTTTCGGAAAGATCGTTAGAAACAGAGGAAGGGTAGGTTGACATAACCTAACCCCGGAATACACCTCCACCCGCATATATTGGGGTGAGGCGGCAGGGCCACTTTGTGTAGGTATTGTGATCGTGAATACACCTCCACTCGCACACATTGGGGTGAGGCTACAGGGCCGCTTTGTGTAGAGTTCATGGTATTGTGATTCCACCTCCACCCACACACATTGGGGTGAGGCGGCGGGGCCGTTTTGTATATAGTTCCTTGTATTGTGATTACACCTCCACCCACATACATTGGGGTGAGGGGGCATGACCGCTTTATGTAAAGTTTATGGTATTGTGATTACACCTCCACCTGCATACATTAGGGTGATGCGGAATGGCCGTTTTGTGTAGAGTAGTGGTATTGTGATTATACCTCTACCCACATACATTGGGGTGAGGCGGCATGGTCACTTTGTGTAGAGTTTATGGTATTGTGGTTGCACCTTCACCCACATACATTGGGGTGAGGCGGCAGGGCCGCTTTGTGTAGTGTTTATAGTATTGTGGTTGCACCTTCACCCGCATACATTGGGGAGAGGTGGCACGACCACTTTTTGTAAAGATGGTAACAGAGGATCCCCGACTTTAAAATTTATAAAAGTTGTTGGAAGCTCTTTATTTGTTACCATGATTCATCATATCCATGTTGTATTTCCAAGTCCTTGCGTAGGTGTTTGGTTTTCATACTAGTACTATTCCATATGTACTAACGTCCCTTTTGTCGGGGGCGCTGTATTTTCAATGGATGCAAGTGGTTCATCAACAGACAACTTTGGTCCTCGTTAGTAGTCACTCTCTATTCAGCAGGTTTTGGTGAGCCCTAATCTGTTCTGGGCCTTTTGTCATTTGACGTTGTATTTTGATCTTTGAGGTATAGTCGGTGCCTTCTCGCCGAAACATCCATTCTCCTCTTCTGTTGTACTTAGAGGCCCCATAGACTGGTTGTGGGTGGTGTTTGATGTTAGGTAATGAACTAGAAGTGTTGGTATGTGGCAAATATATTTTTCATCATATCTATAAACTTGTATTATTTTGGAAGTCATAAATGAATATCCTTTAGTAATGGAAAAAGAATGTGGAACATATGAATCTTCTCATGTCTATTACTTGTACTGATTCTTATATTGTTAATAGGAAGTGTTGGATAGAAGGCATCTTGCAGGCTTCGTTGATCTGGGTATCTCGGTTGAGCGCCGGTCGCACTCCCCGAGGTCGGGGCATGACAGGAACTCCATGATTTATTGATTTGACGGGGGGTTATAAGATTTTGTATATCTATTTCATCATTGTAGTGTTTCAAGGGTTGGAACATGGACTTCATGTGTCAGGAGGTGTATTACTGGTACCATATTCAGAAAACGTGCAGTTATTGTGGTTAGATGATATTGCTATGGGCATATGAGCAATGCAGTACCTCACGTGTTTACGACTTGGGTGCATGTGCATGTGTTGGTACATCTTGTTGAGATTGATATAGTGTAGATATGAAAGAATCTAACCTTATAGGAAATTCCGGATGTTTGAATTTGGTTCTAAGACTTGTGGGCTAAGGTAGAAGGAAGGATCTTCAACCGGGCTTGAACTAATGTGCTCATATGGATTGTGTTGGCACATGTAGGTGCACGGGGAGTTATTCAGTGATTTGGGCAACTTTGGAGCGGTTCTTGGCATGTTCAAGGATGAACGTATGTTTAAGTAGGGGAGAATGTAACGACCCGACTGATCGTTTTGAGCATTTTAATTTTCGTTCGTTGGTTGCCGGTTTACATGCCTTAATTATCATATTTATCTTGAGACTGGACTTGTATAGAGTATTGAACCTTGCTATCCTAAATACTTGATGAACTACTTGGTTAGTCGTGGAACTTATACCTTCTTTTACGGATATATCCCGCATTGTCCATATTTGTCCGAAAGCTTCTTGAATTTCATAACTCACACATACATTCATGAGTGGGGCCAGTGACTCGTCAAGTTTCACTAATTCCAATGGGATCAGGCTAAACGCCTTAGCAGTACCATTATGGGATCGGATCGTTCACCTTGGCTGTATTATGAGATTGATCCATGGATCGGTCGTACGACCTTGGTGAATGTACACTATTATTATGGGATCGGGTCGTGCTTCACGGCAGGATATCGTGCCATTACTCTTATGGGATCGGGCCATTTGCCTCGGTAGAATCATGCATAATATTTGATAAGAAGTCAACCTAGCTATGAATTTGTCTGACTTGAGACGTGATGTTTTAGTGCTTATTGACCTGGCATATATTCCATTCAAGATGGTATTGGGTATTTGAGGATTTTGTGTTTACTCTTCTGTTGAGGATCGTGGTATGCACACATATATGTTTTCACCGTTTTACTTGCTATGATTCGTACATATGTACTTTCATTTTATTTATTTATTGGATCAATAGTAAGTGTTGATGTCGATCCCTCGTAACTACTTCTTCAGGGTTAGGCTAGATACTTACTGGGTGCGTGTTGATTTACGTACTCATACTACACTAATTGTGTAGGTACTTAGACATGTACATTTTGTTGGTCATCTGGACGCGTAGGCGTGGTTGCTGAGGAGACTTTGTGGTGAGCTGCTCTATATGTTATGATCCGCAGCACATGGAATCCCCGTCCTATTCATTTATTGCTTTCTATCAATTTTCTATTCTAAGCAGTAGTTATATTAATACTGTATATTCTAGTAGATGCTAATGCACTTGTGACACCGGTTTTGAGGGTTTCTAGTTGAGGCTCACTGTTGTACCTAATATTATTATAACTTCGGTTTACGTATTATACATGCTCAGTTTTGGTAAAGAAGAACATATGTTTCCACGAGTTCTAGATTTAATTCTATTTATTTAATGAAATTCAGGCATTTAAAAATTAAAATGGGTAATTAATTTGGAGTTACACGCGTTGCTTTGCCTAATAGCATCGTTGGGCGCCACCATGACCTGTTATGGGGTTTTGATCGTGACAAAATAACCTTCCAAAAGTCCATAGAAACCTATCTATAACATATACCATCAACTGTCTAATTCTTAACATATATTCATAGTACGCAACCAAGGAATAGTATGTCTACGAGAACATCCAGTCTCTAAATCTTATGAAAACCGAAATCTTCATATCCGATCCCACCTCCACATCTCAAATGACTGATACATCACTCATACACAATCAGCATACGGAAAATACTCACACAGATCTTATGCGCCAGGTAGAAAAACCTGAACCTCATCTGCGGTGATCACCGTAACACTAATCAAGCATCCTCAAGTAAAAACACAATGCATCTCCTAAAATGCACACCCTTCTCAGACGATACCAAATAGTGTCAGCATTCTCTTAAAGATCTGAAATCGTCCATGTCTTCTAGAGCTAATGATCTTCCCTTTGAAACTAAACCGCAACCTTGTGCTCGCAAATTTCAATCCCACACGGTGCATCATAACTATCATGCTAACTTGTGAAAATACGAAAATCTCATAATCAGCTCTGAATCACAAGCATGATAAACACCTCATAAACTAAGAACCTTCAATTTAACTCAATCTAGGAGGACATCAACACACACAACCCACCATCTATACCCATAGAAGACATCAACCCCGAGCCGTTTCCATAACCATCGTCAATTATTTGAAACCCATTAACACATAATCAAGTCATTAGAATTGCTTTTCCTCTAACTGAAACAGAGTCACGCAGACTGCACCCAAAAGTAACTCAATCTGAAATGCTCGCTTAGAAGGGGCCTTCTACGAATCTTAAGCCATTTCTTGCATCTCTCCAAAACATCCATGTAGAGCCCATATTGATATAGAAGTACCACAAATCTAGACACCATCCACTACCGTTCTCAAACCCTAGCCATACACAAATCTAAAAATCCTTAAGTACCACATATGAATCTTGAACTCATCAGAACCTTCTCAATAACCATCCCTTCCGCTCCCATCTTTGATGCACAACCAATACGCACTGAACACCTGTGCTCCACCAGTACATGAATACCCAAAATAAGCAACCAATCGGTTCCTTTTCCTTGCGCACCATTCTAAACAAATATGTAACCTAAATTATTCCAAGATCTCCATATACTCATAAAGCGTATTACATCATGTTCCAGCAGATCCCTTACTCGAAATCATCCTCAATGACACCTTTCCCAAATCATAGCCAATCTACCAGCACATCCCAATCCAAGAACTACAACAACACATGCCCATATGACCCAATCATTGATGCAAAACTCCTCCACTTAGCTCGAAGCTACAAAACACATCCTCTGATAATCCGCGATAACCTTCCTTCTTAACTTTCCATGACCTTGTTCCATCGTCACGCTGAATCTCCTCATAAACTGACATAGAACTAGTCATATCCACTCCAGTCATCTGCCAAGTACGCAACATTCCACTGAATAGAAGCCTCATATGAATCATACAACTCCAAATTTCTCACAGGGAATAACCAACCTACTTAGCCTTCGACCATCATATGTCTATGGCCCTACTTCAGCCACAACCACTATGATGCTAAACCTCTCAAGTCCACACTCGTCAGCTAGATACATGAATCCGCTTCATCCCATAAATGAACAACTAGAAGATCTAGTGACACATCAGCATCTAAGCCTGGACAACACATCGCGACATCATAAGTCGTCGGTGCATACTTGTACTTGGTGCTCAACTTCACATATGGACGAATGGGAAGAATCAAAATTGTAGGCTTCAAGCTGAAATAAGGTCTCGCTATAAGGAAAGAAGGAAGGGAAGTTTCCTAGAGGCCCGATAATCTCTTGAAGATAGGTATGGATGTCATCATACCGATCCGCAATACTCTACAAGATACTTGCTCATGACTCGTAGAACCTATGAACTTAGTGCTTTAATACCAACTAGTCATGACGCAAAATCTACCTAGTCGTGATGACGCCTAACCCCAGTGCTAGGTAATCCAAACATAGAATAAGGTAACTTAAGTGAAAGATCATTAACAATAAGAATGAAAATAACTGAAATCTATGCAATATTTTGAGGACTGATAGTACAAGTCACGAGCTACTATGATTTAGATTTACAAATCCGATATGAAGAATAAATACAATATATGTTTGAAGTTTATGTAAACAGAACTGAAGTCCTAAAATACCAAGAACAAGAAGTAGCTCAAATCTATAATGATGGTACGTCTTCAATGCACAGCTCCGTCATCCACCGCTACGCAGCTCCAAGATCTGCACGCAAGGTGCAGAAGTGTAGTTTGAGCACAACCGATCCCATGTACTCAATAAGTATCTTGACGAACCTCGATTAAGTAATGACGAGGTTGATGTTAAAAGATACTTACTTATATTTTTTTACATGTGCAGATGATAAGCAGAAAAAGTAATACGAGATAGAGAAACGAATAACCACATAATAAACGAAACAATAATATAAGTGACAGGCCCCCATAAAACCATCAAAAAATAAAGTCTTACAACACAACATAGTGGTGGAATGTAACAACCAAGAATAACCACAATTTATCTTTTCTATTTGATAAGTTGGTATTTTTCCCAACATCTCTTATGACTTTTAATAGAGTTATGCCCCAGTTTATGTGATTAATGGACTGCTTATGTTTTGAATGATATAATTACATGTCATGGAGTTGTGTGAGAATTAAGAGAGTGAAAATCATCAAATACTTGCAAGAAAAACATCAAATTCAGGCCAAAACTAAAGATGAAAGCTAAACGCAAAAGTCCATCATATGTGGGCCGCACAAGTCACCCACGCAGGTCACCCACGTAGTTGGAGAACTAGGAGGCTGAAAGTTTAAGTTCTGGAAGTGGCCATACATCTTGCGTGGGCCACACATCTTGGCCACACACTGAGAGCTGAAGAAATAGTGTACTAGGCCACGCATCCAGCATGGGCCACATATCTTGGCCACGCAAGACCCGAAAAAGATAATTTTGTTAGCTTTTTAGAAGAGTATAAATAGTACTTTTTAGTTCTTTTTTAACAACTTTTGATAGAAAGGATATTGTACGAGCGTCGGTGAGTTTTCCTAAGGTTTAATAAGTGACATCACTGTTTCTCAATCTTTTTCTTCCCTATTTGCATCAATGAGTGGATTAAAGGATAATTTGATTGTTTTTTATATTGTCGTGTCGAGCTAAACTTATTAGCTAGGGTTGTGAATCCGGGGTGGTGTTATAGCTATGGGTTATTAATATAGATTCATATTTGATTAAATATTGTGTTATCTAATTGTTTCATGCTATCTTTTATAATTTTGTGGTTGCAAATACTAGATTAATGCCAATCACACTTAGTTCTAACTTGGAAAACTGGAACCGAGTTTAGTTTTAAGGAAATTAGCAAGGAATTGAGTAGATTAAGGAATTAGTCTTATCTCAATTAATGGAATCAAACTAGGACTACAGAGATTCTTACTTGGGCATTAACAATTGCATTCATAGAGCTCCAAATAGCTTGGTAAGACATTTATTAATAAAAACCTCTTAGTGTTGGAAAATACTAAATTGGTATTATTGATATTATTGTCATAACACATGTTTGGTTAATTGGAATCGAACATCTATACCCATTGCATAGAATACACAAAGGATGAGCAACCCCTAATGCTTTCTCTCATTGATTACTACTCTCTGATTATTTTCGTATTCTATGTGTTTGATTAAATTTTGTAGTCATAATTTTAGAAGTAATTGCGGAAAATCACTCTTTCATTTGAAGATTACTTTAAGTTCATTGAATTCACACACTCTTTGACATTCTAGTTCACACCATACTCCTCGTGGGATCGACCCCAACCTTGTTGGGTTTGTTATTTCAATCAACCGTACTACTTTCAATTTGAGTGTAGGATTGGATGTGACAAATATTTGGTATCGTTGCTGGGGAGTACGGTGTTCTTGTGTTACCGTGTTATTGTGTGTTTATTCGAGTTCTTATATTTTCTTCATTGTTACTTTGATCTGTTTGATTTTGGTGTAGATTGTGATGGCGAAAAACCATCTTGGCACTTTTCCTTTAGGTCCTATCAAGGAGGCACCCCATGCACGCCGATTAGCAAATCGAAACCAAAGGAACAAACATGTTCCTCCGTTTCAACAACAAGTTCAACAAGAACCAAGAGCACAACAAGATCCACCAGAAGCGGTGCGAAATCGAGGATATGCTAGTACTATTGTACCATCAATGATGGGGGGGGGGGAGGGGGACCTTCACAATCACTAGTGCGATTATTAACATGCTTTAAGATAGATGATATTTCATTGGAGACCCTAGTCAAAATGCCAACAAGTATCTCAAGCACTTCATCGATGTGTGCCAAATTAACAAGAAACCAAATGTCTCGGATGCAGCAGTACAATTGAGGTTATTTCCGTTCCCATTTAGAGATAAAGCTTTAGATTGGTTGGAGAGATTGCCAAATCACTCAATTCACTCATGGGACGAACTTGTGAAAAAGTTCTTGGGCAAATATTTCCCCTAGGGAGAATAGCCATATTGAGAGATGAAATTTTGGGGTTTAGACAACATCCTATAAGGCATTACATGAAATATTCGAGCGATACCGTGGAATGGTTAAGGAATATCCAAACAACAACATGCTTCTGCAATCATTCTACCGAGGTCTTAATACAACAAATCAGACCTATGTAAACCAATTGGTTGAGGGAAATATAATGAACAAGACGTATCAAAAAGCAGAAGACATATTGGATGAAATGGCCGACATATCAACCGCTTGGCAATCTAGAGACAATGTTCCCCAAGGGGATCTATCTATGGTAAACTTGACTAAGCATATGGAAGCTCAAGGAGAACAAATTGTAGAATTGACAACAACCTTAAAGTTGCTAGCCAAGAACCAAATGCCAAGGCAAGGTAATACTATGGAAAATGTTCAAGGTTCAGGTTTTAATCGGACAATAATGGGTAACCAGTTCCAGGGTCAAGAGGGCATTTATTTTTCCCAAGGATCACATCAAGAAGGCGACTTCCATGAACAGTGTTACCAAATGAAAAATGAGAGAGCTCAATATGTGGGTAACTATCAAGGAGGTCAACAAAGGTCTAATAACCAAGGACAATAGAGACATGGCAACCAATGGCAATGGGGAAGTTCGAATTGGTCCAACCAAGGCAATCAAGGCTGGAATGGTAATAATCAAGGAAATCGCAATGGATGGCCATCTCAGAACTACAACAAACAAAGGCCCTACAACAATCAAGGGAAATCTTCCGGTAATCCCAAGATAAGAGGTATGATGGAGAGAATGATTAAAAACAAGGAGTAGTCCGATAAAGAAAGAAGAGAAATGAATCAAGTGGTCACTTCTCATACCACATCAATCAGGCAGATTGAGACTCAATTGGGACATATTTTGTCTCAACTGAATGTGAGGCCACATGGAGCATTGTCAAGTGATACTGTTGCAAATCCAAAGGGAAATGAGGTTATAGGCCACATCTTTGCAATTACCACGAGGAGTGGTAAAGTTCTTAAAGGAAGAACCATTTTGATTGAACATGATGAAGAAGATGAGACTACACCTCCTAGAGTTAGTAACCCTCCTAAAGTCAATGTACCGGTAGTAGGGCTATATCTGGTTGAAGATATGAAACAAGCACCAAGTTCTCTTCAAGATGTGATTGATATACCTCCTAGAAAAAATTGAAGTAATCAAAGAAGTAACTAAAGAGGCTCCTAAGTCCTACAAGTAGGTACCTAGGCCACCTCTTCCTTATCCGCAGAGGTTTGCCAAACAACAAAAAGAGGGACAATTGCAGAAATTCTATGACATGCTGAACCAAATCACTATTACTATGCCTTTTGTGGAGGCACTGGAGAAAATTTCAGGGTATGGCAAGTTCATGAAGGACTTGGTAACCAAGAATAAAAATATCAACTTTGAGATAGTCAAAGTGAGACATCAGTACAGTGCAATCATTTCACATGCCGGAGTGAAAACGATGGAGGATCCAGGAGTATTCACTATCCCTTATACTATTGGTGTGACAAGTTTCTCCAAAGAAGTATGAGATTTTGGGGAAAGTACTAATCTAATGCCTTATGTTGTGTTTAAGGGATTGGGGTTGGGTGATCCAAGGCCTACTTCTATGAAGCTTTTTATGGCGGATCGAACTCTGAAAAAGCCGTTGGGTGTCATTGATGACATTCTTGTCAAGGTGGGTCATTTATACTTCCCAACCGACTTTGTGATATTGGACTACGAAGTGGATTGAGAGGTCCCCATCATACTTGGTAGACCATTTTTGGCTACGAGGAGGGCTATTTGTGATGTGGAAGCAGGAAAACTAAAATTTTACTTGAATGAGGAAGAAGAAACCTTCTATATCCAGAAGTCAATGAAGCAATCGCATGACTATAGATTGATCTCTGTGATTGATATAGTTGATTATATGGTAGACGAGGATATGCAAGAAATGTGTCATGATGAATTCTTGAGGACGGTTATCCTAAGTTCAAATAATTACCCCATGGACAAGCTGTAGTTCCAATCCTATGAGAAAGTATCATTGTACAAGTTAAGAAATAAATACCTCTATCACAAGAAAATTAAAAAGAAAGAGTTTTACCCCGGGGATATGGTTCTTCTTTACAATTCAAGGTTCAAATTGTTGGGGGAAAAGCTTAAATTGAAATGGTACGGGCCATTCAAAGTTGTTAGTGTATGCCCATTTGGTGTCGTGGATTTTGAATCTAAAGATGGTATGCGAATATTCAAGGTGAATGGGCAAAGACTTCGACACTATTTTGGTGAAATTGATAGAGAAAAAGTAGTCTCAGGAGTTGAGATAGAGGAAATCCCAGTGGAATCGTGAAGTTGGTTGTTGTTGTATCGTTCCTCAACGTTAAATAAGGCGCTTCTTGGTAAGCAACCCAAGTTCTCTGCTTTAATTCATTCATCTTGTTTTTTTTTTAAATTTGGTAAATTAGCATTACTTTTATCTTTTACTTTAATGTATTTTGGTGTTACAATTTGAGCAGGTTGGGTATTTGAAGAGGAGAGCCGATTTTATTGGTGATAAATGGGGGGAAGTCTCAGTACCTACCAGAATTTTTGATGACACCACCACACTTGGATTGAGGGAGTTCTTCTTACCTTTACCCTTACTCTTATTTTGATTGCATCGAGGGCAATGCAAATTTTGTGTTTGGGGAGGGCATTCATGATTCTAGGTGCTGCTTTTAGTGCATGTTTTTATGCTTTCTAGTGGTTAGCAATAACCTCTTTGGGTTTTCTTTTCCATGGTTCTTTGCCAAAGTTATAATTTTTTAACCGTGTATCTTTTTATATTTTTAGTAGTAGCTGGTAATTAATAAATAAGTGTTGGTGGTAGTCTTCTTGTCCCCTACCAACTCATGGCTTGTTTGGTACCGATACAACTTAAACCTTAGCATATGAATTAATAAAGAGATTGAAGTAATGGTCTTTGTTGTGAATTTTATGTTCGATCCTTGGCTCTTTAATTCACAAAATAGTCTTTTAGGATATGTACGACTTCTTGGGCTTATTTGCTTTTATTGGACCCTTAATACATACTCGACTTGAGTGTTGCTTATGCCATGAGTGAAAAGGTTCATGTTGAGTTCTCTTGCTTCTTTGGTGGTCTAGAACTTGCCCTAAGTGTATATCAAGGTGAAATCTTAGGTTGCATTTAGTTTGAAAAGTGATTTTAGGCTTTCATTGGATCGCTTGTACCTTAAATTGTCCACCCTTTGCAGGTTTACCATAGTTAACCCCATTGAGCCTTTAGCATTTTATTCGGTAATCACATTACAAAATTTTTTTCTTTTGTATTGACCTCTTTTGATGCCCCGACCTTCTTGAGCACTTGAAGCTATAATTTAGGCTATTAGCCTAAGTTTGGGGGAGGAGATGAGAAAAGTTTGTCGTGGAAGCTAAATGATTGAAGGCGATGATTTTACCATATTGACAAAAATGTATATATTTTTCAAAAAAAAAAAAAAATAGAGAGAGAAAGTAAAAAAAAAAAAAAAGTATTTGTGAAATAAAAAGGGTTGACATGGTGTTAAAGTTGATAAAGGAGCAAAAGAATGGAATTTTGATTAGAAAGTATTTTCAAGTGTTGAATTGTAGTGCTTAGGATGGTCGTAGTCACCTCTTATCTATATAGATATCCTACCTTTAACCAAAAGTCTACATTACATTCCCACAAGTTCTAAATAATTTTGAACTAGGTGCACCTATATTAGTGGAGATTTACACGAAAGCAAGCCTATGGTACCACTTTTGAGCAGTTGAACATCTTTGTGAAAGGGAGTGCTTAATTCTTTCTATTTGTTATCCCACTCGTGTTTTGAAAGACATAGTATGTGTGTGAGGTTGTTTGTTGATTGTGAGGGCACATGGAAACTCGAGTTGAGAATTTGTTTCTTTTTCCAATTGGGATGAATGAGCAAAAGAAAGTTATTTTTGTGATGAAGAGGCAAATTTAGAGGATTTTATGTCATGACTTTGATTGTTGCTTTGATTGGTAGTATTTGAGCACTTGAATTAAAATTGAACTTTCTGGAAAGATGTGCTTTGGATTAATAATTGGTACCAACCGAAGTTGTGAGTTTTATGCTTGGAATTGGGTTGTGGCTGAGTGCTTAATTTTGTTGTTAGCTTGATTGTCTAGTTGTTCTTATGAGTCTACTCTTTGCTTGCCCTCAAGCACCCTTATGATGCACAACCTGATCCATTTATCAATACCACTACTATTGCGGCGTGCAACTTGAACCACACACAAATATACTATTACGGCGTGTAACCCGATCCAAATATATATAAGATCATATGAAATTATAACAACCAAGCACGGGAAGTTCACAACATAAAACCAAGAAAACGAACATGTGGTATTCAACTAGTAAATACTAACTCAAACAAAGTAAGATAAGCGGAGCAATATCCAAGAGCTAGTCTCCCATATATAATGAAAAGGCTTCCACAAAGAATAAACACACAACCTATCTAAAATTTACCCAATCCGGTTAAGCAAAGAAGAGTAGGACATGAAACGAAAAAAGATTTTTGGCAAGTAAAAACATGTATTAAATTGAGGCATTTAATAAGTAAAATCATGTAACAAGTAAAGGCATGTTGCAAGTAAAGGCATATAGTAAGTGAAAGCATGTAACAGGTTGAGGCATCTAATAAATAAATCACATAACAATTAAGGGCGGGTAACATGTAAAGGCTAGTAACAAGTAAATGCATGAATTAGGTAAGGACGTGTAGCAATAGTAACTCAAGTTAAAGCGTAGAGGTAACGAAAACTAACAAGGTAGGAATATGGATACGACAGTAATAGACCAAATAGGAAACATATAGGTAAACTACATAAGGAACACAAGCGTGAAAGTAACATACAAAACAAAAACAAAAACAAAAACATAGATGGGAACCAAGGTAGACAACATGTATATGTCCAACGAACGAGTAATCATAACAGAAATCCAACTTTCTTTCTTTTCGCATGGAAACAAGTCAATCTTATTTCAATCCGTATAGAAATACTCTTCGTGCCAACATCATATCAACCACACGGAAATAACCATCGTGCCAAACATTATCCTAAGGCCCAATCATCATCTCTTATTACGGATAAAGAAACTCAAGTAACATGTTAACAACAGGTATAGATGTGCGTTCATGATACTACGATGAAAGTAAGTATGTAAACAATCTAAAAGTAGCGCGTTAAATCCTTTCAATATGACATATGTTCTAACATGATTTCTAACACAGATAATTAAATTCATAGGTCATAGGATTAAGTGAAGCATAAGTCAAGGGATAACCAAGTTCAACAAGTCACAAAAAGCATATCATTCCCCCTCTTGAGCATAGAAATCCTGGCACATGGATTTTCGCTCGTCAACTCGTATATGCATCACGTTCGCACGTAGCGAACAAAATCATTTACTAGGAAAATTCTCTCAACAAAGCTAAGAAATACACTTAGACTATTCTGGAATAATTTCCACAATCCCATACCGTCTTCCTTAGAAATACTTCTCAAAATGATCAAAACCTAGTCAAATGTCATCTAAGGAAGTCAAACAATGCTAAAGAAAATATCCCCAAACAATAAAGGTTTAATCTTTGCCAGAATTCCAAAAGTCAACAAAAAGTTAACCCGGACCCACGTGGTCAAAATCCTCAATTAAGACCAAATTCCGATTACCAATTCAACTCCGAGCCCGAATATGAAATTTATTTCGAAATCCGACCCCAATTTGAGGTCTAAATCTAAATTTTATAAAATTCCTAAATTCTATCCAAAACCCCTAATCTCTACCTTCAAATTCATAGATTTGTTGGTGAAATTCATGAAAAAGTAATTAAAATTAACTGAAAACAAGTTGAAGTTACTAACCAGTGAATTTTGGAAGAAATAGCTGGTGAATAACTGTCTCTATGGAGTCTAAGATTGAAAAATGGTGTAAAATGATCTAAGTCCCGAAATTCTAATATGTTACCCACCTGCAGATATCGCTTGTTCGCAATTGCGATGTTCACAAAAGCGAACCACTTTTCGCAAAAGAGAACAGCTTCTGAGCCTTGCATTTATCGCAAAAGTGAACATGGGAAGTCTGGAAATGCGAATAAGGCTTCAAAAATGTGAAGATGCCCCTAACACATACCCCATTGTAAATGCGACCTAATCATCGCAAAAGCAAAGAACCCACCCTTCGCAAATGCAATCACAGTTTTGCAAAAGCGAAGCTGTCACAACCCCTTCCAGTGTCGCAATTGCGAACCTGACCTCGCAAATGCGAGGCTTGCATTTGTGAATAGGTTCTCGCAAATGCGAGACCTATAGACCTTCAACACTAGCAGTCTCGTTAAGCCAAAAATCAGTCCTCAATGCATCCAAAACTCACACGCTTCAATTTGGACATTCGTACAAGTGTAATAATATCATACAAACTCGCTCGCTAGCTCAAATCATCAAAATAACATTAGTGTTCCAGGATCGTTCGTTGTAGCTCAAAATTTTTCAAAGTTAAACTAAATTTTCCATCTTTTCACATAATGCTCCGAAACCCGGGACCTAACCAAACATACGTACAAGTCAAAAATCATCATGTGGACCTACCGGAATCGTCAAAATAGCAATCCGAGGGCGTTTACCAAAAATGTTGACCGTGGTTAACTCTAGGATTTTCAATGTCAAAAATCACATTTTCTTTTAAAATTCACATTTATCTTTTTTGAAAATTGACACGGACCACGCAACTATTTAATTGTCAAATAGAGCTATGAAAAGTCTCGAAACACAGAATGAAAAGCTAGTAGTCAAAACGACCGGTCGGGGTCATTACAAAAATAAAATAATTGTAGAATAAATTAAACATCGACATTAAATAAAATAATTTTTTTAAATGGTTTTTGAAAATATATTTAAAAATATTTTTGGGAGGCTTGGATGACATGTGTAATTCCGACTTACTATGGGAAAAGGAACCGTCTTGGCTGCAACTAAGGTAGCTAGTCGTGTGACCGTCTAAAATGTGAGTTCGCCATGTTCTTGTCTTTTCTTTTCCGATGGATTATCGTCATCGCCTCGTTAAAATTATTTTTTCGGGCTCAGAGCGGAGGGACAAATCAGTTCACGGCATCAATAGTTTTTATATTATTTTCATCAGCCAAAGTCCAACGATGTAATACGTTACTCATTATCGGTGCATGTCTTACCGCAATTTTTCTCTTTACTAGTATATGTCTTACAACAAAATAACATTATAACCTCAATAAGTTAATACATTTTCCTTAGGCTTAACCAACTAGTGTAGTATCGTCCATACCATACTAATAAATCACAACCAAAGAGGGGATTCGCTCTACTATTCAAAAGGTGAAGAGAGTATTATTTCTATATACTTAAAGGTTAAGGGGGTAAAGTGAAATTGTCTTGTTCCAAATAACCCCCTAGACGTGATTGACACCCACCCAACAACACTCACTAGGCGAACCAGTTTTTCATATATTTAAATAATTATATAGCTACTAAGAGATAGTAAGTACAAGTCCAAACACATTAATAATCCAAACAAATCTATAATAAAATTACGAAATTCAACAATCAATCAAATAACAAATCTCTAGTCCAAATCTAACGCTATGACCATGGATCATCTAATAGGGTTATACGAGTTTAACTATTGGGCATGCAAACCGCAAAGTAAAAATAAATAGAATTAAATAGAATAAAGGAATGGCAACCTCCATGAATTATGTGGTGGCTCAACTTATCATCCACTACTCTCATCCTTGCAACAGTATGTGCATTGACATGCAAGTAACAGGTGAGTTATACGTAAATATAACCTAGTGAGATCCTCAAATCGCAACTTTAAATATCTCAAAACAGCTATTAGAAAATACAAGCACACAACAACAAGCATAATTTAATAAACACATATCAACAGAGTGAATAAGAAGTATCCAACACATATCTCACTAAAAACATACATTCAGGACTTGCCATAAACCGCGGTGAAGCAAATTAATCAAACACCCCAATGGTCCATAGCATCATACATAATGCCCCAGATATGTCATGAAGAATATACAATGGCTTAGTTATGTGACGAAACATACACAATGCCCAATGAAGTATACATGATATCCCAAATATGATACAAAGCATACACAATGCTCCAGTTATATCGAGAGTATATACAATGCCCCAGATATGTCAAGAATTGTACACAATGTTCAACGATGTCAAGAGGTGTACACAATTGTCGTGACCCAAAATCCCATCAAGTCGTAATGGCACCTAACTATCACGACCCCTAATTCCAACATTTAGGATCGTGATGGCACATAGTCTCTAAGACTAGGTAAGCCTAACACATGATGAAATTTAACAAAAATAACCAACTTAACTGATAAACATTAAACTAATAAATGAAACAACATTGTTGAAATTGAACAATAGTCATACAACCCCATAACCGGTAGTACAAAGTCATAAGCTCTACTGAGTACACTAAAAATCTATAAATAAAACATTATTTTGGAATGAAATAAACAGTAATAATGGAAGCCAACAGAAGGTGAATCTGAGGCCTGCGAGCGAAATGGTAGGTATGCCTTGAAGTCTCCTCAGCAACTCAAACAGCTATCTAACGTCCGACACGCTCCAAAGTACCTGAATCTGCACAGAAATGTGTAGAATCGTAGTATGAATACACCAAAAGAGCACCCAGTAAGTATCAAAACTAACCTCGGTGGACTAGTGATGAGGTACAAGTCAAGACACTCACTGGACACAAAGCCTATGCATAACATTAATATAAAGCTAACAATGGAAAGAATATCAATATAAAGCTAACAATGGAAAGAATATTAATATAAAGCTAGCACTGGAAAAAAGATTAATATAAAACTAACAATGAAATGTAAAAGCAATAAATGACAACAAGGAGTAAACATGTGATAAGGCAGCTAAATAATCATAACACAATTAAAATACGAGTGAAATCAATTAAGGAAAGCAAATGACAACCCAAATAATCAAGTCGTTCCAACACAAGGTTTTTAATAAAAAACACCCCGAGGTACCACACCTCATATTCACAAGTCACAAATCACAAATCTTCCTTATATCGCCAAGTGAGCCTTACATTTATTTTGAAAATATTTTTTCCTAAATAGCCTCACGCGCTTTAGCCCCCTTGTCTTGCCGCGTGTGCTTCAAATAAATTAATTTCCCTTACTAGCAACACACAGATAAATCCCCCTTATCTCGATGCACCTGCATTAATATGTCACGACCCCAATCTCTCTCCATAGGATGTCGTGATGGCACCTAGTCTCTAAGACTAGGTAAGCCTAATATACATGAAGAAATAACATATATAATAAAAGAACTTCAATCTAAACCAACTAGCAATCGTAAAAGAACTACACAACACAACTGACAACAACTCCCAAAATCTGGTGAGACCGAGTCACAAGCTCTATACGAATATACTGGAACATCCCTAATACATTAATATCTATAATGAGAGTATGCAATAGAAACTAAGACAGAGGGTGACACTGAGGCATGTGAACGCCGGCAGGTATACCTTGAAGTCTCCAATCCAAAGCTGAACTCACGAATGCTTAGCCTGGTATGAAGTACCTGGATATGCACAAAAAGATGTGCAAAAACACAGTATGAGTACACTACAATGGTACTCAGTAAGTATCAAGCCTAACCTCAGTATAGTAGTGACGAGATCAGGTCAAGACACCTACTGAAATAAATAAAGAAGCTGAACATGCATGGTACAGTATAATAATTGAAACAATGGAAATGATACAATGATGAAATACAAAAAGATTAGCTACACTGGAATTAAGTCAATAAAGGCATCACAGGAGGAACATATAATAAGAATATCGAGGAAATAATGCGGACAAAACACAAGTGATATAAATGAAGGGTAGCAACAACAATCACTACCGAGGTACCACCCTGTAGTCTCATTTCACAATCAAAATCACAATCTTTCCTTATATCACCACGGGAACCTTACACTTGGTCTCGAAAATTATATTCCCGAAATAGCTACCTGCATTTTACCCACCTTATCACACTGCGTGGCTTCAAGTAGTTCCCCTACTAGCAACACGCGTATCAAGCCCACCTTATCTCACTGCATGCGTATCAATCCCAATCCTTATATCACCGCATGCGTACCGGTATCACAACATATCACAACTCGCACCTCAAGTGCCCAAATGCCACAACTTGCCAAAACAATCAACAACAACAATGTTTCCACAACAAATAGCCCACTTCTAAAAAGTCAGGTTTTAGCGACAGACAAGTTTTGTAGCTAAATACGAGTGTTTTAGCGACAAATTAGGGACGACGTTCGTAGCAAATTCTAGTTTTTTTTTGTAGTGGCCCATGGCTCAACTGCAATGTGTACAAGAGTCCCAAAAATAGCACTTGAAATGAATAACTCAACAAGAACGGTATTTCAACAGTTTACAACTTTGCCTTAATGTTATCACGACTTTTACAAGTCCAACACCAAAACTCCACAATAAGATATCCCAAAAATAACAACTTCAAGAAAGCTAACTCAACAGTCAAATATTTAACAAGGCAATAAGGAAACAGTAACTTCAACTAAGCATGTAAGGGACAATAACAAGTAAGAGATGGGACGAACATTTAACAATGTCAAATAATGCATGTAAGGATAATTAATGATGAAAGATATAACATGTTATTACAATAAGATTAAAGGCATGAAAAGAAGCTAAATAACCTAAACCGGTCAATTACCATATATAGCCCGTGTACCCACTCGTCACCTTACGTACAAGGCTTCCACGTACCACAATTAACACAAAACAACACCAATCCTAGTGGGAAATTCCCCCACACTAACTTAGGAAAGAAACTTACCTCAAACATGCTAACTCAATCTACTAGTAAGCCTTTTCCGCGAATATCCAACTCCAAACGGCTCAAATCTAGCCAAAATAACTTTATACTATAAATACAAACCATAGGAACCTATTCCGGATAATAAAGTTGCAATCTTTAAAGAAAATCAATAAGTTAACTCAAAATCTCTACCCCAGGTGCGCATCTCGAAACTCGACCAAACATAGAAAATCCGAACACCCATTCGATAACGAGTCCTACCATACTAAAATTACTCAATTATGACTTCAAATCCTCAAAATATAGTTTATAAAGTTTTCACTAATTTCCCAAATTTTGCCAACTCAAAACACTAATTATATGATAAAAATATTGAAGGATTGATGTACAATAGAGAAATTCGAGTTAGAATCACTTACCCCAATCAACTCTTTGAAAAGCTCACTCAAAATCGGCCAAAACCGAGCTCTTTAACTCAAAATATGGATAATGATATAAAACCCTCGATTTGCCCCTTTTGTGCCCGACAATTTCTCTTGTGCGGACCTATTGCCGCTTCTACGGCTCCGCACCTACGGAAAATCCATTACAGGTGCAGCTTCCACTTAAGCCAGGACTTATCGCTTCTGTGGTCACCAACCGCTTTTGCGGAGCATTGACTGCTCCTGCGAGCTCTCTTCTGCGGCTCACCATCGCACATGTGTCCATAGCCAAAGGCCCAATTTCTGCATCTGTGGTGCGTTATCAGCTTCTGTGGATGTGCATCTGCGCGTCAACCTAAGCACCTCCGACCCTTCCCCTGGCTGGCCCTCTTCGTTTTTGCGATTACTCTCAACTTTCTGAACCTTCCAAACCTTCATCTTTCTAACTTGCTCCAATTTAAACCAAAACAACCTACAGACCTCCAAATCAATATCCGAACACGTGTCTAAGTTCATAAATCACCCTATGAAGCTATCAGAACCATCAAAACTCCATTCCGAAGTCGTCTACATAAAATTCAAACTCAGGTCAACTCATTGAACTTAAGTTTCCATCTTTGGGACTAAGTGTCTCATTTCTCTCCGGAAGTCGTCCAAAACCAAACCAACCACCCCGACAAGCCGCATAACCATAATATAACATAGAAGAGGCAATAAATAGGTGAACGGGGCTAGAATACTCAAAACGACTAGCCGGGTCGTTAGATAAAATAAACGTTTGTCCTCGAACGAGTTTAGAGACATACCTGAATTGGTGAAAAGATAAGGATAACGGCTACACATATCATGCTCGGTCTCCCAAGTCGCCTCCCCTCTGAACCTTCACTGAAGTGATGTTCTTTGACCTCAACTTTTGGACCTGCCTATCCAAGATGGCCACCAGCTCCGCAACATAAGACAAATCCTTGTCCAATTGCACTAAGCTGAAATCTAGAGCATGGGATGGATCACCGTGATACTTCCGGAGCATAGAAACATGGAACACCGGATTGACTGCAGATAGACTAGGTGGTAATGCAATCTTGTAGGCCACCTTCCCCACTCTCTCAAAGATCGCAAAAGGTTTGATATAATTAGGGCTCAACTTGCCTTTCTTCCCGAAGCTCATTACATTCTTCATAGGTGAAACCCGGAGCAAAACTCGCTATAAAACCATAAATGTAATATCATGAGCCTTTCAATCCGCAGAACCCTTCTGTCTAGATTGGACTGTACGAAGCCGATACTGTATCAACATGACCTTCTCAAAGATATCTCGGACCAAATATGTGCCTAATAGCTTAGCCTCTTCCGGCTCAAACAAGCCAACTGGAGAATGGAACCGTCTCCCATATAGGGCCTCATAGGGAGCAACTAAATACTCGATTGATAACTGTTGTTGTAGTCAAACTCCGCTAGTGGTAAGAACTAATCCCAAGAACCCCGAACTCCATAACACATGCATGACGCATATCCTCCAATATCTGAATGGTGCGCTCGGACTGACCGTCCGTCTGGGGGTGGAATGTTGTACTCGACTCCACCCGTATGCCTAACTCACGTTGTAGGACTCTTCAGAAACTTTATGTAAATTGCGTGCCCCGGTCAGTGATGATGGATACCGGCACGCCATGAAGTCAGACAATCTCGCGGATATAGACGTAACCCAACTGCTCTAAAGAATATGTAGTCACCACCAGAATAAAATGAGCTGACTTGGTCTACCTGTCCATAATCACCCATACCTCGGCGAATTTCTTCTAATCCCGTGGGAGACGAACAACGAATGCTGACAATTTAGGCACCGAGGTGCATACTCCACTATGTCTTTCTTCATTCTCCTCCACCAATAGTGCTGCCTCAAATCCTGATACATCTTAGCGGTACCCGGATGAATGGAGTACTGTGAACTATGGGCTTCCTGAAGAATTAACTCACACAATGCATCTACATTGGGCACATATAATCGGCCCTACATATGCAATACACCGTCATCTCTGATAGAAACCTCCTTGGCATCGTAGTGCTGTACCGTGTCCTTAAGGACAAGAAAATGGGGGTCGTTATACTGACGCTCTCTGATGCAATCATATAAAGAAGATCAAGAAACCATGCAAGCCAGAACCCAAATGGGCTCCGAAACAACTAATCTAATAACTGGTTATCCAAGGCCTGAACATCCAATGCTAATAGCCTCTCCGCTGCAGGTAGATATGCTAAACTGCCAAAGCTCTCTGCCTTTTGACTCAAGGCATCGGCCACAACATTGGCCTTCCTAGGATGATATAAAATAGTGATATCATATTCCTTAAGCAACTTTAACCATCTTCACTATCGCAAGTTAAGATCCTTCTATTTGAACAGATGCTGGAGACTCCAGCGGTCGATATAGATCTCACAAGGGACACTGTACAAATAGTGCAGCTAAATCTTCAAGGCATGAACAATAGCTGCTAATTCCAAGTCCTGGAACAGATAATTCTTCTCACGGGTCTTCAGTTGCCTAGACACGTAGGCAATCACCCTATCATCTTGCATCAACACAGCGCCAAGGCCAACATGTTAAACATCACAGTACACAATGTATGACCCCGAACTGTAGGCAACACCAACGCTGGGGTTGTAGTCAAAGTAGTCTTGAGCTTTTGAAAGCTCTCCTCACACTCCTCGGACAATCTGAAAGGAGCACCCTTTTGGGTCAATCTGGTCATAGGTGCAAGAATAGATGAGAAACGTTCTATGAAACGGCAATAATACCTGGCCAAACCAAGAAAACTCCAGATCTCCGTAGCTAAAGACGGTATGGGCCAACTCTGCACTGCTTCAATCTACTTAAGATTTACGTTGATCCACTCACTCGATACTGCATGACCCAAAAATGCCACAGAATCAGAATGAATTCACAGTTTGAGTATTTTGCATACAACTTCTTTTCTCTCAAGGTATGGAGCATGATCGTCAGATGCTGCTCATGATCCTCCCGGCTGCGGGAGTACACCAAGATATCGTCAATAAACACAATGAAAAATGAATCAAGATAAGGCTGGAATACACTGTTCATCAGGTGCATGAATGTTGCTGGGGCATTGGTTAGCCCAAATGACATCACAAGGAACTCCTAGTGACCATACCGAGTCCTAAAGGCAGCCTTCGGGATATCCGGATCCTGAATCTTTAGCTGATGATAACCTGACCACAAATTAGTCTTTGGGAACACTCTGGCACCCTGTAGCTGATCAAACAAGTCATCAATGTGTGGTAATGGATATCTGTTCTTTACTGTAACCTTGTTCAACTGCTGATATTCAATACACATGCGCATAGAACCATCATTTTTCTTCACAAACAGAACCGGAGCACCCCAAGGTGAAACAGTTGGCCGAATAATGCCCTTATCAAGAAACTCTTGCAACTGCTCCTTTAATTCCTTAAAATCTACTGGGGCCATACGATATGGTGGAATAGAAATGGGTTGAGATGGGTGGTGTCACGCCCCAAACTCGGGGAACGTGACCGGTGCTCAACCGAGTGAACTCGGCCGAGCAAGCCTATTAGATTTCCTTCTACCCAAACTCATTCACCAATAAAGAGAATATATATTTTCGTTAATCATAGTCTGAAGTGGAAATAGTAATTCAACCATAACGTAAATCGTTTGCCTTCCCCAGTACCAATAAACAACCCACACCATGTCTACAGAGCCTCTATAGATATGTAAGAGTATAGTGCCGACAACAAGTCCCCGGCTATACCTCAAACACAATACATAAGGAACAAGATACTTGACCCCGAAATGAAGTGGGGCTCATCTAGTGTGCTGGGAAGAGGGTGTACCGCTATCACTGATCAGTATCTCCTGTTGTGAAACCATCTGCATCAATTGAAGATGCAGCGCCCCCGGCAAAAAGGACGTTAGTACTTATGGAATAGTACTAGTATGAATGACAAAACACCCTCTCAATAGAATGAATAATATTACAAGGAGGAACGATCATAAAATCAATCGAAGCCTCAAACAATACCAAAACATCAAGTTAAGAACCACATAAGATTTCACGTAAATTTCCATATTTTCATGTTCTAGATTCTTAGTACCGATATACTGTCGTTCACAATTCCATTATTCACAATACCAATACCACTGTACTTTTAGCACGGAGTCCGATCACGACCCGATCGGCTAGGCTATCCGATTAAAGACATCAACCACAATCACTCTCAATACCAATACCACCATACTTTTAGCACGGAGTCCGATCAAGACCCCGATTGGCTAGGCCATCTCACTAGAGACATCAATCACATTCACCATTTCAATTACAATTTCTAGCACAATAACAACCATGTGTGCGACATGGTGTCCGATCACGACCCGATCGGCTAGGTTGTCTTATTTGAGACATCAACCTTTTTATATCAATCATCGCATTTCATACTTCTTTCACATCTTTTCATTTCATTGGCACTAGTGGCCACAATTATAAAATTATTCTTGGCACACTGGCCGTATATAGTATTTCATGCTCGCCTTTTCACTTTCTAACATCTTCATCATCAACAACATCAACAACAGTTCAAATCAAGGTATGTAGTACTTAGGTGAGCAATTAAGAGTCTAAGGCACATAGAGATTCTTTACAAAATTTGGCATAATAGGCTTCGTTTGAACATGACTTGAAGTCGAACATTTTTAATGCACAACCCATACTTGAACCCATTCTCAAATGATAACATGATATGATAATAGCATTTGGTATACATATTGAACATATAGCTTTCAACACAAACTTATTCGGAATAGCCAATTTTATAAAGAACCACTCGGGACTTACATAAATTACATGAATATCGCGGGATTCAATTCTAAGAGAAGAGTTTAGCCAACATACCTCAATGGAGCTTACTTAACTCTAAAATGTCCCGGAATTTTTTTCAACTTCGATCTATTTTAGAAATATTACAAATTGAACAAAAATTAGGAGGATGATCCCGGTTCTAGCTCATTTGAGCATTTTATCAAACACTAGATGTGCATTAAGGTTTCAAGGTCCTTTCATAGAGGATTCCATCATCCCACAACACATTCTTTACCATTCTTAGCTCAACAATCTTCTTACACCCTTTGATAACACATGCATGCAATATGAATAACTCCCATGCCCAAAAATTAACTTACTAATTACCCAATTCTAGACAAAATTCGAAATTGAGGGTTAGGGGGTAGAATCTTACCTCTAGGATGAAGATCTTGTGAGTTTTCCTTGTTAATCTTCCATGATTTGAGTAATGATTGATGAAAATTTAGCCTAGGGTTTCCTCTCTCCCTAAGACACTCTCCCTTCTCTCTAAAACATTAGATTTTAGCTCAAAAATGGGACAAATCATCTATTTACCGAAGTATTGTCGGGTTATAAAAACCTAAAAATGTTTCCCCGGAAGAGGATCAGCGGTCGCATATGTGACCGCATAATGTTTATGCTGTCCGCAAAATGGACCCGAAAAGGCCCTCTGGAACTGGGCTGGTCTGCCTCAATTTGCGGCCGTTATACAGTCCGCATAACCTCCCTCCACAAAATCCAAAGGGTGATTGTACGATCAAAGTGCGGCCCGCAAAATAGTTATGCGGTCGTATAATTGGACACGAAATTGACATCAAAATTGACCCAAATAGCTGCCTTACTCTGTGGCCATTATGTGGTCCGCAGAGTGATTCTGCGGCCGCCTAGTGGACCGCAGAAGTGCATTTCTTCTGCCCAAATTTTTCCTTTGGTGTACTTTGCAACACAAAAGGTCCGAGCGCGGCGAGCCGTGAAGAATTTATACAATCCTCAAACACGTAAGACCAATTCGGTACAACGAAATATTATTTTTCCTTTGCAAAATTTTACGGGGCCTTACATTCTCCCCCACTTAGGATCATTCGTCCCCGAATGAGAATCAAAATTTTCTATTAGCATCAAATGTGGCATAACTGTTAATTCTCACTCACCAATAGTTTCAAAATTTGGCTAACTCCCTAAATTTCCAAAAATTTCGCCAGAGTCTCCCCTGTAACTGGGACTATCCACCTATCAGAGAATCCCAGAAATCAATCCTAACAACATATACATAATCCGATGATGCAATATAACATAAGAACAACACCAACCGTGGCCTCAGAAGCAATATTTTACCAGAAATGGTACACCCTTAACATCACTTGTACAATGATACATAATTCGTAGGAAATAACTCTTAGAATTTTCATAGATCACAACTTTGTAAATACATAGCTATTCAAACAAGTAAGGATACATTTTCTTCATTTCTTCCTCGTCCTCACAAGTTGCCTCTTCAATCTGTTGGTTTCGCCATAGCACTTTCACGGATGTAATTTCTTTATTTCTCAACGTTCGGACTTGCCGATCAATAATAGAAACTGGAATTTCTTCATACGTCAATTCCTCATTAACCTGAATAGTCTCAATCGGAATAATGAGTGTCGGGTCTCCAACTACTTTCTTCAACATAGAAACAAGAAACACCGGGTGAACTAATGACATCTCAGGTGGTAGCTCAAGCTTGTACGCCACCTCACCGATCTTCTGAATGATTCTGTATAGTCCGACATACCTCAGACTCAATTTCCCTTTCTTACCAAATCGCATTACACCTTTCATGAGGGAAACCTTCAAGAATAGCCAATCATCTTCTTTGAACACTAAATCCCTACGATGAACATCTGAATAAGACTTCTGACAGCTCTGAGCAGTCTTCAACCGCTCCTTAATTATTTTAACTTTTTCCATAGTATGATGCACGAGGTCTGGTCCTATCAACTCTGCTTCCCCAATTTCGAACCACCTAATGGGAGATCTACATCTCATTCCATATAAAGCCTCGAATGGTGCCATCTGAATGCTAGCATAATAACTATTGTTGCATACAAATTCTATGAGTGGAAAAGGATCATCACAACTACGTTTGAAGTCTAGATCACAAGTGCGCAACATATCCTCGAGCGTTTGAATAGTCCCCTCTGCTTGCCCGTCCGTCTGTGGATAAAATGTTGTACTAAGATTCACCTGAGTACCCAAACCTTGCTAAAATTTCTTCCAAAAATTAGCAGTGAATTGTGCTCCCCGCTCATAAATGACCGAAACAGGAGTGCCATGCAACCTGACTATTTCTTTGATATACAACTAAGCATAGTATTTTGTTGTGTCGGTAGACTTAACCGGCAAAACGTGTGCTGATTTCGTGAGTCGATCCACAATCATCCAAATTAAGTCAAACTTGCGCGAAGTGCGAGGTAGTCCTACCACAAAGTTCATATTAATCATTTCCCACTTCCACGTTGGAATTTCTATGTTCCTACCCACCAGGCCTTTGGTGTTCGGCCTTCACTTACTGACAATTTGGACATCTCGCCACAAAGTCCGCTACATTTCTCTTCATATCATTCCACGAATAGCTTTCCTTAAGATCCTGATACATTTTTCTAGAGACCGGGTGCACGGAATACCTAGAAGTGTGAGCCTCTACCATGATTCTTTCTCGGAGACCATCTACATTTGGAATACATAGATGCTCTTGGTACTTTAGTGTACCATCAACCATGCCAAGAGAAAAGGCCATGGTCTTATGTTTATGAATCCCCTCTTTCAATTGTGCCAACAATGGATCATTGTATTGCTTCTCCTTGACATCCACAACAAGTGATGATTCAGCCCTATTTTTCCCAATCAACCCTCCTTCGCTAGAGTCCGTGAGAAGAATTCCTAAACTAGCCAATCGGTGAACTTCCTTGGCCAATGATCTTTGATATGCCTCCAAGTGTACTAAACTACCAATAGATTTCTGTCTAAGAGCATCCGTCACAACATTAGCCTTCCATGGATGATATAGAATATCAATGTCATTGTCATTGAGTAACTCAAGCCATCTTCGTTGCCTCAGATTTAGTTCCTTCTGCTTGAAAATATATTGAAGGCTCTTATGGTCCGTGAATATATCCACATGGACCCCATATAAATAATGACGCTAAATTTTCAATGCAAATACCACTGTCGCAAGTTCTAAGGCATGTGTTGGATAGTTCTTTTCATGATTCTTGAGTTGCCTAGAAGCATAAGCTATCACCTTGCCATGTTGCATTAATACACACCCAAGTCCGATTCTCTAAGCATCACAATATACTATAAACCCATCCTTACCTTCTGGTAGAGTCAACACTGGTGCCGTAGTCAATCTCGATTTCAAATCCTGGAAGCTCATTTCACATGCATCTGACCATTGGAACTTAATTGCCTTCTGCATCAATTTAGTCAACGGAGAGGCAAGAGTAGAAAACCCCTCCACAAACTTTCTGTAATACCCAGCTAAGCCTAAGAAACTGCGAATCTATGTTGGAGTTGTAGGCCTTGGCCAATTCTTCACATATGCAATTTTCTGAGGATCAACCTTAATTCCTTCATTAGAGACTACATGACCCAAGAATGTGATAGATTTCATCCAAAATTCACACTTCGAAAATGTTGCATATAACTTGTGCTGATATAGGGTGTACAGAACTACCCTAAGATGATCAGCATGGTCCTCTCGATTGCGTTAATATAGAGGGATATCGTCAATAAACACTATCATAAAGAATCGAGGAGCGGTTTGAAAACTCGATTCATAAGGTCCATGAAAGCTGCTGGGGCATTTGTTAGCCCAAAAGACATAAGCAAAAATTCAAAGTGACCATATCGGGTTCTAAAAGCTATTTTCGGAACATCCGGCTCCCTGATCTTCAATTGGTGATATCTGAATCTTAAATCGATCTTGGAGAAGTACATAGCACCCTGCAGTTGGTCAAACAAGTCATCTATCCTTGGCAGTGGGTACTTATTCTTGATTGTGACCTTGTAAAGTGCCTGATAGTCAATACACATTCTCAGTGACCCATCTTTCTTTCTTACAAAAAGAACTGGTGCGCCCCAAGGCGACACACTCGGCCGGACGAAACCCTTCTCTAACAAGTCCTTCAACTGCTCCTTTAGTTCCTTCATTTCTGTCAGTGCCATTCTGTAGGGTGGAATAGATATAGGATGCGTGTCTGGCATCATATCAATCCCAAAATCAATCTCCCTATCTGGTGGGATCCCAGGGAGTTCATCCGGAAAGACTCCCGGAAATTCATTCACAACGGGCACAGACTAAAGTATAGGTGCCTTAGCAGCGGTGTCCGTAACCCGGACCAGATGGTCAATACACCCTTTGTTGATCATTTTCGTGGCCTTAAGGTAAGAAATAAACCTACCCTTTAGCACTACATCATCACCCTTCCACTCAATAACTGGCTCATTTGGAAATTCGAACCTAATAGTCCTGGTTCAGCAATCAAGCTTGGCAAAACATGAATAAAGCCAATCCTTCCCCATTGTCACATCAAAATCGACCATTCCCAATTCAATAAGATCGGCCACGGTGTCCCGACCATGCAACGCGACAACACAATCCCTATAAACCCATGCGGCCAAAATAGACTCACTAACTGGAGTAGACACAGAGAATGGCTCATGAAGCTCTTCCGGTTCTTATCCCAAATTCCATAGCAACATAAGGAGTGACATATGACAAAGTGGAACCCGGAACAATAAGAGCATACCCATCATGAGATTGGATAGTCAATAGACCTGTGATAACATCTGGAGAAGCCTCTGAATTCTGGAGACCCCTCAGAGCATAGAAACGGCCAGATCCTCCTGAACTCTATGCTCCACCCCTAGCTGCACAATGCCCTATGGGCGTTAGAGTGCCTCGAGCTGGAGGAGGTGCTGCGGATGTAGTAGCTGCAGAACTGGCTGGCTGTGACGAGCCCCTGCCCGCACCCTGGTAGGACTAATGACAATCCCTTTGAATGTGACCCCTCAATCCGCACCCGTAGCATATGGGTAAGTTCATGTAGCATATTCCTAAGTGCATCTTTCCACACGTAGGGCATAAGGGCCTCCCATGCTGCCGGAATCTACCACCATGACGATCATGCTGATAGGAGCCATGTTGCCCAGACTGGGCCTGAAACGGCTCCATTGTTGCTACTGACTGGGCCCTGATGGCGGTGCACTAGCCGAAGACTGAGCAAAGGACTGAGATGGCCCTGACGACCCTCCCCTAAATGTTGACTTGCCACCACCAGAGGAACCACCCAAGTTACACGCAGACTGGGCCTTATTACTATCCTCTCTCTCTATTTTGTTCCTCAATTTGCGAGTCTCTATTGCGTGAGAGAATGCCACCATTTTTCCATAAATCATCTCATAATTCAAGGCTGTTATAACGGCCTCATTAATTACCATGGGACTAAGGCCCTGTAAATATCTGTGCACTCTAGCCTCCATAGTGGGCAACGTGTAAATAGCATACTTAGACATGTACGTGAATCTCATATGATAATCCCACACACTTAGGCTACCTTGCCTCAGGTTCTCAAACTCAGCAGCATGGGCTGCCTTAGTCTCGATAGGCAAGAAATGATCAATGAATGCATTGGCAAACTCTCCCCACCTCGCCGGAGGGCTCCCTTCTTCACGGGACTCCTTCCATAGTTCAAACCAAGAATATGCCACCTCTTTCAAGCGGTAAGAGGCCAATTCCACTGCCTCCATCTCAGTAGCAAGCATAACTCGGAGAGTCTTGTGCATCTCATCAATAAAGTCTTGGGGATCCTCCTCTGGGTTAGTACCCGTGAACACTGGAGGATCCAACTGGAGAAACCTGTTCACCCTAGAACTAGTAGAATACCCTGGCTGACTGGAAGAAGTGGGTGCAACATTTGATCTCTAGGCATGGGAAGCCACTATCTGAGCCAACATCTAGAGGTGGAACTGGAATATCCGTTGGAGGAACCGTTGCACCCTCAGTAGGTATAGGGACAGGTGAGGTCTGGTCAGTTGTAGTAGAATCAGGCAATGTAGTAACTGGAGGATTATTCTCACTCCTTGGGTTCTCACCCGCATCATCAAATATAGGATCAACTACCACTCCTGGGGTGACATTGGCTCTTTGGCCTGTTCTTGCCTTATATTTAGGCGCCATATGCAGAAAATTAGAGCAACACACAAATTAAAGGGGGAACAATCTTACAATCAGCTTTATGGCACGATCGAGAACATGAAAGAAGGTTATTATTCCTAAATTCCCAAGTAGCATCCTAATTGTAGATGTGGTCGACAACACACCGATAAGAAGGACTCTATTAGACACGGCTCCGAGACATCCTAGGACACTCTAAAACCTTAGGCTCTGATACTAAGTTTGTCACATCCCAAACTCGGGGAGCGCGACCGACGCCCAACCGAGTGAACCCAGCCGAGCAAGCCTATTAGATTTCCTTCTACCCAAACTCATTCACGAATAAAGAGAATACATATTTTTGTTAATCAAGCAATAGAGTGATCATGTCTGCTATACCAATTTCTTACCATTAGTTACTTCATTTTAAAGTCTCAAATTTCACACACATTTTCATAGTCTGAAGTGGAAATAGTAATTCAACCACAACATAAATAGTTTGACTTCCCCAGCACCAATATACAACCCACACCATGTCTACGGAGCCTCTATAGATTCGGAAGAGTACTATGATAGTGCCGGCAACAAGGCCCCGGCTATACCTCAAACACAATATATAAGGAACAAAAGATACTTGACCCCAAAATGAAGTGGGGCTCACCAAGTCTGCGGGGAAGAGGGTGTACCGCTATCACTGATCAGTGTCTCCTGCTGTGGAACCACCTACATAAATTGAAGTTGCAGCACCCCCGGTAAAAGGGACGTTAGTACTTATGGAATAATACTAGTATGAATGACAAAACACCCTCTCAATAGAATGAATAATATCACAAAGAGGAATAATCATAAAATCAATGGAAGCCTCGAACAATAGCAAAACATCAAGTTAAGAACCACATAAGATTTCACGTAAATTTCCATATTTTTCAGGTTCGAGATTCTTAGTACCGATATACCATCGGTCACAATACCATTATTCACAATACCAATACCACCGTAATTTTAGCACGGAGTCCGATCATGACCTGATCGGCTAGGACATCTCACTAGAGACATAAACCACATTCACAATTTTAATTACCATTTCTAGCACAATCACCACTATGTGTGCGGCATGGTGTCCGATCACGACCCGATCGACTAGGCTTTCTTATTCGAGACATCAACCATTTTATATCAATCATCGCATTTCATACTTCTTTCACATCTTTTCATTTCATTGGCACTAGTGGCCACAATTATAAAATCATTCATGGCACATTAGCCGTATATAGTATTTCATGCTCACCTTTTCACTTTCTAACATATTCATCATCAACAATAATTCAAATCAAGGTATGTAGTACTTAGGTGAGCAGTAAAGAGTCTAAGGCACATAGAGATTCTTCACAAAATTTGGCATAATAGCCTTTGTTTGAACTTTGAAGTCGAACATTTTTATTGCTCAACCCATACTTGAACCCATTCTCAAATGATAACATGGCATGATAATAGCATTTGGTATACATATTGAATATATATCTTTCAACACAAACTTTTTCGGAATAGCCAATTTTTTAATGAACCACTCGGGACTTACATAAATTACATGAATATTGTGGGATTCCATTCTAAGAGAAGAGTTTAGCCAACATACCTCAATGTAGCTTCCTTAACTCTAAAATGTTCCGAATTTTTTAGCAACTTCGATCTATTTTAGAAATATAACAAATTGAACCACAATTAGGAGGATGATCATGGTTCTAGCTCATTTGAGCATTTTATCAAACACTAGGTGTGCATTAAGGTTTCAAGGTCGTTTCATAGAGGATTCCATCATCCAACAACCCATTCTTTTCCATTCTTAGCTCAACAATCTTCTTACACCCTTTTATAACACATGCATGGAAGATGAACAACTCTCATGCCCAAACATTATCTTACTAATTACCCAATTCTAGACAAAATTCGAAATTGAGGGTTAGGGTGTAGAATCGTACCTCTAGGATGAAGACCTTGTGAGTTTTCCTTGTTAATCTTCTAAGGTTTGAGAAAATATTGATGAAATTTTAGCCTATTGTTTCCTCTCTCTCTCTCTCTCTCTCTCTCTCTCTCTCTCTCTCTCTCTCTCTCTCTCTCTCTCTCTCTCTCTCTCTCTCTCTCTCTCTCTCTCTCTCTAAGACACTCTCCTTTCTCTCTAAAATATCAGATTTTAGCTCAAAAATTGGACAAATCGTCTATTTAACGAAGTACGGTCGGGTTATAAAAACCCAAAAATGTTGCCCCGGAACAAGATCTGCGGTCGCATATGCGACCGCATAATGTTTATGCGGTACGCGAAATGACCCTCCGGAACTAGGCTTCTCTGCCTCACTTTGTGGCCATTATGCGGTCCGCAGACCAGTTCTGCAGTCGCATAATGTGCCCCAGACCTGTTCTACGGTCGCATAACGCGCCGCCGAACCTCTCTCCGCAAAAGCCAAAGGCTGATTATGCGATCAAAGTGCGGCCTACGAAATGGTTATGCGGTCGCATAATTGGCCGCGAAATTGACATCAAATTGGCCCAAATAGCTGCCTCACTCTTCGGCCATTATGCGATCCGCATAGTGATTCTGCGGCCACATATTGGGCCGCAGAAGTGTGTTTGTTCTGCCCAAATTTTTCCTTTACTTTCCGGTGCACGGTTCAACCCAAAAAGCCCGAGCCGCGGTGAGCTCTCTCACTGCGAAGAATTTATACAATCCTAAAAAACGTAAGCCCAATTCGGCACTACAAAATATTATTTTTCCTTTGCAAAATTTTACGGGGCCTTACAGGTTGAGTGCCCGACAATAAATCAATACCAATATCGATATCCCTATTAAGCAGCATTGCGGGAAGATGCCAGAAATACATCTGGATAGTCTCTCACTACCGGAACTGACTCAACGGTAGGAGTATCAACACTAACATCTTTCACAAGGGCTTTTTATGCATCATACCCCTTCTCAACCATCCGATGTGCCTTATGAAAGGACATAACCCTACTAGGAACGTAATTCAAAGTACCCTTCCACTTCAACCGCGGTAAACCTGGCATAACTAATGTCACCGTCTTGGCATGAAAATAAAGAATAGCATGATTGGGCCACAACTAGTCCATGCCCAAGATAACATCAAAGTCTACCATACTTAGAAACAATAGATCAACTCTGGTCTCAAAACCACCAATGATAACTAAACACGACCCATACACACGGTCAACAACAATAGAATCTCCCACATGCATGGACACATAAATAGGAGAACTAAAAGAATCACGAAACATACCTAAATACAAAGCAAAGTAAGATGATACAAACGAATAAATGGAGCCAAGATTAAATAAAATTGATTACAAATAGAAACTACACCTATGATAACAGCGTTTGATACACTCACCTCCGTCTTATCCAGAAAAGCCTAACATCTGGCCTGGCCTCCCCTTCTAGGGCGACCCCTACCCGTCTGACCTCAACCCCTATCAGGTTGTGCAGGTGGAATGGCAACTGGAGCAGTGACCTTGTCCTAAGAAGTCTAGGGACCCTGTGGAATACGTGGATCGTGAGTAGTCAGTGGAGGTGCAACCTTCCTAAGTCTGGGGGCAGTCCCTCACCATATGAAAAACATCACCACACTCAAAACAGACTCTAGGAGGATGTGGCTGTTGAAACTGGTTCGGGCCTGGACGGCTAGACTGACCGATGAAAGCACCCCATGTAGGAGGTGCACTAGATAATGGCGGTGCATAATGGGAAACCTGAGACCTAAAAGTAGCCAATGATAAATCGACAGACTCACTCTCTGACTGTGGAAACTAAAGTAGGTGCATGTCTGGACAACTCACTGAATCTGGCAGCATACTCTGACAGAGGCATGGTACCCTGGCGCCGTTGCTCAAACTCAGTGCGCCATGCATCCCGAAGGCTTTGGGGAACAAACTATCTCAAGAACATCTCTAAACACTAAACCCATGTGAGTGAAGCTGCATCGACTAGGCTATCCTGCTCATAAGACCGCCATCTATGATACGCTGGTCCCGATAGCTGGAATGTAGTAAAATCAACCCTGCTCGTCTCCATAATACACATGGTGCGGAGAATACTGTGGCATTTCTCCAAAAAACCTTGTGCATCAGCTGTAGCTAGGCCGCTGAAAGTAGGAGGGTGGTACTTCTTGTACGTCTTAAGTTTAAGATGCCCCTCCTCAAATGCTACTGCCCTAACCGCAAGCTGAATTGGAACAATTGGCTGCACTGGTATAAACTCTGGGACCTGTTCAACATGGACCCACTGCTTTAGGGTACGGGCCACTGGAGTCTGAGCTCCTCCCCCAGCCTGAGATAAGGCTTGTGCAAGTGGAATCAACCTTGCCTAAGCTAGAGTACCAAACTTGCTCAAGAGCTGTGCGAGGGTTTCCTGAAGTGCAGGGGTGGCAACAGGCCTCTCAGGTGCCTGCCCCCCATCCCAACTAAATCTACCGGTGGCTCCTCTGTCGCAGCTCGGGCAAGTGCTCTAGCTTCACTACATGCCCCTCCCCGGACTCTGCACTGCCCCGACCTCTCACGGATCTAGCAATGGGTGCAGGTGTCTGATCGTCAGATGCAGCGGTGCGTGTCCACACCATCTGTGAGAGAATAGAAACACAAATATTCAAATTTTTAAAGTCAACAAATTTGCATAATAAGGAATCAAAGAAGTGATGTTTCCTAACAGTTCCATAGCGTCTCGATGATAAATACAGACGTCTTCCTACCGACACACAAGACTCTACTAAACCTACTTATGACTCGTAACACTTATGAACCTAGAGCTCTGATACCAACTTATCATGACCCCAATCTCCCTCTGCAGGATATTGTGATGGCACCTAGTCTCTAAGACTAGGTATAACATACACGAAGAAACAACATATATAATACAAGAACATCAATCTAAACCAACCAGCTATCATAAAAAAACTTGACAACATAGCTGACAATAACTCCCAAAATCTAGTAAGACAGAGTCAAAAGCTCTACACGAGTATACTGGAACATCCCTAATACATCAATATCTATAATAAGAGTATGCAATAGAAACTAAGACAGAGGGTGACTACGAGGCCTACGAACATCGGAAGGTATACCTTGAAGTCTCTGATCCAAAGCTCAACTCACGGATGCCTGGCCTAGTATGAAGTACCTAGATCCGAACAAAAATATGTGTAAAAGCGTAATATGAGTACACCACAATGGTACTTAGTAAGTATCAAGCCTAACCTCAGTAGAGTAGTGACGAGGTCAGGTCAAGACCCCTACTGGAATAAATAAAGAAGTTGAACGGGTATGGTACAGTATAATAATGAAAACAATGGAAATATAATGAAGAAATACAACAAAAATAGCTACACTGAAATTAAGGCAATAAAGGCATCACGGGAGGAACACATAATAAGAATACCAAGGAAACAATGCAGACAAAACACAAGTGATGTAAATGAAGGATAGCAACAAGAATCACTACCGAGGTACCGCCTCGTAATTTCATTTCACAGTCAAAAGCATAATCTATCGTTATATCACCACCGGAGCCTTACATTTGGTTTCGAAAATCATTTTCCCGAAATAGCTACCTCCGTTTTACCCACCTTATTACACCGCGTGACTTCACGTAGTTCCCTTATTAGCAACACGCGTATCAAGCCCACCTTATCTCACCGCATGTGTATCAACCCATATTCTTATACCATCGCATGTGTATCAATATCATAACATATCACAACTCGCACAGCAAGTGTCCAGCTTCCACAACTTCTGAAAAGAATCAACAATAACAATGTTTCCACAACAAATAGCCCAAGGAGCAACAATAATTCGTACAAGAGTCTCAACAATAGCAACTGAAAGTGAATAACTCAACAAGAATGGTATTTTAACAGTTTACAACTCCGCCTTAATGTGCTCACGGATTTTACAACTTCAACACCAAAACTCAATGATAAGATATCCCAAAAATAACAACTTCAAGAAAGGTAACTCAAAACTTAAATATTTAACAAGGCAATAAGGAAACAGTAACTTCAACTAAGTATGTAAGGGCAAATAACAAGTAAGAGATGGGACGAATATTTAACAATGTCAAATAATGCATGTAAGGATAATTAATGATGAAAGATATAACATGTTATGACAATGCGATTAAAGGTATGAAAAGAAGCTAAATAGCCTAAACCAATCAATTACCACATATAGCCCGTCTACCCACTCATCACCTTGCGTAGACGGCTTCCACGTAGCACAATTGACACAAAATAACACCAATCCTAAGGGGGAATTTCTCCACACAAAGTTAGGCAAGATACTTATCTCAAACACGCTAACTCAATCCACTAGTAAGCCTTTTCCGCGAATATTCAACTCTGAATGGCTTGAATCTATCCAAAGTAAATTTATACTGTAAATACAAACCATGGGAAACTATTTCGGATAATAAAGTTACAATCTTTAAAGAAAATCAATAAGTCAACTCAAAAAGTCAACCCCTGGCGCGCGTCTCAGACCTCGACAAAATATAAAAAATTTGAATACACATTCGATAACGAGTCCAACCATACTAAAATTACTCAATTCCGACCTCAAATCGACCTTCAAATCCTCAAAAATAGTTTATGTATTAACCAATTTCCCCTATTTTTCCAACTCAAAACACTAATTATATGATAAAAACAATGATGGATTCATGTATAACAACCAAATCCGAGTAAGAATCACTTACCTTAATCAACTATTTAAAAATCTCGCCCAAAACCGAGCTCTCCAACTCAAAATATGGAAAATGAAATAAAACCCTCGATCTGCCCCTTTTCTGCCCAGCGACTTCGTTTCTTCGGACCTACAACCGCTTCTGCGAAAAATCCATCGCAGGTGCGGCTTCCACTTAAGCAAGGACTTATCGCTTCTACGGTCACCAATCACTTATCTGGTTCCGCTTCGCCACAACATTGACCGCTCCTGCGAGGTCGCTTCTACGGCTCACCACCGCACATTTGGTCCATAACCAAAGGCCCAAAATCTGCGGCTTCTCCGAATTATTTGCGGTGTGTTATCCGCTTCTGAGGATGCGCATCTGCGCACCAAACTCCGCACCTACGACCCTTCCCCTTGCTGGCCCTCTTCGCTTCTGCGATGACTCCCTCGCACCTGCGTGTCTGCAGCCACTCCCACCGCAGGTGCGATGACACCAGACTTCAGCTGCTTCAGCAGTCCTCAAAATCCAAAATGGATCCCGATTTAAATCTGATTCACACCCGGACCCCCCGGACCCCGTCCGAACATACCAACAAGTTTCAAAACACATAACGAACCTATTCGAGGACTAAAATCACATCAAACAACATCGATTCTACAAATTGCAACCCAATTCCAACCTATGGAAACCATGAAAATCCAACTTCCAAAACTAACGCTGATTCATACCAACCCAACCCCGATCGACCTCAAATTTTGCACAATAGTCATAAATGACACAACAGACCTATTCCAACTTCCAGAATCAAAATCCGACCAAGATATCGATAAAGTCAACTCTCGGTCAAACTTCTCAACCTTCCAAACATTCAACTTTTTAACTTTTGTCAATTCAAGCCAAAACGACCTATGGACATACAAATCAATATCCGAACATGCTCCTAAGTCCAAAAATCACCATATGAAGCTATCAGAACCATCAAAACTCCATACAGGAGTTGTCTACACAAAAGTTATACTCCTGATAACTTTTTCAACTTAAGCTTCCAACTTTGGGACTAAGTGTCCCATTTCACTCTGAAACTCGCCTGAAACAAAACTAACCACCCTGGCAAGCCGCATAACCACAATATAACATAGAGGAGGCAATAAATAGGGGAATAAGGCTAAAATACTCAAAATGATCGGCCGGATCATTACACAATATCAAAACCCTTATGTCGTCGCATGCGCATCTTATCACAATACAATAATCAACTCGCGCCACACATGCCCATATGCCATAACATTTCCGAAACAACAATACCAATATAACAACTACGCATAGCCCACGACTCACCAACAATGTATATAAGAGTCTCAACAACAACATAATGAAATGGAAGAATAAACTCAAAAATGAAAGATTTTCCATGTAATAACAACTTCAATTAAATGCATATAAGTAACCTAAGAGTTTAAACAGGTCAATTTCCACATATGAGCCCGTATACACCCTCGTCACCTCATGTAAACATCTTCTGCATAATTGAAATAGTGCAATTAAACCAAATCCTATCGGGTAGTTTCACCCTCACAAAGTTAGGCAAGATACTTACCTCAATTAGACTAAATCAACACTCAAAAATAGCTTTTCCTTTAAAATTTCCCTCTGTACATCTCAGATCTAACAAAAAATGACTAAATATTATCAAACAATGCAAGAGAAACCAATTCCGAAAATAAAAGTTAAGATCTTTACACAATTCCCCAAACGTAAAGAAAAATTGACCCCATGCCCGCCCGGTCAAAACCCTAGTCCAAGGGTAGATCTCAACTACCCATAACCCCACGAGTCCATATATGTGTTTTGTTTTTAAATTCGAGTCCAATTTGATTCTCATATCTCAAATTTTCATTTTTCAAAAGATAGTCAAAATCCCCCATAATTTCTCTTAGCTTCTCATGAATTACATGTTAAAACTCATAAACATCCATGTAATATAATTGAAATTGGATCAAAATTACTTACACAATGGTTAGGTATGAAAATCTCTCCTCAAAATCGCCTCCCACTGAGTCTAGGGTTCTAAAATGTGATAAAAGGAAGCTAAGTACCGAAATCCAACCCTTTTGTTCAACTGCAGAAGCCGCTAATGTGACCTAGGTTTTGCTAATGCGAACCCCGTAAATGTGAATAATGCATCGCAAAGTGATCCATGTTTAACTCAGGGGATGTCGCAAATGCGACAAGGATTTCGCATTTCCGAAGTCTGCCCCTTCCGCAAAAGCGATCAATTGATCGCGAATGCGATCCTCTCTTGCCCAGGTGCCTGATCATAGATGCGATCCATGGTTTGCAAAAGCGAACCTGGCACCCTCCCAGACCACCTTGCAAATGCAACTCCCCCCTCATAAATGCGAGGTCGCAAAAGCGAACAGTGTCTCGCATTTGCAATGCGAGACACGCAACACCTACTAGCACCAACAATATGAAACACGTCCAAATCAATATGAAACGCATTTGAAACACACCTGAGCCCTCGGGGCTTCTCACCAATTATCCACACAAGCCTAAAAATATCATATGAACTCGCTCATGCGATCAAAATATCAAAATAACATCTAGAATTACGGATTAGACACCAAAACACATAGAAAATTACAATAAACTCAAGAATTTCTAGAAACACAACCATGCGGCCGATTCCTATCAAACCAACTCTGAATGACACCAAATTTTGTATACATGTGTCAAATAACAAAATGTTCCTATTCCAAGTCCCAAAATAAAAATCTGAACTCGATAGCTATAAAGGCAACCTACAGTCAAACTTATATATTACTAAATATTAAAATATCCAACTTTCGGAAAAATAAGCCAAATCAACCTAAGAATGTCCGAATTTAATTACGAGCACACGCCTAAGTCCAAAATCACCACATGAACCTATTGGAACCATTAAAACACCATCCCGGGGTCATTTTCACAAATGTTAAACCTCGAGCAGCATTTCAAACTTAAGCTTCTAAATCAAGAACCAATGGATATAATTTATTCTAAAACTTCCCCGAAACAAAACTAACCATCCTCGCAAGTCATAAAACCACAAATACACATACGGGAAGCTTAAAAACGGGAAACGAGGGTCAAATACACAAAATGAATGGCTGGGCAATCGCATTCTCCCCTCTAAAAACAAACATTCGTCCTCGAATGAGTATAGATATATACCTAAAGTGCCAAAAAGGTGAAGATAATGACTCCACAGTCGTGCTCGGTCTCCCAGGTCGCCTCTTCTACCGGTTGACCACTCCATTGTACCTTCACCGAAGCAATGTTATTTGACCTCAACTTCCGGACCTAGCTGTCCAAGATAGCCACTGGCTCCACAACATAAGTCAGATCCCTGTCCAATTGGACTATGCTGAAATCGAATACATATGACGGATCACCATAATACTTCCGGAGCATGAAATAATGAAACACAGGGTGGACTCCCGATAAGTTGGGTGGTAATGCAAGTCTATAGGCCACCTCACCAACTCTCTCAAGGATCTCAAAAGGACCAATATAACTAAGTCTCAACTTGAACTTCTTCCTGAAACTCATCACACCATTCATGGGTGAAACACTAAGCAGAACCATTTCTCCCACCATAAGTGCCACATCACGAGTCCTCCGATCAGAAAAACTCTTCTGCCTGGACTACACTATATGAAGTTGATCCTGAAGCAACTTCACCTTCTCCAAAGCATCTCAAACCAAATCAGTGTCCAATAACATAGCTTGCCAAAGTTCACACCATCCAATCGGTGAACGACATCGTCTCCCATATAAGGCCTCGTAAGGAGCCATCTGGATGCTCGACCGATACCTATTGTTGTAGGCAGCTCTGTGAGCGGTAGAAACGGATCCCCTGAACCCTCGAAGTTAATATCATAGGCACGTAAGATGTCCTCCAATATCTAAATAGTGCTCTCAAACTGTCCATCTGTATGGGGATGAAATGTCATACTCAGGTCGATCTGTGTGCCCAACTCTCACTACACGAATCTCCAAAAATGCGATGTGAATTACGTGCCTCGATCGGAGATAATAGACATTGGCACACCATGAAGGCGAACAATCTCTGTGGAAGTCTAACTATAAAATCCATGGTGATACACTCTCACTTCCACTCCGAAATATCAAGTCTTTGAAGCAAGCCACCCGGTCTCTGATGTTTGTACTTCATCTGCTGACAGATCAAACACCGAGCCACATGCTCCACAATATATTTCTTCATTATTCTCCACCAGTAGTGCTACCTCAAGTCCTGGTGCATCTTTGCAACACCCGGATGAATGGTATACCATGAACTATCGACCTTCTCAAGAATCAACTCACGTAACCCATCAACATTCGTGACACCAATCTAGCCCTGCATCCTCAACACCCCATCATCACCAATTTTCACCTCCTTGGGATCATCATGTTGCACTGTATCCTTAATGTCAAGAAAGTGGGGATCATCATACTGACGTGCCTTGATGCACTCAAACAAAGAAGACCATGAAACCAACAATCCGTCTAGGCTTTGAAATATCGAACCTCACAAACTTGTTGGCTAAAGCATGAACATCCAAAGCTAACAGTCTCTCCCCAATTGGAATATAAGGAAGAGTACCCATGCTCTCAGCCTTTCTACTCAAGGCATCGGCCTCAACATTATCCTTCCCAGGATGATAAAGAATGGTGATATCATAGTCCTTTGGTTGCTCTAATTACCTCCATTGCATCAAGTTCAGATCCTTTTGCTTAAACACGTGATGCAGACTCCTGTAATCTGTGAATACCTCACAAGACACGCCGTACAGATAGTGCCTCCAAATCTTCAACGCGTGAACAATGGCTGCCAACTCTAAATCATGTACTGGGTAGTTCTTCTCATGGGTCTTTAACTGACGTGAAGCATAAGAAATCACTATACCCTCTGCATTAATACACATCCAATGCCAATCCATGAAGCCTCACAATAAACTGTATAAGAACCCAATACTGAAGGTAAAACCATAACTGGAGCTATGGTCAAGGCAGTCTTGAGCTTCTGAAAGGTCTCCTCACACTCGTCAGATCATCTGGATGAAGTACCATTCTAAGTCAATCTGGTCAAAGGAGCTGCAATGGATGGAAACCCCTCCACAAAACGGTGATAATAACCAGCCAAGTCTAGAAAACTCTAGATCTAGGTAGCAGAAGACGGTTTGGACCAACTCTTAACTAACTCCACCTTCTTTGGATCGACCTTAATCCCCTCACTAGACACCACATGGCGCAAAAATGACACCGAATTAAGCCAAAGCTCACACTTGGAGAATTTAGCATATAGCTTCTTCTCCCTTGAGGTCTAGAGCCTGAACCTCAAATGCTGCTCATGATTCTCCTAACTGTGAGAATACACCAATATGTCATCAATGAACACGATGATGGAAGAATCAAGATACAGTTGGAATAGACTGTTCATCAAGTGCATAATGGTTGTTGGGGCATTGGTTAGCCCAAATTGCATCACTAAAAACTCGTAGTGACCATAGCGAGTCCTAATCACTGTCTTCGAAATGTCTGAATCCTGGATCTTTAACTGATGGTACCTCAATCTCAAATCAATCTTTGAGAATACCCGAGAACCCCGAAGCTGATCAAACGATTCATCACTATGTGGTAGTAGGTAATTGTTCTTTATTGTAACCTTGTTCTACTAGTTTTACTCAATACACATCCTCATGGAGCCATCTTTCTTCTTCACAAATAGAATTGAAGCACCCCAAGGCGAGACACGCAGTCGAATCAAACCTTTATCAAACACTCCTAAAGCAGTTCCTTTAATTCCTTAAACTTCATTGGTGCCATGCGATATGGAGGAATAGGAATGGGCTGAGTGCCCGGCAACAAGTGAATACCAAAATCGATATCCATATCAGGTGACATACTAGTAGGTCTTTTGGAAACACATCTGGGAAATCTCACACTACCGGAACTAACTCACTGGTAAAAGCATCAACACGGACATCCCTCACAAAGGACATATATGCTAAGAACCCCTTCTCAACCATCCGCTATGCCTTCAGAAAGGACACCACCCTACTAGGAATATAATTCAATTTACCTCTCCACTCCAACCGCGACAATCCTAGCATTGCCAATGTCACGATCTTGACTTGACAATACAGAATAGCGTGATACGATGACAACCAATACATTCCCAAAATCACATCAATGTACACCATAATGAGTATCATAAGGTCAACCCTAGTCTTATAACCCTCGATGGTGACCAAACACGACTGATAGACGCGGTCTACCACAATGGAATGCCCAATAGGCATAGATACATAAGCAAGGGCACTCGAAGAATCGTGAGACGTATCAAAATAGGAAGCAAAGTAAGATGACACATATGAATACGTGGAAACCGATCAAATAAATCTGATGCATCCCTATGACAGACCGGAACAATACCTGTGATGACAACATCTGATGCAACAACCTCCGTCCTACGTAGAATGACTGCTGAAGGCATCCCGTGCATGAGGTGCACTGGAAAGTGGTTGTGCCCAATGGGAGATCTTAGACCTCAAAATAGCTAGAGCACTGCGAGTAGCCTGAAGCGCCGAATGAACTGGTCGACTGACATAACCTCTACCATGACGAGCTGAAACTGCAAAGCGGGAACAACTAAATCCTCCAAAATCCCTAAGCCTCTTGGCCTCCATATCCTCCCTCTCTTGGCCATGTATACGCTCCAATCTCCGAGCAATCTCCACGACCTGCTGAAATGGAGTATCAGTCTCCAACTCTAATGCCATACTAAATCTAAGACCATAACTAAGCCCCTCCATAAATCTGCGAAATCGATCTCTAACTGTGAAACCAAATTAGGTGCATGGTGGTATAACTCACTAAACCTTATGGCATACTCTGATACCATCATAATCCCCTGATGTAGCTGCTCGAACTATGTGCGCCATACATCCCGGAGGGTCTACGAGATGACCTCCCTAAATAATAAGTCTATGCAAACCTCTCAAGTCTAAGATGCTCCTCCTTAAATGAAACTGCCCTAACCTCGGGCTCTACCGGAAAAACAGGTTGCACTGGCATAACCTCTAGGACTTGATCGACATGGACCCGCTGCTCTGGAGTATGGGCCACAGAAGTCTGAGCTCCTCCTCCATCCTAGATGTGGCTGGTGCAAGTGGAATCAACCCAACCTAAGCTACAGTACCGAACATGCTCAAGAACTGTGCAAGGGTCTACATAAATGCAGGGGTGGCAACAGGCACCTCAGGTGCTTGCCCCCAAACAGAAGCTACTAGTCGCTCCTCTGTCACAGCTCGGGAAGGTGCTCTAGCTGCACCACGTACCCATTCTCAACCTCTGCCTTGACCCCAACTTCTCGCAACTCTAGCAGGGGGCGCAGTAGTCTGATCGTCGGATCTAGATGTGCGTGTCCTCACCATCTTTGAGAGAATAGAAAGTCAAAGATTTAGATTTTGAAGTCAACCAATTCGCACAATAACCAATCAAAGAAGTGGAAGTTTCATAACAGTTCTGTAGCCTCTCGAAGATAAGTACAGACGTCTCCGTACCGATCCGCAAGACACTACTAACCCTACTTATGACTCGTAACACCTATGAACCTAGAGCTATAATACCAACTTCTCACGACCCTAATTTCCCACCTTAGGATGTCGTGATGGCACCTAGTCTCTATGACTAGGTAGACCTAACATTTAATAATATCATAACAGGAAGAACCAACTGAGATACCAAAATAAAATAGAATAACTCATATAATCTTCCAAAATAGGACCTCAACAATATATTCCCAAAACTAGTGGAACTGAGTCATAAGCTCTATAAAATAATCTAGAATGTATACTACAACACTATCTGAATAAGAAAACAACAAAATGAAATGATATGGAAGGTGAAACCGAGGCCACTGAACACCGATCAGGTATACCGTGAAGTCTCTAGAAGGCAACTAACAAGTTAATCACTAGCGTCCAGCACGGGCAGACGTACCTTAATCTACATAAAAGATTTACAGAAGCCTAGTGTGAGTACACCACAACGGTACCCAATAAGTATCAAGCCTAACCCTATTAGAGTAGTGATGATGCCAAGTCAAGACACCTACTAGGACATAATAAATAGAACAAAAATATAATAATGAGAAGTAATGGAAATGGAGAAATGAATGATAAAAATGCAGTCTAATAATGTAAACTAATGATAGAATTGTAAGCAGAAAGACAACAATAAGGAAGCAATTAATGAGAACCTAAAATAATCAAATACGGAGAAAATTTGTATGCCAAGGAAACATGAAAGAAACAAGAGTAGTTCAGCCAATAAATCTTTTCAATATGAAGTGCACAACAAGAATCATAATTGAGGTACCGCCTCGTATTCACGTTTCGCAATTTCAATCACAATCTTTTCTCATATCACCGCGGGAGCCTTACGTTTAGTTTAGAAAATCATTTTTCCCTAAATAACTACCCGCGTTTTAGCCCACCTTATCACACCGCGTGGCTTCAAGTAGTTCCCCTACTAGCTACACACGCATCAAGCCCACCTTATCTCACCGCATGCGTATCAATATCACAACATAATCACAACTCACACCACAAGTGCCCATATTCCACAACTTGAAAAAGAATCACAATATTAATATTTCCTCAACAATTCGCCCATGGCTCAACCATAATGTGCATAAGAATCTCAGCAAATAACAACTTCACCTCAATGTGATAACGGATTTCTCAACTTCAACAACAATAACACAATAATAAGATATTTCACGAAATAACAACTTCAATTACAAGTGATTCAATAGTTAAAGAAGTAACAAGGCAATAAGGAAGGCAATAACTTCAACTAAGCATATAAGAGTAAAATAACAAATAAGAGGTAGATCAAGTGCTAACAATGTCAAATAAATCATGTAAGGGTAGATTAACACATGTAAGAGTTGATTAACAATTAGGTATATAACATATTAAAGTAATTCAATTAAAGGCATGGAAAAAGTCTAAATAACCTAAATCGGACAAATACCACATATAACCCGTGTACCCACTCGTCACCTTGCGTACACGGCTTTCACACAACACAAATAGCACGATCAATACTAAATATAAGGGATTGTTGCCCCACACAAAGTTAGGCAACATACTTACCTCCACTAGGCCAACTCAATCCTCAGAAATAACTTTTCCCCTAAAACTCGCCTCCGCATGGCTCAAATCTAACAAAAATTGACTTAATATCATCAAACAATGCAAGAGAAAACAATTACAATAGATAAATCTATGATCTTTACCCAATTCCAAGGGTAGATTTTGACTACCCATAACCCCACAAGTTCATATGTGATTGGTTTTAAAATCCGAGTATAAATAGACTTTCAGAACGCAAATTCTCATTTTTAAAAACCTTGACAAAATTTCCCAATTTTTTTCTGTTTGAAAAAACAATTGATGTTAAATCTAAGATATAATCATGTAATATAGCTGGAAATTGATTAGAATCACTTATTGTAGATGAAAATCCCCTCTCCAAATCGCCAACTTCATAGTCTATGGTTCTAAACTGAGAGAATATGTTGAAAAATCCCGACTACCTTCCCTTATGATCAGTTGGAGTTGTCGCAATTGTGATATGGGTTCGCAATTGCGAACCCTTGCAATTGCAAACCCTCGCAATTGTGAAGTAATACTCGAAAATGCGGCCACGCTTCGCATTTGCGAAGCCTGTCCTCGTCGCAAATGCGACACATTTGTCGCAACTGCGAATTACACAATTTCCTGACACTATTTGTAATTGTGACCCGGGTATCACAATTGCGACATCTGAGACCCCCTGTGAGGATTGCAATTGCGATGTTGGTGTTTGCAATTGCGACACCTGAGGCATCAGCACACCATCAGTTCCTATTTCAGGCCAAACCATTCCGCGACACATCTGAAACTCATCCGAGCCCTCGAGGCTCCAAACCAAACATCCACACAAGTCTAAAATATCATACAAACTGGATCGCGTGATCAAAACACAAAAATAACATTTAGAACTACGAATCGGACACCAAAATACATGAATTTCAAAGTAAAGTTCAAGATCTTCTAGAATTGCAACCAAGCGTCTGAATCCTATCAAATCAACTCCAAATGATACCAAATTTTGCAGACAAATTCTAAATAGCATAAAGGACCTGTTCCAAGTCCCAAAATCCAATTTTGTACCCGATAGCTAAAAGTCAACCCACGGTAAAACTTCTAATATTCAAATTGCCAATTTTTGACAAAATAGCATAACTCAACCTACAGACTTTGGAATTCGATTCGGGGCATACTCCCAACTCCAAATCACTATACTAAGCTGTCGTAGCCATCAAAACACCGTTACAAGGTCATTTTCACAAAAGTTAAATTTTGGTAAACATTTCTAACTTATGCTTCTAAGTCAAGAACCAAAGGGTCTAAATCAACCCGAAATTTCCCGAAACGAAACCAATCATCCCCCATAAGTCATAAAAACACAAAGACACATACGTGAAGCATCAAAAGGGGAAACAAGGAGTAATTCCACATTACAACTGGTCAGATCATTACAGTCTTGTAAGGCCCCGTAAAACTTTGCTAAGGAATTTAAGGTTTCGTTGTGTTAAGGCAGTCTTATGTGTTTGAGGTTCGGACTTTATGGGTTGAAGAATGCACTGAGGAGTTGATTGAAACTTTTGGCAGAAGAAGGCAATTTTGCGGTCTGTTTCACGACCATAGAACTGTTTTGTGCCCATTCTGTGGAGTTGAGAAGGGAGTTGTTGAATTTTGAAAGTTGTTTTGTGCCCATTCTGTGGTCGCATAATTCATTATGCGGCCGCATAAGTGGTCTGCGGACCACAGAACGGTCGCAGACCTGACTAGTCTAGCCCGGATTTATTAGGACCATTTTGCGGTCCAGTTTGCGGATCGCAGACCTGTTCTGCGGTCAGTTATGTGACCGCATACCTGATTTCAGGGGGTCCATTTTTTGATTTTTATAACCCAACCCCATTTTAATATATAGACTTTGGAGCTTATTTTGGGGTGATTATCTGATGACTATAGAGAGAAGTGAGAGCATTTTAGAGAGAGAAGTAGAAAGGCTAGCATTCTAATCATCCAATCTTGCACCAATATTCAAGAATCAAGAAGCCATTCACTAGACCATCATCTACCCGGGTAAGACCTTGTCCTAAAACCTTCATGCACTTGTTATAGGTTTAATTAGGTTATGGAGTTGAAATTAGGCCATGCATGTATCAATAGCTCGTAGTATGTGAGGTTAATGAACTAGTTTGGGTGTTTCTTATTGAAATTGGTTGAGGGGGAAAGGGATAACCATTGTAGAGCTTTATAGTCTATTTTGCATACTAGGTGTTTGACAAAATTCCTAAGAGAGTTATACCATGTGATTCCTTCTAATTATTATCCTATTTTCGCTACCTTCTTATAGATTGTTATTGCTAGAAGTGTTGGAACGTTGTAGTAACTTAAGGAAAGCTCAAACAATGTATGTTGGCTAAACTACTCTCTTAGAATTGAATTCCTTCATGGTTGGCTCGAGTTCCTAATTCCTATGTTCCGGGTTATCCCTTATAAACTTGACTATTCCGAATGAGCACTATGTCGAAAGATATATGTTCAAAGTATGGGTTGTGTATTAAAATGTTATGGATTTGAGTCATGTTTCAAATGAAAGCTAGTATGCCAACTTGTGTGAGAAAAATTCGATATGCTTAAGACTCGTAATTGCTCATATGTGTACCTAAGGTCTTGATTGAAAATGTCACGTTGTTTATAATCTATGAAGATGCTTGAAAATGAAATAAGTGAATTGGGGATATAGAGTGTGGCCAACGTGCCAAGAATGAAAGTTATACCTGTGGCTAGTGGTGCCAATGAAATAAGATGATGAGAGAAAGATTATGAAATGAGCTTTGATTCAACTGTTCCAAAATTATTTCAAAAATAGAATAGCCCAAAAGCTTATATACTCAAGTCATGCCCATATGTGGCTGTTTTAACTAGTGCTATGCTTGGTGAGTATTTTTAATGTGTTTTGCATTTTTACATATGCGTGAGTGGAAATTGTGTATTACCCCTTTTGGGAAAAAGTATTTCAAGAATAAATGGTGTGTTACTTGTTTATTATTTTAACTCGAGCATCGATTGCAATTCATTTTACTCCATTCTTGGAAAGAAATCTATTGTGCTTAAATTCTTCATTTCTTATGAACTTAAAGTTGTGATTTTCAGAATATTATATATGTTGATATTTATGATGATGAAACATGAGAGGGAAGAAATGAAAGTGTGGAATATTAAATACGGTCACTGTGTGTTACACCCCATGTTTTCGTATGTAAAAGTACGCCATAGGTAAATTGATGAAAGCTCGGAAATGAGATTATTTTGAGATTATTAGTGTCATGCTATTTCAAGAAAGTGATAAGTAAATTCGTGAAGGTGAAAGGGTAAGTGAATCGAAGAAAATGATTTTTGGCGAAGTTTGACATTTTGGGATAAAATACGGTCCAAGCTATAATACCCCGTATTCATGGACTAGTATCACACAAGGTACCATATGACCATGATAGTAAGATGTATAAAATATGTTAAAAGTGGATAGTATTTTAAGTAGTTTGACATTTTGGGATAAAATACGGTCCAAGCTATAATACCCCGTATTCATGGACTAGTACCACACAAGGTACCATATGACCATGATAGTAAGATGTATAAAATATGTTAAAAGTGGATAGTATTTTAAGTAGTTTGACATAATTCTTAATTATATGGGGTAATTGGTTAATTATTGGGTAATGGGATATTACCTTATTAATTAAGCATAATTTGGATAAAGTTAAATGCTCCCAACGTGCCAGCCAAGAGGTCTGGATTTAAAGACCAAGTAATGACTCTTAGTCATTAAAGTAGGTGGCTCATTTTGAGGACTTTGTGGCCAAGTCATTCTTATCAAGTAGGGCCCACACCAACCAAAATTTAAAAGCCTCTCTAAAATCACTTAAGAGAGATTCTTGCTCTCAACAATGAAATGAAAGGGAGCTTCAATAAGTTACAGATGAAATCTCAAAACAAGGAGATTATCTTCAACAAAATTTTCATCTTAGTAACGTGATTTTCTTGAAAAAAAAATTCAAACAATACTCTTAGCCATCAAACACGTAGAGGGAAAGTTCATACTAGTCATCCTTATAATTATCTTCAATTGGTATCAAAAGCTCATTTGGAGGGGATTTGAAAATTCAATGAGGCTCCATATTATATTAGCACCGGGAGTTCTTGGTTAAGAAAAATTTCATACGAAATTATACTGCGTAATAGCAACGGGATTTTGCTATTCTAAGGGAGTGCGGTGCAATCCTTCTCAAGAATATCATACGGATTTTCCCCCACTCCGATTCGTCGTTACGTGCTTCGTCGCGATTGGCATGTGTTAGAAGGATTTTCAAGAGAATCGGTTCAGGTATGTTAAGGCTATCCCTTCTTTCGTTTTGGCATGATCCATACGATACAAATGAAACGAGCAAATGCACAATTTCCATAAATGCCTCTATTCATAGAAATACTAGTGATGCATATGTTCTTGATTCCCATATATCTTATTATTTAATCATTTTTTCATGTGTCTCAGAAAATACGTAAGTTGATAAAGTTTATTTTATGATATTAATCAGAGGAATAATGGTCTTATGACGTTCCGAGAAGTTTTATTGACGTACTTCTCATGCATTACATTCATTTATACATGTACATTGACCCATGACCAGATGGAGTTATACATGCGTATATATATATATATATATATATATATATATATATATATATATATATATATATATATATATATATATATGTATATGGGATATGGGAAAAGGTTACGGTGTTATATACGCACCACCACCTGATCAGCTGGTATACGTTGATGATTTTGCCCACAGTGGTCGAGATTATATGATAGGATGCCCTCAGAGGCTTGATGATGTTATGAACGCATATACCTATGCATGGTATGACATTTATACGCATATGCATGACATTGTAAATATAAATGACTCACACAGCTATTCAAAAATTTATACGCATATGCATGACCTTATACGCCTCTATGTCTTATGTATAAGTTGGTATTACATGTTGTATTTTACTTATCTCACGGAAACCTCTCCGGCTCAGTTATCTATGATAGTATGATAAGAAAAGATATGTTATGTTGGTATTCGGTTGAGTAAGGCACCGGGTGCCCGTCGCGGCCCATTGGTTTGGGTCCTGATAAAAGTGGTATCAGAGCAGTTCTGTCCTAGGGAGTCTACAAGCCGTATCTAGTAGAGTCTTGTTTATGGGTGTGTTGTGCACCACAATTATAAGCAGGAGGCTATAACGCATTTATGACTGTCACTCTTTCTTCTTACTCTATATCGTGTGGTAGAGCTCAGTTGTAAGAAATTCAAACTCCTAAATTCTATTTTATTCGTTATGCAACGACATCTGCATCCAGAAAGACAGTTGGTAAGAGATTGAATGTGGTTGTGGAAGATTTGAGTCAGAGGAACTCGATTTTGCATCATGCTTAGGATGAGTAAATGTAAGGCCTTCACTAGATTATGTGTGTACTATGACGTGTGAGCTTCTTGATAAGGAGCCCTATGGCATAAATATCTATCTACCTTTATGGTAAAAAGCAACGAGAGAATCAGAAGGTAGATACAAGTTTCAACAAATAAAAGAAGCTAGGTGAAGAAGGATACGAGGTACCCAGTTAGTGAAGATGATCATTATCTACAATTCAGGAAGAGAGATATAAGTATTTTGAGTTATCTTCAACAATAACAGAGGTATGTACAATTGGCCACACCCATCTTATTTATGCCCTGTGGGAGCTAATAGAAGTAGTATAAGAGAAGGCAGGATATCAGGATCTAGCTGGGGTTAGGGTAACCCAAAATAGTGGATGGATTGTTAGCGCTAGCTGACATTTCCTAAGGATATTGCAAATGTGCTAATAGATCTCCTTGCGAGACTCCCAGATGGTGCACTCTAAAATAGTACAGTTGGATATATGAGTACTACAAAGATAGGCACTGGAAGCCTGGAGGGGATAAATATTACCTTAGTGTGGCTCCCGTCCCTAGTAGAGAGAGAATGTTAGGCAACCCAAAGAGCCAGTGGATAGAGCAACGAGAGCTAAAAGCAAGAGAATGTCTTGTTGAAGTTTTCAGAATAAAATGATAGACAGAGATGTTAGCAGGGAAATAAGAAGAGAGTTAATGAATCATTATGAGTAAGATGTGATACATGGATGACAACGGTAGATAAAAAAGATGACAGTATTACAGAGTCTATAGTCAAGTAAAGGAAACGACGAGATGTAACAGGCCTTGAGACAACAAAAGAGTATAGGCCATAAAGTCCTATCCTCATTTCGAGAAATAAGTTCGTGACTCCAACGCGACTACCAGAAGGAAAAGTTAGACCCTAGAGTAATACAAATCAGTATGGACTGGTGAACACGATAAACTAAACATGAATTAGGGATTGAGTGATTTAATAATAGTCAGCATCATGAGAATTTCAGATTGCGTTCCAGCTATAAGAGAATGGACGACAGAAGAATAACCCTTAAAGGTCATTCAGGAAGACGCTTCCCCAAAGCAAGCAATGGGAGCAAAGTTAAGCTTAAGGTACTATGTGTGCTAGTTATACTAAGTGTCACCCTCGGGGGTAAGGAATTTCGTTATCCTTGGTATAGAGGGATTACCGCGAGGCGAGTAAGGATTATCGATGATGTTGAAAGACGCCAAATATGAAGAGGTAAAAACATCTATACGTAGATCATCATATCACTAAATCTTAGTACTCCACTAAAGGGGGGAATATGGAGTGATGTGGCATTAAGTCAGAATTAAGTGGTTTTAGTAACTATGGAATGGTAAAGGAAGAATGTAATAAAAAAAATTAGAAAGGGATGAGATTGCACTTATTCAAATCCTACAGATATGCTATGATCCCAGAACATTATGCAGACATGATTCAAGGAGAGGAAGTAAGGGTTCCTGCCCAAGATTTTATTGATAGATAAGGAGCCAGTGTGAGACGTAAGTTAAGATAAAGGGAATAACCCAAGAGGGATTATGCAGAATACAGATATGAGAATGGACCAACGAGCAGTTAGTAATTGATATAGGAAGAGCCTAGTTATGTCTAGACAAGAGGATACAAACAAATCAACAGATTGTGCAAGATGAACGTAATGAACTCCAACACGGGGAATTCAGTCTCGCAGATATGACATTGTGATCCTTGAGAAATATTCAGATAGGAGTTGGGGTAGTTAAAGGTACCGTATGAGTATTACGGAAATAAAAGAGAATGGCACTGGGAAGACAGTCAAAATATTAGTTCAGAAGCAACCTTACAAGCACAAAGACATGGAGATGAGTAACTACGGATAATTATAGGTGAGTACGAAAATCAAAAATTCTATCGGGAATACGATATAATAAGCTCGCGGCTTTACAAGAGTCAGAGGGTCCTCCCTAAGTACTACAACGAAAGAATAGCCGAGAAAATAAGGTAGAAGGCTTCTACCTAAGCACAGTGACCTAAAGAGGAAATGGTCTTGTAACAACATTCTTACAACAACATTGTACGCACTCCATAAGAAAGTGGCACCTATCGTGGCTAATGAACGGGAAGAAGAAAAAAAATCAAAAGGTGATATTCAAGATCATATGGGTTGTATGGAACTTCAGTGTGTGTGGGAACTAAGATAAGCTAAGTATCCACGTAACAAGGGGGCAGAAAGACCAGGAAAAGTAATAGCTTACGTTTAAAGAAATATGAGAAGGAACGAAAGGAATTATTTGATCAATGATCTAGAGTTAGTTACACTATGAACGCACTTAAGAGTTCGGAGTATTATCCATGCAACATATATGTTGACAATCATACAGTCGTAGAAGTTTCCGATATAAGTTAAAAGAAATAATTGAGCCCAAGTCATAGACAAAGGATTGAATTGTTAGAAGATTGTATCATGGATATTCCATAGCGTCCATTAAGGGCTAAACTAATACCATGAGCCGCAGATTGGAAGATAGCTTAAGCCTACAGAAAGGCTGATCAGAAGGAAAAGGAAACTAAAGAGTTACATCAACGAAGTAAATAAGGAGTCTAATTATTGGACCCAGAAAATTATAGAAATCCTGATTGAGAACATTGCAGAATCACTCTTAATATCAGAGGTAAAAGAGAGATAGTACAGTAGCTATATTCTATAACGGCTCTATGATAAAGCCAGTTTGGAGAGTACCATCCTTATAAGAAGTCAGTATGAAGCTTCCACCGGATTATGTATGCACAAGTGTTATAGTAGAGCTTGAAGTTATGGATGTGAATTATACCTACATGGAATGAAGGTCATGAAAGAGATAGAAGATGCGATGCGAGATTTTAAGGTAAGTAAGGTAAAGGTGAACAACGTACGAGATACTCAGGTGCAGAAGATTGTGAATAATCTATAACTTCAAGATGAAGGACTAGAAGCATTGGGATTCAGTATCCACGAATGATAGTGGCGTTGTCAGTAGCATATCTTCCAGCCTATGGTTTTTAGGTATCGAGATTCCTAGTCAAGAGAGTAAATAAGAGTTAAAGACGATGTGATGTCTCGCTTGATATTCCAGAATGACACAAGAAATCTATGGTGCAAGAAAGTTGAAGGAAGGTTGCGATGAGTGTAAATGGATATGTGTAAATTGCATGATAAAGTATGGTAGAGCGACAAGTTTTAGAAAGACAAGAGTAAGGATAAGAAAAGGGCAAGTGAGAAGGTGACGAAGATGGATAAGTCCTCGGGATTAAGCCCATGAAAACAAGAGACTTTATGGTTTCTGTAAGTTATAGAAAGTTCAGTATAGCCGGAATGAACTCAAAGGAGTCTAATACTAATAGCGTTTAGAAGAGATGGAATGCTTCCCTGGCAGTAGAATAAGGGTGTAATTATGATAGATAACGGATGACATTTGAGCCTTCGATTGAGTAATGACTTGAAGAGGATTTCATGAATTGTACAGGATTAAAATACCCATGTAAGGCGAGTCATGTTGGGATGCTATAAAATACGATTATGGAAGTATGGCATCGCCCTAGGTGGATCAGTCTAATCATTTCAGATGTTCCCCGATGAGACGCGGGCCCTAGCGGCAATGTATTGCGTAAGAAGTTTCAAGTCTTCAAGTGGTAGATTGTAGATCAACAATGGATGGATACAAGTTACAAAGTATGAGATGAGATTAGGCCATCAGTCTTAAGATGAACAGTAATGAAGAAGCGTTAAAGGACTTAGATTTATACATATAGGATAAGAAACGAGAATAACCTGGAGTTTGGTAGCAGACCTCAGTAACGATAAATCGAAGTAAGAGTTACGGTATAATATAGATGGATAATGGATCTGTGAAATAATGTATAGCAATATTCGTAAGTTTAACAAAGTACAGAGCGAAGAACTTCAGTATACCTATAGATTCCTAGAGGGACATCTTGTCATGCTCTGTATATGTTTACAAAGTAAGGCCTACATATTGGCTAAAAGCTGGAGGGAAGAGTCGCATAGGCGCACATATAAGGAAAAAGTCGTACAGGCTGCATGACAGAAGGTAGCAAGAGTTACGAGATTGGAAGAATTCCGACCACAGACTGGTATGAGAATGAGACCTACAAGTGGGCATACCCTGGACTTTGGATTTATTCACAGAACAATTGCCTAGATGGCAAGAAGAGTATTAAAGTATTCACAAGAGCTATAGATTATGATAAATGCATCAATCAACATTCGAGGACAAATGTTCCAAAGGGGGGGAATGATGTTACACCCCATGTTTTCGTACGTAAAAGTACACCATAAGTAAATTGGTGAAAGCTCGAAAATGAGATTATTTTGAGATTATTAGTGTCATGCTATTTCTAGCAAGTGATAAGTAAATTAGTGAATGTAAAAGGGTAAGAGAATCAAAGAAAATGAGTTTTGGTGAAGTTTGACATTTTGGGATAAAATACGGTCCAAGCTATAATACCCCATATTTATGGACTAGTATCATACAAGGTACCATATGACCATGATAGTAAGATGTATAAAGTGTGTTAAAAGTGGGTAGTATTTTAAGTAGTTTCAGATAATTCTTAATTATGTAGGTAATTGATTAATTATTGGGTAATGGTATATTACCTAATTAATTAAGCACAATTTGGATAAAGTTAAATTCTCCCAACGTGGCAGCCAAGGGGTCTTGATTTAAAGACCAAGCAACGACTCTTAGTCATTAAAATAGGTGGCTCATTTTGAGGACTTTGTGGCCAAGTCATTCTTATCAAGTCGGGCCCACACCAACCAAAATTTAAAAGGCTCTCTAAAATCACTTAAGAGAGATTCTTGCATCTCAACAATGAAATGAAAGGGAGCTTCAATAAGTTACAGATGAAATCTCAAAACAAAGAGATTATTTTCAACAAAATTTTCATCTTAGTAACGTGATTTTCTTGAAAATAAAATTCAAACAAAGCTCTTAGCCATCAAACACGTAGAAGGAAAGTTCATACTAGTCATCCTTATAATTATCTTCAATTGGTATCAAAAACTCATTTGGAGGGGATTTGAAAATTCAACGAGGCTCCATATTATATTAGCACCGGGAGTTCTTGGTTAAGCAAAATTTCATGCGAAATTGTACTGCGTAATAGCAACGGGATTTTGCTATTCTAAGGGAGTACGGTGCAATCCTTCTCAAGAATATCATACAAATTTTCCACCACTCCGATCCGCCGTTACGTGTTTCGTCGCGATTGGCATGTGCTATAAGGATTGTCAATAGAATCGGTTCAGGTATATTAAGGCTATCCCTTCTTTCTTTTTGGCATGATCCATACGATACAAATGAAACGAGCAAATGCACAATTTCCATAAATGACTCTATTCATAGAAATACTAGAGATGCCTATGTTCTTGATTCCCATATATCTTATTATTTCATCATATGTTAATGGGTCTCCGAAAATATATAAGTTGATAAAGTTTATTTCATTATATTAATCATAGGCATAATGGTCTTATGACGTTCCGAGAAGTTTTATTGACGTACTTCTCATGCATTGCATTCATTTATACATGTACATTGACCCATGACCAGATGGAGTTATACATGCGTATATATATATATATATATATATATATATATATATATATATATATATATATATATATATATATATATATATATATATATATGGGATATGGGAAAAGGTTGCGGCATTATATACGCACCACCACCTGATCAGCTGGTATACGTTGGTGATTTTTCCCACAGTGGCCGAGATGATATGATGGGATGCCCTCAGAGGCTTGATGATGTTATGAATGCATATACCTATGCATAGTATGACATTTATACGCATGGCATTGTAAATATAAATCACGCATAGAGCTATTCAGACATTCATGTTGAGTCTTTTACTCCATGTTTCTCTCATGTCTATTATTTACTGATTTTTATTCCTTACATACTCGGTACATTATTTGTACTAACGTCCATTTTGCCTGGGGACGCTGTGTTTCATGCACGCAGGTCCCGATAGACAGGTCAAGAGTCCTCCAAATAGGCTATCAGCTCAGCGGAAGGTGTTGGTGCGCTCCATTTGCTCTAGAGTTTCTTGTATGATCAGTATGATTTAGACGTGTATTGTTTGGTATGGCGGGGCTCTGTACCGACCTTTATGACAATTATGTATTCTTAGAGGCTTCTAGACAGATGTCATGTACGTAAAAGATTGTATGGCCTTGTCGGCCTATGTTCAGTATACGAGTGGTTATTTTGGTCTTATAGGCCCGTATATCTTATGTATAAGTTGGTATTACATGTTATATTCTACTTATCTCACGGCATCCTCTCCGGCTCAGCTATCTACGATAGTATGATACGAAAAGATACGTTATGTTGGTACTCGGTTGAGTAAGATACCGGATGCCTGTCGCGGCCCATCAGTTTGGGTTTTGACACTGTGCCTTGAATAAAAATCTTGTGAATGGCCAAAAGAGCAAAGGGAATATTGTTGTTGTTATTGGTTGAAAATACTAGTGGAGATTCATATAATGTGAAAGATGATGAGGTAAATACATTTATACCTATGTTACCTTTGTGTGCAAAAACAAAAATAATATTTTGGAGATGTATCATTAGCAAACCGATACCATTTGATGTTGTACTTTGTGTTTTGACGTATTGCTGGGGCCTTGTTGTCGGCATTTCCATATTACTCTTCTGTTATACTTAGATGCTCCGTAGACAGGTTGTGGGTGGTGTTTGATGTGGGGAATTGAACTAGAAATGTTGGTATTTGGCAAACATATTTTCATTATATCAATAAAGTTGTAATATTTTGGAAATTACAAATGAAACTACTAATGGAAATGATAAGGGAGTTATTAATAAAATCTTTTAAGTGTTTCATTAATGGAGTGCACCTCCTCTTTATTCATGGGTGAGTTGGGTAGAAGGAAATTTAACAGGCTTGCTCGGCCGGGTTCACTTGGTTGAGCGCCGGGCGCGCTCCCCGATTTCAGGGCATGAAAAACTTGGTATCAGAGCCTAAGGTTTTAATGTGTCCTAGGATGTCTCGAAGCCATGTCTAGTAGAGTCCTTCTTATCGGTGTGTTGTCGACAATATCTATAATTAGGAGGCTACATGGGTATTTAGGAATTTCAACACTTCTTTGATACTCCAGATCGTGACATAGAGCCCAAGATAGGATGCGAATTTCCTTATTATGTCTCATTTTCCATATGAGTAATCTACGAGTTCGCGGCATCGATGAGAAAATGATCCCTCCATTGAATCTGGGGAGATTACACAAGAGTTCATTGGGAGAATGCATCGAGCCATGGAGGGACTGGAAGAACTTATTGCTAAGGGACGTGTCCATGTTCCCACCAATGTCACCGCCCCATCGGATTGTATGGTGAGAGAATCTAAGAAACGAAAGAAGGTTATTGGTGCTAATGAATCGAATTGTTTGATTTGCAAGAAGTGTTACTTGGGGAGATGCTGGATGAACCTTGAAATCTGTTACGGTTGTGGAAAGTGGTGGCACAAGAAGAATAAATTCCCTAGGTTGGGTACACCCATCCAGTCTGCTCGATCTTTGGAAATGAACATTTGGCGTCGTGTTGTGAGTATGCTCAACAGCATGTTAGGGGTAGCAGGATTGGGAAATTCCAAAGGCCCACACAGCAAACCGGTACTGGAAGTGTTACTCCTGTGTTAAAAGCTTGGAGGAAGGATAAGGGGGATGCTTATGATGTATGCAAAAAGGGTGAATATCAGGTCAGTGGGTCAAGTCAGTTTAGCGTACCTCATCCTCGTTATGTGTAGTGTAGGAAATGTCATTCAAGGGTATGTTACTATGGTTCCAATGTATGTTACAAGTGTGGTATGAGGGATCACATTCAAAAAGATTATCGTTCGTCTCGCCAGAGCATGGGCGGGGATGCGGCACAACCAGAAAGTTCTGCATCTACTACATCTACAGCGGCTCCCCCAGCTCGAGGCACTATAGCGCCCACAGGGGTGGAGCTGTTAGGGGTGGTATCAAGAGCTCGGGATGTCCCAACAGGTTTTATGCTATGAAGAGGCGTCAAAAGTCAGAGGCTTCTCCAGATGTGGTTACAAGTATATTGACTGTCCAATCTCATGATGTATATGCCCTTATTGATCTCGTTTCCACTTTGTCATATGTTATTCCTTGTATTGCTATGGAAATGATGATAGAATCAGCACCACTTTATGAGCCATTCTCTGTATCTACTCTTTGAATGAGACCTATCATTTGTGAAGCCTCTTTATCACAATTATGTATATTTACAATTTCTTAAGAAATTGAGTTCTATAATGATTTCCTTGAATTGGGTTATAACCCTAGGCTAATACTTCTCACTTGCTTTCCTAAAATCTCAACAAGGGACTATACCTGATGAATTTCTTATAGAACCTTTTGATTCAAATGGATAACATCTGCTCACTTGTGCTTATGCATGCACAGTCATAAAGTTTACCTATGTGGTGCCAAATCTAATGTAAAGCGGCCTAGTGTTGAGATCCTTCTTGAGCCACTTTTTTTCTCTCCAGTGTATGTGGCTCCTATGGTTTGAACAATCACCTTACTCCTTTGTGAATATTATCATGAATCATTTTCACCGTCTAGTAACATGAGAACATATCTCATAACCTATCGTATGTGTACCTGCCAATTGAAAGGGTGTCACTTGTACGCATAAAAGTTTCTGGGATGTTTGAGATTTTCACAAATTCGTCACAGGAAGATCTTTTTATTTGCCCATCTAAGTATGACGTTCATTTCAACCTAAATCATGCCTCAGTGAGTAACTCACTTTGTTCCTAGTATTTTAGTTGCCCATTAAGTGGCATGGTATTGCAGCTTGACAGTTATTATTGCAAAAACCATGTCTAGCTCATAGCGAGTGTTCATTCTCTCTAACCAACATATGATTTTTCCCCAATCTTAAGGTGTCCTAGATATGTGGTTTCACTTGTGAAAGGTTGAAATTAGATGCTTCCAGATTTCATCATATATCATGGGCATATTGATTTGAAAGATAAGTTTGTCGTCTCTCGTCCTCTCATATAGGATCAACTATCAGGAAGGGTTAAGCTATCAGAATGATAAGAATCTTACAAGTGTTCAACTTCTTTTTCAACCTCGTGGGCTTGTGGCAGAGATTCCTTGTGTTAGTTAATGTTGAGGGCATAACGCAACTTCATGTATTTTTGAAATATCTATCATATTCATGGTGGAATATCAAATATGGTGACTATGCCTTGAATAAAGAATCTTGTGAATGGACAAAAGAGCAAAGGTAATATTGTTGTTGTTATTGGTTGAAAATACTAGTGGAGATTCATACAACGTGAAAGATAATGAGGTAAATACATTTGTACATATGTTACCTTTGTGTGCAAAAACAAAAATAATATTTTTGGGATGTATCATTAGCAAACCGAGGAAAGGTGGGTTGTAACAACCCACACCTAAAACTACATGTGTCGGTGTAGGAGTGGATTGTGATTATTCCCCTTATTTGGGATGAGATTGATGGGTTGATTTTATTCCCCTTAACTCGGATGAAACTGGTAATAATTGTGTATTGTAAAATTCAACCCACACAGCATATGCGGGAAGGCAGCCTAGCTAATCGGGTGGAGATCGGACGCCATGTTGTGCACATGGTGGTACTACTCTTGGTAACACTTTTCTTTTGCATCACATGTCGAACCACATTATTCGTAGGGAGATGCCCTAGCCGATCAGGTGTGATCGGACTCCGTGCTACAAACACGGTGATATATCGATGCTATTAATCTCCCAACCAATAATATATATTAATTTCGTATTTGAAAAATTGTTATATTTTAACTAGACATTTGGATATGGTTGATTGTGACTTGTTGTTTCTATAGCTTTCCCTTTCTTATATTGGCATTCTATTTTGAAAGAGGACAATTAGGTTTACATACTAGTATTATTCCATATGTACTAACGTCCCTTTTGTCGGGGGCGTTGCATCTTCAATGGATGTAGGTGGTTTATCAGCGGGCAACTTGGTCCTCGTTAGCAGTTACTCCCTATTTAGCAGGTTTTGGTGAATCCTACTCTATTCCAAGAAGGATACCATTTGATGTTGTACTTTGTGTTTTGAGGTATAGCCGGGGCCTTGTTTCCGGCATTTCCATATCACTCTTCTATTATACTTAGAGGCTCCGTAGACAGGTTGTGGGTGGTGTTTGATGAGGGGGAATTGAACTAGAAATGTAAGTATTTGGCACACATATTTTCATTATATCAATAAACTTGTAATATTTTGGAAATTACGAATGAAGCTGCTAATGGAAATGATATGGGAGTTGTTAATAAAATCTTTTAAGTGTTTGATTAATGGCGTCACGTACTTGGCTATTTCTCTTTAAGGCTTACAATTTCCAAACAAGGCACATAGGGAATGAAATAATTGTTACTGTCCTTTTCACAACTCATAGTCTTCCAAAATAATTAATGCTAATGTTTTATCCTCCTGATAATACCTTACATATATCTCATGTCTAAAATGACTCACTAGTTATACATCTTAGGATTATGTACATGGTTCCTGCATTATTAATCTGTACTAGTAACTCTATGCCTCGTTTGTTGAACCGATGATTCTATCATAATGATTAACCATGGAGCACTATTGGTAGTATCCTTCATGTCTCTTAGGATATAACTTCATGAAATACCCTTCTTGGCACGTTGATGGATTCTTGAATAATTCCAGCCAAATCTCAAACCTCGTTGTTCCTATTTATAGTAAACCTATAGGGGTTGAAAGTTCAAACATGTCAAGGAAGAAGCATAATCCCATGAACAAACATATTGGGTAGAAAATTTTATGGTCATATTCATGCTAGCACATCTTAGAATATTTGATGAAAGTCGCCAAAGGTTTAGTTTGGATGTTCGCAGTAGAGATTTAGAGTTGAAGAGAGTGAATAGGTTTTTCTCAAGATTCTTTCCATGAATATACTATGTGAATTATTAATGAAGGTAAGATAGGTATAGTTTGCATTTGGGCCTTATGGAATCTTGAAGAAAATAAAATAGGCCAAGCTATGAGTATGGTGTGTCCCCCATCGTTGTTCTTCTTGCACCGGGTTTTTCATATGTCTTTGCCCGAAAGGGTAGTTGGGAGTCTGTGAATCGAGTAGATCACCTCGTAGACCGAAAGTGTTGATGAAAGGAAATATTCTCACTCGTTTGTAGCGACAAATGGTTGTGGTTCAGAGGGTACTTTTTACGTGTTATGGTTTAAATGTGTATAGTTCATGTCAAGACACTTCTTCTATTAATGTAATGCCCTAATGTTGGGATCAGTGTTGTTAATATATATTGTGATGCAGTGTTGAGTTATGGATATGTTGTTAGGTTGGTTTTGGTGATTCTATGGCAGGTGGATAGGCCCAATTACAGAGTAGACTCTGCCAAAATGTTTGGAAAATTTGGGAGTTAGTCAAATTTGGGGGATTGCGATGTGTGGTAGGAGGAGATGAATTATGTTGAATGTTTTTGACGGACTCTACTCCCCATTCGAGGACGAATGATCCAAAGTGGGGAAGGATGTAAGGCCCCATAAAATTTCCCCAAGGAATTTAAGGTTTCGTGGTGTTGAGGTAGGCTTACATTTTTGAAGGTTGTAGAATTTCTTCGCTCGCCACGGTTCAGACTTTTTGGGTTGAAGAATACTGAGGAGTTGATGGAAGTTTTTGGCAGAAGAAGGCAATTATGCGGTCTATTTCAGGACCGCAGAACCATTTTATCAGCCGCATAATGGTCATAGAGTTGAGCAGAGAGTTATTGAATTTTGAAAGTTGTTTTGCTCCCATTCTGAGGTCGCATAATTCATTATGCAGCCGCATAAGTGGTTTGTGAACCGCAGAATGGTCGTAAACCTGACCAGCCTAGCCCAGATATTTTAGGACCATTTTGCGATCGAGTTTACGGATCGCAAACATGTTTTGCGGTCAGTTATGCGACTGCAGACCTGACTTCGGAAGGTCCATTTTCTGATTTTTATAACCCGACTCCATTTTAATAAATAGACTTTGGGGATTATTTTGGGGTGACTATCTGATGACTTTAGAGAGAGGTGAGAGCATTTTAGAGAGAGGAGGAGGAAATCTAGCATTCTAATCATCCAATCTTGCACCAATCTTCAAGAATAAAGAAGCCATTCACTAGACCATCATCTACCCGGGTAAGGCCTTGTCCTAAAACCTTCATGCAATTGTTATAGGTCCAATTAGGTTATGGATTTTATCAGGCCTAGTGTGTCACCTTGGGGTGCCCGGTTCTATTTGTGAAGAAGAACGACCGTTCCATGAGAATGTGCGTTGACTACATTGAACAAGGTTACCACTAATAACAAGTATCCAGTGCCACGTATTGATGATTTATTTGATAAGCTTCAGGGTACTAGGGTATTCTCGAAGATTGACTTGAGATCGGAGTACCATCGGTTGAAGATCAGGGCTTCGGACATTCCTAAGACAGTCTTCAAGACCCGTTATGGGAACTATGAGTTCTTGGTGATTTTTTTGGGCTAACCAATGCCCCATCAACTTTCATGCATTTGATGAACAATGTGTTTCAGCCTTATCTGGATTCCTTAGTCATTGTGTTCATTGATGATATATTGGTGTATTCCCGTAGTAGGGAGGAGCTTGAGCAGCATTTGAGGACTCTACTTCAGTCCTTGAGGGGGAGAAAGATGTATGATAAGTTCTCCAAGTGTGAGTGATGGTTGGACTTGGTGGCATTCATAGGCCACGTGGTGTCTAGTGATGGGATTAAGGTGGATCTGAAAATGATTGAGGGAGTTTAGAGTTGGCCAGACCTTTTATCGCTACCGATATAAAGGGCTTTCTAGGTTTGGCTGGATATTACCGTAGGTTGGTGGAGGTGTTTTCATCTATAGAAGCCCCATATACTAGATTGACTCACAAGGGTGCTCTGTTCAGATATTCTAATGAGTGTGAGGAGAGATTTCAGAAGCTCAAGACGGACTTGACTACAACTCTAGTGTTGGTTTTGCCTTCAGGATCTAGGTCATATACTATTTATTGTGATGCTTCAGGGGTTAGCGTTGGGTGTGTGTTGATGCAGGATAGTAGGGTGAGCTCTGAAATAGAAGTACAAGTTTGGTAATACAAAATGGAAATACTGTCTGAAAGTAATAACAACAATACCTGAAATGGAAAGAGACGCCAAGACTACGGTCGAAATGCAGCTCTACCTCGTCTCTCTGCAAACTCACAGCAAGAAGCACAACAACTCATGGCTCGGTCCAACACATGGATCTGTACAATTAAGTGCATAGTGTAGTATGAGTACATCCGACCCCATGTACTCAGCAAGTATCATAACTAACCTCAACGAGGTAATAAAAGCAAAAAATTTCAATGATAAACCCTAATAACCTGCTCAGTTCATGAATTTCCACAAGTACACAACAATAGTATCATCAAATCAATAAAACACAGATAAAGTCATCTTGACGCACTAGAGATAATATGCTAAACTCTATATCAGTTAACAATCCAGCATATACTAAAGATATGCTGATAATCAATTATACAACCAAGGAAAATTGCAACTAGAGAAGAAGTGCATTAACCAAACTAATAACAAACACTTATCAGTTTTTCCTCATACCGCGAGTACACCATCAAGAGAGAAATATGAGAGGGTAACCCTAAGGGGATGAACCCTTATCCACATGTTACACGGACAAATCACGCACCAATAATATCTCAACCGCATAGACAATGTACGCGCCAATAATATCTCAACCATCGGATAACTTACGTGCCAATAATATCAACTGTGTGGACAACTCACATGCTAATAATAACAACCGCACAAACAACTCATGTGCTATCATATCTCAGATTTACACGGACAACTCACGCGCTATCATATCTCAACCGCACGGCCAACTTACGTGTTATCATATATCAACCGCACGGATAACTCACGGGCTACCAGTCCAATACCTATCACACAAAATGCAGATATACAAGATTAAATGTACATGAATAATGGATATCAAATTACATACTCATGAAATGGAATAAGTGACATGTTAAGGTGTATGCATGTGCAAAGTGTGCTACCATAGCTCAAATCAGGCAATTACATCACGAAGGTAGCAACTATCATGTTCAATAAAGAGATTAACCAATATGTAACCTCAAGCATGAATCAAATAGCTCACAAAGGGGTTCAAACATACGAAACATAATAATATAAAGCTTAGCAATCAATTCAAGGCATATCATAGCCTAAGCACTACCCCGAGAATGAATAAGTCCCTGATACATGCACATGGGCTCAACCCCACACATGTGCGCCACCCATAGAACGTAGCTATCATAAATAACTCAGGAAACTAGTGCCTCAAAAACGGTTAGGTAATATACTTACCATAAGAAAGCCAAATCAAAATTCTAGAAATCCCTTCCCGCATGAATCAACCTCCGAATGGCTCGAATGTAGCCAAAATAACTTAATAACATCAATAAAGGCCATGGGAAACAACCCCAAATAATAAATCTTCGATCTTTAAGAAAAATCAAAAGTCAACCAAAAGGTTAACATAGGCTCGCCTCCCCAAACCTGACAAATTTCACAAATTCCGAACCCCAATTCGAATATGAATCCAACTATATAATTTTCATCCAGTTTTGACTCCGAATTAGGGTTCAAATCCCCAAATTTCATTTAGAAAAGTTTATACCAAAATCCCTAATTTCTTCACCTAGATTCACCAATCAAATGCTAAAATTAAGGTTTAAATCATGAATAATAAATAAATTCAAATGAAAAACACTTACCCCAGTCCAAATCGTGAAAATACCCTAAAAATCAGTCGTACCTAAGCTCCTAATCTCGAAATATGTTAAAATAACTCAAACCCTTATAGAACTCTTAAGTAGCTACCCGGTGATACCCTTCGCGATCGCGAAGTACAAACCAAAAGCTGCCTCAAAAGACCCTACGCGAATGCGACCCATTGTCCGCGATTGCGCTTCACCAACTCCTAATCATACGCGACGCCTATATGCTAACGCGAAGGCTAAGCCGCATGACCTCCCTACCTGACACAGACCCTATGCGATCGCGACCCTTCCATCGTGAACATGATGCTTCAGCTCCAGAGTGATCGTGGTCGCAACCTCCACACCAAAAACATAAAGAACAAAAAGGTGCCAGCCACATAACACTCTCTTCGATCGTAATACTTCATCCACGATCGCGAAGCACACCAGAATAAAGGAAAATGGTCTGAAACCCATTTGAAACACACCCGAGGCCCCCAGGACCCTATTCAATCACACCAATTCAATACCAAAACATAACAAAAACCTACACGAGGCATCAAATAACACAAAATAACATCAAAGCTACGAATCACAACTCAATCCAAACTTAATGAACTAGTCCAAATTTCTGAATTCAAAACTTACGCTGAACATGCCTAAACAACTGGAAATGATCTCAAATTTTGCATACAAATCCCAAATGACACAATGGACCTATTCATCCTCCCAGAACCAAAATGTGAACCCGATATCATCAAAGTAAATCCCCGGTCAAACTTATGAACCTTCCAACCCTTCAAGTATCCAACTTTTGCCAAATAAGACCAAATCAACCTAGGAACCTCCAAATCCAAATTCGGACATAGGCCTAAGTCCAAAATCACCGTACAAACCTATTGGAACCATAAAACACCATTGTGGGGTCGTCCACACAAAAGTCAAACTCTGGTTAACTCTTAGAATTCAAGCCTCCAATCAAGGGACTAAGTGTCCCAATTCACTGCAAAATATTCCCGAACCCAAACTAACCATCCCCGCAAGTTACATAGCAGCAAATACACATAAGAGAAGCATCAAATAGGGGAACGAGGCTAAAATACACAAATTAATCATCCGAGTTGTTTCATTCTCCCCCCTTAAACAAACAATCATCCTCGAACGAGTCTAGAATCATACATGAAATGCCGAAAAGGTGAGAATATATGCTCCGCATAGCATGCTCGGTCTACCAAGTCGCCCCCTCGACCTATTGATCCCTCCATTGAACCTTCATTGATGCAATATTCTTCGACCTCAAGTATACGGGTGGAGGTGCAATCAAAGTACCATAAACTCTACACAAAGTGGCCATGCTGCCTCACACCAATGTATGCGGGTGGAGGTGTAATCAAAATACCACAACTCTACTCAAAGCGGCCCTGCCATCTCACCCCAATATATGCAGGTGGAGGTGTAATCACAGCACCACAATTCTACATAAAGTGGCCCTGCCGCCTCACCCCAATGTGTGCGGGTGGAGGTGTAATCACAATACCACAATTCTAAACAAAGAGACCCTTCCACCTCACCCCAATGTATGCGGGTGGAAGTGTAATCACAATACCACAATTTAGATTCCCAAAACGATAATAGTTTGTACAAAGAGTTCTCTTCCAATCAATCATTTGGCACCTTTAGCCTTAACAAGGGTGAGTTCATAAGGTTTCGTCATATAAGAAATAAGTGTTTGATCTTATTGATATCAGACAAGGTTTTCTTCCAAAATAGGGGTATAACATACTTAAGTCACAATAGAAAATCTTTAACACATGAGGGTTCGGACACGTTATTTAATTTGAGAATCAATTTACTAGCTTGAACATCCCACCTCAATAGTGTTTCACGTTCGACTACACATGATGGAGTTTTGCAAGGATTCGGGAATTTCAATACTAGAAGAAGAGTTTAGCCTTCAATCGAGGCACAAGTTAAAATCATAAACGAATAACACATCATTTGTTCTTGACATACTTTTCCCCAAAAAGGGCAGTACACAATTTCAACTCATGAAGATATAAGAGCTCAAAACACATTGGAAATACTTACAAAGCATAGCATTAGTTAAAATAGCCACATTTGGGCATGACTGGGGTACATAAGCTTTTAGGCAAATCTATTATTGAAGTCAATTTGGAACAGTTGAATCAAGGCTCATTTCATAACCTTTCTCACATCATTTCATTTCCTTGGCACTATTGGCCACAAGTATAACTTTATTATTGGCATGGTGGCCACGCTTTACATCTCCAACCCACTTCTTTCACTTTCAAGCGTCCTTATAGATTATCAACAACAAGGCACTTCAAATCAAGACTTTAGGTACACATATGAGCAATAGGAGTTTTAGACGCATGGGGTATTCTTTCCTAGTTAAGCATAATGAACATTCATTTGAAAAATGACTCAAAGACGTAACATTTTAATACACATATCATTCTTGAACACATTCCCGAAGGATAGCATAATGTGATAGGAACATTCAGAACGCATTTTGAATACATAATTATCGACACTTTGCTTACTCGGGACAATCAAATTTATTAGGAACAACTCGGAACATGGAAATAAGGACCTTGAGCCAACCATACTTGAAACTTATGGCAACATCATGGAATTCAATTCTAAGAGAGTAGTTTAGCCAACATACCTTGTTTGATCTTTCCTTAAGTTACTACAATGTCCCAATACTTCTAGTAATAACAATTTATATGAAGATAGTGAAAATTGGATAATAATTAGAAGGATTCTCATGGTATAACTCTCTTAGGAATTTTGCCAAACACCTAGTATGCAAAATAGACTATAAAGCTCTACAATGGTAATCCCTTCCTCCCTCAACCAATTTCAACAAGAAACTAACCAAAATGGTTCATTAATCCCACATACTACAACCTATTGCCACATACATGGCCTATTTCCAAACCCACAATATACTTGAACTCATAAACTCTTGCATGAAAGCTTAGGAGTAGGAGTTACCCGGATAGATGATAATCTAGTGATTGGATTCCTTGATTCTTGAAGATTGGTGCAAGAATGGGTGATTAGAATGCTAGGTTCCCTCCTTCTCTCTCTCTAAAATACTCTTATCTCTCTCTAAAATCATCAGACATTTGCTTCAACATGATCCCCTAAGTCTATTTATCAAAATGGGGTCTGGTTATAAAAATAGGGAAATGGACCATCCGAACTCAGGTTTGCAGTCGCAGAATAGACCGCATAACAGATATGTGGCCCGTAAAATGGGCCGAAAAAATGATGCCAAGAACTAGGTTGGTCTGCACCGGTCTGCGACAGGTTAGCGATCCGCATACCACTTATGCTGCTGCATAGTGGAGTGCAGAATCACTCTCCATAATTCTTCATTCCAAATTTGCGACAAAAATGCGAACCGTGAAATGGATATGCGATCATAGAATGGACCGCAAAACGACCTTCGAAAGTCAACCATTTTTCTGCTCAACTCTGCGACAGGTATGCGGCCCGCAGAGTGGTTTTGAGATCGCGAAACTGACTGCAAAATTGCCTTCTTCTGCCAAAAACATCCATCAACTCCTCAGTGAATTCTTCAACCCAACAAGTCCGTACCCAACTCAAACACATAGCATACCTCTGCACCACGAAACCTTAAATTCCTTGGCAAAATTTTACCAGTCCTTACAATCTGTCTGGGGATGAAATGCCGTACTCAACTCAACCTGTGTTCCCAACTGACACTACACTGCCCTCCAAAAAAGCGATAAAATGGCCATGTAGGCGAACAATCTCTCAAAGATAAATCCAAGCCAGCTGCTCTGAAGTGTATGTAGTCATGACCGGAATGAAGTGTTCAAACTTGATCAGTCTATCCATAATAACCCATACCGGGTCAAATCTCCTTAAGGTCCGTGGCAACCCGGTGATACACTCTCACTTCCACTCCGGAGTATCTAGACTCTGAAGCAAACTACCACGTCTCTAATGCTCATACTTAACTTGTTGATAGTTCAAAAATCGTGAAATATACTCAAAAATATCATTCCTTATCCTCTGCCACCAATAGTGCTGCCTCAAATCACGGTGCATCTTCGCGGCACTTGGATGAATGGTATACCGCGAACTATGGGCCTCCTCAAGATTCAACTCTCACAACCCATCCACATTAGGCACACAAATTCTATCCTGAAGCCTCAATACCCCATAATCACAAATGGAAACCTCATTTGCATCATTGTTCTGCACAGTGTCCCTTAGGATAAGCAAATGGGCATCATCATACTGACGCGCCTTGATGTGCTCATACAAGGACAACCATGATACAACATAAGTAAGAACACTTATAGTCTTCGAAATATTTAACCTCACGAACTAGTTTTCCAAGGCCTAAACATCCAAGGCTAATGGTCTCTCTCTTGCTAGGATAAAAGCAAGACTACCCATGCTCTCCGCCTTCCTACTCAAAACATCGGCCACCACATTAGCCTTCTCCGGATGATAAAGAATGGGGATATCATACTCTTTCAATAGCTGTAACCACTTCTGTTACCTCAAGCTCAAATCTTTCTGCCTGAATCGATGTTGGAGACTCATGTGATCCATGAACAACTCACAGGACACACCATAAACATAATGCCTCAAAATCTTGAGCGCGAGAATAATGGATGCTAACTCCAAATCATGCACTGAGTAGTTCTTCTCATGGGGCTTCAACTGATACAAAGCATACACAATAACCCTACCATCATGCATCAACACATGCCTAATGCCAACCCGGAAAGCATCATAATAGACTGTATAAAAACCCGATCCCTAAGGCAAAACTAGTACTGGAGCTGTAGTAAAGGTGGTCTTGAGCTTCTGAAAGCTCTCCTCACACTTATCAGACCACCTGAATGGGGCACCCTTCTGCATTAATCTAGTCAATATGGAAGTGATAGATGAACCCAAGGAAACCCCGAATCTATGTAGAACTAGAAGGTCTGTGCCAACTCTGAACTGCCTCAATCTTCTTCGGATCCACCTTAATCCTCTCACTGGACACCACATGGCCCAAAACTTCCACTGAGTCTAACCAGAACTCGCACTTGGAGAATTAAGCATATTACTTCGTCTACCTAAAAGTCTGGAGCACGATCCTCAAGATCTGCTCATGCTTCTCCCGACTGCGTGAATACACCAATATATCATCAATAAACATAATGACGAAGAATCTATATAAGACTGAAATACGTTGTTCATCAAGTGCATAAAAGTTGTTAGGGCATTGGTCAGCAGAAAATACATCACCAAGAACTCATAATGCCCATAATGGGTCCTTAAAGCTATCTTAGGAATATCTAAAGTTCTGATCTTCAACTGATAGTACCCTAATCTCATGTCAATCTTCAAGAATACTTTAGCGCCCTAAAGCTGATCAAACAAATCTTGATAGTAATCTTGTTCAACTGCCTGTAGTCAGTTCACATCCTTATAGAACCATCCTTCTTCTTCTTCACAAATAGCATCGTTGTACCCTAATATGACATACTAGTCCTGATGAAACCCTTATCAAGAAATTCCTGTAATTGTTCCTTAAATTCCTTCAACTCCATTGGTGCCAAGCGATATGGTGGAATATAGATGGGCTGAGTGCCCGGCACTTGATCACTACCAAAAGCAATATCCCTATCGGGTGGTATGCTCGGTAGGTCTGCAAGAAGCATATCCGAGAACTCCCTCACTACTACAACTGACTCAACAGTAAGAGTATCAGCACTAACATCTCTTACGAAGGCCAAATACACCAACACCCCTTCTCAACCATCCAAGGAGACTTCAAAAATGAAATCACTCTACTGGGAGTGTGACCAAACAAACCCCTCCACTCCAACCTAGGCAACCCCAGTATTGCCAACGTCACGGTCTTAGAATGACAATAAAGAATAGCACTGTATGGAGATAACCAATCCATACCCATAATCACCTCAAAATCAACCATATTGAGTAGTAAAAGATCAACTCTAGACTCATAACCCCCAATGGTAACCACACAAGACCGATATACACGATCCACTAGAATAGAATCACCTACCAGTATAGGTACATGAACAGGAATATCAAGAGAATAATATGGCATATCCAAATAACGAGCAAAATACGATGACACATGAGAATAAGTAGAACGAGGGTCAAATAATAGTGAAGCATCCCTGTGGCACACCGAAACAATACCCGTAATCACAATTTCGGAAGCAACTGCCTCTGGCCTAGCTAGAAATTCATAGAAACAAGCATGTCCGCCACTTGACTGACCTCCCCCTCTAGGGAAACCTCGAACCAGTTAAGCCCACAGCTAGTTGGTTGTGCGGGTGGTGTAGCTACTGGTGCTAAAATCATAGGTTGCATGCTCTACTGTGGGACTCTAATAAAAAGTCTGGGCAATCGCTCTTGAGATGACTCAAGTCTCCACACTCGAAACAACTCTTTCTCAGGCGAGGCTAGTTACCTTGATAACCCGAATAACAGCCTGTGAAGACCTGTGTAGATGGAGAAGGGTAAGAACTTTGTGCCGGCAGTGCACTGGATGACGACTAAACTGGGCGAGCACTATATGAATTAAGGCCAACTGATGAACCATGAAGAATTTGAAAAAATGTTTGAGAGGGTCTAAAAGGGCATTCTTTGTTGTGATTTGGCTAGCCTCCAAATGAGGTGCCACCAAAACAACCAAACCATGGGATCTTTTGGCATCTCGCTCCTCTCACTCGAGCCTGCGAACATGCTCCAAACGCCTAGCAATCTGAACCACCTGGTCAAATCTAGGATGCGTCGCGGCCTCTCGAGCCAAACCATATCGTAGATCATAGTTGAGGACATCAATGAACCTCCTGATCTTATTACTCTCAGTAGGGACCAAAGATACTGCATGATAGGCCAACACCACAAATCTTATCTCGTACTGGGTCACAGTCATGCGGTCCTTGTAAGGCCCCGTCAAATTTTGCAAAGGAAAAATAATATTTTATGGTGCCGGACTAGGCTCACGTGTTTGTGGATTGAACAATGTACTGGAAAGTAAAGGAATATTTTTGGCAGAAAAGTGTGTTTCTACGGTCCATAATGCAACCGCAGAATCACTCTGCGGGCCGCATAATGGCCGCAGAAGTGAGGTAGGAGAGGGTCAGTCTGGAAGCAATTATGCGGTCGACTATGCGACCGCATAACTGTTATGCGGTGAATTATGCGAATGCAAAACAGTTATGTGGACCGCATAGTGACCGCAGACACAGACAAATTTTTGGTCGTTTTGGTCAGCAATTATGCGACCAATATGCAGTCCGCATATTGATTATGCGATCGCAGACCTTGTTCCGGAGCTCCATTTTTGGGTTTTTTTAAACCCGACCCTATTTCGTTAAAAAATACCCCATGGACCATTTTGAGAATATTTTCTAATATTTTTAGAGTGGGAGAGAAGGTCCTAGAGGGAGAAGTGATCTTCATCAAATTGTTCTTCAATTCTCACTTAAATCTTGTAGATTATCAAGAGAGGCACCTAGGTCTTCTTCCTAAGAGGTAAGATTCTATCACCCAAACTCTTGATTTCAAAATGTAACTAGAATGGGCCATTAGTAAGGTAATTCATGGGGATGGAAGTGCTTACCTTGCATGCATGTATCCTTGTAGTATGTGGGAAAATTGTGAGCTAATAATGGTAGAGAGTGGGTTGGGAAATGATGGAATCTTCCACAAAAGAGCCTTAAAATATTGATGCACACCTAGTGTTTGATAGTATGCTCAAATGAGCCAAAACCATGTTCATCTTCCTAATTTTGGTTCAATTTTGTTATATTGCTAAAATAGATTGAAGTTGCTAATAGTCCAGAAAATCTTAGAGTTTTAAGAGTCTCAATTGAGGAATGTTGGCTAAACCCACCCTTCTTCTTAGAATCGAATCCAACGGTGTTCATGTAATTGGAGTAAGTCCTTGATCATTATTGAATTGGCTTTTCCTAATGTGGTTGTGTTGAAGGACATTTGTTCAATGTTTATGCTAAATGCTTCATCATGTCATATTGACATTTGAGAATATGTTCAAAATGTGGAATATGTGTTAGGAATGCTAAGACTTCATGTCAAGATTGAAATAAAGGTTATTTTGCCAAATTGTATGAAAGGCCCCTATGTGGAATTAATTGGGAAGCCCTATTGATGACGATAATGATAATGATATTTGAAGGTCGAAAAGGGAACTGGAACTATGAAATACGGCCAAGTGCCAAGAATGACTTTGTAATCGTAATCACTAGTGCCAATGAATTGAAAATATATGAAGAAGTTCGATGTGAGATGATTGACTGAAAAAGGTAATGTCTCAAATGAGATGGCCTAGCTGATCGGGCCGAGATCGGACTCCGTGTAAGAATGCGGAGGTATTGGGAATTATGGAATATCGGTACTAAAGGTCACCCGACCTAGTAATATGGAAATTGTCTTGAAAATGTATATGATCCTTAACTTTTTGTTTCACTATTATTTGAAGCCCTTATTGAATTCTTGATTGTCCATCTTGTATTATTATTCATTCTATTGAGTTGGTGTTTAGCTATACATACTAGTGCTATTCAACGGTACTAACGTCCCTTTTGCGGGGGGCGCTGCATCTTTAAATGGATGCAGGTGGTTACATAGCAGACAATGCGGATCTCAGATAGTGCTGCATCCTCTTCTCAGCGGACTCGGTGAACCCCATTTCATTCCGAGGTCATGTATTGTACCTTTTGTGTATATCATGGTCATTTCTGAGGTATAGCCGGGACCTTGTTGCCGGCACCATATTTACTCTCTTTTGTATCTTTAGAGGCTCCGTAGACACTATGTGGGTTATATAGGGGTGTTGGGAATTTTAAACAAGTTATGTTGTGTTTGATCACTTGTTCCACTTGAACTATAAGAAATGTGTATTTTGAGACTTAAAGGTGCAATGGCAAATGAAATGATTTAGGATTGTATGAATGAGATTCCTACTATATAATTAATGAAATCACGCCTTTTCTTGATCATGGATTAATTGGGTAGAAAGTATCTAATAGGCTTGCTCGGCCGGGTTCACTCGGTTGAGCGCCGGTTGTGCTTCGCGGGGATGGGGCGTGACAGTCCTGGCATGGATGCGAAACTCCCTATGCAACTCCTCTCTATGAGTCTGTGGGACAAACGTCTTTAAGAAGATAACTCAAAACGGATGCCATGTAAGTGGCGATGCGCCAGCTGGTCTGCATGACTTATAGGTCTGCCACCACCTGTAAGATGGCCCCATTAGCTAAAAAGTAGTGAAGTCAACTTCGATGGAGTCCACATGACCCGCTGTGTGAAGAATTCGATGACACTGATCAACAAACCCTGAACATCCTCTGAATCTACCATACTGAATTAGGGAGGATGAATTCTTTGAAAACGCTCTAACCTCTTCTCCTCTTCGTCAGTCAAATATGGTCTAGCCCCAACATGCGCCTCAACAACTGGCTGCACTAGTAAAAACCTCGATGTTTTATAGCCCTGATCTAGCTGCTTCGGTGTACGAGTGGTGGGAGTCTAGACTCCTTCCCCAGTATGAGAGGCAGCTAGTGCAACTGGTATCATACCCGCCTGAGCCAAGCTCATGCACACACTCAAGATCTGGGCGAGAGTCTCCTGATGATCAGGTATAACAATGTGTATCGTCGGTGTCTAAGCTGGTCCCATCGACTCCACAATATCTAGAACCTGCTCCTCTACTGGAGCAACTGGTGGCTCCATAGGTGCAGCTCTAGTTGTAGTGCAAGCCTCATCTCGACCCCGACCTCTCACGACCCTGAGTGAAGGCACTAGTGCCTGCTTGTCCGATCTGGCTGAACGTGTCCTTACTATCTGTGAGAGAATATAATAGTAAAGGTTAAAAGTTCAGAATTAACAAATCTGCACGACAAGAATGCAAGAAAGTGAATTTTTTCCTAACAGTTCGATAGCCTCTCAAAGATAAGTACAAATGTCTCCGTACCATCCGCAAGACTCTACTAGACTTGCTCATTTCCCGTAGAACCTATGAACCTAAGGCTATGATACCAACTTGTCAAGACCCTAGACCACCAATTTGTCGTGATGGTGCCTAACTCACTTGCTAGGCAAGACAAACTTAATAAAAGCATAACAAGATAACATAAATAACAAAAATAGTGCAAGTCTAAAGCCAATAACATAAATAACTGTGTCAATACATATAATTCCCCAGAACTAGTAATACAAAATCATGATCTCTAAAGTAGAAGTACAAGTCTAGAATGATAAAATGAATATACTATCTGAAAGTAATAACAAAACAACTAAAATGGAAAGAGACACCAAGACTATGGTCGGAATGGAGCTCTATCTCGTCTTTCGGCAAACTCACAACAAGAATCACAGCAACTCACGGCTCAGTCAAACATCTGAATCTTCACAATTAAGTGCATAGTATAGTATGAGTACAACCGAGCCCATGTATTCAGCAACTATCATAAGTAACCCCGGTGAGGTAATACAGGCAAGAATTATCAATGATACTAGGTAAAAACCTTCTCAATTCATGAATTTCAACAAGTACAACGAAATAATGTCATCAAATCAAGAAAATATAGATAAAGGAAACTCGATGCACCAGAGATAATATGCTAAACTCTGTATCAGTTAACAATCCAGCATATAGAGAATATATGCTCATAAACAAGTATACAACCAAGGAAAATTGTAAGTAGAGAAGAAATGCAATAACCAAACCAAAACCAAACGGATCCATTTTTCCTCATACAACGTGTACACTATCAAGGGAGAAACATAAGAGGGTGACCCTAGCAGGATGGATCCTTATCCACACATTGCACGAACAATTCACGTGCTGAACGGACAACTCACGTGCCAAACATATCTCAACCGCACTGACAACTCACATGCCAATAATATCTCAACCGCTCAGATAACTCACATGCCAATAATATCAATCACACGGACAACTCATGTGCCAATAATAACAACCGCACAGACAACTCACGTGCTCTCATATCTCTGATCTGCATGAATAACTTACGTGCTATCATATCTCAACCACACGGACAACTCATGTGCTATCATATCTGAATCGCACGGATAACTCACATGCTACCAGTTCAATCCATATCACACAGAAGACATATATACATGATTACATGTACATAAATAATGAATATCAAATTAAAAACTTATCCTCGGGTATAAGTGACATGCTAAGGTGTATACATATGTGAAGTGTGCTACCATAGCTCAAATCAGGCAACTACGTCACGAAGGTAGAATTATCATGTTCAATTAAGAGATTAACCAATATATAATCTCAAGCATGAATCAAATAGCTCATAAAGGAGTTCAAACATAAGAAAGATAATACCATGAAGCTTAAAAATAAATTTAATGCATATCATAGCCTAAGCACTACACCGAGCATGAATAAGTACCCTGCTATATGCACATGGGCTCAACCCTACACATGTGCGCCATCCATAGTACGTAGCCATCATAAATAACTCAGGCAACTAGTTTATTCAACCATGTTTAGGTGAGATACTTACCTCAAGCAAGCAAAATCAATACTCTTGAAATTCCTTCTCGTGTAAATCAACATCCAAACTATTCGAATCTAGCCAAAATCACTTAATAACATCAATAAAAGTCATATGATACAACCCAAACAACAAAGCTTCGATATTTAACAAAAATCAAAAGCCAACCCCAGTCAGCCTCTTGAAACCCAACAAAACTCATAATTTCCGAACACCCAGTTGATACGAGTCCAACCATACATGTTTCATCTAATTTCGACTCCCAATCCGGCTTCAAATCCTCAAATTTCATTTAAAATGTTTTTACCAAATTCCTAATTTCTTCACTTAGATTCACCAAACAAATGCTAAAATCAAGTTTGGAATTATGAATAATAAATAAATCTGAGTAAAAAATACTTACCACAATCCAAATCATAAAAATCCCCTCAACAATCGCCCAACTATGACCTCCCAATCTCAAAATATGTTAAAATAACTCAATCCCTCGAAATAGTATTCTTAAGTAGCTGCCTAGTGATAACCTTCACGATTGTGGGACCTGCTTCGAGATCGTGAAGCACAAAACAAAAGCTGCCTCAGAAGACCCTACGCAAACGTGACCCACTACCTGTGATCGCGCTTCACCAACTCCTAAGCCTATGTGAATATGACACCCATCTGCAAATGGGAAGGCTAAGCCACTTGACCTCCCTACCTGACACAGAACCCTATGTGATCGTGACCCTTCTATAGCGAACGCAAAGCTTCAGCTCCACAGTGACCGGGATTGCGACCTCTAAACCGTGAATGCGAAGAATAAAAAGGTGCCAGCCACAGAACACTCTCCGCAATCATGATACACCATTCGTGATCATGAAGCACGCTAGAAGATCATAAAACTAATAGTTCCAAAACAAAGGAAAATGGTCTTAAAACCCATTTAAAACACAGTTGAGGCCCCTAGGACCCTATCCACTAACAACAACCAATCCCAAAGGGAATTAGTTCTGATGATTTGATTATGCGCAAAGGGATTCTAACTAGTTTGAGATGGTTTGGCCACAACTTGCGGGTGATATACTCTACAAATATGGGGAGTTCCTTACATGTTATGTTTGGTCCTCTGGTATTGGGTTATGTGGAAGATTTTTGATTGATGGAGTATTTATCTATAACGACCCGACCGGACGTTTTGAGTATTTTAGCCATGCTTCCCCTTTTCGATGCTTTACATAGTGTATTTGTGATTATGAGAATTTCCAGGGTGGTTGGTTTGGTTTTGGGAGAAGTTTTGGATTAGATTTGGACACAATGTCCTAAGGTTAGATGCTTAAGTTGTAAGAGTTGAGTTTAACTTTTGTGTAGACGACTTCAAAATGGTGTTTTAATGGTTCAAATGGGTTTGTATGGTGATTTTATACTTATGCGTATATCCGGATTTAGATTTGGAGGTTCCTATATTATTTTGGCTTCAATTTTCAAAAGTTGGAAAGTTGAAGGTTTGGAAGGTTGATAGGTTAGATCAAGGGTTGACTCTTATGGTATCAGGTTCAGATTGTGGTTCCAGGAGTTTGAATTGGTCTGTTGTGTCATTTGGAACTTGCTTGCAAATTTGAGGTCATTCTGAGTTGTTTAGATGTCACGACCCAAACCGATGGGCCATGACGAGTGCCCGAGTCCTACCTGTCGAACACCCCTAAGCATACGTCTAAGATATAAACATGAATTAAGAGTAGGTCATGAATAACATCTGCCATTAAACTGCTGAAGCACGTGAATAACATACGTGAGGAAAACATGTCCAAAATACATATATGCATATACATGCGGAATACGGTAGGGTGACCGACAAGGCTGCGATAGACAACTATATATCCAAAACTAGAAGCCGACAAGGCCATATACTATCCAACTATACATGACTGTCTACAGACCTCTAATCGAGTATACAACTATATAAAGGATAGGACTGGGCCCCGCCGTACACATATCTACATACAAAAGTAGCGTACCAAATCTAATAACAGCTCCAGATCAAGTGGAGCACACCAACTCTCGCTGATCAAGGATCCTAAAAAGGGGGACCGCCAGCTTGTCTACCTGCATATGCGGGCATGAAACGCAGCGTCCCCAGGCAAAAGGGACGTCAGTACAAATAATGTACCGACTATGTAAGGCATGAAAATCAGTCCATAAAAGACATAAATGAAACATGGAGTAGAGGAATCCACCTGTAAGTCTAAATAACTTTGTTAATCCAAAAATCTTTATAAAGTCATGTATGTGTGTATAAATGTCGTATCATGCATAGGTATATGTGTTCATAACATCATTAATCCACTGAGGGCATCCCATCATATCATTTCGGCCACTGTGGGCAAAATCATCAACATATACTAGCTGATCAGGTGGTGGTGCATATATAACGTCGTAACCTTTTCCCATATCCCATATACATATAATATACGCGTATATAATGCCATCTGATCATGCCTTACATACTCGGTACATGTATAAATGAATGAAATGTATAAGAAATACGTTAATAAAATTTTTCGGAATGTTATAAGATCAATATGCCTTTCAGATAAACTTTATCAACTCCGTATTTTTCTGAGACCCGTGAACAAAAGATATAATAATAAGTCACATGGGGAATCAAGAACATAGACACCCCTAGTACTTCTATGAATATAGTCATTTATGAAAGCTGTGTGTTTGCTTGTTTTGTTTGTATCGTATGAATCATGCCAAAAAGAAAGAAGGGATAGCCTTAACATAGCTGAACCAATTCTCTTGACAATCCCTCTAACACACTCCAATCACGATGAAACACGTAATGATTGTTCAGAGTAGGGAAAAAAATGTATGATATTCTTGAGTTGTGTTCTCTTAGAATTGCAAATCCCGTTGCTATTACGTAGTATAACTTAGTATGAATTTTGTAGCAAAATCACGTTGCCATTCCATATGATATAAGCATCTCTCAGGCAAATCACGTTGCTATGTGGATTAGATATAAACATTACTCTTTCTGATTTTGAGAAGTCTTTTACCTTAGTGGGTGTGCGCCCCACTTAGATGATGATATAGCCAAAAGACCCTCTAAATATGCCACCTTGTAATGTAAGTTAAGAGTCATTATTTGGGCATAGTTTGCTGCCACGTTGGGGGCTTATCAAGCCTATCCAATAATTATCCACCCATTTTCTTAATTAACTTGTTAATTCCCCACTAATCCCATAATTAACTAATTACCCACATATTTAAGAATTATCTCCAATTACTTAAAATACTAGTCACTTTTAACACACTTTGTACGCCTTACTATCATGGTCATGTGGTACCTTCTATGGCACTAGTCCATAAATACTGGGTATTATAGCTCGGACCGTATTTTATCTGTCACACCCCAAACTTGGGGAGCGCGACCGACGCTCGACCGAGAGAACCCAGCCGAGCAAGCCTGTTAGATTACCTTCTACCCAAAATTATCTATGAATAAAGAGGTGATGTACTCCATTAATCAAACATTGAAAAGATTTTATTAACAACTTCCTTATCATTCCCATTGGCAGCTTCATTCATAATTTTCAAAATATTATGAGTTTATAGAATTAATGAAAAACATGATTTCCAAATACCAACATTACTAGTTCAATTCCCAACATCAACCACAACCCACAACCTGTCTACGGAGCCTCTAAGTACAATATAAGAGTAATATGGAAATGCCGGCAACAGGCCCCGGCTATACCTCAACACACAGTACATGAGAAACAAAAGATACATAACCCCCGAAATGAAGGGGGCTCACCAATTCAGCTAAAGAAAGTGTATCGCTATCATAGATCAAAGCCGCCTGCTGTGGATCAACCTGCATCCATTAAAGATGCAGCGCCCCGGGCAAAAAGGACGTTAGTACTGTCGAATAGCACTAGTATGTAAAGCTAAAAGTCCTCTTTCAAAATAGAATCACCATACACTACTAAAAATCTGCTAAAAATCGACCAACTATTTCCGACCAACGTTGGTCGGTCAAAAAAAGCGACCAAAAACCGTCCAGGTTGGACGGAAACTGGGGAAAAAAATTACAATTTTTTAAAACTAAATACCGACCAACGTTGGTCGGTAAATTGGTCAACGAATTGACCCAGCTGGTCAGACAAGAAAATTTTGGATTACCGACCAATGTTGGTCGGTAATCTGGATCCAATTTTTAAAATTTTAATAATTATTTTATTATTTAAAATATTTTATAATATTTAAGAATTTATATTTAAAATTACCGACCAACGTTGGTCGGTTAATGTAGGGGAAGCATTTACCGACCAACTTTGGTCGGTAATTGTTATTTTCTGCAAAATAACCGACCAAAGTTGGTCGGTTATTACGTCAACATTGATCAAACTTTCGAATTACTTTTATATTTACTATCTAAATAATATAAATGTAATTCATTAACACTTTTGTAATACAAATAATGAATACACTAACATATACTATATATAACATGCTATTTGTAAATTGATTCATCGACTTATAACTTACTTAGATGCATCGATGAATATTAAAAATAAAACGTTTGACCTATATCGACTAATAGTAAAAACAAAACGTCTCGACTTATATCGATTAATCTAGCTATGCCATGCATTATTAGTGATGAATGAATGAAAAATAAAAGAATTAATACTAAACATCTTTGACATATATCACAAATTAAGTAAATGAAAGAAGCTATTAATATTAAGTAAACGAGTTAAATTAATAGGTCAAACATGATCAAACTTTAACAAGCTATATATATACACACTAACATATACTATAACAAGCTATATAAGTATTACAGTGAAGTGTGTTTGTGTGTGTATATATATATATATATATATAAGAACACGAAGCGCTAGGACCACAGGGTCGGGTTCTTTTAGGGATAGACTTGGGAAGATACTAATTAGTATATATACTTTATCATCAAATATATCTATTTGTAAATTGATTCATCGACTTATAACTTACTTAGATGTATCGATGAATATTAATCGATGATTCATCAAAACGTCTCGACCTATATATCGATTAATCTATGTCATGCATTATTAGTGATGAACGAAGGAAAAAAGAAGTTATTAGCATCAATTACAATATAGTGTATGTGTGTGTGAGAGAAATTACTCACATACCTAATTATAACTTAGAAAATTTACTTAGATAGATGCTATTATAATTTATTAAAATTAAATAGTTAATATAATTATTTATAAAGATTATGCTTATAGTTTATAATTATTTATAATAATTGCATAGTTAAATAAAATAAATTCTTGTAGTTTATAATATATTTTTTATAGTTTATAATATTTTAAGAAAACAAAACACACAAAAAAAAGAATTTAATTTTTTTTTTTAAAACCGACCAAAGTTGGTCGGTTTTTGGTCAAACGGTCAACACTTAATGTACCGACCAAAATTACCGACCAACTTTGGTCGGTAATTCTGAAATCAGAGAATTGAAAAACGGGAGAAAACCCCATTTCTCTGAAATTTTCCCCTCTCTTCACTCAAAACCTTCCCCTCTCCTTCTCCCAGCCCTCGCCGTCCAGCCCTCGCCGCGCCCTCGT